>NW_028270142.1:134115293-135354127 GCF_037043375.1 Chiloscyllium plagiosum | reverse complement strand
AGAGGGGGAGACAAAGAGAGGGGGAGACAAAGAGAGGGGGAGACAAAGAGAGGGGGAGACAAAGAGAGGGGGGAGACAAAGAGAGGGGGAGACAAAGAGAGGGGGAGACAAAGAGAGGGGGAGACAAAGAGAGGGGGAGACAAAGAGAGGGGGAGACAAAGAGAGGGGGAGACAAAGAGAGGGGGAGACAAAGAGAGGGGGAGACAAAGAGAGGGGGAGACAAAGAGAGGGGGAGACAAAGAGAGGGGGAGACAAAGAGAGGGGGAGACAAAGAGAGGGGGAGACAAAGAGAGGGGGAGACAAAGAGAGGGGGAGACAAAGAGAGGGGGAGACAAAGAGAGGGGGAGACAAAGAGAGGGGGAGACAAAGAGAGGGGGAGACAAAGAGAGGGGGAGACAAAGAGAGGGGGAGACAAAGAGAGGGGGAGACAAAGAGAGGGGGAGACAAAGAGAGGGGGAGACAAAGAGAGGGGGAGACAAAGAGAGGGGGAGACAAAGAGAGGGGGAGACAAAGAGAGGGGGAGACAAAGAGAGGGGGAGACAAAGAGAGGGGGAGACAAAGAGAGGGGGAGACAAAGAGAGGGGGAGACAAAGAGAGGGGGGAGACAAAGAGAGGGGGAGACAAAGAGAGGGGGAGACAAAGAGAGGGGGAGACAAAGAGAGGGGGAGACAAAGAGAGGGGGAGACAAAGAGAGGGGGAGACAAAGAGAGGGGGAGACAAAGAGAGGGGGAGACAAAGAGAGGGGGAGACAAAGAGAGGGGGAGACAAAGAGAGGGGGAGACAAAGAGAGGGGGAGACAAAGAGAGGGGGAGACAAAGAGAGGGGGAGACAAAGAGAGGGGGAGACAAAGAGAGGGGGAGACAAAGAGAGGGGGAGACAAAGAGAGGGGGAGACAAAGAGAGGGGGAGACAAAGAGAGGGGGAGACAAAGAGAGGGGGAGACAAAGAGAGGGGGAGACAAAGAGAGGGGGAGACAAAGAGAGGGGGAGACAAAGAGAGGGGGAGACAAAGAGAGGGGGAGACAAAGAGAGGGGGAGACAAAGAGAGGGGGAGACAAAGAGAGGGGGAGACAAAGAGAGGGGGAGACAAAGAGAGGGGGAGACAAAGAGAGGGGGAGACAAAGAGAGGGGGAGACAAAGAGAGGGGGAGACAAAGAGAGGGGGAGACAAAGAGAGGGGGAGACAAAGAGAGGGGGAGACAAAGAGAGGGGGGAGACAAAGAGAGGGGGAGACAAAGAGAGGGGGAGACAAAGAGAGGGGGAGACAAAGAGAGGGGGAGACAAAGAGAGGGGGAGACAAAGAGAGGGGGAGACAAAGAGAGGGGGAGACAAAGAGAGGGGGAGACAAAGAGAGGGGGAGACAAAGAGAGGAGAGAGGGGAGACAAAGAGAGGGGGAGACAAAGAGAGGGGAGACAAAGAGAGGGGGAGACAAAGAGAGGGGGAGACAAAGAGAGGGGGAGACAAAGAGAGGGGGGAGACAAAGAGAGGGGAGACAAAGAGAGGGGGAGACAAAGAGAGGGGGAGACAAAGAGAGGGGGAGACAAAGAGAGGGGGAGACAAAGAGAGGGGGAGACAAAGAGAGGGGGAGACAAAGAGAGGGGGAGACAAAGAGAGGGGGAGACAAAGAGAGGGGGAGACAAAGAGAGGGGGAGACAAAGAGAGGGGGAGACAAAGAGAGGGGGAGACAAAGAGAGGGGGAGACAAAGAGAGGGGGAGACAAAGAGAGGGGGAGACAAAGAGAGGGGGAGACAAAGAGAGGGGGAGACAAAGAGAGGGGGAGACAAAGAGAGGGGGAGACAAAGAGAGGGGGAGACAAAGAGAGGGGGAGACAAAGAGAGGGGGAGACAAAGAGAGGGGGAGACAAAGAGAGGGGGAGACAAAGAGAGGGGGAGACAAAGAGAGGGGGAGACAAAGAGAGGGGGAGACAAAGAGAGGGGGAGACAAAGAGAGGGGGAGACAAAGAGAGGGGGAGACAAAGAGAGGGGGAGACAAAGAGAGGGGGAGACAAAGAGAGGGGGAGACAAAGAGAGGGGGAGACAAAGAGAGGGGGAGACAAAGAGAGGGGGAGACAAAGAGAGGGGGAGACAAAGAGAGGGGGAGACAAAGAGAGGGGGAGACAAAGAGAGGGGGAGACAAAGAGAGGGGGAGACAAGAGAGGGGGAGACAAAGAGAGGGGGAGACAAAGAGAGGGGGAGACAAAGAGAGGGGGAGACAAAGAGAGGGGGAGACAAAGAGAGGGGGAGACAAAGAGAGGGGGAGACAAAGAGAGGGGGAGACAAAGAGAGGGGGAGACAAAGAGAGGGGGAGACAAAGAGAGGGGGAGACAAAGAGAGGGGGAGACAAAGAGAGGGGGAGACAAAGAGAGGGGGAGACAAAGAGAGGGGGAGACAAAGAGAGGGGGAGACAAAGAGAGGGGGAGACAAAGAGAGGGGGAGACAAAGAGAGGGGGAGACAAAGAGAGGGGGAGACAAAGAGAGGGGGAGACAAAGAGAGGGGGAGACAAAGAGAGGGGGAGACAAAGAGAGGGGGAGACAAAGAGAGGGGGAGACAAAGAGAGGGGGAGACAAAGAGAGGGGGAGACAAAGAGAGGGGGAGACAAAGAGAGGGGGAGACAAAGAGAGGGGGAGACAAAGAGAGGGGGAGACAAAGAGAGGGGGAGACAAAGAGAGGGGGAGACAAAGAGAGGGGGAGACAAAGAGAGGGGGAGACAAAGAGAGGGGAGACAAAGAGAGGGGGAGACAAAGAGAGGGGGAGACAAAGAGAGGGGGAGACAAAGAGAGGGGGAGACAAAGAGAGGGGGAGACAAAGAGAGGGGGAGACAAAGAGAGGGGAGACAAAGAGAGGGGGAGACAAAGAGAGGGGGAGACAAAGAGAGGGGGAGACAAAGAGAGGGGGAGACAAAGAGAGGGGGAGACAAAGAGAGGGGGGAGACAAAGAGAGGGGGAGACAAAGAGAGGGGGAGACAAAGAGAGGGGGAGACAAAGAGAGGGGGAGACAAAGAGAGGGGGAGACAAAGAGAGGGGGAGACAAAGAGAGGGGGAGACAAAGAGAGGGGGAGACAAAGAGAGGGGGAGACAAAGAGAGGGGGAGACAAAGAGAGGGGGAGACAAAGAGAGGGGGAGACAAAGAGAGGGGGAGACAAAGAGAGGGGGAGACAAAGAGAGGGGGAGACAAAGAGAGGGGGAGACAAAGAGAGGGGGAGACAAAGAGAGGGGGAGACAAAGAGAGGGGGAGACAAAGAGAGGGGGAGACAAAGAGAGGGGGAGACAAAGAGAGGGGGAGACAAAGAGAGGGGGAGACAAAGAGAGGGGGAGACAAAGAGAGGGGGAGACAAAGAGAGGGGGAGACAAAGAGAGGGGGAGACAAAGAGAGGGGAGACAAAGAGAGGGGGAGACAAAGAGAGGGGGAGACAAAGAGAGGGGGAGACAAAGAGAGGGGGAGACAAAGAGAGGGGGAGACAAAGAGAGGGGGAGACAAAGAGAGGGGGAGACAAAGAGAGGGGGAGACAAAGAGAGGGGGAGACAAAGAGAGGGGGAGACAAAGAGAGGGGGAGACAAAGAGAGGGGGAGACAAAGAGAGGGGGAGACAAAGAGAGGGGGAGACAAAGAGAGGGGGAGACAAAGAGAGGGGGAGACAAAGAGAGGGGGAGACAAAGAGAGGGGGAGACAAAGAGAGGGGGAGACAAAGAGAGGGGGAGACAAAGAGAGGGGGAGACAAAGAGAGGGGGAGACAAAGAGAGGGGGAGACAAAGAGAGGGGGAGACAAAGAGAGGGGGAGACAAAGAGAGGGGGAGACAAAGAGAGGGGGGAGACAAAGAGAGGGGGAGACAAAGAGAGGGGGAGACAAAGAGAGGGGGAGACAAAGAGAGGGGGAGACAAAGAGAGGGGGAGACAAAGAGAGGGGGAGACAAAGAGAGGGGGAGACAAAGAGAGGGGGAGACAAAGAGAGGGGGAGACAAAGAGAGGGGGAGACAAAGAGAGGGGGAGACAAAGAGAGGGGGAGACAAAGAGAGGGGGAGACAAAGAGAGGGGGAGACAAAGAGAGGGGGAGACAAAGAGAGGGGGAGACAAAGAGAGGGGGAGACAAAGAGAGGGGGAGACAAAGAGAGGGGAGACAAAGAGAGGGGGAGACAAAGAGAGGGGAGACAAAGAGAGGGGGAGACAAAGAGAGGGGGAGACAAAGAGAGGGGGAGACAAAGAGAGGGGGAGACAAAGAGAGGGGGAGACAAAGAGAGGGGGAGACAAAGAGAGGGGGAGACAAAGAGAGGGGGAGACAAAGAGAGGGGGAGACAAAGAGAGGGGGAGACAAAGAGAGGGGGAGACAAAGAGAGGGGGAGACAAAGAGAGGGGGAGACAAAGAGAGGGGGAGACAAAGAGAGGGGGAGACAAAGAGAGGGGGAGACAAAGAGAGGGGGAGACAAAGAGAGGGGGAGACAAAGAGAGGGGGAGACAAAGAGAGGGGGAGACAAAGAGAGGGGGAGACAAAGAGAGGGGGAGACAAAGAGAGGGGGAGACAAAGAGAGGGGGAGACAAAGAGAGGGGGAGACAAAGAGAGGGGGAGACAAAGAGAGGGGGAGACAAAGAGAGGGGGAGACAAAGAGAGGGGGAGACAAAGAGAGGGGGAGACAAAGAGAGGGGGAGACAAAGAGAGGGGGAGACAAAGAGAGGGGGAGACAAAGAGAGGGGGGAGACAAAGAGAGGGGGAGACAAAGAGAGGGGGAGACAAAGAGAGGGGGAGACAAAGAGAGGGGGAGACAAAGAGAGGGGGAGACAAAGAGAGGGGGAGACAAAGAGAGGGGGAGACAAAGAGAGGGGGAGACAAAGAGAGGGGGAGACAAAGAGAGGGGGAGACAAAGAGAGGGGGAGACAAAGAGAGGGGGAGACAAAGAGAGGGGGAGACAAAGAGAGGGGGAGACAAAGAGAGGGGGAGACAAAGAGAGGGGAGACAAAGAGAGGGGGAGACAAAGAGAGGGGGAGACAAAGAGAGGGGGAGACAAAGAGAGGGGGAGACAAAGAGAGGGGGAGACAAAGAGAGGGGGAGACAAAGAGAGGGGGAGACAAAGAGAGGGGGAGACAAAGAGAGGGGGAGACAAAGAGAGGGGAGACAAAGAGAGGGGGGAGACAAAGAGAGGGGGAGACAAAGAGAGGGGGAGACAAAGAGAGGGGAGACAAAGAGAGGGGGAGACAAAGAGAGGGGGAGACAAAGAGAGGGGGAGACAAAGAGAGGGGGAGACAAAGAGAGGGGGAGACAAAGAGAGGGGGAGACAAAGAGAGGGGGAGACAAAGAGAGGGGGAGACAAAGAGAGGGGGAGACAAAGAGAGGGGGAGACAAAGAGAGGGGGAGACAAAGAGAGGGGGAGACAAAGAGAGGGGGAGACAAAGAGAGGGGGAGACAAAGAGAGGGGGAGACAAAGAGAGGGGGAGACAAAGAGAGGGGGAGACAAAGAGAGGGGGAGACAAAGAGAGGGGGAGACAAAGAGAGGGGGAGACAAAGAGAGGGGGAGACAAAGAGAGGGGGAGACAAAGAGAGGGGGAGACAAAGAGAGGGGGAGACAAAGAGAGGGGAGACAAAGAGAGGGGAGACAAAGAGAGGGGGAGACAAAGAGAGGGGGAGACAAAGAGAGGGGGAGACAAAGAGAGGGGGAGACAAAGAGAGGGGGAGACAAAGAGAGGGGGAGACAAAGAGAGGGGGAGACAAAGAGAGGGGGAGACAAAGAGAGGGGGAGACAAAGAGAGGGGGAGACAAAGAGAGGGGGAGACAAAGAGAGGGGGAGACAAAGAGAGGGGAGACAAAGAGAGGGGGAGACAAAGAGAGGGGGAGACAAAGAGAGGGGGAGACAAAGAGAGGGGGAGACAAAGAGAGGGGGAGACAAAGAGAGGGGGAGACAAAGAGAGGGGGAGACAAAGAGAGGGGGAGACAAAGAGAGGGGGAGACAAAGAGAGGGGGAGACAAAGAGAGGGGGAGACAAAGAGAGGGGGAGACAAAGAGAGGGGAGACAAAGAGAGGGGGAGACAAAGAGAGGGGGAGACAAAGAGAGGGGGAGACAAAGAGAGGGGGAGACAAAGAGAGGGGGAGACAAAGAGAGGGGGAGACAAAGAGAGGGGGAGACAAAGAGAGGGGGAGACAAAGAGAGGGGGAGACAAAGAGAGGGGGAGACAAAGAGAGGGGGAGACAAAGAGAGGGGGAGACAAAGAGAGGGGAGACAAAGAGAGGGGAGACAAAGAGAGGGGGAGACAAAGAGAGGGGGAGACAAAGAGAGGGGAGACAAAGAGAGGGGGAGACAAAGAGAGGGGGAGACAAAGAGAGGGGGAGACAAAGAGAGGGGGAGACAAAGAGAGGGGAGACAAAGAGAGGGGGAGAGAAAGAGAGGGGGAGAGAAAGAGAGGGGGAGAGAAAGAGAGGGGGAGAGAAAGAGAGGGGGAGAGAAAGAGAGGGGGAGAGAAAGAGAGGGGAGAGAAAGAGAGGGGGAGAGAAAGAGAGGGGGAGAGAAAGAGAGGGGAGAGAAAGAGAGGGGGAGAGAAAGAGAGGGGGAGAGAAAGAGAGGGGGGAGAGAAAGAGAGGGGGAGAGAAAGAGAGGGGGAGAGAAAGAGAGGGGGAGAGAAAGAGAGGGGGAGAGAAAGAGAGGGGGAGAGAAAGAGAGGGGGAGAGAAAGAGAGGGGGAGAGAAAGAGAGGGGAGAGAAAGAGAGGGGAGAGAAAGAGAGGGGGAGAGAAAGAGAGAGGGGGAGAGAAAGAGAGGGGGAGAGAAAGAGAGAGGGGGAGAGAAAGAGAGAGGGAGAGAGAGAGAGAGAGAGAAGGAGAGAGAGGAGAGAGAAGGAGAGAGAGGAGAGAGAAGGAGAGAGAGGAGAGAGAAGGAGAGAGAGGAGAGAGAAGGAGAGAGAGGAGAGAGAAGGAGAGAGAGGAGAGAGAAGGAGAGAGAGGAGAGAGAAGGAGAGAGAGGAGAGAGAAGGAGAGAGAGGAGAGAGAGGAGAGAGAGAGAGAGAAGAGAGAGAGAGAAGAGATTGGAAGCTGGTGGAAAATTAACCCTTTTTGGTCTGATGTGAGTGAACACTGGCTTGTTCATAGACTGAATGTTTTGTGTTTTGTTCCCAGGAGCGTCATTAATTTAATTCGCATTATGGGAATCTAAAATGATTTGATAAGAAAACCCATTTTGTAGGACAAGGATACTGGACATCTTTGCTGAGTGAGGGGACTCCATGACCTATTCCACATAGTTTAGACTAGCCTCTCATTATGATGTACTAGCCAAAGCAAATGACCATTTGGCCTGGCTGGATCAAGGTTTCCCACTTTGATGTGTATGAACCTTAATTAGTCAAGTGCACTCAGACCTGTCAATGAGTTTCTCTTCCTCTGCAAACTTTTGCCATTTTATTGCTACTTATCTGATTATGGACATGGGGCGTTTTTGTAATTTTAATACCAAATTCTGTATAAAGACAGCTTGTTTGTAGCAACAAGGAGAGTAGCCTGAGAGGGCTCTTAGGGGTAAGAGCTGGCACCACTACTCTGCTAATGGTTTGAGACCCTGAGCTCAAGCCTGGCGTGTAGATATCTATGTTTAGTGTAACACGACGCCATTGGTAAATAAAAGGTAATAATTTAAACTAAACTGTCTGTAAGCGTTTTATATTACAGACTACCATAGAGTACGATCTCCAGGACAAACCAAGAGAAGCTTACAGGTCAAGTCCATCAGGGATTCCCTAAACCATCTCGAATAGGTACTTTAACAGAGTTAACATTTCGGATCCAGCGACCCTTCCTCAGAACTTGATAACTCAATACACATCATGAATAATGTTATTTATTGTTACTCAGTTCAGTAATGGAAATTTCTAATGGCCAAAATAAGGATTTACTCAAATAAAGATAGTATATTGCACAATGTGGCAGAAATCACCCATTGGCATGTCCTTTGTGTCCTTTAACACCTTCATTGGCATTTGACAGTCAGAGCCTCAACCCATCACCAATGTCAATACTGACTCTTGATGTGCTTGTCTAAAGAGTTAAACAGGCAATGTACACAATTTCAGAGCAGCCAGACTGTCCATCATCATATGTAGAATAAAGTCATAGAGCCATAGAGATGTACAGCATGGAAACAGACCCTTTGGTCCAACTCGTCCATGCCGACCAGATATCCCAACCCAATCTAGTCCCACTTGCGAGCACTCAGCCCATATCTCTACAAACTGTCCCTTTTCATATACCCATCCAGATGTCTTTTTAATGTTGCAACTGTATCAGCCTCCACCACTTCCTCTGGCAGCTCATTCCATACACATACCACCCTCTGCATGAAAAGGTTGCCCCTTAAGTCGCTTTTATATCTTTCCCCCCTCACCCTAAACCTATGCCCTCTAGTTCTGAAATCCCCCACCCCAGGGAAAAGACCTGAGTATTTATCCTATCCATGCCCCTCGTCATTTTATAACTTTGAAGGTCACCCCTCAGCCTCCGACGCATCAGGGAAAACAACCCGTCTATTCAGCCTCTCCCTATAGCTCAAATTCTCTAACCCTGGCAACATCCTTGTAAATCTTTTGTGAAACTTGAAAGGGTTCAGAACATCTTTCCGATAGGAAGACCAGAACTGCATGCAATATTCCAACAGTGGCCTAACCAATGTCCAACCAGATTCCTGAAGAAGGGCTTATGCCCGAAACTTCGATTCTCCTGTTCCTTTGATGCTGCCTGACCTGCTGTGCTTTTCCAGCAACACATTTTCAAGCTCTGACCTCCAGCATCTGCAGTCCTCACTTTCTCCTAACCAATGTCCTGTACAGCCGCAATATGACCTCCCAACTCCTGTGCTCAATACTCTGACCAATAAAGGAAAGCATACCAAACACCTTCTTCACTATCCTATTTACCTGCGACTCCACTTTCAAGAAGCTATGAACCTGCACTCCAAGGTCCCTTTGTTCAGCAACACTCCCTAGGACATTAACATTAAGTATAAGTTCTGCTAAGATTTGCTTTCCCAAAATGCAACACCTCGCATTTATCTCAATTAAAAGGCTTTCGTTTTGCCTGATTTTCAGAACTCCAATAACTTGTTGTTTAGAAAGTCCTACCCTAAACTTTGAAACAGAGATTGAATTCAGCAGGATTTATTCTAAGCAAATCTGACATTTAAATTTATTACACATTCTACTTTTCCATTATAAACGCTTCACAGACATGCGTGATCAAAATAAGTCAGTTTTTTTGGGTGTTTATGAAATAAAACACCCAAAATGCCTGCAGATTGCATTTCATTTTTATTCACATCTTTGTTTGCAGTAAAATTTCATTAAGATGAAATCTGTACTGAACCACTAAGGTTTCTGCAAACAATTAACTTTAAGAGTTATTTTTCTTCATAGAATCTCTACAGTGTGGAAGCAGGCTATTTGGCCCACTGAGTCAACACCAACCCTCTGAAGAGCACCCCACCCAGGGGGAGCACTTAGTGAACTTGGATATAGTCCTTACACATTTCTCAAAGGCAGGCTTATGCCTTAAAAGGCAAAAAAAGTGACCTGCTTGGGCTAGAGTCGAAAGACCTGATCACACCCATTGAAAGAGAAAGTGAGGTTGATCAAAGGAGCCCTGGTTCCCACGTCTGTACTGGAGCTTTAGGTCTTTCCTTAAATTGGTGAATAATTACAGAAAGTTCATACATAACCTAGCCTCCATCATGGCACCCTTACACGTGCTATTGAGAAAACAAAAAAGGGCAGCATTAGAAATGGTCTCGTACCCAAGACCTATGCGAAGAAGCAACTATCATCTGAGCTGTTGGCACACTATGATCCCTAGTGAGATTTGGTGTGAGAAAGTTCCACCAATACCTTTACAGACATAAATTTGTAATGGGAACAGACCACAAACTCCTGCTAGGCCAACTCAAAGAAGACAAGCCCATGTCACCCATAGCTCAAGGTTGAATTCAGCATTGGGCTCTCATTCTAAGTGCGTACAATTACCGTCTGGGAGCCCAAGTAGCAAGTGTAGATGCCTTAAGCCGCCTTCAGCTGGTGTATGCACCACTAGAAGAATCTGTTCAGGTTCTTAACTTTCTGGACACCTTTCCAGTCACTGCTGACAACATCAGACTGTGGACGCAAAACGTTCTGGTCCTGGCAAAACTAAAACAGCTGCTGGTGATGGGGGGGAAAGAAGGGGTCATAACAACCAGAATTAAAATATTTCTGACCAGAAATGGCATTTTATTGTAGGGAGCAAGAGGATTCTCTTGAGCAAATGTTACTGTCAAATACTGACCAAACTTCACCAGGGTCATCCAGGTGTGCCCAAACTGACTATGTTGGCGAGAGGTTATGTCTGGTGGCCAGGATTGGAAGTGCACACAGCCATATTGGTAGGGCAGTTCCCAGAGTGCCAATTTGGACAAAAATTACCATCAGCAGGTCCACAAATTCATCGGAATTAGTGGGTAAACTCTGAACTCAGTTACATGTCAATTATGCCAGCCTATTCATGGGCTCAACGTTCTTAGTCATTGTGACGCCCACGCAAAGCAGTGGGGCATTTACAGAGTTTATTCATTAAACATGGAGACAATGATAGAAAAGCAGCGAGCATCTTTTGCAATACACAGACTCCCAAAACTGTTGGACACAGACAATGGGTCATCACTCGCCAGAGAATTTCAAGTATTTCCTAAAGTCAAATGGTATTCAGCATACAGCTCCACTTGAGTCAGTTAATAAATTATACATTTATAATTTATCGTCCAATAGTCTGGCAAAAACACTAGTCCAAACTTGAAGGTAGGGTCAATGAAACAGCCTACAGCTTCACTCAATACCAAACTGGCCTAGATCCTAATTGACTATCAGACCACCCCTCATGTACCCACAGGGATAGTTCCAGAGTTGCAAATGGGTAGGACACTCCGCACCAGCTTTAATCTGATCTCCCAAGACCTAGCAGAGAGGTTAAAATGGCATCATGAATGCTGATGTTGGACACAAGGCTCTAAGCAATAGAGAGAGTTTACTTCAAGGGATAAAGTTTGGTGCCAAAACCATGGGAATGGCCCTACATGGCTAAGAGGCTTGGTCAACATAGGTCAGGTCCCGTGACATAAAATTCAGTTCATTGAGGCTTATCTGAACAAAGACGTAGACAACATGAAAGCTGCAAATTTGAAAGCTGGGCAGCAGCAAAACGTATCCAGCCCCCCAGAACCTGTGGGCTCTCCCCATTCATCTAGCATTGAGGAAACTTTACAATCTCAGACAAACACCATAGATGGCGCAGCCTCAACACCTTTACCACTGAACAGGCTGAATTTCTTCTGCAACACTCCAGACGCAAAAGGTGAACTATGGTAAGCTGTCAGTATCCGAGGCAGGGCAGATGAACCAGACCTGGTACAAATTTGCCCCCTAAAAGAACAGGCCAACATACTCTAACTTAGAGGGGGAGGGATATAGTGACTGTAAGAAGGTAAGTCAGTTGGACCTCAGAATATTCCCTGACTGGGGCTGTTAACCTGTCCAATCAAGGAAACCTGGCTCTCAGATTGTAAACAGGAGTGTCAGAACTCTGTTCACTCAGAGGTGGTTCTGAGGGAGCCAGCCTATTGTCAAGTTCTACGTACGTGTAAATAAAGAGTGACTTGATGACAGAGTACTGGCCTCTGTGGAGTTATTTCATACCAAAGTTTACATTTTCAGCTTGAAATCAGCTAGGGGGTGAGGCAATGAGCAGTGACGTTAAACAGGTTGATAGGAATGCAGTGTTAATTTGGGATATCTGCTAGTTTCATGGTTGCATTATGCATCAAAATAATGCACATGGTTCACTCAATTTAAGTATGAGTCAGTTAATAAATTATACATTTATAAAGATCAAACATAGAAGTTAACTACAACTACAAGGAAAGATGGATTCATCTGATATTTTAACAATTCCTTTGAGGATCCTTTCCCAAGGTAATTAATTTGTTAACCAAAAACATCATTTACTGCAACAGTTAAACATTTACAACTAGCAGATAACTGTCAAATGTACATAGAACCAAGATGTTCAAAAGAAACTAGTTCTTGTTTGTAATATCCCAATCCTGGAGTATGCAAACGGTGACAGTGTTAACCACTCTGACTTCTGCTGAATAAACATTTACTCAAATCACCTAGGGTGAGGATGCAATCCCCACGGGAGAAATGTCAGATGACACTCACTTTAGGCCAGTGACACTTGAACCTATGGAGTCAGGTATATACAGCCGAAAGAGCAAAGCTGCATTATACAATGCTTTCGGCAGCGCAAGATCATAACCAGTTAGAATTATCAATATGAACACTGGTAACACAAACAATAGTACCAGCTAAACTCTGCACAGGAATATCCCACAAGCAGTAATGAGACAAACTGTTCATATTAAGTGTGTTGTGATGGTAGTATTTTATGTACAAACATTTGCCAGATTTCTTCCAAAATTCCTTTGCTTATCTGCATACAGCGTTCTGGAATATTTCATAACCAAGTGGGCTCTTTAAGAGGGTAAAATTGGTTCATGGTAAAACAGTGAAGACTAAACTGGACCTTAAATCCATGACCTTTTAGGGGCAAGGCTGCTTGAAGAAAGAATCAACTGCCTATTTCTAAAAATATATACTTTTTCATTTGACTTCCTATCAACTTTTGCCATTTTAAATTCTACCTTCAGAGCCAAATTGCAAAACACTCATGGAGCATCACCCTGTAATTGCACTGTTCTAGTGGGCGGCACAGTGGTTAGCACTGTTGCCTGACAGTGCCAGAGACCCGGGTTCAATTCCCGCCTCAGGCGACTGACTGTGTGGAGTTTGCACATTCTCCCCGTGTCTGCGTGGGTTTCCTCCGGGTGCTCCGGTTTCCTCCCACAATCCAAAAAATGTGCAGATTAGGCAAATTGGCCATGCTAAATTGCCCATAGTGTTAGGTGAAGGGGTAAATGTAGGGGTATGGGTGGGTTACGCTTCGGCGGGTCGGTGTGGACTTATTGGGCCGAAGGGCCTGTTTCCACACTAAGTAATCTAATCTAAAAATGTTGCCACCAGCAAAACCATGCAACTATATTCCAACAAGTAAACAGAGGCAACCTCCATTTTAAAAATTCACTTAGAGAAAGAATGCTATGAAATGAAAATGAATTATGTCCCAGAGCAATTATCTACTCCCGATAGTTTTGACTGCGTGCATACACCAGAAGACATTGACTGGTATTTCATATACATGTTCATGCAACTGTTAATGTCACCAAAGTAGCTGAAAACAGCAATATGTAGTCACTTCTATGGATCAACACATGTAAAGTTTACAAAGCACAATACTTGCAACATTCTACTTACAAGGGCTGACGTCTCTGTATCTGTTTCGAGCCCGGTTTTCTGGATATTTAGCTACTTTGTATGGGAAATCTTGAGAATCATTCCGAATTTCCTGGCAGGAAAGAAAAACCTTCATTTAACATTTATTGACAAAAATTAAGGTACATTACATATGCTTTTTTCCATCCTGCATTTCTAAACAGCTGTCAACCAATTACAAAACCTTCACAATTTCAGTCAAACAAAGATAAGCTGGTTTAATTTGATAGTGCAAATCAGGATGACACAGACGGTCATCGAATTTGTATGAAACAGTGCTTTCAAATTTCACTCAAATGATTGACCAAACTAGAATTTTAAAGATTATTCCCTCTTATTCTAGAATACTATGCCAGAGAGTTTTTCCGTGCAAGATGCTGGTATAAGCACTTTGCAAGCCTCCAAACTCTGCCACCTCGAAGGCCAGGAGCACAGACACGTGGATAAACAACAAAATCCCCTCCCAGTTACACATCATTCTGACTTCAAAATACAGTAGCCTCCCACACAAGGAATATGTTCCCAGCCTGAAAGTGTGGATACAAGCGAACCCATTCATTAACTGGGAAAGTCACCTCCCCCGGGATCCCCTTGGTTCTGGAATATTCCATGTAATATGTTCGGGCCGAGGTAAACCATGGGTAACTGAAACAGACTCCGCGAATGCAGCGGTAGACCTGTATAGCTCATTCCTTTTGTCACAGAATCCTAGAATCTATTTCTTAACAACACTGAATGTACTTATACCACAATGAACTGCTGCAGTTCAGGAAAGTAGTACATCTCCACTTTCTCAATTGCAATGATGGATGGACAAGAAAAAAATTTGACACTTTTAAATACTTCAATCATATCACCTCTCAAACCTCAAAACACAAACCAAGTTTACAGAAATTATTCTCAACTTAAAATTTCACACCCTTGAATCATGCTTGTAAATCTGCACAGTTTCCCTTTCCAAAGCCAGTACATTTTTCCTGAAGTTAGTACAAATTAATTCTGGATAGGATGCGACCAAGATATGATTTAGGTTCTGTAAAACTGAAGAATCTCGTCCGATCCGTTCAAAGTAAAGGGTAGTCCATTAAACTTCTTGTCTTTTTTAAAAATCTCTCCTGGTTGCACCTTTCTGCAGAGATGACAGGAATTCAGTCTCCAGACTTTGGTGACAGGTCGGAGACGATCATCTGCTGCAGTTTAAATGACTGGACAGGCCAATTCTAGAAGGCAAAGCATACCACACTGGCTTTTGGTCAGCACTGCAGCGTGATCTTTAGTAACATCACCTTGAATGTTTAACCAACATGCATACAACCTTTTATGCAAGACACAAAATTATTTTCTAGTTCAGAGATATTATTACATCATCTGCAGATGAAGATTATGTAATATTGCCCTGATTAATTCCACTGCAGATTCATGGCTCTTTCAAAAATATCTGCTGTGCCTTTTTTTATGATAAGGCTTAGCTTACATCAAAAATAATCACAAGAGACATAAGCTTTAATAAAGTGGCTCATTATTTTGCACTGAATTGTCATTTTTGAAAAATCATTGTAATGTGTTGTTGCCCCAAGTAAAACCCTTATGTTGCGCCCTTACTTCACGCCTCACTACTGAAATGAATCTATGTACCATTTCAGCCAATCTGTTCCGCACACTGTAGAGCAACTTTGATTGAATACAATGACATTAATTGAGTCAGCAACTAATGCATTTATCACTGGCCTAAAGATTCTATGACTGGTAAAATTTCTACATTCTGATCATTGTCACTTCCAGTGTCCAAATTCTGTGTGCTATACTTCACTTAGAGATTGCCGTTCCACCTTAGGCAGTTCATGACAAGGATATTTTGATTCACACCTGAATCACTGACTATTCCCCAGGCATTCCTGTGGTTCATTCACCTCCTGTTGTCCAACCCCTATCATCTGTTGTGGCATCCCGATTTCTAAAAAGTACTTTCATCCTGCATTTGGGGGTGGTGCCAGAGGTTTACAGAATTCCAAATGTTATGCCCTTGCTCACAAAGTGTTGTAGACATCAAGCCAGCAATTACAGACCAGTCAGTTCGAATTCGCTTGTGGAAAAGTGTGTGGGAACAATTATTCGGCGTAGAATTCATAAGTTTGAAAGAGTCAGCATGGATATGTTAAGGGTAAATCATGTTTATCAAAGTATTTTGAAGAGCTAATGGAAAAGGTTGATGAGGGAAAAGACTTAGCTGTGGTGTATATAGACTTCCAAAATGGATTTGATAATGATCGAAGACAAAAGATTTGTAAGCAAAGTCATAAGCATAATGAAAAGGGTCAGTATCAACATGGATACAAAATTGAGTTACAATACACAGTGCAATGGTGAATGGGTATGTTTTAGGTTGCTGGAGGAAGGTTTGGAATGGAAGTCTCTTGGGGTCAGTATTGGGATCTTCATTTTTCTTGATATATACAAATGACAAAGATCTTGGCACATGAGGGACAATTTACAAGTTTGCGGATAACATTAAACTTGGAATATTGTAATTTGTGAGGAGGTCAGTGCAGACCTTCAAAAGGGCATTCGCATGTTGGTGTATTTGGAAAATAGATTGCAGATGAAGTTCAGTGTGGAAAAGCGAAAGGTTATGCACTTTGAAGAAGAACATGGACAAATGTTATGCAATACTATTCTAAAGGGTTTGCAAGAGCTGAGCAGCCTGAAAGTACATGTACATAACTCATTAAAGGTGGTATGAGAGGCTGTTAATAAAGAATACAGTGTCCTATGCTTTACTTATAGTAGTAAAGAATAGAAAAGCAGTTATGATGATCTTAGACATTGGTTAAACCTCAGCTGGAGTACTGGGTACAGTTTTGGGTGCCACACTATAAGAAGCATGTGACTGCACTGGAAAGTAGAGGAGGGGTTGACAAGAACAGTTCTAGGATTGAGGCACTTCATTATGAGGAAAGATGGAACAGAGTCAAAATCTTGAGGAGTTTGGAAACAATGAATAGGGAGAATGGCTTGAAAACCAGAGGGCACAATTTTGAAGTGTTTTGACACAAGTATCCAGCAAGTACCACTTAGCCTAACACTTAATTTAAGCAATTAATACTCTCAAAATACTTCTGTGGGGGCGATCACCTACCCACAATTGGTGTACTACTTATATCAATCATCAACTGGAATTTCCCACTTGTAATGACTGATGAGTTTTCTGCGCCCTGACCTCATCATAGGCTATATATTTAATATCTCGAAGAATTGAATTTGAAGGATTATGGAAGAAATAATATATGCCAAATTTTGTAAATATACCTGGAATGATTTCTTTAAAAGAGGCCACTGAAATTTCACTATGTTAACAGTGTACTTTTCATATCTTTTCAGGGAACCAAAGGGGGCAAGCTGACAGAACTTCAAAAGAACTTAAAAACAAGTTAAGGGGATGAACCTAGTTCATTTAAAACAGGTCAGGTGCTAATGGAGAATATAGTGGGACTACACAGCATGGTGAACATTTAATTGTTAAAAAAGGTCGCCTAAAAATCACATGACTGGTGATGATTACGTTTTGCTGAAACTGCTGCTGGGGTTGTTTTTTTCTTAACTTGGACAGTGCTTATCTTATCTATGTTATTTTGAGCAAAGAGCGTGGTGCTGGAAAAGCGTAGACTGTCAGGTAGCAGCCGAAGAGCAGGCGAATTGACTGTTTCGGGGATAAGCCCTTCATCAGGAATGTTTTCGGGAGGGGGGGGGGGGGGGGGGTGGAGGAGAGAGAGAGTTGGGGTGAAGATAGCTGGGAAAGTGATAGGTGGAAGAAGGTGGGGCTGAAAGTGATAGGTCAGAGAGGAGGGTGGAACAGCTAAGTAAGGAAGACGAACAGGTTCAAGAGGAAGTGCCAATTTGGAAGACTGTGACAGTGATAAGGTGGGAGGGAGGGGAAATGGGGACACTGGTGAAATCCATATTGATCCTGTGTGGCTGGAGGGTCCCAAGGGGGAAGATGAGGCATTCTTCCTAGAGACTTCGGGTGGTTAGGGTTTGGCAGAATAGGAGCGGAAGTTAAAGTGTTCAACCACAGGCGGTGGGGTTGGTTAGTGCGGGTGTTCCAGAGATGTTCTCTGAAACAATCCGTAAGTTGTGTCCTGTCTCCCTGATGTCGAGGGGACCACATCAGTTGCAATGGATGCAGTAGCAGACATGTGGAAGAACGGATAAATTTCTGTTGGATATGGAATGATTCTTTGGGGCTTTGGACGGAGGTGGGGTGGGGTGCAGGTTTTGCTCTTCTTGCGATGGCTGGGGAAGGTGCCGGGAGAGAGGTTGTCTGTCTGTGTTGGACCTGACAAGGGAGTCACAGAGGGAATGGTCTCTGTGAAATGCAGGTGGGGTGGGGTGGGGGAGGGAAATATATATCTGGTGGTGGGGTCTGTTTGTAGCTGGCAGAAATGGCAGATGATGCGGTGTATCCGAAGGTTGATGAGGTGGAAGGAGAGGACCAGGGGTCCTGTTCTTGATCAACCTATCAGTTTCCCAGCTACCTTTCCTCTCCAGCCCCACCTCCCTCCCTCGCAGCCCCCTTGGCCCACAAGCCTCATGCCTGATAAAGGGCTTATGCCCGAAATATCAATTCTCCTGCTCCGCAGATGCTGCCTGACTTGCTGTGCTTTTCCAGCACCACACTCTTCCACTCTGATCTCCAGCATCTGCAGTCCTCACTTTCTCCTATTTTGAAGGGAGCCTGCTAAAAATAAGCTAAAGTTGGAAAAGAACCTCAGAACAAACGGAGTTGGAGGAAGCCTAAGAACAAGCTGCCAGTGGATCTCTGCTATTTATGAAAAGAAAACACTCTGCCTATGTTCAGAGTGGAACCTGACTCTTCAGATACTGAAGCAGTCCATGCCCAAATGCAGATAAACCTGGCCAATATCCAAGTTTGAGGTGGCAAGTAACTTTCACACCACACAAATACTATCTCCAGAGAGAATTTACCCATCATCCCTTGACATTCAATGTGCATTATCACCACCGAATACCACGCTTTCAAAATCTTGGAAGTTACCAAAAACTGAGATGGAGCAACCATATGAAAAGTGTGTCTACAAAAACAGGTCAGAGGTTAGGAATCCTCACCTCATTCCTCAAAACCCTGCCCACTATCTGAAGTAAAAACAAAATACTGGAGAAACTCTGCAGATCTGGCAATATCTGTGGAGATAGAAAACATTCACATTCAGTCCAGAAGATTCTAAAGTAGAGTCATACTGGACATTTAAAGTTAACTGCTTTCCTTCTTCACAGAGGACCCCAGCAGGAGTTACAGCAAGATACAGTTATCACCAGTCACGTGATTTATAAGAACCTGTTAAAAAAAAAGTCCACAATGCTCTGCAGTTTCAATATATGCTCCATTCGCAATTAATCTGTTTTAAATGTTGAGTTTCTCAAGCATGATGTTTTTACTTCAGATCTCCAGCATCTGCAGTATTTTGCTTTTATTAGCCTGTCCACCATCTGCAAGGCACAAGTTTGGAGTGCGATAGAATTCTCCCCACTTGCGTGGATAAGATCACACAGAATACAGGGATTTGGATACAGAACTGTCTCAAAGAAAGAAGACAGATGGTGGTGAAGGGTCACTTTTCAGATTGCAGGCCTGTGATGAGTGGTGTACGACAAGCATCAGTGCTGGATCCACTACTTTTCATCATTTATATAAATGATTTGAATGTGAACCTGGAGGTATGGCTAATAAATATGCAGATGACTCCAAAACTGAAGGTGTAGTGAACAGCGAAGAAGGTTACCTCACAGAACGACGCGATCTTGATCAGATGGACTGATGGGCCAAGGAGTGGCAGATTGAGTTTAATTTAGGTATATGTGAGGTGCCGCACTTGGCAAGGGCAAATCAGGGCAGGACTTGTACACTTAATGGTAACGTCTTGGGGAGTATTGCTGAACAAAGACACCTTGGAGTGTAGGATCATAATTCCTTGAAAATGGAGTCTCAGGTAGATAGTATAGTGAAGGTGATATTTCATACGCTTTCCTTTATTGGTCAGAGCATGGAGTACAGGAGTCAGGAGGTCATGCTGCAGCTGTACGGACATAGTTAGTGTGCAATTCCGGTCTCCCTACAACAGGAAGGATGTTACGAGACTGGAAAGGGTTCAGAAAAGATTTAAGGATGTTGACAAGGTTGGAGGTTTGAGATAGAGGGAGAGGCTGAATAGGCAGAGGCTATTTTCCCTGGAGTGTCACAGGCAGAGGGGTGACCTTTTATAGGTTTATAAAATCACAAGGGGAATGGATAGGATGAACAGACAAATCTTTTCTCCAGGGTGGGGACTAGAAGGCATAGGCTTATGGTGAGAGGGGAAAGATTTAAAAGGGTCCTGAGGGGCAACTTATTCACAAACAGGGTGGTGCAATGAGGACATGAGCGGCTAGAGGGAGTGGAGGAGACTAGTACAATTACAACATTTAAAAGGCACCTGGATGGGTACATGAATAGGAAGGGTTCAGAGGGATATGGACCAAGTGCTGGCAACCGGTTGGCATGAATGACTTGGACTGAAGAGTCTGCTTCCATGCTGTACATCTCTAGGATTCCAAGTTCAGCTCCTACAACAATCAAGAAGCTTAATACCATTCAGGACAACGCAACTCACTTGATTGGCACCGCATCCACAAACAATCATACCATCCATCACAAGCACCAACCACCTGACAGGGTTTGCCCAAGATAGTTTTTTTTTTAAAAAAATCAATCTTTCAAATTAAGTCTTTTTCACCCCCGCAGAATATGGGTGTTACTGGGTGGGCCAGCATTTATTCCTTTTCCCTAGTTGCCCTTGAGAAGTTGGTTTCAAGTTGCCTTGAAGCGCTGCTGTCCATTCACACTCCATCTGCTTTGTCAATCCTCTTTAGCATTTTGTATATCTCAACTATATCTCCTCTCATTCTTCTAAAATCTAACAAATATCGGCCTAAACAGCTCAATCTCTCCTATTAAGACAGGCTTCTCAACGGCAATGGTCATGAGTTTGGAAGGTGCTGAGAAACCTAGGTGAATTTCTACAGTGCATCTTGTAGATAGTACACACTGCTGATACTGTGCAGTAACAAAGGCTGAAAATGTGGATGTGATGTTTTGTCCTGGATGATGATATCAAATGTGTTGTGTATTGTTGGAGCTGTACATGTCCAGGAATTTGGGGAGTATTCCAATACACTCACTTGTAGATGGTAGACGTTTTAGGGAGTCAGGTTGTGAGTACTTTGCTGCAAAATCTGTAGTCTCCAATCCTACAAGCTGCTCCTGTAGCCAAACTAGTAATATAGTGAGTTCACCTCAGCTTCTGAGCCCCAGGATGTTGATAATAGGGGAATGGCAATGGCAACACCATTCAATCACGAGGATGGTTAATGTGTTTCTTATTGAAAATGGCTAATGCCTATGTCTTGTGAACTGGGCCAATGGGCTAAGTGGCAGGTGGAGTTTAATTCAGATAAATGCGAGGTGCTCCACTTTAGGAAAACAAATCTTAGCAGGACTGATACACTGAATGGTAAGGTCCTAGAGAGTGCTGCTAAACAAAGAGACCTTGGAGTGCAGGTTCATAGCTCCTTGAAAGTGGAGTCACAGGTAGATAGTATACTGAAGGCATTTGGTATGCTTTCCTTTATTGGTCAGAGTATTGAGTACAGGTGTTGGGAGGTCATGTTGCGGCTGTACAGGACATTGGTTAGGCCACTGTTGGAATACTGCATGCAATTCTGGTCTCCTTCCTATCGGAAAGATGTTGTGAAACTTGAAAGGGTTCAGAAAAGATTTACAAGGATGTTGCCAGGGTTGGAGGATTGGAGCTATAGCTAGAAGCTGAACAGGCTGGGGCTGTTTTCCCTGTCGCGTCAGAGGCTGAGGGGTGACCTTATAGAGGTTTATAAAATTATGAGGGGCATGGATAGGGTAAATAGGCAAAGTCTTTTCCCAGTGGTCAGGGAGTCCAGAACTAGAGGGCATAGGTTTAGGGTGAGAGGGGAAAGATATAAAAGAGACCTAAGAAGCAACTTTTTCATGCAGAGGGTGGTGCATGTATGGAATGAGCTGCCAGAGGATGTGGTGGAGGCTGGTACAATTGCAACATTTAAGAGGCATTTGGATGGGTATATGAATAGGAAGGCTTTGGAGGGATATGGGCCGGGTGCTGGCAGGTGGGACTAGATTGGGTTGGTACGTCTGGTCGGCATGGACGGGTTGGACCGAAGGGTCTATTTCCATGCTGTACATCTCTATAACTCTATGTCACAAAAGGATAGTTTAAAGTGTATCTACTTTAATGCAAGGAGTGTCAGAAATCAGAATGATGAACTTCGAGCATGGATCAATACTTGGGACTACAATGTTGTGGCCATAACGGAGACATGGGTTTCACAGGGGCAGGAATGGTTGCTAGATGTTCCAGGGCTTAGAACATTTAAAAAGAACAGGGAGGGTGGAAAAAGAGGATGGGGCGTAGCACTGCTAATCAGAGATTGCATCACAGCTACAGAAATGAAGATTGTTGAAGAAGGTTTGTCTACTGAGTCAGTATGGGTGGAAGTTAGGAACAGTAAGGGAACAGACACCTCATTGGGGGATTTCTACAGACTCCCTAATAGCAGTAGGGAGACCGAAGAACTCATAGGCCGCAGATTTTGGTAAAATGCAGATGTAGCAGGGTTGTTGTTCTGGGTGACTTCAACATTCCCAATATTGACTGGAACCTCCTTAATGGAGATGGTTTGGATGGAGCCGTTTATGTCAGGTGTGTTCAGGAGGGTTTCTTTACTCAGTATGTGGACAGGTCGAACGAGGGGAGGGGCCATTTCGGATTTGGTGCTCAGCAGTGAGACAGGACAGGTGCCAGATCTCGCTGTGGGAGAACACTTTGGTGACAGTGACCACACCTGCCTCACATTTACCATAGCTTTGGAGAGGGAAAGGAGCAGTTACCAAGGGAAGATATTTAATTAGGGATGATGCTATCAGACAGGAGTTGGGAAGTACAGACTGGGAGCAATTGTTCCACAGAAAGGGTACAACAGACATGAGGAGACTATTTAAGGAGCAGTTGTTGCGAGTGATGCACAAATTTGTTCCTCTGAGACAGGCAAGGGGTAAGATTAAGGAGCCTTGGATGACAAGAACAGAGGAGCTTCTCATCAAAAGGAAGATGGTAGCTTACAGAAGGTGGAGGTGGCAAGGATCTAGCACAGCTTTACAGATTTACGAGAAAGGAGCTCAGATGTGGACTAAGAAAAGCCAGGAGGAGGAATGAAAATGGCTTGGCAGGAAGGATTAGGGAGAACCCAAAGGCATTTTACTCATTCGTGAGGAATAAGAGAACGATCAGGGAGAAGGTAGGGCCGATCAGGACAGCGGAGGGAACTTGTGCATGGAGTCTGAGCAGATAGGGGAAGCTCTAAATGAGTTTTTTGCTTCGGTTTTCACTAATGAAAGGGACCCTGATGTGAATGAGAATGGAGGTTGCTAAGCGAGAAATGAGGTTGCTAAGCTGCTGGCGAAAATCTTTGCTTCCTCACTCACCACGGGAGTTTTACTGGAGGATTGGAGGGAGACGAATGTTGTTCCTCTTTTCAAGAAGGGGAATAGGGAAATCCCTGGCAATTACAGATCAGTCAGTCTTATGTCTGTGGTCAGCAAGGTTTTCGAAAGAATTCTGAGGGATAGGATTTATGACTATTTGGCAAAGCACAGTGTGATTACAGGCTGTCAGAATGGCTTTGAGAGGGGCAGGTCATGCCTCACAAAAATCTTATTGAGTTCTTTGTGGAGGTGACGAGACAGGTCGCAGGTCGAGCAGTGGATGTGGACTTCAGCAAGGCATTTGATAAGGTTCCCCATGGTAGGCTCATTCATAAAGTCAGGAGGTACGGGATACAGGGAGATTTGGCTATCTGGATTCAGAATTGGTTGGCTGACAGAAGGCAGAGTGTGGTTGTAGATGGAAAGTATTCTGCCTGGAGGTCAGTGGTGAGTGGTGCCCTGCAGGACTCTGTTCTTGGGTCTCTGCTCTTTGTCATTTTTATAAATGACTTGAACGAGGAGGTTGAGGGGTGGGTTAGTAAATTTGCAGATGACACAAAGGTTGGAGGTGCCGTTGATAGTATCGAGGGCTATTGCAGTCTGCAGCGCGACATACACAGGATACAGAGCTGAGCTGAGAAACAGCAGATGGAGTTCAACCTGGTTAAATGCGAAGTGATGAGCTTGGAAAGTCAAACTCAAATGCTGAATATATACGATTAAAGACAGAACTCTTGGCAGTGTGGAGGAACAGAGGGATCTGGGTGTTCAAGTGCATGGATCCCTCAAAGTTGCCACCCAAATGGAAAGTGTTGTTAAGAAAGCATATGGTGTTTTGGTTTTCATTAACAGGAGGATTGGGTTTAAGAGCCACGAGGTTTTGCTGCAGCTCTACAAGACCCTGGTGGGACCACACTATGAATATTGATTGAGTCCAGTTCTGGTCGCCCTATTATAGGAAAAATACAGAAGTTTTGGAGAGGGTGCAAAGAAGGTGTACCAGGATGGTGCCTGGACTGGAGGGCTTGTCTTACAAAGAGAGGTTGACTAAGCTTGGACTTTTCTCTCTGGAGAGAAGGAGAAAGAGAGGTGACCTGATAGAGGTATACAAGGTAACGAGAGGCATGGATAAAGTCAATAGCCAGAGACTTTTCGCGAAGGGCCATTGTTTTTTGAGATATTAGGAGGAAGGTATAGAGGAGACGTCAGAGGTCGGTTCTTTACGCAGAGAGTTGTGAATGCATGGAATGCATTGCCAGTGGTGGTGGTGGAAGCCGAGTCATGAGGGACATTTAAGGTGACTGTTAGACATGCACATGGACAGAAGTGAGTTGAGGGGAGCACACGTTAGGTTACTTTAATTTTGGATTAGAAATAATCCTCGGCACAACATGTGGGTTGAAGGGTCTGTTCAGTGCTGTACTTTTCTATGTTCTATGTCAGCCTAAACTTGAATATTCTATTTGGACATGAATTGCTTCCATATTGTGAAGTTGTGAATGGTGTTCAAAAATATGCAATTAGCAAACATCCTTACTCTGACCCTATCATCCAGTCACATGAATACTTACCTTCAACAGCAAGTCAGAGTCTGGGAATCATTTTGACTCCCCAAAACCTGTGCATATCAAAAGGCACAAGTTGGGGTGTGATGGTCTACTCTCTACTAGCCTAGATGAAAGTGGTTACGATAACATAACCAACTCTTTAAAAAAAAAAATCACTGTATCAGCACCCTATTCACTAATTCAAACATTTAATACCTCCAATGTCAGTGTTTCATATGTACAAAATAAAACCTGAAAGAACTGCAGATGCTATAAATCACAAAAAAAATATAAAAATTGCTGGGAAAGCTCAGCAGATGGCTCGAGGATTCTAGCATTTGCAAGTTTTTATCTCTAGACAAACTCAGCAGGTCTGGCAACATGCGTGGAGAGAAAGCAGGGTCGGTGTGGACTTGTTGGGCCGAAGGGCCTGTTTCCACACTGTAATGTAATCTAATCTAATCAACTTAAAAAAAAGCAGAGTTGACGTTTCGGTTCAAGTGACCCTGCCTCATGTACAAGACCCACTGCAGCAACTTGTCATGGCTCCTTTGACAGCACCTTTCACACCTCTGACCTCTACCAACTTGCTGAACAAGGATAGATGATAGAAGGGAACACTAACAACATTCAAGCCACACAACATCCTGAATTGGAACTATTCTATTGTCTCTTTACTGTGGGTAGATGAAAATGCTAGAACTCACTTCCTAACACCACAATGATATACCAGTACCAGATGAATTACATGGTTCAATAGGAGGACACACAGGGATGGACAACTGGTCTTCCCAGTGGCCTACACATTGCAAAGGACACAGAGGCATCTATGTCTTGCATTTGGGACTTTTGCACTCAAGTCCTAGGGAGCCCTCAAACAACAACTCAATGGGTGCATTTTGTCAAGTCCTATTTGCTCAGCATTATGAAATATCCACTTAAATGTATGACATTTCTCATCAACTAACCTTGTCATAATCCACTTTCCCAGCCAAATTTTGGCAATTCTTTCTCCATACCTCTATAATTACCCTTGTTTAAAATTGACCATATTGGTTTCAAGCCAAAGTTACTCACCTGCAAACTGAATTTCAAATTCTACCATATTGCGATCACTATCCCTTAACTATAGAATTCATTAATTCTCCCTCATACATTTTGAGCTGTTTCCTGATTGTATCAGGGATTGTTTCTGCTCCAAGAACCATTCTACAAATCTGTCTTACATGTCACCCAGACCTACCCATTTGTCTAGTCAATAAGCTGATTAAAATCACCCAGAACAGTTGTGGTGCTCATCATTCTTTCCTGATTTATACTTTGTCCTATACTGAGACATCTCTTCTGGGACTACAGGTGAACTCCCACCTGTGACTTCTTTTATTTGCTATCTCTTACTTCTAGCCAAACCGATTCCATTTCACAACCTATGTCATGCTTCACTACCACACTAATATCTTCCTTACCAGCTTTTTCCTTTGCCTGTTGTTTTTCTAAAACATTAAACACCCTTGAATACTGAGCATCCAGTTCAGGTCACCCTGCAACCATGTCTCAGTAATACACAACAAGCCATAATCTGATTAAGCAATCAAATAATTAGAGATTAACAAATGAACAGCAGTAGTTCAGGAAAGCAGCTCACCACCACCTTCTCAATGACAACAAGGGATGGGCAATAAATGCCTGCCAGCAATACCCAAGTCCCACGAGAGTCTTTTAAAAATTAAGCCCCTATTCTCATTACTACAAAATTGATATTGCACATTGCAGCATAAAGTACAAGGAATTAGTCGATTTACACTTATTTTTGGGGCATTTCAACAATATGGCTCAGTTGATAACACTACGTCAAAGTTCTGGATTCAAGACTCACACAAAGCTCGAGCATAAAAATGAACTAAGTTGATGTTCCAATGTAGTACTGAGGGAGTGCTGTATTGTTAGAGATGTTGTCTTTCAGACATAGGAAACCCAGACCCAATCAGTTTTTGAGTAACTGCAAGAGACCCGAAAGCACTATTTGAAATAGCAGACATTACTTCCAGCCCCTGGCTATTATCTGTCCCTCAATCACATAAATACAGATTATCTAATTATCACATTGCTGCTGCATTTTTTTTTAATGGGAGCTTGCTGTGTACGCATTGTTGCTTACAATAAAACAGTGACTGCACTTCAAAACTACCTCACTGGCTGTTTGGCACAGAGGTATCCAGTCGTTATGAAAAGCACGGTATAAATGTATTTCTTTCTTATTGTGGAATGCAGAGGATGACATGGAAGTATTAGTTTCAGTGGTTCTTTTCTGAGACCTGCTAAAACCTGCAAAACACTACAGAGTTTGGTACTACTGCAAAGGGTTCAGAAAGATTTTACCTGACCTTGTTATGTCGATAAAGCTTGCGAGCTACCTTATTTTCTTGTTTAATCATTTGGTCTTTTTATTGAACTTCATGTATTTTGATGCGGATGTGTGCTCCAGCCCAGAAATAGCATTATCCCAGTCAGAACTCTGTTTGACAGAGGGTTGCATGACAAATTGGGAGGCATAATACTGTTCTTCCTGTCTTTTAAGACTTAGGAGCAGAAGGCCATTCAGCCCATGTTTCACCATTCAATGAAATCATCGCTAATTTAACAATAAAATCATCATAATTGAACAATCATCAACTTCGCTTTCCTGCCTTTTTGCCATGGCCCACTTATTTTTAAAAAATCTGTCTTTCACAACCCTGAATACATTTAACAACCTATCCTTAACAGTCTTCTGCAGTAAAGAATTCTACAGATTCACAATACTCAGAAGAAATTCCTCCCCACCTCTGTCTTAAATATTCAATCCCTTATTCTAAGATTATGTCCTCTGGTCCCAGATACTGCCACAAAGAGAAACAATCTTTCTACATCTACCTGTGAAGTTCTCTCAGAATCTATGTTTCAATTAGGTCACCTCTCATTCTTCTGTATTCCAACAAACACAGGGCCAACTACTCAACCTCTCCTCATAATACAGTCCCTTCATACCAGATATCAGCCAAGTAAATCTTGTCTGGATTGCCTCCCAATACCATTACATCTTCCTTTAGATAAAAAGGACCAAAACTACTTTCAGTATTCTAGCTGTGCCCTGACTAATACCTTGTAAAGTTTTAGCAAAACCACCCTACTTTGATACTTCATTCCCATTGAAATACAAGTCAACATTCTATTTGCCTTCCTAATTACCACCAAGCTTGGATACCAGCTTTTCATGATTCACTGATAAGGACTCCCAGATCTCTCCAATCTTTAGCTTTCTGCAGTCTCCCTCGGACTGAAGGAAGGAAGATGCTTAGAAAGTGAGTTAATTAGTCAGCAGCTGGAGTAGACAATCCCTGAAGTAACATGAACGTGAAGTGTGTTGGAGTCTGCAACACTGAACAGGATCGAAGGGTGTGACCAAAGAAGGAACTGGATTCCCACAGTTTGGTAAAATTGGCAATGGGTAATGTTAGAGTGTTGCAACATGTTAGGGCCCTCAGGGCACATCAGTACTGTGAAAAGGTGTTGGCTCTCTGTTTACTCATCCTCAATTATTCTCTCCCGTTCTCAAAACACAGCACATTCACAATAACAAAAACAAAAATTGCTGGAAAAGGTCAGCAGGTTTGGCAGCATCTGTGAAGAGAAATCAAAGTTAATGTTTCTGGTCCGGTGACTCTCCCTCAGATGCTACTATATCTGCTAAGATTTCCCAGCTACTTCTGTTTTTGTTTCTGATTTACAGTATCCACAGTTCTTTCAGTTTACATTCACAACAATGCTTATTATTGGATTGGAGGAGCCCAGTATCCACAAACCTAAGCATGCATTTATATTGAAGATCATTCTTACCAAGGTCTATAATTCTATAATTCTGTGAAACAGAGAGAGAATCATATCTAGTATTCTAAATATAATAACAGAATCTAAAAATGTATCAGTATAACCATGACTTTTAAGAACGTTAAATAAAAATAGAATGTGCTAGTGAAACTCAGATGTGACAGGTGAGTTTCTCCAGCATTTTCTATTTTTATTTCAAACCTCCATCTAGTTTTTCACCTTTAAAAGATTTTGGCTTAAACTCATGAAGGCAGCATCCTATCATCTTACAATATTTCTCATTACAAAACTAGGTCATGGCAGCACAATGTCCCAGTGTAACAACTGAAATCTGCCTAGTTTCACAAAACAAATTTAACAGTAGAATCAGTGAAAAGTCAGCTGCAATCCAAATTAAGAAACTGGGCCAAACCTGCCATAAATTTTCCTTAACACTATAAGAAACCCCTCAACTGAATCATGGCTGATTCAACACACCTCACGTCCACTTTCCTGCACTTCGCCCGTAGCCCTTGACTCCACTACTGATCAAGAACCAACCCATCTCAGCCTTTACATACACACTGGTCCCACAATTCTCTATGACGAGGAGCTCCAAAGACTCTCAGCCGTCTAGTAAATGCAATTTCGCCAGTAGAGAGAGCCAGCACATTGCGTGCGAGTGCCCTGCAATCTAAACAGCTGGGACAACTTGCCTAAGAAAGCACGTAGCACACAAGTGACACCATCCGCATTCGCATGCGAAATTGTGGAGCTGGTTCTGAGCGAAATGCTTGCGAAGGAGTACTCGGAAGCGAGAAAAGGAAATCACCAAATGACTGTCAGTTCGGCAGAGACAGAGAGAGAGAGAGACTGGGAAAGTGAATGCAACACACGGAGTATTTTTTTCCCCCTTGTTGTGCTTACGCTGCTGCACTGTGCGGTTTGGTTTCGCAGCGACCCATGTGTGAAGTTCCAAGCTGCAACAGGAGGGTGAACATGGCCTTTAATAAGAAGCACCAAGCGACTAACCATCGGCGGCACAAAAAGACCTTTAACTGGACGCGGACGCAGGCGCACTCCGCCGTTGACCTCGCGCTTGCAGGCCTGGTTTCCGTTAGCAAAAACCGGGAGACGGCCAATGGACCAGCGGCCTTCAGCGCATATCCTCGCCGTCTTTATTGTCTATTTATTCAGATAAATATTCCGGACAGAGTGGGCAATCATAACTTTTACAAACTTACCAAATACGACTGAGACCAGCGGCTCTGAGCGTCGATCTCGGCGAATTTCTCCTCCATATTTTAAGCGTGCGAAGGCGAACTCCCGTTCCCTCCTGTTCCCGCTCCGTCCACTTTCTCCTTCAGAGTTCGCCTCTCCTGGACTCCCCAGCCGTCCACATTAAAACCCGAGCCCCGTGTGGCTGGCACGGGCCCGCACCGCGCATGCGCCCGCCTCCCCCGGGGTGGAGAAGGGCGCATGCGCGGGACTGGCGGCTGGGGAAACCAGGAAGTGGCGCTGACATGTGTCCACATTGTCAGGCAGAGTCACTGTCAATCTGTATGTATTCACTGTCAGTTTGTGTGTGTCATTCTTGGTCTGTGTCCCTGTTGGTCTGTGTGTATCATTCTCGGTCTGTGTCACTGTCAGTCTGTGTGTATCACTGTCAGGCCGTCCCATTCCCCCACCTTCTTACTTTATGTTTATCCCTGACCAATGCACATCCCTGAACATTATGGGCAGTTTAGCATGGCCAATTCACCTAATCTGCACATCTTTCGATTGTGAGAGGAAACCCGAGCACCCGGAGGAAACCCACGCAGACACGGGAGAACGTGCAAACTCCACAGAGACAGTCGCCCGAGGCTGGAATCGAACACAGATTAGTCTTCTTTGATTCAGACCAGGAGAAAGTGAGAACTGCAGATGCTGGAGATCAGAGCTTAAAAATGTGTGGCTGGAAAAGCGCAGCAGGTCAGGCAGCATCAAAGGAGCAGGAATGAAGAAGGGCTTATGCCCGAAACGTCGATTCTCCTGTTCCTTTGATGCTGCCTGACCTGCTGCGCTTTTCCAGCAACACATTTGATTCAGACCATACTGGAAACATTGACTGTGTCTCTCCACAGATGCTGCCACTCCTGCTGAGTTTCTCCAGCATTCTTTGTGATGGTTCCAATATTTCCAGTATTTTGTTTTTATTCAAGTAAAGTAATTCAATAGTTGACTCAAGTTAAATCTTCTGCCAAGAGTTACTGATTCTGATTTTCAAAAAGCATTAGAGCAGTTTATGTTTTGTAGTACTTCTATTCTATAAACAAATAAAAGTAATGATTCCATTCTTTGAATGAGAAGAAGTAAAAGAATTTGCATTTATCTTATGTGATGAAGTCACTTTTATTATTGATATTGGATTGCAAAAATTGCTTCAAATGCAGAAGTGAGAAGATACATAAACATACTTCTCTTTCATTGGTCACCTAAAAGCCACAGTGACACTTTTTTTCCAAAACCATTTATTGGAAGTAACATGGTTTAAGCTCAAGAAACAGCTAAGGTTGAAGACTGGTGGGATTTACTGGAAATCACATGTCTAGGGTTATGGCTGTCAGAAGCTGAGAGACAGAAACACAGCCTTAACTTTTCAAATTTATGACCCTCTACATATTCTGAACCTGTCATGCTAACCCTGTTTCCATCTCCCCAAATGCTGCCCGAGTATTTCCAGAACTCTCTGTTTGGACTTGCGGGGAAGGCAACTTTTCTGATTCTGAACTCATTCTGGGCTGGAGTTAATGAACTGTGCTCTCGAGTGGTCTGGTTTGTTTGAAATTCTGTATCTCTTAAACTCTGAAACATTTTAGCAAAGGTAGATTCTGAGGTACAAATTCCAGGAGTTAAATCAGTTCAGTTTGAAACATTTTAACGTCTTTGAAGAGGATTATTACATTCAGCACTCTGTCGATTCTTCAGGTATCTGTGAAAACACCAGCTAAGCCTTTATGCTGCTATCAATCAGCTACACAGAGAATCCTGTTATAGAGTTATAGAATCATACTGCACAGAAACAGATCCTTTGGTTCAACTCGTCCATGCCAACCAGGTTTCCCAAAGCTAAACTAGTCCCATTTGCCTGCGTTTAGACCATATTCGTCTAAGAGGTAAAAACAATGACTGCAGATGCTGGAAACCAGATTCTGGATTAGTGGTGCTGGAAGAGCACAGCAGTTCAGGCAGCATCCAAGGAGCTTCGAAATCAACGAGGTAAAAACAATGACATATTCGTGACATATGACATATTCGTCTAAACCTATTCATTCATGTACCTGTCCAAATGTCTTTTAAATGAAGTAACTGTACTCTGGCAGTTCAATCCACATATCAATCACCTTCTGTGTGAAAAAGTTACCTCTCAGGTCCTGTTTAAATATTTCTCCTCTCACCTTAAAAAAAAGCCGTCGAGTTTTGAACTCAAAGTTTGTGCGAAGATTTGTAGCTCGGGTGCTCGTTGTTGTGGTTCTGTTCGCCGAGCTGGAAGTTTTTGTTGCAAACGTTTCGTCCCCTGGCTAGGCGACATCATCAGTGCTTGGGAGCCTCCTGCGAAGCGCTTCTTTGAAGTTTCCTCCGGTGTTTATAGTGGTCTGTCCCTGCTGCTTCCGGTTGTCAGTTTCAGCTGTCCGCTGTAGTGGTTGGTATATTGGGTCCAGGTCGACGTGTTTGTTGATGGAGTTTGTGGATGAATGCCATGCCTCTAGGAATTCCCTGGCTGTTCTCTGTCTGGCTTACCCTATGATAGTAGTGTTGTCCCAGTCGAATTCATGTTGCTTGTTGTCTGCGTGTGTGGCTACTAAGGATAGCTGGTCGTGTCGTTTCATGTTCATGTATGCGGATTGTTAGCTGTCTTCCTGTTTGTCCTATATAGTGTTTTGTGCAGTCCTTGCATGGTATTTTGTACACTACATTAGTTTTGCTCATGTTGGGTATCGGGTCCTTCGTTCTGGTGAGTTGTTGTCTGAGTGTGGCTGTTGGTTTGTGTGCCGTTATGAGTCCTAGGGGTCGCAGTAGTCTGGCTGTCAGTTCTGAGATGCTCCTGATGTATGGTAGTGTGGCTAGTCCTTTTGGTTGTGGTATGTCCTCGTTCCGTGGTCTTTCTCTTAGGCATCTGTTGATGAAGTTGCGCGGGTATCCGTTGTTGGCGAATACCTTGTATAGAAAGACCACGGAACGAGGACATACCACAACCAAAAGGACTAGCCACACTACCATACATCAGGAGCATCTCAGAACTGACAGCCAGACTACTGCGACCCCTAGGACTCATAACGGCACACAAACCAACAGCCACGCTCAGACAACAACTCACCAGAACGAAGGACCTGATACCCAACATGAGCAAAACTAATGTAGTGTACAAAATACCATGCAAGGACTGCACAAAACACTATATAGGACAAACAGGAAGACAGCTAACAATCCGCATAGATGAACATCAACTAGCCACGAAACGACACGACCAGCTATCCTTAGGCACACACGCAGACAACAAGCAACATGAATTCGACTGGGACAACACTACTATCATAGGGCAAGCCAGACAGAGAACAGCCAGGGAATTCCTAGAGGCATGGCATTCATCCACAAACTCCATCAATAAACATGTCGACCTGGACCCAATATGCCAACCATGACAGCGGACAGCTGAAACTGACAACCGGAAGCGGCAGGGACAGACCAGTATAAACACCGGAGGAAACATCAAAGAAGCGCTTCGCAGGAGGCTCCCAAGCACTGATGATGTCGCCGAGCCAGGGGACGAAACGTTTGCAACAAAAACTTCCAGCTCGGCGAACAGAACCACAACAGTTTTGAACTCACCCACCCTAGGGAAAATATCTTTACTATTCACTTTTTCCAAGCCCCTCATAACTTTATTAACCTCTCTCAAACTGCTATGCTCCAGTGAACAGAATTTCAGCCTTTATTTATAACACAAACTGTCCAGTCCCAGCAACATCCTGGTAAATCTTTTCTGAAACTCCAATTTAGTAATGTCCTTCCTACATCAGGGCAACCAGAACTGTACACAGTACTCCAAAAGTGGCTTCAACTATACAACTACAACACGATCTCCCAACTCCTATCTCGTCAATTGTCTGAGCAATTAAGGCAAGTGTGCCAAATGCCTTCTTAACTACCCTGTCTACCTGTGATGCAATTTTCAAAGAACTATGTGCCTAAATGCCTAGGCCTCTGTACAACAACACGCCCCAGTGCCTTATCATTAACTGTATAAGTCCTTCCCTTGTTCGTGTTATCAAAACGCAATAACTTGCAATGATCCAAATTAAGATCCTTCTGTCAATCCTTGGTCTATTGATCCAATTGATCAAGATCCTTTTGTAATCTAAGATAACCGTCTCTGTCCACTATATCACAAACTTAAAAGCTTCCTAAATTCTCAGGCAAATAATTTATATAAATGACGAACAACAGTGGACCCGGCACCAAACCTGTGGAACACCTCTGGTCACAGGCCCCCAGTTTGGAAAACAACTCACCACCACCACCCTCTTTCTCTTACCATCAAGCCAACTTTGTGTCCAATTGGCAAGATCTTCCTAAATGCTCATAAAAATAGAACTAAAAATTGTGACATAAATGAAATAAAGGGATGGTATTACGACAAGTAAATCTTCAAGGTTCTAAGCAAGACAGGGAAGATTTATGAGTCGTTAACAGCACCAGTCTAACCAATGTGTTGTCTTTTTTAAAAAATGACAACAAGTCTTCTTTGAGTCAGACTGGACTCAAAAAATTAAATTTATTTCTCTCTCCATCAATGCTGCTAGACCTGCTGAGTTTCTCCAGCATTCTTTGTGTTTGTTCAAATATTTCCTGCAGGTCAATCTCATCAATATTGCAAAACTGAGCATTAGGGGTATGCTTGAGTGTTAGTTGTAGGACAATAAGCCGATAAATATTAACTTACATGGACTCAAGCAAGACAGGAAAGATGTATGAGTCGTTAACAGCACCTGTCAAACCAATGTGTTGTCTTTTTAAAAAAATGACAACAAGTCTTCTTTGAGTCGTACTGGACTCAAAAGGAATTAAGGGCTATGGGGAGAATGCGGGGAAGTGGAGTTGAAATGCCCATCAGCCATGATTGAATGGCGAGTGGACTCGATGGGCCGAATGGCCTTACTTCCGCTCCTATGTCTTATGGTCTTATGGACTCAGAAGGGAAGTTCATGAAATCCCAAAAAGATGGTGTGACACCCTACTGTATTTGCACTTCCAAAAAGCCTACAAAATGAAACAAATAAAAGGTGTTGGAGATTTAAGGTGTAACCTAATGATAAAAACTGGCAATAAAAGAACATTTAAATTCTCTTTGTTTTCACTTAAAATATTCCATGGCATCTTTTCCATCAGTTCTAGAGAGCAGATGGAAATTTAACTTTTGTTACGAAGATGTGGGTGAACTTTACCTTTTAAGAGAGTTAAAAGCTAGCAGTGGCAGCACCAAGTGTTCTCAATAAGACACTCAATAATACTGGAGTAGCTGGTTGCCTGCAAATGACAAAAAAAAATTCAAAATAGGCCAATCAGTTTAAATTATTCCCTGGAAAAATACCAATTTCCAATCATGTTTGACAACCTTAAAAGCCAATGACACAATCTGATGCTCTGTGGTAGAAGACCAGGGAAAATTGAACAGTTGGGAGGAGAACTGCCAAACCCCATTGGGTTAAAAACTGCCTGAAAAATAGCTCTCGTAAAAGTACCTTTTTTGAACAGTAACCTGTGAAGGAGAATTCCTAAGAAGAAAAGAATACACAGGAAGATCCAAATAGAAGAGCTGAAAGCTGCCTGGTTTTGAGACAAGAGGTGTTGTTTTCTAAATCTTAATTGAGAGTTTTATCTGACTAGTGTTATAGAAAGGAAAGTAAAAGATAGGTTAGAGCAAGGACTTGTACATAGTTGTTAGTTTATTACTCTCTGTTATACTTTAAGAAACAAAGTTGTTGATTTTTATTTTAAATAGTTCTTGGCCACTCGAGCTTTTACAGATTACAGCACGGGATAAATCTTTTCTGTGTTGCTGGCTTTAAATTAAGCAGGAGAGTTTACCTCGTGTCATACCACTTTTCATTTGAAATACTGTGCAGCAATACCTCACTACTGCACTTTCCAGCGTCCGTTCTAGGAATTATGTCAGTGTGACAATAGTAAAATCTAAGGTATGAAGAACATTTCTAATGAATTTTTACAAATATATCTGAGCAAAACTGTAGCAGATTAACCTCACTGTGCGGAAGTGAAGGGTATTGTGTAGTGTAATGAATTAGTCAATACGCATACTGAGAAATGCAGAGGAATGAGCTAAAGGTCATAATGAAAAACATTTCAAGGTAAGAGTGGACTCACTACTCAATATTTCTCATCAGTGTATAACAGCAATCAACAAATGAATGCTGAACTATAGAGCCTCAGGAGCAGAATAAAAATTGCAGGCAATTGTGCTTAAATCAGACCACTCTGATCTGACCACATCCTGAATACTGCATCTGTTCATTGGAACATTAAAACTTTGGAAGTAGAACTGAAAATAGTAAACCAATTTACCAGAAGCATCAGAGAAGTGAAGTCTGAAGAAAGCCAGGAGAAAACTCTATGTTCAGTCGGTAATATGGCCTCTCCGTTTTGATTGAAGCATACACGATTCTGAGGAGTCTTCATGCCTTTAAAATTGGAGGCAATTTTATCTCTCAGATGGCCATGAAGCCTTAGAATTCACTTCCTAAAACTGTGGTGGATGCAGAGTATTTGGATATTTTGAAAGCAGGAGGTAGAAAGACTGTTACTGAGCAAGGGATGAAAGGTTATCAGGGGTAGGCAGAATTGTAGATTTGAGGTTATTATCAGATCAGTCAAGACTTTATTGAATGGCAGAGCAGCTCAAGGGATTTAATGGCTTTTTCTTAGATGAAGGAAGGGCTGTTGATGTCATATACATGGACTTTAGTAAGGGGTTTGATAAGGTTCCCCATTGTAGACTAATGGAGAAAGTGAAGTCACATGGTGTGCAGGGTGTTTTGGGAAGGTGGATAAAGAACTAGTTGAGCAACAGGAGATAGAGAGTAGTCGCTGAAGGGAGTATCTCGAAATGGAGAAAGGTGACCAGTGGTGTTCCACAGGGGTCAGTATTGGGGCCACTGTTAATTGTAATATATACAAATGATCTAGAGGAGGGCACTGCTTGTATGATCAGCAAGTTTGCAGATGACACGAGGATTGGTGGAGTAGCAGAAAACATAAGAGATTGTCAGAGAATACAGGAGGATATAGATAGACTGGAGAGTTGGGTGGAAAAGTGGCAGATGGCTTTCAATCCAGACAAATGTGAGGCAATGCATTTAGGTAAGTCTAATTCTAGAGCAAATTATACAATGAATGGAAGAGCCTTGGGAAAAGTTGGTGGGCAGAGAGATCTGGGAGTGCAGGTCCATTGTACCCTGAAAGTTGCTGCACAGGTGGATAGAGTGGTCAAGAAAGCATATAGTATGCTTGCCTTCATTGGACGGGGTATTGAGTCTAAGAGCTGACAAGTCATGTTAAAATTGTACAAAACATTGGTTCAGCCGCATTTAGAATACTGTGTACAGTTCTGGGCGCCACATTACCAAAAGGATGTGGACACTTTGGAGAGGGTGCAGAGAAGGTTTACGACGATGTTGCCTGGTATGGAAGGTGCTAGCTATGAAGAGAGGATGAGTATGTTAGGATTATTTTCACTAGGAAAAAGGAGATTGAGGGGGGACCTGATTGAGGTTTACAAAATCATGAAGGGTATAGACAGGATGGATAGAGACAAGTTTTTTCCCAGGGTGAAGGATTCCATAATGAGAGGTCACGCTTTCAAGGTGAGAGGTGGAAAGTTTAAGGGGGATACATGTGGCAATTACTTCACACAGAGGGTGGTGGGCGTTTGGAATGCGTTGCCAGCAGAGGTGGTAGAGGCAGGCACGGTAGATTCATTTAGAGTCATAGAGTCATAGAGATGTACAGCATGGAAACAGACCCTTCGGTCCAAGCCATCCATGCCGACCTGACATCCCAACCCAATCTAGTCCCACCTGCTAGCACCCGGCCCATATCCCTCCAAACCCTTCCTATTCATATACCCATCCAAATGCCTCTTAAATGTTGCAATTGTACCAGCCTCCACCACATCCTCTGGCAGCTCATTCCATACACGTACCACCCTCTGCGTGAAAAAGTTGCCCCTTAGGTCTCTTTTATATCTTTCCCCTCTCACCCTAAACCTATGCCCTCTAGTTCTGGACTCCCCGACCACAGGGAAAAGTCTTTGTCTATTTATCCTATCCATGCACCTCATAATTTTGTAAACCTCTATAAGGTCACCCCTCAGCCTCCGACACTCCAGGGAAAACAGCCCCAGCCTGTTCAGCCTCTCCCTGTAGCTCAGATCCTCCAACCCTGGCAACATCCTTGTAAATCTCTTCTGAACCCTTTCAAGTTTCCCAACATCTTTCTGATAGGAAGGAGACCAGAACTGCATGCAATATTCGAACAATGGCCTGTACATCTGCATGCAATATTCGAACCAATGTCTTGTACATCCGCAACATGACCTCCCAACTCGTGTACGCAATACTCTGACCAATAAAGGAAAGTATACCAAACGCCTTCTTCACTATACTATCTACCTGCAATTCCACTTTCAAGGAGCTATGAACCTGCACTCCAAGGTCTCTTTGTTCAGCAACACTCCCTAGGACTTTGCCATTAAGTGTATAAGCCCTGCTAAGATTTGCTTTCCCAAAATGCAGCACCTCGCATTTATCTGAATTAAACTCCATCTGCCACTTCTCAGCCCATTGGCCCATCTGGTCCAGATCCTGTTGTAATCTGAGGTAACCCTCTTCGCTGTCCACTACACCTCCAATTTTGGTGTCATCTGCAAACTTACTAACTGTACCTCTTATGCTCGCATCCAAATCATTTATATAAATGACAAAAAGTAGAGAGCCCAGCACCGATCCTTGTGGCACTCCACTGGTCACAGGCCTCCAGTCTGAAAAACAACAAGATGTGTCTGGACAGATGCATGAATAGGTGGGTAGTATAGGTATACAAATGCTTAGGAATTGACTGACAGGTTTAGACACTACATTTGGATTGGCTCAGGCTTGGAGGGCCGAAGAGCCTGTTCCTAGGCTGTAAATTTTCTTTGTTCTTTGTTCTTCATATGTACATATATGTTCATATGCTCCCCCATATACACAATCTCCTACAAGCTCCCCTCCCCACAACACCTTAAAGCTCATTCAAACTAGGTCTATTGAATATCCCCAATTTTAATTGCTCCACCATCAACAACCACATGTTCAGATGATGAGCCCCAGAGTTCTGGAATTCCCTGATTAAACCTTTCTGCCTCTCTACCTCTCTCTCTCTCATCTTTTAAGATGCTCCTTTAAACATTATATTTGCCTGTCCTACCTGTTACAACTAGGTGAAATTGGCTCTCCCTTTTTCAACTGAATTGGTTGGTTGCAACAAATATACTTAAATTATTTCAGCATTCGACTTTGTCACATCTCAATTAAACATGTCGTTAATTACTACATAATAAAGGAGCCAGTTACACAGTTTTCTTGTGGAAGAAAGAGAAGTCCTACTACATAACAATCTCAAGACAAAATAATAGAATGTAACATCATAAAGCAGAGAACATGGCAGCAGAAGTAAACATCAAATAAGTGACTTATTTATTAGCACAAATAAGTGCTAATAAGTGACTGATCTGAAAACCCTTAACTCCACTTTCCTACACTTTTCCCATAACTCTTGATCACTTCAAGTGTTTAAAATATTATCTCTACCTTGAATAAACTTAATATCCCAACCTATGTAGTGAAGAATTCCATGGGTTACCTATCCTGTGAGAGAAGAAATTCCTCCTCATCTCTGTCTTAAATGGGTGAGCTCCTTATTTTGAGATTGTGCCCTCTGGTCCTAGACATTCCCCACAAGGGAAGACAAGAATTCTACATTTACCCTGCCAAGTTCCCTAAGACTGGGTCACCTCTCACTTTTCTATATTCCAATGTATACAGGCCTAACCTACTCAACCTCTCCTCAAAAGACAGTCTCTCCGTACCCAATACAAAACTGCACAGAGTATTCCAGCTATTGTCTAACTAATGTCCTGGATAGTTTTAGCAAAACCTTCCTACTTTTATATTCCATTTACTTTGAAATAAAGGCCAACATTCCATTTGCCTTCCTTATTACCTGCTGAATTCAGATGCTAGCTTTATTGCATAAGGACTCCAAAATCTTAGTTTCTATAGTTTTCTGCAGTCTTTCTCCATTTAACTAATATTTGACTCCTCTATTTTGCCTCCCACAATGCATATCCTCACATTTTCCCATGTTATACTCTATCTGCTGAGTTTTTACTTACTCACTTAGTCTATCTCTATCCCCCTGCACACTGTTTGCATCACCTTCACCACTTGCCTTCTCATCCACAAACTTGACTATAGCACATTCACTTTCCTTATCCAAGTCATTAATATACATTCAAATTAAACACTCAGTTTTATAAAAGTTTATTAAAACATCATTGAGTTTTTAGCTAAATGAAAGGAAACCAATTACTAAATGTTCATTGACTTGAGTTTTTGACCATCGTGTGTGTGTGTGAGAGAGAGACAGAGAGAGAGAGAGAGGTACTGTCATTAGCAATCTCCAAGAGTTCAGAGTTGAGGAGAAGTCCTGAGATGCTTAGAAGTCATTGAAAAGAAAGCTTCAGAAGCAGAAGTGTGTTGAAGTGCTGGAGTTGTGGTTAGTGTGGAAGGCTGTTGTGGGTTGCAATGGGACATTGGCAGGATGCAGAGCTGGGCTGAGAAGTAGTAGATGAAGTTCAACCTGGAAAAGTGTGAAGTGATTCATTTTGGAAGGTCGAATTTGAATGCAGATTATAGGATTAAAGTAGAATTCTTGACAGTGTGGAGGAATAGAGGGATCTTGGAGTCCACATCCATAGATCCGTCAACGTTGCCACCCAAGTTGATAGGATTGGTAACAAGGCGCATGGTGGTTTGGCTTTCATTAGCAGGGGGATTGAGCTTAAGAGCCGTGAAGTTATGCTGCAGCTCTATAAAGCCCTAGTTAAACTACAATTGGAATATTGTGTGCAGTTCTGGTCGCATCATTATAGGAAGGATGTAGAAACTTTAGAAAGGGTGAAGAGGAGAGTTACCTGACCCTACTCTCTCTCTCTAGCTGTTCATTTGCTCTCTCTGTTATAGGAAGGACAGTATTAAACTGGAGAGGATTCAGAAATGTTTACCAGGATGTTACCAGGAATGGAGGATTTCAGTTATAAAAATAGGCTGGGATCATTTTCTCTGGAGTGTAAGAGGTTGAGGGCTCACCATATGGAGGTTTATAAAATCTTGAAGGGCATAGATAAGATGAAGAGTAAAGATCTTCAGGTGGCACATTTATTCAGTGATCAGCACTACTGCCTCACAGCACCAGGGTCCTTGAGTTCGATTCCACATTTGGATCACTGTCTGTGTGGATTCTGCGTGTTATCCCTGCGTCTGTGTAGGTTTCCTCAAGGTGCTCTGGTTTCCTCCCACTGTCCAAAGATGTGCAGGTTAGGTGGATTGGCCATGCTATATTACCCAAAGTGTCCAGGGATGTATAGTTTCGGGGAATTGGGAAATGCAGGGTTACAGGGATTGGGTGGGATACTCTTCAGAGGGTCGGTGCGGACTTGATGGGCTAAATGGGCTGCTTCCTCACTGTAGGAATTCTATGTCTTTTCCCTAAGTTGGGGGAGTTCAAAACTAGGGGACATATTTAAAAGGTGAGAGAAGTAGGATTTAAAAAAGAAAGTGAGGGACGACTGTTTTACACAGAGAGTGGTAGTGTGTGGAATGAACTGTCAAAGGAAGGATTTGGGCTATCAGGAGAGGGTGAATAGGCTGGGGCTGTTTTTTTCTGGAGCATCGAAGGTTGAGGGGTGACCTTATAGAGGTTTATAAAATCATGAGGGACATGGATAGGATGAATTGACAAAGACTTTTCCCTGGGGTGGAGGAGTCCAGAACTAGAGGGTATAGGTTTAGGGTGAGAGAGGAAAGATATAAAAGGGACCTAAGGGGCAACTTTGTCAGGCAGAGGGTGGTGCGTGTATGGAATGAGCTCCCAGAGAGAGTGGTGGAGGCTGGTACAATTGCAATATTTAAAAGGCATTTGGATGGGTATATGAATAGGAAGGGCTTAGAGAGATATGGGCCAAGATGGGACTAGATTAGGTTGGGATATCTGGTCGGCGTGGACTAGTTGGACCAAAGGGTCTGTTTCCGTGCTGTACATCTCTATGACTGTAAGTGATGGATGCAGGTATAGTTACAACGTTTAAAAGACATTTTGGATAAGTACATGAAAGGTTTGGAGGGATATGGGGCAAATGGAGGTAGGCAGGACTGGTTTAGTTTGGGAACATGGTCGGTGTGGCATAGTTGGTCCAAGGTGTCTGTTTCCATGCTGTATGACTCGAGGTTAGTGAGCAAAATTAGGGCGCATGGTATTGGGGGCAAAGTACTAACTTGGATTGAAAGTTGGTTGGCTGACAGGAAACAAAGAATAGTGATAAACAGCTCCATTTCGGAATGGCAGGCAGTGACCAGTCGGGTACCGCAGGGATCAGTGCTGGGACCGCAGCTTTTTACAATATATATTAATGATATAGAAGATGGTATTAGTAATAGCATTAGCAAATTTGCTGATGATACTAAGCTAGGTGGCAGGGTGAAATGTGAGGAGGATGTTAGGAGATTACAGGGTGACCTGGACAGGTTAGGTGAGTGGTCAGATGCATGGCAGATGCAGTTTAATGTGGATAAATGTATGGTTATCCACTTTGGCTGCAAGAACAAGAAGGCAGAGTACTACCTAAATGGAATCAATTTAGGTAAAGGGGCAGTACAAAGAGATCTGGGTGTTCTTGTACACCAGTCAATGAAGGAAGGCATGCAGGTACAGCAGGTAGTGAAGAAGGCTAATAGCATGCTGGCCTTCATAACAAGAGGGATTGAGTATAGAAGCGAAGACGTTCTTCTGCAGGGCCCTGGTGAGACCACACCTGGAGTATTGTGTGCAGCTCTGGTCTCCAAATTTGAGGAAAGACATTCTTGCTATTGAAGGAGTGCAGCGTAGGTTCACGAGGTCAATTCCTGGAATGGCGGGACTACCTTACACTGAAAGACTGGAGTGACTGGGCTTGTATACCCTTGAGTTTAGAAGACTGAGAGGGGATCTGATTGAGACGTATAAGATTATTAAAGGATTGGACACTCTGGAGGCAGGAAACATGTTTCCGCTGATGGGTGAGTGCCGAACCAGAGGACACAGCTTAAAAATACGGGGTAGACCATTTAGGACAGAGATGAGGAGAAACTTCTTCACCCAGAGAGTGGTGGCTGTGTGGAATGCTCTGCCCCAGAGGGCAGTGGAGGCCCAGTCTCTGGATTCATTTAAGAAAGAGTTGGACAGAGCTCTCAAGGATAGTGGAATCAAGGGTTATGGAGATAAGGCAGGAACAGAATACTGATTAAGGATGATCAGCCATGATCATATTGAATGGTGGTGCAGGCTCGAAGATCAGAATAGCCTACTCCTGCACCTATTGTCTATTGTCTATTGATGCTGAAAGGTAACTGGTGATAGCCATGGGTCATACCTCACCAGGATAATGTGCATTAAATCAAACCCCACTATTCCTGGATTCATCACAAAAGTTAAAAACATTGTCAAGCTACATAAAGGCCTCAATTTATCTGTCTAATAGATGATCTTAAACAAAATTACAGGTCAAATTTCTGTGCTTAAAAAACACTACTATACATAGCAATAAATACATTCTTACCACAGGTAAACAACTATGAACTGTTAAGCAAACTTCATTGTCAAAATTCTAATACCTTCTACACCTTACCCCATATGCACACTTGAAACAAAGATTTGGAGATACCGGTGTTGGACTGGGGTGTACAAAGTTAAAAATCACACAACACCAGGTTATAGTCCAACAGGTTTAATTGGAAGCACACTTGCTTTCGGCACGACGCTCCTTCATCAGGACAATCACCTGATGAAGGAGCGTCGCTCCGAAAGCTAGTGTGCTTCCAATTAAACCTGTTGGACCAAAACCTGGTGTTGTGTGATTTTTAACTTTGAAACAAAGAAACATTGTTGTTGTGGAGAAAGGGAGAAAATTCTGTGGAAACAGTTCAATGCTACCAGATCTCAAGGTTTGATTAACAGAATCCTTTTGTTTCCCAACTCTTTTAGTTCTCCAAGCTTTTCCTTAAGATTTTTTCATTTTTTTACAGGAGGTACAGAGTGACTGTTTCACAAGTGATGAAGTCAGATTGCAGGTACTTTACTAGACACACACACACACACACTGATGATCTTTTGACATCACCACAAATCCATTCAGCAATCCGTTACCAGCTGAATCTCACTTTGTATGCAACCTTGGTACCTATGCCACGTCCTCTTATGCCTTCCTCCACTGCTTGCACGATGAGTTCTACTAATTGGTTTTTAAAACTCCAACAATTTCTCGTTCAGTCCTATGTTGTTGAATGGTCCTTTTCTCAATTCATTCCACAATCAAAAATAAAGTAAAATGTTTCGGTCTCCTACATACCAGTCTGACCAAGAAATTTAGTGCGAGAAAGGGGAACTTCACTGCTGTTTGAGTGTCTATAAGGATATTGTTTAGATAAAATGGATTAATCTTTCTCTCAGAGATTTGTAATTAGATTGTTCCAATTGTTCCTGTTTGATATAATTTGTGTGTTTTTGAAAAACAATCACACAGATTCATAGACACACAGTGCAGAGGAGGCCATTCAGCTCATCAAGTCTGTACCACCAAAAGTATGTTAAATCTACACAGATCACACTTTACAATGCTTGACCCGTAGCCTTGACACTTCAAGTGCTCATCCAAGTACCTTTTAAAGATTGTGAGGTTACTCACCTGTACTACCGTCCCAGACCACCAGCATCCTTTGGATGAAAAAAATATTTTCCTCTATTCCCTTCTAAGCTTCCTGCCTTTCATGTTAAAATTATTTTCCCTTATTACTGAACCTTCAGATGAGGTGTATAGTTGCTTTCTATATGACCTGAGTATGCATTTTATAATCTTAAACACCGAATCAAGATCTCCCGAAATGCTTTCTGCTCCAAAGAAATCAATCTGAGCTTATCAATAGTTCCAGAGTTCCCAAGTCACTTTTCATAGAAATCATAGCACAGTGTGTAATCATAGAATCCCTATAGTGTGAAAATAGGCCCTTCGTCCCAACCGACCCTCCAAAAAGTAACCCACCCACACCCTATATTTACGCCTGACCAAAACACCTAACCTACACATCCCTGAACACAGCAGGCAATTTAGCATGGCCAAGTCACCTAACCTGCACATCTTTGGACAGTGGGAAGAAACCCAGATAGGCGCAAGGAGAATGTGTAAACTCCACACAGTCACCTGAGGATGGAATTGAACCCAGGTCCCTGGTACTGTGAGGTAGCAGTGCTAACTAATGAGCCACCATACCACACTTCTGTTGACACAGATGAATTCCTCTTCTAATGTAAAAGCAAAATACTGATGATGGTGGAAAAAGACCATGTTGAATATACATTGTTATAATAAGTTATTCACCTGGGTGGGTGAGCAAGTTTGCGGATGATACGAAAGTCGGAGGAGTTGTAGACAGTGAGGAAGGATGTGGAGGTTACAGCGGGATATAGATAAGCTGCAGAACTGGGCAGAAAGGTGGCAAATGGAGTTCAATGTAGCTAAGTGTGAGGTGATTCACTTTGGTAAGAGTAATAAAAAGATGGGGTACTGGGCTAATGGTCGGATACTTGGTAGTGTGGATGAGCAGAGGGATCTTGGTGTCCATGTACACAGATCTTTGAAAGTTGCCACCCAGGTAAATAGTGCGGTGAAGAAGGCATATGGCGTACTGGCTTTTATTGGTAGAGGAATTGAGTTCCGGAGTACTGAGGTCATGTTGCAGTTGTATAAGACTCTGATGCGGCCGCATCTGGAGTATTGTGTGCAGTTTTGGTCGCCATACTATAGGAAGGATGTGGAGGCACTGGAACGGGTGCAGAGGAGGTTTACCAGGATGTTGCCTGGTATGGTAGAAAGATCGTATGAGGAAAGGCTGAGGCACTTGGGGTTGTTTTCATTGGAGAAAAGAAGGTTTAGGGGTGACTTGATAGAGGTGTACAAGATGATTAGGGGTTTAGATAGGGGCGACAGTGAGAATCTTTTTCCACGTATGGATTTAGCCATTACAAGGGGGCATAGCTTTAAATTAAGGGGGGGTAGGTATAGGACAGATGTTAGGGGTAGGTTCTTTACTCAGCGAGTCGTGAGTTCATGGAATGCCCTGCCAGTAGCAGTGATGGACTCTCCCTCATTATGGGCATTTAAGCGGGCATTGGATAGGCATATGGAGGATAGTGGGCTAGTGTAGGTTAGGTGGGCTTGGATCGGCACAACATCGAGGGCCGAAGGGCCTGTACTGCGCTGTATTCTTCTATGTTCTATGAAGTTTTTACTCCTCTTGTTCTTGTAGATTCTGCTCTGGAGAGTTTCTGAATTCTAGAAATCTCTATTTCCTCCTGAATTTTGTGTTTCTTTTCATAAATACTTAACTGTAAATTCTTCAAAGTCTTGCAACATATTGGGTATTTCTAGTTCAGAATCATTGGCCCTGATTTTGCGGTCAGTGGTGAATGAACAGCATTTGCTGCGATTCAGCTGGCTTACCCCTGCCCATATACCTATTGCAAGTCTTAATTTGTCAATTTCAGTTTCTGGGAATTTTTTATGGACAGCTACCTTTCAGAGAGCTATTTTGCTGGCAGTTGTTTTGCCCTTTAGTGTTCTCCCCCAACTTTCAAAATGTCCGATTATATATCCCAAAAATCAGATCGTTTCATTGGTTTGATGTCATCCCAAACTGTAAAATGCAAATTCGATTGAATTTTGGTATTTGGGACATAATTTAAACTGATTGACAGAATTTGAAATGTGTTTTTGTTCCATGGCAATGCAACTCCAGCTATTTTTTTTCAACCAAATGTTATATATTTAAATGGTTCAGTACACTGTGCTTTCTGTTCTTGCCAGCTTCCTCTCTCTCTTAAAGGTACAGTAACCTACACCTTCATAGCATATGTGATAATGCTCCATTGAAATAGCTTGGAATATTTTACTCCATTAAAAGTGCTATATTAATGCAAGTTTAAGTAGTTAAACATACTTATGTTTAATATAATACAGGTAAATATGGAATGCTATAAATTAAATCCAGACAGTAAGACAGGGAACAAGTTTAAACTTGTAACTGAAGTTTGCAAATGCATATTTAGGAAAGACACATTGAATAGACATCAACACTTCAATGTTCAGAGAGTGGATAATCACCCAGAAATCATTTAAGAAGTGGTAGACTTCACTCACATGAAGCGCTAGACATTAGCAAGATTTTCAACAAGGTTTTGCACCGTAAACTGGTTAGATCACATGGATTCCAGAGGGAGCTAACCAATTGGATACAATGTTGGCTTGAAAGTAGGAGACAGAGCTAAGTAGTAGAGAGTTGTTTTTCTGTTTGGAGGCCTGTGACCAGCAAAGTACTGCAAGGATGGGGGCTGGGTCCACTGATTTTCATCATTTATATAAATGATTTGGATACAAATATAGGAGGTATGGTTAATAAGTTTGTTGAGGACACCAAAATTGATGGTGTAGTGGACAATGAACAAAGTTATCTCAGAGTACAATGGAACCTTGATTAGGTGGGCCATGGGCTGAAGAGTGGCAAATGGATTTTAATTTAGATAAATGCGAGGTGTTGCATTTTGTTAAGGCAAACCAGGGCAGGATTTATACAGTAATGGTAGGACCTTGGGGAGTCTTGCCAAACAAAGAGAACTAGGGGCATGAGTGTGTTGTTGGGAAAGCACAGCAGGTCAGGCAACATCTGAGGAGCAGGAGAATCAATGAAATTCGATTCTTCTGCCCCTCAGATGCTGCCTGACCTGCTGTGCTTTCCCAGCAACACAATCTCAACTCTGATCTCCAGCATCTACAGTCCTCACTTTCTCCAAAGAGAACTAGGGGTGCAGGTTTATAGTTCCTTGAAAGTGGAGTTGCAGTTAGACAGGGTGGTGAAGAAGGTGTTTGGCACACTTGCCCTTGTTAGTTGGTGGACTGCATATAGGAGTTGGGAGGTAACGTTGCAGCTGTATGAGACATGGTTGAGGCCACTTTTAATATATTGCACTAATTTCTGGTTCCCCTGCTGTAGGAAAGATGTTGTGAAACTTGAAAGGGTACAAGAAAGATTTACAAGGATATTTTCGGGATTGGGGGGTTTTTAACTGTCGCGAGAGCTTAATAGACCGGAGTTTTTTTCCCTGGAACGTCGGAGGCTGAGGGGTGATCTACAGAGGTTTATAAAATTATGAGGGGCATGGATAGGGTGAGTAGCCAAGGTCTTTTCCCAAAGGGAGTCCAAACTAGAGGGCATAGGTTTAAAGTGAGCGGGGAAAGATTTGAAAGGAACCTGAGGATGCATGTATGGAATGAGCTGCCAGAGGTGGTGGAGGAGACAGGTACAAATACAACATTTAAAAGGCATCTGGATAGGTATACTCATTTGAGTACATGTCACAATGAAGCTAATTCTAATTATAATATGAATAGGAAGAGTTTAGAGGGATATGGGCCAAATGCTGGCAAATAGAACTAGATGAGTTCAGGATATCTGTTTGGTGCAGACAAGTTGGACAGAAGGGTTTGTTTTCATACTGTATAACTCTCTGATTCTAAGTGGTTCAATACAGTTATTGGGAGAGGGAGAGGGCCAGAGGAATATGTTGAGATAGATTGCCTTCATCTTCACATATCTTGGGAGCAGTAGCGAAAGCAAAGAGTAACAGGAATAACTTGGAAGAAATAGGTCAGAGCTCTCCTGCAAGATCATAAATGCTACCGTGATAAGTCACGGGCTTTTGTCTAACTGTGCCTTGAAGGTCCTTATCTTGGAGAATTACTTATGTAGCAGACTTCATGTGAAACTTCACCAAGATGTAGATGCAATGTGCCATAGACATTCTGATTATTTCATTTAAGTATATTCTCTTCTTAAAAGTCAGGGGACTCATCTTTCTGAAATAAAAGACTTGCATTTACATACTTGCTTTTCACAATGGCAAGCCATCCCAAAGTGCTGTAATGCATGAAACATATCAGCCTACTTGAATAAAAATTGCTACCAGAAACAGTAATGTTAAAATGACTGAGTGTGCTGATTTGGAGAAGATATAGAACATAGATCATTACAGCGCAGTACAGGCCCTTCGGCCCTCGAAGTTGCGCCGCCCTGTCATATTAATCTGAAGCCCATCCCACCTACACTATTTCATGTACATCCATATGCCTGTCCAATGACGACTTAAATGCACTTAAACTTGGCGAATGATGTTTGAGTGATAAACATCAGCCAGGTGACCACAGCCAATATCCCTGCTCTTCTTCGAAGTCATGCCACAGGAGGACGGACAGACATTTCAGTTTAACACTTTATGCAAAAGATTGCACCTTTGACAGATCAACATACCCTGAGTAATGGAGCGGAGTGTCAGCTTTGATTTTGTTTGGGCTCAGATGCGGGATTGGGACTTGAATGTGCAAATATCTAGGTTCTTCTGGGAATCATGTTGTCCACCATCTGATAAATTAATTTCATCATGATCGACCTCTCAGCTTTAATTTCCTCTGCCACTGAAGATGGGCAAAGATAATGTTCTCACCAATGCTTGTTAGTCTGCCTGTGAACATTGCATCACCAAAACTAATGCACCGATTCCAAAAAACAGAAATGGCAGAAAAGAAGAGCTGAATAGGTTTTGGTGAAGATTTGAATGCAAATCCATTAACAAATTGGGTATCTGACTTTTTTTTCAGATTGCTGTGACTTGTTTCATTCAGAATATTGTTGATTGTTTAGAATGTTGCGAATTGTCTTAGTAGTTGCAGTGGAATTTGTTATGACAGCCAAAACACTGTGGGGAGGTGATGGCCAAGTGGGATTATCACTGGACTGTTAATCTAGAAATGGATGTAATGCTCTGGGGATTGGGTTCAAATCGTGCCACAGCAGATGGTGGAATTTGAATTCAATAAATATCTGCAATTAAAAGTCTAATGGTGACCATGAATTCAATGTCAAGAAAAAAACCCATCTGATTTACTAAAAGTCCTTTAAGGAAGATAGCGTTTTCCTTCTTAGGGAAGAAAACTGCCACTGTTACATGGTCTGGCTGATATATAACTCCAGACCCACAACAATGTGGTTGACTCTTAACTGCCCTCTAGGCAATTAGGGATGGGCAATAAATACTAATCTAGATAGCAACACCCTCATCCTGTGAGATAATTTTTAGAAACAGAGTTTTCAGAACAGGTTAATGGATATAGATTAGCCTGAAACTTCCTATGTAACATGGAAGGTCTTAATCAAAATATGTGTTTTTCAGCTTCATATTCACAAGGCATTAGCTATGCAGGGGAAAGCTTCAAAAGCTATTTAATGATAATAATGTTGAGTTAACATAGGAAGGTAGAGGTTATGTACTCTACTGAGTGGTCATTGGTCTTGTCATAACACGAGGAAAATATTAGTTGTATCAAGAACAATGAAGGCTGCTGCGGTGAAATTTGTAGCAGAGATTTCAGTACGGATCGATGGATGTGGCTTGGCCTGAATCCCCCCAGTGAGATGGAAGCTGTTAATAATGATCTTTCTTTTTGGCAGCTTTGCATTTGCAAAGCACCAACCAGGTAGGGAAAAGCCTCAAGGAAGAACTGAGTAATTATAATTATGATAAGTTATCGCAGCAGAGATTATGCACTGTGTTGAGTGACATCTTCATTTGTACTATCATTGAATCAAGAAAAAGTTGGTTTAATTACAGGTAATGAAAGTATAAAGTGAAATGATGTTGTGCAATAGTATGAGCAATAACGCATACAGTAATTAGTAGGTTGGGCAGCATCTCTGGAAAGAACATAGAAGATAACATTGTCAAATGGTCCACAACCAAAACATAATCTTTATTTTCTCTTCAAGAGGTATTGCCTGATGCGCTGTATGTTTTCAACATTTTCTGTTTCAAATCTGTTTTTATTTTTCTTCTTTTTGCATGTATCGGGCACAGTGAAGAACAACAAGTGTGTAAATCTTCATTTATATTCCACAACCAGGAAGAAAAGAAACACCCGACAAGCAGTGCCCTTCTCAAAGGGCAATGCTGTGTGATCAAGCAGTGAAGGGGAGGGTGGAGTTAAATCAAAATAGAGTTGGACGGGGAAATAATACACTCCACTTCTTGCGGTGCCCACCTTTCCCTGAAAATCTCAAGAGTATTGGTGTCCTTCTCCCAGGCTCTGAGATAACCATGGAAGAGGGCAGGCAATTGGCCTAACGACCTCCTTTACGTCCCACTACCTGGACCTGTTTATGGTCAGTTTGGACAGTCCAGGAGTAGTCCCATGAGGAGGTCTACCCTCCACCCTCCGCACCGGGTACCCAAAAATCACAAGCATGGGACTGAAGTGCAACCAAAAACAGAGAAGGTTTTTAAGAAAATAAGAAAAGGAGTGTAGGGGCCCACACCCAATATATACATGGCGAAAGTGAGTATTGCAGATGCTGGAGATCAGAGCAAGATTACATTGGTGCTGGAAAAGCACAACAGGTCAGGCAGCATCCAAGGAGCAGACAAATCTATGTTTCGGACAAAAGCCCTTCATCAGGAATGATTCCCGATGAAGAGCTTTTGCCTGAAACATCGATTTTCCTGCTCCCCACTATATACATTGTCCATGGATTCCACAGCACCACAGAACAAGCAGTTGTGTTGGGAACAGTGCCCTTCACCCGACATCCCCAAGAGAAAGGGGGAGAACTCCCATGTAGAGAGCCCTCCACTGGGGATCCCCACTGCCCGCTGGCAACTGGACATGCCAAGGTAAAAACAATGACTGCAGATGCTGGAAACCAGAGTCCAGATTAGAGTGGTGCTGGAAAAGCACAGCAGTTCAGGCTGCATCCGAGGAACAGTAAAAGGTGTACGGGTGGTGGATGTGGGAAAAGAGGTGGATAGTGTGCAGTAGCGGTTGATATAGGGCATGCTGTTTTATGTCCCTAAAAGGAGTAAAACTAGTTTTAATTCTGCTGACACCCATCTGAAAGGTTGACTCAAAGAATTTCAAGTCCAATCCAACTGCTGGCCAGTTAATTTTATGTTGTAATTGATATTTATCTGACAACATAGCATGATGTCAAATAATCCACTTTAATTTTTGTGTCAATTATGCAATTAACAAGAAAACATTTGGGAAAAAGCATTGATCAAATCAATTGTACTCAATAAATGATGTATATCTCAGTACCAACATTTGTATCCAAAGAAATGGTGAGGACCATGTTTTTCAGAACAAAAGTTTTAGCATACTAAAATTTTAGTATGCTAAAATACAATTTTGAGTATCCAGTTGCACTGTGTAATTCAGTAATTTGCTACTCTACTGCTAGATACATCAGATCCTACCTTGGATACTAAGTCATTCAAATGTCAGTAGACAGTAGTTTGGGGTCAGTTTGTCAGTGAGCGAGAAAGGCTACAGAATGTGACATCTTGTTGCTGAAGTGCTGCTGATACCTGGCTCCATGCAGTTGGGACCAAGGACAGTCCATGGGCAGTAAAGGTCTGCTCGAAACAGCTCGAAAGCTGGAATTGTGTCAATGAATAGATGCAGCCTTGTGAAGCCCATTTGGATGCAGCATGGGAAGAAATATTGAATCACCAGGAGATTAAAAAGTGTTGGCTGCTGCATGGCTGAGAAGCTGGCACCATACCTGTGTTTAAGATGTGGGAGTACAGCCTGGTCAAAACAGTGTAAAGCAGACTCAAGAGCAGGAAGAAAGCCATGAATGTCTGGTGAGTTGCTGAGAATTCATGGGATGTGTCTTGACCGTATCTGCTATTTAATGTGCTCTGTTACCTCATAATTGTTCTACATGTTAGAGTATAAATTGTTTTTTATTCATTCATAGTATGAGGATATCACTGTTTAGGCCGGCATTTATTACCCATCCCTAATTATCCACAGGGCAATTTTGTTGTGTGTCTGCAGTTACATGTACGCCAGACCAGATAAAGATGGCAATTTCCTTCCCTACACAACATTAGTGTACCAGATGGGTTTTTCCGACAATCAATAATGGATTCATAATCATTGTTGCACTCCTAAATCCAAATTTTAAAAATTAAATTCAAATTCCACCATCTGCTCTGGTGGGATTTGAACCTGGGTCCCCAGAACATTATGTGGGTCTCTCTGGTTAACAGATAATACCACTCGACTGCCAGCTTCCCCAAAGTTGGATGCACATTGTAGATTGTTTTTCTTCGCTGACTTGATATAGTCAATTTTATTTTGTTTGTTCAAAACAGTAGAATCTCATAGCTAATTTATTTTAGGAAATATCTGGGGTTTCAAATTTTGTCTATCTTTAACCAAAACATTACTGTTTCTAACCAGTCACAACATAACTTTGGTGTTTTTGTCTGGGTTCATATTATTACAATGGAAGTTCTTTTTCCTTTATTTTGTTATTGGGATGAGGACATTGCTAGCTAGGCAGTATTTATTGCTCATCCCTAATTCTCCAGAGGGCAGTCAACCACATGACTGTGGGTCTGGAGTCACATGTAGGCCAGACCAGGAAATGATGGCAAAAACATGGAGGTCCTGGGCCTCCTTCCACATCCATCAAAGTTTTACCTGCACATCCACCAATATCATTTATTGTATCCGTTGCTCCTGATGCGGTCTCCTCTACACTGGGGAGACTGGGCGCCTCCTAGCAGAGCGCTTTAGGGAACATCTCTGGGACACCCGCACCAACCAACCACACCGCCGTGTGGTCCAACATTTCAACGCCCCCTCCCACTCTGCCGAGGACATGGAGGTCCTGCGCCTCCTTCACCACTGCTCCCTCACCACCAGACGCCTGGATGAAAAACACCTCATCTTCTGCGTCGGAACACTTCAACCCGAGGGCATCAATGTGGACTTCAACAGCTTCCTCATTTCCCCATTTCCCCTTCCCCCACCTCACCCCAGTTCCAAACTTCCAGCTCGGCACTGTCCCCATGACTTGTCCTACTGGCCTTCTTTTCCACATATCCACTCCACCCTCCCCCCCCCCCGACCTATCACCTTCATCCCCTCCCCCACTCACCTATTGTACTCTATGCTACTTTCTCCCCACCCCCACCCTCCTCTTACTTATCTCTCCACCCTTCAGGCTCTCTGCCTGTATTCCTGATGAAGGGCTTTTGCCCGAAACGTCGATTTTCCTGCTCCTCGGATGCTGCCTGAGCTGCTGTGCTTTTCCAGCACCACTCTAATCCAGGAAATGATGGCAGCTTCCTTCATAAAGGACATCAGGGAACCAGATGGGATTTTTCAACACTCGACAATGGGTTTATGGTCATCATTAGACTCCTAATTCCAGATTTTAAAAAATTGAATTCAAATTCAAATTCCACCTTATACCATAGCAGGACTTGAGCCTGGGTACCTCGAACATTATCTGGGTCTCTGGAGGAACAATCCAGGGATAACGCCACTAGGCCTTTGCCTCTCCTGCATTGTTGGAATGGGAGGAATATTTTTGTAATCACCTGTTTCAGATAGTAAAGAAGCCTATTTGAAATAATCCATGTAAGGAGTATACAAAGATTAATGTGGATGAGTGGGACGTTATCCATTTTGGTCAGAGGAATTGAAAAGCAACTTATTAGCTAAATAAACAGAAACATCAAAGTGCTTCGGTGAAGAGAGATCTAAGCGTCCTCATGCTTGAATCACAGAAAGCAAATGTGCAGGTACAACAGGTAATAAGGAAGGCAATATCATTTTGGCATTTAGGGCCAAAGGGAAAGAGTGTAAAAGTAGCAACACGTTACTCAATTGTGCAAGACATTAGTAACACTGCACCAGCAGTATTGCATACAATTTGGTCCCCTTACTTAAGAAGAAATGTAGTTGCATTGGAGGTAGTTCAGAGGACACTCACAAGATCTATTCCTGAGATAAGGAGTTTGCCTTATGAAAGGAGATTGATATACTCTCTGGAGTTGAGAAGAATGACAGGAGATCTAATTGAGAAAAGGGATTGAGATAGGGGATTGACAAAGTTGCCATCAAGAGGATGTTTCATCATGTGGGGCAAACCAGAAGGTCAAAATTTCAGGATAAGGGATCACAGATTTAAAGTAGAAATGTGGATAAAATACTTCTTTCAAAGGGTTGTGAATCTGTGGGAATTCACTACCCCAGAGTATAGTCGGTACCAGAACACTGAATAAATTTAAGAAGGAAATAGACAAAGCTTTAATGAGTAACGGGTTGAAGGGTTATGGAGAGGGGACAGAAAAGTGGGGTTGAGGGCAAGATAAGAGCAGCTATGATCATAATAAATGATGGAGTAGGCTTGAGGGGTTGAATTGTCTACTCCAGCTCTTAGCTCCTATGTTCTTCCATTATTTCTTTGAAATGTGCAAACTTAGCCTACAATTCCTGCCATCAGCGGCTGTCTGGGTTATTTCATTACTGAGCTTGATTTAGTGATTCAAAATATAAGAACAGGGGCCACTTAAGCCTGATACAACACTCAATTACATCATGGCTGACCATCTACTGCAATACCACTTTCCTGCACTATCTCCATATTCCCTGATGTTATTAATCTACATAAATCCATTCATTTCTGTGTTGAACATGCTCGATGATTATTCTTTCACAGCTCTCTGATGGAGAAAAATTCAAAGATTCACAATTCTCTCAGTGAAACAATCCCTCCTCACCTCAGTCTTGAATAACATACCCTTTCTCCTGAGATTATGTCCCCCAGTTTCAGACTCACCAGCCAGGGCAAAAGTCTTATATATATCTACCCTGTCAGAATTTTGTAAGTTTCAATGAAGTTACCCTTCATCCTTCAATACATTACGTAATACAGTCTCTTAAATCTCTCCTGAAAAAAATGATCCCACTAGCTCAAGGATTAATCTGGTGAACATCTGTTGCACTTCTCTATGACAAGTAATAACATTTTCTGATTCAGTATGTCGAGGTACCTACTAGAGAAGGTGCAAAGCTTGACCTACTCTTGGAAAATAAGGCAGGGCAGGTGACTGAGGTGTCAGTGGGGCAGCATTTTGAGGCCAGCAACCATAATTCTATTAGTTTTAAAACAGTGATGGAAAAGGATAGATTGAATATAAAAGTTGAAGTTCTAAATTGGAGGAAGGCTAATTTTGATGATATTGGGCAATATCTTTCAAAAGCTGATTGGGGGGGGCAGATGTTCACAGGTTGGAAAATAGGAAGCCTTCAAAAATGAGATAATGTGAGTTCAAATACAGTATACTTCTATTAGGGTGAAAGGAAAAGTTGGTAGGTGTAGGGAATGCTGGATGACTACAGAAATTGAGGGTTTAGTTAAGAACAAGAAGGAAGCACATGACAGGTATAATAGACAGGAGAGGCCGAGTGAACCTTACAAGAGTATAAAGGCAGTAGGAGTACACTTAAGAGGGAAATTAGGAGGGCAAAATGGGGACATGAGAGAGCTTTGGCAAATAGGGTTAAGGAGAATCCAAAGGTTTTTTGTAAATGCATTAAGGACAAAAGAGTAACTAGGGAGTGAATGGGGCCCCATTCGGTCCAACCCATCCATGCTGACCAGATATCCCAACCCAATCTAGTCCCACCTGCCAGCACCCAGCCCATATCCCTCCAAACCCTTCCTATTCATATACCCATCCAAATGCCTCTTAAATGTTGCAATTGTACCAGCCTCCACCACTTCCTCTAGCAGCTCATTCTATATATGTACCACCCTCTGCGTGAAAAAGTTGCCCCTTAGGTCTCTTTTATATCTTTCCCCTCTCACCCTAAACCTGTGCCCTCTAGTTCTGGACTCCCCAACCCCAGGGAAAAGACTTTATCTATTTATCCTATCCATGCCCCTCATAATTTTGTAAACCTCGATAAGGTCACCCCTCAGCCTCTGACCCTCCAGGGAAAACAGCCCCAGCCTGTTCATTCTCTCCCTATAGCTCAAAACCTCCAACCCTGGCAAATTTTTTCTGAACCCTTTCAGGTTTTACAACATCTTCCCAATAGGAAAGAGACCAGAATTGCACTCAATATTTCAACAGTCACCTAACCAATGTCCTTACAGCTGCAAAATGACCTCCCAACTCCTGTACTCAATAGTCTGACCAATAAAAGAAAGCATACCAAATGCCTTTGTCACTATCTTGTCTAACTGCAACTCCACTTTCAAGGAGCTATGAACCTGCCAGTCCACTTTCCCGATAAGTTCCAATCCAGGGGTTTGTGTTGTGCTGCTGGGAGATGTTTGGCCACTAGCCAGGGTCAGATAGGGGTGAGAAGCAGCGCTGGCGGGTCATATCACTCAAGGGAGTGGGTCATGTTGCCTTTGTTCTCAGGAGTTAAAGGGGCAAGGTGTCTGGGGCAGGGGTCGTTAGGCTAGTATGGTCACAAATACATGTTTTGGGTGATGATCAGGTAGGTGTGAAACATGTGGGGATGACAGAAAGGGTATCGACAAATGAGAGGGTTAGTTGCATAGAAAAGTAAAAATTCAGATCGAGAAAATATTTAGCCTTTCGAACCTGTTCCAACACTCAATAAAATCAATGCTGATCCTCTATATCAGTGCCAAATTCCTGGTTTCTCTCCTTTTCCGTAATGCCTGTAATAGCTAAAAACAATTATCAACCTCTTACTTGAATATACTGTGACCCAACCTCCACAGTCTTCTTTGGTAGTGAATTCCACAGGTTGACCACCCTCTAAGTGAAGAAATGTTTCCTCATCTCAGTCCTAAATGGACTACACCACATCTTGAAACTGTGGCTCCTGTTTCTAGCCTCCCCCAATCAGGGGAAGCAGGTTGCGTTAGGGGTCTCAGCAGCATGTTGACACTGAGGCTGAAAGCAGAAGAGCATTTGCTATCATTACAATCATGAAGCACATGCAATGTTGAGGAAAGCAACAGTCAACAGACTTGCAATGGGCAGGATCAGTGTGCCGACCTGTAAGAAAAGGGGCTACATCTGCAACTGGTCACTGGCTAATCACCATGAAACAACGCTGGCAGCAAACGTGTGGTACATTGGTCACATAAGTATGCAGGGTATCTACTCTCTGGCTGTCCGACAGCATTGAACCTCTCTGTGCATTGCAGCTCCTGTTGAGGATGTCCCTCAGGTGTTGACTCCTGTACATACAGATAGCAAACAGTAAGCAATATTGAAGGTGGGACCAGTGGGGGAAAACCGAAGGTGGCAGAATGAGCTGAAGCCATGTTGGTCCCACATAATGTACTTGTCACTCATTGTACACCCCAGACCATTGTGCCTTGTTAATGCCTAACGTGTGATACAGCATGGTATAATGGAACATCTAGAGCTGAAACAGAGACAAGGACACCAGATGAAGAGCATAAACCAAACATTCATGAAATTAAGTAACTACTTTTGCAATATTTTGTGGAAAGTAAGCTGCTTGCATAACATTGCTTGCCGTTAACTTCACATGTAGTACAATCTTCTCTTCCTCTGCTTCCTGCTGTGACACACTGAGCTTTCCAGTTCCACTGATGGGATGGAGGGAACCTGCTCCATGGGGGTCCCTGTCAGCCCTGGAGGTTTACTTGGACAACCATGGGGACTGAGTCTGGTCAGATCAGACATGCTGAAGGTCTTGATAGAGGCATTGACCATTCGTTGTTGGACATTCTACTGGTCGGAGAGAGGCAGGCAAGGTGAGGGTGCTGGGTCTGTCTTTCCATGGCAAATGCCAATTTGTCTATAGAGACAGACATATGGTTGCAGGATTGGCTGCATTACTGCAGAGTCTGTGCAATGACAAGCAGTGAACAGGTTGCATTGCTGCACCTTCTCCACTGTGAGGTCCAGTGCTCGTGTATATCCGCCTTCCACTGCTTCTTCTGCCCCCTGTGCATCTAGACAAAGTCTCGCATCACTAAGACCATGTGGTCTTCTCCTACATGTCGTCCTTCACCTGCCTGCAGCCTGGGGCATTTCGCCATCCACCTGCTGAGCTGTCAGTGTGTGGAATTCTTGGAGCATTGTGTGTGTGAGATCCCACACTGCGCGCCCTTGGGGAGCTCACTGAGATGTCCTCCTTGCGGCTGGAGGCAAGGTGGTGATCTAAGAGGTAGACTTGCCAAAGAGACCTGCGAATTCTTCCACATTCTCATCCTTGGAGGTTGCAGACATCCCATCTGTGTAGGAGGATGAGTGACCTATGAGACTCACAAGGCAGAAGGTATTATGGTCACTTGTTAGTTTGGCATTCGATGCATTGCAACAACCTCTTGGCTAACGAGCTGGTTGCCGTGAATGACAAGTTGCACTTAATCGGGTGTGGGACACAGATTTCTCCTCATCCACACGGGAGCAGTCCCTGTCTCCTCATCCACACTGGAGCAGTCCCAGCCTCCCCATCCACATGGGAGCAGTCCATGTCTCCGCATCCAAACGGGAGCAGTCCCTGTCTCCCCATCCACACGGGAGCAGTCCCTGTCTTCCCATTCCCATGGGCACATTCCCTGTCTCCCCATCCACACGAGAGCAGTCCCTGTCTCCTCATCCACACGGGAGCAGTCCCTGTCTCCCCATCCACACGGGAGCAGTCCCTGTCTTCCCATTCCCATGGGCACATTCCCTGTCTCCCCATCCACACGAGAGCAGTCCCTGTCTCCTCATCCACACGGGAGCAGTCCCTGTCTCCTCATCCACACGGGAGCAGTCCCTGTCTCCCCATTCCCATGGGAGCAGTCCCTGTCTCCCCATCCACACGGGAGCAGTCCCAGTCTCCCCATCCACACGGGAGCAGTCCCTGTCTCCCCATCCACATGGGAGCAGTCCCTGTCTCCTCATCCACATGGGAGCAGTCCCTGTCTCCCCATCCACATGGGAGCAGTCCCTGTCTCCCCATCCACATGGGAGCGGTCCCTGTCTCCCCAATCTCATGGGAGCGGTCCCTGTCTCCCCATCCACATGGGAGCGGTCCCTGTCTCCCCATCCACATGGGAGCAGTCCCTGTCTCCCCACCCACATGGGAGCAGTCCCTGTCTCCCCATCCACATGGGAGCGGTCCCTGTCTCCCCATCCACATGGGAGCGGTCCCTGTCTCCCCATCCACATGGGAGCAGTCCCTGTCTCCCCATCCACATGGGAGCAGTCCCTTTCTCCCCATCCACACGGGAGCAGTCCCTGTCTCCCCATTCCAATGGGAGCAGTCCCTGTCTCCGTATCCACATGGGAGCAGTCCCTATCTCCCCATCCACACGGGAGCGGTCCCTGTCTCCCCATTCCCACGGGAGCAGTCCCTTTCTCCCCGTCCACACGGGAGCAGTCCCTGTCTCCCCATTCCAATGGGAGCAGTCCCGATCTCCCCATCCACAAGGGAGCGGTCCCTGTCTCCCCATCCACAAGGGAGCGGTCCCTGTCTCCACATTCCCATGGGAGCAGTCCCTTTCTCCCCATCCACAATGGAGCGGTCCCTGTCTCCCCATTTCCATGGAAGCAGTCCCTTTCTCCCCATCCACACGGGAGCAGTCCCTGTCTCCCCATCCACATGGGAGCAGTCCCTATCTCCCCATCCACACGGGAGCAGTCCCTGTCTCCCCATCCACACAGGAGCGGTCGCTGTCTCCCCATCCACACGGGAGCGGTCCCTGTCTCCCCATTCCCATGGGAGCATCCCTGTCTCCCCATTCCCATGGGAGCGGTCCCTGTCTCCCCATTCCCAGGTGAGCAGTCCCTGTCTCCCCATTCCCATGGGAGCAGTCCCTGGCTCCCCATCCACACGGGAGCAGTCGCTGTCTCCCCATTCCCATGGGAGCGGTCCCTGTCTCCGCATCCACATGGGAGCAGTCCCTTTCTCCCCATCCACAAGGGAGCAGCCCCTATATCCCCATCCACATGGGAGCAGTCCCTGTCTCCCCATTCACATGGGAGCAGTCCCAGTCTCCCCATCCACATGGGAGCAGTCCCTGTCTCCCCATTCACATGGGAGCAGTCCCAGTCTCCCCATCCACATGGGAGCAGTCCCTGTCTCCTCATCCACATGGGAGCATTCCCTGTCTCCTCATCCACACAGGAGCAGTCCCAGTCTCCCCATCCACATGGGAGCATTCCCTGTCTCCTCATCCACACTGGAACAGTCCCTGTCTCCCCATTCCCATGGGAGCAGTCCCAGTCTCCCCATCCACATGGGAGCAGTCCCTGTCTCCTCATCCACATGGGAACGGTCTCTGTCTCCCCATTCCCATGGGAGCGGTCCCTGGCTCCTCATCCACACTGGAGCAGTCCCAGTCTCCCCATTCACATGGGAGCAGTCCCTGTCTCCTCATCCACATTGGAACGGTCCCTGTCTCCCCATCCACACGGGAGCAGTCCCTGTCTCCCCATTCCCATGGTAGCAGTCACAGTCTCCTCATCCACATGGGAGCAGTCCCTGTCTCCCCATCCACACGGGAGCAGTCCCTGTCTCCCCATCCACACGGAAGAAGTCCCTGTCTCCCCATCCACACGGGAGTGGTCCCTGTCTCCCCATTCCCATGGGAGCAGTCCCTGTCTCCTCATCCACATGGGGCACTCTCTGTCTCCTCATCCACACGGGAGCGGTCCCTGTCTCCCCATTCCCATGGGAGCAGTACCTGTCTCCCCATCCACACGGGAGCGGTCCCTGTCTCCCCATCCACACAGGAGCAGTCCCTGTCTCCCTATTCCCATGGGAGCGGTCCCTGTCTCTGCATCCACATGGGAGCAGTCCCTGTCTCCCCATCCCATGGGAGCAGTCGCTGTCTCCTCACCCACATGGGAGCAGTCCCTGTCTCTGCATCCACATGGGAGCGGTCCCTGTCTCCCCATTCCCATGGGAGCAGTCCCTGTATCCCCAATCACACAGGAGCGGTCCCTGTCTCCCCATTCCCGTGGGAGCGGTCTCTGTCTCCTCATCCACACGGGAGCAGTCCCTGTCTCCCCATTCCCATGGGAGCGATCCCTGGCTCCCCATCCACACGGGAGCGGTCTCTGTCTCCCCATTCCCATGGGAGCAGTCCCTGTCTCCGTATCCACATGGGAGCAGTTCCTGACTCCCCATTCCCACGGGAGCAGTTCCTGTCTCCCCATTCACACAGGAGCGGTCCCTGTCTCCCCCTCCACATGGGAGCGGTCCCTGTCTCCCCATCCACACGGCAGCAGTGCCTGAATCCGCATTCCCACGGAAAAAGTCCCTGTCTCCCCATCCACATGGGAGCAGTCCCTTTCTCCCCAACCACAAGGGAGCGGTCCCTGTCTCCCCATTCCCATGGGAGCAGTCCCTTTCTCCCCATCCACACGGGAGCATTCCCTGTCTCCTCATCCACACTGGAGCAGTCCCAGTCTCCCCATCCACATGGGAGCATTCCCTGTCTCCTCATCCACACTGGAGCAGTCCCAGTCTACCCATTCCCATGGGAGCAGTCCCAGTCTCCCCATTCCCATGGGAGCAGTCCCTGTCTCCCCATCCACATGGGAGCAGTCCCTGTCTCCTCATCCACACGGGAGCAGTCCCTGTCTCCCCACCCACATGGGAGCGGTCCCTATCTCCCCATCCACATGGGAGCAGTCCCTGTCTCCTCATCCACACGGAAGCGGTCGCTGTCTCCCCATCCACACGGGAGCGGTCCCTCTCTCCCCATTCCCATGGGAGCGGTCCCTGTCTCCGCATCCACATGGGAGCAGTCCCTGTCTCCTCATCCACATGGGAACAGTCCCTGTCTCCTCATCCACACTGGAGCAGTCCCAGTCTCCCCATTCCCATGGGAGCAGTCCCTGTCTCCCCATCCACATGGGAGCAGTCCCTGTCTCCTCATCCACATGGGAGCATTCCCTGTCTCCTCATCCACACTGGAGCAGTCCCAGTCTCCCCATCCACATGGGAGCATTCCCTATCTCCTCATCCACACTGGAGCAGTCCCAGTCTACCCATTCCCATGGGAGCAGTCCCAGTCTCCCCATTCCCATGGGAGCAGTCCCAGTCTCCCCATCCACATGGGAGCGGTCCCTGTCTCCCCATCCACATGGGAGCAGTCCCTGTCTCCCCATCCACACGGGAGCAGTCCCTGTCTCCCCATTCCCATGGTAGCAGTCCCTGTCTCCTCATTCCCATGGGAGCAGTCACTGTCTCCTCATCCACATGGGAGCAGTCCCAGTCTCCCCATCCACACTGGAGCAGTCCCTGTCTCCCCATTCCCATGGGAGCAGTCCCTGTCTCCTCATCCACAAGGGGCACTCTCTGTCTCCTCATCCACACGTGAGCGGTCCCTGTCTCCCCATTCCCATGGGAGCAGTCACTGTCTCCTCATCCACATGGGAGCGGTCCCTGTCTCCCCATCCACACGGGAGCAGTCCCTGTCTCCCCATCCACACGGAAGAAGTCCCTGTCTCCCCATCCACACGGGAGTGGTCCCTGTCTCCCCATTCCCATGGGAGCAGTCCCTGTCTCCTCATCCACATGGGGCACTCTCTGTCTCCTCATCCACACGGGAGCGGTCCCTGTCTCCCCATTCCCATGGGAGCAGTACCTGTCTCCCCATCCACACGGGAGCGGTCCCTGTCTCCCCATCAACACAGGAGCAGTCCCTGTCTCCCCATTCCCATGGGAGCGGTCCCTGTCTCTGCATCCACATGGGAGCAGTCCCTGTCTCCCATTCCCATGGGAGCAGTCCCTGTCTCCCCATTCCCATGGGAGCAGTCGCTGTCTCCTCACCCACATGGGAGCAGTCCCTGTCTCTGCATCCACATGGGAGCAGTCCCTGTCTCCCCATTCCCATGGGGGCAGTCGCTGTCTCCTCACCCACATGGGAGCAGTCCCTGTCTCTGCATCCACATGGGAGCAGTCCCTGTCTCCCCATTCCCATGGGAGCAGTCCCTGTATCCCCATCCACACAGGAGCGGTCCCTGTCTCCCCATTCCCGTGGGAGCGGTCTCTGTCTCCTCATCCACACGGGAGCAGTCCCTGTCTCCCCATTCCCATGGGAGCGATCCCTGGCTCCCCATCCACACGGGAGCGGTCTCTGTCTCCCCATTCCCATGGGAGCAGTCCCTGTCTCCGTATCCACATGGGAGCAGTTCCTGTCTCCCCATTCCCATGGGAGCAGTCCCTGTCTCCGTATCCACATGGGAGCAGTTCCTGTCTCCCCATTCACACAGGAGCGGTCCCTGTCTCCCCCTCCACATGGGAGCGGTCCCTGTCTCCCCATCCACATGGGAGCAGTCCCTGAATCCGCATTCCCACGGAAACAGTCCCTGTCTCCCCATCCACATGGGAGCGGTCCCTATCTCCCCATCCACATGGGAGCGGTCCCTATCTCCCCATCCACACGGGAGCAGTCCCTGTCTCCTCATCCACACGGGAGCGGTCGCTGTCTCCCCATCCACACGGGAGCGGTCCCTGTCTCCCCATTCCCATGGGAGCGGTCCCTGTCTCCGCATCCACATGGGAGCAGTCCCTGTCTCCTCATCCACATGGGAGCAGTCCCTGTGTCCTCATCCACACAGGTGCAGTCCCAGTCTCCCCATTCCCATGGGAGCAGTCCCAGTCTCCCCATCCACATGGGAGCAGTCCCTGTCTCCTCATCCACATGGGAGCATTCCCTGTCTCCTCATCCACACTGGAGCAGTCCCAGTCTCCCCATCCACATGGGAGCATTCCCTGTCTCCTCATCCACATGGGAGCAGTCCCAGTCTCCCCATCCACATGGGAGCAGTCCCTGTCTCCCCATCCACACGGGAGCAGTCCCTGTCTCCCCATTCCCATGGGAGCGGTCCCTGTCTCCTCATTCCCATGGGAGCAGTCACTGTCTCCTCATCCACATGGGAGCAGTCCCAGTCTCCCCATCCACACGGGAGCAGTCCCTGTCTGCCCATTCCCATGGGAGCAGTACCTGTCTCCCCATCCACACGGGAGCGGTCCCTGTCTCCCCATCCACACAGGAGCAGTCCATGTCTCCCCATTCCCATGGGAGCGGTCCCTGTCTCTGCATCCACATGGGAGCAGTCCCTGTCTCCCCATTCCCATGGGAGCAGTCCCTGTCTCCCCATTCCCATGGGAGCAGTCACTGTTTCCTCACCCACATGGGAGCAGTCCCTGTCTCTGCATCCACATGGGAGCAGTCCCTGTCTCCCCATTCCCATGGGAGCAGTCGCTGTCTCCTCACCCACATGGGAGCAGTCCCTGTCTCTGCATCCACATGGGAGCAGTCCCTGTCTCCCCATTCCCATGGGAGCAGTCCCTGTATCCCCATCCACACAGGAGCGGTCCCTGTCTCCCCATTCCTGTGGGAGCGGTCCCTGTCTCCTCATCCACACGGGAGCAGTCCCTGTCTCCCCATTCCCATGGGAGCGATCCCTGGCTCCCCATCCACACGGGAGCAGTCCCTGTCTCCCCATTCCCATGGGAGCGATCCCTGGCTCTCCATCCAAACGGGACAGTCCCTGTCTCCCCATTCCCATGGTAGCAGTCCCTGTCTCCGTATCCACATGGGAGCAGTTCCTGTCTCCCCATTCACACAGGAGCGGTCCCTGTCTCCCCCTCCACATGGGAGCAGTCCCTGTCTCCCCATCCACACGGGAGCAGTCCCTGTCTCTGCATTCCCACGGGAGCAGTACCTGTCTCCCCATCCACATGGAAGCAGTCCCTATCTCCTCATTCCCACGGAAGCAGTCCCTGTCTCCCCATCCACATGGGAGCAGTCCCTGTCTCCCCAACCACATGGGAGCAGTCCCTGTCTCCCCATTCCCATGGGAGCAGTCCTTGTCTCCCTATCCACATGGGAGCAGTCCCTGTCTCCCCATCCACATGGGAGCAGTCCCTGTCTCCCCAACCACATGGGAACGGTCCCTATCTCCTCATTCCCACGGGAGCAGTCCCTGTGTCCCCATTCCCACAGAAGCAGTCCCTGTCTCCTCATTCCCACAGGAGCGGTCCCTGTCTCCCATCCACACGGGAGCAGTCCCTGTCTCCCCATTCCCACGGGGGCAGTCCTTGTCTCCCCATTCCCATGGATGCAGTTCCTGTCTCCCCATTCCCACGGGCGCAGTCCCTGTATCCCTATCCACACTGGGGCACTCCCTATCTCCCCATCCACACGGGAGCAGTACCTGTCTCCCCATCCACACGGGAGCGGTCCCTGTCTCCCCATCCACACAGGAGCAGTCCATGTCTCCCCATTCCCATGGGAGCGGTCCCTGTCTCTGCATCCACATGGGAGCAGTCCCTGTCTCCCATTCCCATGGGAGCAGTCCCTGTCTCCCCATTCCCATGGGAGCAGTCGCTGTCTCCTCACCCACATGGGAGCAGTCCCTGTCTCCCCATTCCCATGGGAGCGATCCCTGGCTCCCCATCCACACGGGACAGTCCCTGTCTCCCCATTCCCGTGGGAGCAGTCCCTGTCTCCCATTCCCATGGGAGCAGTCCCTGTCTCCCCATTCCCATGGGAGCAGTCGCTGTCTCCTCACCCACATGGGAGCAGTCCCTGTCTCCCCATTCCCATGGGAGCGATCCCTGGCTCCCCATCCACACGGGACAGTCCCTGTCTCCCCATTCCCGTGGGAGCGGTCCCTGTCTCCTCATCCACATGGGAGCAGTCCCTGTCTCCCCATTCCCATGGGAGCGATCCCTGGCTCCCCATCCACACGGGACAGTCCCTGTCTCCCCATTCCCATGGGAGCAGTCCCTGTCTCCGTATCCACATGGGAGCAGTCCCTGAATCCTCATCCACATGGGAGCAGTCCTTGTCTCCCCATTCCCAGGAATCAGTCCCTGTCTTCCCATCCTGCTGAGAGCAGTCCCTGTCTTCTCCTGCGAGAGCAAGTTTCATTCCTTCACAATGGTTGGGTCCATGGTTATGTAGCAAAAGTGAGGATTGCAGATGATGGAAACCAGAATTTAGATCAGAGTGGTGCTGGAAAAGCTCAGCAGGTCAGACAGCATCTGAGGAGCAGGCAAATCGATGTTTTGGGCAAAAGCCCTTCATCAGGAAACATCTGGGGGGGGAGCTGGGGAGAAGGTAGCATAGAGTACAATAGGTGAATGGGGGTGGGGATGGTGGTGATAGGTCAGAGGGGAGGGTGGGGCAAGGTAGCAAAGAGTACAATAGGTGAATGGGGGTGGGGATGGAGACCTCTTCCCAAAGGTCCAGCAGAGGAGGACACCCCATCCGCCAGAACCCTCTCCAAGAAGCTTTCCCTTCTGTGACACCTCTCCTGACTTCTCCAAGATACAAGGGAAGCATGTTTACACTGTCGCAGTCCTTAGGGGTATAAATACACTGGGTGAAAGAGGTTCCAGTATTTTCACCCCAGTGGGTTCTATCTCTGCCCACATCGTGCCATTTTTACTCAGGGATGTGCACACTTCTGTTGCTTTTGGGGAACAGTGGAACGGCTGATTGTCATGTAGGACTTCAAGCCAGAGAAGCAGGTATATTAACATTGCACCACTCTGACCTCCAGCCAGAGGCTGACCATAGCAGGACTCAAAATTGTCAATAGAATGTCAGATAGTCTGTATAAACTACTGTGGTGAGATTGGGTAAGATAGCAGGTGGTTAGAGGAGACCTTTCTATATGTGATTTTTAATGACGGTGGTCAGTGATCATTGCTCAACACCATGCTACTGAGATTTATCCTTAAAGAATGACATGAGTGAAGGAAGGTCTTATCTAATTTAAATCTTATGGACCAAAGACCTCCTAGAGATCACTCTGCACGTTGTCATGATACTGGGTTTCATATCACACAATCTGTTCACATTCAGAGAAGTGAAGACCGGTGATGGGTCCTAGTTTGAAATATTTTGACGGACGTGATGCCATTCATCATGAATGATTTGGAGATGCCGGTGTTGGACTGGGCTGTACAAAGTTAAAAATCACACAGCACCAGGTTTTAATCCAACAGGGTTAATTGGAAGCACACTAGCTGGTGAACCACCTGATGAAGGAGCGGCGCTCCGAAAGCTAGTGTGCTTCCGATTAAACCTGTTGGACTATAGCCTGGTGTTGTGTGATTTTTAACTTCATTCATCATGAAGATAGTTTAGTCCGACTGGCAGAGATGGATAGCCCATGTTGCTAGATGTTAAGCAGCAGCCAGGGTGACAGATAGAAATGATTGAGTTTTTACAGCACACAAAGAGGCTATTTGGCTCATCATGTCTGTGCTAGTCAAACATCCACCTATTCTAATCCTGTTTTCCAGCAGCTGATCCTGTAGCCTTGTATGCTATAGCATTTCAAGTGTTCATTGAAATACTTCTTAAACGTTTTGAAGGTTCCTGCCTTGACACCTTTTTAGGCAGTGAGTTCCAGGTACCCATCCTCTGGGTGCAAAGTTCTTTCCTCAGATCGCCTCTCAACCTCCTGCTCCTTACATTAAAACTGAGACCCTTGGTTATTGACCTCCCTGCTAAGAGGAAAATTTTCTCCCACCTATCTATGCCCCTCAGAATTTTATACACTTCAAACAGGTCTCCCCTCAGCCTTTTCTGCTCTAAGGAAAACAACTGCAGCCTATTTGGTCTCTCCTCACAGCTGAATTGCTTCAGCCCAGTCAACATTGTTGTGATCCACCCTCTCTCGCGCACTCACTACTTCCCAACACTGTAGTGACCAGAACTGCCTACAGTCCCCCGCCTATGATTTAACTCATGTTCCGTACAGTTCCACAGCAGATGCGGCTCCAGCTGTTCTCTTAGGAAAGAGAAGAATCTATTGATGAATTTACTCTTCCCAAACGGATGAATGTGCATCACAAGTGAGTCAATCAGGACCATGATTCTTGGATCCCTTATACAGCTTCAACATTACAGCATCAATGTCCGTTCAAAACTCTCTGTGAAACCCTGTGAATCAACAACTGATGCAAGCAATAGATCAGAGTCTTCAGTTCCTAGTCAACGGGTTCGTAACAAAATCTCATCTGTGACATAAACAGTAATCTGAACTTTAAAGAACATATTCTGTAACTTTCTGGACAAAACAAACTCTGGCTTTGTTTAGGTTTTTTTATTTGTGCATTCAAATGTGACTGAATTTTTCAGCTTCCTCTTCAAAGTTTGTGTGAAGATTTGTAGCTCGGGTGCTCGTTGTTGTGGTTCTGTTCGCTGAGCTGGAAGTTTTTGTTGCAAACGTTTCGTCCCCTGGCTAGGCGACATCATCAGTGCTTAGGAGCCTCCTGTGAAGTGCTTCTTTGATGTTTCCTCCGGTGTTTATAGTGGTCTGTCCCTGCCGCTTCTGGTTGTCAGTTTCAGCTGCCGGAGCTGAAAACCACTACAGCGGACAGCTGAAACTGACAACCGGAAGCGGCAGGGACAGACCACTATAAACACCGGAGGAAACATCAAAGAAGCGCTTCGCAGGAGGCTCCCAAGCACTGATGATGTCGCCTAGCCAGGGGACGAAACGTTTGCAACAAAAACTTCCAGCTCGGCGAACAGAACCACAAAAGCTTCCTCTTTCTGTCATCAACTGACTGTGCTTTGGCAGCCTCATGAGACATTGGTTTGCCTCTTCAAGTTCAACTCTGTGTTAAACATTGCCTGGTATGGCTCAGTGTAGCCACTGCTCTACCTCAGCAATCTGCAATGTTTGTTGCAGAAGAAGACAGAGCGTTTGGAAGGTGAAGCATTCACTGACCTGTTTTCTCTGCACTCTCTCCTCAGCCAACTAACCTTGGAATACAGGGAGAACTAGCCATTTGGATACAAAACTGGCTCAAAGGTGGAAGACAGAGGGTGGTGATAGACAGTTGCTTTTCAGACTGGAGGCCTGTGACCACTGGAGTGCCACAAGGATCGGTACTGGGTCCACCACTTTTCGTCATTTATATAAATTATTTGGATGTGAGCTTAAGAGGTATAGTTCGTAAGTTTGTAGATGACACCAAAATTGGAGGTGTAGTGGACAGTGAAGAAGCTAACCTTGGATTACAACAGGACCTTGGTCAGTTGAGCCAATCGGCTGACAAGTGGCAGATGGAGTTTAATTCAGATAAATGCAAGGTGCTGCATTTTGGGAAAGCAAATCTTAGCAGGATCTGTACACTAAATGGTAAGGTCCTAGTGAGTGTTGCTTAACAAAGAGACCTTGGAGCGCAGGTTCATAGCTCCTTGAAAGTGGAATTGCAGGTAGATAGGATAGTGAAGAAGGCGTTTGATATGCTTTCCTTTATTGGTCAGAGTACTGAGTACAGGAGTTGGGAGGTCATGTTGCGGCTGTACAGGATATTAGTTAGGCCACTTTTGGAATATTGCGTGCAATTCTGGTCTCCTTCCTATCAGAAGGATGTTGTGAAACTTGAAAGGGTTCAGAAAATGTTTACAAGGATGTTGCCAGGGTTGGAGGATTTGAGCTAGAGGAAGAGGTTGAATGGGCTGGGGCTGTTTTCCCTGGAGTGTTGGAGGCTGAGGGGTGACCTTATACAGGTTTATAGAGTCATGAGGATAAGGAAAATAGACAAAGCTTGAGCTGGGGGAGTCCAGAACTAGAGGTCGTAGGTTTAGGGTGAGAGGGGCAACTTTTTCACACAGAGGATGGTACGTGTATGGAATGAGCTGCCAGAGGAAGTGGTGGAGGCGAGTACAATTACAACATTTAAAAGCCATCTGGATGGGTATATGAATAGGAAGGGTTTGGAGGGATATGGGTCAGGTGCTGGCAAGTGGGACTAGACTGGGTTGGGATATCTGGTCGGCATGGACGAGTTGGACCGAAGGGTCTGCTTCCATGCTGTACATCTCTATGACTCTATTTCTCCTCACTTCTATTCCTAGCGTGTGGGGTAAAACTTTATCCCTCATCAGCACCTCAAAAGTTTTGCCTGTCTATATCATTTTGCTGTTTGTGATAGTTGATACCTGTACAAGTTGGGAATCTCATTAACCAGTTACAACAGTAACTGCACTGCAAAGGTTCTGTACTGGTCGTTCTGCTATAAAGCAACAGTTGTTTTCCTCTGCAACCTCGAGCTATAGAAAACTGTGCTGTGGAAAACTGTAGAAAATCATGCTGTAGAAGGTCGCTAATACAAAATTGCAATGCCTGTTCAGCAGAAAGTTTGTGTTATCCAAACAATGCTCACAAATCATAAATCACATTATAGCAAATTTGCATTGACGAAACGTGCATTATAGCAGAGTGACCTGTGCATACGTTGTTTTGGAATGACTTCGAAGTGCCAGTGTTGGATTGGGATGGACAAAGTTAAAAATCACACAACACAAGTTATAGTGCAACAGGTTTATTTGGAAGCACTAGCTTTCGGAGTGCCACTCCTTCATCAGGTATTTTGGAGGTTAAGATCATGCTCACAGAATTTATAGCCAATGGAGTCCAGTGTCATGGAGATGTGATACTGTAAACAATTTTAATTTAAAACTTTCATCTTTTATAATGGGATATGCTGGCTTCTGTTCTTTGATAGGTAAATCCCAGCCTTCTTTTAAATTACACTCGCAAGATTAAAAATAACACAACACCAGGTTATAGTCCTACAGGTTTAATTGGAAGCTTTCAGAGTGTCGCTCCTTCATCAGATGATAGTGGAGGACTCAATCCTAAAACACAGAATTTATAGCAAAAATTTACAGTGTGATGTAACTGAAATTATACATTGAAAAATACCTTTATTGTCTGTTGAGTCTTTCATCTGTTAGAATACCATGACAGTTTCACTCCTTTCATGTGTAAATCACAAAACCTTTCTCTAAAAAGTTACATTCTCAGGTTAGCTGCTAACAATGGTTATAGCTAGATAATATGTTGAAGGTGTTAGCCCCCTGTGTTCTCTGTCTATGCCATGATGTTTAGATTGATTCTAATCCAAAAAGTGAGATAACAGAGTTTTACATGAATTCTTGCAGTTTTTGAGCAAAGTACAATGTAACTCTGCAAGTACAAATTCACCCCACAACGATGTATCTGGATTTGGTGGGGTGGTAGGTGAGGACCAGTGGGGTTCTGTCCTGGTGGCGATTGGAGGGGCGGGGTTCAAGAGCGGAGGAGTGGGAAGTGGAGGAGATACGGTGGAGAGCATCGTCAACCACGTCTGAGGGGAAATTGCGGTCTTTGAAGAAGGAGGTCATCTGGGTTATTTGGTATTGGAATTGGTTCTCCTGGGACCAGATGCGGCGGAGGTGAAGGAATTGGGAATATGGGATGGCGTTTTTACAGAGGGCAGGGTGGGAGGAGGTGTAATCTAGGTAGCTGTGGGAGTCAGTCAGTTTATAGTAAATGTCCGTGTTGAGTCGGTCGTCTGAGATAGAAATGGAGAGGTCTAGGAAGGGGAGGGAGGAGTCTGAGACGGTCCAGGTAAATTTGAGATCGGGGTGGAAGGTGTTAGTAAAGTGGATGAACTGTTCAACTTCCTCGTGGGAGCACAAGGTAGCGCCGATACAGTCATCGATGTAGCGGAGGAAAAGGTGGGGGTTGGTGCCAGTGTAGCTGCGGAAGGTGGACTGTTCCACATATCCGACGAAGAGGCAGGCATAGCTGGGGCCCATGCGGGTGCCCATGGCTACTCCTTTGGTTTGGAGGAAGTGGGTGGATTGGAAAGAGAAGTTGTTCAGAGTGAGGACCAGTTCAGTCAGTCGAAGGAGGGTGTCAGTGGAAGGGTACTGGTTGGTACGGCGGGAAAGAAAGAAGCGGAGGGCTTTGAGGCCTTCGTGATGGGGGATGGAGGTGTATAGGGACTGGATGTCCATGGTTAAGATAAGGCATTGGGGGCCAGGGAAGCAAAAATCATGGAGGAGGTGGAGGGCGTCGGTGGTGTCCCGAACGTTAGGTGGGGAGTTCTTGGACTAAGGGGGACAGGACCGTGTCGAGGTATGCAGAGATGAGTTCGGTGGGGCAGGAGCAGGCTGAGACAATGGGTTGGCCGGGGCAGTAAGGTTTGTGGATTTTGGGCAGGAGGTAGAAGCGGGCGGTGCGGGGTTGTGGGACTATGAGGTTGGATGCGGTGGATGGGAGATCCCCTGAGGTGATGAGGTTATGGATGGGTCTGGGAGATGATGGTTTGGTGGTGGGAGGTGGGGTCATGGTCAAGGGGGCAGTAGGAGGTGGTGTCCGCGAGCTAGCGTTTAGCCTCAGCGGTGTAAACATTGGTGCGCCAAACTACCACCACACCTCCCTTGTCTGCTGGTTTGATAGTGAGGTTGGGGTTGGAGCAGAGTGAGTGGAGGGCTGCACGTTGCGAGGGTGAGAGGTTGGAGTGGGTGAGTGGGGTGGACAGGTTGAGGCGGTCAGTGTCGCAGCGGCAGTTGGCCATGAAGAGATCGAGGGCGGGTAAGAGGCCAGCACGGGGTGTCCAGGTGGATGAGGTGTGTTGGAGGCGGGAGAAGGGGTCGCCAGAGGGTGGGTGAGAATCCTGGTTGAAGAAGTAGGCATGGAGGCGAAGGTGGCGGAAGAATTGTTCGATGTGTTGCCGCGTGTTGAACATCGTGTTTAACATCCCCTATGCTCCCGGATTAACCACGCGGCCGCTGCAGCAACTGTCGCCGCGAACCATGACGTCACTTCTGCCCCCACTGATCATGCAGCCTCCGTGATCACTGCCCAGACAACCGCCTCCACGATCGCCAGGAAGACCATCGCCGACAGATTCGTGGCCTCCGCGGGGTCCACAACCTCCAGGAACAACACCGTTTCTGCCGTCACCACAGCCACTTCCTCCCCGGGGTTGCCGTCGCCGCATCTACTTCCGCCCCCAGTGACGTCACTCACCTGCATAACGACCACGCCGCATGCGTCTCCGCCTCCACGCCGATCTCCGCCCCCACACCTAACCCCGACCCCACTCCCAGCTCCAGCCCCACACCAGGTCCTAGCTCCCAGCCCTGCCATATTTTCACCATCCCTCCAGACCTCCCCCTCTCTGAGGATGAAAGGTCAGTCCTTAGCAGAGGCCTCACCTTCATCCCCCTACGCTCCCGGATTAACGAGTTCAATCTCAGTCCCAACCCTCGGTCTCAGCACCGCCTTCTTGACCTGCAATCTTCTTCCCGACCTCTCCGCCCTCACCCCCTCTCAGGCCTATCACCCTCACCTTAACCTCCTTCCACCTATCGCATTCCCAACGCCCCTCCCCCTTACCTTTTATCTTAGCCTGCTTGGCACACCCTCCTCATTCCTGAAGAAGGGCTTATGCCCGAAACATTGATTCTCCTGCTCCTTGGATGTTGCCTGACCTGCTGCGCTTTTCCAGCAACTCATTTTTCAGCTCTGATCTCCAGCATCTGCAGTCCTCACTTTCTCCTCCTATTCCATGTACATCCATATGCATGTCCAATGACGACTTAAATGTGCTTAAAGTTGGCAAATCTAGAATCTAGTTTTAGGATATAAGACTTTTTTTTTAAATCTGAGAAGAGGTTTGGCATGGAAATTATTATTGGATAATTATCCAAAAAGAATTGTATGTTGCTGGGGAAAAGGGCAGAAAAATGGGACAAGCTAATTATATGATAGGGTAAACTTTCATTTTGTACCGAATCTGTATTTATCATCATCATCATCATCATTACTGGAACATATACGAACACAGGGATCACTGCTGCCTGATAAACCAATGCCTTAGTCATGGATCAGATATCCATACTGCAAGACTCTATGATGCTTTGTTATATTAGACTTTAAGGCTGCCCACATACTATGGGCAAGGTGTAGCTCCTGGCAGCTGGAAGTTGAGAAGTTGGCAGTGAGATGTTGCCTCCTGGAATATTTGAAGCCTTTGATGTTGATCCTTCAATAATTCTTAACCTGGATTTCAGTAAGCAATGTACTGACCTATTTCAGACATTGCAACACTAGAGTCTGTTCGGGCCTGTATCTATGGGAGGATGGAGACTTGATGGACAAGTAAGGAATGCACACCCAATGGAATCCTGCTCCAGATAAAATATCAAGACATAACCATCCATAATCCTCCGTTTAGTGGTGCTGGAAAAGCACAGCAGCTCATGCAGCAGCCAAGGTATAGGAAAATCGACGTTTCGAACAAAAGCCCTTCATCAGGAATAATCCTCCACTGAAGACCACATGAAAACACTCATGGTGTAAACACTGGCATCTGGTCAATACATACTCATGCCATGTGAGGCACCAATAAGTGTTGGAATTATCAGTTCATTATCCTATCTGGTATCTCCATCTGCTGGGCCCCAAACTGCAAAGGCAACAGCTGGCAGAAATGCTGAGATAAACAAAACTTTAAAGACCTTTGGGTGAGTACAACTATCCAAAATGCTCTACTAGAAAAATGGGATTTGCAATTCAAACAAAGTTCTTAAGATAAAAACAGAACCTTCAATAATAAAAAGTATGAACTGAACCTTCACAAGCAGCATCCCAGCTGCCTCCCCTATTGACCTACCAGGCCATTATTGTGCCACCTATTGGTCATGACTTGTACAGCACGGATGGCCGGCCCCTCCTGAAGACATTCGGAAACAGCGCCATCTGCTGATGCCTGGTTCCCGTCCCAAACGGCGCCACCTGGCGATCATTATTCGCTACCACAATTTGTTCCTCCCGAGACAGCGCCGCCACCCGGTGTCTCCACGCTATAGCAGACGGGTCGAGCGCCTCCTGTCGGTCCCCCTGCGTCGTTACCAGCAGAGCGGGAGGCGCCAAAGCATCGCCGTCGAGTCAGCCCGCGATCCGAGGCGTGTGCCCTGCCGCCTGGTCTCGCCGCTGAAATCCCTCCTCGCGATGTTCGTGGCCCGCAGTATCGCGGCCGACCACAAAGACCTGATCCACGATGTTTCCTTCGACTTCCACGGGAGGAGGATGGCGACCTGCTCCAGCGATCAGAGCGTGAAGGTGAAGAGGCCGAGGCCTAGGCCTGGGGCAGAGAGAGAGAGAGAGAGAGAGAGAGAGGGGGGGGGGTCCTGGGGCAGAGAGAGAGGGGGGGGGGTCCTGGGGCAGAGAGAGAGAGAGAGGGGGGGGGTCCTGGGGCAGAGAGAGAGGGGGGGGGTCCTGGGGCAGAGAGAGGGGGGGGTCCTGGGGCAGAGAGAGAGAGAGAGAGAAAGGGGGGGGGGGTCCTGGGGCAGAGAGAGAGAGAGAGGGGGGGGGGTCCTGGGGCAGAGAGAGAGAGAGAGGGGGGGGGTCCTGGGGCAGAGAGAGAGAGAGAGAGGGGGGGGGTCCTGGGGCGGAGAGAGAGAGAGGGGGGGGGTCCTGGGGCAGAGAGAGAGAGAGGGGGGGGTCCTGGGGCAGAGAGAGAGAGAGGGGGGGGGTCCTGGGGCAGAGAGAGAGAGAGAGAGGGGGGGTCCTGGGGCAGAGAGAGAGAGAGGGGGGGGGTCCTGGGGCAGAGAGAGAGAGAGGGGGGGTCCTGGGGCAGAGAGAGAGAGGGGGGGGGGTCCTGGGGCAGAGAGAGAGAGAGGGGGGGGTCCTGGGGCAGAGAGAGAGAGAGGGGGGGGTCCTGGGGCAGAGAGAGAGAGGGGGGGTCCTGGGGCAGAGAGAGAGGGGGGGTCCTGGGGCAGAGAGAGAGAGGGGGGTCCTGGGGCAGAGGGGGGGGCCCTGGGGCAGAGAGAGAGAGGGGGGGGGTCCTGGGGCAGAGAGAGAGAGGGGGGGGTCCTGGGGCAGAGAGAGAGAGGGGGGGTCCTGGGGCAGAGAGAGAGAGGGGGGGTCCTGGGGCAGAGAGAGAGGGGGGGGTCCTGGGGCAGAGAGAGAGAGGGGGGTCCTGGGGCAGAGAGGGGGGGCCCTGGGGCAGAGAGAGAGAGAGGGGGGGTCCTGGGGCAGAGAGAGAGAGGGGGGGTCCTGGGGCAGAGAGAGAGGGGGGGGTCCTGGGGCAGAGAGAGAGAGGGGGGTCCTGGGGCAGAGAGGGGGGGCCCTGGGGCAGAGAGAGAGAGAGGGGGGCCCTGGGGCAGAGAGAGAGAGGGGGGGCCCTGGGGTAGAGAGAGAGAGGGGGGGGGTCCTGGGGTAGAGAGAGAGAGAGGGGGGGGTCCTGGGGTAGAGAGAGAGGGGGGGGGGTCCTGGGGTAGAGAGAGAGAGAGGGGGGAGGTCCTGGGGCAGAGAGAGAGAGAGGGGGGGTCCTGGGGCAGAGAGAGGGGGAGGTCCTGGGGCAGAGAGAGAGAGGGGGTGTCCTTTGGCAGAGAGAGGGGTGGGGGTTCTGGGGCAGAGAGGGGGGGGGGGTTCTGGGGCAGAGAGAGAGGGGGGGGGTCCTGGGGCAGAGAGCGAGAGGGGGGTCCTGGGGCAGAGAGAGAGAGAGAGGGTGGTCCTGGGGCAGAGAGAGAGGGGGGTCCTGGGGCAGAGAGAGAGAGAGAGAGGGAGGGGGTCCTGGGGCAGAGAGCGAGAGGGGGGTTCTGGGGCAGAGAGAGAGAGGGGGGTGGTCCTGGGGCAGAGAGAGAGGGGGGGGGGGTCCTAGGCAGAGAGTGAGGGGGGTTCCTGGGGCAGAGAGAGAGAGAGAGAAAGGGGGGGGGTCCTGGGGCAGAGAGAGAGGGGGGTCATGGGGCAGAGAGAGAGGGGGGTGTCCTGGGGCAGAGAGAGAGAGAGGGGTTCCTGGGGCAGAGAGAGAGGGGGGGTCCTGGGGCAGAGAGGGTGGTCCTGGTGCAGAGAGAGAGAGAGAGGGGGGGGGTCCTGGGGCAGAGAGAGGGGGGGGGCGCCTGGGACAGAGAGAGAGGGGGGTCCTGGGACAGAGAGAAAGAGAGAGGGGTCCTGGGGCAGAGAGAGAGGGGGGTCCTGGGGCAGAGAGAGAGAGAGAGAGAGAGGGAGGGGGTCCTGGGGCAGAGAGCGAGAGGGGGGTTCTGGGGCAGAGAGAGAGAGAGGGGGGGGTCCTGGGGCAGAGAGCGAGAGGGGGCGTCCTGGGGCAGAGAGAGAGAGAGAGAGGGGGGTCCTAGGCAGAGAGTGAGGGGGGTTCCTGGGGCAGAGAGAGAGAGAGAGAAAGGGGGGGTCCTGGGGCAGAGAAAGGGGGGGGTCCTGGGGCAGAGAGAGAGGGGGGTCATGGGGCAGAGAGAGAGGGGGGTGTCCTGGGGCAGAGAGAGAGAGAGGGGGTCCTGGGGCAGAGAGAGAGGGGGGGGTCCTGGGGCAGAGAGGGTGGTCCTGGGGCAGAGAGAGAGAGAGGGGGGGGGGTCCTGGGGCAGAGAGAGAGGGGGATCCTGGGACAGAGAGAAAGAGAGAGGGGTCCTGGGGCAGAGAGAGGCAGGGTCCTGGGGCAGAGAGAGAGGGGGGGGGGTCCTGGGGCAGAGAGAGAGGGGGGGATCCTGGGGCAGAGAGAGAGAGGGGGGGTCCTGGGGCAGAGAGAGAGAGGGGGGGTCCGGGGCAGAGAGAGAGGGGGGGTCTTGGGGCAGAGAGAGAAATGGGTCCTGGGGCAGAGAGAGAGAGGGAGAGTGGGGATACGCACATGGAGAGAGAGAATGGGGAGAGGGAGATGGGGGGGAGAGAGAGAGAATGTGGGGAGGGGGAGATGAGAGAGAGAGAGAGAATTTGGGGAGGGGGACATGGGAGAGGGAGAGTGGGGAAGGGAAGATGGGGGAGGGAGAGTGGAGAGGAGGACAGGGGAGGAGGAGATGGGGGAGGGAGAGTGGGGAGGGAGACATGGAGGGGGATATAGGGGAGGGAGAGTGGGAAGGGGGACATGGAGGGAGAGTGGGGAGGGGGAGATGGGTTGGAGAGTGGGGGAGGGAGACAGAGAGTGGGGGAGGGAGACATGAGCAGAGAGAGTTGGGAGGGGGAGGGGGGGAGGGGGAGATGGGGGAGAGAGCGTGGGGAGGGGGAGATGGGGGAGAGACTGGGGGGAGGGATATGGGGGAGGTGGACTGTGGGGAAGAGAAAATGGGGGGGAAGGGAACGTGGGGAGGGTGAGAGGGGTATGGGAATAGGGGCACGAGAGGGAGAGGGACATGGGTGTAGGGAGAGGGTCATGTTGGGGAAGGGGCATGGAGGGGTAGGGAGAGGGACATGGGGATGGGGCATTGGGAGTGAGGATGTCATGGGGGTAGGGAGAGGGACAAGGGGTGGGACTTGGGGAGGAGAAGGACATGGTGTTTTAAAAAATTCTCAAGGTCAGGTTCGTAGGAGAGTAGTCTGACACAGAACAAACGACCAAGAGGCGAGTCTGCTAGAATATGAGCATTTTATTCCCCGCAGCGTCGCCACAACCAGGTCTCATACTTACAACGGGTCTGGCTTATACTCACTCTACATGTTACCGGAACTGGGAGCCGTCAGTTCTCGTAGAGCGGTTGCCAACAACCCACGCTCGGCGGTTAAACGTAACCCCGGAGCAGACTCCCGGGTCTGGCTTATACTCACTCTACATGTTACCGGAACTGGGAGCCGTCAGTTCTCGTAGAGCGGTTGCCAACAACCCACGCTCGGCGGTTAAACGTAACCCCGGAGCAGACTCACCGAACTGGAGACTTTTCCAGCTGATATACTCTTTTCCAGATATAAACATTCATGTGAACAGCAGAGCAAGGCTAAAAAACACATTCCATTCTGGTTACATACAGATAAGAAGATTCACACGGGGAGGTGTGTAATAAGATTCACACGGGACTAAGCAACACCTCCATTCCGGTTAGATTCACACATGTATTGGGACACAATTTTAACCCTTTCACCACACATGGCGAGAGGGACATGAGGGAGAGAGGGATGAAGGAAGAGGGAAATGAGGGGAGGGATATGGGGGGAAATGAGGCATGGAGGGGAGGGGGATTGGGAGAGAAGGAGAAATTGGGGTGAAAGTGGAGAGGGTGCCCCCCAAGAAGTAGAGGTTGTCACCTCCTTGGGAGTGATGAAAGAGGGAGCCTGGGGAATTGGAGGTGGGAGTTGTTCGCTTGCCCTCAACCAGCTCCATGGGTTCATTTTGCTTCACTGAGCCATTCCACTGACTTAAACATTGTCTTCTGGTCTTGATCAGTTCTGATGAAAGGTCATCGACTTAGTTTCCTCTTCTCATTTGTTACCTGACTTCCTGAGTTTTTTTGCTGCTTTTACTGTTGTTATTTCAATGAGTGAAAATCTTAGTGAATGTGAGTATTTATTGATTGAACCCCTATTGAACCAGTATGGTGAAGGCAATGGGAAGTCATTTGTAAGTCCCACAAAGAGGTCTGAGATGAATTAACAGGTTTTCTGTTCAGGAAGGGTGTAAACCTTTGCCCAATATACTCAGAAAGTCTTTTTGATGAATGTAGCTAAACTGGAAGGTTCGTTTTCAGACATTTCATCACCGTACTAGGTAACATCTTCAGTGAGCCTCCAGATGAAGCAGAGGTGGTGTAGCCTATTTTCTATTTATTGCGTTTGAGTTTCCTTGGGTTGGTGATGTCATTTCACTGTTCTTTTTCAGGGGGTGGTAAATGGGATCCGAGTCATTGTGTTTGTTGATAGAGTTCTGGTTGGAATGCCATGCTCCTCGGAATACATGAACATCAACTAGCCACAAAAAGACATTACCCACTCTCACTAGTATCCTTTCATACGGATGAGAAAGGACACTAGTTCGACTGAGACAACACATCCATCCAAGGACAAGCCAAACAGAGACATGCATGAGAAATCCTAGAAGCATGGCATTCCAACCAGAACTCTATCAACAAACACATTGACTTGGCTCCCATTTACCACCCCCTGAGAGAAAACGGAAATGACATCACCACAGGAAATGACATCACCAATCCAAGGAAACTCAAATACATAAATAGAAAGCGGGCTACACCACCAGTGCTTCATCCAGAGGCTCACTGAAGATGTTACTTAGTATGGTGACGAAATGTCTGAAAATGAACCTTCCAGCTCAGCAAGGAAACCTACATCCAGAAACTCAACCTGAGCTACAAATATTCTCAAAACTCGCTAGCCTTTTTAATGTGTAAGATAGGACAGTGATTCTCAACCTTTTCAGTATAAAGGCACACTTCAATGAGTAAAACAATTCCACAGCACACCCACATTTTTAATACTGCATGTGCGGTGTCAGAAGTCTATGCCTTTAATACTAAGACCGTGGAGCAAATCAGAAGCACAGACCAGCCTTGATGCTCAATGGTGCTGATTCCCGAAAACTTGACAGCACACTCTTCACTGTGTCATGACAGGTCAGTTGTAAACCACTGAGAACAGATACTTGTTATCAGTGCAATGTGGACAGACATCTCTGACTATTCAGGTCACCCTTGGCACTGCACACTTGTACCGCTTCATGTGGGGTTTGTACCCACATCTGATTCAGAAGTGAGAGTGCTATTACTGATTTAAGCTGTGGAATGGATTTGTGTGTAGGGCACATAAGGCCAAAAGATAGAAAATAGGCATAATTTAAGCTATTCGTTGAATCTACCATTCGACTGAATCATGATTGATTTCTCCCTCAATATCATTTTCCTGCAGTCTCTATTTCCCTTGATACATTAGATTTTGGAGATTTGTCATGTTGTCTGGTACTTATAGATATTGTAATAGAGAGATTGTCCAAAATTAGGAATCGTGTAAGAAAATCACTAAATGCAATAAAGAACCAGATAGATTATTTGAGGTAACGCGGTGCATTTAAGGGGAAAAGAGATATGCGCATGAGGAAAGAAGGATAAGATCATGCTGATAGTGCAAGATGAAGTAGAATGGGTGGAGGCTCACACCAGTTCGTCCAAAAAAATGAAGGTAAACTACAGTGTTTTAGTGATTACATATTTTGTGTTGTAATCTATAAGCAATTGGATGGCATGTTGGTTCAGTGATTAGCACTGCTGCCTCACAGTGCCCAGGGACCCATGTTTGACTTCCACCTAGAGTGTCTGTTTGTGTGGAGTTTGCACATTCTCCCTGTGTCTGTTTGGGTTTCAGTCAGGTGCTCCAGTTTCCTCTCATAGTCAAAAGAAGTGTGGGTTAGGTGGGCTAGCCATGAGCAATGTAGAGTTACAGGGAAAGCGTAGGGGGTTAGGTTTGGGTTGGATATTGTTCAGAGGGTTGGTGCAGACCTGAATGACCTCTTACCGCACTGTAGGGGTTCTGTGATTCAATCTATACTGATTTAATATTACGCTGTAAATAGCAAATTTAGTGTCAAGGATTTTTTTTTGATTAGGTTAGATTCGATGCCCTCCAGTGTGGAAACAGACCATTCAGCCCAACAAGTCCACACCAACCCTCTGAAGAGTAACCCACCCAGACTCATTCCCCTACCTTATATTTACCCCTAATTAATACACCAACACTATGAGTAGCAACACTTCTTATTTTTTTCACATCGCATTGTTCAGTGTTTGAGAAAAAGAGATTGATTAGCTTATGAAGTGTGACTCTCAATTGCAAGGTTATTAGATTGTGTCAGGAGATCAAGATCTCTTACGTTTTCAGTGTCTATTAGATCTTGTTGATGTCATCTGATAAGAATAGATCTTCTGACCTACAAACTGTTCAGAGCTCCCACATTGTTAAGTGAACGTTGAATTGAAAAGAATGGGATATCTTTGACCTCCAGTTCTTCCCAGATTTCCTTTGGCTAAATTCCATTCATTTATTCCATAGGGTGCTTACTCCTAGCTTTTTTGAAGAGTTTAGTTGTATAATATGTTGCTGGACATGTGGGATTGGAAGGGACAAAGTTGCCCTCTCATGAATGCCTGTGGGGAAGCACCTGGTTCACCATTCAGGACAAGCTACAAAAATCATTTCCATTGGTTCATCAGCAGTCATGGTTTCTAGTTCAAAATATTTTGTATGTCTGTGAATCCATTGGGTTTTAAAAAAATAAATGTTGCATTGGTTTAACAGGTGTGGGACAAGGGTGAAACTGGGGAGTGGCACTGCACAGCCAGCTGGAAGGTGAGTTCATGCTGCCAGAGTGTGGAGGCACCAGAGTAATACCATTGTGTTTTGTCTTCACGCTATTTATGTTGGCACATACCAATTTGCACCTCTGTTTAATGTCCATACGTTTACACTATTTAAACTCTTAGGAGTTCTGAACTTCAAAAAAATCAGACTCCATAATCTCTCACTCAGAAACAGCCATTCTTTCAACTTGTTTCACCAAATGTTGACATTATTTGAGGAGTAACTGAGTTGAGTTCACAAGTGAAAGCAGAAGCTAAATGGTGGGTGTAACAATATTCGACAGTGGTAATTTTTGAAAGTCTCTGCAGAGAGTGCTGTCACAAATAAAAACTAATCAGTTTACGTGAGGACTACTTCGCATTGTTCAACTCTGTAAAACCTCTGAGCAACTGACAATATAATAACCTTGGTAATCAGAAATTCAGATTACCAAACTGTTCAAGTTAATCATAGTACTACAATCTTTTACTGACAAAAAGAGCTTTACTGTTGATGGTTTTTAGTTTTGTATTTTTCAGGACAGACGACCAAATTTCAAAGGAAGTGACAATTTGTAACATCATAGTGACATAAACTGTGAACTGTTCTATTTGAAATTTGGTATTCTTGCAACTGCACTGATGAATGCAAGAAAAGTGTCAACAGTCTGTCCCTTTTGAAAGCAGTACTTCATTCTGTATTACCAAACAACTATTAACCATTGTTCTTTTGATGATTTGACTTCATAATAAAAAGGCTCCCTTCAGACATATTTCTTGTCAAGAACAGGAATCAGCATGCCTGTTTAAAAGAATTTAGAATATAACAATTAGAACTAAGTATTTATTGTGTAGACTATAAAAGAATATATTGTAGTGTAGTCCAGTTCGGAGAAAATATACTTATGTGCAGCTGATATTGTTTTGCTTCCTAGTGCACAAGGGCTATATGTGAGTGGTGATTGTTCCTCAAATCAATTTCTGTCTCTGTCAGCATGTAAGGAAGCCACACTCAATATATAGCATCTGATTGTGGGGAATAAGCAGTTTTAAAAAACATCATCTTACCACTTCGGTGCAAAGTTGATCATTCCAGGCTCTTCCACTCCTTTGTCATAGTTGTGGCAAGTTCACTGGGGAGTAGAAATACATTTTACTGCAAATAATGTGAAGTTGAAAGACTTCTGTTGGAAAGATGATTGAGATGAAGCAAGAATAATGCATGGGAGAAAAAGAATAATGATATAAATAGAATCAGAGCATCGGTGGCATGCAAATATACTTTCTCTTATATGCTGTACTGCACTACAGTATATTCCTTTATATTTGATGCAGTGGATACGTTGTTATAATTGTTACATATCCTTAACAGAATCAGGAGTCCACACAGTCCTTCACACATGCACTGGATCCAGTCAGATAATGGTTAAATTTCTCCATGGACTTCACTTACCCGCCTGACCTCTGTATCTTTGATTCTCTTAATATTAAAACATTTGTTACTTTTGGTTTTGAAACAGCAACAGAGAATTCTGTCTGTTTGAGTGAGTGAGGAAATTTTTCCTCAATCCTAAATAGCAAACTTGAGGCTATGACATTTTAGCCAGTGGAAATAGCCTCGGAGATCCACCCTATTAAAACCTTTTAAGTACTTTTTGGTTTCAATTAGATAGTCTCTTTTCTAACCTCTGAAGACTATAGCCCACCACTACTTGATCACTCCTCATCAGTCTGTAATGTCACGTGAGAATTGACGTCAACTGGTGTGCACCAGCTGAGTAAATGATCTATATCTATCATGTAACATTGTATGATTATCATTCAAATTAAGATACTTCCCATTAATACCATTGTACAGTATTTTGTACAATCTGTTTTGTAGACACACAGTGGGTCAGTGTGGCGAGTGACATGGGCCCACCCTGAATTTGGGCAGGTGTTAGCGTCCTGCTCCTTTGATCGGACAGCAGCTGTATGGGAGGAGATTGTGGGTGAATCGAATGACAAACTACGAGGACAGAGCCATTGGGTGAGTTTGGATATTTTCATAACTGATGCTGTTGGGTTTGTTGGTTTTGGTCTGATGCTGTATTTGCAATGGATGTGGAAGTGACAGTTTTACTACACTCCCAGTCTCCGAAGCAACTAATCCACCAGACATTCAACAAAAATTCAAATTCTAATGCTCAACATGTTATCTGAAGAGATTTTAACAAATGACAAAACTAAACAAGTTAAATTATAATTTATGTGGTTAGCGAAATGGTCAGTAATGTTTTATATTATTTGATAGTTGTAGGTTGAAAGCTGACTGATGAATAGTAAACAGCAATAGTTATCAAGTGAAGTGACAAAAGAGAACTTGCTTTTCAACAGCACGTTCACAACCTTGCGGCATCCCAAATAACCATCGTGGTAGGTTTGAAGAGCAGTCATTTTTTAATGTAGAATCTCTGGAAACCAATTTGTATGCTATCAGTCCCACAGACAGCAATGTGACAATGACCAGATAATGTTTAAATTGTAATTAGTTGAGAAATAAATATTGGCAGGTACTCCCCTTCTTCAAAATAGTGCCATGGAATCTTTTACATCCACCTCAGTTTAACATCACATCTAAAAGACAACAGTCGAGCACTGCTTTAATATTGTACTGAGACATCAGCACAAATCTTTCTGCTTAGGTTTTTTGAATAAGATGCCACATCTTCCCCCTCAGAGGCAAGAATGGTGTACCCAGTCACCCTCCTATTTGTCCAAGTTATCTATTAATACCAATTTTAACCAGTCCAATACAAGTTAGATCAAGTGCTGTCAGTGATGGCAACTGCTGGCAGATTGCTGAGACAGAATATTTTAAACATTGTGCAGTTAAGCTCGGGACATGGGCTCTAACATGAACATGGAACAAGGTGAAAATTGAATTCAGTAATACAAAACAACCCCCCCCCCCTCCATTATCTGAATGAGACGGGTGGGGAGTATTTTGTTCATACAGCTGAGAGTTTGGATAACAGATTGTTCAGATAACGGATAGCATTTTTACAGGACCTTAAGATCTTGTTCGGATAATCTGAAATTCAGATAATTGTTGTTCGAGTAATCGAGGTGACCCTGTAATCTGGAATTAAAACTTCGATATGGAGAACAAATGCTGGCCTGGCCAGTAAATATATTTTTTAAAATTACCACTTGCATGAAGAATAGCTCCAGGTATGATATTGGAGTGGTGCTGGAGCCATTGGAGTAAAGAATGTCAGAAATAGGAGCAGGAGGAGGCGATTTAGCCACTCTAGTCTGTCCCACCATTGTATAAATTCATGGCTGATCTGTCCTAGTCCCTGTTTGCGTGCCACCTTCTCATAGCCAATATTTCCTATTCACTTCTTTAAGTACTTTCAGTGATCTTCCCTCCACAATTTTTCAGACATTCACTATCCCCTTGGAGAAGAAATTCTTTCGCAACGCAGATTTTAATGAATATCACCTTACTGTATAACTATCCCCTAACTCAAAATTTTCACCCTAATGAAAACATCTTCTGGACATTACTGTCAAACTCCCAACTGAAACTAGTACTTTTCAGTAAGATCACAATACATCTTTTCCATTAAATGAATAACTATGCGGATGAAAGAAGGGAAAATGAGAGTATATTGCAATGAAACAAAAATAACAACTCTTGTCCGTATCTGTGTCCACATTAACAAGCTCTTAAGTACCTATCTCCAAACAGGTTAAGAGGACTACACTTGTAGACAGCAGAACCTCAGTGACTGATGTGAAATTTGCTCCGAAACACATGGGTTTGGTTCTGGCCACCTGTTCTGCAGATGGAGTTGTGCGGATATATGAAGCCCCAGATGTTATGAATCTCAGTCAGTGGTCATTGCAACATGAGATCTCATGCAAATTAAGCTGCAGCTGTATTTCTTGGAATCCTTCCAGGTAAGAATGTGTGGATATTCCTCCTACACTTGGTGCTTCAGAATATTTTAAACACATACACCATTTGCAGATAAAATAGCAGCTCCAGAAGAGTTAACTGATAATATAAAACAAAAATCTGAAACAAAAATAGAAATTTGTAGTGAAACTTAGCAGGTCTGGCAGAGTCTATGGGAAGAAAACAATTAACATTTCAAGTCTGATGACTCTTCATCAGAATCTCTTTAGGTCAGCACAACATCACGGGCCAAAGGGCCTGTACTGTGCTGTACTGTTCTATGTTCTATGTTTTGGTTAATAAAGAGGATTTTTATTACTTGTACACAACTAATCAAAAGTCTCTTTCACATTCAGAATAAATTTATATTGAACTGCTATGGAGATTGTTCATAAAGTTGATTATAGGTCTTCCTTCTGACGCTAACAGGAAGAGTAGGGAGAAGAATTTAAGTTTAAACTAGATAAACATTATGGAAAAAGGACCAGAACTTATGCTGATAGGAAGAAATGAAGAGTCGAAGGTGCATTTGGAACATGCTACTGTCTTAGCTAGTTGGGCTGAATGGTCTGTTTTTGTGTTATCAGTACTCCAAATTGTAGTATGTATACCATCAATTTAAACAAAGCAAACCATATTTACATGGCTAATGTCCATTTACAAAGATTTGGCCAAAATGGTGTGATCATCTTTGCATCTTGTACAACTTTCCTAACAGGTGGTCAGCTTCCATGAATTTTATTCTGGCATCTTTTCCAGTTGTTTTCTGTTGACATTTGACCTCAGAGTATTCACTGCCAGTTGTGTAGCAAGGTTAAAAACTGCTGCATTTCCCTGCTGATATCTCTCACTTGGAAAGTATGGCAACCAGTTGTGCTGTGCCAGCTCATTGAAAGAACTAACCAACACAGTCCCTTCCTGTTTCACTGTCATCCTGCAATTTTCTAATGTCTATTTAAAAGTTGTTACTGAGTCTGTTCCCATCACATGTTCAGGCAACACATTTCAGATCACGACAACTGTAAAGGGAGTTGGAGAAAAAAAAATTCCTTGTCACCCATCTGGCTCTTTGAGCAGGGAAAATTTACATAAAATGTCAACTTAGTTTGGAATCTTAATCCCGAATGAAAGTGCATTTTACAGATTTCTAACAGAACAGTCAAGCTTCCTGTTTTGGAAATAGATCTTTTGATTGCTTTTTCAGCCAAGAGTTCAGCTTTAAATCTTTTTCTTTTGCTTCTGTCCTTTTGAAAATATTTTACCACAATATTCTAGCACAGTGAAAGTTATCAGTGAGAATTACTACTTGTACGTTTAATTACTTCATTTGTAAACAGGGCTAATAATTATCTCAATTTTTTTCTAATAATTTGCTTCGCAGTTCCCGCTCTCATCCCCCTATGATTGCAGTGGGCAGCGATGATAGCAGCACAAATGTTGGCGGAAAAGTTCAAATTTATGAATACAATGAAAACACCAGGTAGGATATGCTTCATTGGATGAAAATTGACTTTTTCTCCATTTTACCCCATCCTCTCCCCATTGCCTGTGTGTGTTGGAATAATGTTCCATGAACAATGACTGTCTGTTAAGGTGTGACCCAAGTGGCTGATTCTCATGTCTAAACTTAGATGGAGAGCATCAGTAGCATTCTGATATAGAGGAAATGCCCCTTACTAAGTCAGATTCTGCATGTTACTCATCTCAAAGAGAGGCAGGGAATGTATGCCGGTGTCTGTTGCGCAGGTTTAAAATTAGGAATTTTGGTTAGGTTTGTCTCCCCATTAGCTTGGGGCCTCTGAAATAAAATGTAGATTATCGCAGTGCTGTCCCAACTGAGATCTGCTTAAAGCATGGGTTATTGACTAAACTTGAGATCTTTCTGGTCTCTGGTGCACAGCTCAAGATCCTCGACAAAATAGGAAGTTATCTTTGCTATCATGTGGAATTATCTGTTCCTATCCCTGTGAGCTCTATTTGGACTATTGCAAAGAAAAAGTCAATAGGAGACCATCAATAAATAAATATTACAGGTAACAACCTGAAATTTTACTTTGAGGTAAATTCCCTGACATTGTTAATACAGAGGCTGGAGGTGTGCTCCAGGTTCATAACTCCACAGGTCACAACACAAACTAAAAGTACTTTTCCCAGTTACCAAAATGATCAATTAAATACCATAGTTGTATCAAGTTATACAATTAAAATATCAGTAAACCACAATTCTCAATAAGCACAATAGTTGGCTTATTACCAAAACAAAAATTACTGAATGAAGATGCAATATTCAGTTAACATACAGTGCATATGTCACCAAAATACATGCACAAAGATGCTCTTGCTCTCTGTCTTGGGAAAAGAGCAAGATTTATCTGCAGAGATTGGCTTTCTGAAACAATAAATATGCTGGCCAAAGGGTTACCCTTGAACGCAAAAGGATGATTTTTAAAAGATTCCGGCACCTGTTGCTCTTTTCTGGCATGTGTGGCCAAGTGACTAATTATGCACAGTTGTCTGAGGAATCTTTCTTGCTCAGGAAATACAATTTTGAGAAGTACTTCCAACCATTCTTTCAGAAGACCAGATAGATTTCATCATGAACAAGCGAGTTTTCTTTTCAGAAATGGGAGAGATCAGCTATGTAGCCTTGCCTCAAAGGTTTCTTGTCTCCAACTAAACAAGAGGTACCAAAACCACCCAGACACTATTCAAACAGCCCCGCGCAGTTTTACTAGCAGTTATCACCAGTCATGTGATTTCTAGGAAGTTTAAACCTCGTCTAAATAAACTACTCTAGGTATTTCCACAAAACCTGAAATAAATCAATTTTTCGAAACTTATGTTCTCCAAAAATATTCAATAAGATGTATCTTCAAAATGTATCTTTCTGAAATACTATGTACTGAGCAAACACGTTAGATCTATAATATTGTGAGCTGTATTTGTCTTTAGTTTAAAAAATAAATTATTTTTCTGTAACGTCTCTTGAACAGTTGGTACTACTGTTTACATGCAAGTGGATAATGTATGAAATTAACATGTTTCACTCAGTATCCTCATAGCTGTAACTGTCAGGTGATAGGTTTATGAGATGTTAAGATTTATTATCCTCTTTGATTGTGGAGTGACCATTGAAGGACCTTGAAAAGCTAGCTGGCATATAATGGCCAATTCCCCTATGAATTCGAATTTGAGTTTCTGCTTTGTAGGTATGACTGAGCAGAAGAACATAAATAGAAAAAAGAGCAGGCCATTTCATCCCTTGAGCCAACTCTGCATTCAATATGGCTGATCTGTTTGTGACCTTAACTCCACTTTTCTGCCTGCTCCTCCCACCACACAAAAAAACTTTGACTCCCTTGTGGATCAAAGTATCACTTTCCTCACAGCAATCTTAAATAACGAGCAAGAAAATGGGAGGAATTATCTGCACGTCTTGCTAGTCACTTGTTATGCAGTCTACATGTCTATTAAATTCATTGGGTATGTCTAAAGCAGCTGAAAATGTGTTGCTGGAAAAGCGCAACAGGTCAGGCAGCATCCAGGGAACAGGAGAATCGACGTTTCGGGCACAGGCCCTTCTTCAGGAATGAGGAAAGTTGTCTAAAGCAGCCACTATTGGAGATTTTTGTCATCTGTCTTCTCATAGTCTTCACCCTTGGAAAGAATACTAAAATCGTGCAGCAATATTTTCCATTTGAGACTTGAAATGACAAGAAAATGCAAACAAAGAAGTATAAATGATTATGAAAACTGATTTGATATTTGTGTTTTGTATTTAGGAAATATGCAAAAGCAGAAACCCTAATCACCGTAACCGATCCTGTGCATGATATTGCATTTGCTCCAAACCTTGGACGGTCTTTCCACATCCTTGCAGTCGCAAATAAAGATGTTCGAATTTTCACATTAAAGCCTTTAAGGTGGGAGTTACTTCAGTCTTAATTTCTGACTCACTCACTGTATTTAATGTGCTCAAAGCAAATCAGTATTTTAGATGCACAACAGAAATAACTTGCAACAACCTTGTATCTGTCAAGGCATTCTGGTGTATTGTTAAGAATTTGGAATTGTTGCCAGTGGTATTTGCAGCAAGAATATTCCCAATAGTTATTTTGTGAGTGGCAAATACCAGTGATATATAATACAGAAGCAAAAAAACACATTTGGATGCTGGTAATCTGAAATTAAAACAGGAAATACCAGGACTGGCAGCATCTGTAGATAAAAGCAAAAATTAATGTTTCAGATCATAGAGTCATACAGCATAGAAACAGGCCCTTCGGTCTATGTGGACCAATAAACACCAAACTAAGCAAAACTCATTTACTTGCACTTGATCTATGGCCTGCTATGCTCTGGAATTTTAGGTACTCACTCAGATGTTTTTTAAAAGTTGCAAGAGTACCTGTTCTCTCAGGCATCATGTTCCATCCTCTGGGTGAGAAAAGAATTTTCTCAGATCTCCTCTGAACTACGTAATCCTCACCATAAACTTATGCCCTCTGCTATTAGACACTTCTACCATGGTGAAAAGATTCTGTCAACTCTGTCTATGCCTCTCATAATTTTGTTTATCTCAATCAGATACCCCATCAGCCTGCTGTACGCCAGAGAAAACAAACCCAGCCTACGCAGTGCCTCCTCAGAACTGAGACCTTTCATCTCAGGCAAAATCCTGGTGAATCTCCTCTGCACCCCCTTTAGTGCAATTATATTCCTCTGATAGTGTGGTGGCCAGATTGCGCACAGTATCTGGCCTGACCAATGTTTCATAAAGTTGTAAGAATACTTCCTTGCTCCTATATTTTACACCTTGGCTAATGAAAGCAAACATCTCATTTGCCTCCTTCATCACCCTGTCCACCTGTGCTGTAATGTTTTTTGGACTTGTACAGCAAGATCCCTCTCTTCTACGCTCTTCCAGCAAAACTGGGAAAAATTAGAAATTTGTGAAGTCATTTGTATGATAAAGGTCCTATTGGTGCTGTATTTAAAAAAGCACAGTAATTTCAGGGCAACATTCTTGCTGGAACGAACGCCACAGCAACAAAAAAAACTGTGCAACTAGTGATCACCTATTACTTTTCAAACTTGTTCTATCCCACATCACAGATCTGCAATATTAACAGTTTTTCTCTCTGCAGATGCTGTTGGACCATTATTTTTTGTTTCTGTTTCAGGTTTGCAGTATCCAAGTGGTGGAATGAAGGAAGTGAGGAATTCACCTGAGGCGGAGGGCCGTGGAGTTCTCAGGACTCGAAAACATTATAGTGATAGAGAGGATGATGCCATGGAGGGATTTTAAACAGGATCAGAGATTTAAAATCTGGGGTGTTGTCTGACCAGGAGCCAGAATTGGTTGAGAAGCAGATAGATGAATTTGATTTGGTATAGGGTAGGATATGAGAAGCCGTACTTTCGAAACCATATGGGAGATTGATCTAGAGTGTATTGGAATAGTATAGTGCAGAGGGACAAAGAAGATGGTTTCATCTGCAAATAGCTGAGGCTGTTTAGAGATAGTGATATTAAAGATGTGGAACTAGATGCTATCAAAATGGACAGACTATCGAATTGGAAGCTCAGAGTTAAAAAGGACAAAAGTTGCAAATTATGGGTTCAGCCTAAGACTGTGGTCTACGACGGAACTACATGACAAGGGCTTAGATATTAGCTGTAGACCTTTGGAAGACCAAAGCCAATGAAGCAGTTCAGAAATATGGTCAATGTTGTGATATAGGACTAATCTGATTATTTAAACTGACACACAGCAAAGTTTTAAAAAGCACACCTTTATCATTGTCTTTTCCCTTAGAAAAGAATTAAGTGGTTCGGGAGGGCCAACAAGGTTTGAAATCCAGACAGTGGCCCAGTTTGATAACCACAACTCGCAGGTATGGCGTGTAAGCTGGAACATCACTGGTACGGTCTTGGCGTCCTCTGGAGATGATGGCTGTGTCAGATTATGGAAAGGTGATCTTGAATTTGAAAGCATGCTTAGATTAATGTCAAATGATTAGGTTGCTTGTGTACTATTGTAATGATTCATAGTTTTAGCTGATGATTACGATTTGCTGGATTAAGTGCAAGAATAAGATTAGGTGGATGCTTATCACTAAACTGATGTTATTTCACCTTCCGTTTTGTTTCAGAATTCTTAGCTTGGTACACAGGTGTATTCTCACATGAGCATTAAACATCAAAATATTATTACATGTTTTGAAGTAACATGACATTTTTGGTTGTTTTGATGATGCAAAAATGTATTATTTTAACCTTTTTAGATTTTACACTGAAAGCTGGTTGAGAAAGACCAAAAATACTTAAATAATTGGTCATTAATGGGTCACCCCATAAGATTATCATTGTTGTTAAGAGACCAACAAACTGAAAGAAGATCTGTAGCTGTCAAAGTTTAGGGGTTCATGATCACAGTTACTTAATGTCATCAGTCAATCATTTGTTAGGAATTCTCAGTGTATTAAGTTTGTTAACAAGCAGCAATTTTGGATATAAACACATTATTTAAATTAGACAAAGGAAATAAATAACCCATGACAGATGAAAATGCTTTATTGATCCTGAAACCATTCAGAGGCAGGATTCCAAAGTGATGGATGTTTGTCCCCAGTGTTTCGCAGTCTTTAGTGGTAATAGACTTTTGTCCTTCCCTTGGGCTGATGCAGAGGAACTCCTGGTCTTCTCCTGAGAATGTGATGACTCATACTCTGGACACTTTCGACCTCATTTTTCTCTCCCTTTCTTCCCCCCTCCTCCACTATCACAACCACCACCCCTGTTAACCTTGCTAGCAACTAATGATGTGTCAATCACTTGCCTTTTGGCCAGTAACTATGGGGCAGCTACTCATGACATTGGGATGACGGTTATCCCTTTGCCCATCTTTATTTACAGGTTAGATGTCATTTTTTTATAAAAACAAAAATTCCTATTTTCTGAAACTGCATTGATGATAAGGTACACATAGCACTAGTTCATAAAAACATTGTGATCCTTTGATTCTTGTGACCTTTCTTCTATCTTCCTTTTGTCTTTGTACTCTAGAAATTTATATTCGAGATGTTACTACTTTAACAGCTGTTAAATACCAGTAGTATCTCACACTGGAAAATTCAGTTTGAAAGGGACCCTAATTTCTTTAGTCATAGAGATGTACAGCACGGAAAGAGACCCTTCCATCCAACTCGTCCATGCTGACCAGATATCCCAACCCAATCTACTCCCACCTGCCAGCATCGGGCCCATATCCCTCTAAACCCTTCCTATTCACATACCCGTCCAGATGCCTTTTAAATGTTGCAATTGTACTAGCCTCCACAAGTTCCTCTGACAGCTCATTCCACACATGCACCACCCTGTGTGAAAAAGTTGCCCCTTAAGTCTTTTTTATATCCCCTACTCCAGGAATAGACCTTGATCTCTCCACACTGCAGGCTCCCTGCCTCTATTCCTGATGAAGGGCTTTTGCCCGAAACGTCGATTTTCCTGCTCCATGGATGCTGCCTGACCTGCTGTGCTTTTCCAGCACCACTCTAATCCAGACTCTGGTTTCCAACTTCAGCAGTCCTTGTTTTTACCTTGTCTATTTATCCTATTCATGCCTTTCATGATTTTATAAACCTCTATGATGTCACCCCTCAACCTCCAATGCTCCAGGGAAAACAGCCCTGGCCTATTCATCCTCTCCCTCCAACCCTGGTAGCATCCTTGTAAATCTTTTCTGAAGCCTTTCAAGTTTCACAACATTATTCCGATAGGAAGGAGACCAGAATTGCACGCAATATTCCAAAAGCGGCCTAACTAATGTCCTGTACAGCTGCAACATGACCTCCCAACTCCTGTACTCAATACTCTGACCAATAAGGGAAACCATGCCAAATGCCGCCTTCACTATCCTATCTACCTGTGAATCTACGTTCAAGGAGCTATGAACTTGCACTCCAAAGTCTTTTTGTTCAGCAGCATTTCCTAGGATCTTATCATTAAGTGTATAAGTCCTGCTAAGAGTTGCTTTCCCAAAATGTTTACATTGAATTTTAAAACACCAGGTACCAACTGGTTGTTACTTTTTCCTCATTTATAGTTATGCCCCTGATCTGTAATCTAATTTTAGACATGCTATTTGATTTTTCATTAATGGAGTAGTAATATACTTCCTTATTTTGCATTGCAAAATTTTAAATCAGGTGTACACAAAAACCACGTTCTTCTATACATTTGTTTTTCTGATGCCTATTAATCTGGGCTTTCTCAGTTCTTCATACAATGTATCTATTGAATTGCTCCATCGTACAGACCAGAGTTTGCCAAAACAGCACAACACTTAAATCATAGTTCCTTTGGTTTTGGAACGGAGGAGATGCTGGGATTCCACCTCCTTACTGATAATCAATAAAGGTAGCTAGAAGTTAACATTGATGGCCATGAAGAACTAGCAACAAAGAAAAACCTACTTACATTTGCCATTTTACAGGCAAGATAGAAACTGATGACATGTCTCAATAACAATAAGGGCTCAACATCTGTGGAAGGGAGATTGAGAATGTGGAATTTGGTAAGAAGCAAAAAGAATATCATTAAAAGGCAGAGGATGCTCATTATAAAGAAAAATACTGTATGGGAGAACAAGTGGATGTTTAGAACATAAAGCTAAGGGAGATTTTCCAAAGTAGTTTGCCAGTTTTTATTTTGCTTTGATTCTATTTATCATTCTGATAAGATTCAATCTATGGGCCAGTGTAACTGATCTTGAAGAGAATTGATTTGCTGAAGAAAGGATGAAGTTGGGCTTCTCTGCCTGCCGCTGAAACCTCCATTCATGCTTTTGTTATCTGCAGATTCAACTATTCCAGCACTGGCTTCCCAATTTTCATTCTTTGTGAAAATCAGATCAGACTTTAAGTCCCTGACTGACTGATCCTTATTCGTTGCTAGTCCAGCAATGCCTTTAATTAATTTTTTTAATCCTTGTATCAATTCTGTTTATGGTCTTATGCCTTCCCACCACGCCCAAAAATCTGTCTGATCTCCTCCAGCTCTACATTTCTTTGAGAATCTACACATCTTTAATTCGGGCATTCCTAATTTTCTTAGGCACTCCATTACTGGTGGGCTAGATCCTAAATTCCAGAAATCTCTCCTTATCCAAACTCTGCTATTTAGAAATCAACTTTTTGAATAAGTTTTTGCCTCGCTACTTTCTTGTCTGTCAAAGTATCAAATATTGTCTCTTAATAACTCTGTGAAATGCAACAATAACGGCACTACTTATAATTTGGCCATCATTTGAAAACACATTGAACCATCCACAAAATGTATGAAATGTTAATTTGTTTACAAGGGTTCATGCTTAATATCTACTGTAAAGTGAAATTCCGTTTCTTTTTTTTCAGCTAACTATATGGACAATTGGAAATGTACTGGCATTTTGAAAGGGGATGGAAGTCCTGTAAATAATGCTTTACTCCAACAGCCAATGGCAGGTCTTGGTTCTTCAGCATTTAACAGTGCCACCTCACAGAATGCACTTAATGGAGCATCTTCTGCAGGAAGGTAGGTTGGTGGTGCCTTCAGTTCAGAAATGTTGATGAAGATTCGCAGGATACACATACTGTGTACAGTTCTGGTCACCCTGCTATAGAGAGGATATTATCAAATTGGAGAAGGTTCAGAAAAGATTTACCAGGATGCTTTTGGGACTGGAGGGTTTGACTTACAAGGAGAGGCTAGATAGGCTGGGATTTCTTTCTCTGGAGCGGAGGTGGTTGAGAGGTAACTTTGAAAAGGTTTTTAAAGACATGAGGTGCATGGATAAGGTGAATACCAAAGCTCTTTTCCCCAGGGTTGGGCAGTTCAAAATTAGGGGGCATATCTTTAAGATGAGAGGAGAAAGATTTTAAAGGGACATGAAAGTCAGTATTTTCACACTGGTTGGTGTGTGGAATGAACTACCAGAGGAAGTGGAAGACACAGTTACAATATTTGAAAGACATTTGGAAAGGTACATGAATAGGAAAGTTTTAGAGTGATATGGGCCAAATACAGGAAAGTGGAACTAGTTTAGTTTGGTTGGCATGGACGAGTTGGACTGAAGGGTCTGTTTCCGTGCTGAACGGCTCTATGACAAAGCCACTATTTGGAAGTTAATACATTTCATTTGATTATTTTTAGGATTGGCTAGGGTGGCTTTACACTATGGCAATAGAACAAGGGGATCCCGTAGATATGCTGACCAAGTGTGAAATCAGGTAGTAAATACAGATTGGGTTTATGATGTAAACATTGCTTTTATGCTGGTTTTGGACAAGAAGCTGCCTTCTGTGAAAAAAAGATGAAATTGATGTACCCTAGAAACATAGTAATATGTAGGGGAGTAGGACATTCGGCCCTTCAAGCCTGTTCTGCCAGTCAGTACAATCATGCTGATCAACCAACTCAGTGCTAATGACCATCTTGCTTGACATGGGCTGATGTAAGAAACTTGCCATTTGGCAAATTGAGTACTGTGGTAAAAACAATGACTGCAGATGCTGGAAACCAGACTCTAGATTAGAGTGGTGCTGGAAAAGCACAGCAGTTCAGGCAGCATCCGAGGAGCAGTAAAATCGACGTTTCGGGCAAAAGCATTCCTGATGAAGGGCTTTTGCCCGAAACGTCGATTTTACTGCTCCTCGGATGCTGCCTGAACTGCTGTGCTTTTCCAGTACCACTCTAATCTAGAAATTGAGGACTGTGGCAAGCTTTGTTCATGAAACAAGGTGCTGTTATTGCTTTTATTTGAAACTATTACTCCATTTAGTTTGTACATTCGATCTTTTGCAGATTTTTGTGTGATAGAGTCAGTTTTTTAAAAATGTATCACATAGTTATAAAAATAAATCTTCCTGAATAAGTCTCCAATCCTTGAGCATTAAACCCCAAAATGAACAGGTTCTGTTTATAAATTTTTAGTTTGTTACAAACAATTTCTTTCAAAAACACAGAATATAATCATTGCCATAAATCATATTTCTTCACCATGAAGTCCGCAAGATGAGGAATCGACAGGAACTCTTATTCTGTGAAAATGGTTGTGTATGGTATCCATAACTGATGTTGTTTCTTCTTGAAGTAGTGATGCATGTAACACTGAAATGCATCTGAAATAATGAATGTCTAAACTAATAAAAGAACAGAAACAATATAACAAAGTATGTTTTCAAATGCTTGGAACTAGAAACCATCCTCATGGCATAGAATACTGTCTGTTCACTTAAATGTACACCACGGAGATTAAAATATTTTAATTTTTCTGGTTTAAGTAAACCAAATCCCAAAATTATCTGTGTGAGACAGCAATAGTGAAGTGTTAGATTTATTGTAGATCAGCATTATTGCCTTAAAGAAACAATAAAACAAAACCTAAATATCAAAGAAAAAACAGATAGAACATTTCTTATTTAACTGGAAGTGTCAGAGGATGGTTGAGGTGAAACATTTCACATCTTCCAACATATCTGGAGACACTTCATTGACAGCATTTATGAAATAGAGTAACATCATATAACATCTTGTAGATTACCAATTACAATCTGCTCAGCAGTTTTTTTTTTGAGCTGTGTTTTGTATTCAAAGTGAAGAAAATAGTTACAGGTTTTTCTCTGGCCAGTAATCTTCTTTGGTTCCATTTACTTGACAGTGTCAAGTGATGTCCAAGTCCAACTGACTGCAAATTTAACCTCCCGATTCCTTCCTTTTTTGAGGATTCTTTGGTTAAGTATGGAAAACTGTAGGGGCAAATCATCTTTAATATGTGACATGGAAAATTACTTCCAAAATCAATCCAAAATAGTATGTCACCCCTTCAGAAGTACTGCATTTTTGAATTTGAGTTTGCTGTACTGTGATGCAGGTTAGCAATTGTGGACAGTTCTTTCTATCTACAAGATTTGTATTCAGTTATCACAATTTTTGGAGCAATTGACAAAGGATTTGGCTTTCTTTATTCAGCTGTCAGAATTAAAATTGCACATTAAATGTTATTATCTCCAGCCACTACCACCTCGACCAAAACATTTACTGAATAGAAAGGATTACAAACATTTTCAAATTTGAAATGTGGTACATATTCATTTTTTTTTCCTTTTAGGAAACCTTGATACATCTTGCCTTCTGCACATATTATGCCCTTTTCAACAGACAGAAAACTCAGCTGATCTCAAGCTAACTGGAATAACTTTGCTGTTTTGCTGCTTGTTGCATGCACACGGAATGAAAAACGAACTCCCTTATCCCCTCCCCAACGTCATCTGATATCAATTGAGGCCAACTAGCAACCTGCTTACTAATAATCTTGGATGGAAGGCTTTACAAAATAGAAATTTTTGCCCTATTTGTTAGTGTTTCTTTCCTGAATAAGTTTGACATTGTTCTTGAACAGTTGACTTCAGTGTGCAGGAAAATTTGGAGAAGCACGTGTTGTTTTACCTTACAGAAGCTCGGAAGAACTCTATTTTTGCATCTCTGTAGCCATGTAAATACATTAAGTTGATGGTAAATTACTTCTTTTGTAAAAACAAAATTAATAAAACCACTGGAAAAGGATTAAGGCTGAAGGAAAATACAATTTAACTAATTTGATTTTGAGATGCGTTAATTTTCATTCTAAACAGCAACTACACACACAGTAACACCACACATTCATTGAACTCTAATGTCACCCGGGAACGTACCCATAAGGATATACAAACCCAAACAGACATGTTCTGTTTTTATTATTGTGGGACCAGTATTCTATGTGTTCTAATTAGAATTTAATAAATTAAGAATCACATTGACACAGCTTTGTGTGTGTTTGTTTTTTTTTCGGTGTTGTATTTTAGCTTTTGTTTTGTTTGCACTATCTGTTCTAACACTGATGCATAAGCATTGTGTTTACATGATAATGGAGGAACTGTTTAAAAATACAGATGAGAGGGCATTGGAACTATTGGATAGCATTTCCTTCCTGTGGTCTGTTTGCTGAACCATGACCCAGTGATTTATTTTTATTTTCAGGCATTTAACTTTCATTTTCTTATATTCACCACTTATATCTTTGTCTTCTGTTCTTTTTCTCCCATTTTATTCTCTCACCTTTGTATTCCCATCTACATTGTTTCAGGTATTTCTTTCCCCCTTTGGATCATGCTCGGGCTGGATCAAGATGGTCCAGTTATGCCCAGCTTCTTCCTCTTCCTCCTCCTGTTTCTCTTCCTCCTATGGCAGAACAGTCTTGTGATGCTGATACAACTCACCTTCAGTATCGTAACCCTCACAGTCAATATTCCTGCAGAACTCTCAATTCCTTGCCAGAGAATGAAGGGTTGCAATAAAAAGGCATACTTATGCAGAGCCGGTGATTGTATAAGTTTCTGCTAAGTTAAATTTACACCCTTCCTCACTTCTTTTGAAAAATGTTCTTTGTACTGTAGATAGTTTATTGGGATTCTAACACTCATAAAATGTGTCAATAATCTGATGTTGAATTGTCTGTCTCAGTTACCCGAATAGGTCCAAAATGTTTGAGTGGAAAGCTGGCTTTGACACCTATATATGATAACGAACAGTTAGTATGTCAAGTTAAACTTACAAAATTATGTGCCTTAGAAGTGTCTACTGTTAATGGATTTTTAATGAAGATTAACTTGTATCGTAAAGGAATTCTGAAATAAATATTTAATTTTGAAATAATCAGTTGTCATATATGTAATTTTGGTGTTACAGTTGAGAGAAAATTCTGTGTTTAACATGCGTTGCCAATCTAAAACAGAGTGGTGCATGGTTGTTTAGTAAGATGACCATATCTCTGAGCTGAAATAGATCTCGCACAGTCAGTATTTTACTAAACATTTGTACGGGTAGTGGTAAGAAATTGCATTTAAGAATGAATGGAGTGTCAAATTATTTTGTGAAAAAATAAAGAACAAAAACAATTGACTCGATTACAATATGTATTTGCATGCATAGGTGGGGGAAATGTTAGTAGTTAAGTCATTGTGTGGCAATTTTGTTCTTTAATAGCATAAGCTATTTTCAAATGATACATTTTCATAAAATCCAGTGTGAAAGCAGGCCTTTCAGCCCGTCAAGTCACAATGCCCCTCCAAAGAGCATCCCACCCAAACCCTGCCCCTACCCTATTCCTGCATTTCTCATGGCTAATTCACCTGGCCTGCACATCCCTGAACATTATGAGCAATTCAGCATGGCCAAGCCACGTAACCTGCACATCTTCAGACTGTGGAAGGAAATCCGTACCTGGAGGAGACCCACACAGACACAGGGCAAATATACAAATTCCACACAGACACTCACCTGAAGGCAGAATCGAACTGTGGACCGTGGTGCTGTGAAGCAGCAGTGCTAATCACTGAACCACTGCCTCATTTTAAAATGAAGTGATTTTGGGATGACAGACTGGTAGTGTGCCAGTGTACTGAAGGACTTGATTTAATTATACCTATTTGCAATTTGTGCTGCAAATGAAAATGACACATTTCATTGATTTTTCAAGAATTCAGTGAGTACTGACAGTAAAATTCAGAAATCTAAGACTTTATTCAGAGCTGAAAGCATAGGATGATCTAAACATGAGTCAAGTACATTTTGGATGTCAATAAATCTGGTGGTCATACAATTGACATTAACTAATGAGAAGTAGCTAACTAAAATAATCTATTCCTTCCAAAGTAATTGCATTTCTAAAGTATAGTAGGCCCTCAGATTTTTTTCCCTTCCAAAGCTAACATCTTTTTCCTGTATTGAGCTTTCCAATGAACCTTTAAAATAGCAATACAAAAAAACTATTAAAATTAAGTGAACTGATGGATTTTAAAATGGTCTGCAAATTGATTATACTTGCATAGACAAGACATTTTTACTGTCATGAGTGAAAGATGAAGTTGTTCTTCACTGTAAATAATTTGGATAAAGCCAGCAGAAGCTCAAAGACAATACAAAGAAAGATATGCAGGGATTTCAGACATGTAACAGAATGAGGTCTCAACGAAAACAGAAAATGCTGGCAAGTCATGTTAAAATTGTACAGGACGTTGGTTCGGCCGCATTTGGAATACTGTGTACAGTTCTGGTCACCACATTACCAAAAGGATGTGGACGCTTTGGAGAGGGTGCAGAGAAGGTTTATGGTATGGAAGGTGCTAGCTATGAAGAGAGGTTGAGTAGGTTCAGTTTATTTTCATTAGAACAAAGGAGATTGAGGGGGGACCTGATTGAGGTTTACAAAATCATGAAGGGTATAGACAGGGTGGATAGAGACAAGCTTTTTTCCCAGGGTGAAGGATTCCATAACGAGAAGTCATGCTTTCAAGGTGAGAGGTGGAAAGTTTAAGGGGGATACATGCGGCAATTACTTCACACAGAGGATGGTGGGCATTTGGAATCCGTTGCCAGCAGAGGTGGTGGTGGCAGGCACGGTAGATTTATTTAAGATGCGTCTGGACAGGTGCATGAGTAGGTGGGGAGCAGAGGGATACAGATGCTTAGGAATTGACCGACAGGTTTAGACAATATGTTTGGATCGACTCAGGCTTGGAGGGTCCAAGGGCCTGTTCCTGGGCTGTAAATTTTCTTTGTTCTTTGTTGGATGATAACTGTCAACTCTTGGCACTGATATTTCACCTATCTGGAGCAAATCATCCTCTGCTATCCACTCAATGTCATCTTTTTGGGTGGCACACTGGCTCAGTAGTTAGCATTGCTGCCTCACAGCACCTGGGTGCCAGGTTCAATTCCAGCCTCGGATGACTGTGTGTGGAGTTTGCACATTCTCCCCGTATCTGTGTGGGTTACCCACCCACAGTCCAAAGATGTACAGGTCAGGTGAATTGGCCATGCTAAATTGCCCATAGTGTTAGGTCAAAGGGAAATGGGTCTGGGTGGGTTACTCTTTGTAGGGTCGGTGTGGACTGGTTGGGCTGAAGGGCCAGTTTCCACACTGTAGGGAATCTAATCTAAAATTCATGTAGTACTTTAAAATCTGATTTCAGATATGGCCAACTCACCCACAGAAGGAGGAAATAGCGGCAGATGGGCAAAGACTGTTTCTTAGAAAGAAAGGGAATATATCGAGTACAGATCACAGTGAAATTACATTATAGTAACAGATGTCAAAATAAAACATGATGAAATTAATGAAAAAGGGTTATACATGATTCAGAGAATGTGAATAGTGAAAGCAGAAGGGTGATATGTTAATGCAGCAAAGAGCACATATACTGCATTTTAACATAACTGCTTCAAAAAAAATGTTGTCAAACAAAAATGGATACTGAGCCACATAGTGAGAGGCCAGAATAACTCAAATTAGCGCATCTTCTATGAGCGAGTGTCATGTAAAGGAAAGGCATATTGACATCACGGTTGTGGATCACCCTACTCAATTTTATGAATAGACAATTCCAATTCCAAGAAACCTGCATTCCCATGCTCCTCTCCAAGAAGAAAACTACCCATCAACCCATTCAACTTCACCAACACCCACAACCAGAAAGAACATAGGTGCCATGATTAAAAGTTGCAAATAACCAATCAAGGTTATTTTAAGTTTTATGGTAGTGAATTTTCTGACCATCTATCTACACCCTTGTCAATATGCAGCCTATTGCCACCTCCACACATAGACTTGGTTCATCTGTTGTTGAAAACTCTCATCCATTTGTTTTTCATCTTTATTCTTAATATCACAGTACACTTATAAACAGCCTCCGATGTTGAGCCTACAAATATTTGTAGTCTTGCGGAACATAACTGGCTCCAATTTTCATTTACCCATTACCCATTTTCACTGATGCTATGTCTGAAAACACATCAAATATAAAACCCTCTTTTTAAAAAATGCCTCCATGTCCTTACTTATCTCTGAAATCCCTCCGAGCCCTACAATGTTGCAAGATATCAATGCTTATCTAATTAACATAGAACATTACACCACAGTAAAGGCCCTTCGGCCATTGATGTTGCGTCGACCTGTCATACCAATCTGAAGCCCATCTAACCTACACTATTGCATGTACGTCCATATGCTTGTCCAATGATGACTTAAATGTACTTAAAGTTGGCAAATCTACTATCGTTGCAGGCAAAGCATTCCATACCCTTACTACACTCTGAGTAAAGAAACTACCTCTGACATCTGTCCTATATCTATCACCCCTCAATTTAAAGCTATGCCCCTCGTGCTCGCCGTCACCATACTTGGAAAAAGGCTCCCTCTGTCCACCCTATCTAACCTTCTGATTATCTTATATGTCTCTATTAAGTCACCTCTCAACCTTCTCTCTAACGAAAACAGCCTCAAGTCCCTCAGCCTTTCCTTGTAAGACCTTCCCTCCATACCAGGCAACATCCTAGTAAATCTGCTCTGCACCCTTTCCAAAGCTTCCATATCCTTCTTATAATGCGGTGACCAGAACTGTACACAATACTCCCAAGTGCAGCCGCACCAGAGTTTTGTACAGCTGTAGCATGACCTCATGGTTCCAGAACTCGATCCCTCTATTAATAAAAGCTAAAACACTGTATGCCTTCTTAACAACCCTGTCAACCTGGGTGGCAACTTTCAAGGATCTGTGTACCTGGACACCGAGATCTCTCTGCTCATCTACATACCAAGAATCTTACCATTAGCCCAGTACTTTGCATTCCGGTTACTCCGACCAAAGTGAATCACCTCACACTTGTCCGCATTAAACTCCATTTGCCACCTCTCAGCCCAACTCTGTAGCTTATCTATGTCTCTCTGTAACCTAGAACATCCTTCGTCACTATCCACAACTCCATTGACCTTAGTGTCATCTGCAAATTTACTAACCCACCCTTCTACGCCCTCATCCAGGTCATTTATAAAAATGACGAACAGCAGTGGACCCAACACCGATCCTTGCAGTACACCACTGGTAACTGGACTCCAGGATGAACATTTCCCATCAACCACCACCCTCTGCCTTCTTTCAGCAAGCCAATTACTGATCCAAACTGCTATATCTCTCACAATCCCATTCCTCCACATTTTGTACAATAGCGTACTGTGGGGAATCTTATCGAATGCCTCGCTGAAATCCATATACACCACATCAACCGGTTTACTCTCATCTACCTGTTTTGGCCTCTCAGCCATTTATTCACTCTGCCATTAATGGCTGTGCCTCTTGGCCCTTTGTCAGTTGGCTGTGCATACGTTCAGATCGGCATATACACGGTGTCACAACCAAAACACTGTTAAAGTGAAAACGCTGCAGCAAACACAGCAACACTATGATCAGATAAGATATGACTACCCCCCACCCCTCAATCTATGCTGATAATGTCAAATGTGGCTTAAAATATACTTACAAATAAAGATACATGGCCAAGGAATGTAAATCCTAAACTTAAGAAACTAAAGTGTCTAATCATATGCACAGAAATTGCATTGAAGAGTGCAGAAAAGCATGCCAGGAGCACTACCAGGCATTCCCAAAAATGAGGTGTTAACCTGGTGAGGCTACCAACACAGGATTACTTGTGTGCCAATTGCTACCAAGCAACGCCACAACCATTGATCAAATCTGAACTCTGCAGTCTTGCAACATCAAATGGTGAGCAGTGGTGGGCAACTAACTCACCAATGGAGGAGATTCCACAAACATCCCCAACCACAAGAATGGAGGATCCCAGCACATCTGTGCAAAAGAGAAAGCTGAAGCAGTCACAACAACTATCTGTCAGAAGTGCCAAATGAATGATTCATCTTTCTTCCTCCAGAAGTCTCCAGCATCACAGATGCTAATCTTCACCAAATTCAATTCACTCCACATGATGTCAAGAAATGGTTGAAGGTACTTGATGCTGCAAAGGCTATGGGCCCTGACAACATTACTGATGGTACTATTCAAGATTTATACTTCAGAACTTGTTGTACTCTAGCTAAGCTGTTTCAGTACAGCTACATTGCTGGTATCTACCCAAAGGTTGCCCATATAAGATAATCAGAAGGTTAGATAGGGTGGACAGAGAGAGCCTTTTTCCAAGTATGGTGACGGCGAGCACGAGGGGCATAGCTTTAAATTGAGGGGTGATAGATATAGGACAGATGTCAGAGGTAGTTTCTTTACTCAGAGAGTAGTAAGGGTATGGAATGCTTTGCCTGCAACGATAGTATGTCCTATACACAAAAAGAGGACAAATCCAACCTGGCCAATTATGGCCCACCAGTCTACTCTTGATCATCAGAAGGTATCATAAAGGGTGGTATCAAACAGCACTTGCTTAGCAAAAACCTGCTCACTGATGCTCAGTTTAGGTTCCTCCAGGGCTACTTAGCTCCTGACCTCATTAGTCTTGGGTATAAACATGGACAAAGAAGCTGAATTTCAGAGGTGAGTGACTGTCCTTGACATCAAGACTGAATTTGAGTGTGGCATCAAGAATCCCTAGCAAATCTGGAGTCAATGGGAATCTGGGAGGAAATTCTCTGCTGGTTGGAGCCATGCTTTGCACAAAGGAAGATGGCTGTGATTATTGAAGATCAGTTATCTCAGGTCCAGGACATCTGTGCAGGAGTTCCTTGGGGCATAGTCCTTGTCCCAACCATTTTCAGCTACATGATCATCAATAATGTTCTAGCACTAGATCCCTCATTATTTGAATATAGGGATTATATACCTATATAGGCAGTTACCTTATATAGGCAGTCAACAATTTGTAGGGAATTTCTTATAGTATATTGAATTTGTTTGAGGGGAGTACAAAAGCAAACAGTCCTTAGGGTTCATGTGTATAATTCTCTGAAGGTGAAAATTTGGCTACAAATCATTCTTCAGACTGCATTTGGACTATTGTGTTCAGTTCTGAGCACCTTATTTAAAGAAGATGTAAAAGCTCTGTTGAGAGTGCAAAGGAGATTTATAAGAATACCAGGAATGAAGAGTAATTTTAGACAGAAGGGAATATTAGAGAAATTGTACCAATTTTCCTTGGAGCAGTGAAGGTTGGGAGGTGCTCTTATTGAGGCATTCGAATTATGAACAATTTCGACAGGGTAAAGAATGGTATTCTTTTTCCATTAGTTGGTATGTCAGTAACCAGGGGTCACAATTTCAAGACTGCCAGCAAGAGAGCTAGGAGTGAAATGAGGAGAAACTCAGAAAGTTAGGATTTGAAATGTGCTGCCAAGAATAATGGTAGTGGTAGATTCAAAACAAGGTTTCAAAAGAGAGCTGGATACATACGTGAAAGTGAAGAATTTCGAGGGCTATGGAGGTAGGCTGGATAATGGGACAAGTTGGGTAACTCTTGGGAGCCGGTACAGGCATCATACGTTGATATATTTCCCTCCCCACCCCTTTCCGCCTTCCACAAAGACCGTTCCCTCTGTGACTACCTGGTCAGGTCCACACGGCCCCAACAACTCACCCTCCCATCCTGGCACCTTCCCCTGCCACTGCAGGAATTGCAAAACCTGCGCCACACCTCCTCCCTCACCTCCATCCAAGGCCTTAAAGGAGCCTTCCTCATCTATCAAAGTTTTACCTGCACATCCACCAATATTATTTATTGTATCCGTTGTTCCCAATGTGGTCTCCTCTACACTGGGGAGACTGGACGCCTCCTAGCAGAGCGCTTTAGAGAACATCTCTGGGACACCCGCACCAATCAACCATACCGCCCTGTGGCCCAACATTTCAACTCCCCCACCCACTCTGCCGAGGACATGGAGGTCCTGGGCCTCCTTCACTGCCGCTCCCTCACCACCCAACGCCTGGAGGAAGAACGCCTCATCTTCCGCCTCGGAACACTTCAACCCCAGGGCATCAATGTGGACTTCAACAGTTTCTTCATTTCCCCTTCCCCCACCTCACCCCAGTTCCAAACTTCCAACTCAGTACTGTCCCCATGACTTGTCCTACCTGCCTATCTTCTTTTCCACCTATCCACTCCACCATCCTCTCTGACCTATCACCTTCATACCACCCCAATCCACCCATTGTACTCTTTGCTACCTTCCCCCACCCTCCTCTCTGACCTATCACCTCCATCCCCACCCCCATTCACCTATTGTACTCTCTGCTACTTTCTCCCCACCCCCACCTTCCTCTCATTTATCTCTCCACCCTTCAGGCACTCTACCTGTATTCTTGATGAAGGGCTTTTGCCCGAAACATCGATTTTACTGCTCCTCGGATGCTGCCTGAACTGCTGTGCTTTTCCAGCACCACTAATCCAGAATCTAGTTTCCAGCATCTGCAGTCATTGCTTTTACCATCATACGTTGAATCGCCTCCTTCTGTACTGTACATTCTATGATTCGACATTAAAAAGCATAATTGGATAAAGTTCATTGGATAAAGAAAATATATAATCATGACAATTGGGGTAGGTTCACCAATGCCAGAGGACAAATGTTGGTGTCAAATGTGTTTATCTAGTTTAAGCTGTGAAGGCAGCATTGTGTTCTCTAGGCGAAGTGTTAGGGAACTCTTCCCTGATCATTCTCCTCTTCACAGGTCCAAATTCCATCGAGAGAAGACAGCTCACTGAGGACAGCACTCTGTCCCTGAACATTTGTTGATATACCCAGTTTCTAGGGACTGATATTTGACATTGTGTCAATCAATTGTCTGAATCCTTTGAACAAGGAAATTGCTTCCTATTATAGTTATTTCAGTGTGTTGGAAGCAGAAGTTGTGCTTCCAAAACAGCAAATATCTCCCCCACCACTCCCTTTGGTCTCTCTGTTTATTTTGCTTTTTTTTTGTTTTTTTATCAAATTATTTGATTCTCCCTCTCCACTCCTTCATTCTGCATTGAAACTATACTGTTCTCTGTGACCAGGATTGAGAGACCCAAAAGTTGTGTTGCCTGCCTGGTACTTGGGTTCGTAATAGCCATGTGGACTGCAGAGGAACTTGGAGTGGGAGGGTAAGGATCCAGTGGTCGAGGTCCACATAGGTACCAATGATATAGGTAAAACTAGGGCAGAGGTTCTGTTAAGGGCATATGAACAGGAGTTAAATTAAAAAGCGGAATCAAAACGGTAATTATCTCTGGATTACTACCTGAGCCACGGGCTAATTGGCACAGGGTCAATAAGATTAAGCAGGTAATTGCATGGCTCAAAGATTGGTGTGAGAGAAATGGGTTTGAACGCATGGGACATTGGCTGTGAAAGAAGGGACCTATTCTGATGGGACTGTCTTCATCTAAACCTGGCATGGTCTTGGTGAATCGCATAACCAGGGTTGTTGACAGCGCTTTAAACTAAACGGGTGGGGGGAGGATGGTGTGGTGGTTTCAGTTATGGAAAACCCAAATTAAAGGAGGAGGTAAGAGTGCAGAACTCAGGAGAGGTTATTAAAATCGCCAGCACAGACACAAACAGTGTACAGAAAGGATTGGCAATCAAACTTCAAGCACACAGGTCAAATGAATGGCAATGAGAACTCAGATGGTAAGTACAGGATTGAAGATGTTATATCTGAATGCACACAGTAAAAGGATTATGGTAAATAAGCTTGTGGCACAGATTGGCAGGTATGACGTGGTGGGTATTACAAAGACGTGGTTGCAAGGGGATCAGGACTGGGAGCTGAATATTCAAGGATATGTATCCTATCAAAAAAAAAAGCAGGTGGGCAGAGGAGGTGCTGTTGCCTTATCAGTAAGAAATTAAATTAAATTGATGGTGAGAAACGAAGTAGGGGTCTGATGATGTAGAATCTGTGTGCATAGAATTGAGAAACCACAAAGGTAAAAAAGCAACATTGTTGGAGTTATGTGCAGACCTTTAAATAGTAATCAGGAGCCTGGGGTGCAAGATACACCAGGATTTGAAAAGATGAGTAGGAAAGGCAAAGGTACAGTGACCATGGGGGATTTCAATATGCAGGTGGACTGGGGAAATCAGGTTGGGAGTGGATTGCAAGGAAAGGAATCTGTGGAATGTCTATGAGGTGACTTTTTGGAGCAGCTTGTGGTGGAGCCCACTAAGGAACAGGCAGTACTGGATTCAGTGTTGTGCAATGAGACAGACTTGATAAGGGAGCTTAAGGTGAAGAAACCCTTAGGAGGCAGTGATCATAATAGGATTGAATTTACTGCAATTTGAAAGGGAGAAGATAGAAGCAGAGGTAATGGTATTACAGCTGAATAAAAGCAATACAGAGGCATGAGGGAGGAACTGGGTAGAATTGACTGGGAAAGGAGCCTAGCAAGAAAGACAGTGGAACAGCAATGGCAGGAGTTTCTGGGGGTAATTCAAGAGACACAGCAGAGATTTATCCTGAGGAAAAAGAAGCAATGTACAGGGAGGATAAGGCGACCATGGTTGATGAGGGGAGTCAGGGATAGCATAAAAGCAAAAGAGAAGGCATATAATGTGGCGAAGGGCAATGGGAAACTAGAGGATTGGGAAGCTTACAAAGTTCAACAGAGGGCAACAAAAAAGAAATAAGGAATGAGAAGGTTAAATATAATGGTAAGCTAGCTAGTAATTTAAAGGAAGACTGTCAGAGTTTATTTAGATATATAAAGGACAAAAGAGAGGCAAAAGTGGACATGAGGCTGCTGGAAAATGACACTGGAGAGGTAATAGTGGGGAAGGAGGAAATGGTTGAGGAACTGAACAATTCGTCAAGTCAGTTTTCACAGTGGACAACCCAAAAGTAATATCCCAAACATTCAAGAGTGTGGAGGAGGGGGGGGGGGCAGAGCTAAGTATGGTGACCATCACCAAGGAGAAGGTCCTAGAAAAATTGAATGGCCTGAAGGTGGATAAGTCACCTGGACCAGATGAACGACACCCCAGAGCTCTAAGGGAGATAGCTGAAGAGATAGCAGAGGTGTTAGTTGTGATCCTTCAGGAATCACTAGAATCAGGGAAGGTGCCAGAGGACTAGAAAATTGCTAATGTGACAACCGTGTTTAAAAAGGGAGTAAGGCAAAAGATGGAAAATTATAGACTGATTAGCTGAACCTCAGTCGTGGATAGGATCCTGGAATCCATTGTGAAGGATGAGATTTCTGAATACTTGGAAGTATATGGTAAAATAGGGCAAAGTCAGCATGGTTTCACGGAAGGGAGGTCATGCCTGACAAATTTGCTAGAATACAATGAGCAGGTTAGACCAAGAAGAGCCAATGGATGTTATCTACCTGGACTCCAATAAAGCCTTTGACAAGGTGCCGCACAGGAGGTTACTGAGTAAGATAAGGGCCCATGGCATTACAGGCAAGGTGCTAACGTGGATAAAGCTTGGATGCCTGGCAGAAAGCAGACAGTGGGGATTAAAGGGTCCTTCTCAGGATGGTAGCTGGTGACAAGAGGTGTCTGCAAGGCTCAGTGTTGGGACCACAATTTTTCACTTTAAACAATAATGATCTTGATGAAAGAACTGTGGGCATTCTGGCTAAGATTGCATATGATACAAGGATAGAGGGACAGGTAACATTGAGAAGGCAGGGAGGCTGCAGGAGGATTTGGACAGGTTAGGAGAGTGGGCAAAGAAGTGGCAGATGGAGTACAACGTGGGAAAGTATGAGGTCATGCACTTTGGTAGGAAGAATAGAGGCACGGACTATTTTCTAAATGGGAGAAAATTCAGATGACTGAAGTGCAAACAGACTTGGGAGTTCTTGATCAGGATTCCCTCAAGGTAAACTTGCAGGTTGAGTCAGTAGTTTGGAAGACAAATGCAATGTTGGCAATTTTTTGAGAGGACTTGAATATAAAAGCAGGAATATACTTCTGAGGCTCTATAAGGCTCTGGTCAGATCACATTTGGAGTATTGTGTGTGCCATATGTCACAAAGGATGCACTGGCCCTGGAGCTTGTTCAGAGGAAGTTTATGAGAATGGTTCCAGGAATGAACCAGATAACTAAATTTTTGGTTTATATTGAAAACTCTTAACAAAACTCGTACTCAATAGGGGAAGAACTTGTAATGCAGGTAATAGAACAATCCTGATACATTTTCATGTATACCACACTGAGCAGGTTAGAATGTATGAAACTCAGCTCCCTAATCTTGACTGTTTTGGAAGGTGAATGTCTCACTACCCATATAAGCTAGGAAAACATGAAGGCTGAAACTGACATAGTAAAAAAGTTGGAAGATGTTCATGTATGAGTGAGAGAGAGAAAACATTCTTCTGTAAATTACATTCACTGACCGAAGGGTTCAAGGGACATTGAGAGAGAGAGAGAGAGAAGACGGAAGCTGGTGGATACATTAACTCTTTGTGGTTTGATTTGAGTGAAGACTGGCTTGTCATGGATTGAATGTTTGTGTGTTGTTCCCTGGAGCTTGAGATCTGGGAATATTATGATTTTAATTTGCATTCTGGATATCTAAGATGATTTTAAAAGAAAAAGCCATTTTGTAGGACAATGATACTGGTCATTGTTGGCTGAGCAAGGTTACCTCATGACCTTTTCCACATAGTTTAGACTAGTCTCCTGTTATAATGTACGAGCCAAAGTAATTGACCATTTGGCCTAGCTTGATTAAGATTTCGCATTTTGATGTGCATGTAGCTTAATTAGTCAAGCATACTCAGACCTATCAATGAGTTTCTCTTCCTCTGCAAACTTTTGCCATTTTATTGCTGCTTATCTGATTAAGGACATGCGGCGTTTTTGTAATTTTAATACCAAATTCTGTATAAAGACAGCTTGTTTGCAGCAACAAGGAGGGTAGCCTGAGAGAGCTCTTAGGGGTAAGAGCTAATCTGCTAATGATTTTAGACCCTTAGCTGAAGCCTGGCTTACAGGTATCTACGTCATAGTGTAACATTGATGCCATTGGTAAATAAAGGTAATAATTTAAACTAAACTGTCTATAAGAGTTTTATATTCCAGAGTACCACAGAGTATGATCTCTGGTATGAACCATGAGAGGCTTACAGGTTGAGTCTATCAGGGATCCCCTGAGCCGTCTCAATTAGATACTTTAACAATTTGGCGCTGTGAGCAGGTTCCAGCAAGGGAAACGTGTGAGTGAAACTGGAAAAGAGAAGCTTCATCTAAAGGTTGGAATCAAGACCAACGGGCCCACGAGATAAGGTTATATCTTGGTTGCTCTCTGTTTGCATTTTTGTGTGCTACTTCCCCCATTTCACTCTCACATACACTGACAGAACCCCGAATGAGATTGTTTAGATAGGCACTAAAAATAGAGGTAAAAACAATGACTGCAGACGCTGGAAACCAGATTCTGGATTAGTGGTGCTGGAAGAGCACAGCAGTTCAGGCAGCATCCGAGGAGCTTCGAAAGAAACCTTGCAAAGGCAAGAGACAATGGTAAGAATTTTGTGAAGGTACACAATAAATAGGATAAATATGAGTGAGACCTTAGATAAGATAGAGGGCAAATGTCCCTTAACAGAGGTAGTGAGTATGTATCCTAAGTATGAGAAACCATTAAAGGGAATATCAGGTGCAACTGCCTGACAGAATAAGGACTGGCCTCTGGGAGGCATGCATGATCTAAAGGTACTTATGAAAGTTGAACAAGAGATATGGAAAAAAGGATGTGAGAGTAAAAAGAAAGAAGCCATATCAGAAAAACATAGCTCAAGGAAAATGGGAAAAACCCAGACAAAACTGTATTGAAAGGCGTATCAGTCCATTAACTGAGGAAGGATTTGAATTAGATTGGACAGAACTAAAATGCAAATGTGAAGCACATGACTTAGAAACAGAATTGGAGTTGGCTAGAGAAAAAATAGCAAAAAATAAAGAAGGCAGAGAACCACAACCTAATCTGAAATTTCATGGGGCCCCAAAGAAAAGGGAAACTGGTAAATAAAAATCAGGCTACAGCTGCAGCCACGCAGGACCAGACAGACAACAAGGACAACTCCTTATACTCCACCTATCCCAAAGACCCATTATTAGAGGACAATGATTCTCCTGCAAGTGAGGAATTTGAATCTGATTCGGTGGTAGAGATCTTTTATTTTGCCTCCCCCCGCCTCCCACCGTTAACCGACTGCTTCTGGTTCCCCTATAGGGACTTCCCTTAAAACCCACCTGTGGTACGACCAAAGCAAACACACACTATGAAACAAAAACATCTAAACACCCCTTCCTATTCTGAGGATGAATGTGCCAAGGCACATACCCTTTTTTTCCTCATTTGCCTGTCCTGTCCAGCATATTGAGAATTCGGATGATCAAAGTTACCATAATCCAATTGCCACCCGCTCCAGAAATTAACTAAAATTAAGACATGAAGGGAACCCTGATAAGGCAGTTTTGAGTGCCACTGCCCCACCACAAATGAGTCCGAAGACATTGATGAATTACAGTCAAAGTGTAGGGACCTTAATGTTAGTCCTTGCACTCACCCTGATATGAAATGGCTAAGGGGAAATTTCCTGACTAGAAGAGTCCCTAAACCACTTGCCCAGAAACTGGGACAAAATCCATTTGTTAATCTTTATCAACCTTGGAAACCTCATGATCTCTCTAGCATCATCAGTAAGGCTCCAGACTATGGAAAGAATCCCAAAGGACTCATTAATTGTATTAATAGGACTAGGATCATTTACAATGCAGCCTCCCAAGACTTACTTAGCCTCATAGAATGCACTCTTTTCCCTGAATAATGGACTATGTTCTTAGAAATTTTACAATGTAATAATCATACCCAACTCATGATTATGCATCCAGGTGAACCTAATAGGTCAGATCGGATTATTATTTGCCTCCGTCAAGCAGTGCACCATGCAATCGATGTAAGATCCTCACATGTAAATCTCGCTCAAGCGAAGGAGCTGAGGGTTTCCTTGTCCGCTTTAAGGACTTCTACGCTGCTTACTCTGGTATTCTACAAGGACAATCGTCCCATTTTAATACCTTATGACTGTCTTTCCTGACCAGGTACAGAAAGGTATTAAAACCCATAATATGCACTGGCAAGAAGCCGATGTTGAACAATTCAGCCGAGAAGTATGTTACTTCTGGGAACGAAAGGACCCCGACAGTAAGGCCTCAACAATTAAGATCAAGACCGAATTTGCCCAAACTGCAGGCGGTGGACCTAAAACCAGAACTCCCAACAGACCTTCCCATCCGCATGGCCAGTTAGGCTTTCGAATGGAACCCTCATACTGTCACCCAGTATGGCAAGACAATAGGACTGGTACCGTATATCAACAACATCCCTCTAGACCTTGGGGTGCTCCTATGTACTCTCCCCAACAGTCCATGATACCCCTTACTCCGTATACATCTTCTTAAAATTCCTCTCCGCCTCTCCCACCCCCAAGAGCCCCCATATCACCAGACATTTGCTTCAACTATAACCAACCAGGATATTTGTCCAAGAATTGCCCTTTCCCAAGGCAGCCCCCTGTTGATCACTGGAATGGAAGAAGCCAGCAATCTTCTGATTCGCCCTCCCCAGCGACCTCAGCAGGTTGTCCCTTCTACTGCACAGAACCCTTTCTGAACCTGACTCCCTGATGTAGGTCATCATCCTCCCTTGAATCTTCCTATAGTTATCGCTAGCCCTGAAGATGGACCTATGCTAACCCTTAATGCTAATGGTTGTGATATTGAATTCGTGATCGACCCTGTGTCATTGCTTCCCACTAATCTTGTAAATGCCTTTGACTTTCAAATCTCAGACAATGTTGAAACCCTGGAAGATTTTGATGGTTCCCCTAACTATTACGCACACACTGTCCTTCTGAGAGTAGTGTGGAAAAGCTGTATCTCGCTCTCTTTTCACATTTTTGTTACTGATAGGTTACGTATCACTCTACTCATCAGAGATCTCCTCTGTCCTCTACATATTACTATTGAATGTCACGACGAAGGTATCCTAATTCAGGATCCACACCATTTTGTTCAATGCGTCAACACCAAACCAAAGCTCCCTCAGTGGTGGTCTCTTGGTTTGGATCCTCACTCTTTTAAATCTCCTTTACATAATCTCCCTCACCTCCACGTTACTTTAGTTTATAACCTCTCTGGGACTGACCACAGCCTTGAACAATATTGTTTGAACAAGTTGATTAAACCACCCATAATATTCAGATGCTCAAAGTTTGTGAGAAGATTAGTAGCTTGGGTGCTTGTTGTTGTGGTTCTGTTCGCCGAGCTGAGAATTTGTGTTGCAGACATTTCGTCCCCTGTCTAGATGACATCCTCAGTGCTTGGGAGCCTCCTGTGAAGCGCTTCTGTGATGTTTCCACTGGCATAGTGGTTTGTCTCTGCCGCTTCCAGTTGTCAGTTCCAGCTTCCGCTGCAGTGGCCGGTATATTGGGTCCAGGTCGATGTGTTTGTTGATAGAATCTGTGGATGAGTACCATGCCTCTAGGAATTCCCCGGCTATTCTCTGTTTGACTTGTCCTATAACAGTAGTGTTGTCCCAGTCGAACTCATGTTCCTTGTCATCTGCGTGTGTGGCTACTAAGGATAGCTGGTCGTGTCGTTTCGTGGCTAGTTGATGTTCATGGATACGGATCGTTAGCTGTCTTCCTGTTTGTCCTATGTAGTGTTTTGTGCAGTCCTTGCATGGCATTTTGTACACTACGTTGGTTTTGCTCATGTTGGGTATCGGGTCCTTTCTCCTGGTGAGTTGTTGTCTGAGAGTGGCTGTTAGTTTGTGTGCTGTTATGAGTCGTAGTGGTCGTAGTAGTCTGGCTGTCAGTTCAGAAATGTTTTGATGTATGGTAACATGGCTAGTCCCGGCATGGTGACACAGTGGTTAGCACTGCTGCCTCACAGCGCCAGAGACGCGGGTTCAATTACCGCCTCAGGTGACTGACTGTGTGGAGTTTGCACATTCTCCACGTGTCTGTGTGGGTTTCCTGCAGGTGCTCCAGTTTCCTCCCACAGTCCAAAAATGTGCAGGTTAGGTGAATTGGCCATGCTAAATTGCCCGTAGTGTTAGGTGAAGGGGTAAATGTAGGGGAATGGGTCTGGGTGGGTTGAACTTTGGCGGGTCAGTGTGGACTTGTTGGGCCGAAGGGCCTCTTTTCCCACTAAGTAATTTAATCTAATCTAAAAATGTCCTCATTCTGTTGTCTTTCCCTTAGGCATCTGTTGATGAAATTGCGGAGTATCCGTTTTTGGCGAATACATTGTAGAGGTGTAGAGGAAGAAGAACACCTCTACAATGTATTCGCCAAAAAGAAGGGCTCATGCCTGAAACGTCGATTATCCTGCTCCTTGGATGCTGCCTGACCTGCTGCGCTTTTCCAGCAACACACTTTCAGCTCTGATCTCCAGCATCTGCAGTCCTCACTTTCTCCTTCCTAGAATTCCACCCATCTCTATTCCTATTAAACCTAATTCCACTACCTCCTCTATACCCCAATATCCCATGAAGCTAGAAACTAAAGCTGGTGTTTAACCTGTTATTGACTCTTTCTTACAGCAAGGCATCCTAGTCACATGCCATTCTCCCATCAGTACACCCATTTTTCTGAATCCTGAACCTGAACGTCCTGAATGACAACTTGTTCAAGATCTTCGTGAAGTAAATAAAATTGTTGAGCCCTTTCACCCTCTCTTTGCCAATCCTGCTACAATCCTCAGCCAAGTCCCAGCACATGCCAAGATCTTTACTACTGTTGACCTCAAAAATGCATTGTTTTGCATTCCGTTGCATCCAGATAGCCAGTACCTTTTTGCCTTCACTTTTAAGGGCCATCAATGTACGTGGACCTGCCTACCTCAAGGGTTTGTTCATTCGCCCACACCTTTTTCAGAGACCCTTCACACCCAACTTGAATCACTTGAATTTCCTGGAGGCTCTCCCATAGTTCAATACATTGATGACCTCCTTCTCAGTAGCCCTGATGAATCTTCCACACTGATTCCACTACGTTACTGAACCATCTCCCTCAATGTGGAGATGTTGTACCCCCCAGTAAGGTTAAGACAAATCAGAAAGAAGTCAAATTCCTAGGTACTCTTATCTCTGAATCTGATCGATGCTTGACACCTGAATGTATTTATCCTATTCTTTGTATTGCTCCTCCAACCACTCCCAAACACGAGGTTGTTTTTAGGTCTTGTCAATTATTGCCGACAATGGATTCCCAATTGTGCCCTTCTAACTTGGAAATTGTCTCCCTTGTCCTCGTCTAATTCCCCTCAACAATATGACCTCACTCCTGAACAACTTACAGAACTTAAAATATCCTCTCTTCAGCTTCTGCTTTCGGCCAACCTTTGAATGATCGTCACTTCCTCCTTTATGTTGCTATCTTTGAAAACAGTGCTACAGCTGTTCGCAACCAGCACCATGGCTCCTGTTGCCTATTGTTCCACCAAACTTGACCCTGTTGCTCAAGGTATGTCTTTTTGCACCCAGGTTCTCCCAGCCATCCATACTATAGTATTGGCTGCCTCCAATATAAGGACTGCAGATGTTGAAGATCAGAGTCGAGAGTGTGGTGCTGGAAAAGCACAGCAGGTCAGGCAGCATCTAAGCAGCAGGAGAATTGACGTTTCGGGCATAATCCTGATGAAGGGCTTATGCCTGAAACGTCGATTCTCTTGCTCCTTGGATGCTGCCTGACCTGCTTTGCTTTTCCAACACCACACTCTTGACTCTGTCTCCAATGTAACTTTACATCAAACTGTGGAAGTCTGTACCTCCCATTCTGCGGTATCTTTGCTTACCTCTGAACATACTCAACACGTCGCTGTGGCCCGTCTCAGTCACAATGAGATCTCATTGCTTCAGAATCTGCTTCTCTCTTTTAAATATTGCTCTAAAGTTAACCCTGCCTCATTCTTGCAGAAGGGACCTCTTGAATTCCCCAATCCTCCCTATGACTGTGTTGTTATAAATGACCTTGTTACTTGGCCACATCCTGATCTTACAGATCAGGCTCTTGTTAACCTAAATTTTATGCTTTTTGTTGATGGCTCTTCTTCTGTCTCTCCAGAGGGCAAATGCAAGTCAGGATGTGCGATTATCACTTTGTCTCAAATGATAGAAGCTTATTACATAGCTCCACCCTGTTCTGCCCAACAAGCCGAGCTCCTTGCTCTCACCCATGCCTGTATACTTGCTGAAGGGAAGTCAGCTAATATCTACACTGACTCTCACTACACCTTTGGATGTGCCCATGATTTTGGTCAACTCTGGCAACAGTGCAGCTTTCTTACCTCATCAGGAACCTCTATCCTCAATGCTACCTACATTGCTAACCTCCTCTGCGCTATTCAACTTCCCTCTCAATTGGCAATTATGAAATGTTCCGCTCACTCCTCCGATGCTTCTGATGTCATGAAAGGCAACCATGCCACTGACACGGCTGTTAAGAAGGCAGCTTTTGAACAAAGAGATATGGTCACTCAAATGATGAACAGGAAACCAAAGGAAGATCCTCCTTTTTCCTTTTCTGATACCCCAACCATGCCTGACCTAGCGCAAATATGGACCCATCAGGGGGATGATTCTAATGAGGGAAAACAAGATGGATGAACAACATTGTTATGTAAGTAGTTTTACTGAATTTTGGATTACGCTGGTAGGACAGACATGTCTGCTGGATTCACTTTTGCCTATTCTAGTTGATTATATATTCATACACGTGTATGTAGGTATGGAGGGAATGGTGAACAGAATTCTCCAAACTTGGTGAAATCCTCCCGCAAAAAAAAAGCAAAACAAGCAGCTGCGAATTGCCTAATTTGTCAAAAGCATAATCCCAGGAAAGGAGTAAAGTGTCCACCTGATGAAACTCCCTTGCCAAGTGCACCTTTTGATACCATTGTTATAAGTATTGCTTAGTGATAATTGATGTATTTAGGAGATGGATTGAAGCTTATCCCTGTACTGCAAAAACTACCTGTAAAGTTCTACTAAGGGAAATGATACCCGGGTTTGGCATACCAGTAATGGTCTCTTCCAATAAGCCCCTACTTCTGTGCGGAGCTAAACAAAGAACTACGTAGAGTCGGAGTATGAATCAGAGATTCCAATTGTGCCAACTGTCCCCAAGCAGTGGGAATTGAAGATAGAGCCAATGGTACTTTTAAAAAGCCAGCTAAGCAAGTTGGTAGAGGAAACGGGCCTTAATTGGCTGCAAGTACTCCCAATTGCCCTTTTTAATATGACAACCATGATCCAGAAATAGACGGGATTATCAGTGGCTGAACTAGTATATGGGAAGCTCCTAAGGACTCCCTGGTCCGCACCATTGATGGTCCAACATTCTATTGACGTGCATGTCATGGCAGAACAAATGCACAGGTACCTGATTAGCCAAAGCATTGCAGTCTTATCATCACCAGGTCAAAGAAGCCTATTGGGTACCAGGGAATGAAGAAGAAAGAGCTCCAATGTTTAAAGACATCAACCCTGATGAATACATACTATTGAAAGACTTTAATTCGGAAAAATTGGGCCCTTGCTGGAAAGGTCTTTACCAAGTTCTTCCGACAACTTAGACTGCAGTAAAAGTAGAAGGACGTTCAATATGGGTCTACAAAGGACATTGCAAGCTTGTATCACCCTGGTATTAGTATGAGTGCAATCATCCGATGAAAACCCAATCCAAGTACATGCGCCCAGACGTAATCTGCCCATCTGTAATATTACTGACTGGCTAAACCTCCAATGTGATTGTATAGACGGAATTTGTGTCAATGCTAATGAATCAAATGGAGAAGTGACGAAGGTGGTATGTACATTTGTTGGTATGAACAATGTCACAGGAATTAATTTTAACAATCTAAATGCTACTTTGGAGGATGCCACATGCTGAAAGAATGAGACCGTTAAAATGCCATCAATGACTCTTCCCCCTATACCGATGACAATATCATCACCTACCACCATCACTATCATTGACGTTGGTACTACCTCTCATGACAAGACAACCCCAATGATCACGAAACAGCAGAAATTAACAACACTCACTCTGCTAACCACTACCCATTTTGCTACCTCTACTGTGATTCTGAACACTAACCGGATACCGTGAGAACACTAACGTGTTCCACTTGTAACCCCAATGCCACTTGCAGAAACAAAACCAACAATTTAGGTGTAGAATGCCAATGTAATCACAGCTACACTGGCAACGGCATTTGTGCTTCGGGATGCTCCAATGACGATGATTGTATTATTTTCCCCACTGCTTCTCCTGAAGATAGAATTTGTCAGCTCCATGAAATTTGTACCAATACTGTTGGAAGCTATGAATGCAGCTGCTTAGCTGAAACTCGTTTAAGCTATTCATATTGCACCTCCAAACATCACTTTTGACTTTATTGTCACCCTCACAACATATCTATGCCAGTTGTCATGAGATGGCATGATTCCATAACTTCATCCATTCCATCAACTGAAAATTGTTATTTTGAAATGTTTGTCTGTTCCTCTCCCAAAATGAACCATACGAATTGCAGTATTGAACACACAGTATCAAAATCACAGAACCCTGCAGCATCTATTGATCTGAAACTGTCAACCTATATCTTCTCAATGGAACATTCTCCTATCCGAACTATCACTACTGGCAGAAATACTTTTTGTACATGTTCTGCAATCAGTAGCTACTGTAGTTAACAAGACAAGCTGGAAAGGTGAAAAAAGACCAAAAGTACTATGCACCCCCAATCCCCCTTCTGTTGCCAATGGTTTCTTTATTCAAGCTAAACACCCCGATCGATGTGTTGTCTGCTCACTCTTCCATCATTCTGATATACAATGTATGAATAAGACTCACTCACTTATGCAACTCCTCACCTGCGATGACAAAACCCATTTGGTAGAAGCGTGTCTCTATGTGAAGTGCACTAACAAACCTAAAGGATTCAACTTTAATGTTGTCCCACTGTTAGAATGGTGCATTATAAGAACTTCCGGTACCAACGACATGGGGCAAGTGAAGCATGTACTTTGTAAAAATGTTATAAAAGACACTGGTTGTACTCCTACTCTCCAACTGCTAATACACTTGGATAACCTAATTTTTGATAACACCCACTGTTTACAAGATTCACCCTTGCTCTGAGTGGACTCATCATTCACTCACAGATGTGCACCCTCAGCCTTCATTGGCAATGCAAAAACAAGGCTGACCCATATTTACCCAATGACTGGTATGGACTTTGTACTTTAGTGCTTTTTACCCTCCACCATAAAATACCTAAGGTATGGAATGGAAAGCCCACCAATATGTGAATCGCTATGGGACAAAAATTAGAGGAAAAACAAAATGAGACTTGCATGACTTCTTTCATCAACAAACCTGGTGGTCCAGGCTGATGGGAAGCCTTATTCCTGGCTGGGATGTTGAGATGGTCCTAGATCAGATAGGTGACCTTGCGTACGACGTTGAAAACCTTCCCAACTCAACTGCCAACGCATTGAAACTAATGAACAAAGAACTCCAGGAGACCCAGATGATGACGCTTTAGAATCAATTAGTGCTAGATTTTGACCTTGTTAAAGAAGGAGGTGCTTGTTCTGTCATTGGTCTACAATGTTGCACTTACATAGATGACTTCTCTAAAGTTATTGTATATATGACACAGGTATCATTAACTGATACAGGGCGGATACCTGCCCCACCATCGTCCGACTCGTGGAGGGAGTCCTATCTGCTGGCTATGGTCACTGTGCAGATGGTTCATGTGGAATGCATTTTAATCCTCTGTCTCATCCGAGGAATATACATTGTTGTCCGCTTATACATGAAATGGACTGTGCATTGCTTTTAGCCTAAGCCAAAGAAGAATCTTGTTAATCGATCTTTGTTCACTCCGTACCTCCATGTTTGAACTTTTATGTCTAAATCAGATATCTATCCAACTCTGCTCCTCCGGACGATGACTCACCAGAAGGGGCGCTTGACTTCTTAAAAATATAAATGGATTGAATGGACTAATTGTACATGTATACGCTGTATTGTTATTGTGAAATGATAAAAGGAGGGAATGAAAAAGCTGGTAGCCTTACACATCTGCTAAGAGATGCGGAAAAGCACTTGACCACGGCAGGGGGGTCAGAATTCTTCTTCAGAAGAATTAAGGACGTCTGTTCTTAGTGTCAATGAATCAGTGTAAATAAAGTGATAACATTTGTTCACTTGTGGAATGTGTGGCAGTACTTCCTTCTCACCTTGGGGGCTGGAGGCGTGCATATTTCACAGTTGGATGTCAGATAACTAAATTTCTGGCTAATATTGAAAACTCTAAACAAAACTCATACTCAATAGGAAAAGAACTTGTAAATTAATAAGCTAAGTGGAATATTCACATAATAGAACAATCCTGATACATTTTCATGTATACCATACTAAGCAGATTTTAATTTATGAAGCTCAGGTCCCTAATCTTGACTGTTCTGGAACGTGAATATCTCATTACCAATACAAGCTAGGAAAACACGAAGGCTGAAACTGACATCTAAGAAAGTTGGAAGATGTTATGTGTGAGAGGGAGAAAACATTCTTCTGTAAATTACATTCACTGACTGAAGGGCTCAAGGGACATTGAAAGAGAGAGAAAGACAGGACAGAAACTGGTGGAAAGATTAACTCTTTGCGATCTGATTTGAATGAACACTGACTTGTCAGGGATTGAATATTTATGTGTTGTTCCCTCGAGCTCAAAATCTGGAAATGAAATGAATTTAATTTGCATTCTGGGAATCCAAGATGAATTTTAAATAAAAGGTCATTTTGTAGGACAATGGTACTGGTCATGTTGGCTGAGCAAGGTTACCTCATGACCTTTTCCACATAGTTTAGACTAGTCTTCTGTTATGATGCACTAGCCAAAGTAATTGACCATTTGGGTAAAATAATGACTGTAGATGCTGGAAACCAGAGTCTAGATTAGAGTGGTGCTGGAAAAGCACAGCTCTAATTGACCATTTAGCCTGGCTTGATCAAGATTTTGCATTTTGATGTGCATGCAGCTTAATTAGGTAAAAACAATGACTGCAGATGCTGGAAACCAGATTCTAGATTAGTGGTGCTGGAAGAGCACAGCAGTTCAGGCAGCATCCAAGCTGGTCCTTGGATGCTGCCTGAACTGCTGTGCTCTTCCACCAGCACCACTAATCCAGAATGCAGCTTAATTAGTTAAGCATAGTCAGATCTGTCAATGAGTTTCTCTTCCTCTGCAAACTTTTACCATTTATTGCTGCTTATCTGATTATGGACATTTTAAAATTATAATACCAAATTCTGTATAAAGACAGCTTGTTTGCAGCAATAAGGAGTAGCCTGAGAGAGAGAGCTCTTAGGGGTAAGAGCTAACCTGCTAATGGTTTTAGAACCTTAGTTCAAGCCTGGCTTATTGGTATCTATGTTATAGTGTAACATTGACGTCATTGGTAAATAAAGGTAATAATTTGTATTCCAGACTACCACAGAGTATGATCTCCGGGACGAACCAAGAGAGGCTGACAGTTTGGGTCCATCAGGGATTCCCTGAGACGTCTCGAATTGGTACTTTAACAAGGCCAGGTCATTTGTGTATATTTAAGACTGCGATAGATAGATTCTTGAGTATCAACAGTTATGGGGAGAAAGCAGGAGAATGGGATTGAGAAACTTATCAGCCATGATTGAATGGCAGAGCAGACTTAATGGAATTAACGGCCTACTTTCTGCTCTTATGTCTTATGATCTTTTGTGGATTTTGGCTCATCCTTAGCTGGTTATGGCACATTCAGTTACAGCAACCGACGATGCATGGACTCGATTCTTCAGCTCTCCCTTCACCTGTACCCATCTTCTGGTATTTCTTAATAAGTATTATCCATGGTTAGCCTTCACTTGTCTCAACCCAAAATTCATATTCTTTTAGTTGTTTTTAACCACTTTGTTTTAAAGTGAGTTTCTGGATTGAATATGTGTCGGCACCTTATCATTCAAAGTATTTTCTTGCTCTTCCGGCCTCAATAACCATTTTGTCAAGTATATGTACATGTCTGAAACCTTTCTTCAGTGCATTTTCATCCCATATTCACCCATGTTTATTATTTCAGATGTAACAATCACCGCTGCACATTTACACCAGCATCCCGAGATCATGCCACACATTTGGGACGCTATGGGCTCTATTGGCTAACTGATTTCAGGTTATTTCTGGCTCAGTTTCTCCTTTCATAACCTTTTTCAGAAGCATAACAATGATACACTCATCATACCAATGTATATTTCTACAATTTCCAGTATAGCTCCCACCACCTACGATCCTAACTTATTCATTCATAAGTCACATTCTAAAATATTCCAGTGCCACAGTGACAAAACATATTTAAGATTGCTTCTTTCCAGCTTTCAACATAAGGCCAATTAAACTTCAACTTCCATGATATCTTGCTTCTGGCACCACTGTTGACTTTTGGGGGGAGGGGAGGAGTCATGATCACAGTCACCCAATAGAGGCAGTTGAAAATTTGTTACCATTATCTGATAATTATTAAGTTTGTTAAGAAGCAGAAGTTCAGATATAATAAATTAATCAGCAAAATTAATTTTAAAAAAGTGTAACAGTTGGGATGGCTCACTGATGCCAGAGAACAAACAGGCCAAAGTCATGGAATGAGTTGATCTTGTTAAGTTGTGAAGGCAACTTCCTGCTTTTTACCTGAAGCTTTAGGAACTTTTTTCTGGACCATGTTCCATCTGGAGAAGACGACTTTCTGAAGACTGCTTGATGAAGATGCTCAATGAGGGCCACTTGATGAGGACTATCCTCTGCCCCTAAGCATTTGTTGATATCCAACATTTCCAAGGGCAGGTAGCTGACAATATATCAATCTATTCTCTGAATCAATTTTGTCAAAGACAATGGAATAGCTACTCATGATGTCAGATGTCATGTTGTCTGCTTGGCCACCTTCATTTGAGGTTAGTTTCATTCGTTCTCAGAACAAAACATTATTTTCAAAAACATTGTACTCAAAATAGTATGGTACCCAACAAATCTTTTATTTATGTGATACACACTAGTTACTACAGTAACACAGTTAATTGAGATCTCATGCCACATATGAAATGCTAATAATTAAATACTAGGAATACCCATGTTTAAAGAGAACCCACATTTTCAACAACTATCAATATTTTGGGGGTTCCCACTGATCAGAAACTGAACTGGACTAGCCACCTAAGTAGTGTGGCCACAACAGGAGGTCAGACATGAGGTAAGTAGCTCACCTTCTCATGTCCTAAAGCCCAATATCATTTATAAGGCACAAGCCAGACGTGTGATGCAATTCTCCGCACTTGCCTGATTGAGTGCAACTTCAATACTTCGGTTCTGAAGGAAGAGAGAATGGTTCAACTGCAAATGTTTTGAGGTCTATAACATCATCCTGTTGAGTCAACTTGATTAATTCTCCTGGCCAAAATTGCGGTTGACCTTGAGACAGTGAGAAGAACATTAGATTTTCTCACTCAGGGTGAGATTGATGGAGTCACCGACAAACATGATGTGTTTGTCTAATTGAATTGACATCATTGGTTTCCCAGACAAAGTGCCTGCAAGTCAGGCTGCCTACTAACAGGCCTTCAACTGCAAGGCTGTGGTGGTCTCTGGATAAAAAGGTGCGTTTGTTTCATCAAACTCATGTGAAGACACCAAACCATAAATCTGATAAGCAGACTGGGTTGAGCTCTTGACTGAGACAAGTTTCATAGCTGTAGAAGCACAAATAATGATGCCAGTGTCTCACTGTCAACAGGGACCTAAATAGTATGATGCTTGAAGAATGCATCTGAATAGGGTGACTAATGGGTTTGTACAATGAGTACAGCTAATTCCAATACAATATCAGCAGATTCCTCATTCCTTTCACCCAAGCGTCTACAACACTATTAATGTTGTCATCATCATCCAAGAATAACAACTATCTTAAAAAGCTTTAGCCATGTTTTGGTGGTCTTTTTCTAACGGGAAATTAGTTATTGGGAAAATGCTTACTGATCGGCTCACTTGCTTAAATGTGACATCAATGCAACATTTCCAGATGACAATGGCAAGGCTGAGATCTTAAAGGTTAATGTCAACATGGAACCTGTTCATGGTTAAAGCTTAGAGGATAGTTGCCAGCTCTAAGAAGTGGGCACCCTTAGCCTACAAACCGTACTGGAGGCAAATTATCAACTGCATTGAAGTGTGCAATGCTCATGCATATATGGCGTTGCATGATACAATGGGACAACAATTCACTACCTATTCCAGTGTCAGGTCCATAGATATTTTAAAAATTTTGGCGGAGACCTCAAGATGTCTCATCTTTTTCTGTATCTCTGAATTCACAGAGACTGATTCTTAATTCTACCATGCAAAACTACAGAAGGGGACAAGGATCTACGTGTAAATTAAGTTTAGATATCAAGGCTCAAATTAATTGACTGTCTTGATTTTGTATAAGCACCACACTCAGTACCATCAATGCTACAATACACTGCAATAATGTGAACTAACGAGAGGTTAATGTTTGTACAAGTGCCATACTTACGAATTTACATTGAAGAGCATAAAAACGTTCCAGTACTGGTACAAGTGTAAGCTGTCTTCAGATTGAATACACCACAATCACGATACCGAGTGTTGTTAAAAGTTTAATGCAACCATCAAAAAAGCAAAATAAAAACATCAATAGTAACAACGAGACAAGATGTACTTATTGGGGAACCCGGGGTTCCTAGCCTCCCGTGGGCAATAACTTATGGTTGCAGCTCTATTTCCTTCCTAAAGTTGTTCTTTAAGATTCTTTAACGAAGCTTTTTAGAGTAAGATCCTGATTTGTCCTTTTGAAGTTGTCAAAATAAATGTTCCTGATTTCCCTCGTCAATAAATTAAATGCGTACGTTGTTGAGATTTAGGTTTTACGTTTAGGCTGGGGATAAAGGTATGAGATCATGTTTTAGAAATTCATCATTAGTGTTCGAGTTTGACGTTATGTTTTCACAGGAATATACTGGTTTATAGTAATTGGTTGGGGGGCAATGGGAACCAAACTTGAACTGACACTTAACGTCCACCTCATCTGGCCACAAATTTCCATTGTCACCCAACACGTCCATTTATTCTTTTCCCGTGCGTCAGCCATTGGCCTCACCGCGCATCGCGTAACAAGCCGGCCCTCAAAGCTGAAAGTTTTAACCTTTAAACGATTTATCGTGATTATATTTAAGTGTACAGTGACCAAAACACTGCGCTTATTCCTAAATATAAAATAATAGAAAATTGTGAAAAACTTCAACAGGTGAGACAGCATCTAGGACAGAAAAAGTTAGCATTTCGGACCTGAGGCCTTTCGCCATTAACTTCAGCCCCCTACTCCCTTGAATGGGTTCAGTCGCAGCTGCGAACATGTTCAACTCCACGAAAAAACACTTTTGTTAAACATTTTCAGCGGCGGTTCTGGTGCCTGATGACGAAGGCTATTCCACGTGTGGGCCGACTGTTTTGGCGGTTAGGCGGCCGCGCGCGCCAATAACGGCCGCCCTCGTTCGAATTCAAACCGTCTCCAGCCCGAGCAACCAACCAGAGACGGCCCGCTGGAAGGATTCTCGCGCCTTCACGGCGGGCGGTGGGAAAAAAAATCCCTTTGATCGAGGAAGGGGGGGCGGGAACATCCTGTTGCTCTGGGACGGGGGGGAGGGGCAGAATTGGGGTGGCGGCGCAAGCGCGTGGATTAAAACCCCGCCCCCTCTGGGCTTTGGATGTTGAGTACCCGCGGACGTTGTTGGACTGGGCCTAAACCGTAAAAAGCGGCTGGCCGGTAGAATCCAGTCCGTTATTTAGAGACTCATTATTGCTGCACGTATCTACGTTTTCAATGTAGGGTGAGTATTCCCCGTGCTGCTTCAAGTTTTTGATCGAGTTTCACTGGCACTCGATGTATTAACCTGCTTTATTCCACCTCAGTCAATCTGATGAAAAAGTTTTGCGTTACATCCTCTTGTTTCTGAAGTTGCGCATTAGATGGCAAAAGTAACTGCATTTGCAGTTTGTAGAAACTTTTCATATTCACGTTTAGGATCTGGAGTGCACGTTGTGTTGGATAAATACATTCAGTACGAATCTTCAAAAGGGATTCTGAATTCTTGAGAGGAGACAAACATTGTGGAGAGAGAGAGAGGGGGAATGGGCTGGGGACTGACTGCATTCCTCTTACAAAGAGCAGCATAGTGTCACTGAACTTGCTCCTCGCAATTCTATTTACAGTATATGGCGTGCAGTAGACATGCTGAAATTGAAGGAATATATAAAAGTTGTGTTCGTTGATGAATCCTTAATTGTGAAAGTAATGCTGCATGATTCAAATATTACTTTTTAATATTTAAACTCCCTAATAGTTTTTAAGCAGTAGGATGTATGGTTTCAATCTCTGGTGTAAAATTCCATCAACACATTACTCTTAACTACACCATGCAAAATATGTTGCCTTTTTATAGAATTAGATAGTACTGAGGAGAACCCTCAGAATACTTAATTTTCACCAACAAAAATTATTGTAAGAATCTACATGTTTCACTTCCCAGCACTTGGCTTGTAGTCTTGAATGTTATGGCATTTCAAGTTTTCAACCAAGTACTTTTAACTGTTGTGAAATTTCTTGCCACAACTACTCTCCCAGACAGTGTGTTTCACATTCCTACCGTATTCTGGGTGAAAAGATTTTGCCTCAAGCTGAGCTGATCCAGCACCTCTCTTGTTGCTAAACTACACTATTCTAGACATGTCCTGGTGAATCTCTAAAGCTCCTCTAGTGCAATCACATCCTTCCTGTAGTGTGGTGAGCAGAACTGCACTCGGTACTTGAGATGTGACCTAACTAAAGATATCTAAGAGTGTCCTATAAGCAGCTCTTAACTACTCGATTATACTACCTTGTTGGCTTCTGGGGGACCTGTGGACAAGCACTCATGATACCTCTGAGCTTCCAAATGTCCTACCATTCATTCCATAATCCCATGTCATGTTACTGTTTACAAAGTGCATCACTTCACATTCATCAGGGTTAAATTCCATCTGCCTTCTGTCCTGTAACCTGAGACCACCTTCTTAACTGTTAACCACCAGGTTAATTTTCATGTCATTCACAAACTAACTTATCTCCCTATGTTTTTCTTTAATGTTATTTTTTCTTCTTACATATGCTTGGTCTCACATTGTTTGTACCATAGGTCCCTGTGGTCCCACTGGATGCTGGTCCTCAGTCACATTAACAGCTTCAATATCAGTTGTCTTATTCTCAGCTTCTCACCTGTTCACCTCCTCAAAATGTTACCTCATTTGTTGGGCATGACCTCCCTCCCTCAAAGTAGTTACAGTACTGGCTAACTCTGATCAAACTATACCTGTTTAAATAGAGATTAGTTCTCCCCTTCAGAATTTTCTCGAATAGTTTTTCTTCTACTGTGAGACTAACTGCTCTGTAATTCCCTGGCTTATCTCAAACATCGCTCATGAAAAGTGGAACCTCATGAGCTACCTTCCAGTCCTCTGGTACCTCCTCTGTGGCAGGAGACTAATTAAAAATCTGGGTCAGGGCTGCTGTAATTTCTTCCCTCGTCTCTCTCAGCAGCATGAGATATAACCTGGTATTTGTCTGTCTTTAAACCTACCATAACCTCCAATAACGTTTTGCTTCTTATGTCAGACTGCTCCAAACCTCTCAATTCTTAATCTTGAATTTTGTACCAACATTCTAATTCTCCTGAATAAAGCCTGATGTGAACTACTCCTCTAACACTCTACCAGTGTCTTCTTGCTCCACAAACTGATTGCTCCTTTGGTCCCTAATCAGCCGCCCTCTTTCTCTGCTTATCCACTTTCCCTTAATCTACCAATAGAAAGTTTAGGGAGAATCCCAAGATATTGTTATCAATGTTTTTTCATGCTTTCTGAATTAGTTTCTCTCCCCCTCCCTATGCATTCTATGCAGCACTAGTGCCTTTTGATTTGCTACCTTTGTGCTGTTAAGTCTCTTCCCTTCTTGTTCAGTCATAGAGATGTACAGCATGGAAACAGACCCTTCGGTCCAACCCAATCTAGTCTCACCTGCCAGCACCCGGCCCGTATCCCTCCAAATCTCTCCTATTCATATACCCATCCAAATGCCTCTTAAATGTTGCAATTGTACCAGCCTCCACCATTTCCTCTGGCAGCTCATTCCATACACGTACCACCCTGTGTGAAAATGTTGCCCCTTCGGTCTCTTTTATATCTTTTCCCTCTCACCCTAAACCTATGTCCTCTAGTTCTGGACTCCCTGACCCCAGGGAAAAGACTTTGTCTATTTATCCTATCCATGCCCCTCATAATTTTGTAAACCCCTATAAGGTCACGCCTCAACCTCCGATGCTCCAGGGAAAACAGCCCCACGGGGGTGGCACGGTGGCTCTGTGGTTAGTACTGCTGCCTTACAGCACCAAGGACCCGGGTTCAATTCCCGCCTTGGGCAACTGTCTGCGTGGAGTTTGCACATTCTCCCGGTGTCTGCGTGGGTTTCATCCGAGTGTTCCGATTTTCTCCCCACAGTCCAAAGACGTGCAGGTTAGTTGAATTGGCTGTGATAAATTACCCATAGTGTTGGGTGCATTAGTCAGGGAGAAAGGACTGCAGATGAACATAGAACATAGAATAATACAGCACAGAACAGGCCCTTCGGCCCACGATGTTGTGCCGACCATTTGTCCTAGCTTAAGCACCCATTCATGTACCTATCCAATTGCCGCTTAAAGGTCGCCAATGATTCTGACTCTACCGCTCACACAGGCAGCGCATTCCATGCCCCAACCACTCTCTGGGTAAAGAACCCACCCCTGACATCTCCCCTATACCTTCCACCCTTCACCTTAAATTTATGTCCCCTTGTAACGCTCTGTTGTACCCGGGGAAAAAGTTTCTGACTGTCTACTCTATCTATTCCTCTGATCATCTTATAAGCCTCTATCAAGTCACCTCATCCTTCGCCGTTCCAACGAGAAAAGGCCTAGCACTCTCAACCTATCCTCGTACGACCTATTCTCCATTCCAGGCAACATCCTGGTAAATCTTCTCTGCACCCTCTCCAAATCTTCCACATCTTTCCTAAAGTGAGGCGACCAGAACTGCACACAGTACTCCAAATGTGGCCTAACCAAAGTCCTGTACAGTTGCAACATCACTTCACGACTCTTGAATTCAATCCCTCTGCTAATGAACGCTAATACACCACAGGCCTTCTTACAAGCTCTATCCACCTGAGTGGCAACTTTCAAGGACCTATGAACATAGACCCCAAGATCCCTCTGTTCCTCCACCTCACTAAGAACCCTACCGTTAACCCCGTATTCCGCGTTCTTATTTGTCTTTCCAAAATGGATAACCTCACACTTGGCAGGGTTGAACTCCATCTGCCACTCCTCAGCCCAGCTCTGCATCATATCCAAGTCCCTTTGCAGCCGACAAGAGCCCTCCTCACTATCCACAACTCCACCGACCTTCGTATCATCTGCAAATTTACTGACCCACCCTTCGACTCCCTCTTCCAAGTCATTAATAAAAATTACAAACAGCAGAGGACCCAGAACTGATCCCTGCGGAACTCCACTTGTAACTGGGCTCCAGGCTGAATATTTACCATCTACCACCACTCTCTGACTTCGACCGGTTAGCCAGTTTTCTATCCAATTGGCAATATTTCCCTCTATCCCATGCCTCCTGACTTTCCGCATAAGCCTACCATGGGGAACCTTATCAAATGCCTTACTAAAATCCACGTATACTACATCCACTGCTCTACCCTCATCCACATGCTTGGTCACCTCCTCAAAGAATTCAATCAGACTTGTAAGGCAAGACCTACCCTTCACAAATCCGTGCTGGCTGTCCCTAATCAAGCAGTGCCTTCCCAGATACTCATAAATCCTATCCCTCAGTACCCTTTCCATTACTTTACCTACCACCGAAGTAAGACTAACTGGCCTGTAATTCCCAGGGTTATCCCTATTCCCTTTTTTGAACAGGGGCACAACATTGGCCACTCTCCAGTCCCCTGGTACCACCCCCGTTGACAGTGAAGATGAAAAGATCATTGCCAACGGTACTGCAATTTCCTCTCTTGCTTCCCACATAATAACCTAGGATATATCCCATCAGGCCCGGGGGACTTGTCTATCCTCAAGTTGTTCAAAATGTCCAACACATCTTCCTTCCTAACATGTGTCTCCTCTAGCTTACCAGTCCGTTTCACACTCTCCTCTTCAACAATACGGTTCCTCTCATTCGTAAATACTGAAGAAAGGCAGCATTCCTGAAGAATGGCTCATGCCTGAAACGTCGATTCTCCTGCTCCTTGGAGGCTGCCTGACCTGCTGCGCTTTTTCAGCAACCCATTTTCAGCTCTGCATTAGTCAGGGGTAAATATAGTTTAGGGAATGGGTCTGGGTGGGTTGCTCTTCGGAGGGTTGGTGAGGACTTGTTGGGCCGAAGGACCTGTTTCCACACTGTAGGGAATGTAATCTTTTTTTTAAAAAAAAAAGCCTGTTCAGCCTCTTCCTATAGCTCCAATCCTCCAATCCTGGCAACATCCTTGTAAATCTTTACTGAGCCCTTTCAAGTATCATAACATCTTTCCGATAGGAAGGAGACCAGAATTGCACGCAGTATTCCAACAGTGGCCTAACCAATGTCCTGTACAGCCGCAATATGACCTCCCAACTCCTGTACTCAATACTTTGACCAATAAAGGAAAGCATACCAAATGCCTTCTTCACTATCCTATCTACAGTTAGTAAGTTTGCAGATGACACCAAAATTGGAGGTGTAGAGGACACTTTCAAGGAGCTATGAACCTGCACGCCAAGGTCTCTGTTCAGCAACACTCCCGAGGACCTTACCATTAAGTGTATACGTCCTGCTAAGATTTGTTTTCCCAAAATGCACCACCTCACATTTATCTGAATTAAACTCCATCTGCCACTTCTCAGCCCATTCGCTGTCCACTACACCTCCAATTTTGGTATCATCTGCAAGCTTACTAACTGCACCTCTTATGCTTGCATCCAAATCATGTATGTAAATGACAAAAAGTAGTGGACCCAGTACCGATCCTTGTGGCACTCCACTGGTCACAGGCTTGCAGTCTGAAAAACAACTCTTCAACACCACCCTCTGTCTTCTACCTTTGAGCCAGTTCTGTATCCAAATGGCTAGTTCTCCCTGTATTCCGTGAGATCTAACCTTGCTAATTAGCCTCCCATCGGGAACCTTGTCGAATGCCTTACTGAAGTCCATATAGATCACATCTACTCTGCCCTAATCAATCCTCTTTGTTACTTCCTCAAAAAACTCAGTCAAGTTTGTGAGACATGATTACCCATGCACAAAGCCATGTTGACTATCCCAAATCAGTCCTTGCCTTTCCAAATACATGTACATCCTGTCCCTCAGGATTCCCTCCAACAACTTGCCCACCACTGAGGTCAGGCTCACTAGTCTATAGTTCCCTGGCATGTCCTTACCACTTGTTAAATAGTGGCACCACATTAGCCAACCTCCAATCTTCTGGCACCTCACCTGTGACTATTGATGATACAAATACCTCAGCAAGAGGCCCAGCAATCACTTCTCTAGCTTCCCACAGAGTTCTCGGGTACACCTGATCAGGTCCTGGGGATTTATCCACCTTTGTGTTTCAAGACATCCAGCACTTCTCATCTGTAATTAGGACATTTTGCAAGGTGTCGCTATCTATTTCCCTACAGTGTATATCTTCCATATCCTTTTCCACAATAAATACTGATGCAAAATACTAGTTTAGTGTCTCCCCCATTTTCTGCGGCTCCACACAAAGGCCACCTTGCTGATCTTTGAGGGGTCCTATTCTCTCCATAGTTACCCTTTTGTCCTTAATATATTTGTAAAAACCTTTTGGATTCTCCTTAGTTCTATTTGCCAAAGTTATCTCTTGTCCCCTTTTTGCCCTCCTTATTTCCCTCTTAACTGTACTCCTACTGCCTTTATACTCTTCTAAGGGTTCACTTGATCTATCCTGTCTATACCTGACTTATGCTTCCTTCTTTTCCTTAACCAAACCCTCAATTTCTTTAGTCATCCAGCATTCCCTATACCGACCAGCCTTTCCTTTCACCCTGACAGGAATATACTTTCTGTGGATTCTTGTTATCTAATTTCTGAAGGCTTCCCATTTCCAGCTGTCTCATTACCTGCGAACATCTGCCTCCAATCAGCTTTTGCAAGTTCTTGCCTAATACTTTCAAAATTGGTGTTTCTCCAAATAGAACTTTAGCTTTTAGATCTGGTCTATTCTTTTCCATCACTATTTTAAATCCAGTAGAATTATTGTCGCTGGCCCCCAAAGTGCTTCCCCACTGACACCTCAGTCACCTGCCCTGCCTTATTTCCCAAGAGTAGGTCAAGTTTTGCATTTTCTCTCGTAGGTACATCCATATACTGAATCAGAAAATGTTCTTGTACACACTTAACAAATTCCTCCCCATCTAAACCCTTAACACAATGGCAGTTCCAGTCTATGTTTGGAAAGTTAAAATCCCCCTACCGTAATCACCTATTATTCTTATAGATAGCTGAGATCTCCTTACAAGTTTGTTTCTCAATTTCCCTCTGACTATTAGGAGGTCTATAATACAATCCTAATAAGGTGATCATCCCTTTCTTATTTCTCAGTTCCACCCAAATAACTTCCCTGGATGTATTTCCAGGATTATCTTCCCTCAGCACATCTGTAATGCTATCCCTTATCAAAAATGCCCCCCCCCCCCACTCCTCTCTTGCCTCCCTTTCTATCCTCCCTGTAGCATTTGTATTCTGGAACATTAAGCTGCCAGTCCTGTCCATCCCTGAGTCATGTCTCTGTAATTGCTATGATATCCTAGTCCCATGTTCCTAACCATGCCCTGAGTTCATCTGCCTTCCCTGTTAGGCCCCTTGCATTGAAATAAATGCAGTTTAATTTATTAGTCCTACCTTGTCCCTGTGTTCCCTGACTGCTTGACTCTCTTCTGTTCTCAACTGTATCAGTCTCAGATTGACCTCTTTCCTCACTATCTCTCTGGGTCCCATCCCCCCACCTTACTGGTTAAAATCCTCCCAAACAGCTCTAGCAAATTTCCCTGCCAGTATATTAGTCCCCTTCCAATTTAGGTGCTAACCATCCTCCTTATAGAAGTCACTTCTACCCCAAAAGAAATTCCAAAGATCCAAAAATGTGAATCCTTTCCCATACACCAGCTCCTCAGCAGTGCATTCATCTGCTCTATCCTCCTCTTCCTGCCCTCACTAGCTAGTAGCACCAGGAGAATTCCAGATATAACTACTCTCGAGGACCTCCCTTTTTAAATTCCTGCCTAACTCTCGAATCTCCCTTTGGACACTCGACCTTTTCCCTTCCTATGTCATTGGTTCCAGTGTGGACAATGACATCTTGTTGGTCCCTCTTCCCCTGTGAGAACATTCTGCACCCTCTCTGAGACATCCTTGATCCTGGCACCAGGGAAGCAACACCATTCTAATTTTTCGCTGCTGGCCACAAACGTCTGTCTATTCCTCGGACTAGAGAATCTCCTAACACAATTGATCTCTTGGAACCCGACGTACCCCTCGTTGCATTAGAGCCAATCTCAATACCAGAAACTTGGCTGTTCGTGCTACATTCCCTTAGAATCCATCACCCCTTGCATTTTCTAAAACAGCATACTTGTTTGAAATGGGTATAGCCACAGAAGGCTCCTGCACTAGCTCTCTTACCTTTCCTGGAGTTAACCTATCTATATGACTGTATCTGAGACTTTCCTCCTTCCTATACTTGCCATCCATCACATACTGTTGTTGTTGTCAATTCCTCATTACTTCCAACTGTCTGCCCAACCGATCCATTCGATCTGATAAGATTCTTAACCAACAGCATTTATGGCAGATATAATCCGCTATAATCCTTAAACTCTCTTTTAAACTCCCACATCTGACAAGAAGTAGATATCACTCTACGAAAGGCCATGTTTGCTTCTTCACAATCTTCAGACCCAGAAAATAACACCATCTTATTCCTCTACAAGCTCTGCCTCAGGTGAAATTAATAATTATGGCTTATATTGTAAGTTTAATCAAGTGACATATCTCCAAAAATATATAATCAAGAAAGAACCCACTCTACTCACTACTGCAGACTTTCTGCAGATCACACTTAAAATAACAATTAACTTAGCTGCTTCTGTGCTGTGAACTTCACCCAATAGTTCCTCCAAGATCAATTCGGAATTTCACTGTTTAATTTTCCCAGACGCACTCTGATGTCCAGCGATACATGAAACAGCAAAGGCAGTGTCAGTTTCTTTCCCTCTTTCTCTCCTGCACTGACCTCATCATGTGCTTCCTTTGTCTGTTCTTGTCCCTTTTAAAACTGCTGTTGTTTTGACTCTTTTTCTCCAAAGTTCCAAAACAATGCAATAGCATATAAAACAGTAATTGCTGCTCCTGGAATTCGAGGAAATCCCCTCCAGCACCTAAAATACTTCAAAAAAGGAGCAGCTGTTACAGCCAGAAATTTTTCCCATCCTGAATATTTATAGATAGTCAGGGTCCTCTGGGCTAGTGACAACGATATTTCATCCTCTTGCCAATTCAATTTTGAATGCCTCAGCCATCAGCTGTAGATGTATCCGAAGTGGCTGTTCCCAGTCTAATTTGGTCAGATTCTGCTTTATTTTAATGCAGTCTTAAATGTCCTACCACCAAATGCAAAACATCCTTCTTTTTTTTAAACAACCTTTTAAAATGTACGATGTTGAAGTAGCTTGTATTAAAATGCTGTCCCACTACCGCCTTGAACACTTTTCTGACCTTGTTCTCTGGAATTCACGTTAGCATTGAATTGTCCCTTGTTAACCTTTTCCATGTTGATGTAAAAGCTCTCCCAAATACATTTCAAGCAATAGGCCCCCTGTAAACCCTTGATGCTATGGATATCCCAATTAACGTTGGGGAAGTTGAAATCCTGAACATAATTACACTATTATTGTTTTTACATATCTCACTAAATTGCATATCTGTTCCTCTATTGCTGGCTAAGTGGGGCTAAAATGCATGTCAAGCAGTGTGACTGAACCCTTTTTTAAAAAAAGTTTTAAATTGTACCCTCAGTCTCAATTGAAAACCCTTCCAAAATTATCATCCCTCCTTACTACAATAGCTGACTCACTGATAATGTGACACTACCTCATTTATACCCTACCCTGTTCTGCTTGAAGATCCTATATCCTGAAATGTTGAGTCGTCAGCTCTTCTCCCTCAACTAAGTCTGTGATGGCAATGCCACCACAATTCCACATCCTTAACTAATCTGTCTTTCATATAATACTCCTAGTGTTGATACTAAGAACTTAAGAACGAGGAACAGGAGTAGGCCGTCTGGCCCTTCGAGCCTGCTCTGCCATTCGGTAAGATCATGGCTGACCTTTTCATGGCCTCAGCTCCACTTACCTGCCCTTTCACCATAACCCTTAATTTTTTGAACAGTAAAAGGAATTATTTTGGCTTTAAAAACATTTACTGAGGAAGCCTTAACCACTTCACTGAGCAGGGAATTCCATCAAGTCGCAGTCTTCTAGGTGAAGACATTCCTTCTCAATTCATCCTAAATCTGCTCCCCCTAATCTTGAGGCTGTGCCCTCTTCTAGTTTTATGTAGAAGTAGAAAGGATAATCTATTCCCTTCATAATTTTATGTTTCTAAAAAATCCCCCCCCTCCGCCCTGATTCTAAATTCCCATGAATATAATCCTAGTGTATTCGGTCTCTCCTCATAAGCCAACTCCCTCAACTCCCAGAATCAATCTAGTCCACCTCCTCTGCATTCCTTCTAGTGGCAGTACATCCTTTCTCAAGGAGACCAAACCTGCACACGCTACTCCAGGTATGGCTTCACCAGCAGTCCACAGCTGCAACATAAATTTCTCTGCTTTTAAACTCAATCCCTTCAGCAATGAAGGTCAAAATTCCATATGCTTTCTTAATTACATGTTGTACCTGCAAACCAACCTTCTGTGATTCATATGTAAGGGCATCCAGGTCCCTCTGCACAGCAACATGCTCCAATTTCTTACCATTTAAGTCATGTCCTTTTTACTGTTACTCCTACTAAAATGGATGACTTCACATTTATTAACATTGTACTCCATTTGCCAGACCTTTACCCACTCCCTTAAAGTATCTGTTCAAAGTTTCAGTCCTCTGCACAATTTGCCCTGCCACTCGTCTTAGTGTCATTGGCAAACTTTGACACACTACATGTGGTTTCCCCCAACTCCAAATCATTTATGTAAATTATGAATAATTGTGGTCCCATCACTGATCCCTGAGGCACACCGCTAGTTGCTGCCAACCAGAATGCGATTGCTGTCCACCATTTATTTCCACTCTTCTGTTAACCAACAGAAAGCAATTCTCTATCCATGCTAATATGTTGCCCGTAATGCCTTGCACCTTTTATCTTAAGGCCATCCAGCCTCCCTTTACTCCCTTGAAACTTGGCATGAGCTCCTTCTGTCCTTGTCGCTTTCCTAGAATAGGCTGTATTTGTATTAGGAAAAAAACTGTGTAAACTCTTCAACATGATGCTGTCACAAGTTATTCCTTGTGTTTTGTTTCAACTGAGGCGGGAAATGGGGTGACAACATTGGCGTAGATATTGTCGTCCCGTTTCCCGCCTCAGTCGAAGCAAAATGCTCAGAGACACCGTATCGCTTTACCTACTGCATCTTTATTACAGGCCCTGGAGGGAGGGAGAACAATTGTCCATGAGTTCTCTGTCTTCTCTCTCAAGCAGCAGTTTCTTAATTAATTATATCGTCATTTTACAAGGAGGAGCATTCAGATAAGGCAACATAAATGTTGATTGGGTAACCATTACAATCAGCGAGTGTCATTAGTAAAGATTAAGCCATCTGTTGTTACACAATGAATAATTGGCTTCACATAATGAATACTTTTCACCTTGTTAACCCATTACCCTTTCCTCCAGCACCCCATTGTTAACTGCAAGTTCTTATCTGATCTGAGTCATGCTCAGCAGAACCTCTTATTTCACAAAACTCAAACTTAACTCTTTCCCTACCTGCTCATACACTATACACATTCCCACAACAAGGTAAGACTCCCCAAAAGACTATTCTAAAAATATTGGTATTAACCAAGGTCTTGGAAGTGGGAATGTTGAAAAAATGAAGTGTGGCATTTATGTAGATGCCTCATTATATTACAGCCAATGAATGACTGACTGAAGTTTAGTTGTAGGCATGCAATTTGTGAGCAGCATGCTGTCTTCATAAGATTGTTGTAATATTCAGGTCATTTAACGTATCTTGGGAAGCAAATGAACTTTAAGTAATTACTTAAAGCATGAGAATAATTTTGGCTGGTTAAAGTCATGAACCTATCGTGAGTGAGGTATAATGCATGCTGTATGTGGCTATTGTAATGTTTGTTGTATCTTTCTTCTCCTATTGGTAACCTGCACTTGCAGAGTGTCTGTCTGTATGAAGTATTTCAGTTGTATTCCACATTTAGGTTTTCAGGCAGCACAACTACTGATGGGATGTGAGGAAGATAGAAGGTTGTGTTTCTAGAAATGGGGAAGATAAATGAAATTTTAAGTACAAGCCTGCATTTTTGGGAAATGGGAGGGAAATAAATGAGAAATCAACCTCCTCAAAACTATTTGCTTCAATAATCTGCATTGTGTGTAATATGTTCTATTATGCTGAATTTGTTTTGTATTGTATGGGAAATTGATCTTTTTCTGTCTTGGAATTGATTTCTTTCTTGTGAATGTTGGACCGGCCATAACGGCATGTGGCACTTGTTGCATCATTAAAGTCTGAAGTTTGAGAGTTGGAGACTCGTATAACAAAGGTGTATAGTTTATGTTATCGTTAGGGAATTTGGATTTTCTAAATGGTGTCAGCTGGAGTTTGGCTTCAGTTCTGTAAAGGTTAAATTTTTGAGGTCAGCAAATAATTTGGAAAAGTGACTGAAATACATCACTTTCTGAAAACGTGCCTAGTCCTATACCTCTGGTGTTTATTGAAGTGTTTTACGTTGAGTTTATAACAGAAAAACAAGTGATACATCACTGGTAATCCAGTTTGAATTCATTTCAGAAGAATCCAGTTTTCTTTTCAGCAGGAAAAATAAGGATTTCAGTCTAGGAGAGCAAAATTTAACCGATCTGCTAGACTGAAATGAAGTGTCCATGTGATGAGAGTTTGTGTAAGAGATGTTCAAGTCGTCAGAACTGGAAAGGCTCTGGTCGTTTCAGCAGCTGAAAGAGGAAAACTGATAAGAGATCATGTGGGAAGGAGTAGAAAACACTGTGGTGGCACAGTGGCTTAATGGTTAGCACCGCCTCTCAGTGCCACAGACCCAGGTTCAATTCCAGCCTCAGGCAACTCTATATGGAGTTTGCGCATACTCCCTGTGTGTGTGTGGGTGTTTCCTCTGCGTGCTCTGGTTTCCTCCCACAGTCCAAATGTTAGGTGAATTGGCTGTGCTAAATTGCTTACTCACGGAGCGCTTCAGAGAACATCTCCGGGACACCCACACCAACCAACCGCACCATCATGTGGTTGAACACTTCAATTTCCCCCTCCTACTACGCCAAGGACACGCAGGTCCTGGGTCTCCTCCATCGCCACTCACTAACCACCCGACACCTGGAGGAAGAATGCCTTATTTTCTGCCTCGACCCTCCAATGCCCTGGCATCAATGTGGTTTTCACCAGTTTCCTCATTTTCCCTCCCCGACCTTATCCCCAGTTCCAAACTTCCAGCTCAGCACCGCCTTCATGACCTGACCTACTTGCCTGTCTTCCTTTCGACCTATTCGCTCCACCCTCCCCTCTGACCTATCGTCGTTACCCCCACCTTCATCCACCCATTGCTCCCTCAGCTACCTTCACCGCCCTCCTCCCATTTATCTCTTTACCCCGAAGCTCCCAGCCTCATTGCTGATGAAGGGCGTTTGCCTGAAACACTGATTTCCTGCTCCTCCGGTGCTGCTTGACCTGCTGTGCTTTTCCAGCACCCCACACTCGACTCAGTGCCAAATTGTCCATAGTGGTCAGGGATGTGTAGGCTAGGTGCATTAGGGAAAATGTAGAGTATTAGGGGAATGGGTCTGAGTGGGTTACTCTTTGGAGGGTTGATGTGGACTCATTGGGCCAAATGGCGAGTTTCCACACAGTTGGGATTCTATGAAATGCTGCTGATCTGTACTATGGATCCCTGCGCATCAGTGAGAATCAAATATGTCATCAGTTTACAGACTGGAAAGAATAAGAATAATGAGACAGTGGCTTTTCACAGTCCAGATGTTAACAGGAATAGCTTGTCTACAAGGTAGAGAGGGAACAACATTCTTTAAATTTTAACCGAGAACTTTTATTTTAGCCAATATGTAGAAAACCCAATAAATGAGAGGGTGGTTACGGCCTAATACTCAGCAATAGGCCTAGGCCGGTGGTAGACTGGTGCTTGAGATCCTTACATACTTGAAGCAACTGCAACACGCCAACTTCTGTGAACAACCAAAATTTTATTAGACAAGTTCAGTGCAAGCTTTCTGGAGAAGTCCTTTAATAGACTTCATAATGCTTGCGAAGCCATATCAAGGGATTTTTCTGAACAAAGGAAACAGTCCGTCCTTCTACAAAATCTTTACATCGCAGTCAGTAATGCCCACAAGATAACCCCCAACCATTCCCCCACAGTCACATGCCACTCAATGTAGTGACCTAATTATCTCCAGAAACAATGTAATTTAAGTCATCCCTTAATGGTCAAATCTCTTGTGAATCGTTTTTTTAATTACAGGGAGTAATCAAAATTCCAACTGCAATGTTTTGATTTTTTTTGTCATCATCTCCTATTCAATGTAAATTCACTCTGAATAACTAGGAAATGGCTGTGCAACTGGCTCTGACTAGCAAGAGGTGGGAATGTAAATTCCTCATTCTACCGCGTGGGCGGCACAGTGGTTAGCACTGCTGCTTCACAGCGCCAGAGACCCGGGTTCATTTCCCGCCTCAGGCGACTCTGTGTGGAGTTTGCACATTCTCCCCGTGTCTGCGTGGGTTTCCTCCGGGTGCTCCGGTTTCCTCCCACAATCCAAAAAAAAATGTGCAGGGGTTAGGTGAATTGGCCATGCTAAATTGCCCGTAGTGTTAGGTGTAGGGGTAAATGTAGGAGAATGGGTCTGGGTGGGTTACGCTTCGGCGGGTCGGTGTGGACTTGTTGGGCCGAAGGGCCTGTTTCCACACTGTAAGTAATCTAATCTAATCTAATCTACCTGTAAGACAGAGACTTTCCACCCAGCCTCAGGACATCCAATTTCCTGCAGGTCAGCAGATCAAATTAGCCCTGAACATCTCAGAAGTCTTTGGAGATGGTGACTAAACTTAGTGAGATTTAGGATTATTATGGAAAGGTGTAATATGGGGGTTATGTATATAAATTTCTGAACAGGGGAAGGCTAATTTTACCAAAATGATATGATTTGGCTCAAGTGGACTGCGAATAGCTACTTGTACACTAAAAACTGTCAGTAGTGGGAGACATTCAAGGAGCAAATAGTGAGCATGCCGGGCAGTGCTCTTTCCTATAAAGACAAAGGGCATAGGCTGAAGACTCCAGGATGTCAAGAGGCTGAAAAGTTGGCATTAAGAAAAGGGAAGCCTATGGCAGGTAGAAGGCCTAGTAGAATCTGAAAAGTTCTTATACTGTAGGGGGAGCTTGCAAAAATTAGGAAAGCAAAAATGAAGCATTGGCAGTTAGAATGAAGGGAAACCTGAAGGGATGTTTTTTGAATTCCATAAAGTGCAAGAGAATGATTAGGAACCTTTAAAGGTCATAGAGGTAATCTTTTATGTGCACACTAAGTTTTGCATCAGTTTTCACAATGAAAACTGACATCGGTATAGACATCAGGGTGGAGGACTGTGCAATATTAGAAATCAACACTCTGGAAGTACTAGCTGATATATGCCTCAAGTAGATAAGTAGGCTCCTGCTAAATGTATCCCATGCTGTACAGGGAAGCAGTGGAGGTGATGTAGGGGCCCTGGCAGTAATTTTCAAATCCTCTCTGGCCACAGGTGAGTTGGCAGAGGGCTGTGAATTTTGTCCTATTATTTTAAATAGAAAGGGAGTAAGGGGTCAGTGAGGAAATTGCAGGCCAGTCAGTCTTGGTGGTGGGTAAGTTACAAAAGGAAGTCTGTTGAATAGTATACATGTGCTCTTGGAAAAAAACATATTAATCGGGCATAGTTAGTATCGATTTAAGGGAGTCCTGTTTGACAAATTGTCAGCTTTTTTGAAAAAGTAACCAAGAATGTTAATCAGCATTTCTCGTGTATGTAGACTTCAGCAAGGCTTTTCATAAGGTTCTTTATGCAGACCAGTCAAGAAAGAACCCATGGGATTCAAGGTAGTGTGCCTGGTTGGATCCGAAATTAGATGAGGTAGGAAGTTGGTAGAGGGATTTTTCTTAGACTTAGAAGTCTATTTCCAGTGGGGTGGAGCAGGGCTTGTTGCTTGTTTATGATTGATCATTAATGATTTGGACTTAACCTCTGCATTTATGATCAATAATGACACACCAGTTGGTAGTGTGGGAGGATAGTTAATAGCAGCAGAGGATATCAATTAACTTGTCATTTGGGCAGAGCAGTGGCAAATATAATCCATCCTTGAGAAATGAAGTATGAACTTGGGGAAGTCTAACAAGGCAAAGGATTATATTGAATGATATACCTAACAAAGTACTGAAAATCAAAACGACTTTGTACATATATACAGACCCATGAAGCTACCAGAGTGGTAAATAAGCTTGTTCAGAAGTCAAGAGGTAATTGCCTTTTCACTGAGGCATAGAGTACAAGGGCATGGTGGTTATGTTAAAACTGAAAAAACTGCCTTGGGCTGTAACTGGAGTTCTGCATGCTGTTCTGACCACGACATTGTAGGAAGGATGAGATTGCATGAGAGAGGGTGCAGAGATTACCAGAATGCACCTAGACTGAGTCTGTGCTGAGGGAAGATCGGATAGCTGGTGGTGTTTTCCTCTTTGGAGCTGTAAAGTTTGTGAAGGCACCTGGGAGAGGTGCACAAGATTGAGGGGCTTAAGGTGGATTTAAAAAAAAGGCACGTTACCTTTTGCATTAGTCGAGGGGTCAGTAGCCAGAGAGTATAAATTTTAAGGTTAAGGAAGGCTAAGAGGACAATTGAGGAGACATTCAGTCAATGAGGGTGGTGAAAGTCTGGAACTCCTTGCCGAAAAGGATGGTTGAGTTAGAATCTCTCTCATGGTATTCAGATAGTCACCTTAGCCTCTAAGACTGCAGACCATGAGCTCAAAAATGGGATTTAGTATAAGTCAGATCTTTGTCAGTCTAGACATAATGAGGTTGAATGGACTGCTTTTGAGTTATAAATGTTTGAATTTACATTTAAAGTAGGAATGATATTCCTCTGGATGGATTAAGTTGTTGCAATGAGGGGAAAAGACAAGATGATGAAGACAGAGGCACATGTTGCCAGAGGATTTTTTTTAAACAAAAACTAATTCCCTAAAAATACTATAATGAATGTATCAAGGTTTACAGCAGATACTTGATGAAAGGCAATTAATATAAAGTGCTGTAATTAATTAGTGCAGGTAGCAAAAGAATGATTGATCCTCTTTTTTTTTTAATTTTGAGTGGATTATTCCAGCATTTGTATAAAATGCAACCACTTCTTTGAGGTTATTTTGCCAAGTACAATGCTGTGACTTTGATTCTTGCAGTCAGAGTTTTTGAAAGTTTGTATGGAATAACTGAACACAACAATACGAAGTTATTCTTGTTGCCTAGTCTTTTGAGGAGAAAGTGAGGTCTGCAGATGCTGGAGATCAAAGTTGAAACTTTATTGCTGGAACAGCACAGCAGGTCAGGCAGCATCCAGGGAACAGGAGATTCGACGTTTCGGGCACAGGCCCTTCTTCAGGAAAGGCACCTGAAGAAGGGCCTGTGCCCGAAACGTCGAATCTCCTGTTCCCTGGATGCTGCCTGACCTGCTGTGCTGTTCCAGCAATAAAGTTTCAGCCTAGTCTTTTGAACCTTGATTGTGATTGACCAGGGGTCCAACTTGCTTCATTTCATTTTAAAACAAAACAAAAACTTAATTTGAAGTTGAGTCACTCATTTCGGCCTCTGGCTTGCTCAGTCATTCAACAAGATCATGGCTGGCCACTTATTTCACCCCGATTTCTCATTCTATTCCTCTTTTTTTTTTTTTGGCCCCTCAGGGAATTTGAAGAGTTTTTAATCTTGGCTTTTTTGAGTATTACTTGCATATTACCACTGGGTAATATGCAAATGTTCAGTGGGTACCCACCACTGAACATTTGCAGCTCTGAATAAAGAAGTCTGAAGATTTGCAACCCTTTGAGTGAAGGAATATGTCTTAACTTACCAGTTTGCGTTATCCTAAAACTTGAACCCTAGTTCAAATCTTTCCATTAGGCAACCAGCTTTTCAGTATCTCGTCTGTCAATATCTCTAAGATACCTGGTATATCATTGACATTTTAGAGTCCTTGCACAGAAGATGGTAGTTTGGCTCAACGAATCCAAGATGGTGTTCTGTTGACTAATCTAATCTGTTCCAATCTCCACTCTATCTTGTAGCCCCTTAGGTTTACATCTCATGTGCACATCCAGTTTCCTTTTGAAATAATGCATTCTCTTCTCCTTCCACCTGTTTTAGGCAATGTATTTAGGTCATTCAATATTTGTAACTTAAAAAGTTGTTCTGCTTTTTATTATGCTCCACATTTTATGAACTTATTATGCTGTTGCTGTGCAGTTACAATACGATTGGTGTTTGTCACGTACTTGATGCAGCCTTTAAACCAAACACACTGGGTAATATGGGCATATGAATTTCAGTGTTCTTGTGTGGAAACCTGTCAAAGGTCTTCTGGAAGCCCAAATAGATCATGTACACTTGCTCACCATTATCTATGTAGTTTTTTACCTCAAAGAATTCTAACAGATTTGTCAGACATGACCTCGTCTTGGTGAAACCTTCTGACTCTGCCCTATTTACCATGCACTTTCGAGTAAACTCTCTTTTTTTTTGTTTGACAAAAAAAAGTAAATAAAAACAATCAATATGTTCAGAGATGTTATTGACACCACTGAAGTAGACAGGACTTGAACATATGTCAGGGTTAGGGACAAGAAGGGCCTTCTAGCCTATGCACCTGGTATTCCTAGGCGCACTCCCATCCAACTACTAACCAGGCGAGAGTGTGCTTAGCTTCCAAGGTCAGACTAGAATGGTCATACTTTGCAATATAATCCATTGTAATGGATTCTCAAATCTTAGTAATGGCTGAGGTCAGGCTTATCAACTATGTCTCTGTCTCCCTCCCGTAGATTGCATTCGCCATTCTCCAGTTGCTGGCACCCTTTTTGATTCCTGAAAGTTTAGCACCAAATCCTCTACAATCTTCTTCAGAACTCCTGGAGTGTCATCCATCTGGTTCAAGTGATGTACCCACCTGACCTTTCCGCTTCCCCAGTACCTTCTCCTTAGTGATGGTCCTCTGCCGCTCTATTGTCATGAAGTTCTGGTGTCTTCCCTGTGAATTCTAATGCCAAGTATCTATTCAGTTCTTCTGCTTCTTTGTTCCTCATTTACTACTTCTCCAGTCTCATTTTCCACCAGTCCAATATCCCCTCTTCCTGCTCTTTTACTTTATATATAATTTGTTTTGGAAAAGCCTTGCAATTTTCTTTTATATTCCTGGCAATGACAGCTATACAGTGGTCCAGGCATTTAGCGGAGATATGACCCAGAGTTAACCTGCTTGATATTAATATTTTCCTAATCAACTTGTTCAGAACTGCTGCTTCCCAACTTTTGAAGTAGGTAGGACTTGAGCCCAGGCTTCCTGGCCTGAACGGCTATCTCTATCATTTCCCTACGAGCCCAATAAGCCTGGTTTTAAATTTTTATAGCAGGTAGGTTAATTGTTAATGGTCATTCATGATTATCTGGTCCATTCTCCATCAGCCTCTCTACCAATTAGAATCTACTTGCCAACCAATCAGCGCACTTTCTCCATGTAACATAAATGTTGGTTTTTCTCCTTAATGAGTGCAACAAAAGCTTTGTCAAATTTTTTTCTAGCAATAAATCAAATTTGTTGTACTGTAATGACTTATCCATGTATTACCAAATGTGTACTCAAGATGATCTGTGCTTCAATCCTAAAAGGAATTTGTGTTGGTATTGTTCATATTTTGAATATGACATTTTTTTCCTCTTTTAATCTAAAGCCTTTTTTTTTAACTGTAACAATTTATCTGAAAAATGGCACATCAAATAGTTATGGGGAGAAAGTGAGGTCTGCAGATGCTGGAGATCAGAGCTGAGAATGTGTTGCTGGAAAAGCGCAGCATTCAGGGAACAGGAGAATCGACGTTTCGGGCATAAGCCCTTCATTCCTGTTCCCTGGATGCTGCCTGACCTGCTGCGCAGCAGGTCAGGCAGCATCCAGGGAACAGGAATGAAGGGCTTATGCCCGAAACGTCGATTCTCCTGTTCCCTGAATGCTGCGCTTTTCCAGCAACACATTTTCACATCAAATAGTATGGCAATTCTAAAGAAATACATATAGCAGAGCTTGAATCAATGATGTTCCAACTTGAATATGTATTTTGTGGCAGAACCAAGTTTGAACAGGAATAGTCATGATGTATTCAAGTTGCTTGTTTTACTAAAATTTATTTACTTAAATCTTTTTTGTAGCTATAGATCAAACACTTGTAAAATGGAAAGTGTCAGAAATCTGGAGGATGAAACATTTCCAAGCTTTCTGTTGCAATCTGAGAGGGGCAATAGCAGCGAAATGCTAGAAAATGTCACTGTCTCATCAAATTTTGGACTGCCTATGGCTGCTTCAACAGTTGCTAAAGATAAATCTGATTCCGGGAAGAGGTGAGCTACATAACTTTGTGCATTTATTTTTTCTTCTATCAGAGAATTCTAATCGAAGAGCTTACAACGCTCCATTAAAAATGCTCATGACATTTCGGAAGATTTGGGAACTTTTGAGTCTTGTCATTGATGAATCTTTGACTATCATTTCACACAAAGTGGATTGCAGCACATTCAAGAAGATGCTTAAGATTTGTAGGAGAGCCATATTTCTTGGTAGAACTTGTCCTGAGGTCAAGGCTGAGGGTACCAAGTATTGAGTTGACACAGTGGCACCTTAGTCTTTTGAGTCAATGCTATGTGAAATAATGCACAGGATGGCAACAGCTTTTTTGGGAATTAAATGCTGCATGTGTGATTCCGATTAACTTAACTTTTTACCTTTTTTGAGATTGTGGAATAGCAGTTTAAGCAAATTTAATTTTTATTTTGTAGACCACCAGATGTTCAATCTTCATACTTGGAAGAAGGAAGGTTTTCTACAGTAGATGCACATCCATCTAATGTTTCGAACTCTGAAACCTGTCAGAAGTTTGCACTTAGTTTTAAAGATGAGTTGTAAGTATTTAGTAATTTTCTGGTTTTGGGAAACATTAACTGTAGAAGATGATGATGTGTTGATGGTAGAGAAACAGTTAGGTTTTTAAGGGCTATCTTAAAATGAGAGTAGAGATGTTTAGTAATGGGATGCCAGAGCTTGGAGCATATTTTAAATGTTTAAAGGATCTGGTGGATTGAAATCTAACATTGCAAGATAGGAGTGATGGAAAGTGGGGAACGTCAGTTGCTGGAAAATTTCCAAATGACATTGAGGGTGTATTAGCAAGCCCTTTAGAAAATCTCTTAATCAAGTAGAGTCAGTAATTTAAAAAAAAAAAAAATTATTATTGAAAGGAACATCAAAAAGTTGTTAGTCCTCTTTTCTTTTTGAGGATATAGCATGCATGGTGAATAAAGGGGACCAAAATAGAGGTGGTGTATTTTGAAAATTCATTCCGTCAATAAGGTGTACATTAACTTATCTTGCGTAGTAACTTTTTAAATTGTTTTGGTAGTTACATGTTAGAATGAATTGACTGACAGGAGATGAATTCAAGATGTTTTGATTATTTTAATTTGGCAAATTTGAATAACTGGAATGCTGGAACCTCAACTACTGCATTTTCTGTTAAAGTTCTGTCTTTTTTTTTTTCTCAACATGCTTAATGACTCATACAGGTATGATTGTCTCCTGCCAACTCTGAGAGAGGCCAATATTTCCCTTATTCTTAAAGGGAAGGTCCCGGAGGTCTGTGTTTCATACAGGCCCATTTCGCTCTTAAATGTGTATTTTAAAATCCTCTCGCGTTAAGGTTGGAGACTGTTACCTTCTATTGTTAGAGGATCAGATGGGCTTCATAAAGGGCCTTAGATCCTCCAATAATGTAAGGAGGCTGCTTAATGTAATTCAAGCATGTCAATATAGGGATTGGTGATTTCTCTAGATACAGAGAAGGCATTTGACAGAGTTGACTGGCCATACTTTTTCTATACTCTGGAGTGGTTTGGCTTGGGTCAAGTCTTTGAGGTGGGTAAAGGTTCTCTACAGTGAACCTCTCACTGTGGTTATCACCAATGGGGTGCGATCCAGCAATTTTAACACTTGCGTTTTAGGGACAGCCAGCAGAGCTGTCCCCTTTCGCTACTTTTTTACATTGGTGATTGAACCTTTGGTGGAGGCCATTCATCGGGATCCCAATATATTGGCTCCAGAAGTGGGGTCAAAATTATCTAAGATTACGTGGATGATATCCTAATCTCTCTTTTTTGTCAAATCCAGCAGTTTCGGTGTCTTGCCTGATACAATGCATCTGGCACCTTTTTTCGGGGTATAAGAGGCTATGCCTATGGGTGGTCTTATGAAGGTGCTAGGTCTTGATGGTGAATATTGATTCCCATTTAAGTGGTCACAGTGGGGTTTGTGCATTTGGGCATATTTATACTGCAGTTCTGGATTTGCTGTTCAAAGTTAATTTTTTTTCAATTAATTCACAAAATTAAACAAGACCTTCAAAGATGGGAGGCATTTCTGGTCCAGTGGTTGGATTGGATAGCGCTTATTAAGATTAATATTCTCTCCCTTTTTTGTTATACCCTATATTGATGCTCCCCCTGATTTTCAATAAGCAAACATTCAGGAGATTGAATGGCTGGCTGGTTTAGCTCTTTTATTTGGCATTGTCAGCATCCCCGTCATTAAATTAGCTAAACTGCAAATGCCTCTCAGACTGGGGGAAGTGGATCTCCCAGACATTAAAAGCTACCAACTAAGCTCACTTCTATCATACGTGAGTGATTTGGGCTTGTGGGAACCCTCCTTTCAATATGATTAGATATCAAAACCTCCCAGACAAAGTGCCCCCTTACTAGCTTGCTGTTTTTGGACAAAATGAGGACAGTTAGGGAATATTGCCATAACCTAATAGTTGAAAATGCGTTGCTGGAAAAGCGCAGCAGGTCAGGCAGCATCCAAGGAGCAGGAGAATCGACATTTCGGGCGATTCTCCTGCTCCTTGGATGCTGCCTGACCTGCGCTTTTCCAGCAACACCTTTTTAAACTCTGATCTCCAGCATCTGCAGTCCTCACTTTGTTCTAGAAGATTATAACCTAATAGTTATCAATACTATTGAAGCATGGAAGGCAATTCAGCAGAGGGAAGGCAATATTGGTAAAATCTTCTCTTACACCTACAATGGGTATGCTGAGTTTTCAACCGGGGATGATAAATTCAGGATTCAAACATTGGGCACTAGGGGTGTGTCTTGCATGGATGATTTACTTGAGGGTGACACAATGATGTTCTTTGATCAGTTAGCACGGAAATAAGAGCTATCTAACAGGGACTTTATTCGCTTTTTTTTCAAGTTAGGGAGTTTATTCGAAAAAGACTAAAATTTGACTAAACCCTACAAATCTGACAGAGGAGGGAGCTCCGTGCTAAGAGTACACTTTCAGTCAGTACTTTATCTCATCATTTGGGGGGTGCCCCCTCAGACAAGTTAGATTGACTCTGCAGGGTGTTGGGGTAGTGAGCTGGGTGTTGAAGTCTCAGGCGTGGGAAGATATTTGGGAAAACACAAAGATCTCAATTTGCAGTAGGACCCATGCTTTACAGCTTGAAGGTTCTCCACAGGGTCCACTTGGCTCTGGACTGTTTGTTAAAATTTAAGCCGGGGTATCTTCAAAATGTCCCAAATGCAAGGTTTGTACTGGCACTTTTATCTATTGTCTCTGGTCCTGTGGTAGGCTTCAAATATACAGTAGTGCTGTGGTGGGTGCAATGGAAAGGATTTTGGCTCTAAGGGTAGAGAAGGACCCGATCTCTCCTCCTCTCAGCTTGCCCGGTGTGTTCCCTGCAGGTGCACATAAGAAGAAAAAAACTTCTCACAAGTATGGTACACCACAAACTGAAAATTTGTTTAAGATTTGGTAGTCCTTTTTTTTGGAATACCTGGACACAGGTATTTGAGGCGGAACTGTGAATGCGTGAACGTTTTGTTTGGCTGAGTTGAGTTATGACTGTCTATTAGTTTGTTGGTTATTATTTATTTAGTTAAATAGTTAGTTAGGTTTTTTATTATTATATTTCCGTCTGGTGGGTTTGGGTTTTTTACTTTTTTTGTTCTTTCTTTGTATTTGTAATATTTGTATTTCAATAAAAACATACTTTTTAAAAAAAATCTATTTTTGCAGGGAGCATGTTGATGACTTCCTTGATGCTCACTGTATTCCTGATGTGATGGAAAAGCTCTTGGATGAATTTGGTTCTTTGCCTTCAAAAGGAAATCTGCAACATGCGTTACCAGGGCAGTATAACAATGGACAAGATAGCAAATTGGAAACGTTTTCTGTTGGCAAGCTGGATGGTATGAATGTGCACGAATTCTGAATATTTCAAAGTTAGCCATCAGATTTTGGTTTGACAAACTAATAAGTGCATACAGTTCTCTTGAAAATAAGTATTGGATTTAAATGATCAAAAAATTAGTTGAAGTTGGCTGTGCCACTGTAATAGTTTTGGATCTGGATTAAATGAGAAATGTATTTTGGTCAATTTCAAATCATTTTTAAAAATGTTGAGATTAAAGTCAGGAAGTAGAGAATAAAAATTGCTTCACCAATGTCTTTATCAAAGGAAATCTGTTGTCATTGTAGGTGATTTTCCCCACCAACACAATTGCCAATATAACTGTTAGTTGAAGTGGCCTGCGAAGTTACCTGTACTAACTAAGGTACAGTTGTACAAAAGTGCTTCAGTAGCTATTGGCATTGTGAAACACTGCTAGACAGGTTGCAAGCACCTAAAGATGATGATTCACTGCTATCTCTTGGAGCAAGTGGAGACAACTGTTGCAAACCATTGTTGCCAGCTGATTCAAAATACTGGTTATTTGTTAAGCATTTTTTTCTTTTAAATGAGCTGCTTCCTTTTTTTTTCGCAGAGAGATCTCCTTTGGATTGTTTGACTGATAATGAGAAAACAAATAAGGTATTTGCAATCAAAAAATTGAATGTTTTGTTCAGCTAAACTTAATTCAAACCGAAGTTGATATGTGTCTTGCAGGTAATAATTTCCAAGTTTGTCTAGGGCCCCACCAATCAGTCATACAGCACAGAAACAGACCCTTCAATCCAAATTGTCCATGCTGACTAGGTTTCCCAAACTAAACTAGTTCCATTTGCCTGTGTTTGGCCCATATCCCTCTGTACCAATCCAAATGTCTTTTAAATGTTGTAACTGTACCTGCATCCAACATTACTTCTGGCAGTTTATTCCACATATGAACCACTCTCTGTGGAAAAAGTTGCTCCCCTCAGCTCCCTTTTAAATCTTTCTCCTCTCTCCTTTCCAAAAAAATTAGTGCCTCTAGTTTTGAACTCTCCTAACTTAGGGAAAATATCTTTTGCTATTCACCTTATCTATGTCCTGCATGATTTTATAAACTTCCTATAATGTCAACCTTTGACATTCCAGTGCAATAACTCTGAAAGAAATAGGAGGGTGGAGCTGATTTTAATGCAGGAGTTCTTTGGGCACTTGAACTTGTTTTGGGGAAACAGGCCTATCAGAAAAGTGCTGCTTACTGTTAACCTTCAGTAGATATAAACCTACACCGCACAATCTTTAATCGTAAGAGTTCATTCATTCCAGGTATTAGTCTCATAAACATTCTCTGAGCTACTTCTAATGCATTTACATGCTTCCTTTAAAATATGATGACCAATACTGTAAGGATACTTTTTGACTCCTGGAGTACAGAGGAGGTTCACCAAGCAGTTGCCTGGAATGGAACAATTGAGTAAAAAGGAGAGACAAGATAGGCTAGGATTGCTCTCTTTAGAGCAGAGAAGGCTGAACAAGTAAGATTGAGGCAATGGTTAAGATGAATAGAGAACAATTATGCCCAATGGTTGAGGGGTCAAATCACAGGAAGACATATCTTTAGGATAAGAGGCAGGAGAGTCAGTGGGGATTTTGGGGAATAAAACTGATTTCACTCAGTGAGTGGTGGGAATCTGGAATGCACTGTCTGAGAAGGTGGTGAGGCCGGACACTTTGGAACCTTTTTTTTTGACAAATATATTTGGGCGAGTACATCAAATGTCATAATAATCAAGGATATGGGACAAGTGCAAGAAATTGTGATTAGCACACCTTTATTGGTGTAGATTCGTTGGACCATTGCCTATGCTGTATGAATGTATGTATTTCTGTGATGTGGTGTCATCAGTGCCCTTTCATAACTAAAGCATAATCTCCTTATTTAAAAACTTGAAGCAAAGCAAATGTGAGAAGTAGTTGATGCCTATTTTAATTAAACCCAAAAGCTTCGATTTGTGATTATAAATAATAGAGATTAGTTTCCACACAGGCATCCTTCTGTGGTTCCAACTCTTTGTTTGTTTTTTAAAAATATCCTAAGACCTCCAAGTTGTTTACTTTACTCTAGTGGTTCTGATGGACTGCTTGCCACCTCTGCTTTAAAAGCTCTCTCCAAAATAAAACTGACAAAATAACCTCAAAGTTACAGTCTTTACAGTATTTAACTGGAGGAAATGATATCTCACGAGTGTAGGTGTCAGACTTTCAAATTGGGAATTTATGTATGGTGACCAGAGATTCAATTAATGTTTCCAAGTGTAACTACCAATAAAGACTTGGGACTGGCTGAACATTGATAGAGAACTTTTTTATTAGTTAAACCGGCTGTACTTGAAGTTGATACAGAACTTGATCAAGAATACTGAGAGAATGGTTATCATGTTTTAGCATTTGTTTTCTCTTATTGTCCTTTTCGTATGTCATTGTTTTATTTCAATTCATCAGATCCTTGCATAGCCTGGATTTTGTATTTCTATGTTGAAAACTAAGAGAAGGACATAATTTTAGTTTCTTTTTATTTTGAGTGGTATTAGGTTGTCTGGAAAGCTGTTTACATTTTGTGATTGCAAATAAAACCACACGAGCAACAGTTCTGCGCTTTAGGGCTAGGAAGAGGGGAAAGTAATGGTCTGTGGCCCATCAACAATGTGTTATATGATACAGCGAGACAAACAGGGAAAAGAAAATGCCGCCTTCAGAAAGTCATAAGATTGATAAGCACAGGTTTCTTTCCAAGGAAGAACCGGGTCAGAGTGAAAAGGCTTGTAAGAATAGTGCAGTTAGCATTCTCCAAAGTAATCAAAGCTCAGGAGCGAGTAAGTTGATAAACATTTTAAAGGGTTTTGAGATGAGACATTAACCAAAAATAGCATTGAGTGAATGCAGAAGTTTGCCAGAAAGGTGAAGTGTGCCTATTATATATAGAACACTAGTGGAAGTTGGATGCAACTTCCATTGAGGTTTTTTGTATTTCTAAATTTTATCGAGGGCAAGAGCTCAGTATCTATTTCTGACACTTATAAGAAAATAGTTGTGTAGTGTAAAATAGTTTTATACACTCTTTGTGTAATAAACTTCATTGATCCTTTGGTAGTACAATGGCAATCTTGTATGGAATATGTTCAATGACTGACCAGCATAGTAAACAAATAGAGTAAGTGTTTTTTTCCCTCACTATGCAGCATTGAAACCCAGCTTTAATCTGACTAGCTGGGTCAATAATAACAGTATACTTGATGAAATGTTAATGGCTTTACGTGCATCTAATTTGGCTATTTGAAACATGGGTTTGCATGGATACCTTCGTTCATTTATCTTATCAATTTTCAATGAGCAAGATAGCCAGCTTGTCAGAGCAAATTGTGCAACATTTCACACTGGTATGTTATCCTGAATTTGTAATAGTTGACCTTTATGTCATTAGGTTGATGGCACAAAGGACCCTGGAACCACCCCTGCTACAAAACAAATGGATGATGATTTGGGAATAAGACGATACAGCGACAGTCTAGCTAGTTTGTTGGAAGATGAAAGGCTGTTGTCACTGGCTAGTTTAGAAGACCAGTCCTCAGGTACAGTGTTAAGTGGTTTCCTGATTTCCTGTGGCAATGTTCATCTTGTACTTAAACTACACTGTAAAAAGTATGGATCATTAACAAAAAAGCACATGAGCCTAGTGTTTACTCCTGCGTTTTTAAGTTTGTCGTGTCCAAAGTAATTTTTGTTCACTGCACCAGGAAGTTTTTTTGACTTTACTTTCATTGTATTTAAATAAATTCCTTTTTTACCTAAAGTAAAATGCTGTGGAATCTTGCAAAAGGCAAGATATCCAATTGGCCTATCAGACATCCAGTACTTGATGAAAAATTTTTGTTTTGTTTAGTCCTATTTACGTAAGTAGCTTTGCAATGATGGTTTTTTTCTCTATGCGTGAATACAGTTCCTGTTTGTTTGAACATATTACCTTAAAATATGGTGGAAGCATTTTGTAGGTCATAATAACTCATTGCATGACTACAAGGCTCTTTCTCATCACTTTGGCTCTTTCGCTAATTATTTTAAATTTAATGACCCCCAAGATAGTGACCCTTTTGTCAATGGTAACAGTTTGACTGTAATTCATCGCAACTATTCATGATTCTTGTTCTGCCTGCTGATTTAAATATTCATGTTTTATAATCTTTCATTACATTAAAGATGCTGTATAAACATAGTTCCAAAAATTAATAATACCTCAATTCTAACAGATGATGATGAGTTTGCTGCTGAAGCATTTGGTGATGAGAGGCTGGAAGCTTATTTCAAACAGTTGGTCCCACCAGGAACACAGAGGGGTCACACTGAAGGACAAGAGCTCCCTGAAGTCCATGCTGCATTTCAAGTAACCAGTAATAATCCAACCAGATGGCACCAGGTAATTTCAAGTCCTGTCAGTGTATTGCACATTTAGTCTCCTAAGGTTTGATTATTACAATACAAATAAAAGGCTAATTTTCATGATGCAGTAAGACCGCACCCTTTTCTATTTAGGCTTCTATGAATCAATAGAAACACTTGCCTCTAAACAACTGTGGTTTTTATCAGCAATCGCATCAGTCTTTACTCTGTCATGCTTCCACACTGGTGTTTTTGACATAGTGACAGTACATCGTTGCACTCTTCAATGTACTGGTTCTGTAAACATTTGGGTGCATACGATGTATTGGTTATGTTGCTAAGTTGCGTTCTGTGCACATAAGGATTCTTAATAATCCAACCTTGCAGCACAATTGCCTGTGTTTAGTCTTTTAAATAGTGAGCTAAAATGTATGGATTTCTAAGTAACTACTTGAGCTTAGCTGTGATAAGATGCATAATCGGTCCTACAATAGCGCATGATCAATCACGTAGCTAAGTGGAATAACTTCTGTATTGCATAGGGTACAACATCTTGAATAGAAATCCCATATGCAATTTGAAACTTTTTTTCACTGCATTAGGGAATGAATTGCTTGGTGCATCTAAGTTTACTGGGCTATCCTTAATGAAATATTGTTTTTAAATACTACTAATGCATTACAGTTAACTAATAAAATCTTGTATTTTGCTTTTGAGATTAAACCTCGTGGGGTATACTATCATGTTGGTGGACTATTGCTAATGCCACAATTGAATTGCATGTACATTTGCACTAGTTAGGATCCTGTACAAGACTGCACATATCTGTTTCAGTCTGATTCTGGAGAATACCTTTTTTGTTTTGGTTTTTTTTGAAAGCAGATGATGTGTGGTATTCAGGAAACTGAAAGTGGGTCTGGGTGGAATACTATTGGGAGCATCAGTGTGGACCCATGGGATTCTATGGTTCTCTCAGAAAGGTAGATCAAACTTAGTGCAATTCTGAGCCCCCAAAGCCTCCAGAACTTATCTTGAGCCCTGACAACAACACTTGGTTCTCTTAATACCTGGAACTAGTTTCTGAGCTCTAATAGCATACAGCAATCTAACTACTCTTGACTTCTCAAATCCCTTCGTCAGAACCAATATTCAGTTTTCTTGCCAGTAGCATTGCTAAAACTAGCACTGCTTAACATGGCCTCTACATCTGAATCTTAAAGTATAGAAAGGTCCTTTGGCCTATTGTATCTGTGCCAGCTATCAAACACCTTTCTGGTATCTTTTTCTTTAAAGTTGAATTCTACAGAATTTCAAGTGATCTATATATTTAAATGTTTTAGTTACTGCCTCTGCCAGCTTTTCAGGCAGTATTGTGACCCACAGGGGTAGCAGTCTATTTATGAAGGTATTGTTATTCCTGGAGTCATGACAAATGTTAGTTTTCTTAAGGTACCTATGGTACTCCAGTTTATCTGACTTTCAGACCAAGATTAATAAAACACTGACCAGAATTCTGTCCTAACGAAGTATAAGTAAAGAGCTATAACCATTGGCATATGAATCTCCTAACTAAAATTAATCTCTCAAACTCCATCTCATGAACAAACAAACAGGGAAAATAGATTATTGATGGAGGTAGAGAAAACTGGGAAATCGGTTCAATGGTTTTTGCTTCATGGCTCCATGATAAGATTCTTTTTCTGGCTCACTGAACCCTAGCTGTTCAGTTGTCTTTCTGTGGAAGTTTCTAATGATTTATAAGAAGTGCATAGTGCCTTTTGTACTGAGGAAATGTCTCTGATTTATGAGTTGAGAAATCACAACTCTCAGCAACTGCTGCACAAAAGGTAGCTGGTTTTCTTCAAAATTTTTAAATTTGATTTGTTTTTACTGCAGAGAATGGCCAACCTTTTGAGAACATCAGCACTGTACACAATTGTCTTTCTCTGTCTCTAACATGATTCCAGTTTCACCCTGCTGACTAAGCAAGCCCTGTACTCCTGATTAACTGCATGTTGCAGTAACTCATAGCCACGAAAGTAGTTCACAATAGATATTTAATTCCTTGCTGTACAATTATGTATCCATCTTGGTGATTCCTGTTTTAAAAAAAAAACATTGTTTCTTCTTTGTAATCTCCCTTTTTTAATGACACAAACAAAAATATCTCCTGCCGCCAAGCCAATTTTGGAATTGGTTTGCCAAATTGCCTTGGATCCCATGGGGTTTTAACTTCTTGGATCTCCCACGAGACCTTGTTAAAAGCCTTACTAAAGTCCCTATAGTCTGCATCTGATGCACTACACTCACCCACACATTTTAGACACCTCTCAAAACTTTGGAAACTATTATGTCTGACATCATCCCCTGATAAAACCATGTCGATTATTTTGATTAATTCGTGCCTCTCTGAGGCAGTTGCTTCTGTCCATCAGAACGTTTTCCCAATAGTCTTTCTAAAGCTAATGTTACACCTACTGGCCTCTAGTTCTCTCGTTTATTTTTACCATCCTTCTTGAATGGTGCCAGGTCAGCTGCACTCCATTCCCTTTTTATCTAAAAGTTGGAAATGAATGTTAGAGACTCCTGAAGTCTCTCTTCTTGCCTCCCACAACAGCCTGTGCTTCATTGCATTTGGGCATGGGGACTTAACCAGTTAAGGACCCAATTTAAACTGCTAATACCTCATACCTCTCAATTATAATTTGTCCAAGTATATTTTCATGCTCTTCCCTGATTCTTATACCTAAACTGTTATGTGAACTATTAATTTTTAAAGATTCAACTTTGCCCCCCACTCTTTGTTTTGCTATCTTCTATATGCTTTTTGATTTTTTTTTAACTTGGCAGTGTATTTTGTTCTGTACTCTCTGTTTGCTGATTTTTGTAAACTCCTGTACTTTGTATGTGCCTTGAGGGCTTCTGGTGTTTTGAGTCCTCAATCTGCAAAAAGCTTTCCTTTATTTTACCTCCTCAGTCCTATACGTCCCTCTGTCTGGAGTTCTCTGGAATCTTTGTCCCACTTTTCTTCTTTTAGAAGAGCATTTGGCCCTCCACTTTCATTATTTCCTTTTTTGAAAGTCTCCCAATACCTGCTCCTTCTCCACTTTTGGCCAGATCCTATTTTCAGTTTTGAAATCAACTTGACCCCAAATCAAACTTTTTTTTTCCCTCTAGTCCATCTTTGACCATTTCCATAACCTACCTTTTTTAAAATCTTGTTCTGTTATGGTCACTATCACTGAAATGCTCTGTCACTGACCTTTTTAATTTGTGTAAAATTAGCACTGCCCCACTACTTGGACTTTCTGCAGGTTGGATACATCGAATATTTCTACTCCCTTTTAAGCCATTCACACTTAATCGATATTGGGAAAGTTAAAATCTTCTACTGTTATTACCCCATTACTTTCACACTTCAGAAATGTGGCTATATATCTGCTCTTCTGTGTCTCCCTGTTTGGGGGTCTATTGTATGTTCCCAACAATTTTGCCCTCAAGTTTTTTTTTGTTGGTAAGTTCTACCTAATGGCCTCAACTGAGGAGCCTGCTAAGACACTATCCTTTCTTTATTGTAGTTATTAATGACACCCTCCCTCTCTCACTTGAAGCGAATATTGAAGAGTCCTGTCGCTCCCTCAACCATCTATCCTGGATTGAAGCAGCACAATAGCTCAGTGGTTAGCACTCTGCCTCACAGCACCGGGAGCCACTGTGTCTGGTGACTGTGCAAACTCCACACAGACGTTCTCTCCATGTCTGCGTGGGTTTCCTCCATGTGCTCCGGTTTCCTCCCCACAGTCCAAGGGTGTGCAGGTTAGGTGAATTGGCCAAACTAAATTGCCCATTGTGTTCAGGGTTGTGTAGATGAGGTTCATTCATCGGGACTAAATGTGTGGGAATGGGTCTGGGTGAGTTATTTTTTGGAGGGTCAGTGTGGACTTGTTGGGCCGAAGGGCCTGTTTCCACGCTGTAGGGATTCTATGATATGTCAGTGTGTTAATCAATACTCTCAATACATTTTCTTATTCTCAAGACTCCCTTTATTTTGACATAACAACAGTTTAGCCAGGAAGGATAATATTTATGTCTTGATTACATATGCTTTGCTCTAAGTTTGCTCGCTGAGCTGAAAGGTTTGTTTTCAGACATTTAGTCACCATACTAGGTAACATGATCAGTGAGTCTCTGGTGAAGCACTGGTGGTATGGCCTGCTTTTCATTTGTGTTTAGGTTTCCCTGGGTTTGTGATTCTACATCCAGAACCTCGACCTGAGCTACAAATCTTCTCAGAACTCTCTAATATGCTTTGCTGCCAGACTAACTTTATTTTTCTTCTACATTTGTCTATGCATCACCCACTCTTGTATGTCTGTTCTATTTCATTTCAGCTGGCAAACAAATTTAAAACCCCACCAACAGCGCAAGTTGACTGAAACGTCCCCCTAAAAACCATAAACTATTGTGATTCAGGGACTGACCTTGTGAATTAGTAACCTCAAGCCCTCCTGCACCAGCTATGCGTTCATCTACTCTACCTGTCTTCCTATGCTGTCTAGCATGTGGCATTGGGAATAATCCAAAGATGACTACCTTTTTTGATTTTAGTTTTCAATCTAAATTCTTGATGTAAAACCACCTCCTTCTGTCTGTCATTAGTGGTATGACCTCTGCAGTCCTCACTTTTTTTTCCCTCTGAATATTATCCCCACCTCATCCTTTTGAATGCCTTGCAACAGTTCAGAAACATCTTGGCCCTGGCCTCAGGGGGACATAGTATTGTGGAGTTACATCAGAAACCCCTGTCTGGGCACTTTGCTATGGAGTGTCCTACAAATATAGCTGTTCCTTTTGTCTAATCTCCCCTTGTGTTGCTGAGTTCTGACCGCATGCTTCAGAGGAACTTTCACTGAGCATTTTTCAATGTAAAACAAAATCTGTACTGGAGTGTGATGCACTCCGGGATTTTCCTGACTCCGTGACCCCCCTTTATTGTGACTAACAGTCACTCACTGCTTCCCGACTACACGTTTTAAATTATAGCACCAAGAGATCTAATCGTGTACTACCAGTATAACACAGCCTTGTGGAAACAATAAGGTGTGAATGCTCCTGAACCTGGAGATGTGGTCGGCCAGACTGCTGGAGTCACTGGTTCGCAGGCTGTGCAACACATTCTGCTTTAACTTGCTCACTTGCTACTAATTAGTTTACTGCTTCATGCTAATGTCACTTTTATAAGTTTGTTCAGGTCTGACCTGTTTCCTGTTGCGATTTAACTGCTGTTGAGATTTCTCTGGGCCTTGCCTTCAGGCTTTTATGGCAAATCTCTGATATCATTCACTCTATTCCTCTCTGTCTGGCTACTATTCAAGTCACCAGTAGCCTGTAGACTAGAAAAACCTTATTCTGATTCCTGTTGAGTTCCACTTCGGTCATGCTATCGTTACCTTTTGGCCATGTTGCTTGGTGTTCCAGTAATGTGTCATTTAGTTCAAAGTCTTCGAACTTTATGGTTTGTGAGTGAAAATTGTGATGATGCTGCTCCTTTTTAACTAGGTTATGTTGTTCTTGGGTTTTTTTTTTGTTCAGAATGCCTTAAAATCTGAGTTCGAAAGGTTTTAGGGCTAGTTTGATTTGATTGTACCTAACAGATACTGCCTTAGCCGAAAGGCTTTCAAATATAAAAAAAAACACCTTTTAAACAATGAAAACAGTGGTTAGTTCTCCCTGCTCTACTTTTCTCTAGTTTGTTTTGGTTTGCAAGCAGTCTTTTTTGGCTGCTAATTCAAGAAACAGTTGCATGGATGGCTTGGTCCCTCTGTCCCCGTAAGACCCGGTATTTAATTTTAGGTTTTGTGTCAAGGGGTGTTTTTGGGGCTATCGCAAGTCTTTGGAACAGCATCGTTAAGTTGGGTTTTGGATAGCTTAAGTTATTGAGTTGGTGTTTCATTCAGTAATCTTGTAAGTAAATTCTGTTTTGTTTAGAACGAAGTAATTTGACCAGCTGCGTCCCTCCTGGAGTATCCCTGTTACACCTGCTTAAAATAACTAGCGAAGTTAGGTTCTGGGCTAATTTCCTCAAATGTTTTGAGTTGATCTGGCCTGGTCCATTACAGAATGAACTATATTGCTGAACGTAATTGTAAAACCATTTTTGGTTTAAAATGATACTTTTGAAGGTTTATTGGTCATGTTCTAGGGTAATTTTCAAATGCCTCCTGTTCGACAAGAAGCTACTGGAATGGATTCAGCACCATCAAGTGGTCCAGATACAGAAGATGAGTTGGAGGCTGCCCAACAGAGTGCTTTGCAAGTACACTTGTCTCGATCAACAAGGCAATTGGTATGTATATTGTACTTATTACAGAGAAGGAAAATTATTTAAGTGTTTGCAAACTTTTTTAAAAAATGTGCAATATCTATGAACTTGTCCAATCTTTTATTACATTGACTTTCACAAGTCAACAGCCACTGAATTTTGTCAATTTATCCACAGGACTTTGATATAACAATACTAGTCCACCCTTTTTTAGATACCCTTTTTTAAAGTCAGATATAGCTTTTGCAAATCTTTTGGGTTCTGTCTGGTGGCTCAGTGGTCAGCACTGCTGCCTCACAGTACCAGGGAGCCAGGTTTGATTTTACCATTGGGTGACTGTGTGAAGTTTATTGTCTTTGCTGTGTCCGTGGGTTTTCTCCCTGGGTGCTCCATTTGTGGGGGGTGAAAATGGCTTTTTTCCACACTGTGTAGGGGTTGTTTGCAATAGTAATCCCATTTTAATGAGGTAACAATTCCATAATATTGTGGTTAGTATATTGAAGTTGATGAAAAATGTAACCAGTATATAGGACAAAGGTGAAAGTTGGCACAATCTCAACTCTGTTCTGGTGTTTATGTTGAAGTGTACAATAATGATCGAAAGACTGACTTTATCTTTACCTGTAGCATAAAAATGAAATGCACTATAGTGAGTTGCATGTGATTTTTGTTGTAGTGTTTCCCTATTTGAGCTATAAGGGGAGAGGCTGAATATGCTGAGACTATTTTCCCTGGAGTGCCAGGCTGAAGGGTGACATTTTTATAAAGGTTTATAAAATCATGAGGGGCATGGATAGGATAAATAGACAAGGTCTTTTCCCTGGTGTGGGGGAGTCCAGAACTAGAGGGTGTAGGTTCAGGGTGAGAGAAGAGAGATATAAAAGAGACCTAAGGGGCACCTTTTTTACGCAGAGGGTGATGCGTGTATGGAATGCGCTGCCAGAGGAAGTGGTGGAGGCTGGTACAATTGCAACATTTAAAAGGCATCTGGATGGGTTTTAGGACTATGCAGAGTTTAGAGGAACAGAGGACTAGATCAGATTAGGATATTTGGTCGGCATGGATGAGTTGGACTGAAGGGATTGTTTCTGTGCTGTACATCTGACTCAAAATCCATTGAATAAATGCCATTGGTTTCTCAACTTTACCAGCAAAGAATTACAGTTCAGGAATAACCTGGTTTTGATCTGAAATCTAGGCTATTTCAGCTCCGCACACGTAAAATGCTACAATTAGCATCATATTACCTGAGTTTCCCAACTGTGAATGTTCTCTAGTACTTAGTGGAATGAGGCATATGTGACACTGAGAACCATCTGGACCCTGGTCTTTGTAAAAGCCTGTTGGTGTTTGTATCTCACTTACTTTCAAGAGAAGATTGTTGAGCAAAGTGCATGAATTATGGCTTAGAAAGGGTGGAAGCTGGGAAGTTGTTTCTGTTAGGCGGTGAGACTAGGACCCATGGGCACAGCCTTAAAATTAGAGGGGGTAAATTTAGAATGGAAATGAGACATTTCTTCAACCAGAGTGGTGGGCCTGTGGAATTCATTGCTACGGAGCGCAGTGGAGGCCGGGACATTGGGTGTCTTCAAGATTGATTGATAATTCCTTGTGAGATCAAGAACTAAAGGGCTATGGGGAGATTGCGGGTAAGTGGAATTGAAACGCCTATCGGCCATGATTAAATGGCGGAGGGGACTTGATGGGCCAAATGGTCTTGTTTCCACTCCTATGTCTTCATGTGAACTTATTTACTTGCCCAGGAAAAACTGAATGCCGTAGCTTTATTTCACGAGTTTGTATATCAACTTTTCCCAAAAGATGTGGGTGTCCCTATGCACTGATTATTGAATGCAAGCATGTGGGTGCTTCAGGCAGTTAGGAAAGCAAATGATATGTTGTAGCAACTAGGAAAAAGTGACAACTGCAGATGCTGGAAATGAGTCGGAAGATATGGCACTGGAAAAGCATGGTATATCAGGCAGTATCCGAGGAGCAACAGTTTTGATGTTTCAGGCATAAGCCCTTCATCAAGAGTATTGGCCCAAATGAAATGTTGGCCTTCAATGCAAAATGGTTTGAGTACAGAAGTAGTGAAGTCTTAATGCACCTGTACAGGACATAGACGAGGCTGTGGTCTCACCAAAGAAAAGGTATAGTTTCTGTAGAGGGAATTGAGCCAATGTTCACCGACTGATTCCTGCGATGGCAGGTTCCTCCTGAAGGTAGTTGTGTCTACTGGGTCTGTATTCACTGGAGTTTACAAGAATGGTAGAAGATCTCATTGAAACATAAAACTGAGAGTATTGTGTCCAGCCCTGTCAAAGATGTTGTTTCTGCTTACCAAACTATCCAGCACAACTGGTTTTGCAATATGTAGTAGATCAGATTCTGGGTAAGGTTGAAACTTTCTTGCTGGAACAGCACAGCAGGTCAGGCAGCATCCAGGGAACAGGAGATTCGACGTTTCGGGCACAGGCCCTTCTTCAGATTCTGGGTAATCCAAGATGGAGGACGGGAAAATGTTCTGGCTGTAACAACTGCTCTTTTGATTTGTTGCTTTTTTTTTTTGAGGTATTTTAAGTGTTGGAGGTGGTTTTTCTCGAATCCCAGGAGCAGCAATTACTGTTTTATATGCTGTTGCATTGTTCTGGAACTTTGGAGGAAAAAAGTAAACAATAGCAGTTTTTTAAAAGGGAGAGGGACAGACAAAGGAAGTGCATGTGAGGTCAGTGCAGGAGAGGGAAAGCAAAAGAAACCCACATCGCTAACTGACAGAATTAACAGTTACTGCCTTTGGTGTCGAATTCATGTATCCCTGGACATTGGAGTGCATCTGGGAAAATAAAAAAAAACAGTGGAAATTAACAACTGATCTTGGAGGAACCTGTCTGGGAGAGGTCACAGCACAGAAGCAGATAAGTGGCTATAAGTAGAACTTAAAATATAAGCTGTAAGTATTAATTTAACTTGGAGCAGTGTTTATTAGAGGAATCAGACAGTTTTCTGCGTCTGGAGACTGAAAGAACCAAAAATGGCCTTTACTAGAGTGTGCGAGTTTAGGGAGAGTTTACGGGTTACTGAGGATTATATCTGCAATAAATTCCGATGGTTGCAAATCCTAACTGGTCGAATGGATTAGTTGGAGAGGCAGTTAGAGGCAATGCGGAATTTACAAGAGCAAGAGGATGGGATAGATGGCAGTTATGGGGCGGGGGGAGGGGTGGGAGTCTCAGATACAGTCACATAGATGGGCTTACTCCAGGAAAGGTAAGAGAGGTAGGCAGGTGATGCAGGAGTCTTCTATGGCTATCCCTATTTTAAATAAGTGTGCTGTTTTGCTCAATGTAGGGGGTGATGGATTCTCAGGCGAACGTAGCACAAGCAGCCAAGTTTCTGGTATTGAGACTGGCTCTAATGCAATGAGAGGTACGTTGGGTTCCAGGCGATCAATTGTGTTAGGGGACTCTCTCTAGGCCAAGGTACAGACAGACGTTTCTGTAGCCAGCAGCGAAAAATCAGAATGGCGTGTTGCTTCTCTGGTGCCAGGATCAAGGATGTCTCAGCGAGGGTTCAGAATGCTCTCGAGGGGGAAAGGTGCCAGCAGGAGGTCATTGTCCACATTGGAACCAATAACGTAAGAAGGGAAAAGGTTGAGATTCTGAAGGGAGATTACAGGAAGTTAGGCAGAAAATTAAAAAGGAGGTCCTCAAGGGTAGTAATATTTGGATTACTCCCAGTGCTACGAGCTAGTGAGGGCAGGAATAGGAGGGTTGAGTAGATGAATGCCTGGCTGAGGCGCTGGTGTACAGGAGAAGGATTCAAGTTTTTGGATCATTGGAATCTCCCTTTTGGGTAGAAGTGATCTGTGTAGAAGAAGGAGGGATTGCACCTAAATTGGAAGGGGACTAATATACTGGCAGGGAGATTTCCTAGAACTGGTCGGGAGGATTTAAACTAGTAAGGTGAAGGGGTGGGACCCAGGGAGACAGTGAGGAGAGATTTCAATCTGAGACTGGTACTATTGAGAACAAAGGCAAGTCATACAGTCAGGGCAGGCAGTGACAATGCAGAGAACAAGTTAGTGCTGATAAATTAAACTGTTGTCATGGCCGGGTGGTTAAGGCGATGGATTGGAAATCCTTTGGCGTATCCCCACGTAGGTTCTGATCCTACTGACTCCGTTATAAATGCATTCCTGCTGGAACATTTTTGAGGATACTGGGATTGTATTCGTTGGAGTTTAGAAGATTAAGGGGAGACTTAATAGAGACTTACAAAATAATACATGGCTTGGAAAAGGTGGATGCTAGGAAATTGTTTCAGTTAAACGAGGAGACTAGGACCCGTGGACACAGCCTTAGAATTAGAGGGGGTCATTTCAGAACAGAAATGCGGAGGCATTTCTTCAGCCAGAGAGTGGTGGGCCTGTGGAATTCATTGCCACGGAGTGCAGTGGAAGCCGGGACGCTAAATGTCTTCAAGGCCGAGATTGATAGATTCTTGTTGTCTCGAGGAATTAAGGGCTACGGGGAGAACGCTGGTAAGTGGAGCTGAAATGCGCATCAGCCATGATTGAATGGCGGAGTGGACTTGATGGGCCGAATGGCCTTGCTTCCACTCCTATGTCTTATGGTCTTATGGTCTTATATATATTTATTTCAATACAAGGGGCCTACCAGGGAAGGCAGCTGAACTCAGGGCATGGTTAGGAACATGGGTCTGGGATATCATAGCAATTACAGAAACATGGCTCAGGGATGGACAGGACTGGCAGTTTAAGTTCCAGAATACAAATGCTACAGGGAGGAAAAAAAGGGAGGCAAGAGAGGAGGGGGAGTGGCGCTTTTGATAAGGGACAGCATTATAGCTGTGCTGAGGGAGGATTTTCCTGGAAGTACATCCAGGGAAGTTATTTGGGTGGAACTGAGAAATAAGAAAGGGTTGATCACCTTATTGAGATTGTATTATAGACCCCCCCCTTAGTCAGAGGGAGATTGAGAAACAAACTTGTAAGGAGATCTCAACTATCTGTAAGAATAACAGAGCGGTTATGGTAGGGGATTTTAACTTTCCAAACATCAACTGGGACTGCCATAGTGTTAAAGGTTTAGATGGAGAGGAATTTGTTAAGTGTGTACAAGACAATTTTCTGATTCAGTATATGGATGTACCTACTAGAGAAGTTGCAAAACTTGACCTACTCTTGGGAAATATGGCAGGGCAAGTGACTGTGATATCAGTGAGGAGCATTTTGGGGCCAGCAACCATAATTCTAATTGTTTTAAAATAGTGATGGAAAAGATTAGACCAGATCTAAAAGTTAAAAGGCTAATTTTAATGGTATTTAGGCAAGAATTTCAAAAGCTGACTGGAGGCAGATGTTTGCAGGTAAAGGGACAGCTGGAATATGGAAAACCTTCAGAAATGAGATAACTAGTATCCAGAGAAAGTATCACCCTGTCGGGGTGAAAGGAAAGGCGGGTAGGTATAGGGAATGCTGGATGACTAAAGAAATTGAGGGTTTTGTTTTAAAAAAAGGAAGTATTTGTCAGGTATAGACAGGATAGATCGAGTGAACCCTTAGAGTATAAAGGAAGTAGGAGTATACTTAAGAGGGAAATCAGGAGGGTGAAAAGAGGACATGAGATAGCTTTGGCAAATAGAATGAAGGAAATTCCAAAGGGTTTTTACAAATATACTAAGGACAAAAGGGTAACTAGGGAGAGAATAGGGCCCCTCATGATTCCTGAAGAAGGGCTTATGCCCGAAACGTCGATTCTCCTGTTCCCTGGATGCTGCCTGACCTGCTGCACTTTTCCAGCAACACCTTTTCAGCTCTGATCTCCAGCATCTGCAGACCTCACTTTCTCCCCTCCAAGATCAGCAAGGCGTCCTTTGTGTGGAGCCGCACAAAATGGGGAGGTACTAAACGAGTATTTACTGTGGAAAAAGGTCATGGAAGATAAATATATGTAGGGAATTAGATGGTGACATCTTGAAAAATGTCCATATTACAGAGGAGGAAGTGAAATGCATAAAGGTGGATAAATCCCCAGAACCTGATCAGGTATACCTAGAACTCTGTGGGAAGCTCGGGAAGTGATTGCTGGGCCTCTTGCTGAGATATTTGTGTCATCAATAGTCACAGGTGAGGTGCCGGAAGACTGGAGGTTGGCTAATGCGCCATTCTTTTTAAGAAGGGCGGTAAGGACAAGCCAGGGAATTATAGACCAGTGAGCCTAATGTCAGTGGTGGGCAAGTTGTTGGAGAGAATCCTGGGGGACAGGATGTACATGTATTTGGAGAGGCAAGGACTGATTAGGGATAGGGTCAAGATTAGAGTGGTGCTGGAAAAGCCCAGGGGAGGCAGCATCGGAGGAGCAGGAAAATCAACGTTTTGGGCAAAAACCCTTCATCACAGACTCCCTACCACAGCCACATCTGCCTCCTCAGTGCTTTCGCAACCAACTGATTAGGGATAGTCAACATGGCTTTAGACATGGGAAATCATGTCTCACAAACTTGATTGAGTTTTTTGAAGAAGTAACAAAGAGGCTTGAGGGCAGAGCAGTAGATGTGATCTATATGGACTTCAGTGAGGTGTTCGACAAGGTTCCCCATGGGAGACTGGTGAGCAAGGTAGATCTCATGGAATACATGGAGAACTAGCCATTTGGATGCAGAACTGGCTCAAAGGTAGAAGACAGAGGGTGGTGGTGGAGGGTTGTTTTTCAGACTGGAGGCCTGTGACCAGTGGAGTGCCACAAGGATCGGTGCTGGGACCAGTACTTTTTGTCATTTATATAAATGATTTAGATGTGAGCATAAGAGGTACAGTTAGTGAGTTTGCAGATGATACCAAAATTGTAGGTGTGGGCAGCGAAGAAGGTTACCTCAGATTACAACGGGATCTTGACCAGATGGGCCTATAGGCTGAGAAGTGGCAGATGGAGTTTAATTCCAATAAATGGGAGGTGCTGCATTTTGGGAAGGCAAATCTTAGCAGAACGTATACACTTAATGGTAAGGTCCTAGGGAGTGTTGCTGAACAAAGAGACCTTGGAGTGCAGGTTCATAGCTCCTTGAAAGGTAGATAGTATAGTGAAGGCGTTTGGTATGCTTTCCTTTATTGGTCAGAGTATTGAGTATAGGAGTTGGGAGGTCATGTTGCGGCTGTACAGGACATTCGTTAGGCCACTGTTGGAATACTGTGTGCAGTTCTAGTCTCCTTCCTATCGGAAAGATGTTGAAAGGGTTCCGAAAAGATTTACAAGGATGTTGCCAGGGTTAGAGGATTTGAGCTATAGGAAGAGGTTGAATAGGCTGGGGCTGTTTTCCCTAGAGTGTTGGAGGCTGAGGGGTGACCGTAATTGAGGTTTCTCAAATCGTGAGGGGCATGGATAGCATAAATAGACAAAGTCTCTTCCCTGAGGTGGTGGAGTCCAGAACTAGAGGGCATAGGTTTAGGGTGAGAGGGGAAAGGTGTAAAAGGGACCTAAGGGGCACCCTTTTCACACAGGGTGGTATGTGTATGGAATGAGCTGCCAGAGGAAGTGGTGGAGGCTGGTACAATTTGCAGCACTTAAGAGGCATTTGGATGGGTATATGATTGGGAAGGATTAGGAGGGATATGGGCCAGGTGCTGGCAGGTAGGACTAGATTGGGTTGAGATGTCTGGTCGGCATGGACGAGTTGGATCGCACTGTCTGTTTCTGTGCAGTACATCTCTATGACTGACTGAGATGAGTAGAAGTTCCCTTTGAGGATGGCTACACTGTGGAATTTTCTCACAATGAAATAGAAATGTGGTCACTGTTTTAAGAAAGAAATAGATTTCTAAATGCATCCAAGGATATGGACAAAGAGCAGGAACATGGTATTGAGGATCAGCATTGGTCATGTTGCATCGCGCACTGGGCTCAGAGGCCTAAATTTGTTTGGGCTGGGAATGATACCCCTGAAGCAAAGTGATAAACTTCCAACCACAACCATCTTGCATTCTGTGCCAGGAATGACTTCACCCAGTGGAGCATTTCCCTTGATTCCATTGACTCCATTTCGACAGGATGACTTGACCAGTTTGAAAGCTGCCTTGATATCCAGTGCAGTGATCTCCCTCGCCCATGGGGTTCAATTGTTTTGTCCTTTTTGGTTTGTTTTTCTTTGAACCCACTGTTTGAGCTCAGGAGCTGAGTTGCCCTGCTGGAATCCAGAGATTGTCAGTGAACAGTGTCCTTTTGATAGTGAGGTTGGCAAGCTGTTTTGTCACTTTTGAACAAGAGCAGGATGAGGTCGTAATTAGCTGAGGTGCATTCATCCTGCTTTTTGCATACAGGACAAACTAGGGCAATTCCCATGGTTGGGTAGATGTTTGTTTGTATTTTAACTGTACTGGAATAGGTTGGCTTCGGGCTCGACTAGTTCTGGCACGCAAGTCTTCAGTACTAAAAGATGACAGGACCTTCAGCCATTTCTTAATATCACAGGGAGTGAAACTGGTTGAAAACTGGCATCTGAGAAGCTGTATGAGGAGAAGATAGATAATCCACTTAGCACTTGGGTGAAGAAGGATGTTAATGTTTCAATTATGTCTTTCATATTGATGTTGAGATGCTGGTGTTGGACTGGGGCAATCAAAGTCTTAAGTCTCACAACACTACCAAGTTGTAGTCCAACACGTTAGTTAAAAATCATAAGCTCTTCAGACTGCTGCTCCTTTTTCAGGTAAAGTATTTCACTGTGCTTCGAAAGATTGTGATTTTCTTTAAATAAACCTCTTGGACTATAACCTGGTGTCGTGTGACTTCAAGTTTTTTTATTTTACCATGATGTGCATGCCTTTCTCCATACGTGAGTGGGGATAATTGTGGAGCCTCATCTCTCTCTCTCTCTCGTTTTTACTGACCACTCACAACCGGATTCAGTTGATTTTGCATAAAGCTGCTACAAGGAACACAATAGATTTTCCACCAGCTTCAACCTAGGCAACCTTTTTTTTTCAGCTTCTGATTCCTCTGATTCACACTCAAATGTAAGTTTCACCTGTTTTTTTTTTTGCATTGTTAATGGTACACCAAATGGTTTGCTGTGCTCACAACATGGGTCTGAAGTAATTTGTTTATTGTGTTTGATATTTCTCTGAAACGCAAACCACACTAGTTCTAAATTGTTATTTAAAAACCTTTTTCTTTTAACCCCTTAGGAAAATTCTCTGGTGTTTCCTAAGTTCCACTTGTCACCATGACCATGTAGTCTGTTATGGGCTAACCTCAAATTGAACAAACATTTCTTTGAACTGCTGTTACTGCATGGAGTGCAGGCATGACCTTGTCAGTTTTTCAGCCAGGTCAACTTGCCCGCTGTTTAATAGCTGTTGCTCTGTTCTGACTGTAAGTTACAATCCCAAAAAAACTTAGGTATTTTTAAATTGTATTCTAAAATTAATGAGCTATAAACCAAATATTTGCAAACTTACTGTCTTAATTAAGGTAAGTTGCTTTAACACAACCAAGATTGGACTTCATTTTTTTTTTAATTGCATACTATACATTACAGAAGGAATGAACAATCTAAGAATTTTCAATATGCATTATCAAGTTATCTTTAATTTACAATGCAGCTTGGAGAGAGCAATCATCCCAGCTTTAGACCAGGATTGGAAGGCGGCAGTTCTGATGAGTCCATTGGACCACTTGATGAATTAAATGACATTGGATTTGAATTTCGAAGAGGAGCAGAGGGTCAGGTCATAAACTCACCAGTTGGGGGTAAGTACTGTATTATCATATGAAAGATTGCAATGTAACTAATTTTCAAACAGATGATACCCAGCCAAAACTGTGGGAGCTTTGTGCTGGCTGTCATTTTTTATTTTTAAAAACTTGTTTCTGCAACACTTGTTTGCCTAATATTTTGTTCAAAAAAGAATTTTCGCTTGAGAAATATTTCTTGCACTGAAAATCTTAACTTCATGATTCACTAGCAAAGCAGAACCTTGAGTCAGAGCTGTACAGAATGGCAACAGATCCTTTGGTCCAACTCGTCCTTGCTGACAAGGTATCCTAAATTAATCCAGTCCGATTTGCCATTTGGCTGTATACCTGTTGAACCCTTCCTATTCATATACTATCCAAATGCTTTTTAAATGTTGTAAATGGACTAACCTCCGCCACTTCCTCTGCCAGCTCTTTCCAAATACTCACCCCACGCTCTGCATGACAAAATTGCTCGTTGGGTCCCCTTTTAAAATCTTTTCCCTTTCACCTTAAACCTATGCCTTCTAGGTTTGGACTCCTCTCTCCATTCCAGTGTAAAGATCTTGTCAATTCACCCTGTTCATGCCCCTCATGGTTTTGTTTACCTCTCTGCCTCTGAAGCTCCAAGAAAAATAGCCCAAGCCTGTACAGCCTCTCCCTGTCTGCTTTGATTTCCTCAGTGTGCTCTGGTAACCTCCAACAGTCCAAAAAATGTGCAGGTTAGGTGAATTGGCCATGCTAAATTGGTGTTAGGTGAAGGGGTAAATGTAGGGGAATGGGTCTGGGTGGGTTGCTTTTTTGGAGGGTCGGTGTGGACTTGTTGGGCCGAAGGGCAATCTAATCTATCGCTCAAAGTTTCCAACCTTGCCAACATCCTTGTAAATATTTTCTGAACCTTTTTTCATGTTTCACAACATGCTTCCTATAGGAGGGAGACGAGAACTGCATGTAGTTTTTCAATTGTGGCCTAACCAATGTCCTGTCCAGCAACATGACCTCTCAACTCCGATATTCAATGCTCTGACCAATAAAGGAAAGCGGACAAAACACCACCTTCACTATCCTACCTAACTGTGACTCCACTTTCAAGGAACTGTGAGCATGCACTCCAAGATCTTTGTTCAGTGTCACACCCTAGGACCTTACCATTAAGTGTATAAGTCCTGCTAATATTTACCTTTCCAAAATGCAGCACCTCGCATTTACCTAAATTTAAACTCCATCTGCCACTCCTTGGCCCATCTGATCAAGCTCCCTTTGGACTCTGAGGTAACCTTCGCTGTCCACTGCACCTCCAATTTTGGTGTCATCCGCAAGCTTGGTGACCATATCTCTTTTATGTTAATATCCAAATCATTTGTATAAATGATAAAACACAAGTGGACCCAATACCGATCCTTGTGGCACGCTGCTTGTCACAGGCCTTTAGTCTGAAAGGCAACCCCCCACCACCATTACCCTCCGTCTTCTACCTTCAAGCCAATTCTGTATGCAAATGGCTAGTTCTCCCTGTATTCGAGCAATCTAACCTTGTTAATGAACACTTGAACATTTTATTCAAGATGCCTTTTAAAAGCCTGATGCATAGTTAAATGAGACTTGGCATGTTCTGTTGAACTAAATTTCATGCTTGAAAACCTTTTTGCCTCCAGTTGATCAAAGGGCTCTTCTATTTCTGGATAAATTTGAGATGCAAATGTTTATTCTTTAGCGTTTTCTTGTGTTCAAGTTGTGCTTCATGTGGAAAGTTAGTATAAAGAGGTCTTACCACTTGTTCTAGCTTTGGCATTGTTCACTGATCTGTCCCATGATTTTAAATATTATGACAAGCTCTATTCTCAGACTTGGCATGTCCCAATTCCCTCAGGCTTGGGGCTCAATGGACTTGGCCTTCCTGCAACATTTGGCAATCCTGAAGCAGGGCATTGAGCTGCCCTTGAGTTGTTGAATCGCTGGGCAGGAGCAGATCCTGCAATTTTGAGCAGGTTCATATCACAATACAAAATCACTGCTTATCTTAATGTCGCAATGATGACAGTCATCTGACAGCACCCAAGTGTGAAGTTGTTTGTGGAAGTGTAGGCAATTAATAAATATTTGGACCTGGAACTTAGAATTGTTTGAATGGGCTTAACAATAGTTAGGGGCTTGTTTTGGAGTTCAGACTCGAAAGGCTGAATGGCCTTTTTCTGTGTCTTAGACCATATCAAATACTACTGTCTCCAAAATAGGAAGTTTTGAGTCTCTGGTTTTGAAGGGAACTTGAGTCCAGGAGTTAAGTTTGTAATTGTATATTGGTTTGGGATTAGACAGCAGTAACGTACTATGCCCCCTGAACTCTGTGTGTTGAAGGCTCATCAGAGTATTCTTTGAGAAGATGGGATTGTCTAGAGAGTTAGGGGACTGGGCCTATCTTACACATGGGATTGAGATGAGGAAGGATGAGAAGTTGATCCCACTCTGGTTGAAGACATTTATCACCGGTTTCCAAACAACAGTCTCGCCACCCCCCTCACCCAATGGTTGGTGGCTATTCTCAGCACCAGGGACTGGCCATTTTTGGCCACTCAAGTCTCCAACAACCCTCCCATTCAGATCCATCATATCTCTGCAGCCCTTTATTTTTTAGTGCTGAACCAATTGGCCTGCACATTCTTGGACACTACAAAACAATTTAGCATGGCGTGTCCGTTTGACCAGCTTATCTGAGAAGAAACTGCAGTGCCTGACGAAAACCCATTTACACACAGAACTCCACATGTAGTTGCCTGAGGCTGGGGTCAAACCTGGCTTTCTTCCAATGTGGGGCAAGTAGTAGCAACTGAGTCACCTTGCTGCCCAGAGCTGAGGTAATCTTTACCATCCCTCCCAGTTTACACTGGAGCACCTTCCATACATAACTCAGGTGTACAAAAGGAATGGGATGAGGGCATTCAGCCCTCTTTTTTTTTTTGTTTCTTCCCCCACCCTAACTTGTTCCATGGCCAACCCTGCATTGTTGACCATCCCTACTCACCCTTCTGGAGCTGAGAGGCATGCTTGGCCATTTCAGAGGGCAGTTAAGACTCAACAGCAGTGGATCTGGAGTCGTGTGTAGGCCAGACTGGGTGAGGACAGCGGATTTCCTTTTCTCCCTCCCTGAAGGGCATTAGTGAATCAGGGCTTTTATGATTACTGCTTCTCCTCCATTTTTCTTTATTTTCGTTTTCTTTTTTCTTTCTTCTTTTTCTTCATTTTTCTTTTTCTTTTTTCTTTTTCTTTTTCTTTTTTCTTTTTCTTCATTTTCATCTTTTTTCTTCTTTCCTTTTCTTTTTTCTTTTTCTTTTTAATTTTTTTCTTTTTTCTTCGTCTTTTTCTTTTACTTCGCCTTTTTTTCTTCATTTTTTCTTCATTTTCTTTTTTCTTTTTCTATTTTTCCTCTTTTTTTCTTAATCTTTTTTCTTTTTTCTTCCTCCTTTTTCTTCTTCCTTCTTCCACGTCCTTCCTTCTGTCCTTCCTTCTGTCCTTCCTTCTGTCCTTCCTTCTGTCCTTCCTTCTGTCCTTCCTTCTGTCCTTCCTTCTGTCCTTCCTTCTGTCCTTCCTTCTGTCCTTCCTTCTGTCCTTCCTTCCTTCCCCACACACACAATCAAGTAGTCTAGCCCCCTGCATTACTTGCCTAGTGACACTGCCAGCTGGCCGCCATTTTTATTTCGCTTGAATTAGCCTGGCACATTTACTACCATCAGTCGGCATTGAGCTGGGGTGTTATGTTAAAGTTGTACCAGACATTGATAAGGCTGCATTTGGCATGATGCATACAGTTTTGATAGCCCTGCTCAAGGCAACATGTTATTAATTGGAAAGGCTGCAGAAAATATTCATACGAATGTTAACAAGACTGGATGGTTTCACGTACAGGAAGAGGCTGGATAGACTAACATTTTTTTCCTCCACAGCAAAAGAGGCTGAGGAGTGATATTCATAGAGGTTTAGAAATCCATGAGAGGCATAGATAAGGTGAATAGTGAAGGTCTGTACCCAGGGTAGGAGATTCCAAAAGTAGTGTTAAGGTGAGAGGGAAAAGATTTAAAAGGGATGTGAGGGGCAGTGTTTTGGCACACCGGTTAGTTCGTTTGTGGAATGAACTGTCAAGGGAAGTATTACATTCAGGTACAGTTGTAACATTTAAAAGACAAGTACTTCAATATTCAAAGCTGTACCCAAATGTAGGAAAGGTATAAAGGCATTTGGACCAAACGCAGGGAAATGTGGCTAATGCAGTTTGGGAAACTTGGTTGGCATGGATGAGTTAGGCCGTATGGCCTGTTTCCGCATTATATGACTCTGACTCTAGTTAATTGGGCTCTGATTTTGTGTTTTAGCTTGGGCAAATAAAATCCAATTGATTCTGATTTATAGTGCTTAAATGTTCATGCCATATTCTTTGCCTCCACGTATTGAGGTACCAGTCCAATGATTAAGTTTGTTTTGCTGGGCACCTACAGAAAGTTGGTTTAGGTCATAAATTTTAAATCTTCCATTTTCAAATGCTGTCCTTCAGAGGTTCACATTCCATATTGGTTGAAACAGGGCTGAGAAAATTTGGTCCCAACTTTTTTTTATTGGTGTCACTTTATTGGAGTCACTTCTAATGACTCCTTCTGTAGTAATAATGTTGGAGGAAGCATTAAGCAGAAAAGTTGTAACAGTAGCAATAAGGGTACAGCTGTTATTATGGGCAATGTTAACCTGCAAATTGAATAATTCAAATTGATAACAATATTCTTTTGAGGATTAATTCCCAAAGTGTCTGGGATGATTTTCTGAATCTCTAAGTTGAGGAATCAATTAGAGAACCGGACATCCTCGACTGGATATTGTGTTGAGAAAGGAATAATTGGCAATCTAGTTGTGCAAGACCCTTTGGGAAAGAGTGGTCATATGATCAAATTCTTTGTTATGATAGTGAGTCATGTAGTTGATGTAGACTCTAGAGTCCTGAAGATTAAAAAGGAAACTGATGATAATCCAGGTATGTGCTGGTTATAATAAATTGGCGAGTACTTGATAGTGGCTAGGTGGAGTTAGACATATTCTTTTAAGGCTCCAGGCATGAAAGGGTTTGAGGAGAAAGTGGGATGAAGCAGACTCCACAAATGCTCTGTCCTTCCAAAGTAACTTGCTGTTGTATGTTCCAAAAGGAAAGGTTCTGATGCCATCATAGTTGGGAAGGGTGAGTAGTTGGTTCAATCTGAACCAGTCACAGATGTCAGCGCTCTTTCGCATCCATAGTTGCAGCAGGAAAACTTGCTGAAACTTTGTCCCTCTATCAAAGTGCTACTCAGATTGGATTTTGATTATGGTGCTTTCCATGTACAAATAGTGATGGATACATGAACAGACAAATTTTCAAATACACTTTAATTGTTTTAAAATGTATACAAATGCCATGTAATGAGTGCAATCTTGGACAATTATAGCTTAATAGTCAGATCCGTTGCAGATCTTCTTTGTACACATTGTTTGCATCATGAATTTTGTACTAAGTACAACTATGTAACTCTGTTTCAGGTGGTGGAGGGGATGGGAGTAGTGGCAATGAAGAAGATGGAAATATTGGTGCATCAGCTAGTCTTTCTAATTCTACAACCTATGGTGATCGATGGGGATGTAAAATGGTGGATAGAAATGTAGCTGGTGAAGAAGGTAGCCATGATGGTACAGTGACTGTTCTGTCTAATACTGCAACAGTTGAAAATTTGCAAGGCCTCAGAATGATGGACAGGAATGTTGCTGGGCAAGATGAATCACACACTGTGCTACCATCACAAGGAGATAGGGAATTTGCTGATCAAAATGAGGTAAGAAAGCAAAATAAGACAAACTTAGTTTTTGATCTGCTTTTGAATTATTTGCACTCTTATACTGCATCTATGGATTTGAGTTGCATTAATTATGTTACCAGAATTTCAGAATGCTTTTCATTTACATGCTACTTTGAATATTGGAGTTATCTTGTCTTTTAGACAGAGGGTCGGTTGGACCCTGTAGGCAATGGAAAAGTCATCACTGCAGTCCCTGGAATACCTCTTAATTTACCTTCTAGAAGAAGTTCAACTCATCACCAGGAAACTTTAGTAAGTGAACTTCCTTTAAAAAAAAATGATGGTTCAAATTTTTAAATCACTTTTTTTTCATTTTGGAATTGCTACCTACCTGAAATAATATCAATATTTGACAACAAGGGGTAGGGGGTGATAACTCATGGCCACTCTTTTAGATACACCTTGAGCCAGAGAGAATTTATGCAAGACAGTGGAATAGTTGTGGGGGTGGGGTATCTGGGCTGCTGGTGTCTCTTGCAGTAAAAGAGAGACTCGAAGCCTTTTCTTTGCTTGTCATAGACGAGTTATGTAAAGAACTAAAATAAAACTTGATTAGGTCAGTTTGGGATGTTGAATTTTTAATATAAGCAGTACATGAAAAGCTGTACAGCAGAAGTCCTTCTGCAGCCCCTAGCTCAGCTGATTGAGGAAATCCTTGAGCACGGAAGAATAGGATTGTTACTGCAGGCTAGTTGAAGATTGTTATTATTTGGTGCTTCTGCTTCTTCTGTTTTCAATCAGCTGGCGACAGAGGAATAAGCAGGTGCTTATGGAGCTTTATACTTAGTATGCTGTAAATATTCGTCTATTCTGTAGTTAGGATGATAGTGGAATTAGTTGCACACTTTTTACAGGAAATTGCACTGCTTAGTGACGCTTGCAAAAACAAAAGCTATATCTTGTACTCCATATTCTTCCTGAACAATCAATGGATGTCCAGCTTCATTATTGCATAAATTAAGGTTTTTTCTAGTACGCATGCTTTCAGTTTGAGCACTTTTTGCTAAAACTTCTAGCATTCCAAGAAAAGCACTCCGTTTTGTTCTTTCTTGTTAATCTAAAGTTCAGTTTGAAGTTTATAATACAATTTCCTTTTGTTTTTATTCTTCTTCTACCAGATTATCTTCCAAGTTCTGACTTCCCATTGTTATAATCTGATCATTTCTGAATGAATTTTCTTATGTATTTTACAGTGAAAAGCCACTGTCTCCATTTTAGTATAGTTTAAAAATAACAAAAAAGACTAGAGTTTTGTTTCAATTCTTTATTCTATCAGCAAATCTCATTTAAAATTCATTTTTCATTAAGTAACCAGTTTTATTCCAGAAGCAGTAACTTCCTGCCGATTACACTTGCAGGAAGTGCACCCATCTCCAGCTCCTCCAAGACCGTGTTAGGGAACTGGAGCTGGAGTTGGATGAACTTCGGATCATTCGGGAGGCAGAGGGGGTCATAGATCAGAGTTATAGGGAAGTAGTAACTCCAAAGATGGCAGATAGATGGGTTACAGTGAGGGGGACTGGGAGGAAGCAGCCAGTGCAGGGACCCCCTGCGGCCATTCCCCTCAAGAACAAGTATACCGTTTTGGATACTTGTGGGGGGGATGACTTACCAGGGGTAAGTAACGGGGCTCAGGTCTCTGGCACGGAGCCTGTCCCCGTTACTCAGAAGGGAAGGGTGAAGAAGAGCAGAGCAGTAGTAATTGGGGACTCGATAGTTCGTGGCACAGATAGGCGGTTTTGTGGGAACGAGAGAGACTCACGTTTGGTATGTTGCCTCCCAGGTGCAAGGGTACGTGATGTCTCTGATCGTGTTTTCCGGGTCCTGGAGGGGGAGGGGGAGCAACCCGAAGTCGTGGTCCACATTGGCACCAACGACATAGGTAGGAGGAGTGCTGAGGATGTTAGACAGGCTTTCAGGGAGCTAGGTTGGAAGCTTGGAGTTAGAACAAACAGAGTTGTTGTCTCTGGTTTGTTACCCGTGCCACGTGATAGAGATTCGAGGAATAGGGAGAGAGAACAATTAAATGCGTGGCTTCAGGGATGGTGCAGGAGGGAGGGGTTCCAGTTTTTGGATAACTGGGGTTCTTTCTGGGGACGGTGGGACCTCTATAAACAGGATGGTCTACACCTGAACCTGAGGGGAACCAGTATCCTTGGGGGGAGGTTTGCTAGTGCTCTTGGGGGGGGTTTAAACTAACTCGGCAGGGGCATGGGAACCCAGATTGTAGCTTCAGGGTGCAGGGCCTGGAATGTAGGGAGGTGAGGAACATGGCATCAATTTCCAAGGAGGGTGCCTGTAAACAGGGAAGTTGTTTGAAGTGTGTATACTTCAATGCAAGAAGTATACGAAATAAGGTAGGTGAACTTGCAGCGTGGGTTGGTACCTGGGACTTCGATGTTGTGGCTATTACGGAGACATGGCTAGAACAGGGACAGGATTGGCTGTTGCAGGTTCCGGGATTTAAATGTTTTAGTAGGTTTAGAGGTGGGGGTAAAAGAGGGGGAGGTGTGGCATTGCTTGTCAAAGACAGTATTACAGCGGTGGAAAGGACGATGGATGAGGACTTGCCATCTGAGGTAGTTTGGGCTGAGGTTAGGAATAGGAAAGGTGAGGTCACCCTGTTGGGAGTCTTTTACAGGCCTCCTAATAGTCCTAGAATCATTGAAGAAAGGATTGGGAAGGTGATTCAGGAGATGAGTGACAGTAATAGGGTGGTTGTTATGGGGGACTTTAACTTTCCTGATATTGATTGGGAAAGCTATAGCTCAAGTTCGTTAGATGGGTCAGTGTTTGTTCAATGTGTGCAGGAGAGTTTCCTGACACAATATGTAGACAGGCCAACAAGAGGTGAGGCCATACTGGATTTGGTTCTGGGTAACGAACCAGGCCAGGTGTTAGAATTAGAGGTAGGTGAGCACTTTGGGGATAGTGACCATAATTCGGTGATTTTTACACTCGTGATGGAGAGGGATAAGTGTGTACTACAGGGCAAGAATTATAGCTGGGGTAAGGGAAATTATGATGCGGTGAGGCATGACTTAGGATGTGTGGCTTGGAAAAGTAGACTCCAAGGCAAGAGTGTAAATGATATGTGGAACTTGTTCAAGGGGCAACTATTGAGTGTCCTTGATAATTATGTACCTGTCAGGCAGGTAGGAAAGGGTCGTGCGAGGGAGCCGTGGTTTAATAAGGAATTGGAATCCCTTGTTAAATGGAAGAGGGCGGCCTATCTCAAGATGAGACGTGAAGGTTCAATTGGGGCGATTGAGAGTTATAGGGTAGCCAGGAAGGACCTGAAGAGAGAGCTAAAAGCAGCAAGGAGGGGACACGAAAGGTCCTTAGTAGATAGGATTAGGGAAAACCCTAAGGCTTTCTATAGGTATGTTAGGAATAAAAGAATGACTAGGGTAGGAATAGGTCCAGTCAAGGATAGTAGTGGGAAGTTGCGTGTGGAGGCGGAAGAGATTGGGGAGACACTGAATGAATACTTTTCTTCAGTATTCACTCAGGAACAGGGCATTGTTGTCGATGAGAATACTGAGGCACAAATAAGTAGAATGGATGGCTTTGAGGTATGTAGAGAAGAGGTGTTGGAAATCCTGGAAAATGTGAAAATAGATAAGTCCCCTGGGCCTGATGGCATTTATCCTAGGATTCTCTGGGAAGCAAGGGAGGAGATTGCAGAGCCATTGGCCTTGATTTTTATGTCCTCTTTGTCTACAGGAGTAGTCCCAGAAGACTGGAGGATAGCAAATGTGGTTCCCTTGTTCAAAAAGGGGAGTAGGGATAGCCCTAGTAACTATAGGCCGGTGAGTCTCACTTCTGTTGTGGGCAAAGTCTTAGAGAGAATTGTAAGGGATAGGATTTATGCACATCTAGATAGGAATAATGTGATCAAGGATAGTCAGCATGGTTTTGTGAAGGGCAAGTCGTGCCTCACAAACCTTATTGAATTCTTTGAAAAGGTGACGAAGGAGGTTGATGAGGGGAAAGCGGTAGATGTGGTATATATGGATTTTAGTAAGGCGTTCGATAAGGTTCCCCATGGTAGGCTACTGCAGAAAATACGGAGATATGGCATTGAGGGTGAGTTGGAGGTTTGGATTAGGAATTGGCTGGATGGAAGAAGACAGAGGGTAGTAGTTGATGGCAAAGTTTCTTCATGGAGTGCCGTCACTAGCGGTGTTCCGCAAGGATCTGTTTTGGGACCATTGCTGTTTGTCATTTTTATAAATGACCTGGAAGAGGGGTTAGAAGGTTGGGTGAGCAAGTTTGCGGATGACACGAAAGTCGGAGGAGTTGTTGACAGTGAGGAAGCATGTGGCAGGTTACAGCAGGATATAGAGAAGCTGCAGAGCTGGGCAGAAAGGTGGCAGATGGAATTCAATGTAGCTAAGTGCGAGGTGATTCACTTTGGGAAGAATAACAAAAAGATGGGGTACTGGGCTAATGGTCGGATACTTGGTAGTGTGGATGAGCAGAGGGATCTTGGTGTCCATGTACACAGATCTCTGAAAGTTGCCACCCAGGTAAATAGTGCGGTGAGGAAGGCATATGGCGTACTGGCTTTTATTGGTAGAGGAATTGAGTTCCGGAGTCCTGAGGTCATGATGCAGTTGTATAAGACTCTGGTACGGCCGCATCTGGAATATTGTGTGCAGTTTTGGTCGCCATACTATAGGAAGGATGTGGAGGCATTGGAACGGGTGCAGAGGAGGTTTACCAGGATGTTGCCTGGTATGAAAGGAAAATCGTATGAGGAAAGACTGAGGCACTTGGGGCTGTTTTCACTAGAGAAAAGAAGGTTTAGGGGTGACTTGATTGAGGTGTACAAGATGATTAGGGGGTTAGATAGGGTCGACAGTATGAACCTTTTCCCGCGTATTGAGTCGGGTATTACAAGGGGGCATAGCTTTAAATTAAGGGGGGGTAGATATAGGACTGATGTTAGGGGTAGGTTCTTCACTCAGCGAGTCGTTAGTTCATGGAATGCCCTGCCAGTAACAGTGGTGGACTCTCCCTCTTTATGGGCATTTAAGAGGGCATTGGATAGGTACATGGAGGATAGTGGGTTAGTGTAGTTTAGGTGGGCTTGGATCGGCGCAACATCGAGGGCCCAAGGGCCTGTACTGCGCTGTATTCTTCTATGTTCTATGTTCTATGTTCTAAAACACTTAATTGATCATATGATAAAATTCATTGGTTCATTTCTCAAACCAAATGTCAGAAACTCTTCCAAATGTCATGTGGGCTTGAATTTTTTGATCATGTACTTAAAGTTGTTTGACTGTACTTGTGTACATCACTATTGCTACAATATTACTCTGCACAACCGTTAGTCAATTTCCTTCACTATAGTATCTGACTCTTGTCTGAGGAAGAGGGATAGAAAGGAAGTGGTTGAAGTTTGAGAGGGACTTAGCTGAAGCTTGCTTTGAGCTGTGGAAAATGGGCAGATGAATATCGGGAAGGTTGCTTGAGAAATCAGTCCGGATGTCTCTTGTATGGTGAGAATAGTATTAGCATTGAGGGGAAGTGTTTGTGATGGGTGGGGCAAGGCAAATACATGTGGTAATGAGTTGGCTTTAAATTGAAACATGGATTTTGTTTATTTTACAGGATTAAAATTCCCCTGAGCAGGTGATTTTTAGAATTGGTGATCATTACACGATTTCACAACAGCTTGATTTTTCTGTTTCGTTTAACACAAGCTGCTGCGGACAGTCCAAATGTCATCTTCAGCTCTCAGTTCTCTGTTTACAGCTCCTTAGCAAAAATGATGAAAGCTCAGTGAGGGTTCTAACAATGTTAGACAATAGGTGCAAGAGAAGGCCATTCAGCCCTTCGAGCCTGCACCGCCATTCAGTATAATCATGGCTGATCATTCCTAATCAGTATCCTGTTCCTGCTTTATCTCCATAACGCTTGATTCCACTATCTTTGAGAGCTCTATCCAACTCTTTCTTAAATGAATCCAGAGAGTGGGCCTTCACTGCCCTCTGGGGCAGAGCATTCCACACAGCCACCACTCTCTGGGTGAAGAAGTTTCTCCTGAGCTCTGTCCTAAATGGTCTATCCCGTATTTTTAAGCTGTGTCCTCTGGTTCGGCACTCACCCATCAGTGGAAATATGTTTCCTACTGCCAGAGTGTCCAATCCTTTCATAATCTTATACGTCTCAATCAGATCCCCTCTCAATCTTCGAAACTCAAGGGTATACAAGCCCAGTCGCTTCAGTCTTTCAGTGTAAGGTAATCCTGCCATTCCAGGAATTGACCTCATGAACCTACGCTGCACTCCCTCAATAGCCAGAATGTCTTTTCTCAAATTTGGAGACCAGAACTGCACACAGTACTCCAGGTGTGGTCTCACCAGGGCCCTGTACAGCTGCAGAAGCACCTCTTTGCTTCTATACTCAATTCCTCTTGTTATGAAGGCCAGCATGCTATTAGCCTTCTTCACTACCTGCTGTACTTGCATGCTTGCCTTCATTGACTGGTGTACAAGAACACCCAGATCTCTCTGTACTGCCCCTTTACATAAATTGATTCCATTGAGGTAGTAATCTGCCTTCCTGTTCTTGCTACCAAAGTGGATAACCATACATTTATCCACATTAAACTGCATCTGCCATGCATCTGCCCACTCGCCTAACTTGTCCAGGTCACCCTGTAATCTCCTAACATCCTCATCACATTTCACTCTGCCACCCAGCTTTGTATCATCAGCAAATTTGCTAATGTTATTGCTGATACCATCTTCTATATCATTAACATATATTGTAAAAAGCTGCGGTACCCCACTGGTCACTGCCTGCCATTCCGAAATGGAGCCGTTTATCACTACCCTTTGTTTCCTATTAGCCAACCAATTTTCAATCCAATCTAGTACTTTGCCCCCAATACCATGCACCCTAATTTTACTCACTAACCTCCTGTGTGGGACTTTTATCAAAAGCTTTCTGAAAGTCCAGGTACACCACATCTAATGGATTTCCCTCGTCCAACTTCATCGTTACATGCTCAAAATTCACAAAGATTAGTCAAGCATGATTTCCCCTTCATAAATCCATGCTGACTCTGTCCTATCCTGTTACTACTATCCAGATGTGCAGTAATTTCATCCTTTATAATAGACTCCAGCATCTTTCCCACCACTGAGGTCAGACTAACTGGTCTATAATTTCCTGCTTTCTCTGGCCCAACATTCTTTAAAAAGTGGTATAACATTAGCCACCCTCCAATCCTCAGGAACCGACCCCGAATCTATTGAACTCTGGAAAGTAATCACCAACGCATCCACGATTTCCTGAGCCACCTCCTTTAGTACCTTGGGATGCAGACCATCAGGCCCCGGAGACTTATCAACCTTCAGACCTAACAGCTTCTCCAACACCAAATCCTGGCAAATATAAATTCCCTTAAGTTCAGGTCCTTCAGCCACTGTTACCTCAGGGAGATTGCTTGTGTCTTCCCAAGTGAACACAGATCTGAAGTACCCATTTAATTCCTCTGCCATTTCTTTGTTCCTAGTAATATATTCCCCTGTTTCTGTCTTCAAGGGCCCAATTTTTGTCCTAACCATTTTTTTGCCTTGCACATACCTAAAAAAGCTTTTACTATCCTCCTTAATATTCTTGCCAGTTTACCTTTGTACCTCATTTTTCCTCTGCGTATTTCCTTCTTAGTAATCCTCTGTTGCTCTTTAAAAGCTTCCCAGTCCTCAGTTTTCCCACTTATCTTAGCTATGTTATACTTTTGACTTTATATGTTTCTTTACTTCCCTCGTCAGCCACGGCCGCCCATGCCTCCTCCTGGGATCTTTCTTCCTTTTAGGAATGAACTGATCCTGCAACTTCTGCATTATACACAGAAATATCCGCCATTGTTCCTCCTCTGTCATCCCTGCTAAGGTATTGCACCATTGAACTTTGGCCAGCTCCTCCCTCATAGCTCCATAGTTCCCTTTATTCAACAGAAGTGCTGTCACTTCCGACTGTACCCTCTCCCTCTCAAATTGCAGATTGAAGCTTATTGTATTATGGTCACTACTTCCCAATGGCTCCTTCATTTCGAGGTCTCTGACCAATTCTGGTTCGTTACACAATACCAGATCCAGAATTGCCTTCTCCCTGGTCGGCTCCAGCACCAGCTGTTCTAAGAATCCATCTCTGAGGCACTCCACAAAGTCTCTTTCTTGAGGCCCAATACCATATGTTTACATATCTCTAAGTTAGTCTTTATGTTGTGCCATGACCTCAACTACTTAAAGCACATTCCCTTTTAAGATCAGTAATGAATTAGTATGCTGCAAAATTTGAAAGCCTTGGAACTAAGTCTGACATAATTTCACCAAGGATACTTGGAAAAGTGGCACTGACCACAAAGTCTGGGTAGATTGAACTAAACTAGGAGAAGCACAAGTGCAATGGGTTAAAATTACTGCTGCTCAGTTCTGTTAAATTGCTCGCAGGAAACCCTCAATTTAGTATAATTGATGTACTGAATGATAAGCATCTACGTCAATGCTTATCCTGTACTGAATGATAAGCATTGATGCAGATGTTATGGAAATATTAGATTGCTTTTAATTTAGAGAAATGTTTCATATGTAACTAATTTTATTTGGCTAAAAGATAACTGCCATTATAATGGTTTCCTTTTTAAAAATCTGAGATATTGAGCCGTAGGTGGTCTAATTTTCTGTTTTGGTTCCACAGGAAGCTGTGAATACCACTGTACGTAATGAAATGAAGCTGGATTCTGTGTATTTTCGTGCTGTGAGTGGTAATGTCACCACAGATGACCAGTTACTTTCTACTGTCGAAGGCACACCCTTCCGGCTTTCACACATTGCCTGCACACCTTCTGGAAATGGCATTACGGATTTGCGAGATGGACCTTGTGGTGACATAATGGGCCACACAGCAGCTCGAGGAAGTGGTGATGCTGATGAGTCATTCAGTGCTGATTTGGGTCCACCTCTTGCTGCTGCCTACTTATCACCTGTGTATCCAGTTGGAAGTGCAAGTGAGATGTGGCGTGACTCTTCAAAAAGCTCTCCTTTTCATAAGCAGCAGAAAGCTGATTGGAGCACTGGGTGTTCTCAATGGGATAATGAGAAAGGTACCTCTGTAAAGTTGCGAATTCAGGAGTACTTAGTCATGTATTGTGTGATAGCTCAGTCTACAGTTGTTCTGCAGCTGATTTTCTAATCTAAAAGGTAACGTCTGGCTAAGGAAGGAGACTGAAGGCAAGAAGCGACAGGCCAGTTAGTTTAATATCACTATTGGTTGGTTTAGTAAAAAGACGTTGAAACTAGTGAGTTTTGAAGATTTGTAGCTCAGGTTGAGGTTCTGCATGTAAGTTTGCTCGCTGAGCTGAAAGATGTTTCATCACCATACTAGGTAACATCTTCAGTGAGCCTCTGGATGAAGCACTGCTGATGATTCCTGCTTTCTATTTATATGTTTTGGTATCTTTGGGTTGGTGATGTCATTTCCTATGAGAAAAAGAACAGATCATGTTACCGAGTATGGTGACGAACCTTCCAGCTCTGAGCAAATCTACATCCAGATGTTGAAACTATTTATTGGAGGTGCTATAAAAGAGCATTTACAAGTTCAGTTTGGTAGCGGCAACATGGTTGTGTGAAAGGGAATTCACATGAAACTAGTTTATTGGAAGACTTTGAGAAGATAACAGTGATGATGATTACAAAGTGCTGGTGGGTGTTCTGTGCTTAGATTTAGATGGTATTTAATGAGGTGTGCAGCAAGGATAGTAGTGGAAAGTTTAAGCTTGGCGTGTAATGGGTAACATTGCCATGGATAGAAAATTGTCCAGCAAACAGGAAACCTGGGATGAATATGTCCTTTTCTGGTCGTATACCCCAGGGATCAGTTCTGGATCTACAATGTTTTCCAATTTCTATAAATGACTTGAATGAAGGGAATAAAGGCAAGAGTGCTAAATTTGCTGATAAAAATAAGGAGGAAAGTGATTTCAGTAGCAAGAATCTGGCAATGGTATGTAATGTAGGAAATGTGAAATTGCAAACTTTGGTCAGGGAGAAGGTGTGTCATTTAAATAGAGAGAATTAATCTTTCTGTAGCTGAAACGCTATATATTCTGCATTCTGTTCCATTACCCTGATGTACTTGGGTCAAGGTCTGATTTGTCTGGTTAGTATGCAAAAGCAATACTTTTCATTCCGTCTTGGTACATGTGACAATAATTAAATCAAGTAGGTGCACAATGCTTTTTTTTTTTGCTCCTCCTTGCTTTTTCCATTTGACCTGTGGATTAAGTTGACAGCCCAGACTTGAGGTCATTCCTGCAATCTCTTTTTTTGTTTTTGTTTTTGGAGCTTTTCTCAGGACTCCAGTTTTACTTAAAATATGTTGGATTAACAAGTATATATTACATTCTTGACTTCAGCTCCTGACACTGAGTATCAAAAATCTCTTTTCTATAAATTGCAAATGTCAAATGTGTCCAGTAAATATAAATATTTGCATGGTACCTTCAAGAAAGAAGATGGGAAGAAAACTGGAATGAAGACTCCTGTTGAGTGTATATTTTTTTTTTCCATTTTTGCAGGGCAGAGACAAAGTGTGGTTTATCAAAATGAAGAAGGGAACTGGGTGACCGATCTGGCTTATTATTATTCACTGGATAAAGAACAGGATCACTTCAGCCTACCAACTGATTTAGTCGATAGTATTCAAGAAGAAACTTTCATAACTGGCAGTAAGATTTTAGTTACTCAATATTTTAAAGAAATAGTTTGAAGTTTGCTTGACTGAAGAAAATTTCATTGTTTTTAATGGTTTTTACATGAAACTTTGCAGACAAAGCTATTGCATTGATTGAAGAAGATCAAGAGGAGTTTGAGGAAGAAAATAAGTTCATTAAGGTCTGAGAAAATTTTGTTGTCTGTCCTAGTGTACTTTTTTAATGAAAAGAGATCTTGATATGAAAGTGACTGTATTTTGTTTTTGAAGGTGTTCATTCCAAAAAAAAGCTTGAAATTTGTTGTAGAACATAAGATACTGCATTTATTTCTTGTACATAAAATTTTAAAATTTGTGAAGTAAAATTGAATTTCACTTTTAGTTTTCATAGTTAAATCTATTTTGTTTAACATTGCAAAAATATTATTTGCACCAATTGTCTCAGACTTGAACACAAGACAGTTTTAGACTGCAGTGATTAGAGGATTCATGATGTTTCTGCATTCATTGAATCCCTACAGTGTGGGAACAGGTCCTTTGGCTCAACAAATCCACACTGACCCTCTGAAGAGTAACTCACCCAGACCAGTTCCCCAACCCTATTACTCTACATTGAGCCCTGACTAGTGCACCAAACTGACACGTTCCTGAACATAATCGGCAATTTAGCTTGGCCAATTCACCTAACCTAACCTGCACATCTTTGGATTGTGGGAGGAAATTGGAGCACCTGGAGGAAACCCATGCAGACACTGGGAGAATGTGCAAACTCCACACAGACGGAGGCTGGAATCGAACCTGGGTCCCTGTCTCTGTGAGGCCGGATGCTAACCACTGAACCACCATGTTGCCCATCTGAGAATTCGAAGCACAGAATCTAGTTGATAACTGATTTTTTTTTTTGAAACACTTTATTAGCTCATTTACATATCTAGCAATGAACAAGACTTTATTCTCTGGGCCATTTGGCACAATAGGCAACTTTATTAATTCACTAGTTTTACTGTTTAATTGTCAAACATACAATACATCGGCACTACTCAATGCAATTTTCAGCAAGTCCATACAATAGTAGTTCACATTTAATGAAATCATGTATCATGTTATGATACTGCCAATCCTGTTGGCACTCAATTGTACTTTCCTCATTCAAATTTCAAGAATGACTGCATGAGCAGGTCATCAGTAATCTCATCCTTTTTTCTTTTAAGCAACAAAACGAGTGATTTTTTTTGTATGTGGATGTCTTGTCTTGTCACCTTGACATTATTCCAAAAATTGCCAGATGTTGTGGGTTGGATAAAAAAAAATGCTGCTTTTACCTCCAAAATTAGTAGGCTTATTAGAGGTGGGTGAAGGATAATTTCAGAAGGTTTGGAGGTGTCAGGAAAAGTTAGGATTTTGTAGGGACCCATTGAAAATGATTGAAAACAGTGATTGGGAATAAGAATAATCTGGAAAAATAGGAGTCAAGTGGAGAATATAAGTAACTGTTAAATTGACAAAACTTCATTGGATAGTGCATATTTATGTGCTGGAGGTTAGGTCATTGCCCCATAACTTGGTTTCAAAAACATGCAGATCTTGAGAGAGTTCAAGGCAATTGGGATAGACAGCAAAGTATGACAGCATCATCCACTTAGCCGTTTTCTTATTAAGTGGTGAGCTGGTTTCGGGAGCCGAATGCCTATTACCCATAATTTGTAAATTTATTTTTTTCTGAATCACCTTTTTTTGTTTTTGACCAAAGGGACTTTTCTCCAAAATAATTGACTGACTAGTGTCAAATGGATAATTACAAGTTTTTGAATCAAATTGAAGCATAGTTTTGTTTTTTAAAGACTACTGTTTAAAGCCCCTTTATATACAATAATGGATTTGAAGTCACTAACAACCAAATGTTAGACAGAAATGTCACATTTATAATTCTCCATTTACCTGCCCTCATTGGTATGTCTTAATTTGTGAATCAGTTATAATGAATTTTGAAGTCTTTTGCTACTGTAATAACTAAACAATGAAAAGAAGATTGTTCTTGCCTTTAGTTTGCCTTGACTTTGTTAAAACTTTTGAGCCAAACAAGATAAGAATCATGCCTGAGGTAATGACTATGTTGTGAGACGAGTTAGTAAAAACCAGGCCATACCACGTTTTTTTGTTAATGATTTATCATTCAGGTCATTCACAAGTAATACACACTTTTTGATTTTTAGCGCAGTGGATGTCATTGTAGTCCCACAGGACCATACGCTGCTTTCAAAAAAAGAGCGATGACTGACCGACTGCCCGACCGACTGACGACAGAATTTAACCTGAGGTCCACCACCCCTCTAGTGAAGAGGTGACGTTGAGCTGTCTTCATCACCAGTTCGTTTCTATTGCTAATGCTGGGAAAAATCAGAATGTTACCGATTTTTAAGTTAGCCTTCTGACCATCCCAGATGCATTAAGTACTTGTCACATACAAATGGGTTAAACTAAGCTCCTGAAGATGAATTTTGAAATAACTTGAAGTAGCCAAGTGCATTGTTTGCTGTTAAGCAAATTGATTTTCATAAAGTGTGAGTGGAAAAATTATGCAGTTTAGATAACGTGGTGTACTTTTGCTAACTGCATTGAATAGAACATAGAAAACTACAGCGCAGTACAGGCCCTTTGGCCCTCGATATTGCGCCGATCCAAGCCCACCTAACCTACACCAGCCCACTATCCTCCATATGCCTATCCAATGCCCGTTTAAATGCCCATAGAATGTGGATCTATAAATATCTTTCCAGATTGAGTTATTTACGGTGTTTTTAAAAGTCTGTTTTTATTCAGCATCACCATCTCAATTCTTGGAACAATAATTTCAACTATAATGACTTGTAGTCTACCAGCAAATAGAAATATCAATGAAACTGCATTGTGAAATAAGTGACTTGCTAAATGTTTTGCTTTTTTAATTAATAGTTGCTGCCTCAATTTTAAATTTACATTTACATTTGACATTCTACTCATCGCTCAAAGTTATCAAATAGAAATGCCAGCACTTATTTTATATAGGACGATAAAATGGATGCCACCCTTATGGATGGATCGCTTGGAAATGATTCCTGGCAGCTGCCAGCTAATAGCTACTTGATGTTGAGAGCATCACAGGCAGGATCTGATTTTATGCAAGGCAGTCAGAGTTATCTCCGTCTCACTCTGGGAGAATTCTTCAGTGAAAGATCAGAGGCTCTTGGATGTCTTGGAGAACAAAACAGTGGCATAAAACGGGTTAGTTGAAGATTGAAGAAGATATATTTAATTTCTTAAACACTTTTTTAAACCAGTGCATTAGTTGAGAATCTGAATCTTTTGAGTAACTCAGATCCTCCAAAGTGAGGATTTAAAAATTAGTGTACAATAAATTTCACTTTTCTGTAAAATTTTACATTGGTATTAATACAGACTATTCCTAAATCTGTTAGCCTTCATTTGGATATTCCATAACATCACCAGAACGCAGAGCACCTGTTGTTTTATTTGAAGCTGATGTTTCGAAAGACCACAGTGAAACCTCTGAGCTTTGCAATGACAATGCACTTCATTCAGGTAAACTAAAACCTAAACTTGTTTATTTGCATCAAAATTAACTATTCCTTAATAAATGTGAATGTGACCAAAATAAGTGTTTTGCAAATTTGATGAAAGAGACTTTGTTTTGCAATTATATTAAATTTTGTCCTTGAGTTAACAAACCCCCCAACCAGGAAGATCAGGATATGTTTTGCTTTTATAATCTGGAATGTACTGCTCGAGATGTTGAACAAGATTGAAAACTTCCTTCAAAAAGGAATTGGAAGCATATTTCAAAAGGAAACCTTCCTAGGATTATAGGCAAAGAGCAGCAGACTGAGAGTAATTGGATATGGATTTTTTTCGCAGAATGGAAATGGGAACAGTGGAATAATTTGGTCATTATTTTAATCTTTCACTCTTCCCTGGAACCAGGGGAGGTGACATAAGACTGAAGAATTGCAAAAATTATGGTTTATTCCTAAAATTACAGATCGGTCAGTTGAACTTCAGTGGTATGGAAGCTTAAAGAAGTTATTTGGAACAAAATAAATCACATGGAAAATGGGGAGCTTTATTGATAGGGGCACATTACGAGGAACCTTGATTATCTGAACGAGATGGGCCGGCACTATTTCATTTGGATAATTGATTATTCTGTTAATTGATTTACTCTGGGGCTCAGTTTTCTATGAAGTCTGCTCCCCGTTCAGGAGACTAGGCAAAAGCACACTGCGTATGAGATCCTGTCTCTTTTAACCCCCCCCCCCCCCCAACCAAACCTCAGACCGCCACCAATACTGCCCCCAACCCCATTTGCCCCCGTACCCCTATTCTCTCCCCCCCCCCCCCCACCCAAAATGCTTTGGCAGCCAGACTGTACACCAACAGTAAGACTGCTGCTGCCTTGTGGGGTAAGTCTCCAAATGGCACATGTGTGCGCACAGTCAGACAGACAACTTTTTTGACAGATTCCACCTTTGCCCTGGACAGGGCAATGTTGGAGAGATTACCTGGGGAAGGGGGGGTGGGGAGGGCTTAGGGTTCACCCCTGTGTAAAAGTCCAGGGAAAATATCGGGGGGTGGGGGGGGGGGAGAGAGAGAGGGGGGGGGTAGGAGGTCAGTCATTTGGAAATTGTGCCTGGACTGTCCAGGACTGATCTCTGCAGTATTTCGGTGAGCTGAGTTCATTTTTAATCATTGTATCTGTAAACAAAAGACGCGATCAGGGTTGAAATAGCTCTACGACGTAATGTTTCTATCAGAACCTTGAGATTCCCTTCGGATAATCCGATATTCGGATAATCGAGGTTCCTCTGTATACAGGAGCAAGGAGATGATATTGAACTGTGTAAGGCAGTCAGCTGTGAGAGTATTGTGTACAGTTGTGGGTGCCACCTCTTTAGTAAGGTCGTAAATGCATTGGAGTGCAGGAATTACTTTTCCTGTGGGAGAGAAGGCTGAGAGGAGATTTAAAGAAGGTTTGTAAAATGGCAAGTGGAATAGATAAGGAGATGTTTTTCTCAGTTGTAAAAGGAGCAACAATGAGGGTACACACTTAGTGATATGCCAGAGTAGTAAGAATGCAAGAAAAACATGTTAAGACAGCGGGTAGTTAAGGTATGGAATATACTGTCTGGAAATGTGTTGAGGGCAGGATCCATTGTGGCATTATTGGTCATTGGAAGATTATTTGGACAGAAGTATTATGCATGGATACAGGAAGGAAGGCAGTAGGTAATGATGCTCATTTGAAGAGTCTGTGCAAGCATGATGGGCTGATTAGTGGCGTCCTGTGCCATATCAATTCTATGATGGTGATATCTGTAACATACACAGACATTTGGTTGCTAATGTATAGTTGTTAGATGTTATGGACCAGGCCAGACCTCCCTCAAAATATTTTGAGAAGGGAGCAGAGACTCTAACTTTTTCTTAAAGGTACATGTAAAGTGGGTGTTCCAGGTGTGATTCAACTGGTCAAACCACTCCGCTTTAAGCAAAACACCATTTAATTTAACTCTTCAGTTAAAACATGAACAAAAAAAAGTAGAATTTAGAAATACTTATATATTGGAAAACTTAACCGAATACTTGATGTTGTAACTTAACTAATTAACTGTTCCAATATAGAAACATCCCATAAACGCACCCTTGTCAAAAAGGAAAATTCAGACACTGATTCTTCCAGGCAGGGTTCCAATCCAGGAGGAAACAAAACGAGAGATTTTAGAGCAAGTTAGGAATCCTCTTAGAGGTTTGCAACTCTTCTGGTACTTGCATATCTTGTGACTGTTCAGCTTAAAACAAAATTTTGAAACCTGAACTGGCCACACCCCTTCCATTGTTGAACTGTTTGTTTATTTTCAAGAAAAACCCAGCTTCCTAGACTCTTCAGAACCTCCTGCCTTTACACCCTCCCTACAAAAAACCCAGGACAAAATACCTTTCTTCAAGTGACAGCATCGTCACAGTGATAAAACCTTTAATATAGGGGCAGAAGTGGGCCATTCAGCCCATTAAGTCTACTCTGCCATTCGATGAGATCAGCAATGGTTTCATAATCCTTGACCTGTTTTCCTGACTTTTATCTCTCTTCCCCCACCCCCTCCCCCTCCCCCCAATAAACCTTTGATTCCCTTTACTGATTTGAAACTCTGTCTCAGACTTGAATACACTTCATATTCCAGTGTCAATACACTTATGTGGTTAAGAATTTCAGATTCCTTGTCTTAAATGTGTGACCCCTTATTCTGAGATCTGGTCACAGATTCTCCCAGAAGGCAAAACAAACTTTCCTCATCAACCCTGTCAAAGCGTTATATAGCACAAAAACAGACCCTTCGTCCATGTCAAATATAATCCCAAACTAAACCAGTCCCATCTGCCTGCTCCTGGCCCATATCCCTCCAAACCTTTCCTATTCTTGCACTTAACCAAATGTCTTTTAAATGTCATAGTTGTACCCACATCCATCAATTCCTCATGAAGTTTATTCTACATATTAACCATCCTCTGTGTACAAGAAATTTGTCTCTTGCATCTTAATCTCTCTCCCCTCACCTTTTAAAAATGTGCCCCCTAGTCTTGAAGCTCCCCCATCCAAGGGAAAAGACAACTTCCATTAACTCCATGTTTACACCCCTCCTTATTTTATGGACTTCTTTCAGATTGCTCTCAACCTCCTACGCTTCAGTGAACAAGGTCCCAGCCTTTCTTTATAACTCAAACCTTCTATACCCAGCAACATCCCAGTAAATCTATTCTGAACCCTCAAGCTTAATAATATCCTTCATATAACTGGGCACAGTATTCCAGAAGAGGCTTCACCAATGTCCTGTACAACCTCAACATGACTTCCCAACTTCCTATACTCCAAGAACTGAGCAATAGAGTCAAGCATGCTAAATACATTTTTTAAACAGCCTGTCCATATGTGATTCAAACCTCAAAGAATTATGTACCTGCACCACTAGGCCCCTCTGTTCAAAAGCACCACTCAAGGCCCTACCATTAATTATGTAAACTTTACTTTTGCATTTTGGTACAACAAACAATACTTTGCATTTATCCAGACTGATTCTGTCTGCCATTTTTCAGCCCATTGACCTATTTGATGAAGATATCTTTGTAAGCTTAAAAAACCTTCTTCACTGTCTACTATGCCACCAATTTTGGTGTAGTCTGCAAACTTGCAAGCGATGCTTTTTATATTCTCATCCAAATCCCTTACATAAATGACAAACAGAAGTCCCCTAAGAATCTTGTATGTTCAAATAAGCTCATCTCTCATTCTTTTCAAGCCCCAAACTATTCAGTCTTTCCTCAAGATGGTCCCACCAATACTGGTATCAGCATAACGAGCCTTCTCTAGATTGCCACCAATGCCTGTATACCTTTCCTTTAGATAAGAGGTTCAATCATGATTCACAGTATTCGAACTACGATCTGCCTAGTTTCAGCAAAACCTACTTAGGTTGTTTGTGACATTGATTATCTGTAATTTCTCTGCCTAACTACCAATGCCCCTACCTTACCCATTCCAATCTATCTCCCTCTGAACTGACTGCACTCAGCTCAGATCCCATCCTAACTTTGCAATCAAGCATGCTAGCAAAGGTGGTATTGTCTGGCATACTGACCTCTATGTTGCACAGGCAAAGCATCAGCTGTCTGGAACCACCTCCTATCTTGTCCAGAACATGACCCCACCATCAAATACCAGGCAATTGTATCTGATAATCTCCTTTTCATCTGGTGATGTCTACCTCCAAGGTCATAGTACCTAAATCCTCCAGTGGCCATCTCAACTTCCTTCCCAAAAATCCACAAATAGGATATAGTTTGTTTCTGCCTACTCCTGTCCCACAGAACTAATTTTTCTTCCTTGACTCAACTTTTTCTCTCTTCCCACGTAGATCTGCATTTCTTCTGAAAACAAACGCTGGTAATCACAGCAGCAGACTCTAACCACCACCTCTTCACCATAGACGTACAATGTCCATTGTGCGTGTTCATTCCCTATCAGATGGCCTCAGTGCTCTCTGTTTCTTCCTAGAGAAAGTCCTGAATCATCACCCTCTACTATTACCCTCTTTTGCTTAGCTGAGCTCGTCCTCACTTTGAACAACATCTCTATTAACTCCTTTGACCTGAAAGAAAGGAGCAGAATGGGTATGGGTACCTGAATGGACCCTAATTATGCCTGTCTCTTTATTGGGTAATTGGAAAATTCCTTGTTCCAGTCCTGCTTTGGCCCTACCACAACATTTTTTTTCCACTAGCACACTGATAAGCACATTGGTGCTGCTTCCTTCTCTCATCCAAAACTGGCAAAGTTTTTGTCTATTGCGCTTCCAATTTCCACTCTGCCCTCTCAAGAACATAGGAAGTGGGAGAGGAAGTAGTCAATTCAGCCCAGTCTGCCATTTAACATGATCATGGCTGATCTTATTCTGGTCACTCCTTGATCTGGTCCAACATTGACTTCCCTTGTCTTCCTCAACGTCTGTTTCCAATTCAGGGGATAGGCTGGCCACCAATATCCACTATAAACCTACTGATCCCCACAGTTACTTTGACCAAGCATCCTCATACCCTTCTTCCTTTAAGCACTCTGTTCTGTTCTCTCAGCTTTTCTGTCTCCATCACATCTGTTCACAAGGGAATCTCCGATATGCTCACCTTCTTCCTCGATCAAGGATTTCCCAGCACTATAGTCAACAGGGTTCTCCATTGTGGTAAATGGGACAAACATATTCACCCCCACTTTTCCTTCCCACACCGGTAGTAGGGTCCCCTTGGTATTCACTCACTGCTCCACCAGTAGCCACCTCCAAAGGATCATTAGCTGTCATTTCTGCCACCTCCAGTGGGATGCTACCATCAGACATCTTTCCCTCCCTTGTCAGCTTTCCACAGGTAATGGTCTGTTTTGGGCCTGCTGCACTCCTCTTCATTCCCAATACCTTTTCACATTCCTATGGCACCTTTTCCATGCAATCATACAAGGTGTAACATCTGTCCGTTTATTTCCTCCCTCTTCAGTAGCAAAGGCCCCAGACAAACCTACCAGTTCAAGCAGTGATTTTACTTGCAAGTCACTCAGTCTGGCCTACTGTATTCACCCCTTTAACATTGGAGACAAAATGCAGACAAGGTAACTGCTTTGCAGAAGATCCAAGTTTTTTTGTCCATAAAAATAACCCTGAACTTCCTGTTGCCTATCATTTCAATGCACCACAATGTTCCTTGGCCACCATCTCTCTTGGGCTTGCTGCAGTGCTAAAGTGAAGCTTTGTTCAAGCTGGAAGAACAACGTCTCATTTTCCAGTTGGCGACTCTGAAGCCTTCGGGGACTTGGTATTAAATTCGACAATTTTCAGGCCTAAGTATCTTCTCCTGTGTCCTTATCCCAGCCCATCCAACACCAGATCTTGTCATCACACAGGTTGCTATCATAGCCACCCCATTGTCAGTGACTAATGGTTCCAGTCAGCAGCTATTGACTCCCCAGGCTGACCGTGCATTCGTTTGTCCAACTGCTGTTTTCACTCTTGCGTGAGACTTCTTTGGGCTTCATTTCCATCCATTGCTTATACTTCCATTCTCTCCCTCCCCACCGTCCGACTCTTCAGCATAGATGCAAACCTTTTCTTGGCTGCAATCAGTCCTGAACAAGTGTCACTGGATATGAAACATTAACTCTGCATTCTCTCCATAGATGCTGCCAGACATGCTGAGTTTTCACAAACTTTTTTGTTTCCGATTTCCAGTAGTTCCTTGAAAGTGGGAGTTGCAGGTCAATAAGGTAGTCAAGAAAGCATTTGATATGCTTGTCTTTATTGGTCAGTATATTAAGTACAGGAGTTGGGATTTCCTATTGCAGCTCTACAGGGCATTGGTTGAGTCGCTTTGGGAATACTACAATCAATTCTGGTCTCCCTGCTATAGGAAGGATGTTGTGAAACTTGAAAGGGTTCAGAAGAGATTTACAAGGATGTTGCCAGGGTTGGGGGGGGGGTTTGAAATATAGTGAGAGGTTAATAGGCTGGGGCTATCCTCCCTGGAGCATGGAAGGCTGGGGGGGTGACCTTTTATATAGAGGCTTAAAAAGTCATGAGGGGCATAGATAGTTTGGGTAAATAGATAGTCTTTTCTTTGGGGTTTGGAGAGTCAAATACTAGGGGCACAGGTGGGTTTGGAGAGTCAAATACTAGGGGCACAGGTTTAAGGTGAGAGGGAAAAGGTTTTAAAGGGGTCAAGGAAGAGACAACCTTTTGGTACAGATGGTAGTGCATATATGGAATGAGCTGCCAGAGGAAGTAGTGGAGGTATGATTACATCATTTAAAATGCATCAGGATGGGACTCTGTGGTGTCTCTCGCTTGTATATATAAATATGTACAGAAAATTGGCAAAGTTATACAAAGTTGTTCTTTGTGGCACTGGAAGTGTGCCAATTCAGTGGTTCACAGATTTATGTTTTTGTGTAAGCCTTTATCTGAAGGGGTGGGCAGGCTAAAATACAAAGTGAAAGTTGTGTTGCAGCTGTATCAATTTTGGTTAGACCTCTCCATTTGCGTGGACACCAGGAGTTGAAGTCTAGGAGCAATTAGCCAGAATTTTGCTGAATATCTGGGTTGGTTTCGGGGGCCAAATGGCCTCCTTCTGCTCCCATTTCTTATGTATTTGATTGTTGTTTTGGTTAATAGCTCGACTTTAGAGACCTCCATTAAGTTGCCTGAAAGTTGATCATTCCTGAATGATTAGGGTGCCTGCAGAATTAAAATTTCCAAACACCAGAATTAGGAGCACGATTGACCATTCTGCTTTCCCCACCCACCACCCTGAGAGTTGTCTCTGCTGTTCAGTGAGATCATGGCTGATCTAATTTGAAAACCGTGTTAGAACACTGGCAGGTCCAGCAGACTTTGTGGATAGACAAACAGATTTACCGTTTCATTGGTCTTTGGAACTTCAAAGGAGAGTTACTGGACTTGAATTATTACCTCCATTCTGTTGTCCCACAGATGTTGCCCGAAGTGTTGAGTTTCTCCCACACTTTATTTTAAATCTCCAGCATCTGCAGTCTTTTGCTTTTATATGGCTAATCTGATTTGTCTCCATTCTGAATGCTCCAAAACTGTTCTGGTCTCCCTCAAAAGGAAGCATCCTTTCAGAATGCATCATCCCGATTTCCCTCAAGAATTCATGGTGAATGGTAGGACCTTGAGTGTAGTGGAACAGAGGGACCTTGGAGTTCAGGTGCACTGTTCTCTGAAAGTGGAGTTTCTGCTAGCCAGCGCAATGAAGGTGGCTGTTGGCACACTGGCCTTTATTGGTCAGGGTATTGAGTATAGAGGTTGGGAAGTTATGTTGCAGTTGTATAGGATGTTGTTGAGGCCACACTTGAAGTAATGTGTTCAGTTTTGACCACCTTTCTACAAGAAGAATGTTTTTAAGATGGAAAGAGTGCAAAAGAAATTTCCAAGGTGTTACTAGAACTCAACAGACTGAGTTACATGGAGAGGTTGGACAAGCTCTCTTCTTTCTTTGGAGTGTAGGAGACTGAGGTGGTTATCTTTAGGAATATTTAAGATCATGAGAGGAATGGATAGGGTGAATGCACTGTTTTTTTTTCTCCCAGGGATGGGAATTGTGGACTAGACAGCATCAGTTTAAGGTTAGAGGGGAAAAAAAATACGGGAGAGCCTGAGGGGCAACTTGCTTATGCAGAGAGTGATACACCTGGAATGAGTCGCTTGTGGAAGTGGTTGAGACAGGTACATGAACAACATTTAAAAGACATTTGGGCAAATACATGGATTCTAAAGAATTAGAAGGATATGGACCAAGTGCAGGGAAATGGGATGAGCGTTGATGGACACTTTGGTCAGCATGGACTAGTTTCGGCCAAAGGATCTGACTCTGCTGTAGGACTCCATGACACTATATGTTTCAGTGACATCACCTAAATTCCAGTGGATTCAGACCCGTCCTGACCGATCTTTCCTTGTAAGCTTAACTCCTTCAACACTGGTATCAGTCAAGTGAACCTCCTCTGAGGTGCTTGAATTATGTTTCAGGCTTTCCTTTAGAGACCAAAATTGTATATCAGTCTGACCAATGGTCTATATAGCCAAAAAATTCTTGTTTAGGGTAAATTCAATTCATAATTACTTGATTGTTACTTGTTTATTCAACATTTTGAACTTGGTAGCATATCTGTTTTCTCTAACTGAGAAACACCCATGGCTTGGAAAAACTAACCTGTTCGTTTTTAGTTTTGTCAGTACTGCTGGGTTGTAACTGAAGATAGATCTGTCAAGTAGTTGTTTCTGAGAGAGGCAGGCGACAGTTTTAAAACTGTTTAAAAATAGGTTACTTTGGTGTCTAAGTTTAGTGATACTCCAGACCAGAAGTGTTTACTTCAAACCGTGAAGGAGTTCCCTGAATGAGTCTGCCTGTTCCTTGATTCTTTATAACTGAGGTTGTCACTACTAAGAATTGAAGCCACCGTTAAGTCAAACCCCATGTGGGATAGTGAAGGATGTTCTCTCTGGTGTTCGATACTGGAATAGGATACTTTTGGCATTGGGTTTTTACCATGATTTGAAGTCTTCAAGCATATTAATGCAAATAATTTGATTTATTCTGTTTCACTGTTAAAACAAACTCTGCAGCATTGTGTGCTTGTCAGTGAGACTACCTTGTTAAAAACCAAAAAGTGAAGTATGATCTACCAAGTTGGTTTCATTCTGAAATCTGACTTGTCCACTGACAACGTCCGCTGGGCTCATGAGGTGAGGGAAATCTTTTTCGTACAATGCATGATTAGGTGGAGGAACATACTGACCAGAATGTGTAAAGACATTGAAACAGAAGTTAACAGTTTATTTGAAAGTAAATGTTCAGAGTTATGGGGTAAAGGAAAAAGAATGGTATAAACTGAAATGTTTATGCAGGCTTAAGCTTAAGTTTACTTGTACACTGCGACGCTTTTGAGTCCTTTCCTCTACGATTAAATTTAAATTATAAAATATCAAGGAGTTTGTTTATGCACAGCAGAACTGAGATGCACAGATCAAGAGACTATTGCAGAAATTACAACTATGTTTCCAACTGATGAGCAAACTGGAAATGACAAATTTCAAATTGACAAGGAACCAACTTCAGGAATTCACATGAATGAAAGCGGGGTCAGTACATTTTTATTATTTGACTCATATGTTAAATGAATGAGATTTAAATTTTCAAGTTTTGCTCATTGCCAATTAAACTCATTAAGCTAGTTATGCTGGTTATTAGTGACCATAATATCACAGAACTCTTCTTAGAGATGGAGTGTGACATTGTTTATTCTGAGACTTGGATCCTGAATCTGCTAAGAGGAAACATAAATAGTTTGAGGTGAGTTGGCTATGATAGTAATGTTCCCCAATCTTTGAAGGGATGATGATGATGGAAAGGCAGTGCAGACATTCAAAGAGCACAAGGATGAACTGTAACAAATGTTCATTTCTATCTGGTACAGAAGTAAAATAGAAAAGATGGTCAAGTCCTGGCCTATATGGGAAATTAGAGAGAAAGTATTAGTCCCAAGGAAAGATATGGGATACAAATTGGCTAGAGTAGGAGTAATTTAGAATTCGGGAGAAAGTGAGGACTGCAGATGCTGGAGTATCAGTTGAGTGTGGTGCTAGAAAAGCACAGTAGGTCAGGCAGCATTTGAGGAAGAATCAACGTTTTGGGCATAAGCCCTTCATCAGGAATGAGGCTTGTGGGTCGGGGCTGAGAGATCAATGGGAGGGGGTGGGGTTTGGGGTGGGTGGGGTGGGGTGGAGGTAGCTGAGAGAGCGATAGGTGGATGAAGGTGAGGGAGAATGTGATTGGTCAGAGGGCGGAGTGATGGACAGGTCTGGAAGGCAGTGCTGAGTTGGAAGCGTGGGACTGCGATAATGGGGGGGGGGGGGGGAGGAGAAGGAAAATGAGGAAGCTGTTGAAGTCCACATTTATCCCGTGTGGTTACAGGGTCCCAAGGCGGAATATGAGGTGTTCCTCCTCCAGGCGTTGGGTGGTAACAGTTTGGTGGTGGAGGAGACCCAGGACCTGCATGTTCTTGACTGAGAGGGAGTTGAAGTGTTCAGCCACGGGGCGGTGGGCTTGGGTGCGGGTGTCCCAGAGATGTTCTCTGAAATGATGCACAAGAAGGCGACCTGTCTCCCCGATGTAAAGGAGACCACACTGGGTGTAATGGATTTAGAATTCAGCCAATGAGGACAAGAGGATTGATTCACAGAAGGGGAAAATAGAGTACAAGAGTAAGCTTGTGGGCAACGTGGAAAGTTTCAGATCGTTTATGTAACTGTGAGATTGTAGACAAATGTAAGTTCCTTCCAGTCAGAAAAAGTACTGGCGAACCAAATGTACACTTCAGTTTAAATTCACAAAAGAGGACACAAGTAAGATGCTAGAAATGTTGACAACCCTGATTAGTGAGAAGGAGAAACTGAAGAAAAATCATAATTATTAATGGGGCAATGGTTGGAGAAATTGTTGAGATTGAAATCCCCAAGACCTGATAATATACATCCAAGAGTACTAAGTAGCCCTAGAAATTGTTGGTCATCTTCCAAGATTCAGTAGACTGGAAGACTTATTACAGATTGGAGGGTAGTTAATATGATCTCCATATTGAAGAAGGGAGGCAGAGAGAAATTGGGAATTATCGATTAGTTCACCTGAAGATGGTGGTGGGGAAAATGTTAGTGTCCGTTATATTAGAAAAAAGCAGAGCACTTAACTGTGTCCAATCTTGTCACTTGTAACATGAATTTACAAAGAAATTTTGATCTTCAAATGTAGTGTAATTCTTTTGAGGATGCATCTGGCCAATTGATGTGGGGAACCAATGGGTGAAATTTATTTGGACTGATAAGGCTTTCGACCAAGTCCTTTATAAGAGATGAATGTGTAAAATTTAAAATGTGTGGGATTGTGGGTAGCATGTTGAGGTGGATTAAGGACTAGTTGGCAGAAGGAAACTTTGGGAATAAACTGATCTCTTTCTGAACAGCCAATGACCAGTGAGGTATAAGAGGAAGCAATACTAGGACCACAGCTATTCACAACATCCATTCAAGATTTTATGAAGGGATGAAATGTCATGTATCTCCAAGCTTACAGATGGCTTAAAACTGGGTGGGAGAGTGAGCTGTCGGGAGATTGCAAAGATATTTCAGTGAGATTTGGACAAGTTGGGTGTTTGGGCAAATGTATGGCAGATGCAGTATAATGTGAATAAATGAGGTTATTTATTTGGCAATAAAAGAGCAGGAAGGCAGATTATCATCTGGTCATAGATTGAGAGGAGGATGTGCAATGAGACCTGGTCTCTTACACCATTATTACAAATAAGCATGCAGCAGCAGCTGGCTGGTAAGAAGGCAAATTGTATGTTGGCCTCTGTATTAAGTAGATTAGAGTGCAAGAGCAGGGATGTCTCACTGCAATTGTACAGCCCTCTAGTGAGATCAAACCTAGAAGTTTGTGTGCAGTTTTGGGACTCTTAGCTGAGAAAGGTGTTCTGGTTATGGAGAAAGTGCAAAGAAGGTTAACCAGACTGAATCCTGGAATAGCAAGACTGACTTATAAAGATTGACTGGATCAGTTAGATTTCTAGTCAGAGTTCAGAATAAAATGGGGGCGATCCCATGGAAATCTCAAATTCTACAGGAGTCGACCAAATAGATGCAGGAAGAATGTTCCCAATGATGAGGGCAGTCCAGAACCAGGACCAGACACTATAGCCCATTTAGGATTGAAACCAGAAGAAATTCCCAAAGGCTCGCTGCGTTCCCCTCTTCACACAGAGTGGTGAGCATGTGGAATTTGCTACCACGAGTCTTTGCATTTGAGGCCAAAATATTTTATGATTTCAGGAAGGAGTTGGATTTATAAGAATGAAAGTTTATGAAGGAGAGAGCAGGAGAGAATTGGATGATCAGCTATAATCACGATGAATAGTGGAATGGGCATGGCATTGAATGGGAGAAAGTGAGGACTGCAGATACTGGAGATCAGAGCTGAAAAATGTGTTGCTGAAAAAGCGCAGCAGGTCAGGCAGCATCCAAGGAGCAGGAGAATCGACGTTTCGGGCATAAGCCCTTCTTCAGGAATGAGGAAGGTGTGCCAAGCAGGCTAAGATAAAAGGTAGGGAGGAGGGACTTGGGGGAGGGGCACTGGGAATGCGATAGGCGGAAGGAGGTTAAGGTGAGGGTGATGGGGCGGAGAGGTCAGGAAGAAGATTGCAGGTCAAGAAGGCACTGAGTCTGAGGGTTGGGACTGAGATAAGGTAGGGGCAGGGGAAATGAGGAAGCTGGAGAAATCTGCATTCATCCCTTGTGGTTGGAGGGTTCCTAGGCGGAAGATGAGGCACTCTTTCCCCCAGGCGTCATGTTGCCATGGTCTGGCGATGGAGGAGGCCAAGGGCCTGCATGTCCTTGGCAGAGTAGGAGGGGGAGTTAGTGTTCAACCACGGGGCGGTTGGGTTGGTTGGTGTGGGTGTCCCAGAGGTGTTCTCTGAAACGTTCCGCAAGTAGGTGGCCTGTCTCCCCAATGTAGAAGAGGCCATATAGAGTGCAGCAAATGATGTGTGTGGGAGTTTCAGGTGAATTTGTGACGGATATGGAAGGATCCCTTGGGGCCTTGGAGGGAAGTGTAGGGGGAGGGGAGGGGAGGAGTGTGGGCGCAAGTTTTGCATTTCTTGCGGTTGTAGGGGAAGGTGCCAGGAGTGGAGGTTGGGTTGGTGGGGGGGGTGTGGACCTGACGAGGGAGTCACGGAGGGAGTGGTCTTTCTGGAATGCTGATAGGGGAGGGAAATATATCCTTGGTGGTGGGGTCTGTTTGGAGGTGGCGGAATTGACGAAGGATGATATGATGTATCTGGAGGTTGGTGGGGTGGTAGGTGAGGACCAGTGGGGTTTTGCCCTGGTGGCGATTGGAGAGGCAGGGTTCAAGGGCGGAGGAGCAGGAAGTGGAGGAGATGCGGTGGAGAACATTGTCAACCATGTCTGAGGGGAAATTGCGGACTTTGAAGAAGGAGGTCATCTGGGTTGTTCGGTATTGGAATTGGTCCTCCTGGGAGCAGATGCGGCGGAGGTGAAGGAATTGGGAATATGGGATGGCATTTTTACAGGGCGCAGGGTGGGAGGTGTAGTAATCTAGGTAAGCTGTGGGAGTCAGTCGGTTTATAGTAAATGTCTGTGTTGAGTCGGTCGCCCGAAATAGAAATGGAGAGGTCTAGGAAGGGGAGGGAGGAGTCTGAGACGGTCCAGGTAAATTTGAGGTCAGGGTGGAAGATGTTAGTAAAGTGGATGAACTGTTCAATCTCCTCGTGGGAGCACGAGGTAGCGCCGATACAGTCATCGATGTAGCGGAGGAAAAGGTGGGGGGTGGGGCCAGCGTAGCTGTGGAAGGTGGACTGTTCCATGTATCCGACAAAGAAGCAGGCATAGCTGGGGCCCATGCGGGTGCCCATGGCTACTCCTTTGGTTTTGAGGAAGTGGGAGGATTGGAAAGAGAAGTTGTTCAGAGTGAGGACCAATTCAGTCAGCCGAAGGAGGGTGTCAGTGGGAGGGTACTGGTTGGGTTCGGCGGGAAAGAAAGAAGCGGAGGGCTTTGAGGCCTTCGTGATGGGGGATGGAGGTGTGTAGGGACTGGATGTCCATGGTTAAGATAAGGCATTGGGGGCCGGGGAAGCGCAAATCATGGAGGAGGTGGAGGGCGTGGGTGGTGTCCCAAACGTAAGTGGGGAGTCCTTGGACTAAGGGGGAACAGGACCGTGTCGAGGTCCAACCACAAGGGCTGAATGCAGATTTCTCCAGCTTCCTCATTTTCCCCCCCTCCCCCCACCTTATCTCAGTCCCGACCCTCGGACTCAGCACCGTCTTCTTGACCTGCAATCATCTTCCCGACCTCTCCGCTCCCACCCCCTCTCTGGTCTTTCACCCTCACCTTAACCTCCTTCCACCTATCGCATTCCCAACGCCCCTCCCCCAAGTCCCTCCTCCCTACCTTTTATCTTAGCCTGCTTGGCACACCTTCCTCCTGGCATTGAATGGTCTACTCCTTCCTACTCCTAGTTCGAGTATTTATACTTCCATGTTCCTATGACCTGCTGAGTAAAGGCTTGCAGGCAGAACAACATTTAAGTATTTCCTTTTAAATTGTACAGTTAACGTAACTCAAATTGTTTCCTTCTTTTTGTAGAATATGCAATATATGAGTTCACCTGTGAAAGTTGAAGAACCCAGAGCGTGCAATGGCACAGATTCTGTTTTAAGTATAAGTACAATTGCTTCTGCCATAGCTGATGCTTCTGTGAGTGCCGATCCATCTCAGTTAGCTGCAATGATTTTGGAACTTTCTAATAAGAACAGGAAGAAAAGTGAGCTTGCAGCTATAAGCACAAAACCAAATGCGGAATTGCAGGACCAGAAAAGTAATATGAAGGATTTGGGTGTTATGGTGGAGAAGATTTGTGAAAGATCTGAGACCAATGAAAGTCAAGTCCTAAAATCTGAATTTAAACAAACGTCTGAATCTGTTTCTACTTGTAGTTCAGATTCTGTTGGTTCTTCTGAAAATTCCAGGAATCCTCCCAGCATGTCAAATTCATTTTCAGAAAAATCTTCCTTAAGTAGCACCAGTAAGGAAGAAAGTAAGAAAGCCATGCTTTTAAATGAAGAGTTGTGCCAAAACAATCCAAAGAATGACAGTAGCTATTGCACATCAAAAAATACTTGCCAATCAGTTAAGGATAGGAACCGACCACATGGTCAAAATGATAGCACAGAAACCTGTACACCTGAATCAAGTAGATTTCAAGGTCACAAAGGTGGCTATAGCCAGTTCACCAATGCAAAGTGGATGACAAAAGAGGGATTTGTGAACAACAGAGCTTTTTCAAGTGGAAATGCAATGACTGAGGTGCCAAATATAAACTGTACTGTTTCTGTGGTAGAGAAACATGAAGAATCTCCTTCAGCTATTTCGGAGAAACTTTCTGTGCAGAAGAGAGAGGTTGGAGCTTACTTGGATAAATCTCTTCATAAAGCAAAGGCTGAAAGTGTGTCAGAGATGAAACAAAAAGATGTTAAAAAGATGTTTTCAGAAATGTCTTATGAGAGAGTGTTAAGAATAGAACATCAAGACTTGAAAATGCCTGTTTCTCCAGAACTCACTGCTGTTCATGGTGTGACGATGAGTAATTCCAGTTTGCATCATCCAAAATTGCAGACCATTGAACCAGTGGAGCAAACGTTTACAGAATCCGTAAGTGAAGACAACAAAGAGATGGAAGTAATTTCAAAGCTGCAAGGAGAGAGAGATGAACAAGAGAGCTCCAATTTCAATAATCAGGAAGTGTGTGTCAACTTTCAACAATATCATCAGGCACCAGTTGCACCAAAAAACAGCACTGCTGGTAAGCAATCACTTAACAATGCAATGTTCTTTCCTTTTAAATGATACTACTATTGCTTTGTTTTTTTTAAAAAGTGATCTGTTTTTTGGGCTGCCTTTTAAAAACTATGTATTTGGAAAGTGTAGAATTTAGATGAACCTAGATCCTATCAAGTCTTATTCACAAAGTCGTATTTGCTTTAGTAACCTTATGTCTACCAATGCAGAGTTCTTACCGATAGTCACGTTAAAGTTCCCAATCTTGCTTTCAAATTCCTCCATGGTCATGTTCCTCCTAATTTCTACAGTCTCCTGCATGCTGCAACATGTTGTGATCTTCTGATTTTGACGTCTTGTGAATACCCAAATTTACCAGTCCAACATTGGCCATGCCTTCAATTGTTTGGGCTTCAAGCTTGAGTATAGACTTTCTTTCCTGACTTTGTGATGGTCTTTTAAAACTTGCCTTTCTGACAGTTATTGTTAATCTGTATCTTGATAAGTGGCTATCGTTCTTATAATCTTGCTGAAAATGATAAAAGATGTTATATAAATTGAAATTGGTTAAATTGCTTGGGAGTATAATTTACAATAGTGTATGATCCCAGCCTGATGATTTAAGACTGGGCAAGATCCCAGAGTGAAACCTGATCAGATAGATAAGTTTAAAAATTTTTTGTAGTTCATTACTGTGGTGGTTAGTCATTGAACATGTTCTCACAGGTGTCAATGTTTTTAAGGAGTTTTAAAAAAGTGCAAGTTTATTACAGAAAATAAAGATGTAAAGGCTCTGTGATATTTAGAAAGATCTTAATATAAACAAGAAAGCCAAGTTTGAATTAACTTTGTTTTAACAGATATTCGATCCCAAAGGAATGTTACTGCTATCTTAACTCTTAATTTCTTTCTTAACTGAGACTTTGCAGATTTGATAGACGAGAGTCTCCTTAGGATATAAATCTCTTTCCAGATCTGACTGCTTGAAAATATTTAAATCAACACTTTCAGCTTGGAAACTTCACGAGCTAACATCTTTCTGCTAGGGTGAAATGTTTCTCTTGAACTGAACTGAAACAGAGTGACCCTGTTCTGTTTTTGTTTGCCATAAAACTGTAACTTTATAACTAGTTCATCAACTAACAGCACTGATATATTTTGATGTGATTTAATTCAAGTGCTGCATCTAGTTGAAAATCATGTCTATAGTTCACTGTACCAAACTAGTTTCTGAACCTTCAGATTTAAAAAAGGGCTCTCTGAACTGAAACCGCATCTCTTACTTCAATTTCAAAATCCAAATTGCCAGTGATGATCTCGTGTCTAGTTTTAACATAATATCAAGTGTGTTGTGATGTGTGACCAATATAGATATTTTTAGGAGTTCAGAAATTTTCTGACCATGCAAGTTCTTAAGACTAAAAATACTTTCAAGTAAGTTTCTTTCTGTAAATAATCACAGTGAGCAACATATTTAGCAAAATATAAGAAACTTTGTAAATTTAATTACTTCTGAATTCATTGGGAGCGACAAATAATACACCAATTTATCTCTTTCAGTTCAGTGCATTGGTGCTTTTTAGTCCCAGTATTATAAGTATTTGAATGTATTAAATATATAACTCTTTAAACTGAAATTCATAATTTTCTCTTCATCACAGATCACACCTGTGCAGCAGATCAACTAAATTTGAGGCCATTAACTCACTTATCACCAGGCCAAGTATCAGATTTCCCAACTCCCACAAGGTAAATATTTCCTGTTTCTCACACAGCGAGTGCAATCGTGGCTGCCTAACATTTGTCAATTGTTGTTTAAGAACCCATCTGATTCAGAGATGTCCTAAAGGGAAGAAAATCTGTCATCTTTTACCTGCTCTTCTGGCTTGCATGTGACTCCTGATCCACCGATGTAGTTAACTGTTAACCGCCTTCTGAAGTTGCTACATATGCCAATCAGTGACAATTGGGGAGTGTATCAAATACTGGCCTTGCTGCATCACATGTAAGAATGAAGAGAAACGAAGTCCCAGTGTAATTTTCATGAATTTTGTCCCAGTCAGAAGTGGTGTCCTTCCTCCTCTGCATGTGAGGGTACTAGTGAGAGTGGGTCAGCAGCTAATAAACTTGAAAGACCCTAAACAGACAGTGAGCAAAACTAGCGTCATTTACAAAATACCATGCAAGGACTGTAACAAACATTACACTGGACAAACAGGCAGAAAACTAGCCACCAGGATACATGAACACCAAATAGCCACAAAAAGACATGACCCTCTCTCACTCGTATCCTCACATATGGATGAGGAAGGACACCACATCGACTGGGACAACACATCCATCCTAGGACAAGCCAAACAAAGACACGCATGAGGATTCCTAGAAGCATGGCATTCCAACCGGAATTCTTATCAACAAACACATTAAGTTAGACCCCATCTACCACCTCCCTGACAAAAAGAACAGGAAGTGACATCTCCACAGGAAATAACATCACCAACCCAAAGAAACCCAAACATATAAATAGAAAGCAAGAATTTTCAGCATTGCTTCGCCTGAGGCCTACTGAAGATGTTACCTAGTAGGGTAACAAAACTTCTGGAAATGAACCTTGCAGCTCAGTGTGCAAACCTCCATCCTAAACCTCAACCTGAGTGACAAATCTTCTCAAAACTCGCTGTGAGCAGAAAGGTGTCAGATTCTCTCAAAATTGTCTTTCAAGTAGTACAACCAATGATTCAAACATTATGCTAACTTGTCAAGTTAATGCTCCAACACCTTCAATTGCACTTTCCAAATCCGAGACCTCCCCATCTACAATCGGTGGTAGCAGATGCACAGCATCACCGTGACTTTGCTGGTTCCCCTCCAAGTTACACACTAACTGGACATGGAACTGTATTGTCAATCTTTCATTGGGCCAATACTGGAACTCTCTTAACAGCATTGGTGTACCTACACCCCAAAGACTGCAGTTCAAGAAGCCAACTCACCACCTCATTCTTCATGACAATAACTGCTGGCCCATATCCCATGAAAAAAATCAAGAATACCTACAATTGTATTTTTCTAATTAATTAGAATTGAGCCTTGTGAATATTTCAGGCAAATGCTATGTGACCTTATTACAAGACTATTTGCACCAGGTAAGATATCTTGGTGCAATTATATAGTGTCTTGGTTAGATCCTACCAAGATTGTTGTGTATAGTGTTGGTTCCCTTGTCCAAAGAGTATTATACTTCAGAGGGAGCGCAACAAAGCTTCCCCAAGCTGCTCCTGGGACAGAAAAGTTGTGCTATAAGGAAATATTTTAAAACCGCCTGAGCCTTTTGTTTCTCATCCTCCTTAACTCAATCAAACATAGAAAATCCTTTACTGGGTTGACATGCTAAATGTTGGAAGGAAATTTCACTTGACTGGGAGTGTCTCAAGCCAGGGACCCATTCTTAGGGTAAAGGCAGGACTGAGATATGAAGGCTTTTTTTTTTGCTCTGAGGAATCTTTTGCAAACTTCTACCTTTTTAGAGGGCTGTGGAATTTCATTGATTCAGGTATATTCAAGGCTGAGATTGATAGTTGCTGTCATCTTTAAAGTTTAAAAAGCAATAATTTGTGGGGAGAATAGAAAAATTGTGCTGAAGTAGATGAGTCACAAACTCATTGCCTACTCCTGAATCTACCACGTATTTCTATCTTGTGCAAAATCAGTTGCTCATCATAATAGCCTGAGAAGTAACTAGAAGGTAAATTTTATGCAGTCTGTTGAATGTTTGCTCCCTTAATGGTTTGACCATGAAAACACTAGAGAATTCAAGTCTTAGAGAGCAGTGGCCCTACTTAATTTATGATCTGAAATCTGATCTCCTCTGGGTCAGCAACTGATGTGCATCTGGTAATTGCCTGCCAAGGTGTTGACTATACTGATGTAGGTTACAATACATTGTCTACGCATGTTCTTTACCAAGGTTCTGAAGAAAAGAAAATAGTGAGAGTACTGGAGGTCTTTCAGAATTGAAGGAACCATAGATCTTGGGGCCCTTGGGAAAGGACAAAGAAGAAATATGAGGGGAACCAAGTATCATAATTCTTCTAATATCTGTTTGGTATCTTAAAGTGCTGACTGTATAGTTGATTTTCTATTTATATAAAATAAATCTTGCCTTTTCCAGCAGTTCCTCCTCATTGACACACTCCAGTGCAAACCTTACTAGGTTGAGCTATATTTCTGGAATTGATGCAACACTACAAAACAGCACCGCCATCGGAAGTCCAGTGAATTCAGAGGTAGGAGAAAGTTGCATAAACTTCCATTTAACACATTTGTCTCAACTGAAATAGTACCTTTATTTTTATATAAACAATTTTAACTTAGTAAAATATCTCTGGATACTTTACAGGAATAATACTGCAAACAAAATTGACACTGAGCCATGAGATTTGATGAGAGCTGCCCAAAATTGGTGAAGTTTCCAGGGGGGCAAGTTTCAGATCTTGGAAAATAGAGGCTGGAGAGGCATTTTGCAAATCCTGAAAAAAATGAAAATTGAAATGCACGCAAAGTCAATTGGGAATGTGCATGTATTTGGGCAAAAGTTGGGATGACTGGAGTCTTTTTTTAAAAAAAAACTAGATGAAATGAGCACTTTGGGGACAGTGACCACAATTCGGTGACTTTTACTCCAGTGATGGAGAGGGATAAGTGTGCACTGCAGGGCAAGAGTTATAACTGGGGGCAGGGAAATTATGATGCGGTGAGGCATGACTTAGGATGCATGACTTGGAAAAGTAGGCTTCAAGACAAGGGTGTAATTGATATGTGGACCTTGTTCAAGGAGCAACTATTGAGTGTCCTTGATAAGTATGTACCTGTCAGGGAGGGAGGAAAGGGTCGTGTGAGGGAGCCGTGGTTTAATAAGGAATTGGAATCCCTTGTTAAAGGGAAGAGGGCAGCCTATGTAAAGATGAGGCGTGAAGGTTCAATTGGGGCAATTGAGAGTTATAAGGTAGCCAGGAAAGACCTGAAGAGAGAACTAAGAGCAGCAAGGAGGGGACATGAAAGGTCCTTAGTTGGCAGGATTAGGGAAAATCCTAAGGCTTTCTATAGGTATGTCAGGAATAAAAGAATGACTAGGGTAGGAATAGGTCCAGTCAAGGATAGTAGTGGGAAGTTGCGTGTGGAGGCTGAAGAGATTGGGGAGACACTGAATGAATACGTTTCGTCTGTATTCACTCAGGAACAGGACATTGTTGCCGATGTGAATACTGAGTCACAATTAAGTAGAATGAATGGCTTTGAGGTATGTAGAGAAGAGGTGTTGGAAATTCTGGAAAGGGTGAAAATAGATAAGTCCCCTGGGCCTGATGGCATTTATCCTAGGATTCTCTGGGAAGCAAGGGAGGAGATTGCAGAGCCATTGGCCTTGATGTTTATGTCCTCGTTGTCTACAGGAATAGTGCCAGAAGACTGGAGGATAGCCAATGTGGTTCCCTTGTTCAAGAAGGGGAGTAGGGATAACCCTAGTAACTTTAGGCCGGTGAGTCTCACTTCTGTTGTGGGCAAAGTCTTAGAGAGAATTGTAAGGGATAGGATTTATGAACATCTGGATAGGAATAATGTGATCAAGGATAGTCAGCATGGTTTTGTGAAGGGCAGGTCGTGCCTCACAAACCTTATTGAATTCTTTGAGAAGGTGACTAAGGAGGTGGACGAGGAGGAAAGCGGTAGATGTGGTGTATATGGATTTTAGTCAGGCATTTGATAAGGTTCCCCATGGTAGGCTACTTCAAAAAATACGGAGGTATGGCATTGAGGGTGAGTTGGAGGTTTGGATTAGGAATTGGCTGGCTGGAAGAAGACAGAGGGTAGTAGTTGATGGTAAAGGTTCATCTTGGAGTGCCGTTACTAGCGGTGTTCCGCAAGGATCTGTTTTGGGACCATTGCTATTTGTCATTTTTATAAATGACCTGGAGGAGGGTCTAGAAGGTTGGGTGAGCAAGTTTGCGGATGATACGAAAGTCTGAGGAGTTGTTGACAGTGAGGAAGGATGTGGCAGGTTACAGCGGGATATAGATAAGTTGCAGAACTGGGCAGAAAGGTGGCAAATGGAGTTCAATGTAGCTAAGTGTGAGGTGATTCACTTTGGTAAGAGTAACAAAAAGATGGGGTACTGGGCTAATGGTCGGATACTTGGTAGTTTAGATTAGATTAGATTACTTACAGTGTGGAAACAGGCCCTTCGGCCCAACAAGTCCACACCGACCCGCCGAAGTGTAACCCACCCATACCCCTACATTTACCCCTTACCTTACACTACGGGCAACTTAGCATGGCCAATTCACCTGACCTGCACATCTTTGGACAGTGGGAGAAAACCGGAGCACCCGGAGGAAACCCACGCAGACACTGGGAGAACGTGCAAACTCCACACAGTCAGTCGCCTGAGGCGGGAATTGAACCCGGGTCTCAGGCGCTGCGAGGCAGCAGTGCTAACCACTGTACCACCGTGCCGCCCACGGTGGTAGTGTGGATGAGCAGAGGGATCTTGGTGTCCATGTACACAGATCTTTGAAAGTTGCCACCCAGGTAAATAGTGTGGTGAAGAAGGCATATGGCGTACTGGCTTTTATTGGTAGAGGATTTGAGTTCCGGAGTCCTGAGATCATGTTGCAGTTGTATAAGACTCTGGTGTGGCCGCACCTGGAGTATTGTGTGCAGTTTTGGTCGCCATACTATAGGAAGGATGTGGAGGCACTGGAACGGGTGCAGAGGAGGTTTACCAGGATGTTGCCTGGTATGGTAGGAAGATTGTATGAGGAAAGGCTGAGGCACTTGGGGTTGTTTTCATTGGAGAAAAGAAGGTTTAGGGGTGACTTGATAGAGGTGTACAAGATGATTAGGGGTTTAGATGGGGTTGACTGTGAGAACCTTTTTCCATGTATGGAGTCAGCTATTACGAGGAGGCATAGCTTTAATTTAAGGGGTGGTAGGTATAGGGCAGATGTTAGGGGTAGGTTCTTTACTCAGCGAGTCGTGAGTTCATGGAATGCCCTGCCAGTAGCAGTGGTGGACTCTCCCTCATTATGGGCATTTAAGCGGGCATTGGATAGGCATATGGAGGATAGTGGGCTAGTGTAGGTTAGGTGGGCTTGGATCGGTGCAACATCGAGGGCCAAAGGGCCTGTACTGCGCTGTATTCTTCTTAGAAAAAAAAATGCTGAAATTTTTGATCACGCAATGCCTTGATTTTATAACTCTCTTTCCAAGGGCAGGTTTGTGAATATGCTGTGATTGACAAATGGGTGTGAGTTAGCACATGGGTAACAATTTTGGGTGAGCTTGGGTTCATCAAGAGTACCAAGTAGAAGACAGGCCAGGTAAGCATTAGAAGAATTCCATTTAGGGATACAGAGGTACAGGAATGAGTATTTCAGCCGGAGAAGGTCTGAGGCAAGGTGGAGAGGGCATCTTAGGGTTACAAGTGAACTTCGCCTAACATAGAAGCGCTACTTGTACTTATTACAGGTGGCTGTTGTCGAAGACATTTCACAAGCCAAGAATCTGGAGGTCTCAACTCCTGATCGTGACACGCACATTCAATTATAGTCATTCGCTTGTAGAAACAATGAGCAAATTTGTTGCAAAACCTGACTGCAATGGAGGAAAAATAACTTGGGAATAAACAGTCAATGAAATAGTATCTGAAAAGTAAAGTAAACTTGTGTTACTTAGTTGTGTTTTTTTTTGCTCAGTCCAAATCACCAGGCAGATGCCAGCTATATTGTATCAGGATCTAGTGAAAGACTTATCATTTTCTCCATCCAAGAACTGAGATGTCCTCTGATTTGGGTACAGCTTGAAACTAACTCTTTCAGAACCATTAACTTAAACAGAATTTGCATCCTGACGTCAACCCACCATTAGTATTGAAAAATTGTGTGCTCCAGGACTTGCCTGGCATTTGCCTGTCAATGTGAAAAATGGCCCAGGTTTGTTCTGTCAAAGGTTTGCTTCTAAACTGGTCAATTACACTGGTTTTTGAAAGCGATGGAAATAATCGTTGGCCGTTATCGAGCAGTACTTGCTTTGCAATAACTTACTGATTCTGTTTAGGTTTCACCATAGTCATTTCAGGTTCTGACTTCATTCCAGTCTTGATTCAAATATAAATAAATAAAGCCAAGCTCCCAGAGGTTAAGGTTAACCCTTTATATCAAAACTATATTTTATTGAAATATGGTGTCAGGGAACTTTGTCAAAACTGGAATCTGGATGGGGCTGAAGCCTTCAATAGTTGGTGTCATACCTAGCTTAAAGGAAGATGGTGGTTGGTGATAGTCAGCCACATCTTTCCAAGGATGTCTTGTTAAGGAAATATTGGGTAGACTGTTGCTGATTTAAAGTTAAAAATATCAACACCAGATTATCATTCAACAGGTTTATTTGAAAGTACAAGCTTTCAGAGCACTGTTCCTTCATCAGGTAGCTGTGGAACAGGATCATACGACACAGAATTAATAGCAAAAGATTAGTGTCATGCAAGTTAGACTAAGGAGAGAGAGTGGATGTGGTCTGTTTGGATTTCCAGAAGGCCTTTGACAAGTGCTGTACAGGATGCTGCTAAATAAGATAAGAGCCCATGGTGTTAGGGGCAAGGTACTAGCATAGATAGAGAATTGCTGGACTGGCAGAGGGCAGTGTGGGGATAAATTGTCATTTTTAGGATGCTGACTACTGACTTGAGGACATCTGCAGTCGTCAGTGTTGAGACCACAATTATTCAATTTCAATTTTGTAGATCACACAAAGATGGAGGGACATGTAGTGCTGTAGAAAGCTGGAAGGCTGCAGAAAGAGTTGGACAGGCTCGGAAAGTGGGCAAAGAAGTGACAGTTGGGACACAATGTAGGAAATTGAGATTATGCACTTTGGTAGGGAGAATAGACATATTAACTATTTTCTGAATGGGGTAAGACTTCTGAAGTCTAAAGTGGAGAGGTTTAATCAAAGTTCAGGATTCATTTAGGTTAACATTTGGGCTGCACCGTGGTTAGCACTGCTGCCTCACAGCGCCAGAGACCCGGGTTCAATTCCCGCCTCAGGCAACTGTGTGGAGTTTGCACATTCTCCCCGTGTCTGCGTGAGTTTCCTCTGGGTGCTCCGGTTTCCTCCCACAGTCCAAAAATGTGCAGGTTAGGTGAATTGGCCATGCTAAATTGCCTGTAGTGTTAGGTGAAAGGGTAAATGGAGGAGGATGGGTCTGGGTGGGTTGCTCTTCGGAGGGTAGGTGTGAACTTGTTGGGCCAAAGGGCCTGTTTCCACACTAAGTAATCTAATCAAACATCCAGGTTTGTTTGGCAGTTAGGAAAGTAAATTCTAGATTGGAGTGGTGCTGGGAAAGCATAACAGTTCAGGCAGCATCTGAGGAGCAGGAAAAATGTCAATTTTCCTGCTCCTCGGATGCTGCCTGAACTGTTGTGCTTTTCCAGCCCCACTCTAATCTAGAATCTGATTTCCAGCATCTGCAGTCCTTGTTTTTATCTAGTTAGGAAAGCAAATGCAATGTTAACATTCATTTCAAGAGGTCTATAACAACAATGATGTACTGCTGAGGCTGCATAAAGCTTTGGCCCAGTAACTAAGGAAGGATGTACTGGCCTTAGAAGTGGTCTAGAGGACAATGCTCTTTGGGGGTGAAGTGCTTATCCAATGAGGAGTGGTTGAGGACTCTGGGTCTGTACCTGATGAAGTTGAGAAGGATAGAAAGGGTAATCTCATTAAAACTTAGAGAATACAAACAGGCCTGGATAGAATGGATGTGGACAAAATGTTTTTGAGGAATTCATCAGCAGTACCCTTGGCCCAACCGTCTTCAATGCTCTTCCCTCCATGAAGTGAGAAGTGGGGATTTTTGTTGACGACAGTAAAATATTCACAATTTGCCATTCTGATGCATACCTGGACAACATCCAGGTTTGGCTTTGTGCCACAAAATTTCCAGGCAGTGATCATCTTCAAGCAGGTATTTAACCATTTGTCTCTGACATCGAACAACATTACCATGTCTGAATCCCTGACCATTAATCTCTTGGGATCGCCATTAACCAGAAACTGTACTGGGTTAGCCAAACAAATATTATGCTTAAAAAGTGCAAGTCAGAAGCTACGAATTCTGCTGAGTTATTCCTGTCTTCCCAATGCCTGCACACCATCTGCAAAGTGTAAATCAGTATTTTGGAACGATCTCTTGTTTAGATGTATTCCGTTCCAACAACACTCCCAGAATGTTGCCACCACTTGCTGCAAAGCAGACTGCTTGATGAGCACCCCATTCACCACCTCGTGCTCGCTATGATGTGTGGTGGTAGTGTAAAATTCACTGCACAAAGGCTACTTGGATTTTCCTACCTAAAGATGAGGATGGCAGCTGCACAGGAACACACCTACATGTTCTTTCCAAGCCGCAAACCATTCTAACTTAGAGATTTTGTTTGTCTTTCTTTCACTGTCGCAGCATCATCATCTTCTGCAAGTGGTACATATATTCCTTCATGCCAGTAACTGCAGTGGGTGGAAGAAGGTAGCTCACCACTACCTCCAATGTAGTAAGGGATGACTCCCACATCCTATTTATAACGATAAAAGAAAGCCATGAACTGATGGCATTAATCTTGGAACACTAATATGGCCCACTTAGAGTCATAGAGATGTATAGCATGGAAACAGACCCTTCAGTTCAGTAGGAAGATCTGAATTCCAGATAACAGATTAACTTCTTACTGTTGAAGTTTTGTTCGTTAAACTTCAGTGGTATAACAAATAGTGTTGATAGGAACTGAAATTTCAAACGGGGACGTTGGTAGACTAAGTTAGTCAGAAAACTGTGGTCAGTGCAATTTAATGTTTAGCGTTCAGATCGTTTTAACCCAAGCAAGATCATGACACTTTGCTAATCATTTAGCAAATATTACTGATTATCTCAGATTTAGTCTTCCAAATGTGGATTGTTAACGGCCGTTGGTCTGGTACAATAAACAATTTAACAAGGCCAATGGACTTAATCTTTACCTTGTAAGATGGAAATTGTTTATCACTTGAAAAAATACCAATATAATTCTGAAGGTGATATTGCAGTTTGTTTTCAATGTGGTACATCAGGCTGAATATACTGGTTCTGGAAGGAAATGTAGTAACATTCAAGCAGCACCCTAAGCTTGACAGCCTTCTCAAAAATAGCCTGCTTGATCCACAACCATTCACTTCATCCATCACTGACTCTCAGCAGTGTATCATCAAGGACAAGGGCAGTAGCTATGTGGGAGCATCTACTGATCTGCTCACCATCTTGACTTGGAAACATATTACCTTTCCTTCAATGTTGCTTGGTCAAAATCCTGAAACTCCCTCCCTTGTGGAATTGAGGGTGTACCTAGAGCACATGAAATGCATCTATTCAAGAAGACAGCTTGTCACCATCATCTGAAGGGAAAAACAAACAAAACAAAAATTACTGGCTCATCCAGCAGTGCCCACATCCCATGAAAGAATGTATTTTTTTAAACTGCAGATTAGTTCAACCCTTTATTGATGTGAACTACCTATTCAGAGTTGGCTAATGTATTTCCTTGATTTTAGAGTATTAATAATTCATCAGACTGAGACGTTTCAGGTAGATAAATTATTTCCTACGGTAGGGGAATCTGAAACCAGGCAGAATGGCTGAAAATTGGATCCAGGCTTTCTGGGCCTGTAACCGCTTCACACAATGGGTAGTGAAATCTCTCAACAGTAGACTGCTGGCTCCTGAAACCTAGGCACAATCTATCTTGTTCTATTGTGTATTGTATTTGTACACTAATATAGTCTTCTGAGCAATCTTTACAAAAAAACTGTTCTGCCAATACTTTGCAATTTAATTTGTTGTGGTGTAAATGTAATTTTTTTTTCCACAGAATGACAAAACCATTGAGCTAAGCACAACAATAATTCGATCCAGTCCCACACCAACACCAGATCAAACTATTGTTAATTCAAGTGATTTGACATTTTCAAGCTCACTGGAAGGACCTAAAAGTTGTGAGCAAGATTTGCAAGAAAGAAAGTTGGATTACGATAAACAGCCAAGCGATCAGACCAAAAGTCCTGAGAGTCAAGATGGAAAAGCACGTGGTTCGCAAACAACTGATAACCTAACTTCTCCACAATCTGAGAAGGCAAAGATTCAACCAAGTAAGCAGCAGTTGGATGTTTTCCTTTCAGCATCAAACAAGCCAATGGCATCTGAAAATCCATCTACACTACAAAAAGCTGATCATGTTTGTCTATCTTGGCAGGACAAGATTAACAGAATACATTGTGCAGACTCATTGAATGCTCCCTCTGTGACTAGTAGTGGATTAAGCGTTCTCCCACCATTAACTACTGATTATAGATATTCACCTATTTCGAGCTTTAAACCTCCAGCAACATCTTCAGAGGTGCCCATGGCAGGTTCAGCATTACTTACTGGGCATTCATTGGCCCAGCAGTATCTGGGAGCACTGACTTCCACTGCCAATTGTTTAAATGTGCCTTTGACTTCATGCTACTTGGGCAACACTTTGTCGTCTAATATGCATAGTCTTGCAGCTGGTTTACCTGGTGCTCGTGTACTCATGGAGAACATTCGTGCATTTGGAACTCCACTTGATCCCAAATTAGGGACAAGAATGCTTAACTCGGCGCAGTTTTACAGTGCACATACTGTACCCTTGGATTCTAATTTCATAACGCAGCCTGTTAGTTACCAACCTTCTAGAATAGGCATGTTTGATCAGTGGTCAGGTGGACTTCATCTGAAAGATATTGGTAAGTAATTTGTTCCAATGCTGTTGAGATGAAACTGCTAAACCTTCATATGTGTTGTCTTGAAAAAGAAAAGCATAATAACATTTAGAATTCAGATCTTCACACGCTGTAGAAAAGTAGCTACATTCACACTTCCATTTGCCATTGGTTTATATTCTCAGGAACCACATGCTTACTATCAACAGGAAAATGTTATGTTACCTCATTATGTTAAGTGCAATACATTACATGCAGATTTTGTATGGTACAAAATCTACAACATTTGTGGTCCATTTTCTTTAACTATAGATTTTGCTCATCTATTACCTGTTGCCAAACTGGAGTCTGTGTCCCTAGCTCTACATGAAATGATATAGTATTAAGATTCCAAACGGAGACAATATAGAAGTTTTCATTCTTCAATTTTCGTGAAGGTCAAGGTATTTGCATAGGTTGGTAAATTTTGAGAACGAAATATTTGGCTGTATTTTTCTATTATATCATGTGGCAAGCAAATTTAAACAGAAGAAATAATTAGATAATAGACAATAGGTGCAGGAGTAGGCCATTCTGCCCTTCGAGCCTGCACCACCATTCAATATGATCATGGCTGATCATCCTTAATCAGTATCCTGTTCCTGCCTTATCTCCATAACCTTTGATTCCACTATCCTTGAGAGCTCCATCCAACTCTTAAATGAATCTAGAGACTGGGCCTCCACTGCCCTCTGGGGCAGAGCATTCCATACAGCCACCACTCTCTCTGGGTGAAGAAGTTTCTCCTCATCTCTATCCTAAATGGTCTACACCGTATTTTTAAGCTGTGTCCTCTGGTTCGGCACTCACCCATCAGCGGAAACATGTTTCCTGCTGCCAGAGTGTCCAAACCTTTTAATCTTATATGTCTCAATCAGATCCCCTCTCAGTCTTCTAAACTCAAGGGTATACAAGCCCAGTCGCTCCAGTCTTTCAGTGTAAGGTAGTCCCACCATTCCAGGAATTGACCTCGTGAACCTACGCTGCACTCCCTCAATAGCCAGAATGTCTTTCCTCAAATTTGGAGACCAGAACTGCACACAGTACTCCAGGTGTGGTCTCACCAGGGCCCTGTACAGCTGCAGAGGAACCTCTTTGCTTCTCTCCTCAATCCCTCTTGTTATGAAGGCCAGCATGCTATTAACCTTCTTCACTACGTGTTGTACCTGCATGCTTACCTTCATTGACTGGTGCACAAGAACACCCAGATCTCTCTGTACTGCCCCTTTACCTAAATTGATTCCATTTCGATCGTAATCTGCCTTCCTGTTCTTGCCACCAAAGTGAATAACCATACATTTATCCATATTAAACTGCATCTGCCATGCATCTGACCACTCGCCTAACTTGTCCAGGTCACCCTGTAATCTCCTAACATCCTCATCACATTTCACCTTGCCCCCCAGCTTAGTATCATTAATTGAGCTTTAACATTAGCTTTCAACGTTCAAACTTTAATTGCATTTGCTAGGCATTTCCCATGCTGGTCTTCGGTGTAATTCAAATATAGAACATAGAACGTTACAGTGCAGTACAGGCCCTTCGGCCCTCAATATTGCGCTGGTTTCACAGATCAATCTAAAGCCTGTTTAACCTACACTATTCCATTTTCATCCATATGTTTTTCCAATGACCATTTAAATGCCTGTAATGGTGATGAGTCCACTACTTTTGCAGGCAGGGCATTCTACACCCCTACTATTCTGAGTAAAAAATGTACCTCTGCATCTGTCCTATATCTATCACCCCTCATTTTACAGCAATGCCCCCTTGTGCTAGCCATCACCATCTGATGAAAAAGGTTCTAACTATCCACCCTATCTAATCCTCTGAGCATCTTGAATGCCTCTCAGTTACCTCTTAACCTTCTTTCTAACAAAAACGGCCTCAAGTCCCTCAGCCTTTCCTCATAAGACCTTCCCTCCAACCCAGGCAACATCCTGGTAAATGTCCTCTACACCCTTTCCAGTGCCTCCACAACTGTACTATAATGCAATGACCAGAACTGGACGCAATACTCCAAATGCGGCCACACCAGAATTTTGTACAGTTGCAGCATGACCTCTTGGCTCCGAAACTCAATCCCTCCAATAATAAAAGCTAATACACCATATGCTGCCTTAACACCGTGTGGGCGGCACGGTGGCACAGTGGTTAGCACTGCTGCCTCTCAGCGCCAGAGACCCGGGCTCAATTCCCGCCTCAGGCGACTGACTGTGTGGGGAGTTTGCACGTTCTCCCCGTGTCTGCATGGGTTTCCTCCGGGTGCTTCGGTTTCCTCCCACAGTCCAAAGATGTGCAGGTCAGGTGAATTGGCCAAGCTAAATTGCCCGTAGTGTTAGGTAAGGAGTAAATGTAGGGGTATGGGTGGGTTGCGCTTCGGCGGGGCGGTGTGGACTTGTTGGGCCGAAAGGGCCTGTTTCCACACTGTAAGTAATCTATTCTAATTTAAAAAAAAAACCCTGTCAACCTGGGTGGCAACTTTCATGATACCATGTTACCTCAATGAAAAATTATTTTAAGTGGCAAATATTGACTGTGGCAGTCACCTGCCTTACAAATCAGTGGTTTTCTGCCTTGATGGTCAACTCTGCATTCAGTGAATGTAGAACAGAACCGCACAGTAACAGGCCTATTAGCCTACCAAGTCTGTGCCAACCAAAATGGCATTCTAAACTAATCCCATCTCTCTGCCCATAATCCATAGCCCTCTATTAACTGGTTGATCATGTCTGTCTAAATGTCTCTCAAACTTGACGAACATAGCTGCTTCTACCACTTCCCCAGCACCGTGTTCCAGGCACCAATCATCTTCTGCAAAAGTAAAACTAAATCTTTGCTCAGATTTCTTGTACGTCTTTCTCCTCTCACCTATGTCCTGTAGCATTTGACATTTCCACCCTGGAAATAATATTCCTTACCATGTCCACCCTATCAACACATCTGATAATTTTATATACTTCTGTCAGGTTGCCCCACAGCTTTTAGTGAAAAGTAATCCAGGTTTGTCCATTCTCTCTCTTTTTTTTAAAAGAGGTAATACACACCAATCTCGGCAACATTTTTGTAAATCTCTCTACAAAACCTCCACAACCTTCCTATACTGGGGCAACCAGAACTGCACACAATACTGCAAATGTGGCCAAACTGAAGTCTTATACAACTAGCAACATGACTTGTCAACTTTTATATTCAGTGACTTAACCAAATGAAGGCACATAGCTTCTTTACCACTAGATTCACTTGTGTTGCCACTAACAGGGAGCTGTTGAGTTAGAACATAGAACATAGAAAAGTACAGCACAAAACAGCATGATGTTGTGCTGAAGATTATTCCCAATTTAAAATAACCTAACCTACGCACCCCTCAATTCACTGCTGTCCATGCCTATGTCCAGTAGTCGCTTGAAAGACCCTACTGAATCTGCTTCCACCACCACTGCTGGCAATGATTTCCATGCATTCTTAACTCTCTGCATAAAGAACCTACCTCTGACCTCCTCTATACTTTCCATTAGTATCTTAAAACTATGACCCCTCGTGCCAGTCAATCCTGCCCTGCGAAAAGGTCTCTGGCTATTGACTCTATCCAAGGCACTCATTACCTTGAATACCACCTGTCAGGTCACCTCTCTTCCTCCTTCTCTCCAGCGAGAAAAGTCTGAGCTTAGTCAACCTCTCTTTGAAAGACTAGCCTTCCAGTCCAGGCACCATCCTGGTAAACTTTCTTTGCACCCTCTCCAAAGCCTTCCTATCTAACTTATAATAGGGCAACCAGAACTGGACACAATATTCCAAGTGTGGTCTCACCAGGGTCTTGTAGAGCTGCAGTAAAACCTCGTGGCTCTTAAACTCCATCCCCCTGTTAATGAAAGCCAAAACACCATATGCTTTATTAACAATCCTATCCACTTGGGTGGCAACTTTGAGGGATCTATGTACTTGAACACCAAGATCCATCTGTTCCTCCACACTGCCAAGAATACTGTCTTTAATCCTATATTCAGCAATCAAGTTCGATCTTCCAAAATGCATCACTTCGTATTTGGGGACTTATACCCCAAATCTCTCTATATCAATGCTCCTAAAGGGTCCTGCCATTTATTGTATACGTTGCTCTTGCGTTTGCCCTCCCAAAATGCATCACCTAATGTCTGGATTAAACTCTGTCTGCCAACTTTCCAACTGGTCTATGTCCTGCTCTATCCTTTTGACCTTCCTCCTTATTCACAAATCTAATTTTAGTAAGTTTGCAGATGACAAATCAAGCCACTGAAATTGTCAATGAAATATGTATTAAACACATGGTCCCAGCACTGATCCTTACGGAACACCATTGGTCAGATTTCCAGTTAGAAAAGCATCTCTCCACTCTTCTGGTAACCAAGCCAATTTTGTATCTAATTTGCGAACTTAACAACTTACCACAGACCCAATGTGCCTTTAATCTTCTGGAGCCGCCTAACCTTGTCAAATACCTTAGTCCATGGAGACAGCACCTACTGAAATATCCTGATCAATCACCTTTATCATGTCTTCAAAAAACTCAATCCACTTTGAGCCAAGACCATCTCCACCTAAGTCCATGCTGACTATTCCTAATAAGTCTATTCTTTTCCAAATGTAATTAAATTCTGTCTGTAAGAACCAAATCCAATAATTTCCCTGATGTAAGGCTCACTGGCCTGTAATTTTCTGGAGTTTCTTTGTCTCCCTTGAAAGAAAGCATTGGCTTTTCTCTAGCCTTCTGGGACACTGCCTGTGTCCAAAGAGAATACAAGGATCTTCATCAAGGTCCACAATCTCCTCACCTGCCTCCCTTTTGCCTGAGAGACATTCCATCAGGCCCAGAGAATCTTAATATTTTTCAAGACGTCCAACAACATGTCCCGAATATCAACATTACCCTTGTGTTACACATCCATGTATTTCTGCTCAATGAATGCTCATTCAGGACCTCACCATCTTTATCTGGCTCTGCTTACAATTTCCTCCTTTTGTCCTTGAATGGACCTACTCTTTGTTTAGCTACCCTCCTGTTCCATATAATAAACATAAGCTTTGGGATTCTCCTTTCAATTTTCATTAAGAATATTTCATGGCCCTTTTTAGCCATCCAAATCACTTTGTTTTTAAGTTCTTTCCTGCTTCCTTTGTATTTCTCAAGGGCCTTGTCTGATTTCTGGTTTCAAACATATGTTGCTTTTACTTTTTATTTGACTAAAACTTTTTCAATATCTCATGCTATCTAGGGTTCTCAATTCTTGCCATTCTTCCCTTTCATGTTCACAGGAGCATGCTGGCCCTGAACTCCAATCAGCTGGCCTTTTTTTAAAAAAAAAAGTTCCACATGTCAGCTGTAGACTTTTTTTTTCCTCAAACAGCTGCCCAGTCTAATTTCTTTGACTTGCCTGATCCAAAGGAATGCCAAGCACCACTATTTGTTTAGTTGACCTAGTCTGGAGATTAGGAGAAAGTGAGGACTGCAGATACTGGAGATGAGTTGAAAGGTTTGGTGCTGGAAAAAACACAGCAGGCCAGGCAATTTTTGCTGTGTTTTTCCAGAATGCTGCCTGGCCTACTGTGTTTTTCCAGCACCACACTTTTCAACTCTTAGTCTGGAGATTGCTGAAAAAGTGATGGTTGAGTTCAGATTTTGTTTTTGGCAGGATTTGCACGCTCAATCTTACACTGGCCACCTCCAGAATTATTCACAAGGTGATGTGGCTGTTGACCCATAGCTGGGAGTTTCATTTGTGAGTTTAGAAGTTCCATAGCTTGCCCACAAACTTATGGGTTTTCCAGCTGCATATTTGGACAAAATGCTGAGAAATAAGAACTCGATTCATGATATGTTGGCTCAACAACATAATCAATGATTTGACTGGATTGGATCAAGGCATCACTTTTTAGTAAGTTAGAGCAAGGAGGAGAAATAATAGTTTGATATGATGTATTCAAAGGTCCCACTATATTGTTTCCTCTTGAAGGGTAGCTATATGAAATCAGCCAGATTATTTCTCTTCTGTTTTACAGGTTATTTCAGTACTTTTATGAAGTATGTATTTATTTTTGTACAGTTTGTGCTTTTTATTTCTTAACACAGTGTTGTTCTTTGATTTTTATTTTTAAAAAAATCTTTTGTTAGGTCAAGTGCTGATCCCAGAGGAATTGAAGTTTCCAAACTCCTGTTGTGTTGGAATAGCATCACAAACATCTCTCAGTATGTTTAATCCAACTGAACGATGGATGCAAGTCTCTATTGGAATTGTTAGTGTTTTGGTGAATGGAGAGAAGGTTTGTATTATTTAAACATTGCATTCAAAGCTGGAGTCAAACCCTGAGGCTTTGAGAAGAGACCTTGGCTATTCACCCTATCCATGCCCCTCATGATTTTTTAACTTCTATAAGATCACCCCTCAGTCGCCAACCCTCCAGCTTATTCCACCTCTTCCTTTTAGCTCAAACTGTCCAACCCTGCCGACGTTCTTGTGTCTTTTCTGATACCTTTCAAGTTTCACAACATCCTTCCAATAGAAGGGAGACCATAACTGAACACTGTATTCTAAAAGTGACCTCAACCATGTCCTGTACAGCCGCAACATGACCTTCCAACTCCTATACTTCATCCTCTGTCCAATAAAGGAAAGCATATGAAACGCCGCCTTCACTATCCTATCTCCCTGAGACTCCACTTTCAAGGAACTATGAACCTGCACTCCAAGGTCTCTTTTGTTCAGCTTACCATTAAGTGTATATGTCCTGCCCTAATTTGCCTTTTCAAAATATAGCGCCTCACATTTATCTAAATTAAACTCCATCTGCCACTCCTCAGCCCATTGGCCCATCTGATCAAGATCCTATTGTACTGAAGTAACCTTTTTTGTTGTCCACTACACCTCCAATTTTAGTGTCATCTGCAAACTTACTAACTATACCTCTAATGCTCACATCCAAATTATGACGAAAAGTAGTGGATCCAGCACTGATCCTTGTGGCACACCACTAGTCACAGGCTTCCAGTCTGAAAAGCAACCCTCCACCACCACCCTCTGTCTTCTACCTTTTGAGCCAGTTCTGAACCCAAATAACTAGTTCTCCATGTATTCCATGAGATCTAACCTTGCTAACCATTCTACCATAAGGAACACCATTGAATGTCTTACTGAAGTCCACATAGGTCACATCCACTGCTCTGCCCTCATCAATCCTCTTTGTTGCTTCTTCAAAAAACTCAAATTAGAGATTTGATTTTCCCATGCACAAAGCCATGCTGACTATCTCTAATCAGTCCTTGTCTTTCTAAATACATGTAAATCCTGTTCAAGATTCCCTCCAACTTGCCCACCACTGATATCAAGTTCACTGGTCTATAGTTCCCTGGCTTTTCATTACTATCTTTTCTTAAATAGTGGCACCACATCAGCCAACTTCTAGTCTTCAGGCACCTCACCTATGACTATCTATGATCGAAATATCTCAGCAAAGGGCCCAGCAATCGCATCCCTAGCTTCCCACGGAGTTCAAGGGTACACCTTATTAGGCCCTGGGGATTTATCCATCTTTTTATGCCTTTTAAGACATGGACCTTTTTTTCCAAGATGTCACCATTTATTTCCCCACATTCTGTACTTTCATATCTTTCTCCACAGTAAACATTGATACAATATACTTGTTTAATATCTTCCCCCATCTCCTGTGGTTCCACAAACAGCAAGGCAGCCTGATCTTTGACAGGCCCTATTCTCTCCCAAGTTACCCATTTGTCCTCAACATATATTTATAAAAACCTGTTGGATTCTCCTTAGCTCTATTTGCTAAAGCTATTTCATGTCCCTTTTTTTTTGCCCTCCTGATTTCCTTCTCTAGTATACTCCTACTGCCTTTATACTCTTGTAAGGATTCACGTGATCTCTGTACCTTCAATTTGCTTTCTCCTTTTTCTTAACCAAATCTCAATTTCTCTAGTCATCCAGCAATCCCTACACCTATCAGCCTTTCCTTTCACTCTAACAGGAACATAATGTCTGTGTACTCTCATTTTTGAAGGCATCCCATTTTCCGTCTGCCCCAATCTGTCCCCAATCAACTTTTTAAAATTCTTGCCAAATACCGTCAAAATTGGCCTTCCTCCAATTTAGACCTTCAACTTTTAGATCCTGTCTGTCCTTTTCCATCCATATTATAAAACTAACAGAATTATGGTCACTGGCCCCAAAGTGCTCCCCGACTGACACCTCCGTCACCTTCCCTGCCTTATTTCCCAAGCGTAGGTCAAGTTTTGCACCTTCTCAAGTAGGTACATTCACATATTGAATCAGAAAATTTTCTTTTCACACACTTAACAAATTCCTCTCCATCTAAACCCTTAACATTGGTAGTTCCAGTCCATGTTTGGAAAGTTAAAATCCATACCATAACCACCCTATTATTCTGACAGATCACTGCGATCTCCTTACAAGTTTGTTTCTCAATTTCCCTCTGACTATTAGGGGGTCTTTAATACAATCCCAATAAGGTGATCATCCCTTTCTTATTTCTCAGTTGCACCCAAATAATATCATTTATTGTATCCGTTGCTCCCGATGCGGTCACCTCTACATTGGGGAGACTGGGAGCCTCCTAGCAGAGCGCTTTAGGGAACATCTCCGGGACACCCGCACCAATCAACCACACCGCCCCGTGGCCCAACATTTCAACTCCCCCTCCCACTCTGCCGAGGACATGGAAGTCCTGGGCCTCCTTCGCCACCGCTCCCTCACCACCAGATGCCTGGAGGAAGAACGCTTCATCTTCCGCCTCGGAACATTTTAACCCCAGGGCATCAATGTGGACTTCAACAGTTTCCTCTTTTCCCCTTACCCCACCTCACCCTAGTTCCAAACTTCCCGCTCAGCACTGTCCTCATGACTTGTCCGGACTTGTCCTACCTGCCTATCTCCTTTTCCACCTATCCACTCCACCCTCTCCTCCCTGACCTATCACCTTCATCCCCTCCTCCGCTCACCCATTGTACTCTATGCTACTTTCTCCCTTTCTCCCCACCCCCACCATCCTCTAGCTTATCTCTCCACGCTTCAGGCTCACTGCCTTTATTCCTGATGAAGGGCTTTTGCCCGAAACGTCGATTTTGAAATTTCATTGTTCTGCCATTCTCACATTGTGATCACTTATCTGAACAATCAACATCTTTTCTCAACCAGCACTCTACACCCCATTCCATTCTCTTCCCCCCCCCCCGCCCCACCCCACCCAACTACAGTATAAATGTTGCCTCCTCCACACTTCAGCTGTGAAGAGTCATCTAGATTCTGGATCAGTGGTGCTGGAAGAGCACAGCAGTTCAGGCAGCATCCAATGAGCAGCGAAATCGACGTTTCTGGCAAAAGCCCTTCATCAGGAGTAAAGGCAGTGAGTCTGAAGCGTGGAGAGATAAGCTAGGGGAGGGTGGGGGTGGGAGAGAGTAGCATAGAGTACAATGGGTGAGTGGGGGAGGAGATGAAGGTGATAGGTCAGGGAGGAGAGGGTGGAGTGGATAGGTGGAAAAGGAGCTAGGCAGGTCGGACAAGTCCGGACAAGTCATCTTGACTCAACATTGGCTTTCTGTCTCTCAGTGAATGCTGCCTGATCTGCTGTGAACACCAGTGCTTGTTGCTTTCAGTAAAAAGATACTTGCTATTTTAAATTGGGAACGTTGTGCATGTAGAAAGGAATAATGCTAAATCTATATAAATCTTGGCTGAGGCTACATTTGGGATATTGCATCAATTTAGGTACATCTTAATTTAGAAGGACCAAAGAAGAAATATGCTGACATAATGAGGTAACTTTGTCAAGAATGATTTAAAGAAATTGGGATTTGATCACAATCTTGATAGGAAGAGTGCATTAATAATGTGGTCCCACTGTTTTGAGAGCAATTATAATTTAAAATGACCAATTGAAACACTAAGATGGCTAATTTGCTTGTTTTATTACTGCTATCTAGGGCACAGTTGCTGGGTTTCATGAGCATTGCTTTTTTCTTGCCTAAACATAATTGCCCTTTAACAATGCATAAAAAGATTATTCATTGCAATACAAACTTCAAGTACATGCATTTTATGCCCCACTCCTTCGCAAATTAAGATGGACAACATAGACAGTTCTGCATAGATATTGCAAATGGCAAAAATGAACAAAATCCGTTAATCACCAAACTGAAAAACCAAAGGACTGCGAATGTTGAAATCGGAAATCTGAAAGGTTACTGGATGCAAAATGTTAACTTTGCTTTCTTTCCACAGATACTGCCAGACCTGCTGAGTTTTTCCATAAGACCATAAGACATAGGAGCGGAAGTAAGGCCATTCGGCCCATCGAGTCCACTCCGCCATTCAATCATGGCTGATGGGCATTTCAACTCCACTTACCCGCATTCTCCCTGTAGCCCTTAATTCCTTGTGACATCAAGAAGCTGGAATCGAACTCAGTTCCCTGGAGCTCTGAGGCAGCAGTGCTAACCACTGAGCCACTGTGCTGCCGTGCTGCCCCAGCAGTTTGATTTTTGTTTCTGTCAATAATCAAGGTAGAATGAGGTGACTTTCTCATTTCTTGGTTTTTGACGATATATTGTCAACTGGAGAAGATACATCAATTTGATAGCCAATCAGTTAGACCCAATTCTTTGCTTAGTTGAGAAATTCCTCTTTTCAGAAACTTTGATTTATTTTTCCTATTCAGGATGAAAGAGACCTATCTTCAGTTGCATACTTTTAAAGGTCTGACTGCATATGCCCCTCTTTCTTCTAACCGGCTGCAACCTAACTGTCCAAAAGCTGCTGTTAGGTAGTTTTTCAAGCCAAAGCTGCTTGATGCCTACTTGTCCCACGAAAATAACATCCAGTTCCTCCAAAAGTCAAATGTGTCAGTGAACACAATACAGTTTTGCTTTCAACCTTTTTAAGTTGTAAAAGAAAAGAAATCAACTGATTTGTTCTCTGTAACACAGCAGTGTCCAAACTTCCATTTACCTCATTATAATCCAAATCAAATCTCTAGTCCTTGCAGAATGAAATTGGGTAAATAAAGAAAAACTATTTCGACTGACTGTGTAAGTAACTTGAGATGATATGTTCATAACACCACACAATGTTACAAAGAGATTACGAGACTTTATTCTTTACTCAGATGTTAGAAAATTAATATCTTAATCAGAAATAGGTTTGGAAACCAAATCCATGATGCTGTTAGTTGGGTACTTCATGCAAGTTTGATATTCAAAATAAGTAGATGACTTGTCCACAAAGTAAAAGCAGATTTGTTGGTTAAGTAGACATCATTTGTACCATTAAAATTGAATGAACGCTCTAATTTCAATATAATCGCAAATAGTTCAACCAAGGCTCAATATTTTAATTTTGTTACTTCATATTTTAATCACTTCCATCTTTCAGATGGATGCATTTGCTCACCAGTGCTGGATATTCAAGAACAAAACCATCATTGGCCCCCATGTTACTGAAGATTTAAAACTGATGTTCCTTCCACGGCACTCGGGAATTTTTCAGTGCATCATTTGTGTCTCCTCCTATCCATTCTCATCAGATGTCAATACAATTGTCAGAGCAGAAGCACTTGCTAGGAGAGTAGTTATTACAGCTGTGGCCGAAGACCCATTGATTGAGGTAAATGACTCCCCACCCAAGTTGTGTAATATATCCATGCATCATTTAAGGCCCTGTTGATCATCTGTTGTTAAATCTTATTCATTCATAACTCAGTACATTTAATTTTGTAGTGTGAAGAAACAGAGTATCTCTAGATGTAATATTTAGCTCATTGCGTTATTTTTGACTGACTAGCTTTTCTGGAGATTTAGCTTAAGGGGAGGATAGACAACAGTGACTCTCAATCATTCAATCATATTTAATCTCAGGTTTTATAGTACTGTATAATGTGGAATAGTGGACAGTTTATTTGTCTCTGAATGAGAAGCTCCAAATTAGAGTTCTGCCTAATAGCTAGATGCGTTCATAACGCAGCCACATTCACCTGCAATCCTTCTAAAGTATGCCAAGCCAGTGGTAACAGTAGGAGAGGTTTCTTAGCCATATGATAGAAAGATGATTGGAGCCTTTGCCACCATTGTTCATGGCTACAGACTTCGACCAATATGTACATTGCAATTTTGGCTTGGCGTAAACGATAATGTTGCTTATGGTAAGCATTCAGTTTTCCCAATAAAAAGGCTCGTGCCCTTTTGAAGTAAATTTAATCTGTCAGTAAGTCAAACTCGTTATAATGAATAATGGACTTTCATTTGTCATGGTTCTTGTGATGTAAATTCCAATGATCTGACATTGTGCTTTTCTTAATTCTAATGTGTAATGCTTAGTAAGTTGTGACATATACTTCAATATCTTGTACACAAAATATTGTGTACTGAGTGGATAGTGTTGTAAGTGTATAAGTTAAATTCAGCCTTCAAGAAGCCTTGAATGGGAGATTTCTCTGGTTCAAATGTTAGTTGAGCCCAGGATTGAATGTTGAAGCCAGCTGATCAGGATACATGGTGAACTCCTATTTGTTGTATATTCTGTCTACTTCTAGGTTTTGGCAGGGAAAAACAGAAGCTTGGACTTCGGTGACTTGGTGCCTGGCAGTGACAAAGTGCTATCTCTCAAACTAATCAACAGGACTCACGCCACTGTTCCGATTCGACTTGTCATCAGTGCAGTAAGTTTTCATTTATCTTGAGTGATTACTTGAGCAAATTGTAATCATTTATCAGTCTTTCAATCAATCACATTGCACTCTTTCTCAATACCATGAGACCAAGTATTTATTCATGTTGCAAAGTGTTGACTTCAAGTACCTCCTTGCACCTTTACAAAATGAACATATAAAGTTTTTAAAATTTGTTTTTCCACAAAGTGCGGGCACAGCTAGGAAGACCAGAAATCTTTGTATTTCTAATTGTCCTTTAATCTGGTGGTGAGTCACTGCAGTCTTTATGATCTATGCCCACCCACAGTGCTGTTAAGGAGGAAGTTATGGGTTTTCAATCTTGTGATGAGGAAAGAACATCTATTTTGTTCCAAGATGTGATGTGACTCGGAGGGAAATTTGGAGATTGCAGTGTTCCCTGCTGCCCTTCTAAATGGTGTAAATCTATTGTTTGAGTACGATAAAGGAGGACTTGGTAACATTGATTAAGGTTTGAATGCTCAAAAACGGTGGAGGGGATACCACCCATGCAAGCTATTTTGTCCTGCATGAAGTCAAACTACTTGTGTTGTTGGAGGTAATTAAGTGGAGCTTATTCCATTACACTCCTGATTTGTGCCTTGCTAATATCTGAGAAATTCCAAGTGGTACTGCATGATATGCAATTATGAACAAATATCCTTATTTCTAACCTTGGGTTGAAGGGAAAGTCATTGTTGAAGCAGTTGACACTGCAGTGATTTCATGAGATTGAGATTGAAGCCTTAAGTAGCCATAGCCTTAAAGTTAAATAGGACTCTAACCAATGGCAGTTTATAGTTTTAGTTCTTGTAAGGTGCTTAAACTATCTTCCAAAATATCTTGTTAATTAAAATCCTAAAAGTGTCTTCTGCCATGAATGGAATGAGAACCTGTTGGAGCACAGTCAGGCATTTGGCCTTCAAATCTGCTCTGCCATTTGTTGAGATAATTGGTTGATTTGATTATCCTCCAATCCATGTTCTTGCCTTGTCCCCACAAACCTTATTCCTTCACTGATTTAAAAGTCTTATCTCAGCCTTGCATATACTTCACTCAGACTCTATAGTCCATTGTGGTAAAGCATTCCATAGATTCATTACCTGCTTGATGACTTCTTATTCTGAGATTATGCCCTCCAAGCCCCTCCTACAAGGGGAAGCAACCTTTCCTTACCTAGACCTGAGGGACAACTTATTCAGACAGAATAGTTTGTGTGGGATGAATTGCCAGAGGAAGTGCTAGATGCAGGTACAGTTACAACATTTAAAAGACATTTGGATAAGTAGATAGGAAAGGTTTGGAGGGATATGGGCCAAACACAGGCAAGTGGGCTGAGCTTAATTTGGAAAAAATGATTGGCATGGACTAGTTAGACTGAAGGGTGTACGCTGTGTATGACTATTCTGTCAAACCCCCCAAGGATCTTCTATGTTTCAATAAGATTGTGTCTCATTGTTCTAAACTTCATTGAGTGCAGGTCCAATCTACTCAATCAATCCTTGTAAACTCCATATCTGGGATAAACAGAATGAATATTCAATTGACGACCTCCAAAATATCTTCCCTCAAAGGGTGTAAAACTGTTGACATTATTGCAGTTGTATCTGACTAGTGCCTTGTGCAATTTCAGCAAGCCCCTCCAAACTCTTATACTTCATTCCCTTTGAAATAAAAGCCTTTCCTATTACTCGCTGAACTTGGATGATTTTTTTTGTGATTCTTATGCTTGAGGACTCCCAAATCAGAGTGCTGCAGGCTTTTTCCATTTAAATAATCCGCTTCTCTCAAGTGTATAACCTCCATTCGCTTCGCCGCTCCATCTCTTTTTTCCCCCCCGCACCCCCAACTATATTCCTTTGCCAAGTTAGTGTTCACTCATTTGACCCCATATCTCTCTGCAGCATCTTGGTGTCATCTGCACCTTCCAGTTTATTTTCATCATCTGGAATCTTAGTAATAGCATGTTTACTTCCATCACCCAAATCATTAATACATATTGTAAATAATTGTGCTGCCAGCACTGATCCCTGTGGCACTGCAGTACACCATCTGGTGCCCCCTAGATGTATAGACAATCTTTTTAATTCCATTTTACTTAAGTTACTTTATTGTTTTGGTATGCAATGATTATGAATATATTTTTCTTGTACACAGAATGCTGCTGCATGGAGATGTTTTACATTTTGCAAGCCTGACGCATTAGCAGAAACTGCACTGCGGACTGAAAGTACCTCACCATTAGTGGCCCCATCAGTCATGAATCATGTGATGCCAGCCAGCTATGAAGGAGAGGTAATGAGAAATTGTGTTCTCGGTTGAATGTGTTCTGTTATGTTGTTTTTAAATCAGGGCAGGACTTAGACATTTAATAAAATCATAGGGAATGTTGCTGAACAAAGAGACCTTGCAGTGCAGGTTCATAGTTCCTTGAAAGTGAGTTTGAGCTATAGGAAGAGGCTGGAGCTGTTTTCCCTGGAGGCTGAAGGTTGACCTTAGATGATGAGGAACAGAGATAGGTGAATAACCAAGGTTTTTTCCCCTGTGATGGGTGAGTACAAAACTAGACAGCAGATGTTTAAAGTGAGAGGGGAAAGATGTAAAAGGAATGTTAGGGGCAACTTTATCAAACAGTGGTCTGTGTATTAAATGAGCTGCCAGAGGTGGTGGTGGTGGCATCTGGATGGGTGCATGAATAGAAAAGGTTTAGAGGGATATGACCCCAATGGGACTGATCAGTTTAGGATCTGGTTGGCATGTATAAGTTGGAACGAAGGGTCTGCTTCTGTGTTGAACATCTCTATGACTGCATTTGTAGTTTTTATTCCTGTCACCATAATTTGGAAGTATGCACTGTAACTAAGTGTAAGGAAATTTAAATATATTTATAATTTTATAAATTGTTCAATGATCAACTCTCTGCGTAATTAGAAGCCATGTTTGGAGACCTTTTCAGTTACTCCAACTTGATCTTGGTGTTGAATCTGTTGGTTGTTATAAAATAGACATATGTCGAACCACAAAGCAAAATTGTATTACTGTGGCGAGATATACTGTTGCTTGCTACAAAACAAATAGTTCACGTTGCCATAGATACTTTTACATAACCATTGAATGGCATTAGTGGCACTTCAATCCAAACTGTCAAGATTATAATTTAGATGAACTATGAAAAGTGTGCTGCAGAATGCCTGCAACAATGATCATACAACAGCAATTGCTTTTATGTTTCTGTTAGAATGTTATTGTCTCTTGTGGATATTAAATGGAATGTTCTGTCTGCCCATGGATGATACCCACAATCTGCAAGAAGCACTGAAGTGATGACTCTGATCCCCGGTATGCTTTTTTGAAAAAAGCTGACCAGGAACTATTAAAATTGCAGATTCTAGTCAACCAAAACTGTCATGACTACTGTCTTCACTGAGTGCCACTTACTATTTCGAGGTGGGAGTAACTATGACTTTAACTCGGTCTTGTAAGAGAAGCAAGTTCATTACCTCCAGTTTTGCACATTTTGCTATTACAGTCTTTTTTTTTTTTAAAAGATTCCCTACAGTATGGAAACAGGCCCTTTGGCCCAACAAGTCCACACGAACCCACCGAAGAGTAACCCACCCAGACCTATTCCCCTATGCTATACTTACCCCCGACTAATGCACCTACCACTATGGGCAATTTAGTATGGCCAGTACACCTGACCTGCACATCTTTGGATTTTGGAAGGAAACCAGAGTACCTGGAGGAAACCCGCGCAGACACTGGGAGAATGTACAAACTCCATACATGGTCGCCTGAGGGGGGAATTGAATCCAGGTCTCTGGCGCTGAGAGACAGCAATGCTAACCATTTGAGCCACTGTGCCGCCCATGCTTTGCTAGTCACAGTCTTAGAACTGCTGTTGTTGCCGGCCTTGTTGGCTTCATTAATAACAGCAATAGTGGTCTTACTACTGGCTAATTGACTCTCAAAATGAGCTGGCTGTTGATTCACTTCGATTGGAAAACTGTATCAGTGTTTGAAACTAAGTTTGAGGGACCAGGTTGCCTGCAAAACTGGATGAGATGTGTCCTGAATAAACCACTTCCTTGCAAGTGTGTATGTACAGCTCTCTGCACTAAATGTCATTAGTACATTGGATCCAGTTCTGCTATTGCTGGGCCTCATATGGTTTCCTTGGGTACACAAACCTGTGAAGGAACCAAGATCCATACAATGTTTTTAGAATTTCCTTTTGCATTTGCCCACTTAACTGGAGCCCAATTTGCATTCAGTCATAATCCTTCCATAACCAGAATTACAAACATGTTAATGTGGGGCGTGACACTAAGCATGAAAGTTGTAGAGGAACTCTGCACCAAACCTCAAACGTGACAACCTATTGTTGGGCCTCAAACAGACAGATGGATATTTTCCCCACATCAAGCAATATAAATATTCTCTGAAGTGATTACAGGTGTGTTAGTGATAATTTATTTTTCCCCCCTTTGGTTTATTTTCCAGTGTGCCTTGTACAATATTACAAATGTTAAATTTGTCCCTTTGTTTTTTAAACAGGATCCCGAAAGTTTTATTTTGTGGGTTCATTTTCATGCACCACAAAAATACATCCGCAATGCAGGTATTTATATCTTTTTGCAGTTGGACATGTTTTAACTAGCTAAATTCCAGATCTTTTTCCTTCAATTAATTATCTATAGCAATGACTTGGGTTGAAGGGAAAGATTCATTTGTTGATTATTGAAAGATAAATGGTAAAAGAAAATTTGAGGGAGGATGCAAAGGATATAGACAGGTGAAGTGGGTGGGCGTTATATGCAGATGGTGTTTAAAATGAAAATTTGACGTTATCCACTTTGAGAGGAAGATTAGAAAAGCAGAACATTGTTAAGTGAAGAGCGATTGCAGAATGCTATGGTATGAGGAATCTAGGTGTGCTACAGTTGTAGCATAGAGTGTGTGGTGCTGGAAAAGCACAGCAGGTCAGGAAGGTCACCATTCCTGATGTAGGGCTTATGCCCCAAACGTCTGTTCTCCATCAACAAACACATCGACCTGGACCCAATATACCAACCACTACAGCGGACAGCTGAAACTGACAACCGGAAGCGGCAGGGACAGACCATTATAAACACCGGTGGAAACATCAAAGAAGCGCTTCGCAGGAGGCTCCCAAGCACTGATGATGTCGCCTAGCCAGGGGACGAAACGTTTGCAACAAAAACTTCCAGCTCGGCGAACAGAACCACAGCAACGAGCACCCGAGCTACAAATCTTCGCACAAACTTTGTCTGTTCTCCTGCTCGTTGGCTGCTGCCTGACCTGCAGTGTTTTTCCAGCGACACACTCTCAACTCTGACCTCCAACATCTGCAATCCTCGCTTTTTATTGCAATTAAATTTACCATTTAAGGTACATTTTAAGAGTAACAAATAATTATAAATGTTGGCCTGGGTTGCAAGCAGAATGGAGTACTGAAGTAGTCTAGTTTTATTTTGACGAATGCCTCCTTCATTAAGGTCACCTAAGCAAAGCATGGTTTGAAGGAGAGGTCATGCTTGATAAATCTGTTAGAATATTTTTGAAGTGGTAACGAGCAGGTTAGACCAAGAAGAGCCATTGGATATTGTCTGTCTGGACTTCCAGAATGCCCTTGATAAGGTACCATGCAGGAGGCTGCTGCGTAACAGAAGGGCCCATGGTGCCAGAGGGCGGATACCAGCATGGATAGAAGACTGGCTGTTTGGCAGAAGATAGCATGTGGGAATAAAAGGGTCCTTCTCAGGATGGAGGCTGGTGACTAGTGTTCCGTAAGGGTCTATGTTGTGACCACAATTATTCATTAATTTATTTATGCATTAATAATCCTGATGATAAAGGAACTGAGGGCATTTTGGCTAGGTTTGTAGATGATACAAAAATAGGTGGAGGGGCAGGTAGTATTGAGGTGGGGAGACTGCAGAAAAGTTTAGACTGGCTAGGAGAGCAGGCAAAGAAGTGGCAGATGAAATACAACGTGGGGAAAGTGTGAAGTCATGCACTTTGGGAGGATGAATAGAGGCATGAGCCATTTTCTAAATTGGAGAAAATTCTGAAATCTAAATGGGAAGGAACTTGGGAGTTCTCGTCCACGTTTCTCTTAAGGTAAACTTGCAAACTGAGTAGTTAGAAGGCACTAGCAATGTTGTCATTAATCTTGAAGACGAGAATACAAAAGCAGGGATTCACTTCTGAAGCTTTATAATGATCTGGTCAGACTACATTTAGAGTATTTAAGCAATTTTGGGCCCCATACCTCAGGAAAGATGTATTAGCCCTCGAGTGGGTTCGGAGGAGGTTCACAAGAATGATCACAGCAATGAAAGGTTTAACATATGAAGAATGTTTGAGGACTCTGGGTTTATACTTGGAGTGTACAAGGATGATTGAAACTTTAAGAATGCTGAATGGACTGGACAGAGTAGACACTGAGAAGATGTTTACATTAGGAGAGATGAGTACGCAAGGGCACAGCCTTCGAGTAAAGGGAAAATCCTTAGAATGGAGTTAAGGCGAAACCTCTTTAGCCAGAGAGTGGTGAATTTATGGAATTCATTGCCACAGAAGACTGTGGAGGCTGGGTCATTGAGTATATTTAAGACAGAGATAGATGAGTTCTTGATTGCTGAGGGGGTCGAAGGTTATGGAGAGAAAGTGGGAGATGGGGTTTAGATGAGATTAGATTCCCTAGTGTGGAAACAGGCCCTTTGGCCCATCAAGTCCACACTGACCCTCCGAAGAGTAATCCACCCAGACCCATTTCCCTCTGACTAATGCACCTAACACTATGGGCAATTTAGAATAGCCAGTTCACCTGACCTGCACATCTTTGGAATGTGGGAGGAAACCAAGCAGCCGGAGGAAACACACGCAGACATTAGGACAATGTACAAACTTCACACAGACAGTCGCCCTAGGCTGGAATTGAACCTCGGTCCCTGGTGCCACCATGAGGCACCATGCTGCCCTGGTTGAAAAACCTATTAGCCATGATTTTAATGGTGGAGCAGACTCAATAGGCCATATAGTCTAATTTCTGCACCTGTGCCTTATGGTCTTATGGACCAACAAATTTACCCCTGTAAGAGTTCTAACAAGTGTGAGGTCTGCTGAGGGCTGTCACATTTCATGGTTTTGTCCTGCTGCAATATACTTGTAGGATACTGTAGATGGTTACAAACATGATATTAAGGTCCTAGCTGCCAATCATCTCATCTGGAAATAATGAACTGACAAGATTGGAAATTGGCAAGGCCACCTGTGGGCTGGTGCACACTGCCAAAATAGTCATTGCCATGACAACAGATCCCTTCTGACACAATAACCATAGCATGGTAGAATGTAACATTTGAGTTTGGGGAACTGGGGCAGAAATAACTGCAAAGCTTGAATTTCTAAGGAATGAAGGCAGCGCGAGCTAGAGTGAACAATGAAAGGTTCAGCAGCATAGATAGTTGAGGAACAATGACAGATGTTCAAGAGAATAGTTCATTGCTCACAGTAGCTTTGTATTCCATTGAGGGAAGAGGATAAGCCACCTATCTTTAACCACAAAAGTTAAGGGTAAAGATTATTAGTAAGCCAGAGGATTGGCAGGTTTTAAAAACTAGCAGATGACGACAAAAAATGATGAGGAAGAAAGTAAGTTGAAGATATACTTGCAAGTAATATCAAGATGGACAGCAAGAGCCTCTTTGAATGTTGAGAAAGGAAGAGAGAAGCAAAAGTGAACATAAGTCCCTTAAGAGAAGAATAATGGGGAGCCAGGAAGTGATAGATGAGTTGAATAACTACTTTACATTAATCTTCACAGTAGAATATAGTACTAAAATTACTAAATAATCAAGCAACAAATAGAGGACAGGAAATAACTTCCTTGTCTATCACTTATGAAAGTGCAAAGAAAACTAATGGGGCTCAAGACCCTCCAATCTCCTGGACCGAATGGGATACATTGGATATTAAAGGAAGAATTAGATTGTGGATGTGCTGGTATTGCACTTCTCAGAATTTAAGGATTCTTAGAAGTCCCAGAGGATTGTAAAGTTGCCAATGTAACACCCTTGCTTAAAAAGTGAAGGATGTAAAAAAAAAAAAGCACTGTGAACTATGGACCAGTTAGTTTAATGTCTGATTTTGGGAAAATGCTAGAATATACTTCAAAAGATATAATAACAGAGTATCATGAAATAGATAGTGTGACCACACAGACTCAACAAGGCTCCATGAAGGGGAAATTATACCCGATGACAAAGTTTACTCAAATACTTTGAGGGGATAACTAACAGGACAAAGGAATTTGTGAATGTCATGTATTTGGGTTTTCAGAATATGTTTGCTCATGTACCACACGTTATGTCGAGCACCATGGGCTCTTAAGTAGCCTAATGTATTGGCGTGGGTAGAGGATTTGTGAACTAATAGACTTAGTTGGGATATGGATGACATTTTCAGGATGGCAGTCTCTAATTAGTGGTGTGCCACAGAGATTAGTGCTGGGGCTACAACTTATCTTAATGACTTGGATGAGGAAACTGAATGTCTGTCCCTTAAGGGAAGGGAAATGATGAGGATGATAGAGTATACAGAGGATTTTGGTGGGTTAGGCAAGTGGTCAGAACATTGGCAGATAGCCTCTCTTTTTTCCCCATAATATGCTATGTACTCCAGAGGAATGTATACAGGAGGTGAATATTATTTAAATAGAGAAAGATGCAAGACAGAGGGTTTTTGGGGTCCTCGTGCATGAATTACAAAAAGCTGGCATTTAAGTTGAGAGCATAGAAAAATACAGCGCAGTACAGGCCCTTTGGCCCTCGATGTTGTGCCGATCCAAGCCCACCTAACCTACACTAGCCACTATCCTCCATATGCCTATCCAATGCCTGTTTAAATGCCCATAATGAGGGTGAGTCCACCACTGCTACTGGCAGGTCATTCCATGAACTCACGACTCGCTGAGTAACGAATCTACCCCTAACATCTATCCTATACCTACCACTCCTTAATTTAAAGCTATGCCCCCTCGTAATAGCTGACTCCATATGTGGAAAAAGGTTCTCATGGTCAACCCTATCTAAACCCCTAATCATCATCTTGTACACCTTTATCAAGTCACCCCTAAACCTTCTTTTCTCCAATGAAAACAGCCCCAAGTGCCTCAGCCTTTCCTCGTACGATCTTCCTACCACACCAGGCAACATCCTGGTAAACCACCTCTGCACCCGTTCCAGTGCCTCCACATCCTTCCTATAGTATGACGACCAAAACTGCACACAATACTCCAGATGCGGCCGCACCAGAGTCTTATACAACTGCAACATGACCTCAGGACTCCGGAACTCAATTCCTCTACCAATAAAAGCCAGTACGCCATATGCCGCCTTCACCGCACTATTTACCTGGGTGGCAACTTTCAGAGATCTGTGTGCATGGGCGCCAAGATCCCTCTGCTCATCCACACTACCAAGTATCCGACCACTAGCCCAGTACCCCATCTTTTTGTTACTCTTACCAAAGTGAATCACCTCACACTTACCCACATTGAACTCCATTTGCCACCTTTCTGCCCAGTTCTGCAGCTTATCTATATCCCGCTGTAACCTGACACGTCCTTCCTCACTGTCAACAACTCCTCCGACTTTCGTATCATCCGCAAACTTGCTCACTCAACCTTCTAGACCCTCCTCCAGGTCATTTATAAAAATGACAAACAGCAATGGTCCCAAAACAAATCCTTGCGGAACACTGCTAGTAACTGCACTCCAAGATGAACCTTTACCATCAACGACTACCCTCTGTCTTCCTCCAGCCAGCCAATTCCTAATCCAAACCTCCAACTCACCCTCAATGCCATACCTCCATATTATTTGCAGTAGCCTACCATGGGGAACCTTATCAAACGCTTTACTAAAATCCATATACACCACATCTACTGCTTTACCCTCATCCACCTCCTCAGTCACCTTCTCAAAGAATTCAATAAGATTTGTGAGGCACAACCTGCCCTTCACAAAACCATGTTGACTATCCTTGATCACATTATTCCTATCCAGATGTTCATAAATCCTATCCCTTACAATTCTCTCTAAGACTTTGCCCACAACAGAAGTGAGACTCACCGGCCTATAGTTACTAGGGTTATCCCTACTCCCCTTCTTGAACAAGGGAACCACATTTGCTATCCTCCAGTCTTCTGGCACTATTCCTGTAGACAACGAGGACATAAAAATCAAGGCCAATGGCTCTGCAATCTCCTCCCTTGCTTCCCAGAGAATCCTAGGATAAATGCCATCAGGCCCAGGGGACTTATCTATTTTCACCCTTTCCAGAATTTCCAACACCTCTTCCCTGCATACCTCAAAGCTGTCCATTCTAATTAATTGTGACTCAGTATTCACATCGGCAACAATGTCCTGTTCCTGAGTGAATACTGACGAAAAGTATTCATTCAGTGTCTCCCCAATCTCTTCAGCCTTCACACGCAACTTCCCACTACTATCCTTGACTGGACCGATTCCTACCCTAGTCTTTCTTTTATCCTGACATACCTGTAGAAAGCCTTTGGGTTTTCCCTAATCCTACCAACTAAGGACCTTTCATGTCCCCTCCTTGCTGCTCTTAGTTCTCTCTTCAGGTCCTTCCTGGCTACCTTATAACTCTCAATCACCCCAGTGGAACCTTCACGCCTCATCTTTACAAAGGCTGCCCTCTTCCCTTTAACAAGGGATTCCAATTCCTTATTAAACCACGGCTCCCTCACACGACCCTTTCCTCCCTGCCTGACAGGTACAGACTTATCAAGGACACTCAATAGTTGCTCCTTGAACAAGCTCCACATATCAATTGCGCCCTTGTCTTGAAGCCTACTTTTCCAAGCCACGCATCCTAAGTCATGCCTCACCGCATCATAATTTCCCTGCCCCCAGCTATAACTCTTGCTCTGCAGTGCACACTTATCCCTCTCCATCACTAGAGTAAAAGTCACCGAATTTTGGTCACTATCCCCAAAGTGCTCACCTACCTCCAATTCTAACACCTGGCCTGTTTCGTTACCCAAAACCAAATCCAGTATGGCCTCACCTCTTGTAGTGAAGGCAAATGGAATGTTGGCGTTTTGTTTCGAAGAATAGAGCGTAAAAATAAGCTTTCCCAAAGGGCAGAGGTCAGACTAAGCTGAAATATGAATACTTTGTGCCCTTTTATATCCCGTGCCAGTATGTCCTTCCTTAGCCTATAGAAGATTAACTAGGCTGATACCAGGTACGGAGCGACTGTCTTATGAGGAGAGGTGAAATAGGTTGGACTTGTACTTGTTGGAATTTAGAATGAGAAGAAACTTTTTGAAACATGTAAAATTCTTAGGGTAGATGTGGGAATGTTTTTCTTTAAGGAATAGTGCTGGACCAGTGGGTATGATCTCAGACTAAGAAATCATTCATTTAAGACAGGCAAGGAAGAACTTTGAGGATAGTGAATCTGAAGTTCTTTACCACAGAGATCTGTTGAGGTTGGGCCATTAAATACATCCAAGCTTGAGATAGATTTTGAATCATTATACGATAAGGTGGCAAAGTGGAATTGAGGATTATTGTGTCATTGAATGGCAGAGCAGACTTTGTGGGTTGAAGAATTCACGTCTGCTTCTTCGTCTTAGACTTTATGCTAGTGCTCATTGTTTTAGATTCGAGGACACTTGGTTCCTTTCGGTGTTAACACTTGCCAGTCTTTCACCGTTTAGGGAATAGTCTACAGCTACCTTCCTGTAACCCAAGTGAAATGACCCCATTGAATCATATTACATTCCACCTGTTGTGCTGTTCCTACTGATAGAGGCTTTTTCATCCTTCTCACCAATTTGCATTCCCTGCAGGTTTAGTAATGTTTGCAAACTTAAATCTTGCAGTTGACCCCCACATACAAATCAATAATCTAAATTGTTAATAGTTGGCCAATAAGCATTGATTTTTGTGGTACCCCAGTGGTCATGGCCTACCAACCTGGGAATTACCCATTTATTCCTATACTTTGTTTTCTGTCTGTTAATCTATTATCAATCTGTGCGAACAGATAAGCTCATATGCTTTAAATTTTGTTCACTAATTTATGAAGAACTTGCTTGAAAACCTTCTAGAAGTACAAATGCTTTGCACCTTTATTGATTTGAGTATTAACTTTTTGAGAAAAACTTGTCAGGTTTGTTGAGCATGATTTCCCATTCATTTATCCATGTTGACTCTGTCAAATCTGACAATTTTCTAAATAGTCAGTGATCACCTCTTTTGTAATAGTTGACATTGAGCTAATGGTCTGTTCCTTGTTTTCTCCCTCCTATCTTTCTTAAACTGTGGTGTTACTTTAGCAATTTTCAAATCTGCAGGCACCATTGGAGAATTAATAGAATAAATGGAATGATCACCAATGCTTATGAATGTTAGTGGTGGGAAAGGAATTAAATTTCAGGTAGCTAGCGCAGGTCCATTTTCATCCCCTGTAAAATCTAGTATCTCTGTTTCATCACAGAAATCTTGAACTATAAACTGTTATGAACTTCAATGCTATGATCTTTAGACCCTTTAGGTGCAGCTGAGGACTACTTTGCAAGAGTTGACATAGAGGTTGACACCCCTGGCCCCTGTACTGTTATTAACAGTCTTCCACTCTGCGCAAGAGTTGGAATTGCCAGAATACATGCTCCCAAAGACCTTCAGGTAGGTTATCACAAGCACTTGAAGACACACACAATTTATTCTGTGTTTCCAAACAAATTTGTGGCTGGAAATAATGCATAATGGAGCCTGGCAAAGAAAAGGGTCAACTCCTGTTTGGTTTGATTTTCCAATTCCACCATCACTGTTTGTACACCACTACAGATTGTTGATTCTTGAGGGGAGAAGAAAATCCAACTGTGAAATTTTAATAATAGCATTAATTTTTGTATGCTGAATAATGAAGTAATTTTCTGCACTATCAAATGAAACACTGATGTATTGTGAAGAACTTTTGTGTAGGGTTCAGTTCTGTGATGCTTCTCTTTTTTACAATTTATATAGATATTTTAGATGAGGGGAGTGATGGCATGCTAAGCGAACTTGCAGTTGACTCTGGTTAGGAAAGTATGATGTGGAGATGACGGAGAGTTTACAAAAAGATATAGCTTGTGCAAAAAACTGCAAGATTGTGTACAATATGGGGGAAATTAGGTTTCTCACTTTTGTGAAAAGTAACAAAACTGAATTTTGAGGTGCGAAGATCTCTTGTGCACGAATTTGCCAAGATGAATTTGATTCTGCAGGAGTTTAGAGAAACGGGTGCTTTGATTGAAGTAAAGAAGATCCTTAATGCTGTTGACAAGGTGACTGGCTAGAATGGTTCCTCTTTTGTAATATTTTAGGGTCATCCTTTTGGGACAGGTGAGTTTTTTTTTAGGGTTGTGTAACCTGGAATTCTTCGGTCTCAAAGCCACATATGACGTCTTCAAATATTTTCAAGGTGGAAATAATTTTGTCTACTTCTGCTCCTAATTCATAAGTTTAGATGTTCAAACAATGGCTGAGAATTGAAGTTGGGTAACCAGCAGTTGACACAGCTTAAATGGATGTTATCAGCATCTGCTGTATATAAAGAGTCAGCAAAAAAAGGTTTAAGTTTTTTGTGCATGTCTGTGTTTAAACTCAATATTTTGTGAAAGTATTGAAACTTATGAACAATGGAAGACATTAATCACATGATATGCATTGAAATAAGTGTCTGTTGCATGTGCTTTGAGCTTTGTCATTATATTTTACATTTAGATGCTCGTAATGTGTGCTCAGCCTGGAATGATGGCTAAGCAAATTCTACCCCTCAAAAATGCAGGAAATATCGATGCACAACTCCAGATTCAGGTATGTTTTAAAAACTTTGAGTTATCTATATTGAACATAATTTTGTTCTTAAGTTTTATTATATAAATCTATTATTGTGAAATGTTCTTTTTTCCAGTAATCATTTCAGTAGCAAATACAATGGCAAAAAGTGAAAAGAGGGCCTATTATGAACTTGGCTTACAATGTCATGCAAGGCACACTTTACTTTTTAAAAATACTGCGTGGGGATTATTAAACTGGCATTGTTCATTTTGGTCTCTGGATGTGAGAAATGTTGGACATTGTCATTTGTTGTCCAGTCCTAGTTGGAATGATGTGGTGTGGGCCCCTTTGCACCATTGCAGCCCTTATGGTACTGAGTTTTCTGTGATGGACTCCAGATTGATTGGTGACTCAGTGAGAAAGAAGGAGCAAATAGATGTTTATGTCAGGATATTGTTACTTGACACAGACCAATTGTGCTCTTCTAGCATTATTGCTTTGTCTTTCTCTGCATTGAGTGTGTTAGGTCGAGAGATGCTGTTGTGTATCCTTTTGCACCTGTAGGGGCTCAGTGGTAGTTTGGGCTGGGTGATAGAGGTTTAGATGTTGAGTCTCGTGGTCAGGTGCTGATTTGGGTAAACTGCTCTCTCCTGGATTGTGGTGTGTTTTTATCAGCAGAGATCCAAGTAAGTACTAAGGATTCAGTTACACTTCAGATTTAAGATGACTTTTCCGAGAACTGCCACAAAATTTACTTGCTCGACTGAATGCACTTAGAAAATAGACTTGACCATTTTTTTGGATGTAGAAACTCATTTTCCTGGGGCACTGTTTGGTTTGTTGATTTTAGTTTTAATTTTGCTAATTTGTTTTGTAATCACTGAATGAAGTAATGTTGCAATACATGTCTAGCAGCTCTTGATTGAAATTAAAAGTTAATGATTTTGTTGGAAAGCAAACTACTTTCATATAAATATAAATTGACCCATAACTAGAAGGAAATTTGCCTTGCATTGTTTGCCTTAACGGTTTTGTTCTGAATTACCTTTCTTTTTGGGAACGTTTTGAGCAGTTTCAACTCGGTCCATTCACAGTACTTGAGTCTTATGGTGCATTGTTAGTGTAGCTATCTCTGTTCCAGAAAACCTGAGTTGAAGACTCACTTATCATAGGATCAAATAATCTCTACAGTATGGAAACAGGGCATTCGGCCCAGCAAGTCCATATTGATTCTCCAAAGAGCATCCTACCCTATCCCTGCAACCCTGCATTTCCCATGGTCAATGCACATAATGTTCACATCCCTGAACTGTGGGCAATTTAGCATGGCTAATCCATATAACCTGCAACTGTGGAAAGAAACTGGAGCACCCGAAGGAAACCCACGCAGACACCGGGCGAATGTGCCAACTTCACATAGTCACTTGCCTGAGGCTGGAATTGAACCCAGATCTCTGCTGCTGTGAGGCAGTACTGCTAACCACTGAGCTACTGTACTGCCACTGTGTGGAGATGTCATAATGTTGATTTTTTAAAAAATGTTTTTATTCTTTGTATCAACCAAGCAGACAACAGTTGTTTCCTTTTTAATATTAACTGTTTTATCTTCAAATTTGTGTATAGTTCACTATTGAATTTGGAGCTTTTCATTTGCTTAGTTAATGGATACCTAATGTTGAATTTCCAATTCAAAATTTATTTTAGACTGCAGAATCATGTTTTTTGGCAAAGCCAGAAAATCTTTTAATTCGACCTGGAGAAGAACTGGAAGTTGTGGTTTCATTTATTCCTCCACTCGATACCCAAAATGTGATACAAAGGTATAATGTTAATGTTACCCTTTCAGTTTTGCAATACCTACAACACTAATGTCCTTCCTTGGACACTGCCTTTCGCTGAGCACTACCTTACTAATGTGGTCAACATTTGTTTCCAGTACATTTTCCATTGAAACTGACTCTCTTTTTCCACCTGTGCAACTATTTACCTCTGATTTGTTATTGATGATCCCTTGTGTATGTCTAAGTTATCAGCAGATTATTATTTTCTTCCTCTCACCGTTAGGCTCCAACTTGTTCATAATTCTATTACTTGACAATGCCATGGTATAAGTTGTGCTCAGTTATCACTCCTACTCCTGCCCTCATTTTCCCACTACTCATGAAATTTATTCTTGTCTTCATCTTAAAGTCTTTGTCTTTGTTTTACAATCTTCACCTTTCTAAATCCTATGCAAGAACTGTCAAACTTAATTTCACTGGCTCCCTATCTTAAGCTATCAAAAATCCAGATCATCAGATACCCCTTCAAACTAAGGTCACCCTCCTAACCTTAGTGGTTCAGTATCCTTTTGCCTTATTGCCATCTTTGAAATACCTTGATGTCCCTTTATTTCAAAGGCACTGTAATAATTAGTTTTTAACAAATCCCTTGCCCAGCAATGATTGCTATATTTTGCAGTATTGTTCTTGTTAACACGGCCAAGAATAAAACATAAATTAATAAACTATAGGGCCCTTAAACTACCTTCACTGTAAGTAAGATTTATGGTTAATGTTTCAATGGGGTCTATGGGAAAAGTGGGGTTGGGGCAAACCAGCAAAAAAAAAATCACGATCACTCAAAAATCACCCAAAATTCTAAAGCTAACGTACACAGCCCGAATGAAAAATGACATCATTTATTAACAAAATAAAAGTAAATTTAACACAGTACATTTAAATGTAAGAAAGCTGCACTGTCAGCTGCTGAAATCAGCGCATGTGCAGAACAGCACATAGACTTGCGTGCATGCGCAGAATGGCAGCGAATGAACCATTCCTTGCTGGAGTCACTTTTTTTTACCAACGGAGGTAAGCGTTCTCCAAATACTGTTCCTTCATCTTTCAACTATGTTATAGCCAAATCACACTATCAAAACGAATGTTATCCCAGAACTACCTGTGTGTGTGTGTCTATATAAGAGTCATCTAGATTCAAAATGTTAGCTTGCTTTCTGTCCGTGGATGCTGTCTGATCTGTGATCTCCACAAGTTCAGGTGTAGACTTTTCCACCTGTACAGATCCCATTTTCCCAGTATTGGTTCCAGTGCCCCACGAACTGGAATCCATTTTTCTGGCACCTGTATTTAAGCCATATATTCGTCTCTCAAACCTTGTTTTTGCTTTGCCAATTTGCAGATTGCTCAAGTGATCAGATTATTATGTTTGTGAGGTTCTGTTTATAGATTTGGTGCCAAATTCCTCATTGGCTGTGTTGGGTGGAATAGACTGGGGAAAGGGGTTGAACAGCAAAGATGTCCAGTGAACAATGGCAGACATTTAAGAATGTAGTTTGTGACTGCTAACAGAGATCCAGCCTATTGAGGGAGGATTCTAGCAAGGGACCATGGTTAACTAAAGCTTTTTTTTTCCAATTTGATACTGTGGAAAGATTTAGTAGTAAGCCAGAGGATTGGAAATTTAAAAAAAAAATCGAAAGATGGTCAAAAATACTGAAGCAGGAAAAAAAACTTAGGGTAAATTAGCAAGAATACAACACTAGATGGTTCAAGCTTTTTCAAATATAGAAAAGGGAAGAGAGAGACCAGTGTAAACACAAGTCCCTGGAGATTGAAGGTAGAGAAATAATGATGTGTAACCATCACTGAATTCCCCCAATAGGGAAAAGACAGGAAAGTGGAGTTGACAATTATCAGGTCAGCTGTCAAGGGCTGAATTGCTTACTACTTATCATCTTATCTTATGATCTAAATAACAGATGTTAAGAAATAAACTAGTAATCATTTTGAGAGTTTAATTTTCATGATTGGATTAATGTTGTAGATGCTTGCTGATCCATATTGGTTCCTGGTCAACAAAGCCTTCAATTAAAAATTGTTATCGTTTCTGTTTAAATCATCCTTATTTTCAAATTTATTCTTGGGGTTCCCCTCAACATTTTTAATTGCCTCCAGTAACACAATCTTCTCAGCTTTCTAAGCTCTGCTATTCTGTTCCTTTTTTGTGTACTCCCAACTGTATTTGCTCTATTGTTGGTGACTGTGCCTCCAGATGTCTTCCCTGCCCTCACCTTTTGCAATGTCTCCTTCTATTTCCTGACCTGTCTACCATCTTCTTTTCCACACACTTCTATCTAAGGAGAAAGTGAGGACTGTAGATGCTGGAGATCAGAGTTCAATGTGCAGTGCTAGAAAAACACAGCAGGTCAGGCAGCATCCGAGGAGCAGGAGAATCGACGTTTCGGGCATAAGCCCTTCATCAGGAATGAGGCTTGTGGGCTGTGGAGATGAGATAAATGGGAGGGGCATGGGGTTGGGTGGAAAGTAGCTGATAATGCGATTGGTAGATGGTGGGGAAGAAGGTGATAGATCGGAGAGGAGGGTGGAGTGGATAGATGGGAAAGGTGATGGGCAGGTGAAGAGACCGGTGCCAAGTTGGAAGAGGCTTGGGACTGGGATAATGTGGGGGGGAGGGGAAATGAGGAAACTGGTGAAATCCACATTGATCCTGAGAGGTTGGAGGGTCCCAAGGCAGAGTATAAGGTGTTCTTCCTCCAGGCGTCAGGTGGTAAGGGTTTGGCAAAGCCCAAGCCCTGCATGTCCTTGGTGGAGTGGGAGAGGGAGTTGAAATGTTCAACCACAGGGCGCTAGGGTTGGTTGGTGCAGTTGACCCAGAGATGTTCTCTGAAACAATCCGCAAGTTGGCATCCTGTCTCCCCGCTATGGCCTCCTCTCCATTGGGTGCAACGGATACAGTAGATGATATTGGTGGAGGTACAGGAAAATTTCTGTTGGATGTGGAAGGATCCTTGGGGGCTTAAGGTGGAGGTGAGGGGGGGTGGTATGGGTGGAAATTTTGCACTTCCTGCAGTGGCAGGGGAAGGTGCTGGGAGTGGGGGGAATAGATCTGATGAGGGAGTTTTGAATGGAATGGTCTGTCCGGAATGCTGATAGGGGAGGGGAGGGAAATATCGCTCTGGTGGTGGGGTCTGTTTGTAGGTGGCAGAAGGGGCAGAGGGTGATGCAGTATATACGTATATACGTAGGCTGATGTATACAACACCTCATCCTGTGACACTTGCGCCACCTCCACTCCTATCAGCATTCCAGAGAGATCCTTCCCCCCTCGACTCCCTCGTCAGATCCATTCCCAGTACCTTCCCCTGCCACTGCAGGAAATGCAATAGTTGTACACGCGTGCGCACACACACTTCCACCTCCACCAATGGGATCTTCTCTATCTATTGCACCCGATGCAGTCTCCTCTACATCGTGGAGACAGGATGCCAACTTGCAGACCATTTCGGAGAACATCTCTGGGACAACTACGCCAACCAGTCCCACTGCCCCGTTGCCAAACACTTCAATTCCCCCTCCCACGCTGCCAAGGACATGCAGGACCTGCGCCGCCTCTATCGCCAAACCTTTGGAGGAAGAATACCTCGTATTCCGCGTTCGGACTCTGCAACCACATGGGATCAATGTGGATTTCACCAGTTCACCAGTTTCTTGCCCTCGTGCCCCCCCCCCCACCTTATCCCAGTCCCAAGCCTCCACCTTGGCACCGCCCTCTAGACCTGTCCATCACCTCTCCCATCGATCTGCTTTCCCTCCTCTCTGACTCTTCACCTTCCCCTCCACCTTCATTTACCGATCTCATTCTCAGCTTCCTTCTGCTCAACCCCATCCCCCTCCCACTTATCTCTCCGGCCACCAAGCCTCATCCCTGATGAAGGGCTTAGGCCTGAAACATTAATTCTCCTGCTACTGTGATGCTGCATGACCTGCGTGCTTTTCCAGCACTACACTATTGACATCTTTATCGAAGCCCTTGGTTATCTGTTCTGATATTTCCTTGAGAGGCAGATACTGCAGAGATGTCAAATGTGTCTCAGTCATTCCTTCACTTTTTTTTAAAATAGAGGCTTTTTTGAAAATGTTTTCAAGAAATTTTTACTTTTAGTCGTTAATGAGCGAATTGCAGCTATTGATGATGTGAAGGGTATCTTTTTAATACTAAGTCGTTCCAATGAATTATCTTCCTGTTTCTAGCCACCTGACTATCCTCGTCCAGCCATTTGGTCCTCAGTATCAAGTTGCTTTAAAAGGATTGCTTGGGAAACCTGAATCAGTCCAATCTATCACTTCATCTTCAAATTCTTCAATTGGAGTGCCACCAATTCTCTCCAACAAGCAATTCATGTCATGGGGCGGAGTTTCTCTTGGAAGGGCTGTGTAAGTACAGTTGCCATTGGCAACTAAAATTATTCTAAGATGCTGTTAATATTGAATTCCATGAAGAATGGGACTACTGGCACTTGAGTATCTTCTTTTTTAACTTGATTTGTTTATAATTATTCACGAAAAACTAGTTCTTTCAGAATAAAATCTGTTAATTTTTTTAGCTGAACCATTGAGAATGGTCCATTTATATAATTCATGTATTTAAGGAAGTAGCATAACAAAAAAATACAAATATAAACAGCATAAAATGTCAAAACAACTGTTAAGCACACTTTGTTATAAAACCATGCTTGATATTGAAAGCCTTTTATTTAATGGACAAAAGCTCTATTGATTGAGTTTGAAAAGACAACAGCATTTTTAAACTAATTATTTGAATAACAGCTTCTCAGTTGGCTGAACATTTGCATTTAGTGTTCTACAAATTCCAAATCTATTAAAAACCAGAAATGGACAATCTAAAATAAAGCATCAGATGATCACTTTGCAGGAATATGAATGACCCCATCTTGGGACACATTCTGTCAAATTCCAGGCACCTTGCATATTTAGCTGGGTGTGGGATAAGCCATTTGATGCAGTCAACCTTGTTAATAGTGCATAGTTGAGAAAGGAACTTTTTCATCCATAATTATCAAGTCTAATTTTTTGGACCTGGAGTCAGCTTGCTATGACCATGTTTGAGTAACTGCTAATTTGGTGAGCGGATCCATTTGATGAGCCACCAAACACTTCTTTGATTGTGAGAAATTCTTTTCTCCAGGAAAATGCTGAATGTTCCTGAGGGATTTGCTCTTGCGCTCTCTATCCATCCATACTGCAAACTTGAGCTACATGTTCTGTCCATTAGTAAATCTCAATCAACCCAGCAGCTGCTGACTCCAGGAAACCAAATAACGATGCTCATTAAGATCTTCCATTCACCATCTTGCTGAGCCTAGGAAGATCCTGGAGTCCAGTTTGATTCTTTTTGGATGGTTTCAATCTGCCAAACCAATATAAACTAACCCTTTTACCAGTGTGCGTGAGAGAGAGAAATCTTGAATGCTGTGTGGGGGGCAGAGAGTGTTATTATTTGTATCTAGATAGTGTTAAACACAATAAATACTGCTCTTTGCTGTATTTAAAAAATGCACCCCAAGGTTTCTGTGGATTTTCTAGTCATAGATGTAAATGTCATTTTGCTTGTGTTTATAGGTAAGTAACACAAATTAAGTAGTGTGATTTCAGTTTATTTTGCCCGAAACGTCTATTTTCCAGCTCCTTGGATGCTGCCTGACCTGCTGTGCTTTTCCAGCACCACACTCTTGACTCTAACCTCTAGCATCTGCAGTCCTCACTTTTGCCTGATTCAGTTTATTTGACAGTCTCATCAGTTTAATTAACAGTCTAGAACTTGCAGGTAATAAAGAATGCAGCCTGCTTCTAGCTGGTTTCTGCTGGACTAAAAATGGTGGTCGGTCAGGTAGTTTCATTTTGACCTTTGGTTCATTAGCATACTGGAGGGTTCTGGAAGGAATAATACTGCAATAAACAATCCAATGTTCTCAGATTAGCAAGCTACTTTTACATAAAAAAATTGTGATGAGACCAAAAGTGGGAAAAGAGGGGAGTCATTGTTATTGCCCTTACTTAATTGACTAAACTTGAATAAACCAGAGCAATGTTTTGCTTCCTGCTAACAGTGAGGCGACTGCAAAGTGCTTAACATGATTAAAATATGCTTTGGAACATGGGATTTAGCTTGTTTGGATAAATCATTGTGGAACTAAACAAAGATAGGCCTTCTGATCCAGAGAACAGTGATGTGGTTGACTGTGTCATATGCTGATAAGAGGCTAAGGAAGGGATTTTTCAGGATAATTAGCAATCTCCAAAATCACAAGGGTTAAGACACAGCAGGAGGCCATTTGCCCTATTGTGTCTAAACTGGCTATTGTGATGAGCATTACAATTTAGTACCATTTGTCCAACTTTTTTCCTTGCACCTTGGTGACTATTTAAATAGAAATAATGCCCATTTGAATGTGTCAATTCAACTACATTTCCAAGTAGTATATTCCAGATCAGAATAATGTGTTCTTTTACCTCACATCGCTTGTGTAAAAGTCAAATTTTTTAGACTATTTTTAAAAGTGTAATTTATAGGGCTGACTAATACACTGGTACGAGTTTTGAGGGTCTGAAATTCATGTTGCAGTTCAAAATACTGTATTAGCAGAAATCAATTTGATCTCATGACTAATCCCAAGTAAAGAAGAAAAACAATGATTTTCGGTAAAGGTAATTACCAGATAAAAGCAAGAGAAACCGGAATTAATTACTGGTAGTAAAATTTATTCATTCATACAGGCATGAAAATTTTAACATGTCAAAGGTTCATTGAAATCCTGCAAAATCACACTGCTCAACATCATCATGGTCTGGTATAATGGCACACATAAAATGAAACATTTTATTAAATTCTGAATGTGTAAGTGTCTTGAACTTTTCCGCCACATTCTTGCATTTTCCTCCCATTTACTCCCTTTTGTTATGAACCTCAGCAACATTAACAAATTTGTCAAAGAATTATGTAGCTAATATATCTCTCTTTAATTGGGCCATTATATATGATTAACTTTTCAACGGTATTAACTTTTGGACGTATAGTGAACAAAGTGCGATAAGTACTGATAGACTTAGACTTAGTACTGGTCTGAATGCATGAATGAATCTAAACCTAGCAGGCTAAGTAGAGTTATGAATGAGTAGAGATTCTGTAGTAAACAAAGAGTGATGAGTAGTTACTGGTATGAATGAATGAATGTGATTTTAAGTAGGTTGATGGGAACATGCAGTTTCCTTTTGTAGGAGGTTTATAATGTTAAGTTATAGTAGGGTCGACTTTTACACGAGATATATGGAAAATAAGACTTTTGGCCAAAAATAAGGTGTTGACCTTTACACTTGTCTATATGGTAGTCCATCTCATTTCGAAGAACAAAGTCCAATAGTGCATCCTTTCTTGTTGGACTGCATAGTTACATAGGATGTATTATGGAGTAATATAGCCCTTTGGTCCAACCAATCCATACCAAACATAATCCCAAACTGAATTAGTCCCACCTGCCTGTCCTAGCATGCACCCTCCAAACCTTTCCTATTCCTGTACCTATCCAAATGTCTTTTAAATGTCATAATTGTATCCACATTAGCCACTTTCTCAGGAAGTCCTTACCACATGTGAACCACCCGCTGTAAAAAGAATTTTGCAATGTGTTTTTTAAATCTCTTTCCTCTCTCCTTTTTAAAAATGTCCCCTAGTTTTGAAGTTCCCCACCTAGGGAAAAGACAGCTACCATTAACTCTATCCATACCCCTCATTATTTAATAAGGTACTTTCAGATCACTTCTCTACCTCCTACACTCCAATGAAAAAGGTCCCGGCCAATCCAGCCTTTCCTTTATAACTCTTCTGAACCTTCTCAATGTTGGTAATATCCTTTCTATACTGGGCCACCTGAACAGGACATCGTATTCCAGAAGATGCCTCACCATGTCCTGTACAACTTCAACATGACTTCCCAACTCCTTTTAGTCAAAGGGCAGAGCAATAAAGGCAAGCATATCAAACGCCTTTTTAATCACCCTGTCTACAGTAATACAAACTTCAAATAATTGTGCATCAGCATCCTGGGGTCCGTTTTTCCTACAACACTACCCAAGGTGGTATTGTATAAGCCCTACCATTGTTTTGTACCAAAATGCAATATCCCACACTTATCCAAATTGAACTCCATCTGCGTTTTTCTGCCCATTAACCCATTTGATCAAGATCCCTTGGTAATCTTAGAAAACCTTTTTCACTGTCTGCTGTGCCACCAATTTTGATGTCATCTGCAAACTTGCTGATCATGTATTCTATTCTCATTCAAATCATTCATATAAATGACAGACAAAAGAGGACCATGAACCAATCCCTGTGGAACACAGCTGGTTACAGGGCTCTAGTACAATAAGCAGCCCATCATCATTACTCTGTCTCTTACCCTTACGTCAATTATATATCCAATTGGCAAGGTCACCCCGAGTTCCATGTGACTTCACTTTACTAAATTAGTCTACCATGCGGAACCTTGTCGAAGGCTTTTAAAATCCAAATATCCAAAGTTATGCTGCTCTGCGTCATCAATATTTTTGGTAACTTCCTCAAAAAACTTAATTTTAAGAGACTCTATTTACCTCGCACAAAACCATGCTGACTATCTTTAATCAATTTTTGCCTCTTAATGTCCACAAATCCTGTCTTTTATGATCACCTCGAACAATTTACCTACAGCCGAAGTCAGACTCTAGTCTTGACTTCCCCGATTTCTCCGTACACCCTCTCTTAAACAAAGGTATAAAATTAACTACCCTTCAGTCATCAGGCACGGCACGCATAATTATAGATGATGCAAATCTTTCTGCAAGGGTTCTCATAATTTCTTCTCGTTCTTCCCACAACATTCTGGAATACATTAGATCAGGTCCTAGAGATTTATCCATCTTTTATATTCTCTAAGACGACCTCCTGAACTACTACCAATTGTAAATGAACAGTTGCAAGTTTATTTCTTGCAAACTATTCACTTAGTATCTCTCTTACCTCTTGGGGTTCAATGCAAAGATGACCTTGTTGATCTTTAAGTGGCCCTACCCCCTCTTAGATGTGGTTCAGCTGTTGGGTATCATTTTGTACATAATCCTAACTAAAGTGTTATGGATTAAGCCAGACCATAACTTTGCAATTTGTTTCAGTAAGTGTACAGTGAAAATTGCCTGGAGTAAGTTAGGTAGGTTGACCACTAGATTTTAAAACAGACAAAAAATTACACTAAGAACAGAAGTGAAGAATCCCGAGAGAACTCCGGTCTATCCAAACTAGACTTAATTATGCCGTTCTGAATACACACATCAGTTTTAACGAGCAAACCTCCTTAAAAACCAGTATAAATGAATGAAACAGGTGCTTACAGGTTGAAGTTAAAAGGGGAGAGAGAGAAAGAGACTTTGTTTCCACAAACTCACTGTTGAACTCCCAACCAGTTCTGGACTGAACTAAACTGCTCAGCTACAGAGCGGATCGATCCCCTTTCATTATACAGGTCACTTCTAAAATGTGACCACTTTGGCCTGAAATGTCATCTGCTTACATATAAACAAAAGACCTCTCAAAATCCTATCCGTCTCGGTACCAAACAAGACTGATTGGAGCCTGGCCTGGTTTATTACCCCACTGAAAAAAAATCAAGGACAGAGTCTCCTTGAGCCAAGTAACAGCTTATAGAAAAAAAAGGGACTAGCTTTGCGACAAAAGAATTGCACTGGAACTAATTAAGTATCAGTTAGGCACAGTGTTTATCCACGCATAGGCCTCTGTTCTTTGTAGGCAAGAGGAATATGTCCACATGTAGCTGTTTCTCCAGTGGAAAACAAATGCAGCAAAGACGGACAATCTCTGCATCCTGCAGCCAACCCTTAATTGGAGTCGACCTACCTAGTTTGAATCTATCAGACAGCTAACATTCCCTGCTACATCTCCATGACAACTGTCTTTGAGCCATCACCACTACCACCTTTTTATGCTGTACAAATTGTTGCTTTGTTTCCAAAGATTTTCTTAATTGTGCATTTCTGTCCTGACAAGTACAAGATGTATAAAGTTTTGACGAACTGATTTTGTCAAAGAAATACTAAACCATAAATCTATTTCTGCCTGTTAAATTTAAGTATTTTTGATACTCTTTCATTAGTCATAAGTTCCCATGCTAGTGTGGCTGCTGTCTGGTAGCAGCTGTTATATGGTAGTTCAATTTATTTGCCGCATTGGACATAGCAAATACGTTAGCTGTAAATTACCATGATACATACTTCAATCCTGAAATTACTGGAAAAGACATTTCTTGTCTATAATTAATTCTGCAGTTGTGGAATGGCAGCATATAGAACATAGAAAGGAACAGCACAGGCCCTTCAATTTGTTACTGTGATCCAGATGATAAAACCAAACTCTTTATAAACCAGAGAACATCTGTCCATTTCCCATTACAGGTTTTTCTTGGTATAAAATCTTTTTTAGTGTGACATTGTCAACAAGCCTGAGGACTTCACGCACTATTTGACTTGGAAATCATTGAAAGTAAGGCTCAGTTCTGGTATCAAAGTGGATATGTTCTATTAGATAATCTAAAGTGACAGAAAAGTGAATCTGCCAAAAAGACTTGCAGAACATAACCTTGTTTCTAAATTAATTGACTTCATACCTGTAAGTAGTTTTGTCCTCCTAATATTGATGGCTAAAACAAATGTCATGCTGCATTGATGTTGCTATATTGCTATCAGTGTTGACAATATGACGCTTGAGGTTGTTTTAAGTTCATATGTCTAGTCTCTATCAGCAACTGCAATCTGTCACTTAATGCTGAAATCAATTACTGCAATCCAAAAGTTGCAGCTGTTACATCTAAGCTGAGGAAAAGATAGAAACAACAGCAACCTGACTGAACACCAAACTGCAACTCATTGGCTCACAAGGTTGGCTCTTGACCACATTTCTTTTTGATACTTTTAGGAATGGACAATAAATATTTATCATGGTAGCAATACCTACATACCTTGTAGACAGTCCACAATAACACCACTCTTCCTGACCAGAATAGAGATGATTGGTAATCCTGCCACCTGTCAGTTCTGCAACTGATTTGGACTTCACTATCTTTCACAGGCAATAAAGTGTAGTAGTTTCAGTTACACATGTCTCCAAACTGCAGCAAAAGGGAACACACGTTTTAAAAGTAGGGTCTGTAAATGGACATGGCTTTAATAGTTTCAGTAAATAGAGAGTACATTTATTTGCTGCTTGCCATAAGATACACTATTCATTACAAATCGGAACCTGCGTTAGTTTCCATAGTATATGACTCTGACTCTGTTACCTTCATCTCTTTAGCTGAAATGTTGATGTCAGTTGCTCCTCCAGAGTACACTCATTAGGAAGAAATCAACATGATAAATTTGATACTAAATGCCTTGCTCTTTTTTCCACCCACTGTCTTGTGGGTACATTTTCCACAAGCTAGTTTTAATTCAGCTATTCATTAAGAAGTCTCAAACATTAAAATAATAAACTGATAATTTAAACTTCATTGCATGTAGCAACCAAAATTAAGCCCCTCCAGCAAGGTAGGACTCACAGTCCAACTTGGTTTTTATTCAATTAATGGTAGCTGTAAATTTAGCTTAATTCTATCAGTGTATATCTCTGGATGGCTATGGTTTGTTCTTTGTGCAGTGTTCTTCTCCAGAGTTCTGCCTTTGAAGATTTCTGGAGTTGAATTCTTATACACTGTTCTCTCTTTCATGTTTTTGATGTGACATCATTGATTATTATTTAGATTCTTTCATCAAACTATCGAGTCCTACACTGGAGCTATCAAGTTTGTCGCTTACTGCCTTATCAAAAGTAGCTTCCGTGTTCCTTGTCACATTTTGCATTGACTGTCTGTTTGAAGACACAGCAGTTAACTTGTGAAATTCTTCTGCAAGGCAATCATTTGTCCTTGTGGCATAAGGCAGCTGTTTTGTCAACCATTGCATTAAACTGTTTTGTTCATGTAACTCTGACTGTTGGCCAGCTAGTGATGCCCACGTCCCACGACAAAATGGATTTTTTTTTTTTTAAAACTCCTACATCTCCAACGCATGGCTAATTGTGAAGTTTCTGTGTACCAGCTTGTACTTATCCCTTAACGGTTTATTCATAAAATATTCCAACCAACTTAAAATATTTACGCTTTTCTTTTTGTCTTACAGTCAACAGAAGCTAATTCTCAGAAATAATTCTTCATCTGTTGTACAACAGTTACGACTGTTGATCAAAGGTCAAGATCAAGACTGCTTTCAGGTAAAATATTGCATTAACATGTGACCTGCATATGGACACCTCCAGGAATTTTTGTTCCAGCAAGAAGAATTTCTAATGGCTTCACAACTTGGTTTTTGCTTCCATAATATGTCACAGACATGGATGAGGAAAGTATAAGTACTACAGCCACATTGGCAGTTGACACAATACAGTCTGCAGAGGGATAGAGATGAGTTAAGCAATTGGGAATAAATTGGCAGGTGGATTATATTGTGGGGAAATGTAAGCTTATACTTTGGCAGAAAGAATCGAGGAGTTGAATGTTGTTTAAATAGACGGACAGCAGAAAAGTACAGAACAGAGGGATTTGGAATTCCTTGACCGTGAATCACAAAAGCCGACGTCCAAATCCATTACGTAACAGAGAAAGCAAATGGCATGTTAACCTTTATTTCAAAGGGAATGGAGTATTAAAATATGGTTATCATCCTCAAACTATGCAAGACACTTGTCAGACTGTATCTAGAATATGTGAACAATTTTGGGCTCCTTATCACAGTAAATTTAATTGCTTTGGAGGCAGTCCTGAGAAGGTCAGTCGTGATTTTGGATATGGGCAGACCTATGACGAAAGATTGAGTAGTTTGGACTGATACTCGTCTGAGTTTAGAGTTATGAGTGATAACCATACTGAAATATAAAAGTTTGTTGAAGGACTTGAAAAGATAAATGCAGAAAGATTGCTTTTTTTCTCCCCCTTGTTGGGTGTTGATGACAAGATAGCATAATCATGGAATAACTGGAAGGAGGAATTTCTTCTGGGGTAGTGAACTTGTGGGATTCTTTTCATTCTTGAATAAGTAAATGAAGTAATCACAAAAATGAATCTGGGATTATGGGGAAAGCAGAGTTGAGTATTATCAGACTGGTCATATTCTCATTGAAGCAGACTCAATGGTTTTATAGACTACCTCTGCTCCCATGCTTTTGTTCTTAATTCTTTGCTCTTGTGTATCTTGGCCTTTGCTCCAAGAGAGTAGGTTGTTTTTGGTCATACTGTAGCCCATCTTTATTTAAAGTTGATTTTAATGACCTGTTAGTACATCTGTCTATGTGCTTTGGATTGTCTGTTAACGATGAAAGTGAACAAGGTTATTTTATACTCATGGGTCTCACAGGCAAGGGCAGTATTTGTTGCCCACCCCAAACTTGGTGGCTGTGGGACTGTAGTCACATGTAAGCTGTACTGACTAAGGCTAGCAGATTACTTCATTAAAGGCCTTCACTTTTTATCAACAATAGCTATTGTGGTTACCGTTATCAAGACTAACTTTATATTCCAGACTTTTTAATCAGATTTAAATTCCACCAGTTGTTTCAAAGGGATTTGAATTCATGTCTTCAGGACGTTTAGTCTGAGTTTCTGAATCACTGCGCTATGCCTGTTTTCAGTTATGTCATCACCTTCCCAGTGCAACACTGATCTTTGCTTTTAAAAGTTTACCCATTTGCAGAATGGAAGCAATGACTGGTACAATTGCAATTTATTATCCGAAATTTCTGAAATTAATGCAGGCTGATCAAAGACTGCCTCACAGTTTAGGTGTTCTCCGTTGGTTTGGTTTTATGAATAAATATGTTGGAGCAAGCAATCGATGTTGCTATAAAAGCAGCCTAGTTTCTTAACATTTGAACATTTGATTTTGCAATGATTTTTAAAAGGTATATTTTGTGACTTAAGTGACTTAATCCTGACATATTTTTGATTTGTTTGTACAGTAGTTCCCCTGTCCCCGTAGTGGATATGTTCCAAGACCTACCGTGAAAGCCTGAGACCTTAGGAGTAAACCTATTCATTTAAATGGGAAATTTACCTTCTGGGCAGCCCCCTGGTTTTGGAACATTCCCTGTAATATGTTCGAGCTGCAGTAAATTGTGGGTAATTGACATGATAGAAAACTATTCCACAGATACAGCAGTCGTCCTGTAATTTAGAAAATATTAGTCAAGGCACTAGATGTAGGTTTGCTTGCTGAGCTGGAATGTTCGTTTTCAGATGTTTCATCACCATACTAGGTGACATCTTTAAGTGAGTCTCCAAATGAAGCACTGGTGGTGTCGCCCGCTTTCTATTTATATGTTTGTTTTTTCTTGGGTTGGTGATGTCATTTCCTGTGGTGATGCCATTTCCTGTCCTTTCCCTCCGGGAGGGATAAATGTGATCCAAGTCACTGAACGTTGATAAGAGTTCCAGTTGGAATGCCATGCTTCTAGGAATTCTCGTGTTTCTCTCTGTTTGGTTTGTCCTAGGATGGATGTGTTGTTAGTCGAAGTAGTGTCCTTCATTATCTGTATGTAAGGATATTAGTGAGAGAGGGTCATGTCATTTTGTGGCTAGTTGATGTTCATGTATCCTGGTGGCTAGCTTTCTGCCTGTTTGCCCAATGCAGTGTTTGTCACAGTTCTTGCAAGGTATTTTGTAGATGACATTAGTTTTGCTTGTAGTCTGTATAGGGTCTTTCAAGTTCATTAGCTGCTGTTTGTGTTGGTGGGTTTGTGAGCTACCATGATGCCAAGGGGTCTGAATAGTCTGGCAGGTCATTTCCAAGATGCCTTTGTAGGGGAGAGTGGCTAGGGTTTCTGGATGTGTTTTGTCTGCTTGTTCAGGTTTGTTGCTCAGAAATTGGCAGACTGTGTTCATTGGGTACATTGAATACATTGCATAGGTATATAGGAATTATACTAATGTCACTCGCAAAATAACTTGCAAGAACTGGTAACAAATACTACATTGGACAGGCAGAAAACTAGCCACCAGGATGCATGAACATCAACTAGCCACAAAAAGACATGACCCACTCTCCCTAGTATTCTTACATACAGATGAGGAAGGACACCACTTCTGGGACAACACATCCATCCTAGAACAAGCCAAATAGAGATGCGTGCGAGAATGCCTAGAAGCATGGCATTCCAACTGGAACTCTATCAACAAACCCGTTGATTTGGATCCCATTTACCACCCCTGAGAAAAAGAAAAGGAAATGACATCGTCAACCCAAGGAAACTCAAACCTATAAATAGAAAGCGGGCTACGCCACCAGTGTTTCATTCTGAGGCTCACTGAAGATGTTACCTAGTGACAAATGTTTGAAAATGAACCTCCTAGCTCAGCTAGCAAACCTGCATCCAGAACTTCAACCTGAACTAAAAATCTTCTCAAAACTTGCTATTAGTCAAGGCATTCTCTAATTTTTGAAATCAAAATTTTAATAACTAACCTTTATAGTTACAGAGCACTTTTGGTCCTGAAGAAAGACGAAGTGGTAGTCGGGAGTTGATGATTTGCCCGAAAGAAGATGTCTGTGTTCATCTTTTGTTTGCACCTACACGGGTTGCTTGCATGTTGGCAAGGCTTGAAATTAAGCAATCTGGAATGCATTCGGGTCAACCAGGAGTAAAATTCACTGTATGTATATGATTGTTAGTTTGCTTGAAATAAATTGTAATTAATGTTGTAAAACAGATCTGTTCTGCCACTTAAATTTGGCCTTTCCATTTGAAAGGTGCATGTTGCCTTTTAATTAGTTTCTCTTCAAGGTCATTGAAAACTGCATGTGGCAAGCTGTCAAACCCCCACAAGATCTTGACCTTGAAAGAGGTGAAAATACTGCTCAACACAGTAAAACTAGAGACATTTCCTTAATCTTTTAAATGGCATAGCATACAATACCTCTAAGGTGTTATCTTACTGTATTTTACCTACAAGCTGCAAAGTGACCTCTCAAAATGTTTTTCTTTTTGAATGATCAGGCAGAGAGGCTGTAGAGACCTTTCCCTATAAGTGAGATGTTAATGCAATATTGTTGAGTTCTATTTAATGGTTTAGATTAGAGTGGTGCTGGAAAAGGACAGTAGGTCACGCAGCATCCAGGGAGCAAGAAAATCGACATTTCAGACATTTATCAGGAATGGAGGCAGGGAGCCTCCAGGGTGCTGGGGCTGGGGAGAAGGTTGCAAAGAGTACAATGGGTGGATGGAGGTGAGGATGAAGGTGATAGGTCAGAGGTTGGGGGGAGTGGATAGGTGGGTAGAGAGATTGGCAGGTAGGACAGGTCATGAAGACTGTGCTGAGCTGGAAGTTAGGAACTGGGGTAAGGTGGGGAGAGGGGAAATGAGGAAACTGCTGATGCCCTGGGGTTGGTGTTCCGAAGCAGAAGATGAGGCGTTCTTCCTCCAGGTGTCGGGTGGTGAGGGAGTGTCGGTGAGGCGCAGGACCTGAAGGCCCTCTGAAGGGAGTTGAAATATTGGGCCGTGGGGCAGTGGGGTTGATTGGTGCGGGTGTCCCGGACATGTTCCCTAAAGCGCTCTGCGAGGAGGCGGCTGGTCTCCACAATGTAGAGAAGAGCATCAGGAGCAATGGATACAATAAATGACGTTGGTGGATGTGCAGTTGAAACTTTGGCTGTGGAAGGCATCTTTGGGGCCTTGGAGGGAGGTGAGGGAGGTGGTGTGGGCACAGGTTTTGCAATTCTTGCATTGGCAGGGGACGGTGCCAGGACGGGTGGATGGGTTGTTGGAGGCATGGACCTGACCAGGTAGTCGGGGGAGGGAATGGTTTTTGCGGAAAGCGGTGGGGAGGGAAATATATCTCTTTGGTGGGGTCTGTTTGGAGGTTGTGCAAATGTCGTTGGATGATGCAGTTTGTGAAGGTTTATAGGGTGGTAAGTGAGGACCAGGGGTTCTGCCCTTGTTATGGTTCTAGGGGTGAAGTTTGAGGGCGGAGGTGCGGGATGTGGATGAGATGCGTTGAAGGGCATCTTCAACCACGTGGGAAGGGAAATTGCGGTCTCTAAAGAAGGAGGCCATCTGGTGTGTTCTGTGGTGGAGCTAGTCCTCCTGGGAGCAGATACGGTGGAGGAATTAGGAACACGGGGGTGGCATTTTTGCAGGAGGTAGGGTGGGAAGAGGTGTAATCCAGGTCACTATGGGAGTTGGTGGGTTTGTTTTAAAAAAAAAGTCAGTGTCAAGTCAGTTGTCATTAATGGAGGTGGAAAGGTCCAGAAAGTGGAGGGAGGTGTCAGAGATGGTTCAGGTGAATTTAAGGTCGGGATGGAATGTGTTGGTGAAGTTGATGAACTGTTCAACCTCCTTGCTGGAGCATGAGATGGAGCCGATGCAGTCATCAATGTAGCGGAGGAATAGTTTAATAGTTGTTAACTTTTCAAAAACTTTGATCCCAGCTCTCTTCCCATGGTATATCATTTTGATTTATTCTGACTAGAGTTCTTAAAACTGTAACTATGAATTTATTTTCATCATCAGTTCGATCCTCTAGTGAGTGGTATTGACCGTAATCTTGGTCACCTCTTTAGCAATTCTACTTAATCCATTTCTGAACTCCTTTTGCTGAGGATTTTAAAAGAAGCAGCATGAACTAGAAATAAGTATGTTAGCATATGTGAACAAAGCAATCGTTGTAACAGTTCGCTAAGCTGATTTGAATTACCTAATTGTAACTTGAGCTTAGTAAATGACCTTTTGAATCATAACTATTGTCTGCATTATATCATGTGGCCCAAAAAGGACAACGTTGCAATTGTACAGTTGATTCAGTAAGTGATAAGTTGAAATTTGATTGTGCTTTGTATCCAAGCTATCTAAAATATTATAATATTTTTAAAACTGTTTTCCAGATTCCGCTTTCAGGCTATGGAGGAACAAGTAACATTATATTGGAAGATGTTGATAAACAATCAGATGGTTATGTAATGAATTTAAATGGTATCACACCTGACAGAGTGACCCAACTAACTTTCCGTATGAGAAATACAGGCTCTCGGGCTGCGTATGTTCAGGCAGCTTGTTTCTCAGATTTTCACATGACGACTTTTATGACCACCAATGCTGTACATGTTTCTCCAGCACAATTTGTTCTCAAGGAACGGACTCAAGAGGTAAGATAGTTATGAATTAAGAAGGTTGTTCTTTACTATAAGTTGTAATTCATGTAACTAATGAGGTCATTGCAGAGTTTTCACAAAAACCATTTTAAATAAATCTAGAGACCAAATAAATAAAACTAACTACGGGTGCTGAAAATCTGAAACAAACAAATTTCCAGGAGTATCTGGAGAGAAAGCGGAGGTGATGTTGAGTCCAGTGACTTTTTCAGAGTGTGATAAATGTAAGGCATACCACTGGAATTCATCCATTCAGTACTTGAAGGGGGATCGTAATTGTTTTTCAAATTTTTTTTCAAAACTTCAGGGGATAGCTCTTCAAATTTATTTGAGCTTTTGAACTTAGGATCAAATTACAGTTGAGAATATATCTAATAATAATGAGTTTGGTTAACTGTTGACTATCCCAGATAGTTGCAATGATTTTCAGTATAATTGTTTTCTTTTAGCTATTTGGGCAGGTAACTGTAGCATTGCAGATGCCAAGTTACCCTAAAAATGCAGGCTCTCTCAGACTGTAACACACAATCCTAATTGTGATTTAAGGCTTTTATTTTGGAACTCTTTTTTTTTATCCAATACTTTATTTTTCACATTTTATATTTTGATGATTTTGAACTGTCACAAGCATCATCATTGAAAGAGGATTGCTTGACTTCATTATCAAAATTAGAAGCAGCCTGTTTTTGAGGAATTTACATTGTGGATAGAAGTAGTTCCCTTTGTATATGAATGTACAACTAGCTGAAAGAGGGAAATTTTCTTTCATTCTGTAAACATTATCTAACAGCTGTGCGTGCTTTTTAAAGTTCAACCTTCAATCTTAGCCCTTAAAACTTTACTGAAATAGTTTTAGCTGTATTCTGTCTTATTACTTGAATTTTGGCTGCTTTGGAGACCATAAGATGGCCTCCATGCAAGGACTTGACTGTTCACATTTGACTGCAGAAAGGTCTGAGCTTCAATCTTCTTGGATGAAGTTAGTAATTTTTCTGCATAGCTAATACTTTTTTCGGTCAGCTCATTCAGAGCATTGTTTCCTGCTGAAGGCATAACATAACTAAAGGAAAGCAATGAAGACAGTAATGGCCAGAAAAGTATTGAGTACTCTCATATATGGTTAAGATTATACAGACAAATAAAGACAGTTTACATGTCTTAGTCAAGTTTATCTTGTGAAATGCTATATAAATAGTGATTTATTAGGCTAATATGCACCATACTTGCTATAATCTCAAGAATTAATTTGGACTTAGAAATAAGTTTGATTAATGGGGCAAAAGCAGAGCTAAACAGGATTGATTTGGAATAAGAAGATAATGTTGCGAAAAATTGATCTGTACAATCGGTCACCTTCAAGGTGCAAATGGTTTGTGTACAGTCAAGATACATTCCCTCTAATGGAAAAGGTTGGACAGAATGAATCCACCGTTCCATGAATGCTGAAGGAGGTAGGAATTAGCATTAGGAAGGAAAGGTGTGCTTATGCCAGGATTAAGATGGAAAATACAATTGAAAACTAACAAAAATACAGACAGTTTAGAGGTAGGTGAGAAATGCAAATAATAGCAGCAAAGAGAAACAGAAAAGACTAGCAGTTAACATAAAAGGCAATCCCAAAGTCGTCATCCGTAGGCATATAAATAGTAAGAGTGGTTATAGGAGGATTGGGGCTGATCAGAGGCCAAAAAAGAAATTTTCTACATAGAGCTGGGGCATGACTGAAGTGTTAAATGAATATTTTGCATCTGTCTTTACCAAATAGGAAGATGTTGTCCATAGCATGGATTTCAGAGGAGGAAACTGTCATTGAGAGGGAGCTAAAATTAATAAGGATGAAGTCTTTAGATAGTTGACACAGTTGACAAGGCGCTGAAACCAGATGAGGTGCATTTAAGAAAAATGAAATTGTGAGGGCACCTGCCATAATTTTTCAGTCTTCCCTGGAGTAGGAGGAGGTGCCTAAACACTGGAACTCCCAACATATAGCCTTGGTCAAAAAAGATTCTCTGGACAATCCCAGAACAAGAGGTACTGATTTAAAGTGATGTGCAAACAAAGCAAGGATGTAGGTAATCCCAGTGAATGCAATGCTTAACAATGTGGCAAAAGCAAGTTCACTTGTAAGAGTTCAAGAAACCATTGGATGATTATTTGGGAGAAGTGGTATGCAGTCGTATGGGGGGGGAAACAAACAAGAGAGTTGGTCCTGGAGTGCAGGAATAGCTCAAATAGTGGGATTAGCATGGAAAGTCCTGTAAATGGACCTCAAAGGTGGGAATGGAATGAGAGGAGGTTAGTAGTAGAGAGTAAAATCTCCAAAGGAAATGTCAGTAACTGGCTTAGAGTGGATGGCACTTTGTTTGTTGGTAGGTGTCCTGTTTATTGATCTGGGCTGGTCCAGGTTGACTTAAAGTACTAGAGTTGCATTTTCTCTACAAATGGAGATTAATTTGGCAGACAAAGGCAGCACCACCCTTGTCAGCAACTACTCTTTTTTTTTTTGTTCTTTCCTCTGCTACCAACTCTTCCTATTTTTAAGTAACCAACCGAAATAGTGGTAATGTCAATGGACTAGTAATCCAGAATCTCAGGCTAATATTCAGAGGGTGTGAATTTGAATCCCATGGTAGATGGTGAAATTTTAATAAAAATCTGGAAAAACGAAAACTAGTGGTGACCATGTAACTACTGAAAATGTTTTTTAAAAAATCCATCTGGTTCACTAATGTCTTTTTTTTTAAATCCAAGAATGAAATTTGGCATCCTTACCTGGCCAAGACTACAAATTATTCCAGATCCACAGTGGTTAAGACTTAGCTGCTCTCTGGGCAATTAGACAATAGTTAGCTGCATATGGGCAATGTCCATATTCCATGGGCAAACTAAAAACAAATTATTGCAGTTTTAAGACTTTAACTTGAAGCATTAACTATGGTCTCTTTCCACAGATGATGCATGAACTGGTCAGTAATTCTAGGTTTAATCATATGTTGCCAATATGAAGGAAATTATTTTTTTTATTAATGTTGCATATCTTTTGGTTTTGATGTGCCTGTATGTAATTTTTTTTTCTTCAGACAATTACTGTGACCTGCCACTCCAATTTAAGAGAATACCTAGACTGTAAAACGGATCCAACATTGCTTTGTAGAGTTTGTTTCTTTTGGGGAGATGAGGTGGCAAGGCAGCAACTAAGAAGGTATGTGAGATTTTACAATTTCAATATACCTATACATGTCTAAATGTTTTTTCAATTTAAGCAGTATATTTAGTTGGTTGTTTCCTTATGCTTGTGACAGGTTAGAAAAAGGAGAAAGTGAGGTCTGCAGATGCTGGAGATCAGAGCTGAAAATGTGTTGCTGGAATAGCGCAGCAGGTCAGGCAACATCCAGGGAACAGGAGAATCGACGTTTCGGGCATGAACCTCCTAAGGGCTCATGCCCGAAACGTCGATTCTCCTGTTCCCTGGATGCTGCCTGACCTGTGCGCTGTTCCAGCAACACATTTTCAGCACAGGTTAGAAAAAGTCTGTGATAGTAGTTCCAATGATATTTGGTATTTGTGAATCTGACCTACAATCAAGAAGTTTCAGCTAGGATTCTATTGTGTCCACTGATATACAATGGATTTTGGGCTTAGAGTACAGACAGAGTCAGCCAGTTTTCTTTGTTTCGATAGTAAGCGTTTCAGTGTATAATTTTCCAAGTATTTTAGGAAGTTGAAGAGCACGTTGGTCCTGGAAGAATTAATGGAAACCAAGGCAATAATGGATGAATTGAGTAGTTTTTTAAAAATTTAAGACTTCACCAAAGGGAATATAAATAACATCCCACAAATAACTGTATATGAAAGGAGGGAGGAGCTCAGGAAAATTAGAATCACCAGAGAAGTGGTACCACAGGAATTGTTGTTATGAGGACATGTCAGAGTCTAGGTATTCTACAGTTAATATCTTGCCTCCTGTCTCCCATCTGCAAAACAACTCAGGAATGTGATGGAATACTCTTGACTTAGCTGGCTAGATGGCCCTCGAGCAACACAGTAGCTCAACACTGTACAGGATGTAGTAGTCTACTTGATTGGTACCCAGTCCACCACCTTCAGCATTCACTTCCTTCCCCACCTATGTGCAGTGGTGGCAGTGAATGTCATCTATGCTGTGTATTGCTGCAGCTCATCTAGGTCCATTTGAGATCATCTTCCAAAATGTGACCTCTACCTCAGTGCAAGGGCAGCAGATGCATCAGCATACCACAACCTGCAGGATTTCCTCAAGCCCCTCGCAATGTTCATTTGGAAGGATTGATTGCACAATATTGTGGAAAATACTCATGGTAGAGAAGGTAGCTTGCTGGCATAGATGGAATCCAATATACTGTCTACTGCACCGCAGAGCCTGACCTCAGGTCATCTAAAAGGAAACAAGGATTTAAATGGGTCTTCTGGCTGCCAAGTGGTAACAGGTAGTATGCCATGGGATCAGTGCTGAGCTTCAACCTTTTAGAATGTGCTTCTTAAGGAGCTAAGGTGCAGTTCCTAAGTTTGCTGATGAGACAAAACTAGGTAAGAAAGTGAGTTGTGAAGAGGACATAATGTGCCTACAAAGAAAAATAACTTGGTTAAGTGAGTAGACAGGATTCCAGAAAATGGAATGTGTGGGAAAATGTGAAATTTGCCCATCTTGGAAGGAAGCTTTTTTTTTTTAAAAGAAGCTTTTTATCTAAATGCACAGGGATCTGGATTTGCTAATGTATGAATTACAAAAGGCTAGTCTATGGGTACAGCAAATAATAGGGAAGTTAATACAGTGTTATAATTTATGGCAATGAGAATTGAATAAAAAACTGTGCTCCATTATTTGGAGCCTTGGTGAGACCACATCTAAGGTCATGTAAGGAAGGATGTAAATTGTGTTGGAAGCAGTTCAGAGAATGTTTTACTGGACTAATACTGGAATGGACAGATTCTTATGAGGCAGGGTTGGATAGGCTTGGTCTTTTAACTGCTGGACTTTATTGTCCTGGAGACTTCATTGAAAAATGTAAGATACTGAGCATTCCTCACTGGGTAAAGGTGATGAGGATGCTTTATCTTGTCGGAATATCTGGACATGGAAGCCACTTTAATGAAAGCTTTACAAATTGAAGGCACTTATAAGGTAAAATCTTCCTTCTTCAACGGGGCAAGTCTCTGGAACTCTGCTTCCATTGCTTTTTTGAGGAAGGATATGTTTGAACATTTTACAGATGAAGGTGGCTAATTTTTGGAAGCAATGGATAAAGGTTATTGGGGATCGTGAGAAATCATCATACACTCTGCCATTTAATAATGGTATTTGAGGGACCACGGTCTACTTGTACCCTAGATTGTTTGTGTGTGAGACCAGGTTGTTTTGAGTTTGAAGTTACAGCAAACTGAAGACAACTTCATTTATTAACTGTATTTCTTGGAAGTGTTTTGCTCCCCTAACAATGTGCTTTGTTCAATAGTATCCTTAATGTAAAAATAATTTAATAGCAATTTTAAACTTAAAATGCAAACATACAAAATTAGGACAATTGTCTTGCAGATATTTGTTATTTTGATTATGAACCTAAATGACTTCCCTTTTGTCTTTTCTTTTCTACCCCTCTCTAATTCATTACCTTAGGGCTCTTAGCCGGAATCGACATGCCCATGAGCATCTAGTTTGCAATGACAGTCCACTTCGAAAGATGAATTTCAATCAAACATTTCCTGGTGAAGAGTTGATATTAGAGAAAGGTATTAATTGCTTGTTTATTAATTATTTAATATGCAGATTTTTCAAGCTAGTGGACTGTACTGTCCTAAATACTGTACTGTCTTGACTACGTGATAACATTTGAAAGGAACTTCGAGCTCAGACAATATTGGGTTCCATAAAAATAAATATTGTCAGTTGCAACAAATTTTTACACCAGACATTGGTTGAGGTATGTAGCAGAGCCAAGGAATGCTAGGGATCCTGATGAATCCTGCTAGACCCAAATCTTTTCAGACCATGTTGAAGACTTCAGTAAGTAAGATTGAGACAGAGGAGCAGAAATGGGCCTGATGCCTCTTTTTGAGCCTACTCTGCCATTGAGTAAGTTATTGGTTGAACTTGTACTTAGACTCTTTCTCATTAAATGCCAATATTCCTTGGCACTTAATATTCAGGGAAAAATATACTGTCCACTTTTATCTCGAGTATTTCAACACCGGAGCATGTTCTTCCCTTGGGTGTTGAGAATTCCAAGGTTTTACTACGTCCATTCCTGAATCACTAACCCCTTACCCTGTGACTGTCATTCTAAATTATAGAGTCAAAAAAACTTTGATCCCAGCATCCATTGTCAATTTTCTCTCATTTAATACCATCATCTTCCCAAGCACAGTTAGATATAAGCAATAAATATTGGGTGCAAAGCCTACATCTCATTGTTCTCAGTGTTCAGGCTTGGTCTCCTCTCTCTCATTGGATGAATTCCCATCCCAGAAATCAGTCTGATTTAAGCTTTGCTGCTGGCCTTTGCCGACATATATACTTTTTTCCTTTCGTTAAGGAGACCAAACCTACTTAACCTACTTAGGCAAGTGTAGCTTTTCCAACACCTGACTATAAAGGGGTGGATGGGGGTAAAGAAAAAAAGATTCTGGAATATTCTAGTATAAAAACCCTTGTAAGAAAAGCTGTAAATGTTATTTGCTTTCTTAAGTGCTTGCTGCACTTGCATGTTAACTTGCTGCAGTTCATTGATCAGGACATTCAGGTCCCTCTGAACATAGTACCAGTCTGTAGCTTTTTAAAATTATTCTGCATTTATATTTCTCTTATCAAAGTGAATAATGTCAAATTTCTTAATATATATGATTCACCAAACCTGTCTGTCTGTTTGAAGGTTCCTAACAAATTCCTTCTCCCTCTCTCCCCACTCGATCATGTTTGTACTATATCCAGATCTATTGATTCAATCAGGCAGTTGATCCCTGCTCTTAAATCAATCAGATTATAAATAGATGAGTACTGTGCCTTGCAGGATTGGAAATTTCTGCCAACACAAATTCTATTTGTTCCAATCGTTTAACAACAAATTATTCTGGATGCCAAAGATCTAAAATAAAATCAAAGTGCTAAAGAAATATATTCAATGGCAATAGATTCTTTGAAGATCCATTATCAGAGTTGAATGTTTACTCTTCCCCTCACCTCAGATGTTTCCAGATCTGCTGAGTTTCTCCAACACTTAACATTCATGTTCCTTTTTGTAAATTTAGTCCTCAAATCGTGCAAATACCATACCCCGATCCCATGTCTCCTAATTAGGTTTAGTAGTTACTTCATACAATACTGTGTATTGTTCTGTCCCTGGCTGTCTGCAATTACACCTAAGCTTGTCCCACTCCTCTATCTTTAGTTTATGCTCTTGCAATTTCTTTTGTCCTCTGATAATTATCCAATTCCGCTCTAAAAGCCATGATTGAATCTGCATCGGTCCCATTTTCAGGCATTGTATTCCAAGTCATGATCATATTTGCTTAGAAAAGTTTCTCGTCACCTCTGATTTAGTGCAGCACAGCTGTGGCTGCACTGCTGCCTCAGCATCAGGGAGCCGGTTCGATTCCAGCCTTGGGTGACTGTGTGTGGAGTTTACATGTTCTTCCTGTGTCTGTGTGGATTTCCTCTGGATGCTTCAGTTTCATCCCAGAGACCAAAGATGTGCAGTTAGGTAGATTGGTTATGCTAAATTGCCCATAGTGTCCAGGAATATTCAGGTTAGGTGAGTTGGCCATGAGAAATGCAGGAATACAGGGGTGGGTCTTGCTGGGATGCTGTCAGAGGATCCGTGTGGATTCCTTGGGTTGAATGGCTTGCTTCCACACTGTAGGGATTCTATGATTCCTCTTGCCATTGAACCTTGAAAAAGTTCCAAGGTTCTTACCCTTTCCAACAATGTGAACAGTTCTGTAACACCAGCTGTTCTGTTCCGATCCCTCAAGGCTTTCAGCAATTTTATTAAATCTGTTACCTTTTTTCCTTTGCAAGGAGACACACCCAGGTTTGAGTTATTTATCCACATAACTGAAGCTTTTCAGACTGGAATCCATTCTAAGATCTAATCTAATCATTTGGGTCCAAATCATTATTTCCTAAAGATTCGCCATAACTTCCTTGCTTCCATACTATATGCCTCTAATACCCAGGATTCTATGTACCTTGATGACTTTCTCAACCTGTGTTACCCTTTAGTGATTTGATTAGGTCTACCTACTCCTTTACCCCTTTTGCAATTTTATCTTTTCTATTGCTCCTTCTCAACCTCCTAAGTCTATCACTTTAAACACTCACCCCGCAATTAGTTCCATATACTAAGTGTACATCCATTCCAGTGGGGATGTGTGTCCTTTTGAAGTTGAGCACTGCTGTTCCTACAGTTCATGGTACTTCCAAGGTTTATTGAATTTAAGCTCTGAACACTAGGTCTTTAATATGGATAATACTGCCTGTTTATGTCTTATCAAAATGTTTTTGATAAACTTATCAAATGTTTTTGAAAATTCAAAGAGGCTACCTCAACGTATAACCTCTAAAACCATTAACTGATTTGCCAAGTTCAATTTCCTCTCCACAAATCCACGTGGACTCTGTTGAAGTATATTTCAAGTTTATAAGTTACCTATTGCCAAATCCCTGCGGTTTTAATATTTTAAGTGTAACAGTGACTGTGATACAGATCACTCCATGGTTTGCTCAGGGTTAGAACGTAACTCTTGGCATTCCCTCATTCGAAGGAGAAATTCCATCCTCTATCGGCATCATTAGTGGGCGGCACGGTGGCACAGTGGTTAGCACTGCTGCCTCACAGCGCCAGAGACCCGGGTTCAATTCCTGCCTCAGGCGACTGACTGTGTGGAGTTTGCACATTCTCCCCGTGTCTGCGTGGGTTTCCTCCGGGTGCTCTGGTTTCCTCCCACAGTCCAAAAATGTGCAGGTTAGGCGAATTGGCCGTGCTAAATTGCCTGTAGAGTTAGGTGCAGGGGTAAATGTAGGGGAATGGGTCTGGGTGGGTGCACTTCGGAGGATCGGTGTGGACTTGTTGGGCCAAAGGCCCTAATGTAATCAACCATACTACCCACCAAGATAATAAAAATTTGAACGCACTCTTATTCAGTTTTTGTATTCACTTGTGGGACATGGGCATGGCTAACTTGTCAGCTATTATTGCCCATCCCTAGTTGCTCTTGAGAAGGTGATGGTGAGCTACCACCTTGAACCACTGTAGTCCACATGTTGTAGGTTGACCCACCTAGCAAGGAGGAGAAAGGAAGCACTGCAGATGCTAGAGAATTGGAGTCGAAAAGGGTGCCACTGGGAAAAGCACAGCAGGTCAGGCAGCATACTGATGAAGGGCTTATGAAATGTCGACTCTCCTTTTTGGATGCTTCCTGATATGCTGTGCTTATCCAACGCCATCCTTTTCAGATGATGAGTGGTTTGGAAGGGAACTTGCATGTCCTCATGTATCTGCTGCCCTTGTCCTTCCAGCTGGAAGTGGTTGTGGGTTTGGAAGGTGCTGACTAAGGATCTTTGAATTTCTGCAGTGCACCTTGCACATAGTGCACACTGCTGCTACTGAGCATCCGTGATTGGAGTACATGCTTGTGCTGCTTTGTCCTGGATGGTGTCCATCCAGAGATGCTTAATTGTGCATGACTCACAGCAAAGAAACATCCCCATGAACAATATTATTGTAGGAGGGGAATAAACTGACAATGGTTAACTAAGGAAGTTGAGGATAGTACCAAATTGAAAGCAAAATATACAAAATGGCAAAGATTAGTAGGAAACCAGAGAATTGGGAGAATTCTAAAAGCCAAAAAATTGTACACAAATTATGTACAACAGGCAGAGAGCATACATACTAAATAATCAATTTGATGGGGTAGGGCAGAAAGATTAAGCACAATCATCATTAGTCTTATTTCCAGAGTACTTTTTCCTCTAAAGACTGACAATTTCCCTGGAGCAGACTGGTTGCAAAATAGGATTTTAAAATTATTAGCTACAGAGTTGGTGGATGCACTAGTCGTAATCTACTAATAAGCCTTGTATTTGAGAAAGGTCTTGGGAGGTTGGAAAGCTACCGATGTTGCGCCCTTATACAAAAAGGGGAGGGAATCAGAAAGTGGGTAACTAGAGGTCAGTTAGCTTGATGTCTGTCATCAGGACTATGTAGTGTCTATGATATATGATGTAACAGCAGAACATTTTGAAATGTATAATAAAATCAAGCCAAATCATGGCTTCATCAAAAGGAAATCTTGTTCGACAAATTTACTGTTGCTGTTTTGAGATAGATAATGGGAAACAAGTAGATTTAATGTTTGCGTTTCCTAGAGACATTTGATAAGCATACTTAAGATAAGAAACCATGGTTTTGTGGGCAGTACATTATCCTGCTGAGTGAATGACAAGAGTTGCGTTCTAACCCTGGGCAAACCAAAGAGTGATCTGCACCACAGTTAGTGTTACTCTTTAAATATTAAAACCTTACAGATTTGGCAATAGTAATTTTCTTGTATTAATTGGCCAATCCTCTATCCAGAGTAGAGTGTGTTGCTGGAAAAGCACAACAGGTCAGGCAGCATACAAGAAGCAGGAGAATCGGCGTTTTGGGCATAAACCCTTTGTCAGGAATGAGGCTTGTGGGCCAAAGGTGCTGAGATAAATGGGAGGGGGTTGGTAACTGAAAATGCAATAGGTAGATGCATTCTCAGCTCTTATGTTCTAAGCCACCCCCCCGCCCACCTCATTTATCTCTTAGTGCCCAGCCCACAAGCCTCGTACCTGATGAAGGGCTTATGGCCGAAACGTCGCTTCTCCTGCTCCTCGGATGCTGCCTGACCTGCTATGCTTTTCCAGCAACACACTCTCAACTCTGATCTCCATCTGCAGCCCATACTTTCTCCCAATCCTCTATCCATACTCGTCTACTTATTGGAGGAGTTCAGGGGAGATGTCAGAGGTACGTTCTTTACGCAGAGAGTGGTGGGTGCATGGAATGCACTGCCAGGCTGGTAGTTGAGTCCAATACATTAGGGACATTTAAGTGACCCTTGGATAGGCACTTGGAAAATCGTACAATGAAGGGTATGTGGGTTAGTCTGATCTTAGAGTAGGATCAAAGGCTGGCATAACATCAAAGGCTGAAGGGCCTCTTCTGTTCTACGTTCTATGTTCTAAAGTTGGGATAAAGAGGGTAATAGGGAGGGCAAATAGAACATTGGCCTTTATTCCAAAGACCAAGGACTGTTAAAATAGGGAAGTGCTCCTAAAACTATACAAAGCAATCGACCACAGCCAGAATGCTGTGACTCGTTTTGGACCCTTTATCTCAGGAAAGATGTAGTGGCATTGGAAACAATACAGAGAAGGTTCACTCGGTTGATTCTAGGCATGGAGGAATTTTTAATATGAGAAGTTGAGTAGAATGCATCTATACTCAATGAAGTTTAGAAAAAAAAAATGAAGCTCCGCACAGATATGGAAAGATTGTAGTCCCTTATGCAAGAGATTAGGACCAGACGGCATAATCCCAGATTAAGGGGTCACCCATTTAAATTTGATGAGGAATTTTTTTTCCCTGAACAGGTGGTCATGGAATTTTACAAGAGTGGGCTGTCCAAGCTGGTTATGTATATTCCAGGCTGAGACTGACCGTTTTATTCAGAATCAAAAAGTGTGGTGCTGCAAAGGCACAGCCAGTCGGGCAGCATCCTGATGAAGAGCTAATGCTTGCAACATTGACTCTCCTGCTCTTTGAATGCTGCCTGATCGGCTGTGCTTTTCCAGCACCCCACATTTTGACTCTGATCTCCAGCATCTGTAGTCCTCACTTTCTCATAGTTTTATTCAGCAAGGGCATCAGGATTAAAGGCAGGAAGGTGGAGTTGAGGGGTATCAACTCGGCCAATGATCTCATTGATGGACAGAGCAGAGATTTTTTGGCTACTTGTGCTCCAGGATCTCATGGTTTTCCATTGTACTATTGTGGATAGATCACAAGTTACCTTTTACTTCTGCTGCTTTTTCAGAAATCTCTCAGGTAATCAAGAACTGAAGCAATGCTTAAATGTTTTGCATGTAGCAACCAAAGTAACAACCCTCCAGTAAGCACGTTAAGCCATAACTCAGCTTGACTATTACCTGATTAATGGTGGAACTTGGCAACAATCTCACCAACAGTGAGTGTCTCTGGAAGTATCCAGGGTTTGATCCTTGTGCCGTGTTCTTTGATATTCTGCTACTGAGTTATTGTTGGATTTTGTACAGTTTCTCTGTTTCATGTCCACAGTGTGACATTATGATTTCCTCTAGATTCTTTCATCCCCAATATTGATTACAAGACTGTCTCTGTACTTGCCTTATCAGAAGTAGCTCCTCTGTTCGTTGTTATTGTTCAGTGTTAGCTGTCTGTTTTAAAACAGCTTGATCTGCAATTATTCCCTTCAGGATATAGTCTCTCTGTAGGCTGTCTTAATTGCCCATTTGTCACTCGGCAGCAGTGTTATCACCCCTCTCTCCCAGGAAATGGCTTGTTTGTGTTCTTTCGACTTTTTTTCCCCAGGGATCATGTTGCTTTTAATTCCCTTTTTATAGCAGTTTCTCCTTGACCATTTCATTTCCAAAAAACATTTATTCCAGGGAAAAAAGATTGTTGCTGATTCTTTGAATCTATGAACTTGAAGTTGTGAAGTTTACATTGTGTCAGTACCTTGTTTAATTGCACACCACCATTCACAGCTGAATGTGGCAGGACTGAGCTGAGTTCAGGTTGGTGGTTGTTTCCCTAAACTTGCAGTTTGATATGTAAATAATCCAGTGTCATAGCTTCACACATTGACATCTAATTTCTAGGTATGGCTGGTGCAGTTCATAAGATGCCTTCCTTCACTCATGACTTTACAAATTGTGGTCGAATATAATTCTACTGAAACTGATGTCCCAGAGTGTCATGTAGATGCCCACTTTTGAGTTTCCAGTTCAGTTTGAATTTTTTTTCATTATCCATAAGATGTGCGTATTGCTGGCTCCGCCTTTATTACCATCCCTCATTGCCCTTGAACTGAGTGGCTTGCTGGATCTTTTTTCAGAGGGTAGTGAAAAGTCATCCACATTGATTTGGATCTGGAGTACCACTAGACCAGATCAGGTCAGGATAAAAAATTCCTTTCACTAATATTAATAATTCAGGCATTTCTTTGACAACATTTCACAGTTGTTACATGGTTGCTATTAGATCAGCTTTTTGTCCCAGCTTATGGTAAATCACATTTCACCATCTGCCTTGGAAATGAAGCCCAGATTCCCAAAAAAATTAGCTTGGGATTCTGCATTACTAGTTCATAAGAAATAGGAGGAGGAGTTGGTTTATCTGGCCCGTTGAGCTTGATCTGCCATTCAAGAAGATCATGGCTGATCATTTCATGGCTGACTAAGCTCTGCTTTACAACCTACTGACCATAGCTGTTAATTCCTCTACTGTTCAGAAATCTGTCTTTGCCTTAAAAGTATACAATGAGGCAACCTCAACTGCTTCACTGGGCAGGGAATTCCACAGATTCACCACCCTTTGGGTGAAGAAGCATCTCCTCAACTCAATCCGAAATCTGCTCCTCCTTATTTTGAGGGTATGCCCCGTAGTTCTAGTTCACCCGCCAGTGGAAACAGCATCTGTGCTTCTATCTTATCTATTCCCTTCATAACTTTATATCTTTCTATCCGTTCCCTCTCCGTTCTTCTAAATTCCAATGAGTATAGTGCCTGTCTACTGAATCTCTCTTCATAAGTCAACCCTCTCGATTGTGGAATGAACCTAGTGAACCACCTCTGGACTCCCTCCAGTACTGTATATCCCCTTCAAGTAAGGAGATGAAAACTGATGCATTACCACTATGCCGCCAACTTCCTTTTTATCCCATATATAAATTGGTAGTGCCACACACACCATTGGACGGTATTCTCCGTGTGAAGGAATTTCTACTGATAGTCAGTACGACCAATATAGTCATAGACATGAGACAGGTTGACATGTTGGTTTTCTCACCACCTGCTGCTAAACTAATCTCCATTATATCCTTTACGGCTGAGCTGGTTCTTGAATCTGTTCTGTCGGCTGCAGGGCCACTCTTCAACCCCTCACAACCAATATACCTCAAAACTAAACCTACACTTCTAGTACCTTAGTTAATTTAAATCTGGTCTAAAAGGTCTGTTGGCTCATGTCAGCATGGGCACTGATGAGAAAACACTGGAATGGATATGAGTTGTTTGATCAGAACACCTTTCCTCTTTTTCTTTTTCAATTTGTGATGGTTGTTTAGACCTTGGCATACTTCTATCCGAATGTTCTTAGTATAGTCAACACTAATGCAAAGATTCCGTTTAATGATCTAACTTGGAAATCATTTACTTATTTTGTGTGAACTAACTTCACAATCAGTTATCAAAATAAAATATTACAACTATTTGATTTCTTTTCATAGTCTATGATATCCCAAAGAGAACAAATGACATCAAGATATTCTATGCAAATCTGAAAAAAGTGACACTCTCTGTTACTGGAAGCTCTACAACTGAAATCACTTCAGAAGCTTTGGATTCATTTTCATCATCTCATAGTATGAGTGTTGAATCAGAAAGGTATTTATAAGTATTATTTTACAAATTTAAATTTGATTTTAATGTATGAGTTTCATTATTTATGAAACTGAAATTCTAATCATTCATAATGAGTTAAAAGTTGAACTCAAAGATCAATGATTAACTTGAATGGCAGAACAGACTCGAGGGATTGTATGATTTAGTCGTCTTATTCTGAGGGAAATAACTTTTTGATTTATGTTTGAATATACTTAAATGTTTTATCTAGAAAGTATGTTGAATTTTTTTATTTAGAAGAAACAGATGGCAAGTTTAAGGAAAAAACCTTAGAATAACATTTGTCTAATAACATTTGTAGCGTACTCGGAAGCGCAGAAAGGAATCCATCAAATACATCATTAGATGTTCTTCCAGTGAGAGGTCCACATGGTTCTCCATTATCTTTGAATGCTTCTAATCAAATGTTGAAGGAGTCACCTAAACAAAAATTGTCATGGAGTATTCGGCCTGAATATTTAATTCTTACTGTGCCATCAGCTGGTGAGTAGCATTGCATTGCAATTTCTATTATGTTGATGTAGGAAATGAGAAGAACTAGATATGTTCGGACATGCTTTCCTCTAGATAAATTGCGAATGGAAAAGCACCATAAAACTCCTTGACAAAAGCAAAATACTGCAAATATTTGTACTCTTAGACAAGCAGAAAACAGATGAAACACCTGATATGCTGATTTTCTTTATCCATCCTTTTGTGCTCCACTTGAGTGTTAACTAAAATATCACTTCACTTTAAATTGTCAGTGGGAACTGATGTGGTTGACTTGTGCCACAGACTGATGTTTGTAGGAGCATGGACAGAATCTAGCAAATCAGTAAGATAACTCCCCATGCAAGGTGAAGCCACAACAGAGACCCATATATGTCTGCTACTGGGAGTGGCTATCGGGTGTTAGCAGTGAAAGCTTTGGAATTTGATTTTCATGATCATGATTGGTAATGTTCTAATTTTGTTTGCACGATTTATAGATGGATCAGCGCAAACTGGACGTGTACAGATTATAAATCATTCCCCTAGGTCTTTGCCTTTTGAGATGTCTTGGCCAGCGCACTCCTTAACAGTAACACCCCAACATGGAGTTGTTGATCCAGAGTATGTATAAACTTGTATTAATAGTTTATGATTCTTTCAATTGGGTATACTTAAATTGTTACTTTTTGATTCAGAACTGAATTCATATGGCTTTCATTTTAACTTCACTAACCTTTTGAATTTTTAATTAATAACTATAAATGAAATAGAATTAGGATTTATTGTCATGTGTACTCCTGTAGAGAGATACAGGAGTACAGTGAAATGTTTATAATGTAGCTGTTCACGGTGCCATTTTAGGGTGCAAGGTACTGAGATGCAGAATCTTTGGTTAAAAGTATAAAAATAAAGAAATAAGCATAAAAGTTCAACATGATAGCCTGTTCTGCTATAATGCAATAGTTCTGTACTTGTGCAATCCCGTGTTATAGGAAAATCACATAATAGCAGCACCATTAAAATTAATGGGGTCAGAATTGCATTATAACCAACACATGCATTAAACGTTTGCACTTCAGAAACCGTGTCCCCAATTTGCCTATCGCGTTATGGTGAATTCAGATTAATGAAATGCACGTTATAGCAGAATAACCTGTATAGTATTTTAGCCATGGGCCTGCAGTCACTCCATGCTGGGCTTTACCATAAGGGCTCAATTTCCACACTGCTGTCTCTCAACTGATCACCATATTTTCTCTCGTGCTCTCACTCATGCTCCCCCGAATACACTCATGCACACTGCACACTAGGCTTGACACCTGCATCGTTGCACTGCTGTCTCACTGCTAACTGCCATCCCCCCCCCCCCCCTGCCCTGCATTGGGCTCCATCTCTCAATCTCATTGCTATCTTGCTGCTGACTGCCATCCGTACTCAATAACCGCCTTGCCACAGCCCAGCAGAGTGTCACTCTGGTGCTGCTCTGGGCCCCAGCCGCTAAAACCCCTGCTCTCGGCCCCCAACTGATGCTATCTGTGCTGCTGCCTCCATCACTGAGCTCCCTCCAGAAGGTAAGGAGAGAAAAAGAATTAGTTTTCAGATTTGCATAGAATATCTTGATGTCATTTGTTCTCTTTGGGATATCATAGACTATGAAAAGAAATCAAATAGTTGTAATATTTTATTTTGATAACTGATTGTGAAGTTAATTCACACAAAATAAGTAAATGATTTCCAAGTTAGATCATTAAACGGAATGATCTACTTGACCAGAACCACTTAACCAGAAGACCCAACCCTCCCTGAACATTGTCACTGCCTGGAAAGATCTAATTAAAAGTTGCTGGCTTTCCTAAAACTGGCTAAAATATCGATTTGTTAATTCCTTGCCAATGTGCCACCTAGCTTTCTCCCAAACCATTGTTCACAAAGGGGAGCTGTGAGGATGGGGTAACCCAAGTGTGTTAATGAAGTGGCATTTCCTTTCTTAAAAAGCTGAGCATGTACAGTTTTTTATAGTGTAATATGAATGGAGACGTTGCTCCTAATTTACAAATTGTACTAAAATGAAGACAGACTATTAGAAAGTGCTTAACCACACATAATCCGTTGTCCTTCTACTGATAAAGAGCTTGAATTTTCACTGGAAGTCCTTGCATTTAAGATACTGAACAATATGCCCTTTTCTTTGGTTATTTCAATTGCTTATAAAAAGAACTCTTGCCATTATATGGGTAAGGGGGCAATGTATTTAAAACATTACTTTTGATGCTGTTTAGATGGTGTCATAATACAGGAAAGAAAGGGGTCATCTGGCCCATTGCATTTATATTAGCTGTCTTAAAAAAAGCCATCCAGTTATTTCTGTTCTTCCTCACCAGATGTAAACTTCTGCATTTTGTTTTCCATTTCCCCTTTTAAAAGTGCTGTTGGATCTATTTTTACATTGATTCATAATGAATTTTTTTCCTTAGTTCTGGAAGCTAAAACTTTTGGAGAGAAGCAGCCAGTTGAACGGAGATTGTAGCATAAAATCAGTATTCTAAGAGGTGATGTATTTGATCTGCTGTAGGAGCAGGGTACAGTCCTTTTGGAAGGTTATGAATTCAGTAGGCATGTTTTCAGGACAAGAGGCAGTTAGAGTTTTTTAGAGCTGCCTTTTGAGGGAAGTGGAGGTAAGATCTTTGAGCAAGGAATTCGTTTTTTAAAACTTTGTGCTCAGTGGTCACTTTTAATCCACTTGTTAGGGTGAGTTGCTGAGAAATTTGTAAGAACGATCTCAACTCTACCTACTATTTAAACTGTAGTTGCAGGTATGCTTCGCTGGTAATTCTGTTAAGTCATCCATCTCACTTAATTCTGTCCATTGGCGTGGAGAATGGAGATTGAAGATTATTTGCTGCTTTTTAACATTAAAATTTATTCTGTTTTTTAAAAGTTGTGGAACCTTGTAACTATATTCTCCAAGTAAATACTGGATCATAACAATATTTTGGGATTCCTTCTGCAACCAGAACCAAGTTTGGGACTCTGATCTGTTGCAAGATGTGCCTTTTTAAGAAACATTTTGTCCTATCATGACTTTTGAAAGCAAGTGTTTTAAACTTGAAGTTGCACGGTCTGCTCTGAACCCTGACGTGAAATTGCCGTTGTTGGACTGGGGTGGACAAAATTAAAGTCACGACGCCAGGCGTTGTGATTTTTAACTTTGCTCTGATCCCATCAATGTAGCTAGCTTTGTTTATTTTTAAAAAGTCGATGATAAAAGCAGCATGAAAGGGTGGGGTCAAGCTCCCACAGTGCTGGGATTTTAGTTTAACTTTCAGTAGCTGTTGAGATTTGGAAGCTGTGAGACATCTCTTCACACTACAGCAAAACACTTGTTCTCTCTAGAATTTTCTCCTGATGTTCTTTCCTCCTGGATTGGAGAAATGTTGCGTGTGAGACAGTCTATTTTGCTGAATTTGCCTTTTTCCAAGGGTGTGTTTATGGGATGTTACTGTATTAGAACAGTTGCTGTTTAGTAGTTAACAGAATAATAGATTATTTCAGTTTTCCAGCAGTGTTATTCAAATTCTTAGTTCTTTTGTTTGTCTTTTAACTATAGTGAAAGAATAAAGTGTATTTTGCTTCAAGCCTGGTAATCAGGCTAATTAAATTGCATCCAGAATACAACAACTTACACTTGTCTTTTAAAAGACAAGAAATGTTCTTGGGGTTTCGGCTATCATCTTAATATATTTTGAGGGGGATTTGGTCTGGCCCATATCTGATTCTAGATCTGATAGGTGCTATCTAAATTCTAACCAGTTGTTGCATTATGTTGTCCCTGAACTAAACTCAGTTGTTTTTACTGTGATGAGCAGCATCTATCCATCCTCCTTAGCACAAGGCTGGTCAGTTCATCTTCACTTCCTGCTTTGTGTAGTTTTGTTCTGAACAATGTTTTCAATAGGTGTTGCCTTTTCTAAGGGTAGTTAGGATGAACTTATTTGTATTATCCTCCTATTTAATCAGTCTATTGTATCTCGTCCAGTGCCATTTGTCTGCATTGAGAGATTTCAGCAGCTACTGACTTTTTTTTGCTTACAAGGAAAGTTTCTTGAATATTGTTAATTAACAATATGTTCACTTCAACTTGGAATAAATATTTAACTTTTACAGTGTAGTTCAGAATTATCTATAATGCTTTTGGAAGAATGTTGGAGAAATACAAGGCTACTAAAGACTCCTACATAGTGTCCAACTCCTAAAACACAGATGCATTCAGACTGTCTGTTGACAAATTATTTACTTAGATAAGAGTACTCAATGATGCTTAAAATTTGAAGACTGAGCAGAGGCATATCAGTGGTAATTGGTTGTTTGATATTGCTTCTTGTATTTAAATAGCACCACTATCACTGTAAATACAGAATTTATAAACTTCTTATTTTGCTAGCTATAATGGAAAATGATGTTTGTCTTTATTTTAATCAGGAGCCATTTATTAATTCTTGTGAGTCCAAATCCTTCTCTCATTGCTAAGCCTTCTGCTGTACCATGGAGTGGTAAGATCTATGTGCAATGTGACAACATACAGCAGGTAAGAAATATATAATTTAGTTTGCAGTTATTCGGCTTTTTTTATTTTGGATTAATTTTACAGGAAATACTTTATCCTGAAGAATCATTTTTGCTCAGGTTAAGGTTCCTTCCCAAATAGGTTGACCAGTAGAGAAACAGTCTCGAGTACGACTCAAATCCATTAATTAATTGCATGCAATAGATTTTAAACTTTCTTTTTACCTCTACTTTGTGTCGCAGCGAATAAAATTGGAAACAGGTACACAATCCTTTATTCAAAATCCTTGGGGCTGGTGGTTTTTCGGATTTCTGAATTTTTCAGATTTCGGAACAAATGACGTTTTCACAGTGAAATAAAAATTACCTAACAGCAGAACATGCGTTTGAAATAGTACAAGCGCTGAGACACAATTGATGCCTGCCAGTGCTGGACCATGCAGCCATGTTACATGGTTTGAATGGGTATGGAGTTGGATCTACTGTTTGCATGCCAAAATGACGCCCCACACTCCACGAAAAAGATTTTGGAGCCTTCCAGAATTTGGAATTTCAGATAAAGAATTGTGTGCCTGTACAAGAATTCTTCAGTAAAATAACTAATTGGTGAGTTCAGGTAAACTAAAATTTTCTTGCAACTAGGAGCATTTTGTTTCAAAAATAAAGCAGTTAAATATTGGTGTGCTTGCAGTCTTAATTCTGAACTCTATACCTTCAGTGTGCATTCTGCCATCTCTTCCAGTCTAAACCATTGATTTGAGGTAGAATTAGGTTTATGGTTAAATAAAAAAAGAGATTGCTGCTATTATTCTAAGTTTTTGGCCTCATTTGTTCCTTCAGATTGCTTTTTTTCCTTGCCCTACCTTAACCGATCTGCAACCGAAGCAACATTTATTGGCAATTTTCTTAACTTGGGATTCAGTCACAACTTCACCCAGCACTATTAACACATGCTACCCTTACAATATCGTGTATTAGGTTCCCCTTGTGTTATCAACTCTTTTTATAGCAACTTCTAGTGCAAGTTAATTAGAAAAGACAGACAAAAGCCAGTCCGAGAACGAAGTAATTCTGAAGAATTAAACCACATTTATTTCAATGCTGAATCCATGTCATGTTTGTCATTTTACATAAATAATTTGAATGAAAATATAGCAAGCATTGTTATAAAGTTTGCAGGTGACACCAAGATTAGTGATATTGTGGACAGTGAAGGTTATCCAGAATTACCAAGAGATCTTGATCAATTGGGTCATTGGGTTGAAGAGTGGCAAATGGATTTTAATTTGATTAATTGCAAGGTATTACATTTTGGTAAAACAAACCAAGACAACACTTGTACAATTAAAAGGTAAGGCCTTGAGCAGTGTTGTAGAACAGAGACACCTAGGTGTTCAGGAACATAACTCTTTGAAGTCTACATCACACAATGATTAATGAGACATTTAGTATGCTTGCCTTTATTGTTCAGACCTTTGAATATAGGAATTGGGACATTATGTTGAGGTTGTACAGGACATTGGTGAGGAGGCAGTGAGGACTGCAGATGCTGAAGATCAGAGTTGTGTAGTGCTGGAAAAGCACAGTCGGTCAGGCAGTATGCGAGGAGCAGGAGAATCGATGTTTTCGGGCATACAGGAATTAGTGAGGCCTTTTCTGGAATACTCTGTCTAGTTCTATTCGTCCAGTTATAGGTACGATATTATAAATTGGAGAGGGTCCAGTATGTTACCAGGAATGCAGGGTTTGAGTTGAATGGATAGGCTCTGACTTTTTTTCACTTCAAAGTAGGAGGTTGTGAGGTGACTTGGAGGTTTATAAAATCATGAACAGCATAAATTAGGTGAATGGTAAGTTCTTTTTCCTAGAGTTGGGGATATCACAACTAGGGGACATACTTTTAAGGTGAGAAGAGAAAGATTTAAAGACATGAGGGGGTAATTTCTTTGACACAAAGTAGTTTGTGTGTGGGATGAACTTCCAGTGGAATTGGTGGCTGTGGTTACAGTTAAACACTTAAAAGACATTTGGATAAGTACATGATTGAGATATTTGGAGGGATATGGGCCAAATGCAAGCAGGTGGGTCTAGTTTGAGACTATGGTCAGCATAGACTGATTGGACCGAAGGGTCTGTTTCTGGGCTTTATGACTCTGACTCTGCAACAGTTCAGAATTCTCATCCTTGGTTGTCAGTGTAATACTTTGTGCATTAAAGATTGTCCAGCTAATGTTCAGTTGTACAATCGCATCTAATGTTAATTAAAGCTTTGAAAGCGCAGGCTGGTTGGGTACTGTCAGTACTTCATTTGTTGCACACTTTCACAGTACTACTATGCAGTTACTTAGAGCATGCTGCCATCAAGCCAAAAAAGATGTTCTGTCAAACAAATGAACAATATGGTATATAAATTTCAATGTCAGTGTAATACCAAGTATATTGGACATGTATTGGACATGCAAAAAATTACATTGGCTATCATTTTGGGATTGTCACTTGGGCTTGTGGTGTGGTATGCTTACACCTTCTGGAAACTGCATGTATTAATACACAGGGTTCTGTTCTTTTCAGATAGTCAGTCAGAACATTTATTCGCACTGCATCTGTTTCAAGTCAACAAATGGGTGACAGCTGTTTTGGTCAGGGCATTGTGCTGACCAATAAAATTCCGTTTAAAATTCAGACAAAGCCTAGTTGTTAACTATCCTTTGGCATTAATAGATGCATTCACAACTGCACACCTCTACCAATCAGTGCACTAGACAATCCATCAACACTCTGGCATTGGATCTTTTATCCCCCTTCAGTTTGCCACCTTAGTGAAATGTGCTGATGTGTGCAAGATGAAAAGCTTCAATAAAAATCTAACTTTTTTTTTCAGTAAGACTCCAATCATAAAGAATTTGATAACCCCAAAAAGCCAACATCACCATACGATTATGAGTGGTATGAGTCTGCCTGTGATGATATCCAGTACTTTTTTGTTTGTTTAATAGGCAATGAATGTCCTCATGGAATGGCTATATGTTACTTTGTCTCTCTCTCTCAAAAAACAGACAAACAACAAACTTTGCTCAGTTTTGAAATGCAGAAATCATTGTAGGAGGAGTTACCACATTCATAATCAATACTAAATTGCATTAATCATTCTTCAAATGAGTTAATAGAAACCAAGATTTTTTTATTTATTATCGCATTATCTGCTATACCTTAGCCATTGCATAGTGATAATACATTTTCTGTTTCTTTAGTTAATTAAAGTACAAATCCGTGAAGATGTTATAATGGATACTTCCGCATCTGTATTAAGCCCATCTGCTGTGCTAGATACGGAACTTTGGACACCTAACCTTAATTTAGCAAAACCTCTATTAAAATCTCCTCCTACCAAACTGAAGATAAAGAACAGAACTGTGCACTTTCCCTTAACAACAGCTGGGTCTACCTCAGGTAAAAAATCAACTATATGTATGCTGCTGCTGTTGATTTTATGTGCGGTTCCAAATAAGCTACCAACTAACACCAGAAGATCTTTTGTATAGAATCATAGTATTGGTTATTAATCATGTGGTGCAGAGGTTGCGATGCCCTTAGCGTCAATGTAGACCTGATGGGCTGAATGGCCTCTGTGCAGTAGGGATTCTATGATTCTAGCTCACTTTTTGACTTCATTCTAATGAATTTATATCTTAAATGACCTGTAGAATAATCTTCTCTTTAACACTTGTGCAACCATCCTCCTCTATCTGAATCTCTCTGGCTTCTAAACAGTCAAAACATCTCCTGAGCTTTGATGGCTTATAAACTTCTAACGACAGTATAGCTGCTCTTATTGACTATTTCCCCTGTATTAGTCTGCTTCTGTGTATAATTTGCCAGTTGTGACAGTGATGAATTACAGTTTAATGTGCAGTGCATCACCTTGTTAAAAGAAAACTGAGATTGGGATGCTTGTTTGTTTCATCTCAAATGGATTAGGGCATTTCTTTATATATTATTCACCTTTCCTACTGAATCAGACAGCATCCTATTGGAGAAAAACCAGGAAAATGCTAGTATGCTGTTGTTGGAGAAATTGAGGTCTGCCGATGCTGGAGATCAGAGCTGAAAATGTGTTGCTGGAAAAGCGCAGCAGGTCAGGCAGCATCCAGGGAACAGGAGAATCGACGTTTTGGGCATAAGCCCTTCTTCAGGAATGGAAGAAGAAGGGCTTATGCCCGAAACGTCGATTCTCCTGTTCCCTGGATGCTGCCTGACCTGCTGCACTTTTCCAGCAACACATTTTCAGCTCAGTATACTGTTGTTCACAACCTCAGCACATGGGTGCACTTAGAATAAATTAAATATTCTCTGAAGTATAGTTACTATTGTAATGTGGGAAGTGCAACTGCCATTTATGTGGAATAAGCTCCCACTGTGCAGTGGGAGATGTCTCCAGATCACCTGTTTTTGGCATTGGTTGAAAGAAATGTCAGCCAGGGAAGTAAGTGTGCTCCCCTGTTAATGTTTGAATCATGGCACTGGATACTTTGTCCTAGTGAGAGGAGAGGTTGGGGCTCCCAATAAGCATCACTTCTGAATAACAATTCCTTAAAGAGAGCATCTCACCTCTCCAGCACTGAACTATAATGGCAGCCTCAATTTAATGTTCAAGTCCGCAATGGGGTTTGAACCAGCCTCTTCCCCATGTAGTGTAAGCAGAGTGGATCATGAAGAGGGCTGCTCAGTTGTGAAGAAAGCTGCTGAAACGCACTTCTTTTCCTATTCCAAGAGTGAAACGGTTGAGTCAAACTCTGCTGCAATGTATCCGTTTGAAGCTAGGCACTCTCTGATCTCTCAATCCTGTCCTATTGCTGATTGCTGCAGGAATTGTGTGGGACATGGATGTAGGTTTGTTTGCTGAGCTGGAAGGTTCATTTCCAGACGTTTCGTTAACCTATTAGGTAACATCTTCAGTGGGGCTCAGGCGAAGCAATGCTGAAAATTTCTGCTTTCTATTTATATGTTTGAGTTTCTTTGGGTTGGTGATGTTATTTCCTGTGGTGAAGTGCGTCTGTCTGTTAGTTAAAAAATACCTTGCAAGGACTGTAACAAACACTACATTGGACAAACAGGCAGAAAACTAGCCACCAGGATACATGAACACCAACTAGCCAGAAAAAGACATGACCCTCGCACTAGTATCCTCACATACAGATGAGGAAGGACATCACTTTGACTGGGACATCACGTTCATCCCAGGACAAGCCAAACAAAGACATGCACGAGAATTCCTAGAAGCATGGCATTCCAACAGGAACTCTATCAACAAACACATCGAGTAAGACCCCATCAACCTCCCCCTGAGAAAAGGAACAGGAAATGATTTCACAGGAAATAACATCACCACAGGAAATGACATCACCAAGCCAAAGAAACCCAAACATATAAATAGAAAGCAGAAATTTTCAGCATTGCTTCTCCTGAGGCCCACTGAATATGTTACCTAGCAGGGTAACGAAACATCTGGAACTGAACTTCCTGCTTAGTGAGCAAACCTACATCCAAAGCCTCAATCTGAGCTACAAATCTTCTCAAAACTCACTGTGTGAGACATCTTAACATGAGTGCTGTTGCACATTAGCAGACAGTTCTTGGCAGAAAGTAGACCTAGATTCAGTGGCAAGGAACACCAATGACTGGGGATCTCTGTACCACTGCAGTCGTCATCTGTCACTGCACCTATTGTCATCACATAAGTATATTTTGCCTAGATTGTTTTGTGGGCTTATTTTGAATTGTGTTTTGTCTGGTTCTTCCACTCTGACCTTTACTGTTACGGGTAGTCCTGCCAGGACTCAAGAACCCTGACTGCTCTCAGGATCAACAGAGTATTCAAGACTTTTTACCAAAGGAAAGTGGTAATCTGTGGAAAGGAATCTAAATTGTAGGAGGGATGTGATTGCAGTGGAAATTTGCTAGAATGTTACATGAACTGGAGAGTTCCATTTATGAAGAAAGATTGGATAGACTGGGCTTTTCTTAGAGCAGAGGAGATTGAGAAGGGACATGATTGAGATGTATGAATTGAGGGGCATAGTCAGTAGACAGGAAGAGACTTTACTTCTTTTGGAGAGATCAATGACCAGGGCCCAAAGATTTAAGGTAAAGGAGAGGCTTGACCTAGAGGGTGGTGGAAGGATGAAAGAGGCAGCAGTACTCGGAACATTTTAATAAGTATTTGGATGTGCAGTTGTGATACCAAAGCATTGGCTATGGGCCAAGTGCTGGAAAATGAGATTAGAGTATCTTGGTGGTTGTTTCTGACTGACACAGACTCGCTAGACTGAAGGGCCTTTTTTCTGTGCTGTTGACTGCTTACTCTAAATCATTTTTAGAAGAACAGCAAGTCCCTGAAGTAGTTGATTTGCCCCAATCGTTGCTAACTTAAGAGGGAGAAGGGTGCCTAGAAGCAAGTATGTTTAGATAGAAGCAGGTTGATGCAGAGGAGAGGTCTTTAACAGCAGATGTACTCTTTTAAGCTGTTCATGCAGGGTTAGAGAAAACATTGTTTTGAAGAAAGCCTTGCAGTTCTGACTCTGGAGTTGTCAGAGAAAGACGTCCTACCAAGATATTGGAGCCACGCAGTTATAGAACCCATGTTGAGTACTAATTGAGCTCAGTGGACTTGTTTAATGGTCTCAGGAAGAGACATTAACTATATGAAATAGCATTTGTTGAATGCAGAAACTTGCAGTACTCACTGAACAAGCAGCTTTAGCACAAAGACAGAGCAGACCCTTCACTGAGGTTGGGGCAAAACATTTTAATCTTTCGGATACATGATGATGCCATATCAAATAGTTCTTAGTTTTTTTTTCTTTTGTGTAATAACCTTCTGTCCTTTTACCACGTATATTGGTAGTCTCTTGTGAATATGTTCAAGTGGCTGACCACCTCCGTAAACAAAAAGAAAAATGACACTCACTTAAAGCTAGATCTCACTCCAGAATCTGTTCCATATTATTAGGATCATAACAAATGCTAAATTTTGTTTAGAAATAATATCATTTTTTTGTTAATATAAACACAGAATCATTGTTGGAAATTGAAAATGGTGGGGAAGATACTGTGCAGTGGTTTTTATCCTCGTTTGCACCTCCATATGTAAAGGTGAGTGGCATAATCACAGCTTCTCAGACATATAAAGAAGGCTTTGCTTATTTTCTTAACTATTTATGATCAGTGGGACAAATATCTTCATGAACAAAATTTTAGTTATAATTGTCTTCCTTATTGTTGATAAAACTTGAGGGATTTTAAAGAACAATGTTTATTCACCTTGAATGCCAGTCAGTGTAAATCTTGAATCACATGCTCAGTTGTCCATGAGTATAAAACTAGCTTTTCAACTACATCCTAATTTACTGTTGATCAATGCTATCAGTTGTAAATTTCTTTGAGTTTTTCCACCAAGGCCAAAAGACGTAAATGGCAGTCTTTCATCAGTGATTCCTACTTGATTGCAGTGCAGGACAACTTGACAGCACACAATCTATGGGGAAGTGTGGCAGTTGCTGGATTTTTGAATGTAACTGGACCTCTGCAAACTCCAAAATCTGCAGTCGGGTTCATTGCCATTGCAATCGCCTAATTTGGGCAGCAGCTTTTCACTTTATATTACACTGATTTTTCCAATGTAGAATTTGAAATACAAGCTTAGACTGCTTGCTTATGCTCCTGCTTACAAACATCAACTGAGATCAATTGACACTAGACCAATGAGAAACTTGGGACCTTGTTTTTCTGACTTAGTGTTGCATTATGTATTGTACTGACCCACCAAGTCATTGCATCTAATTGCCAGATATAGGGTTGAACTTAACAGCCACAGAAGGAGTTCCGTTCACTGTCTGGGAAAAAAAAATTCATACACCCCTTACCTGACCACTTTCAGGAGCTCCAATCAGATTAAATCACAGACAGGTACTTAGTAACTATTGTTGTAGCCCCCATGGCTTTGAAAAATCAAGATCTGTCTCAAAGCACTGTTGATCAATCCAGTGCCTGGAAAGTGACCACTTATGACATGTCAGGAGGTCCAGAGGGGCAATATGTGCAGCCTGTCAGGCAAGCATTGGTTTGGAAGAGGATGTTGGTTTGTCAGGCAGGTTGTTTCTGCCTATGTTGCCATGGGCACAGTGCCTTTCCTGCAATACACAGCCAGTCTTCAGCTAGGCTTACCATAAGGGGAGATATCATTTGAGGACTTCAGTTCTTGGTGAGAAGCTGTCCTTACCCTCCCTTCCCCTGATTTAATACAGGGGAGTGATCTTGAGGTTGAGTTGGGGAGTCAGGAGGGTGGTTCTGCTTGCACCTTCTTGCTAAATTAAACATCAGCTCAGACTCCACCCCTTACTTCCCACCCAATTCCTGGGATGTTAAATTTATGGCTCAAGGTACAATACTGTTGAATGGCACTCAAGTACAACTTTACCTGTACTCATGGGTATTGCTGCATTTGTTTTACAAAAAGAACAAATCTGGCTACCTTTTTAAAAGCTATTGTTAAGCTTAAGGGAACATGAAAATACACTTTAGTGAATGATTGCTACCAGTAGTGTTGCCATGCATCATGCTGTAATTGTTTTGTTGCACAACATTGAATGTATATTTTTTTGCCAAATGAGTGCCTGATGATAAATTTGTAAAACTTAAATATTTTTTATATCCAACAGTGGGTGGATGAGAGCGGAGACATTTACAGAGCAACCTACACCGTTTTTAGGTGCTCTAGATTGTCTGGAACACTGCAAGGACTCAGTAAAGAGAAGGTACAATCCAATACAAGAACCAAAAATACAATCTTTTTAATGATGCCTGTATTTGGTAGTGTGCTGTATTACAGTAGGCAAACTTAATATGCCTTCTCTTTTTTCTACTTTCTCCCTCTTATTTTGTCACCACAAGGAAGTCTGTTATTGGAGCATGAGTGGCAGCCCACAGATTTCAGTCTGCAGACAGTTTTTTTAGAAAAGGGAGATGTCTAAGCTACCATAATTCCCATAAATGTCCAAATCAGGAGCAGGGAGTAGGCCGTTCATACCCTCAAACCTGCTTTGCTATTTAATAAAGTCATGATTGATCTAATTTAACCTCAATTTAGCATTCCTGATAATCCTGAATTTTTTTTTGTAAACAAGGGGATGAAAAGGTTAACTATCTCTGCCTCAAAAATATTCAAAAACTGTGCTTCTAATATCTTGAGCAAGAGTTTCAAAGATTCGTGAACCTCAAAAAAAAAAATTCACTTCATTTGTGTTTCACATGGATAGCTATTGATTTTTCTTTTTAAAAACAGTAACCCTCCCCAGTTTGAGATTCTCCCCAAAAGAAAACGCCACCTCGCAGCATCTCCCCTGTCAAGACCCCTGGGGGATGTTCTGTTTCAATCAGATTGCATGTTGTAAAGGAGATGTGTGAGGAAAGTTTTTTTTTAAACAAAGGATGGTAAGTGCCTAGAATGTGCTGTTAGGGGAGATAGTAGAAACAGGTGCAATAGTAATGTTTAAGAGGCATTTAGACAAGCAGGGAATAAAGGAATACAGATCATTTTCAGAGAACTGGGATTAATTTAGAATGGCATCATGATCGCGCAGACAGGTTGGCTGAAGGACCTGTTCTGTGCTGTACTGTTCTCTATTCTTAGAACAGCGTGGGTTCAATTGCATCATGATTAATGATGGGTGAGGTCCTGGAGGATTGAAGGGGAGCAAATGTTGTGCTTTTATTTAACGAGGGCTCCAAACAGAAATCTGGGAACTATAGATGAGTAAGTCTATGGTAGATAAGTTACTCAAGATTGAGATAAGATATACCTGCATTTGAAAAGACCAGATTTGATTAGGATTAGTCAGCATGGCTTTGCGCGTGGGAGATCATTCCTTACAAATTTGTTAGAGTTCTTTTGAAGTGGGCAGGGTGTTGGATGTAGTCTATATGGATTTCAGAAGGCCTTTGGTAAGGTTCCACACAGGCTGCTCTGGAAGGTTAGATTGCATGCAATCCAGGGTGATCTAGCAAATTGGATACACAATTGGCTTAATGGTAGGAAGCAGAAGGTAATAGTGGAAGGATGATTATTGGATTGGAGGCCTGAGACTAGTGGAGTGCCTCAATGGTCAGTGCTGGTGATTATCAGTGATTTAGATGAGAATGTACAAGGCATGATTAGCAAGTTTGTAGATGACACTAAAATAGGAGGTATCGTGGACAGTGAGGAAGTTTATCAGAAATTGCTGCAGGACCTTGATCAGCTGATGAAGTGGGTTGGGAAATGGCAGATGGAGTTTAATATAAGTAAGTTTAAGGTCTTGCATTTTGGAAAGTCAAATCAAAGCAGAAGTTTCATGGTGAATGATCAGTCCTTAAGGAGTGTAGTGGAACAGAGGGACCTTGGAGATTAGGTGCTCTGTTCTCTGAAAGTGGATTCACAGGTAGAGAGGGAAATGAAGAAGGCGTTTGGCACACTGGCTTTCATCAGTCGGGGCATTGAGTATATAAATTGAGAAGTTATGTTGCAGTTGTATAGAATGTTGGTGAGGCAGCACTTAGAGTATTGTGTTCAGTTTTAGTCACCTTGCTACAGGAAGGATGTTATTGAACTGGAAGGAGTGCAGAAGAAATTTCCAAGGTTGTTGCCAGGACTCAACAGACTGAGGTATATGGAGAGGTTGGACAAGCTAGGAGTTTGAGTGTAGGAGACTGAGGGGTCATCTTATAGAAATGTATAAATTGAGGGGCAGGGTGAATGCACTGTCTTTTTCCTAGGGTGGGGAATCAAGGACTAGAGGGTATCCGTTTTAAGGTAAGGGCGGAAGATTGGAAGGGAACCAGAGGGGCAACTTTTTAGAGGTTGTAACACCTATGGAATGAGCTGCCAGCAGAAGTAGTTGATGCGGGTACATTCACAACATTTAAAAGAAAAAACAAATACCTGGATAGGGAAGGTTTTGAAGGATATTGAACAAGTGTAGGGAAATGAGGTTGGTGTTGGTGGACATTTTGGTCGGCATGGACCATTTTGGGCTAAAGGGTCTGTTTCTGTGCTGTCGGACTCTGACTCTAATTCCCACGGTGATTGATGTTACCATGAAGGATTCTCCTTCTCAACCTCTCCCCTGGCTCAGGTTTGGTGACCTTCTGGTTAAACCACCACCAGTCAGGTCTCTGAGAGCAGCCTTGCGGTCTGGCAATACTATGGCGAATGTACCTGAGCACTAACACAGCAAAGAATGATGAAGGTCCAGCACCAATTCCCTACCTTCTCATTGCAACAATGGATGCAAAATTGCTATGATTATTTATTTCTTGAATATATATTTGATATTTAAAAATTTCAAATATGTTGCTTCTGTGAGCAGCAATTGTACAAAATGTTTTGGCCTGGTTATTCTGATGAACAATAAAAGCCATGATAGTGTTTCACCATCCTTGCTTGTAGTCTATCCACCTTCTCACAATATGCTATGTCTATTGCATTGCACTAATCATTCCAATGTCTGAGTAGGCTTTTTATGAATAATTGAAATGTTCCAAATTACTCTTTAAGGAAAGAAGGTGTTTTCCTTGATCAGTTTCTATACAGTTCATAAGAGATTAGAGATTTCATCTACACTTTTCTCTATGTATTGTTGCTAGACAAATGTGAACGTGAAAGGATGAACAACTTTCTTTGATTGTAGAATGCAATTGGATTGGTTTCTACAATAATAAATTGTTATTGGATGGATATTACAGCATCTGAAGGTCAGATATGAAGAAAGATTCAGTGGTGTTTCAGGTTGTCATTTTTTCTGATGGGAGAAGTGCTTTCGAAATGGAGCCCCAATATTCCATGAGTTGTCACAAACAAGAAATATGACTGACTTAATCACTTGGATGGTTTTGATGTGTGACTATGATGTATCTAACGTAAAAGAAACTACTGCCAGGTTTACCAATGATCAAGAAAACAAAACTTATTTATTAATGATCTATTTTGCCACAAGGATAACTTTCCTATAATAATGTGCCAAATTAAACTGTCTTAGGGGACTAAATGTTCCGTAATGGGAAGAATAAGATAAATAAGTTTTTCCAGGAATATCGTGGATAGAAAATATTGGTAGAAAGGAACTAAGGTAGACCAAGAGCCAAAATCAAAGAGGAAAATTAGGTGAAATTTCAGTTTGGTTGAATGCATCATATTGATGAGAAAGTGAGGTCTGCAGATGCTGGAGATCAGAGCTGAAAATGTGTTACTGGAAAAGCGCAGCAGGTCAGGCAGCATCCAGGGAACAGGAGAAATCGAAGTTTCGGGCATAAGCCCTTCTTCAGGACATTCCTGAAGGGCATTCCTGAAGAGGGCTTATGCCCAAAATGTCGATTTCTCCTGTTCCCTGGATGCTGCCTGACCTGCTGCGCTTTTCTAGCAACACATTTTCAGCTCTGCATCATATTGACCACAACAATTTCAGTCGGCAGTTAGTTGGACCTTGGTCTTGGGTTAAATTGTAAGTTTTCTTTTGTAAGGTCTTTTGAGTGTTACTTCCTTCTCAATGAATGAGAACACACCATCTGGCTTGCAGTCTTTTTTGGAGATCTGAGAGCCAGTTGCTCTCAATTCTGTACCAAAAACTTATGCAAAACTAATCCAAAGCTTACTGGGTGGTTCCTTTGTTTTCCACCCATGAAAACCTGGGTGTCAGCACCTCTCTCAAGTATCAAGAATATTTTTGGCTAAAGGCACATGCTTGTGTAACTAATGTGCAGAACCTCCATATTTCCACTTTTTTGCTTTAATTTTATTTAAAATAAAATGAGTACATCTCTGCAACAGCACAGTCCAGTTTATATTTGAAATGAAATGTGTAGTCCTTATACCACATATTTAAATGGAATAACTTCTGATCTCTTGAAGTTGCCAATTATGTTTATGCCTCGAGATAAAGGTGATTATTCTCAGTTCTGGGATTTGGAATGTCGTCTGGCTGCTCAACCACACAGGAAACACAAGATTCAGTTTCAACTTCATGGAGCGGTGAGTGTTGACAATAGTTTCAACTTCATTTTGCAATCTTCATTTTCCTTGTTTAAAATCTTAACATTGAGCAGTTGAATCACCTCTTTGAGTTAATGTTCCCACTTCCAATTTTTGAATGGGAGAGTACCATGAGTATGTGTTAAGTTTAGGCAGTTATGTAAAGCTTAAAATTTAACCAAGATGAACATGTTCCACTGTTCTAAGGAAATGAATAGAGAATGGGCATGTATCCTTTCTTCCTAACATTGGGTTTTTGTTTGCACTATATTACACAATGGATGGATGCGTAATCTTTGAAAAGCAGGACTACAGCCAAAAAAAGTTATGAAACAAATAGATTTGTGGCCTTATAAATTAGGTACATTTTGAATACAGACCCAACATCTGCTAAGCAATAAATGCTATGGCAAAAATGCATTTGTAAGATTGACTGACTAAATGGTTATATGTTGAGAATGTGAAAATTGATGAGAATCTCACGAAAGTAGAGTCAGCGTCATGGGACATCAATCATTTGTCTTCTCAAATATCAAGACTGCATTCTTGGTTATCACCCTACTGTTAGGACATGCAACATATTGGAGGTGATGACCATACATTCATTATACATTCTTTTTAAATTATTGTATGTTCATTACTTTGTTTTTGGTTATTTGGAAGTGTTTCAATTTCATACTATTTCCACCTGCCCTCGGTCCTATATAGAATGGTCAGCCTAGTGTAATGAGCTGTCTGAGAGATTATAGTTAGTGTAAAAGAAAGTGAGGACTGCAGATGCTGAAGATCAGAGCTGAAAAATGTGTTGCTGGAAAAGCACAGCAGGTCAGGCAGCATCCAAGGAGCAGGAGCATGAGCTCTTCTTCAGGAATGAGGAAAGTGTGCCAAGTGGGCGAAGATATATAGTTAGTGTGTCAAACTGAGGTGTACTAGATGGTGCCAAGAAAATATATTTGTTGAATTTATTTATGTTTTAAGAACTATTGCAGAAAGAAACTATTTAAATATCACATCCAGGGCAGCACCCTGGATGAAAATTTGTATTCCAGAACTAGCTGAATCTCTAGTCAAACTGCTCCAGTGCAACTACAACACTGGCATTTATAACATTTTGTGGAAGTTGCCCTTTTGTAACCTGTTCCTACAAAGCAGGACAAAAGTCCAACCACTAACTTAGCATTGATATACTTTAAATCATCGAAAGAGGGACTTTGGTGATACAAATATCACTTGATCTCAATGACAAAGGGTCCACTTTGCTTCAGATTTCATGAACTTGATGCAAATATGACATGAGCTGAATTCCAGAGGTGAGTGTGACTGCTCTTTTGTGATTTCCTGATGAAGGGTTCCTGCCCAAAACACCAATTTTCCTGCTCCTTGGATGCTGCTTGACTTGCTGTGCTTTTCCTGCACTACTCTAATCTTGGGACTCTAATCTCCAGCAACTGCCATATAAGGAGTCTTGGTGAAATTTAAGTAAATGGAAATCAGGGTAAAATTTCTCTGCTGAGAGACTTTACCAGCACCAAAGAAACTAACCATCTTGGCTCCAGGAAATCACTGGAGGAGTTCTTTGGTGTTCAGTTCCATTCATATTTCTTTAGATACTGGAGCAGACCATTTCTGAAAGTGGCAAAATCAAGGGCATGTAACAGCTATGCCAAACAAGAGCCAGGCAATAATCATCTCCCAACAAAAGAAATCCTACAATCTATCCTTGACATTGCCACCACTAAATATCCCATCAGCAACGTCCTGTGCTCAATGTCGACAAGAAACTGAACTGGACTTGCCATATAAATAGTGTGCGGCGACAAGAGCTGGTCAGAGACTGGAAATTCTGTGGCACCTGATTCACCGAAATCAGTCTGCTATCTACAGGCCTAAGTCAAGTGATGGAATGCTTTTCACTTTCTTGGATAATATAGCTCCAACAATACACTAAGCTTGAAGCCATTTGGCAAATAAAAGTTGACTTTATTAGCACACTATCCACCACCTTTTTAATGTTCAGTCCCTCTGCCACCAATGCATTGTAACCATGATATGCACTGTTATGAAGGTAAGGTGTGTATTGTACCTTTTAAGAAAGTGAATGCTGTTCTGAACTGAGATTACAAGCACCTCTGATATGACTAGATGGCAGCCCCAGAGTGTATTTTTGTTAGTTTCATTGAAAAGTAATTAACGCAAATCATCATCTCTTTAGGGCACAAAAGCTGAGGGGAGCTCCAAGGAAACCGATTCAGCCACAAAACTGATAAAAACTGAAACAGCGATGAAAACGAGGAAGTCTGTATCAGGAAGATTGGCCAGAACTGGGTTAGTAAAAAAATAAATAAATAAACAAGTAATGAATTTCAAGAACGAGAAGCAGGAGTGGACCAGATAGCCCTTCAAGCCTACTCTACCATTCACTATGATCATGGCTGATCATTGGCCTTAAATTCACTACTTTTTCTCTTGCTCCCAATATCATCTTGATTCCACGAGAGACCAAAGGCCTGTCAATCTCAGCCTTAAATATATATATATGAAACAGTTTATTATCTACAGCCTTTTTGGGTATACAATTTCACGAATTCTCAACCCTTTAACTGAAGAAATTAATTTTCATCTCATTCCAAAATGATTGGCACCTTCTCCTAAAACACTCCTGTCAGATTCTAGATTCTTCAGCTAGCAGGGAAAATTATCACTATCTAGTCCAGTCCCTTAAATCTGTGAAGAACTGCCTTGGGCACTTGCAACTTTTTTTCCTGTTGTGTTACGAACTTCCTATTCTTTCCTGCAGTCAAAGGTGTTGAAACCTTGCTGAGTTACAGTTGCTTAAACCACAAGTATGCTTGACAGTGTGAGAGATTATATATTGACATTACAGCCAATTCTGATATTGTCCTTACCTGACCACACTTTTCATATCGCCACACTTCCCTCTTCCACACCATCCTTTGAGTTGAATTAAACATCACTGGTATTACTAGAGATCTATAAACTTTTGCATTGCAGACCATTGAAATAGCTTGATTGATCTTGAAAACTTTGTTGATCCAATTTCCAAATTGACAGGATCAAAACAACATTAACCATTCTAGTTTGAAAGAACGAACCAATATGTAAAGTGATCGCTGATAATTTTGTATTAAATTTTGGGTTAATAGGCTGATGGCCCAAGGCCTCAAGAATGCATGTTTTCATTTTGGTATTAAAAAGTTCCTAGATTCTAATTTTGTTTCCACTGGAATTTAGAGTGGAGAGTGACTGAAGTATCTAAGATTCCAAATGATCTGACAAGGTGGACATAAACCCCTCAAGCAGGCTCAGACTACTTTCCTGAAAATGCAACTCCTTACTTTTTAAACTGGGATTAGGTGAATATTTTTCTCTCACAACATTGTGCAACTTTGGAACTTTGCCTCATAAGGCAATGAAAGTGGGGTCTTTCAATATTTTTTAGGCAGAAGTCAATTTTTGTTGGACAAGAGAATGAAATATTATTGAGTAGTGATGGCAATGTGCAATTTAAGTAGCAAACTGATCAGCCAGAGTCTTATTGAATGGTAGAGCACGTTCAAGCAGCCAACTGGCATACCACTACTTCCAATTCATATGTATGTTCTCAAATAATTTCTTAGTGCAGACCAAGAGAAGCTGCCGCAATCTTTGATTTTCTGTGATTGCGTGTTAACGTGAGGTTCCTATTATTGTTTGTAGCAACTATGGCTGTTCCAGAGAAAATTATACTTGAGTAAAGGCCGAGCTAATCCATGTGTCCCTCTGTAGACAGTAATGGACATAGTCTTGGCCTGATCTGGAGTTGGTAAGGATTATGCAAGATTAAACTATCCATTTCATACTCATCTGATGAGGAAGAAAAGCTAGGTTGTGATTGTGAATACAGCTGCTATGTTTGTCTAGATACCTATTTTGTGATTGTTGAAACTAATAACCTGGCTTGCAAATTGATCTTTCAGCCAATCTAAAATTAAGTTTGTTGTTTTCAGACAAGAACAGCCACCTTTCAAAGGTGTATTTGCTCCTGAGGATTTATACACCTTTCAGGCTACGCCTGTTGGAGAATCAAGCACATTAAAGATTAATTTGCGTAATAGTTCATCGGTTGCGCACATGGTAAGTTCCTTCTGCTCAACAAGTTTAAAGATTATATTGAGCCAATTTCTAAAATTTTCATTCCAAAAATTAATGTATTATTTACACTTATTACAGAACAGCATTATGACCTACAAAATCAAAAGAATCCTCACACAAGGCTTTACAAACTATTTTTCTTTTATCTTTGATTATTGTCTAATAGCAGTTGTTTAGAAACCCAATACTGAAGCACATTTCCTGGATTTCCAAGTTTCTTTTCAACAAATCTAGATATGCAGCTGAAATAATTTAGCTTCTTGGATTGTTCCTGAAGTATGGGTTACATGAAAACAAAATGTATTTTCCTTTTTAGATTTAACTTCCAAAACTTGACAGTGAATCTGATCCTTTGCAATGGTAGTGATGGGTTTTTTTTTAGAAAAGCTTTCCAAATTTGCCAACTCTTGTACTTATTTTTTCTGTATCTTGTATGCTGTAAGAGGCCAGATAATGTTGACATGTCAGGTCTCAGTGCCATTCTTTACTTTGTGTACAAGCTATTCTTGGTAACTGGGTTTCCTCAAAATCGTCTACAATTCTCCTTTAACTCTGACTCCAGGAAAAATTTCATGCAAGTCACTAAACCCAACATTTCAAAACTTCTCCTGTTTTTCAGTTTGCTATAAAGTAGTTATACTTTTGTTGTCTTCTCCATTGCTACCTTCTCTTTAAATTCCCCCTCAGTTGCACTCATCACCCCTGCTTCCAATTAGAACTGTAAGAAATGTGTGGTTTTTCTTTTCATTATGAATCAGCTGCCTTCCTCCCTTTCATTTTCACACTAGCCAAATTTTCCAAACTAAGCTCATCTTGCTCCAGTTTCTGTACCTTCGCCATCTAGACCATATGACTTGCCACCACCTGACTCTGCCCTATTCAGACAAAATTGTTACCACCCAACTTTTCTTCCCAGGCCCCTTTGCTAACTTGCAAAAAGTCCTGTGCTTTCTACACACTTGTTTCAATTTGGAAGTTCTCATTCAGTTTTTAAAGCAATTTGTTTTCATGTCTCCATTTCTTAGCAACTTTAATCCTACAATATTCAATATTTTCTTCATCCTCCTCTTCAAAGATTTTTGTAAGGTGGGGTGGGGGGTGGGGGGCGGCTGTTGAAGAGTACAAGGAGAAAGCTTTGGTCACCTATGTGGATGTTGTCACTCTGACTTTTATCAATTTTTGATACGACCCTGTGAGATCCCTTGAATTTTCTACAAGGTTAAAGGTAATATTTAAAATGATGAATTATTGCTGTTGAGTGAAGTTTTGTGGTTGAGTTTGCATGGTGACATTGTATTGAACATATTTGTATGGTCAACAAAGATAACTGATACTGAGCTATTATTTCAACCATTTAATTATCCATTCTGGGAAAGGCTAGGCATAAAAGTAGCAAGATGATAGAGGAATTCTCTGTCTTAAAAACTATTCTAACTTCCAGTAATGCTTGTGTTTTAATAAAACAAAAGTCCTCAAGGAGGGTTTGTTTACTTTATCACACCAGACACAGCAGATGGAGCAACAATTTGTAACAATATGGCACCTCTTTAAAGGTAGTGAACAAAACACAGCACACCACAAAGGAAGATGATTGTCTGTCATCTCATTGAAAGAACATAACTGCAAAATTTCCTCAGGATCCTAGGTTCAACCATCTAAAGCATCTTCATCAATGACTGCTTGTCCTTCATAGGTGGTCAGGGCAAGAATGTTTGCTGCTGATTGTACAGTGTCCAGCACCATTCACCACTCTTCAGATATTGAACCAGTCCATGTCCAAAAGCAAAACCTCTAAACAACTTCCGGGCCTGGGCCGACAGTAGTAAATGTAAAAGACCATCTCTAACAAGAAGATCCAACCATCATCTCTTGACTTTCAGTAGTGTTACCAGCACTTAAGTCTCACTATTAACATTTCAAGGGTTTCCATTGACCAGAAATTTACTGGACCAACTACACAAATACTATCGCTGCAAGAGCAGGCCAGAGTTTGGGAATTCTACAGTGACTAACTTGCTTCCTGACTCCCCAAAGCCTGTTCACTATCTACAAGACACCAGTCAGGAGTATGTTGAAATACTCTATACTTGCCTGGATGAGTGTCGCTCCAACACTAAAGAAACTTAATACATCCAACGAAAGGCAGCATGCTTGATATGTCAATTTGGCCTGTTCATCATTCACCACCCCTGTTGTCATACATTGGCAGAAATGTGTACCATCTACAAGATACACTGCAACAACTTACTAAGATTCCTCAGACAGCACCTTCCAAACCAGTGGTCTTCACAACCTAGAAGGACAGAGCAATAGGTCCATAGGGACACTATCTGCAAGTTCCCTTCCAAACCCCATACCATCTAACTTGGAACTGTATTACTGTTCCTTTAGTGGTTAGGGCGTTCCACTATTTTCACCTAAACACAATTTGTATACCTGCAGTGGATCAAGAAGATAGCTCATCGCTAACCTTTAAAGGGCAATTTGGGATGTGCAACACATGCCTTGTCACTGATGTCAACATCCCATGGATGATTTCTCTTTTTAAAAGCCCACTGCACCTCAGAAGAATTGAGTAATACTAGGTACCAAGCTGTCACTATATTGAATGCTCAAATGTTTTGAGCCAGAGTCACATTTTATGATTCTGTAGTTGGAATATCTTGGAATCTATGCATGTTACATGTGTGTTATACAGCAGAAAGCATGGTTTGATGGATGCAGCTGCTGTAGTTATTTCAAACCATTGACTGCTTTGAGAGCAAAAAACTTAGATAACTGCATTCATGAGGTTGTGTGTTGTTTTTAACTTGACCCAAGCTACTACTAAATATAATCTTGCGTTTTGCTGTTGGCTGCAGGTTTCTTTAACTTGCTGAATGGGTTGAACCATCATTATTGTGCAAAAATAGTATCCAAACAAGGCCAAGCTGATGTGTCGGACAAGTTTGCCTTAAAGCTCCTAATCTTGCCTGCTGTTTCTTTAAGGAACTATGAACTTACAAGGCCCACTTAACAAGTCATCATCAGATGGGGAGCACATCTATGATTTTCATGTGTCTCCATGAAGACCAGATATAAATGGCTCTGGGGGGAGTGAACTGGCTTTGTGGTAATGTTACTGGGCCAATAGTAGGATTATGAGCTAATCCTTTCAGGACATGGTTTCAAATTCCACCGTGTGAGATGGCGAAAATTGAATTCAATAAATAAATATCTGGAATTATAAGTGTGTGTAATGGGAACCGTTTTTGATTATTGTTTTTAAAAACCCTTCTGGTTCACCATTGTCCTTTTTTTATGAATGAAATTGCCATCCTTACCTGATGTTGGTATTTTTTAAATTCAGACATGAGATGTGCAATGCAGGCGAAGGAGAGCACAATTACTGTTACCAGGCTCTGCAGGTTATTGCTGCTAGACTGGGTCTGAGGCAAGTGTTAAGGAACGAACAAGATGGAAAAGTCTCATCCTTGGCAATCCACCTGTCAGAGGTGGAATTCATTCATGACACTATCAGCAGAAGTGTCCACTGCCCAGTCTTGGTGATTAAACTCTGACTTCACATTCAAGGTAATCATATGTTGTGTGGCAACAACTGTGCTACCTGTGTCAGACATTGAACAGATCTAGCATTCAAAATAGAGCATTTTTGAGGTGCTATGGGCCATCAGACCTCAACCAGTATTTGCAACCTCATGAGCCAGCATTTTCCCGACTCTATCATTTGTCATCAAGTTGACACCTCAATTTTACAACACAAGACTACTTGAAAGTCAAACAGCAGAAGTGGCATGCAACAGTCAAATGATCCCACAGCCCCCAGTATAAACTCTTCAAATCTGCATTCCAATCATGAATAATGGCATATGAACAACTTGCTGGAGGAGAGAATCCACAAATATCTGAATTCTCAATGATTGGGTAGCTGAGCACATCATGCAAAGTGATGGAAGGTGTAATTGACAGTGCTATCAAGTAGAAATTGCATGATAGTTGCTGACTGCTTCATTTGGCTTCTGCTCATGCCCTCATTATAGCCTTAGTCCAAATGTAGACAAAAGAGCTGAGGGGAGGTGAGTGACTCTTTCATTCTAAGGACATATGTGACACTGTGTGGCATCAGGAACATCCATCAAAACTGGAATCAATGGGAATTGGGAATGGAGGAGCTCTCTGACCGCCAACACCCTTAGCTATCTTACTTTGTGCTAGGCACAAATCCAATCTGTAATCATCTTAGCCTCAGGTCATCACTGCAGGGTTTCCTGAGAGTGTCCTAGTCCCAATCATTCTCCGCTTCTTCACCAATGATCTTCCCTCCATCAGAAGGTCAGAAGTGAGCATGTTCACTACAGTGCTTAAAAATGTGTTGCTGGAAAAGCGCAGCAGGTCAGGCAGCATCAAAGGAACAGGAGAATCGACATTTCAGGCATAAGCCTTTCACCCCCCTCGTTCCTGAAGAAGGGCTTATGCCCAAAACGTCGATTCTCCTGTTCCTTTGCTGCCTGACCTGCTGCGCTTTTCCAGCAACACCTTTTTAAGCTCTGACCTCCAGCATCTGCAGTCCTCACTTTCTCCATGTTCACTACAGTGTTTAGTTATGATGCCTCCGTTTACTGAAGCAGACTGCATCCATATGCATTGGGACCCAGAAAACATCTGGGTTGACTGATGAGTTGTTGCCACGTAGCCATCAGGAAATGATCACCTCCAACAAGAGAGAATCTAATCATTGTCCCCTTAGTCAGTGGTGTTACTGTTGTTGAATTCTCTTCATATCAACAACCTGGGAGATACCATTGATCAGAAACTAAACTGAATCAACTATATATGTACTACGGCTAGTGAGTAACTTGATACCTGTCTGCCAAATACTGTCCGTCATTTACAAAGCACAGACCAAAGTGTGATCAAAATACTTTTCACTTGCCTGTTGAGTTCTGCTCCAGCATCACTCAAGTAGCTTCATGCCATCCAAGGCCAAACAGCCCATTTAATTGGCACCCCACCTGCAATATACACTGTAGTAACTCACCAAGGCTTCACTTTCCACACCACCTAGAAGGACGAGCAGCAGATACATGAGAACAACATCATCACCTGCAAGTTTCCCTCTAAGTCTCTCAGCATCCTGACTTGGAACCAGTGTGTCCCTGTGTTCCAGGGTAATAGTTCAAGAATGCATCTTCTCCAGGCCACTTAGTTAGCTAGGCCAGTATTTATTGCCCAGCCCAATATCCATATTGCACAAAGGAATGTCGATAATAAAAGACAGCAATTTACTAAGTGGAATCAGTTTAAATTAAACCTCCTGAGAAGGTCTTTTACTTGATCAGTGATCTTGAGCCAGTGATCTTGGTAGCCAGATCAGAACTGTTTTTAAGCAGCACACTTGAATTGTTGTTTTTGGGCTATAACATTTTTCTATCAGATTTTCTGACTTTGAGGCTGACCAGTATCTTTATGTATTAAACATGTTTTCTCAGGTCATCATTGTCTGCAGCATCTGTTCCATTTTCAATTCCAGCAATTTCCTTCATTATGATTTATGTATGTGTGATGACAAGTACCCATTATCCTTTTTAAGGTAGTTCAACACCAGTTTGCAAAATTTGAAGTGAATTGTTCATTGTTTGAGCTTGCATTCTTGCATTGTTGTACCTTGAGGTGTTTGTTGAACAGAGAAACCAAGGAATTAAAGTATATAGTTCTTTTGAAATTGGTGTCACAGATAGGGTAGTGTTGAAGGTGTTTGGTGCCCAGTGCCCTTGCCTTCATTGGTCAGAGTATTGAATATAGGAGTTGGGATGTCATGTTGCAGCTGCATAGGACATTAGCGAGGCCACTTTTGGAGTACTGCCTACAGTTCTGGTTGCCCTGTTATAGGAAGGATATTATTAAATTGGAAAGTGTGCGAAAAGATTTACAAGGATGTTACTGGGACTGGAGAGTTCTACACAGGTTGTACCATACAAAGTAGCACAACAGAGCAGAATAGTGTTACAGCAGAGAAAATTCAGAGAGAAATCAGAATTAACATTTGAGAGGTCTTTTCACAAGTCTGATAACAGCGAGGAAGAAGCTGTTCTTGAATCTGTTTGTATGTATATTCAAACTTTTTTTACCCTCTGCCAATGGAAGGGAGCAAACCAGAGTGGGAGGGGTCTTTAATTATATTGGTTGCTTTCCCAAGGCAGCGGAAAGTGTTGAACTGAGTCAGTGGACGGATCCTGGTTTGCATGATGGACTGAGCTGTGTTCATGACTCCCTGTAGTTTCTTGCAGTCTTCAGAAGAGCAGTTGCTATACTATGTTGTGATGCATCCAGATAGGATGTTTTCTGTGGTACATCTATAAAAATTGATCAGAGTTATTGCAGACATGCTGAATTTCCTTAGCCTCCTGAGAAAGTAGAGATGTTGATGTGCTTTCTTGACTGTTTCATTGATGTGGGTAGACCAGGAGAGATTGGTGATCATTACTCCCAGGAACTTGACATTTGAACATCTCCACCTCAGCACGATTGATGCAGATAGTAGCGTGCTCTCCACTCTCCTTCCTGAAGCCAATGACTAGCTCCTTCGTTTTGCTGACGTTCATGGAGAATTTATATCTTTACACCATGCCGCTAATCACTCACTTTCCTGTATTCTGTCTTGTCATTGTAGATCCAACCTGCAATGGTGATGTTTTCAGCAAACTTGTAAATGGAGTTGGGGTGGAATTTGGCCACATAGTCTAGAGTGCATGCAGAGTATAGTAGAGAGCTGAGGATGCATCCTTGCCAGGCACTGATGTTGAGGATTATGGTGGAGGAGGTGTTGCCGATTCTTGATTGCAGTCTGAGTCAGGAAGTGGGAGCTGTGGTCTAGGTCTGTTTCGAGATGAGTTTGTTTGGTGTTGAAGGCAATCCTGTAGTCAATAAGTAGGGGTCTGATGTAGGTTATCCATCATACATGATAGATGTATAATGGATAGCCTACATCAGACCCCGACTTATTGATTGCAGGATTGCCTTCAACACCAGACAAACTCATCTCTAAACTGAGACCTAGATCACCGTCTCAGTTTAGTGATCGAGATGGTCTAGGGAGAAAGCATCTGTTGAACTAGTAGATCAATTGTAAAGGATCAAGGCAATTTGGTAGGCTGGAGTTGTGAGCCATGACTCCCCTCTCAAAGCACTTCATGGTTATGAAAGACCGAGCCATTGGGTGGTAGCCATTGAGGCATACTCCATGATTTTCCTTTGGCACCAGGATGATGGTGGTCTTGAAGCAGGTGAAGACTTCAGATCTTAATAATGAGAGGTTAAGCATGTCTGTGAATACTTCCTCCATCTGGTCCACACAAGATCTGATTTCACAGCCGGGAACACTATCCAGGCCAGTAGCTTTCCATAGGTTTATGCTCAAGAAGGTCGATCGAACATCTGTGGCAGACTGTGGGTACAGGTGGATTTGAGCCTGTTTGGATCGGTGATAGTATTTCACTGTTCAAAGCAAGTGTAGAATGCATTGACCTCATTCTGTCGGGATATACTGTTGCCCACAATACTGTTCAATCTCACTGTAGCATGTAACGGGAGATAAGCTTCCCACAAACAACTGATAGTTAGTATGGATCTCAAACTTAGCTTGGTATTGCTTCTTGTTTTCTCCGATGGCTTTACAAAGATGATACCTGGATTTCCTGTATAGGTCAGGGTTGTCTGACTTGTACACCTTGGACCTGTACTTCAGTAAGGAATGGATCTCCTGGTTTATCCAGTTGGGGAGTGTTCGTTTTAACTTTGTCTACCCATTTACTCATGAAGTCTGTGACATACTCGTTTAGGTTGGCCACTGAGTTCTTGAATGTGGCCCAGTCCACTGATGCCAAGCAGTCCCTCAGAAGCCTTTCCATTGCTTCAGAGCAGTGCTGCACTATTTTATGTACGGAGGGCCCTCATGCTTCAACTTATGCTTGTAAGCCAGAAGGAGGAGCACATCATTGCATTTTGGAAAATCAGATCACAGATGTGGGGGATGGAGTGCTAGGATCTTTGATAGTTGTATAGCAATGGTCAAGAATGTCCAGGCCAGATGATGTGTTGGTTGTATTTTGGTAGTGTGTTCTTGAAGTTGGACTGGATGAAGTCACCAGCTACGATGAACAAGGCCTCCGGGTATTCTGTCCCAAAACTTGGTAGCATTGTGTATTTAATCAAGTGCACTCTTCACTTCTGTGCAGGGTGATGTGTAAGCCACTGTCAGGATAGATGAGGTGAACTTGCGCAGCAGGTGGTAGGGATGGCACTTAAGATATTCAAAGTCTGTGAGAAGATTTGTAGCTCGGGTGCTCGTTGTTGTGGTTCTGTTCGCTGAGCTGCGAATTTGTGTTGCAGACGTTTCGTCCCCTATCTAGGTGACATCCTCAGTGCTTGGGAGCCTCCTGTGAAGCGCTTCTGTGATCTTTCCTCCGGCATTTGTAGTGGTTTGAATTCAAACAATGTGCACCCGAGCTACAAATCTTCACACCGACTTTGAACACCTACGGGCGAGAGACGCTAAGACAAGCCAGGAAATGGGAATCCTGTGCCAACCGCCTAAGCGCCACATACGAACAACTCCAGTTCCTGCATGAATGCCGAAAGAATCGAATCCTTCCACCACGTGTCCGATACAGACCACCAGTCAATAACCCACAAGCCAGGGACACAGCCAGGCAGAACGGATTCAGGATGATCCAGGTAATGACTACAGACGCTCACAACAGACTTCACAAATACAGACAAATTGCGCGCCAAATATCGTTAATTTCAAAAACCACCAATCAGGAATGGACCCGGATTATGGAACAGGCCGTCACCATAGGACAGGACAGACCACACACCGCAAAAAAACGGTACTAAAAGAAAAAATGGCCAAACTAACACACAACAGAGAGAACACCACAACACACACACCTGGGTTAGAAACCTCTCCCACAGACAGCTCACAGACACGGAAAGAACGATACTGGCCAAGGGACTCAACTAAAACCACAAGACAGCAGACTTCCTAGCAGCACTACAATGCACTCTCCGGGACAATGGACTGACAGAAGAGACGCAACAAACAGTGAGACAAAGTATCGTACCTCTGATAACAAGGAAAAGACAAACACACAACCTCAACACCAAGGAGAGGGAAGCACTAAAATCACTAAAACGATAAGAACATAATCATACTACTAGCAGACCAAGGCAGAATGATGGTCATCCTGGACAAAGCAGACTACATCCAAAAAACGCAACAACTACTTGCAGATACCAACACCTACCAAAAGAGGGAGTTTGACCCCACCCCACAGCTCACCAATAGGATAAACAACACACTGAGGAACCTACAAAAAAACGGACAGATAACCAGAGCTGACCTACAAAGAATGAAACCTGAAAGCAACAACACCCCCAGATTCTATGGACTACCTAAAGTACACAAACCAGACATCCCACTCAGATCCACAGTATCACTACCAGGGACACCATCGCACAAACTGGCTAAAGAGCTACGGCAGAAACTGAAACACCTGATCAGCGGATCCAGACACACACGACAATCAACACAGGAATTCTTGGACATCATCAGAAATATACACATAGACAAGGAAGAAACCATGGTCTCATTCGATGTAACGGCACTGTTCACCTCTATCGACAAAACCCTAGCCAGAGAAACAATAGCCAACCTGCTGGACATACAGAACAGACAACAGGACATTGAACCTATCAACAAAGACGGCATACTCAAACTACTGGACCTGTGCCTCACAACACACTTCACATTCAACAACCGAATATATGAACAAATCAACGGCACACCGATGGGCTCACCCATCTCTGGACTCACAGCAGAAGCGGTAATGCAGAGATTAGAACAAACAGTCTTACCGCAAATTCAACCCAAACTCTGGGTCAGATATGTGGATGACACCTTTTGTAATCATTTAAAAAAACACAAATAGAAAACACACACCGGATCATCAACGTCACACTCACAGGAATCCGATTCACTAGAGAGGAAGAAAATGACAACCAACTCCCATTCCTGGACGTGATGGTACAGAGAACACCGAATGGAGAATTCACCACAAAGGTATACAGGAAAGCCACACATACAGACCAATCCTTAACTACGAAAGCAACCACCCCAACACAAGAAGTTGCATCAAGACACTATTCAAAAGGGCCACAACACATTGCAGTACATCAGAACTGCAAAAAGAGGAAGAAGAACACCTATACAATGTATTCGCCAAAAACGGATACCTGCGCAATTTCATCAACAGATGCCTAAGGGAAAGACATGCCACAACCCAAAGGACTAGCCATACTACCATACATCAAGAGCATTTCCAAACTGACAGCCAGACTACTGCGACTACTAGGACTCATAACAGCACACAAACCAACAGCCACTCTCCGACACCAACTCACCAGCACGAAGGACCCGATACCCAGCATGAGCAAAACTAATGTAGTGTACAAAATCCCATGCAAGGACTGCACAAACACTACATAGGACAAACAGGAAGACAGCTAACGATCCGCATCCATGAACACCAACTAGCCACGAAACAACACGACCAGCTATCCTTAGTAGCCACACACTCAGATGACAAGCAACGTGAATTCGACTGGGACAACACTACTATTATAGGACAGGCCAAACAGAGAACAGCCAGGGAATTCCTAGAGGCATGGCACTCATCCACCGATTCAATCAATAAGCATATCGACCTGGACCCAATATACTGACCACTGCAGCGGACAGCTGGAACTGACAACCGGAAGCGGCAGATTCAAACCACTACAAATGCCGGAGGAAAGATCACAGAAGCGCTTTACAGGAGGCTCCAAGCACTGAGGATGTCACCTAGACAGGGGACGAAACGTCTGCAACACAAATTCCCAGCTCGGCGAACAGAACCACAACTTAAGATATTCTAGGTCCGGAACGCAGTAACCCACTGGGGTTTCCAAGTCTGAGTGCTAGGAGGCAGACACCACTGCCTCTTGCCTTGCTAGAGGATGCCGAATGGTCTATTCTATGAACTGAGAAACCTTCCAGTCGTATGACGGGTGTAGCAGGAGTGAGCCATGTCTCTGTAAAAACTGAGCAAATAGTAGCCCCTTGGTTCCCTTTTGGAAGATGAGACTAGCTTTAGGTTCATCTATTTTGTCCCCAATTGTCTGGATGTTTGTCTGGAAATCCTGAAGTCTGTCTCAGCTGACGTCCAATATATCTCTCTCGTTTTCTGGGTAGATGGCTGCTCTTATTCGATCCTGGGTGTCGGTGAAGGAACTCTGGAAGGCAAATGTGTGATCCTGATGGGGTTCTGGGCACCAGTCACAGCCTTGAGCATTCTGGAAGGATCTTAGTTGGGCCTCTTTGATGCCACATTATGGTGTTTCTTGTTCCTGCGCTAGTCAGGCCTTGGTTTGATTTGGGTTTCCACGACGTTACTGACATCAAACCTCAGAGTTAGGAAAACCTCCTGGCTTGCAGTTTTAGCATCCTTTAATGTGTTCCTGAGGTGGCCCTGGGCTCTGGGGTGTCTTGTAGTCGGTCTGGTCAGGCCTCCTCAATATTGGGTCACCGTGGGGTCAGATCTTCTTCCAGCTGGTTCAACTGTTCGGGCCTTGGTTCTGGGTTTCCATGAGGTGGTCAGGCTTGCAGGAAACCCATAGACCCTTGGTTTAGATTAGATTACATTACATTACATTATAGTGTGGAAACAGGCCCTCTGGCATCAGTAATTCAAGCCTCGTCTGTCATTCAATCTTTAAATCTGATAGTAGGTTTAAGAGAACATTATTATTAATTCTGATAGACGTGGACATAGAATTGAGGTTGAGAAGAGCAGAACAATTACAAGTTATGTAAGAATAATATTTGCTGTAGACAGCTCACAAAATAGTGCCACACGCTGGCACCATCTTTGAATGTTTTCACTATCTCACCTGTATACTATAACATACTTGTAAAGGGGTTGATAAAAATCCACCTCAGGAAAGATATTATTTCATGGAAATCAGTTCAGCGAAGGTTCACTTGAATGTTCCCTGGTATGGAGGGATTGTTGAATGAGTGTTAAGGCAAAACAAGGGTTGGGACTCATTATTCTAAATGCCAGTGAGTAGAGGTGATATCATTGAAACATATAGGATTCTTAGGGGGCTTGACAGGGTGAAAGGATGTTTCGCCTTGTGGGAGAGCCTAGGATCAGAGGGCACTGTCTCAGAATAAAGGGACACAAATTTAAGACTGCACGAAGGAGGAATTTCTTGAGGTTTGAGTCTTTAGAAATCCTTGCCACAAACTTTGGGGACAGCGTCCTCATGTACATCTAAGACTGAGAAAAATAAGTAAGTGTTACGGGGAAAGGGCTGGAAAGTGTACATGAGTAATGTTTGATCAACCATGATCCTATTGAATGGCGAAGCAGGCTTGAGAGGCCAAACAGCCTACACCTGATCATTGTTTAAGGATCAAGTGGATGAAATAGAGTTGACACAGTCAGGAGATTAACCCGATTTTATGCACAATTGTTGACCAATTAAGTTATCTGCTCGTGCTCTAATGTAGATTTTGTTAAAATGATTGCAGGGATGAAAGACTTCCATTCTAAAAATGGATTGGAGAAGTAAGGAATATTTTTTTTGGAGAGGAGAAGACTGAGAGGGGAGATTGATAGATATTTTCAAAATGGTGGTTTGGAAAGATTATGATGTCGTGCCAGTGTTAGAGTGGAGTGTACAAAGTTTAAAAAAACACACACAACACTGGGTTATAGTCCAACAGATTTATTTGAAACCAAAAGCTTAGATAGGGAGAAATTGTGCCCACTTATAATGGCATCAAGAGCAAGAGGGCACAGATTTGAACTAATTAGCAAAAGAGACAAATGATTTAGAGGCTTGTGCAAATGGTTGAGGTGCATTGCTTGGGAGTATAGTGGAGGTAGGATCAATTCAAGCATTAACAAAGAATTTGGACAGAGTGGATAAATATACTTACAGGGTTTATAGGTTAGAGGCAGGAATGGCACTTGTTCATTTGGAGAGCCAGTCCAAATAGCTGCCTTTTTTGTATTGTCACAATACAGTGATTCTTTGGTCAGCACTTGTCATTGATTTAACAGTAAAGAAACAGGATCCTGTATCCACTTGTTTGCGAATAATTTGTGTATGTATATATATATACATGTGAATGTACAGTAATTTTTGCACAATTATTCTCCTGCACATAGTGCATAAATTGTTGGCACTAGTTAAAGATTGTTGAAAGCCACAAGCCCCAGCTCCACCCACCCCACCACCACCACTGCTGCATACTTGCCATACTTATGGGCTGAGATTTTTTTCTTACAGTAAGACGAAAAGGTAAAAATCATTCAATCATGCTGATTATTTGAGATGATTTGCAGTGATGCATGTCTCTAATGAATATTCTCTTGCTTTATGCTGTAAATTAAAATAGTGATCAACACTTATTCAAACATGTTTGGATTAATAGCTGATTTGAGCTGCTGGATATAAACTGTAATATTTTAAAATGAAATATTTTGTCATAAGCCCGTGTTTGTGTTGCTTGTTGCTGTACTAATGCTCTTGGTGTTGATTTGCAGCTGAAGTTTGTAAATCCCAGGGAGCCATTTTATATCAAGCATTCCAATTATTCATTGCGGTGAGTGATCAATAAAAATCTTAAGCAACAAGGAGGCAATATCTTGAGAATGGAATTAGTGCGTGATCTTATAAACATCACGATTGCAGCATTATACAAGGGATTTGAATCCTTAAATTTGTTCCTTTCTCTTGTGATTATGCTAAATATTCATCCTGCTGGAATTCGCTGTAAGGAAAAAAATATAGATTCTTTACACTTGGATAATAAAAAGAATATATTCATATGTGGTAATTCTCTTCATTCATGTATGTTTTAATGAAAGCTATTGAGAAAGTGAAGTGCAAGATTGAGTGTATCAATGTGGAACATAAAGACAGACTTAAAATACTGTAGCTTTGCTAAATATCTTTAATTTGATTTCACAATCCTGATCACTACCAAAAATCATACTGCATAGAACTAAAGGAAATATATATTGTACTAAAATTGTGCAAGAAAGGTATGTAGAATTGATTTTCAGTTCTGGAATATACAAACATATGAAGTAGGAGCAGGAGTGGACAGTTTGTCCCCTTGAGTATTTGCTTGTTTGAAATTCCGCATTCCAATCTACACACAGTAACCTTTGTAGGCATTAAATGATCAAACATGTCTAAGTGATTTCTTTCATTAGCATACTGAAGCCTACCTTAGCAATTCACTAGTTAAGATTTGCAAATGGTACTGACTAGGAATCAGGTGTGATCCTCCCTGTCTGCTTATAAAAGAACATTATGCTTCAAATGTGATGAACATTGGATTTGAATTGATTAGGATAACTTGAGGGCTTGTAAGGTGCACAATGGAAACCCAGTTTATTCTTTCCATCTTCAAACATCAATAATCTATGGCCCAGAAAATTAATTGCATCTTCTCTCAATCTTAAATTTAGATTTTCAGAAATTTTCTGATTGTGCTGTACTTTGGAAAGTTATTATATCTAATCAGTAAATACTTGCCCAGTCCTAATTTCTTTCTCTTGGCAAAGCTTGTTTCCTCCATTATTGAATAATGTGGTAATTGTGATCAGTGATGCTTCAGTTTCTTCTGTGCTTCCTTTTAACGTGCTTCATCTGGTGAAACAAATTTACCTGGAACACTAACATTTGGAGAAGTAGAAGAATAATACAGAATGTTAAGGACAGGAATATAAGAACAAGAGGCGGCCATAAAGCCCCTCAAATCTGTTTGGCACATACCTGATCTGTGTGTTTATTCTATGTCCAACAAAGTTCTATCAACTTCAGTTTTGACCAATTCATTTCATCCTCAACTTCAGCACTTCTTTGATATGAAAATTCTGGATTTCAGTTACTCTTTTGTATGAGGTCCTTCTGACACCATCCCTGCATGACTCAGCTTGAATTTGAATGTTATTGCTCCCTTATACTGGACCTCTCCTCTTACCTCCATTCCACCACCTTCTAATTGAGGGAATACATGCCTTTTCTCTGCATTGAGCTTTATAATTTGTTGCTTTCACTCTTAGTATCATTCTAATCTGCCTATCACCAAATCACCTACGTGAGGTCATATCTTTACTGGGATGTGATGCAGACAATTAAGTGCTGTATTCTGAAATGGGACTAATCAAAGTTTTGATATAACTTCTGCTGTACAGTTTATTCTTAGATTCACTGAGCCAAATGGGTTCTTCCTACATTGTACAAATCAAGAGTTCTAAATTTAAACTTGAACCTTCAAAATGGACGCCGTTCATCTGGTTATTGTTTCACCTCCCCCCACCCCCCAACTTTCAGTCCCAAATGTAAATGATACTGGTATTTCCTTTTCTTGAAAGATACCATTTCCATGTGAAACTTGGGAATGGACAAGTACCGCATCTTTTGGTGAGGGGGAAGTTGATTTCAAGTTTTGTTCATATTGCTTTTACTTCATGAATTTATTTTTTTTGTTTAGTGCTCAACACTACATCAATCTACCTGTCCGGTTCAAACCAGAGTCAGACGGCAGATTCGAGGCACTGCTCGTGATACAAACCGATACATGTGGAAGTCTCCCTATTCGACTTATTGGTGATGCTATTAGAAAGGAGTAAATGAAAATCAATTTTGTTAAATTAAATGTCTGGTTGTACTTGAGATCTGTCTTCAAGAAGAAACTGTTCCACAGGAAACAGCATTATGTAAAATTGTATAGTAAATGTATCTTTCATGTACAAATTTGCAAATTATGCATTTTATAAATGAAGATATTTAGGCACTGGTGCCATTTAACATCAGCATAATGTCATTCGTAAAGAGGGAAAGTATTTTAGTACGCATTTGTAGTATACAAAATAACAATACCAATTTACTGCGGCAAGGAGCTGTAAAAGTTTCTGCCTCTTCCTTCATTATTGTATAATTTGAAATATTTTGCACAAGCTTCATTTTTGTGGCTGTTTTATGTACATTTGAAATAGTTCTTGCTGTATATTTGAAATAAAGTTAGTATGGGCAATTAATTTATCAAGATATCTCATGTTTTTCTTAAATCCACATACTGCAGGTGACGTAACTTAAAGGATTTTATTGCTGTACTTGAAGCAGTCAATAAAATGGAGCTAAAAACTAAAAAGTTTCTTCCTATTAATGTAAAAGCAAAGTGCTGGAGAAATTTAAACAAACATGTCTACATTTGTGGCGAGTGAAACAAAGTTTTAAGTCTGATATAACTCTTTGAAACTAAGAATTAATTGCTTAGTCACACAGAACTTGCACATTACAAAAGGAGAAAGAAGCAAAGTTTTTTTTTGTCTTGCACTGAAGACTAAGATGCAGACTTGGAAAAAGGAGCATCAAATCATCACTCCGTGTATATTGCACAGATGTGTGAAACAGTCAATGCTTACCACTTCTGAACAACAGCCAGTGTAGCTTTAGACTACCCTGGAAGGGAAGACATCTCAAACATTTGAACTACGTGTGAAGCCAGCTGTGTCTCACTGCTACCTCGCAATAATACAAATTGTTTACTCCACTAACAGGATGCTGCCTTGGAATCAAAAAGGTATTTTGCATACAACACACGAGTATTTTGGCAAATTTCAGTATTGGGGTGATGCCAGCTATTTAAGCCATAGGTCCCAATGACTGGAAGACTATCAAACACTGCCTCCTAGATCATTTGCAATGGGCTGTATGCTGATCGTGTTCAACCAACCTGAGCATCCAACTATCAGAGCATTAGGTATGATTCAGCTTTTGGACATGATGTATTAAATAAACTTTGGTATCCGTTTAAGGTTATATTTGGGTTTGCAATATCATGTGTGCTGGCAACTACCTACATTAATACTGCACCTTGTTTTATGTAGGTGCAGAAATTTGCACATACACTGCATCTTTTTCATTGGGAAGTTTCAAAAAAAGGCTTGTGGAGACTGGCAATCAGCTGTATTCCCATGGCAACACCTTGACCAATCCGTTTTCAGACCAGGCAGTGGAATTAAGATTGATGATTAACTGTTGCTGTTGCATCACCATGCAAATGAAGACCCAATCAATCAGCACCCTTTTTTCATGCTGTTTAAATTGGTATCCAATTTTTCAAATCTTTGCATCCTAATTTCTGATAACTGCAAGATGACCTTCAACACTACTAAAAGTAGACAAGTTGAAGTATTTTTCTATATTTTATTGAAGGTATGGGGCTCTATACCTATCTTTCGGCCTGCGATTGCACTGTCCAATTATGAGCAATTTTTAAATGGAATATTGTTTCTGCAGTAATGCACTAGTTTGATTTTCTGATATTGGCAGATTTTGAAGAGGCTCAATTCTTAGTATTCATTCTCTTAGTATAACCAATGACTTTCTGGTAGGTAGGTGAAAGTGAGGACTGCGAATGCTGGAGATTAGATTCAAGATGAGAGTGGTGCTGGAAAAACACAGCAGGTCAGGCAGCATCCGAGGAGCAGAAATATCAATGTTTCGGGCAGGAGTCCTTCGTCGGCAATGAGGCTGTAAACCTCGGGGGTGGAGAGATAAATGGGAGGGAGTGGGGCTGGGGAGAAGGTAGTTGAGAGTGCAATAGGTGAATAGAGGAAGGGGTAAAAGTGATAAGTTGGAGAGGGTGGAGTGGATAGGTAAGAAGGTAGATTGACAGGTCTTAAGGATGGCGCTGAGCTGGAAGTTTGGAACTGGGGTAAGGTGGGGGAGAGGGGAAATGAGGAAACTGGTGAAGTCCACATTGATGTCCTGGGGTTGAAGAGTTCTGAAGCAGAAGATGAGGTGTTATTCATCCGGGTGTCAGGTGGGGGGAGTGGCTGTGGAGGAGACCCAGGACCTGCTTGCTCTCAGCAGATTGGGTGGGGGTGTTAAAATGTTCGGTCACAGGGCAGTGGGGATGATTGGGGAGAAAGTGAGGACTGCAGATGCTGGAGATCAGAACTGAAAATGTGTTGCTGGAAAAGCGCAGCAGGTCAGGCAGCATCCAAGGAACAGGAGAATCGACGTTTCGGGCATAAGCCCTTCAGGAAGGGCTGAAGAAGGGCTTATGCCCGAAACATCGATTCTCCTGTTCCTTGGATGCTGCTTGACCTGCTGCGCTTTTCCAGCAACACATTTTCTGTGGGGATGATTAGTGCAGGTGTCACGGAGATGTTCCCTAAAGCGCTCTGCAAGAAGGTGTGGGCGCAGGATTTGCAATTCCTGCGGTGGCAGGGGAGGGTGGATTGTTGGAGGACGTGGACCTGACCAGGTAGTCACAGAGGGAACACAATGTGGATGGGGTGGAGAGGCGCTCTGCAAGAAGGCGCCTGCTGTGTTTTTCAAGCACCACTCTCATCTTGAATCTAAGCTCCAGCATTCGCAGTCCTCACTTTCACCTACCTAGCAGAAAGTCATTGGTTATACTGTCAAGCCGCCCAGTCTCTGGAGCAACTGATACAATACATGACATTAGTGGGAGTGCAGGTGAAACTTTGATGGATGTGGAAGGTTCCTTTGGGGCCTTGGATGGAGGTAAGGGGGGGGGAGGTGTGGGCGCAGGATTTGCAATTCCTGCGGTGGCAGAGGAAGGTGCCAGGAGGGGAGGGTGGATTGTTGGGGGATGTGGACCTGACCAGGTCGTCACAGAGGGAACTATCTTTGTGGAAAGTGGATGGGGTGGAGAGGGAAATATATCCCTGGTGGTGTGGTCGGTTTGTAGGTGGTGGCAATTAATGCGGAGATTGGTGGGGTGGAAAGTGAGAACTGGGGGTTCTGTCTTTGTTGCGTTTGGAGGGGTGGGTTTTGAGGGCGGAGGTGTGGGACGCAGATGAGATGTGTTGGAGGGCATCTTCGACCATGTGGAAGGTGGAAGGGGAAATTACGATCTTTAAAGAAGGAGGCCATCTGGTGTGCTCTGTGGTGGAATTGATCCTCCTGGGAGAAGATACGGTGGAGATGGAGGAATTGGAGATGGGAATACAGGATAGCATTTTTGCAGGAGGTCGGGTGGGAGGAGGTGTAATCCAGGTAGCCGTGGGAGTTGGTGGATTGATTAAAAAATGTTGGTATTGAATCGGTCATCATTGGTGGAAATGAAGAGGTCAAGGAAGGGAACGGAGGTGTCTAGAGATGGTGTACATGTGAATTTAAGATCGGGATGAAATGTGTTGGTGAAATTGATGAACTACTCAACCTCCTCATGGGAGCACGAGGTGGCGCTGATGGACTCATCAATGTAGCGGAGGAAAAGTGGTGTCAGTGTAACTACGGAAGATGTAGCCGATAAAGAGATAGGCAAAGCTGGGCCCATGCGGGTAGGTAGATCTACTCAGCTTTGAGCTTCAGGACCTCTTCACTAAGGTTAGTGAAATATGCCTATTCCAAGTGCAATCCACCTCAACGTGGCCTGAAATGTAACATTAGATCATGTCCCTAGTATGTTTCAAAAAACTTTCTCCGTGTACTGTGGTTTACTTCCCCTCCCTACAGAGGGTTTGAAAAGATCCTTTTCACATTTTCCGAATGTTGTTTGGTACTTCAATCAAGACTTTTTTTCTCATCCAGTCAGGAGCTATGCCTCTGAAGTCCAGCCCTCCTTAGGCTGCTGTGATCTCCAGAATCCTTTTTTGCTTTTAGTAAGTTTCCAACATCTGCAGTAATTAGCTCCTACTTATTGTGACTCATTGTCTTCGATGCAAATCTCTAACAATAGGCTTGGCTTCTCACATCTCGATCTGTTCCTTTCAGTTTCTCGCAAATGCAAAAAAATCAGGTCACCTGCCTCTACCTTTACAGAATTAATCAATAATTGAGGACATTTTCATTTCTTGAGCTTAATTTCAGGTTACCATCTAGCATTCAATGCAACAGTTCTTCTTACAGTTATAAGATGCTCTCATTTCCTGATAGGTGTCATGGGAGATCCCAATTCTTTTTTGATTTTAAAAGCAGTTGTAGTTTGATCTATTAGAATCATGTGGGGAAGAAGTAGTCACTGAATTGCTCTGTGAACCAGATTAATTGTAACATTTTTTGGCCTGGGAAGCAGTTTACTTGCCTGTCTTATTACGAAGATGGAAAAATGGCAAAACATAAAATAGCTTCTTGAATTTTGTGCCAAGGCTTCCCTCCCCTTATCAGATTGCCATCATTTGAATCTTCAGGAATTAAGTTGATGAGCAACTCAATTTATCAGTCCTCAACTTGAATGCTGTATTAATTGTCAAACTCTTCAATTCCTTGAAACATTTTCCATCTTCCCCACACTGGAATCACCACCTTTCAGGATCACCACTGGGGTCCAAACTGAATCTTGAACATGAGTGATTTGTTTAATCAGGATTGACTGTCAAATGTTTTAATGCTCTTAGTTCAAAGCAAACTGTTCTAGTTGACATTAAAAATGCATGCAATTCAATTTTGTATTTAAGTAGTGTAGAGTAGACTATGTCACAAGTCATTATCTAAATTAAGTGGCACGTTTTACCACATCTAACTCATTAAATATTCATTATAAAAGAAAGGTTGTGGTTTCCTGAGACAGTTAGCTATGTTACACAGTTCAGAGAGCCAATTTTAATAGAATATAGTTGGAACTTTTTATATTTGGATTATTTCTCATTTGTGCAAAACTACCACTTTCTCAATATTTGTTTCCTGTAATAACCTATGCAGCTCAATTTATGAATCTTAATTTAGAGTCATATTATTTAGTTTGTCATCCTCAGTTATTGCATTTCTGTTATCCAAACTCTTCTATTGTTTTCACAGGAATTGAAATATATTCCAAGAGGGAAAAGGGTATAGAGGAAAAACATCCATGGCTGAGCAAGGAAATTAAAGATAACATAAAAACACAAACTAAGGAATAGCACCTATTGCAAAGACCAGCAGCAGGCTTGAAGTTTAGAGAACGCTTAAAGATCAACAAAGGACTACTAAAACAAAAGCAATGGTAAATTGTTTGAGGGTTTCAAGATAGCCAGGAAGGAAGTGAAAAATGGACTTAGGAGAGCTAGAAGGGAGCATGAAAAAGCTTTATCGGGTAGGATTAAGGGAAACCCTAAGATATTCTACACTGATGTGAGGAACGAGGATGACCAGAGTGAGGGTAGGTCTGATCAGGGGTAGTGGAGGGAACTTGCACCTGGAGTGGGAGGAAGTAAGGGAGGTCCTTAATGAAGACTTTAATTCAGTATTCACTACAGAGACATATCTGAGGACAGCACGAAATAAACTGATATGCCAGAACAGATTGATATTAGGAAAGGCAATGTACTGAAAATTTTGAAAAACATAACGATAGGTAAATCCCCTGGGTCAGACAGGATATAGCCTAGGTTACTACAGGAAATGAGGGACATGATTGCTGTACCTTTGGTGATCTTTGCGTCCTCACTGTCCACTGGAGTAGTGCCAGATGATTGAAAGGGGCAAATGTTATTTTCTTGTCCAGGAAAGGGAATAGGGATAATCCTGAGAATTACAGACTAGTCAGTTTTATTTCAGTGGTGGGCAAAGTATTGGAGAGAATTCGGAGAGAAAGGATTTATGACTACTTAGAAAACTATAGTCAGCATAGCTTTGTGAAGGGCAGGTCATGCCTCACAAACCTTATTGATTTCTTTAAAGATCTGACAAAATAAGTTGATGAAGGTAGAGCAGTGGATGTGGCATACATGGATTTTAGCAAGGCGTTTGATAAGATTCCACATGGTAGGCTTATTCAGAAAGTAGGGAAATTACAGGGAAATCTGGCTGTCTGGATACAGAATTGGCTGGCCCATAGAAGACAAGGGTGTGGTGGTAGATAGAAAGTATTCAGCCTGGACCTCTGTGACCCGTGGTGTTCTTCAGGGATTGGTTCTGGGACCTCTGCTCTTTGTGATTTTTATAAATGACTTGGATGAGGAAGTGGAAGGGTGGGTTAGTATATTTGCTAATGACACAAAGGTTGGTAGAGTTGTGGATAGTGCAGGGCTGTTGTCGGTTGTAACAGAACATTGACAGGATGCAGAACTGAGCTGATAAGTGGCAGATGGAGTTCAACCTGGAAAAGTGAAGTGATTCACTTTGGAAGGTCAAATTTGAAAGCAGAATACAGGGTTAAAGGCAGGATTCTTGGCAGTGTGGAGGAAGAGGAATCTTGGGGTCCACGCCAATAGATAGGGTTGTTACAAAGGTGTATGTTGTATTGTCTTTCATTAGCCGGGGGATTGAGTTATGCTGCAGCTCTATACAGCCCTGTTTAGACCAACTTAAACTATTGTGTTCTGTTCTGGTCACCTCATTATAGGAAAGATGTAGAAGCTTTAGAGACGGTGCAGAGAGATTTACCAGAATGCTGCCTTGACTGGAGGGTATGCCTTATAAAGAAATGTTGAGGAAGTTAGGGCTTTTCTCATTGCAGTGAAAAAGGATAAGAGGTGACTTGATAGAGGTGTACGAGATGTTGAGAGGCATAGATAGAGTGCATAGCCAGTCATTTTCCCATGGTGGAATTGTCTACCATGTGGGAGCATAATTTTAAGGTAATTGGAGGAAGGTTTAAGGGAGATGTCAGAGGTAGGTTCTTTACACAAGGAGTAATGGGTGTTAGGAATGCACTGTCAGAAGTGGTAGTAGAGTCAGATATGTTAGGGACATTTAAGCGACTCTTGGATGGCACATGGAAGACCGTACAATGAAGCGTATATAGGTTAGTCTGATCTTAGAGTAGGATAAAAGGACAGCACAATATCAAGGGCTAAAGGATTTGTACTGTGTTGTACTGTTCTATGTTCTAAATTATGAAGAAAACTAATGCAAAATATAAAAACAGATAGCAAAAGCTTCTGTAAGTTTCTATACTATTTTGAACCTTTGGAATAGAATAGACTTTATCAAGTATCCAATTGCTTGCCAAACAGCAAGTTTCTTCCACTATAGTAAAATAAGAACCAATTCCTACAAGATTAGTAACAAGAAAATGCAACGAAGAATCTCCCCATTTTCCCTCACTCTTTTTACTCACCCAACCCCCACATTCATTGCTAAGTCATATTGCAATGTTTGTATTTTGAGTTAACTTACCCAAGTAAAGAAAAACACAATTAAGGAAACTTGGCTCAAACTAACTAACATTGAGTATCAGAGTTGGGAGGTCATATTGCAGCTGTATAGAACATTGGCTAGGCCACTTCTGGAATATTGCATTCAGTTCTGATCTCCCTGCTATAGGAAAGATGCTGTTAAACTTAAAAGGGTTCAGAAAAGATTTACAAGGGTTGGAGGGTTTGAGCTATAGGGAGAAGCTGAATAGTCTGGGGCTATTTTCCCTGGAGCATCAGAGGCTAGGGGGGTGACCTTATAGAAATTTATAAAATCATGAGTAGCAAGGAATGGGAGAGTAACCAGGTTTTTTTCCCCTAGTGTGGGAAAGTCTAAAACTACAGGGCCTAGGTTTAAGGTGAGAGGGGAAAGATTTGAAAAGGACTTAAGGAGGGTAGCGTGTGTATGGAATGAGCTGCCAGAGGAAGTGGTGAAGGCTGGTACAATTACAACATTTAAAAGGCATGGGTATATGAATAAGAAGGGTTGAGAGGGATATGGGCCAAACGGGACAAGATTTAATTTAGGATATCTGGTCGGCAAAGGGTCTGTTTCCATTCTGTACAGCTCTATGACTAACTAAATTTGCTCTTAAATAAAGACCTTCTCTATCCCTGTTTAAACTTGGATGTAATGAAAATTTAAGCAGCAAATTTCAGTTAAATGTTAAATACAAAATCAGATTTTTAGAAAGAGATTGAGTTTCCTTCCTCAAATAAGTTCTAGAACACAAGTTACTTCTCACCATCTTTGCTCATAGGCAAAGCTTCTCCTGCGTTGTATGTTTTCAATTGCTTTCACTTAAATTGCACTGTCACTTTTATAGCCAGAGCATTTCTACTAATGGCTTATTTTCCTTCCCCTGGAGTATCCTCAGTCTGTCTTTGGCTCATTCTTCATTTCATCTTGAGGGACATCACCTGGAGAGACAGGGAGTGAACAGCATGTGAGCTAACTGAGCTTAGCTTTGCTGAGTGGGTTAATTTTATTGAAAAGTTGAAGTTTGCTGCCTGTTATTTGTAAATTCAAAGGGAAAGTTGCAAATATAATACCCAAATTATTTCATTGCCTTTCAAATTTAATAGTGTGTATATGGGTTTCCTGTTTTCTTTTAAACTGGCATTTAGACCAGAGTGATTAAATTACTACCATTGGAAACTGAATTTGTCTCTTCAGCCTCCTAGAAAACTGGCTGCCTGGTGACTACTGGATTAGAGTGGTGCTGGAAAAGCACAGCTGGTCAAGCAGCATCCGAGGAGGACTTAGATTAGATTCCCTACAGTGTGGAAGCAGGCCCTTCGGCTCAACTAGTCCACACCTACCCTCCGAAGAGTAACCCACCCAGACCCATTCCCCTCCAACTAATGCACCTAACAGTACAGGTAATTTAGCATAGCCAATTCACCTGACTTGCACATCTTTGGACTGTGGGAGGAAACCGGAGCACCCGGAGGAAACCCACACAGACATGGGGAGAATGTGCAAACTCCACACAGACAGTCACCCAAGGCTGTAATCGAACCTGGGACCTTGGTGCTGTGAGGCAGCACTGCTAACCACTGAGCAACCATGCTGCCTGACTGGCTGTGCTTTTCCAGCACCACTCTAATCTAGACTCTGATTTCCAGCATCTGCAATCCTCACTTTTGCCTCCCTGGTGACTACATTTTACAAATGGCTTTAAAAGTTGTTAATGATGTATTAAAAATAAATTTAATCATATTCAGGAGTGAATATGGGATTGAAGCCCATAAAGTCCAAGATAGCATTGAAGTTTATCACTTGTTGGGGAGGAGGGGGGATTTCTTGTTGCTGCTGAGCTTCTCTTCAGCTATTTCTCCTCTTCTAAAAATGAATGGCCTTGTGTATCTTTAATGGTGGATTTCACTTCAGGCATTCAGTGCTGTTTGTATCCAGTTCGATGGGTCTGGTCATTGTTGCTACCATGTAGTAATGGAAGGTCTACACTCTTAGGAGTGAACATTAACTGGCTTTATTAAGTGCAACTCTTTAGAAGGTGCAGTCTGAGGACACACCTGCAGACACCGATCCCAATTACATATATTTTAACATCTCTACAATATAGTTCCTTTTGTATGTTGCTCAGTAACTACATTTAGAATTAGGTATGATTAATATTTTACATATCCCTGTAAATTGCAGTTTACAGCAATGCATAAATTCTGGTTCTGTTCTTCTCCAGCTGGGTTTCTTGGAATGAAAGAAAAGTGATCACTATCCTCAACATTTTGTCTCTAGGTCTATCTAGAATGCATCCACTGACACATCAAGTATCTGACAGCTGATTGTAAGTCATAGCTGAGACATTGATTAGATTAGATTAGATTCCCTACAGTGTGGAAACAGGCCCTTCAGCCTAACAAATCCACACTAACTCTCTGAAGAGTAATCCACCCAGACTCATTTCCCTCTGACTAATGCACCTATTTAGCATGGCCAATTCACCTGACCCTCACATCTTTGGACTGTGGGAGGAAACCAGAGCACACGGAGGAAATCCATGCAGACACGGGGAGAATGTGCAAACTCCACACAGACAGTTGCCCGAGGCTGGAATCGAACCTGGGTCTCCACTGAGCCACTGTGCTGCCTCATTGTGAGTGCTTATTATGTTGACTTCATCTGTGAAGGTACCAGACAAAATAAGTAGGTGCTGTGAGCAAGATTGGGAAAGGAAGACAAATAGCAACGCATCTAACAGCATTCACATTGCTGCTCAAGATGCAAAGGATCCATATAGAGGTGTTATATTCAGTTATTACCACAACTGATCTATGTAACAGTTACATGCAACAACCAGTCTCATCAACTAAGCTATAGTCGATTCAACATGAACCTACCAATGCACACATAGGTTACCTATGTATTGTTTTACCAATAAGACTATATACATACAACATAACTATGAAATTTTGCATACAAACTGACTCTAATATCTGTAAATAGATTCAGTTCAGATTTGTGAGATTATTACATCACATCCTGTGTAATGAGAATAATTGACAACAGCTCAAGATGCACATCTTTAAAGATACATATACATTATATAACAATTTGGGGTGGTTCTGTGGTTAGCACTGCTACCTCAAAGCATCAGACACCCAGTTTAAATTCCGCCCTCAGGAATTTGCACATTCTCCCCGTGTCTGCATGGGTTTCTTCTGGGTGCCCCAGTTTCCTTCCACAGTCCAAAAATCTGTGGATTGGCCATGCTAAGTTGCCCATAGTGTCCAGGGATGTGCAGGCTAGATGGATTAGCCATGGGAAGTGGAGGGCTACAGGGATAGGGTATGTAGGGGTGTGGGTCTGGGTGGGATGCTTTATTGGAGCGTTGTTGCGGATTTGATGGCCTGCTTCCACACACTAGGGATTCTATGATTTCTATGATCATATCATATAATATAAAATTAACATATATACATATAAGTTTACATTTAAAGAATTAAACTCCATAACTGCAAAAGAAAATAACATTGAGCTGAACTTTCCCAACTGTTCCTGCGCTATTTCTGGTTGGATCCCAGAAGGTTTCTTGCCATGGCTCATGGTGACTTCTTTCATGCAATCAATCAGCCACAGTTCATCTCAATAATTATGCATCTGGGGTTCATGGCACCATCCTGTTCAATTAGTCATAGAGTCATAGAGATGTACAGCATGGAAACAGACCCTTCGGTCCAACCCGTCCATGCCGACCAGATATCCCAACCCAATCTAGTCCCACCTGCCAGCACCCGACCCATATCCATCCAAACCCTTCCTATTCATATACCCATCCAAATGCCTCTTAAATGTTGCAATTATACCAGCCTCCACCACTTCCTCTGGCAGCTCATTCCATACCCGTACCACCCTCTGCGTGAAAACATTGCCCCTTGGGTCTCTTTTATATCTTTCCCCTCTCACCTTAAACCTATGCCCTCTAGTTCTGGACTCACCGACCCCAGGGAAGACTTTGCCTAGCTATGCCTGTCATAATTTTGTAAACCTCTATAAGGTCACCCCTTAGCCTCCAACACTCCAGGGAAAACAGCCCCAGCCTGTTCAGCCTCTCCTTATAGCTCAAATCCTCCAACCCTGGCAACACCCTTGTAAATCTTTTCTGAACCCTTTCAAGTTTCACAACATCTTTCCGATAGGAAGGAGACCAGAATTGCACACAATATTCCAACAATGGCCTAACCAATGTCCTGTACAGCTACAACCTGACCTCCCAACTCCTGTACTCAATACTCTAACCAATAAAGGAAAGCCTACTAAACGCTGCCTTCACTATACTATCTACCTGCGACTCCACTTTCAAGGAGCTATGAATTTGCACTCCAAGGTCTCTTTGTTCAGCAACACTCCCTGGGACCTTACCATTAAGTGTATAAGTCCTGCTAAGATTTGTTTTCCCAAAATGCAGCACCTCACATTTATCTGAATTAAACTCCATCTGCCACTTCTCAGCCTATAGGCCCATTTGGTCAAGATCCTGTTGTAATCTGAGGTAACCCTCTTCGCTGTCCACTACACCTCCAATTTTGGTGTCATCTGCAAACTTACTAACTGTACCTCTTATGCTTGCATCCAAACCATTTATGTAAATGACAAAAAGTAGAGGACCCAGCACCGATCCTTGTGGCACTCCACTGGTCACAGGCCTCCAGTCTGAAAAACAACCCTCCACCACCACCCTCTGTCTTCTACCTTTGAGCCAGTTCTGTATCCAAATGGCTAGTTCTCCCTGTATTCCATGAGATCTAACCTTGCTAACCAGTCTCCCATGGGAAATCTTGTCGAATGCCTTACTGAAGTCCATATAGATCACATCTACCGCTCTGCCCTCATCAATCCTCTTTGTTACTTCTTCAAAAAACTCAATCAAGTTTGTGAGACATGACTTCCCACGCACAAAGCAATGTTGACTATCCCTAATCAGTCCTTGCCTTTCCAAATACATGTACATCCTGTCCCTCAGGATTCCCTCTAGCAACTTGCCCACCACCAAGATCAAGCTCACTGGTCTATAGTTCCCTGGCTTGTCCTTACCACCCTTCTTAAACAGTGGCACTACGTTTGCCAACCTCCGGTCTCCTGGCACCTTACCTGTGACTATCGATGATACAAATATCTCAGCAAGAGGCCCAGCAATCACTTCTCTAGCTTCCCACAGAGTTATCAGGAACACCTGATCAGATCCTGGGGATTTATCCACTTTTATGCGTTTCAAGACATCCAGCACTTCCTCCTCTGTTATATGAACATTTTGCAAGACGTCACCATCTATTTCCCTACAGTCTATATCTTCCATATCCTTTTCCACAGTAAATACTGATGCAAAATACTCATTTAGTATCTCCCCCATTTTCTGCAGCGCCACACAAAGGCTGCCTTGCTGATCTTTGAGGGGCTCTATTCTCTAGGAGAAAGCGAGGACTGCAGATGCTGGAGATCAGAGCTGAAAACTGTGTTGCTGGAAAAGCGCAGCAGGTCAGGCAGCATCCAAGGAGCAGGAGAACTGATGTTTTTGGCATAAGCCCTTCTTCAGGATTCTTCAGAAACGTCGATTCTCCTGCTCCTTGGATGCTGCCTGACCTGCTGCGCTTTTCCAGCAACACATTTTTTCGGGCTCTATTCTCTCCCTAGTTACCCTTTTGTCCTTAATGTATTTGTAAAAACTCTTTGGATTCTCCTTAATTCTATTTGCCAAAGCTATCTCATATCCCCTTTTGCCCTCCTGATTTCCCTCTAGTAAACTCCTACTTCCTTTATACTCTTCTAAGGATTCACTCAATCTATCCTGTCTATACCTTACATATGCTTCCTTTTTTTTCTGAACCAATCCCTCAATTCCTTTAGTCATCCATCATTCCCTATACCTAACAGCCTTTCCTTTCACCCTGACAGGAATATACTTTTTCTGCATTCTCGTTATCTCATTTCTGAAGGCTTCCCATTTTCCAGCCATCCCTTTACCTGCGAACATCTGCTCCCAGTCAGCTTTCGAAAGTTCTTGCCTAATACCGTCAAAATTGGCCTTTCTCCAATTTAGAACTTCAACTTTTAGATCTGGTGTATCTTTTTCCATCATTATTTTAAATAACAAACACTTGAGCGTTTGCTGCTGCCATGACCTTCTGCTGTTCACATTCATCAAGTCAGACTTCAGTCTCAGATCTAACTTGTCCAGGAATAACATCAGCTGGGATCATAACACACAAAGCTTTCACCCACCTCCTTCTACTAACCCTTCCTAGCCTGTGCTTCCTACAGACTCACTGGGAACAGAAGACTTTTAGAGACCAGGCACTTGTTTGGCCCCAAGCAGATGATATGGATGTCAGCCATTAATAAGTTTGTGCAAATGCACAGGTGCAAGCAGTAGGCAGGTTTGTCAGAGACAATAAGTTGGATCAAAAGTTGTACTGATGTGAAGATGCCGGCATTGGACTGGTTGGAAAAAGTTAAAAATCATATAACACCAGGTTATAATCCAACAGGTTTATTTGAAAGTACAAGTAAATTGGATGTTATCTGGTATTGTGTGATTTTTAACAAAAGTTGCACACGTCCATGAATATTAATTGTACCATAATCAATACTCTTCAGTATATGTGTGTGATTGTCTCCAAACAATGGGTGTTTAGTCTATTTTTGTGGAGGGGTTTATTATTTAAATAGGTCAGTCTTTCCAGAGCCAGAAGAGGGAGGCAAAAAGCAGGAAACTATAGGGCAGTTCACCCATCATAACTCTCAATTTCCTGATATATTAAAAATGCCTTCTTTTTAAATACTTTCAGTGATCCAGGCTCCACAACTCTCCTGGGTAGATAAATCCAGGTATTCAGTATCCTCTTGGAGAATAAAATCTTTCGCATCACAATTTTAAATGAATGCCCCATTGTTCTATAACTATATCCCCTACTTGAGATTCTCCCACTAGTTGAAACATTTTGGAAAAAGACCAATTTATTCCTACTCTTTGTTTCCTGTTTCTCAACAGTTCTCAATCCATGTTAATACACTACACTCAATCTTGTACATTTAATTTTATATGCTTCTCTATTATTTGGGTCCTTATTAAAATGCCTTCTGAAAGTCCAAATAAATCTTATCCATTAGCTACCTCTTACCAAGTCTACTAGCTACATTCTTGAAAAATTCCAGTGGTTTGTCAAGCGTAATTTCCCTTTCATAATTCCTCACTGACTGTCTTATCCTGACACCATTTTCCAAGTGCTACACTATTAATTTTTTTTCTGATGAACTGTAGCATTTTCCCCAGAACTGATGACAAACTAGCTGGTCTATAATTTCTGCTTTTCTCTCTATCTCCTTGTTTAAATAGTGTGGTTACATTAGCAACCATCCAATCTGTAGGAACTATTCCAGAGTCTACAGAATCTTGAAAGATGATCACCGATGCATCCACTATTTCTAGAACTACTTCCTTAATTACTCTGGGATGGGTTTATCAGCCTTTAATTCCAACAATTGCCCCTACACCCTTTCCCTACTAATACTGATTTCCTTCAGTTCCTCCCTCTCACTATGTTGTTTTTCATAGAGTCATGCAGTTATACAGCATGGAAACATATCCTTTGGTTCAACTCATTCATGCTGATCAGATTACCCAGATGAATCTAGTCCCATTTGCCAGCATTTGGACTATATCCTTTTAAACTCTTCCTATTCATGTATCCATCAAGACGCCATTTAAATGTTGTAATTGTACCAGTTTCCACTACTTCCTCTGGCAGCTTATTCCATACACACACAACCCTCTGTGTGAAAATGTTGCCCCTTAAGTCTCTTCTAAATATTTCCCCACTCACCTTAAACCAATGCAGTTTTGGATTCTGCCACCTTGGGAAAAGAACTTGGCTATTTACCCTATTCAAGTTCCTCATGATTTTATAAACTTCTATAAGGTCACCCCTCAGCCTCAAATGCTCCAGAGAAAATAGCCCCAGTCTATTCAGCTTCTCCCTGTAGTTCATACCCTCCAACCCTGGCAATATCCTTGTGAATCTTTTCTGAACTCGTCTGAATTTAACAACATCCTTCCTATAGCAGAGAGACCAGCATTAAATGCAGTATTCTAGAAGTGGCCTAATCAATGTCCTGTACAGCCACAACATGACCTCCCAACACCTCTACTCAATGCTCTGACCAATAAAGGCAAACATATCAAATGCCTTATTCACTTTCCTTTCTAACTGTGACTCCACTTTCATGGAACTATGAACCTGCACTCCAAGGTCTCTTTGTTCAGCAACACTCCCCAGGACCTTACCATTAAGTGTATAAGTCCTGCCCTGATTTGCCTTTCCAAAATGCAGCACATATATCTAAATTAAACTCCATCTGCCATTCTTTGGCCCATCAGCCCATCTGATCAAGGTCACGTTGGTCCCGTTATACTCTGAGGTAACTTTCCTAGTTGTCCACTACAGCACCAATTTTGGTGTCATCTGCAAACTTACTAACTATATCTCCTATGTTGATATACAAATCATTAAACGATTAAAAGTTGTGGACCCAGCACCGATCCTTGTGGCACACTGCCTGTCACAGGCCTCCAGTCTGAAAGGCAACCTCCACCACCACTACCCTCTGCTCCCAACTTCGAGGCAGTTCTGTATTGAAATGGCTTGTTCTCCCTGTATTCGGGGTGATTTAACCTTGCTACCCAGTCTACCACGTGGAACCTTGTCAAAAGCCTTACTGAAATCCATATAGACCACATCCACTGCTCTGCCTTCATCGTTACTTCATCACAAAACTCAAGTTAGTGAGTCAAGATTTCTCACATACAAAGCCATGTTGACTATCTGTAATCAGTTATTGTCTTTCCAAATACATGTAAATCCTGTCTCTCAGGATCTCCTCCAACATCCTGTCCATCACTGATGTCAGGCGTAGTGGTGAATTAATTATTTGTAGCCTGAAGACTCTGTGCACCGAGATGTACGCTTCATACTTGTGTACACTTTTCCACTGTGCTTCCATTCTGTAACCTTTAGTCAGAGAGCTCTTTTGTAACACTTCTAATGGTGTATCTGCTAATATGAGCTCAATTATTCTGTCAGTGAGCACTGCTCCTGTAAAATCGCAACCGTACCCCTTGGCTCTGCCAGATTGTTGAGTAAAAGGTATGAATCCTGGAAAGTATATTCCAAAGTCAAAATTTACACATTATTGATCTTTGAGTATTGACCAATTTTATTTCTGGATTTTTAGGATTATCGTCAGGCATACTTGATATTTTCAGTGAAGGCCTTCACTGTCTATCACAATTTAAATTTTAATATCTTGCATGTTTACTTCTTTGTTTCAACAAACACAAGTGAACAAGTTTCAGAACATTATAAACATTATAAAGGTTTGTTGCCTTCTGGCCATCCTTTGGTTTTTGCAGGCTTATTATTATCTTCTGAAGTGGGTTGGCTATTTGCTCATTTCATTGCCTACCATCTTAGCTGGTCATAGTTGTTGGTTGGTTGTTGTTGACTACAATGGAGTTGCTGTTATGTTGATCAGTTTTACCCAGACTTCAAGAGTTCTGCCCATGAAGCAGTTTGTCAGCTTGAAGGATCAAATTATAGACTGGAAAGAAACGGTTTTTCCTCGGATAAATTTTAGATGTTAGGAACTGTTAGTAATTGTTACTGACTTGATTTTTGCTGTATTGACAGAGTTGAAATTTACATACTTTTCAGTCAAATCTTCCAAGAAGAAGAAAATTTACAGCCCAGGGACAGGCTCTACGGCCCTCCAAGCCTGAGCCGATCCAAATGTACTGTCTAAATCTGTCGGTCAATTCCTAAGCATCTGTATCCCTCTGCTCCCCACCTACTCGTGCATTTGTCCAGATGCATTTTAAATGAATGCCTGCCTCTACCACCTCTGCTGGCAATGCGTTCCAAACGCCCACCACCCTTTGTGTGAAGTACTTACCGTGTGTATCCCCCTTAAACTTTCAACCTCTTACCTTGAAACCATGACCTCTCGATATTGAATCCTTCACCCTGGGAAAAAGCTTGTCTCTATCCACCCTGTCTATACCCTTCATGATTTTGTAAACCTCAATCAGGTCCCCCTTCAATCTCCTTTTTTCTAATGAAAATAAACCTAACCTACTCAACCTTTCTTCATAGCTAGCACCTTCCATACCAGGCAACATCCTTGTAAACCTTTTCTGCACCCTCTCCAAAGCTTCCACATCCTTTTACTAATGTGGCAACCAGAACTGTACACAGTATTCTAAATGCAGCTGAACCAATATCTTGTACAATTTTAACATGACTTGCCAGCTCTTATTCTCAATACCCTGTCCAACGAAAGCAAGCATACTATATGCCTTCTTGACCACTCTATCTACCTGTGCAGCAACCTTCAGGGTACAATGGACCTGCACTCCCAGATCTCTCTGCCTATCAACTTTTCCCAAGGCTCTTCCCTTCATTGTATAATTCACTCTAGAATTAGACTTGCCTAAATGCATCGCCTCACATTTTTCTGGATTGAAAACCATCTGCCACTTTTCTGCCCAACTCTCCATAGAACATAGAACATTACAGCATAGTACAGGCCCTTCGGCCCTCGATGTTGCGCTGACCTGTCATACCAATCTGAAACCCATCTAACCTATACTATTCCATGTACGTCCATATGCTTGTCCAATGACGACTTAAATGTACTTAAAGTTGGTGAATCTACTACCATTGCAGGCAAAGCATTCCATACCCTTACTACTCTCATGGTAAAGAAACTTCCTCTGACATCTGTCCTATATCTATCACCTATATCTATCACCCCTCAATTTAAAGCTATGCCCCTCATGCTCGCCGTCACCATACTTGGAAAAAGGCTCTCACTGCCCACCCTATCTAACCTTCTGATTATCTTATATGTCTCTATTAAGTCACCTCTCAACCTTCTTCTCTCTAACAAAAACAGCCTCAAGTCCCTCAGCCTTTCCTCATAAGACCTTCCCTCCATACTAGGCAATGTCCTAGTAAATCTCCTCTGCACCCTTTCCATAGCTTCCACATCTTTCTTATAATGCGGTGACCAGAACTGTATACAATACTCCAAGTGCGGCCGCACCAGAGTTTTGTACAGCTGCAGCATAACTTAATGGTTCCGGAACTCGATCCCCCTATTAATAAAAGCTAAAACACCGTATGCCTTCTTAACAACCCTGTCAACCTGGGTGGCAACTTTCAAGGATCTGTGTACATGGACACCGAGATCTCTCTCTGCTCATCTACACTACCAAGAATCTTACATTAGCCCAGTACTTTGCATTCCGGTTACTCCAACCAAAATGAATCACCTCACACTTGTCCACATTGAACTCCATTTGCCACCTCTCAGCCCAGCTCTGCAGCTTATCTATGTCTCTCTGTAACCTACAACATCCTTCATCACTATCCACAACTCCACTGACCTTAGTGTCGTCTGCAAATTTACTAATCCACCCTTCTACGCCCTCAACCAGGTCATTTATAAAAATGACGAACAGCAGTGGACCCAACACCGACCTTTGCGGTAAACCATTAGTAACTGGACTCCACGATGAACATTTCCCATCAACCACCACCCTCTGTCTTCTTTCAATAAGCCAATTACTGATCCAAACTGCTATATCTCCCACAATCCCATTCCTCTGCATTTTGCCTACTGTGGGGAACCTTATTGAACGCCTTGCTGAAATCCATACACACCACATCAACCGGTTTACTCTCATCTACCTGTTGGGTCACTTTCTCAAAGAACTCAATAAGGTTTGTGAGGCAAGGCCTACCCTTCACAAAACCGTGCTGACTATCCAGTCTATCTATATACTCCTGTATTCTCTGACAGTCACTTATGCTTTCTGCTACTCCACCAATCTTCGTGTCACCTGCAAACTTGCTGATCATACCAACAGTGCCCTCTTCCAAATCATTTATGTATATTGCAAACAACAGTGACCCCAACACTGACCCCTGTTGAACACCACTAGTCACTTTTCTCCATTTCAAGAAAGTCCCTTCAACTACTACTCTCTGTCTCCTGTTGCTCAACCAGTTCTTTATCCACCTAGCTAGAACATCCTCCACACCATGTGACTTCACTTTCTCCACTAGTCTACCATGGGGAACCTTCTCAAACGCCTTACTAAAGTCCATGTATATGACATCAACGGCCCTTCCTTCATCTATCAACTTGGTCACTTCCTCAAAGAACTCTATTAAGTTGGTATGGCATGATCTCCCCTGCACAAAACCATGTTGCCTATCACTGATAAACCCATTCTTTTCTAAATATAAATAGATCTTATCCCTCAGTACCTACTCCAGCAACTTTCCCACCACTGACGTCAGGCTCACTGGTCTGTAGTTACGCGGAATATCCCTACTACCCTTCTTGTACAGGGGGTCAACATGAGCAACCCTCCAGTCCTCTGGCACCTCACCTGTAATTAAGGATGCCACAAAGATATCTGTCAGGGCCCCAGCTATTTCCTCTCTCGCCTCCCTCAGCAACCTGGGATAGATCCCATCCAGTCCTGGGGATTTGTCCACCTTAATAATCTCTAGCCTACCCAACACATCTTCCCTACTTATGTCAACATGATCCAGACTAATCAAACTTCTATCTCTAATCTCAACATTCATCATGTTCCTCTCCTCAGTGAACACTGATGCAAAGTAATCATTCAGAATCTCACCCATTCACTCAGGTTCGGCACACAGCCTTCCTTCGTTAACCTTTAGTGGACCAATCCTTTTTCTAGTTACCCGCTTGCTTCTTATATAAGAATAAAATGCTTTGGGATTCTCCTTAATTCTGCTCACTAAAGCTATTCCATGACCCCATTTAGCTGCTTGATTCCTCGTTTAAGACTTGTCCTACTCTTCCAATATTCTTCCAGGGCCCGTGCTGTTCTTAGCTGCCTAGACCTTATGTATGCTCCCCTTTTCCTCTTGGCTAGTTGTACTATTTCTCCCGTCATCCACGGTTCACGAGTCTTACCCTTCCTATCCTTTGCCTTCAACGGAACATGCCTACCCTGCACTATCTTTAACCTATCTTTGAAAGCCTCCCACATCTCAAATGTGGACTTCCCTTCAAATAGCTGTGTCCAATCCACATTTCTGAGCTCCTGCCTAATTTTGATACAATTGGCCTTGGCCCAGTTAAGTACTCTTCCCTTAGAACCACTCTCTTCTTTATCTACGAATATTGTAAGACTTACAGAATTGTGGTCACTGTTCCCAAAGAAATCCCCCACCGCAACTTCTATCACCTGGCCTGGCTCGTTCCCCAGTACCAGGTCCAATATTGCCCCTTCCCTCGTCGGACTATTGACATACTGCTCTAGAAAACTCTCCTGGACGCTTCTTACAAATTCTACCCCATCCAGACCTCTGACGTTAAGTGTATCCCAGTCAATGTTGGGAAAATTAAAATCTCCCATCACCACTACCCTATTGCCTCAACATCTTTCTATAATCTGTTTACCTATTTGTTCTTCTACCTCACACTCACTGTTGGGAGGCCTGTAATACAGGCCCAACAGTGTAACTGCACCCTTCTTATTTCTCAGCTCCACCCATAATGCCTCACTACCCAAGACCTCCATAGTGTGCTCCTTTAGCACAACCGTGATATTGTCCTTGACCAGCAATGGAACTCCACCCCCGCCACTTTTACTTCCCTCCCTGCCCAGTCTGAAGCGTCTATATCTGGAACATTTAATTTCCAATCATCATGCCCTTCCTTCAACTAAATCTCAGTGATTGCAATAACGTCATACTCCCAGGCATCAATCCAAGCCCTAAGTTAATCTGCCTTGCACACTATACTCCTTGCATTAAAGTAGATGCATTTCAGGCCACCAGTTTATTTGCGCTCATCTGCTCTCTGCCTACTCTTCCCTTTATTAATGCTGTCGTCATAATTCTTAGAGTCTCCAGTTTCCACCTCACTGCCTACTTGTTTTCTCTTCGGTGCCCACTACTACCTCCAACACCCTGCCACATTAGTTTAAAACCTCTCCAACAGCAGAAGCAAAAACTCCCCCAAGGACGTTGGTTCTGGTCTGGTTCAGATGTAGACCGTCCATTTTGTAATTGTCCCACCTTCCCCAGAACCGGTCCCAATGTCCATCAAATCTGAACCCCTCCCTCCTACACCATCTCTCAAACCACGTGTTCATCCTGCCTATTTTTTCATTTCTACGATGGCTAGCACGTGGCACTGGTAGTAATCCCGAGATCACTATCTTTGAGGTCCTCCTCTTTAACTTCTCTCCTAGCTCCCTGAATTCTTCTTTCAGGACCTCATCTCGTTTTCTCCTTATATCGTTGATGCCTCTATGCACCAAGACAACTGGCTGTTCACCCTCCCCTTATAGAATGCTCTGCAGCCGATTGGTGACATCCCTGACCTGAGCACCTGGGAGGCAATATACCATCCAGGAGTCCTGTGTTCAGCCACAGAACTGCCTATCTACTTCCCTCACAATAGAATCCCCTATAACTATGGTCCTACGAGTCTTTTTCCCGCCCTTCTGAACAGCAGTGCCTGCCATGGTGCCATGATCCTGGCAATTGCTGCCCTCCCCTGGTGAGCCATGTCCCCCAAATGTATCTAAAACAGAATACCTGTTTTGGAGGGAGATGACTGCAGGGGACACCTGCACTGCCTTCCTACTCGTTTTCTGTCGTTTGGTCACCCATTCAAAACCACACTTCCACCATTGTGACTTTTTGATGTAACGTACTGATCGTATGATGCACATTCGTAAAATAATAATGTGGGCTCTTTATTAGAAGACTAAACTATATGCACACACCGTTAACTGGGAAACTACATACACCCATCTGACCTTGAACTAATATTGCTATATACTGAGTTCAGAATCACAAAATTTCTACAAAACATTCCATGTTGGTGGTAGTGACTGACAGCAGTTTAAGATATGCACCCTTAACGGTACATGTATTTGTATCACAACATTCACCTCCTGCATTCCCATTGATGCAAAGGACCCCGCTACCAAACAACCATATATTACATATTCCCTATCAGGTCCTGCCTTCCAATTCATAATCATACAACTGAGAAGGTGCAATGCCAGCCAACAATCAAACAGGCAAATGTGTTGTAAAATAATCATTTGATGTGATTCAACTAAAGGACTTATTATTAAAATATCACAATTTGTTACTGTAATGGAAAATTAATAAATTTAACATTTACTGTGAAATCTGAAAGAGAATGCCTTTCTAAATTTAATGCTGTGCTGAGCTTTGCAAACAATACTTTGCTGAGTTCTGCAGCTAGGAGACAGCTTGGCTTTGTTTGAATTCAATTTGACCTTGCGACAGTCGAATTCAGCGAAAGCATAAGAACAGTTATGTCCACGACCAGGGGATGAGAAAATAAACAACTTGAGTTTTCCCAGTCTTTGCCCTTGAGAGTGTGATAAGAATGGTATAAGTAGAGTATCTGAATTATGCTCAAGTGCCCCTTACATGAGGCATCCGAGGAGCAGGTGAATCATTGTTTCGAGCATAGGTTCTTCAACTGGAAAGAAGCTGTAAAAGTGACAGGTATTGGGTCAATTCTGCAGAATTTGAAATTAGCTCTTTTCTTTGCTCTTGCTAACAGTTGAGTTGAGTCGATTTAATTTCTATGACAGTTACACATCTGTGTGCATACTCCTCAGAATGCGTTATTATTTTTCTGACCACTCTTCTGTGGTGCAATCCCTGCAGCTTCAGAGGGAGGCTGAGGCAAGCAGTTCAGAATCTGCTCTGATAGCTGATATTCCTAGCCAATGTTATTAAGTCTTTAGAGCCTGTCACTTTTACAGTTTCTTTTCTGATGAAGAACCTATGCTTGAAACAATGATTCTCCCGCTCCTGGGATGCTGCCTTACCAGCTGTGCTTTTCCAGCACCACTCTTGACTCTGATCTCCAGCATCTGCAGTCCTCACTTTCTCCCAGCCTGTCACTCTGCAGCACCTCTGCCTTCAACTACCACTTTGAATCTAATTATGGTTTTATTTTCTATGAATTAATTAGATTTTCGAAGATGGTCCACCAGAACAATTCTTGCGATGGCCGGGGTGATGTATATAGAGAGACTTGATTGGTTAGGATTGCATTCACTAGAATTTAGAAGAATAACAGGAGATCTCATAGAACCTACTCAATTCTAACAGGATTAGACAGAATAGATGTAGGAAAATTGTTCTTGATGGCCAAAACCAGCAGTCACAGTCTAAGGATAAGAGGTGAGGAGAAATATGTTCATCCAGAGAGTGGTGAGGCCAAAACATTGAAGACTTTTTAGACAGAGTTAGATATAGCTCTTCAGATTAAAGGGATTAAGGGATATGGGGAGAAAACAGAAACAGCACTTAGTAGGAGGATCAGCCATGATCATGTTGAATAGAGACAAAAAAAATTGCAGATGCTGGAATCCAAAGTAGACAAGCAGGAGGCTGGAAGAACACAGAAAGCCAGGCAGCATCAGGAGGTTACACACTTCCGCCAACCCAACTAGACCCCACCACCAAGAAATCTTCTTCTTCCCACCCCTCTCTGCCTTCTGCAAGGTCCATTCCCTTCACCACTACTTGGTTTGTGCCATCCAGTCCATGCCTGTAAGGGCCAGCCTGACCTCCTGGTCACTGCCCATTTCCATTCCCTTCCCACACCTTCTTCGACATGGTCATCCTCAGTCTTCTTCATTGCCACAATGAATCAGACCATAAATTGGAGGAACAACACCTCACTTTCCACCTGGGCAGCCTACAGCTGGAGTTGAGTACATTGAATTCTCCAATTTCAAATAACCTCCTCACCCATCCGACTCCCATTCCATGCCCACCTCCTCCACTCCAATCAACCCTTCCTTTCAGCTACCAATTCATTCCTCCTATAGTCCAACCAGGTTGTACCCACCACCTGTACTCACCTATCACTATCTCACCACTCTGCCCCCTCCCCACCAATAACCCTTGCCCCCATTCTTTACCTGCAGCTCCCCCTACCCCTAACCCCATTCCTGAAGAACAGCTATACCTGAAACGTCGACATCTCCACCTCCTGATGCTGCCTGGATTGCTGTGTTCTTTCAGCCTCCATAATCATGTTAAATGGCAGAGCAGGTCCAAAGGGCTGAATGACCTACTCCTGCTCTTATACTTTATCTTTCTATCATAACTGTTGTAAGCCAAATTCACGTTGAACTTTGGACAAGTTCTACTGTCCATCTTATCATCATGTTTTATCTTTTTCTGTGTCAATTCCATGGACATCCTGTAGTAACCTGATAATTGAAGAGGATTAGAAAGTAAATGATGAATGGCTAGACAAAATAGCATTTGATAAAACTAGGCTATTTAATAAGAGTGTTGGAGGTAGTAAATTAGCATGGATAAAGGATTAGCTCATGAACAGAAGACAGAGTTGGGGTAACATGGGATAGAGGAGAGATTTTCAGAATGGCAACCTGTAACAAGTGGAGTGTCACAAGGATCAGTGCTGGGGCCACAATTACTTACAAGATATTAATGACATTTGGAGTTTAATTTAGATAGTAATTTAATTTAGATAAATACGAGGTGTTGCATTTTGGTAAGGCAAACCAGGGCAGGACTTGTATAGTTATAGAACCTTGGGGAGTGCTAGCGAACAAAGAAACTTAGTGATGCAGATGCATAGTTCCTTGAAAGTGGAGTCACAGGTAAACAGGATGATGAAGAAGACGTTTGGCACGCTTGCCTTCATTGGTCAGTGCACTGAGTATAGGAATTTGGATGTCATGTTGTAGCTGTACAGGACATTGGTGAGGCCACTTTAGAGTACTGCATTCAGTTCTGGTCTCCCCTGCAGTAGAAACGATGTTCTGAAACTTGAAAGGGTTCGGAAATCATTTACAAGGATGTTGCCGGGATTGAAGGTTTGAACTATAGGAAGAGGCTGAACAGGCTGGAGCTTCTTTCCCTAGAGCATGGGAGGTTGAGGGGGTCATCTTATAGAGGCTTATAAAATCATGAGGGTCATAGTTATGATGAATAGCCAAAGTCTTTTTCCAGGGTAGGGGAGTCTGAAACTAGAGGGCATAGGTTTAAGGTGAGAGAGGAAAGTATTAAAAGGGACCTGAGGAGCAACTTTTTCATGCAGACGGTTGTGCATATATGGAACGGCTGCTAGAGGAGGTGGGTAAGTACATGAATAGGAAGGATTTAGAGGGATATGGGCCAAATGGGACTAGATAAGTTTAGGACATTTGGTCAGCGTGGATGAGTTGAACTGAAGGGTCTATTCTTTGCTGTATATCTCTATGACTCTATGACTTGAATGAGAAAAGTGAATGTACATTAGCCAAGTTTTCAAATGCACAAAATTAGGCTGAAAGGCAAGCGGTGAGAATGGAGACAGGTTAAGTATTTGGGTAAAACTTTAGCCGATGGAATACCATGTGGGAAAATGCAAACTTACACATTTTGGCAAGTACAATAGAGGAACTGAATACTATTTACATGGAGAAAGACTGCAGCAAGTTATAGAGCAGAAGTATTTGGGAGTCCTTGTGTATGAATCACAAAATACAAAAATCCAAGTTCTATGGGTAATAGAAACAGCAAATGGAATGTTGGTCTTTATTTCATAAGGAGTGGAGCAGGAAGGTTAGGAGGTTTTGCTAAAACTACATAAGGCACTAGTCAGACTACTGCTGGAACACTGTGAACAGGTTTGGCTCCCTTATCTAAGGAAGGATGTACTAAGGAAGCATTTGAGGTAGTCCAGAGAAGGTTCCCTTGGCTGTTTCCAAGTATGGCGGGGGGGAACTGTATTATGAGCAGAGCTTAAGTCAGTTGGATCTGTATTCATTAAACTTTAGGATAATTAAATGTATCTTATTGAAATATACAAGACTCAAAGGGCATTTGACACAGTAAATGCAGAAAGGGAGAAAGGGTACAGAAAAAATGTATAAGCATGTTGCTGGGACTGGAAGATTTGAGTTATAGGGAGTGGATAAATACTCTGGAACTTTTTTGTATACAGAACATTAGTGTTTTGCAAAGTAGTCACCCAATATATGCTTCATTTCTCCAAAGTTGAGGAGACCACATTGTGAACAGCGAATACAGTAGACTAGATTGAGTGAAGTGCAGGTAAAGCACGGTTTCATGTGGAAAGTGTGTTTGCGCTCTTGGATACCGAGGAGGGAGGAAGTAAAAGAGGAAGATGTTACACATTCTGCAGTTGCAGGGGAAGGTGACATGTGGCTGTGGGAGAGTGCTTGGAGTGAAGGAGGAGTGGATCAGAGTGTCCTGCAGGGAACAATCCTTGCAGATACCTGAGAGAGAAGGGAAGGGGATTTTGAGGTTGCATCCTTCTGAAGGTGGTGGAAATGCAACTAATGATCCTCTTGATATGGATGCTGGTGGGATGGTAGGTAGGGTCAAGGTAAGAAAGAGGTTGAAGGCTGAAGTGCAGGAGTTGTGTTTGATGTGGCTGAGGACCCTGTCTATTACAGTCCTGGGGAATCTTGGTTGAGGAAGAAAGTGGACATTTTGGAAACCCCATTGTCTCAAGTTGGCATCATGTGAACAGGTACAGAGAAACTGGGAGAATGGAATAGAGTCTTTACAGGAAGCGGGGTGTCAGGAGGTATAGTCAAGGTAACGATAGGAGTTGGTTAGTTTGTATTGGATATTTGGGACCAGCCTATCTCCAGAAATGGAAACAGAGAAGTTGAGGAAGAGAAGGGAGGAGTCAGAGATGGACCAGGTGAAGATGAGAGCAGTGTAGAAATTGGAAGTGATAAACTTTTCCAATTCTGGATGAGAGAGGAAAGCATCACCAATATTAGTGATATACTGGAGAAGGAGTTGTGGGTATGGGCAGAATAGGACTGGATCAAGTCATGTTCCAGTTACCCCCCCAAAAAAAGACAGGCATAACTGGGTCCCAAATTGGTACCATCGCCACCCTTTTGACCTGAAGTAGTGAGAGGAATTAAAAGAGAAGTTGTTCAGAGTGAGGATGAGCTAGGCCAGGCAGAGGAGGATGGTGGTTGATGGGGGTTTCAGGTCTTTTTTCCAGGAAGAAGCAGAGCAGCCTGAGGCCATACTGATGGGGGGAAGGATGTGTAAAGGGATTGCATCTCCATGGTAAAAAGGGGACTGCTGGACCCCACAAACTGGAAATTTTGAAACTGATGTAAAATGTCAGAGGAATTGTGCATGTAAGTGGGAAAGGACTGGACAAGGTGGGAAAGAGAGCGACTTGAGGTAGGAAGAAGTGAGTCCGGTGGCGCAGGAACAGCCAGCAACAATGAGTGTGCAAAGGAACTCCTGTTTGTGAAAATTGGGAAGGAGATAGATGTGAGCTGTGCGGGATTGGGAGACAATGAGCTTGGAGGCAGTGGGGTGGGGGGGATGAGATCACCAGATGAAATGAGTTTAATGACCACTGTGAACACAACAGCCTGAACTTCCATGGTGTGGTCATGGTCCAGTGGAAGGTAGGAAGAGGAATGTAAGAGCTGGCGCACAGCTTTTGCAATGTAGAGATCAATTTGCCAGACAACAACAGCACCACCCTTGTCAACAGACTTAATTACAGTCAGATTTGAATCTGACAACACGGAGTCCAGTCAGTTCTTGGGGAGTTAGGTTGGAGTGGGTGAGTGAGGCAGAGAAATTGAGGTGACCTATGTCACACTGGCAGTTCTCAATGAAGAGGTCGTGTGCAGGTAAAAGGCCAGAAAGAGGGGTCCAAATGAAGGGAGAGTTTTGGAGGTGAGTGAAGAAGTCTGAGGGACAGGACCCTTGACCAAAGAAATGGGCATGGACTGGAAGGCGACAGAAGAACAATTGAACGTCAAATCACGTCTGAAATTCATTAAGGTGGGGTTGCAGTGGGATAAAACTGAGAAAGCTCAACATCAGAGCGCGGAAGGTCAGAAGAGATAGTAAATGCACGACAAAATCTCTGAGTTGTTGCATCCTGTGTTCCTTGATGCCTGAAAAGAAAAAGTTTCTTGTTAGCATGTCAAATGAGCCAGACAATGAAATGGAACTGGGGTGTTGCACAGCTCTGAGCCAGTGTGAAGCATTGCTGTCAGAAGGAGAGGTCAAGAGCTTGCATATGACAATACATGGCAGTGTGGATCTCAGGGTGTTAGCGGAATGTTGAACATAACGGAAATACCTTTGATCCTGGGTGGATTCAAAACACGAAGGTTAAACCTTGAGTTGAAATCCACGTGGGGTGAGTCTGAGCTAGAGGGAGTCACTGGGGAATGTGATGTGGCTGTGGAAATGAGTTTTAGGACCGTTCCCTCTGGGACATCCTGGTCCACTCCTCCTTCATTCCGAACACATCCCCAATGCCCCACAGCACCTTCCCTTGCAACAGCAGAAAGTGTAACATCTGTATGTTTACTTCTTCCCTCCTCAGTATCCAAAGGCCCAAACACACATTCCAGGTGGAGCAGTGCTTTACCTGCACCTCACTCAATCTAGTCTACTGCATTTGCTGCTCACAATGTAGTCTCCTCTATATTGGGGAAATAAAGCATAGATTGAGTGACCACTTAGAGTCATAGAGATGTACAGCATGGAAACAGACCCTTCAGTCCAACCCGTCCATGCTCAACAGATATCCCAACCCAATCTAGTCCTACCTGCCAGCAGCTGGCTCATATCCCTCCAAACCCTTCCTATTCATATACCCATCCAAATGCCTCTTAAATGTTGCAACTGTACCAGCCTCCACCACTTCACAGAACTTCACTACGTTTGTCTGTAAAAAAGACTCAACACACCACCCTGTTCCCACTCCAACATCTGTCTCAGACTTGATGCAGTGCTCCTGCAAAATCAGCGCAAGCTGGAAGAACAGCACATTATTTTCCGCTTGGGAACTCTACAACCTTCTGGGCTCAATATCAAGTTCAACAATTTTATGGCTTGAGGGACCTGCTCCCATGGCCTTACCCCAAACTCACACATCTTGCCTTGTTATCATATGGTCTGCTATTTTACACACTATCTGTTGTTACCCACTAACAGTCTCCATTTGCAGCCATTCATTTTCCTTGACTGGTAGTTATCCACTCCTTTGTCTGTCCAACTGTTCTTCTCTTTCTTTGGGCTCTATCTCCACCTAGTGTTTACTCCTTACTCCCCTCCGCCCCCCCGCCACCATCCTGTCATCTACATAAAAACCAACTTTTTCCTAGCTACCATCAGTTCTGAAGAAGGGTTACTGGACCAGAAACATTAACTCTGATTTCTTTCCACGGATACTGCCAGACCAGCTGAAATACTTTCAAGAAATTTCTGTTTTTGTTTCTGATTTCTAGCATCTGCAGTTTTTTTTTTAAAATTACTATCTTGTTTAAATCTACTGTGGCTCAAGATAAGAAAAATCCAGGATCTTAACTGGGACTAACTGGCACACTGTATGGACTAATGCATGCTTGAGGATTTGGAAACACGAGGCAACAGCAGGTGAGGACCTAGAAATGATCATTATCACTAAAGTAGTAGTGTTGGAGCTAAAGATAGACAAGTCTCTTGAACTGAATTAGACAAGTCTCTTGAACTGAATTGAATTTATTGTCACGTGTACCGAAGCACAGTGAAAAGCTTTGTCTTGCAAGCAATACAGGCAGATCACAGAGTTAAGTAGCATAGATAGGTAAATAACAGGTAAACAGCGACAAAAACAAAAACACAGGTACAGGCGAATGTTAAGAATTTGTGAGTCTATTCAGTATTCTAACAACAGTAGGGTAGAAACTGTTTTGAGGAGAAAGTGAGGTCTGCAGATGCTGGAGATCAAAGTTGAAACTTTATTGCTGGAACAGCACAGCAGGTCAGGCAGCATCCAGGGAACAGGAGATTCGACGTTTCAGGCACAGGCCCTTCTTCAGGAATGAGCAGAGAGTGTTCAGCAGGAGAAGATAAAAGGTAGGGAGGAGGGACTTGGAGGAGGGGCGTTGGAAATGTGATAGGTGGAAAGAGGTCAAGGTGAGGGTGATAGGTCGGAGTAGGATGGAGGCGGAGAGGTCAAGAAGACGACTGCAGGTCCTTCCTGACCTGCAGTCTTCTTCTTGACCTCTCCGCCTCCATCCTACTCCGACCTATCACCCTCACCTTGACCTCTTTCCACCTATCACATTTCCAACGCCCCTCCTCCAAGTCCCTCCTCCCTACCTTTTATCTTCTCCTGCTGAACACTCTCTGCTCATTCCTGAAGAAGGGCCTGTGCCCGAAACGTCGAATCTCCTGTTCCCTGGATGCTGCCTGACCTGCTGTGCTGTTCCAGCAATAAAGTTTCAACTAGAAACTGTTTTGAAACCGGCTAGTGCATGTGTTCAGGCTTCTAAACTTTCTCCTCAGTGGTAGAGGTTGTAGAAAAGCATTGCCAGGGTGGGATGGATCTTTGAGAATGCTGACAGCCTTTCCTTGACAGCAGGCCTGGTAGATAGATTCTATAGTTGGGAGGTTGGCTTTTGTGATTGAATGGGCTGAGTTCACCACTCTCTGTAACCGTCTCTGATCTAGAATGGTACAGAAGCCGGACCAGGTAATGATACATCCAGACAGAATGCTCTTGATGGCACACCTATAAAAGTTGGCAAGGGTATTCGCTGTCATGCCAAATTTCCTCAGCTGCCTGAGGAAGAGGAGACATTGTTGGGGCTTTGTAACCAGTGCGTCCACTTCAAGCGTCCAAGAAAGCTTGTTGTGGATGACCACTCCCAGGAGCTTGACACTCTCCACTCATTCCACCTCTGTTCTGTTAATGTGTAGGGGGGCATAAGTAACATCAATAAAATCAATAATGAGTTCCTTGGTTTTGCCAGCATTGAGAGCTAGGTTGTTCTCAGTGCACCATTTTTCCAGGTCTTCCACTGTAGCCTGTAATCTGTTTCGTTGCCATCTGAGATTCGACCGACTATCATCAGTGAACGTGTAAATGGCATTAGTCTGGTATTTGGCGACGCAGTCATGGGTATAAATGTGAGTACAGTAGGGGGCTGAGTACGCAATCCTGGGGCGCTCCAGTGTTGAGGATGAAATATTGTCCCTAACTTTCACTGATTGTGGCCTGTGTGTTAGGAAACCGAGGATGCAGATGCACAGAGTGGGGCTTAATCCGAGATCACTAAGTATAGTAATCAGTCTCGAGGGGATAATAGTGTTGAAGTCAATGAGTAGAATTGTTACGTAGCTGTTCTTGGTGTCAAGATGTTCTAGGTAGGAGTGAAGGGCAAGTGATATTGCATCTGACGTGGATCTGTTGGTCCGATAGGCAAATTGGAGTGGGTCAAGAGTAGCTGGGAGGCTGGAGTTGATTAATGCCATGATCAGCCTTTCAAAGCACTTCATGACCACCAAAGGTAGGGCCAATGGCTGGTAGTCATTGAGACATGCTGCTTGAGCGTTCTTAGGTACAGGGATGATGTTGGCCCTCTTGAAACAGGCAGGGAGACGTTGAAGATGTATGAGAAGATCTCTGCCAGTTGATCTGCGCATGCTGTGAGTGCACAGCCTGGTGTTCTGTCTGGTCCCATCGCTTTCCTTGGATTCGCATGAAGGAAAACTGTTGGGATAGGTTCATCAGGACTTGTTGGAATAGGTGTTACTTCTCTGGGTTAATCTGTGAAATTCCCTGGCCAGTGAAGCAGTTGAGGCTGCCTTGCTGAATGTGTTTGAGTTAAATGTAAGTAGATTTTTGAACAGTAAGAGAATTAACGGTTATGGTCAGCAGGTGGGTAAATGGAGCTGAGTCCACCTGAGGAAGAAGTAGCTCTCCAAGAGCTTGTGATTTGAAGTAAACCTGTCCAACTATAACCTGGTACAGTGTGACATCTAACAGAAAGATCAACTTATGTTTTTACTGAATGGTGGAGCAGATTCGAGGGGCCAGATGGTCTAATCCTGCCCCTATTATGTTGTTACTTCACAGGATCATGAGGTTTTCTTAATATTAAATAAGAATTTTAAAATATATTTTAAATCAACTATCAGCTATTGTCAACTATACGTCACTCAGAGGAAATTGAGAAATGTTGCCAAGACCATACAATTAGGACATTCTTTCATGAAGAGAAATACTAAACAATCTTTTGTAATTAATAACATACGTAATGTGGAAAAGACTCCTTTCGGGAAATAGAAACTCGGTGTATTTTTTTTTCTCTGAGCAGCTTTTTAAGATGAAGATTTAGCATGATGTGAGGATATCATTTTCCTCAGACTCTTCGGTACCTTTTCCCCAAGGAGGTTCCTCTGACCCAGCACTGACCCATACAGACAGACAAACACAGACTTCCTCCATGTAACCGCCCAACACACGGGGAAAATAACAGACGAGGTGGTTCACACTGCGCCGTTTCACCCTCTTGCCTGCAGATGGCGCGATGCCGGCGAACTGAGAGCAGAGGAGAAGAGAGCGGTTGGCGGCGGGCGGAATGCAAGGGGCTTTTGTGTTTTACCTCCCCCCGGCCTCCTTGAACTTGCCGCGTCCCTCCCAACCCCCACATCCTACTGCTTTCCTCTCTCTGTCTGAATGGATGGAGCTCGAGCGAAGTAGTGAGAGGTGGAGCGACGACACGCGGCTGGCAGGGGTGGGGGTTGGGGAGGTGGGTGGTCGCGCGGCGGCTGAGAGACAGTTAGGACGGTTGGTTGGGAGGAGGTGGAGGGGCGGGCAGCAGTGCGAGGAGGTGGAGGAGGAGCTCGAGCGCCGTTCAGTCAGTGAGACGGCAATAAAGAGGCCCGACGAGAGCCGCGGGGTGGCTGACTGATTGACTTGACTGTGTGAGAAAGAGAAAGAGAGAGAGAGAGAGAGAGCGCGCGAGCGCGAGCTAGAGTGAGTATGAGTGAGTACTGCTATCATTGCATTTATCTGTGATTTTTTTTTGGAGGGAGGGGAGAGAGATTAAGTTTTTATTTTCAAGCACAATTTATATTTCTTCATAAAAAAATCCCGGCACTCGGGCGATTTCGGTGTTGTAAAATGGTTGTTTGTGGTGGTGTGTTGTGTTCCTATAGAAGCCAGACAGGGAGGAGAGTTAGAGCCAGACTGGGGCAGTCATACAGAAAGCTGTGTCTCTGTGATTAGCCAGACAGGCCCAAGTTTAAAGTCAACAGCACACCCAGCATCAGCAAAAACACTTCGTGACAGCGAAATTAAAAAAAAACATTGAAACTACAGTACAGCACATACCTACAGAACTTATACGTCAAGTAGTTACAGCACTGCAGCTGAAGGTACCTTAATTTTTTTTAATTGATGCACTTTTAATAAATACTGGAGAATCGCTTATTCGTTTGTTCTCTGGTTGCTAAATAAGGCCAATAATTCTCAGGTGCTTAATGCACCAAGGGCAGGAAGGTCTCATTTGTGTGTGTTTTAAAGTTTGAGGGCAAGTAGAGAATAATTAAGAGTTTCAAGGTGGTATCCGAGTTGCTTTTGGACTGTTGAGTAATCAAGAATAATAAACTCCAAGCCAGTAATATCAAACGTTAATCTGCACCGCCTACCCTATACCCTGGAGTTTTTTTTCATTTAGTTTATAAGCTTTGTTAAAGCAGATCCAGGATACCTATTGTTGTACACAGCATCCCTATCTACATGGACAATGTATGAAGTTCTTCATTTTTACATACTTGCAATGCAAAGTTTGAAATATAGTCATTTTGACACTGTTCCCCTTGTGTTTTGGGCAGATGAAAAAATGTACTACAGCGGAGCCTTCCTGATGTTTTGAGGCACTTGAACGAATTATGCTGCAAAGATTTCTGTTATTGGATTTTGTAGTTTCTGGTGTAAAGGATCATTGTTATCAATCAATGCCCCATCAGTGCAAGGTGTAGCATCTATGGTTGTAATGTTATCATGATTACAAAAGAAACATTTATTCATTTAATATCATATGTTTTATCTGCAAGTAACATAGAGTCATACAGCATGGAAACAGACCCTTTGGTCTCGCCTGTCCATGCCAACGGTAGCATCATAGAATCCTCCAGTGTGGAAGCAGGCCATTTGGCATATTGAGTCCACACCAATCCTCTGAAAAGCATCCACCCTCCTAACCTGTCTCTGTAACCCTGCATTTTCCCATGGCCAATCCACCTAACCAACACATCTTTACACATCTTTGGTATGTGGGAGGAAACTGGAGCACTGGAGAAAACCCATGTGGACAAATGAGGAATGTGCAAACTCCACACAGTTGCCTGAAGCTGAAATCGAATCCAGGACTCAGGTGCTGTGAGACAACAGTGCTAACCACTGGGACACCATGCCAACTTTCCCACGAAGTTCCACTTGCCTGCATTTGGTCCATAACCCTCTAAACCTTTCCTATTCATGTACTTGTTGAAGTGTCTTTTAATGTTGTATCTGTACCTGCATTTACCACTTCCTCTGGGAGTTCATTCCACATATGAACCACCTTCTTTGAAAACATTGCCCCGAAAGGTTCCTTTTAAATCCTTATCCTCTTCACCTTAAACCTATGCCCTCGAATTTCGAACTTCCCGCCCTAGGGAAATTACCTTTCCTACTCACCTTATAAGCCGCTCATGATTTTATAAAACTCTATAAGGTAACCTATGCTCAAGTGAAAATAGTCCTGGCCTCTCCCTTTAACTCAAACCTCCATTCCCAGCAACATCCTTGTAAATCTTTTCTGAACCCTTTCCAATTTAACAATATCCTTCCTATAGTAGGGCGACCAGAACTGTACACAGTACTCCAAATGTGGCCTCACCAACATCCTATACAACTGTAATGTGACATCTCGGCTCTGACAATGCTTATTCTCCTATATTGTCTTCATTGACAAGTATTTGCCGAGCCTTATACCTCTTTCCTGTCGTCCCTTCAGCTGCAGTATTGCCAACTTTCCAAATATGAGGGGGTGAGAGGGAAAAAGGAGAGGGGCATGAAGCGCGTAAGTGGGTGTGTGGGGGTGATCAGGTCGAGCAGCAGTACTGCTAGATCCAAAGGGTGTTGGATCCAACAGAATGGGAAGGTAGTTCTTTGGGAATGAATGGGGTGTCAAGTCTGCTGCTACACCTACCCCCACACCCTACAATAGTTGAATGTTGGTCATTTTTGTTTGCCATCTCAGGTACCTTGTGCAAGAACATAGATTTGACTTTAAAATACTGTTGTTGAGACCTTTGTTTTATTTTTAATTATTTTTGGTTTCAACCTCTGAGCTGAGAGCTGAAGCTGACCTTTGAGCTATGATCACCAGGTTGTTTTCTTAAACAAATACCAGCTTGCTTGTTTTCCTCGCCTCAAAGTTAATTGACTCTTGTTCAAAGAACATTCTAGACGTTTCTGGAGATGCTTTATGCTCTGTTGTTTGAAAATAAGCAGTGAACTCAGATGTAACCAGTCTAACAAAGGGAAACCGAAGTTTAAACTGGTTTTGAACTGTGTTTGAGTCAGAAGGATTGTGGCTGCCAAAACTACATAATGGAGATTTGATTGCATCTCATCAACTTTGAAAAATTCAGAAAGTGGAATCTGTTATAAGATTATAAATTACTATTTATCAGAACCTACTGGAAGCTATTTACATTGACTGATGTCTTCAGAAATACAATCCCATATGCTTGTGTTACTATGCATCGTGGAAACTGCTTAATTGACTGACCAGTTATATTTCCTTTATTTCAATTTATTCCTCACCTGTATATCTTCGTGTAAGTGGATAGCATATTTAAAGAATGTCACAGCTGTAGGGCCAAGATGAAAGAAAATATGGGTGACCAATCAGGTAGTCAAGGAGAAAAAGGCAAGTAGTGAAGGAGGCCCCTACTATTCTGTTCACAAGTCTGTTTTCTGATCAGAAAACAGAGTGTGGTGCTGGTACTGGAGTGTGTAGTCCAAACCAGCTTCTGGCACCACAAGTGGCCTGATTATACAGGAGGGGAGAAAGAAGAATGCAGGAAAGATAGTTATAGGGCATTCATTACTTAGGAGAACAAAAAGGTGTTTCTACAGCCACAGACGGGACTCCAGGATGGCGTGTTGCCTCCTTGCCGCTAGGGTCAGGAATGAACAGCATAGGGAACCCTGAAGGGAGAGGGTGCTAAGACAGAGGTTGTGGTGTACATTGGTACCAATCATATAGGTACAAAGAGGGATGAGATCCTGCATCAAGAAGGAGGATCTTTAAGGTTATCATCTCAGGATTACTGTCTAGATTAGAGTGGTGCTGGAAAAGTACAGCAGATCAGGCAGCATCTGAGGAGCAGGAAAATCAACGTTTCGGGCAAAAGCACTTCATCAGGAATAGAGGCAGGGTGCCTGCAGAGTGGAGAGATAAATGAGAGGGGGGTGGGGAGAAAGTAGCATAGAGTGTGGGTGGCACAGTGGTTAGCACTGTTGCCTCACAGCGCCGGAGACCCGGGTTCAATTCCCGACTCAGGTGACTGACTGTGTGGAGTTTGCACATTCTCCCCGTGTCTGCGTGGGTTTCCTCCGGGTGCTCCGGTTTCCTCCCACAGTCCAAAGATGTGCAGGTCAGGTGAATTGGCCATGCTAAATTGCCCGTAGTGTTAGGAAAAGGGGTAAATATAGAGGAATGGGTGGGTTGCGCTTTGGTGGGTCGGTGTGGACTTGGGCCAAAGGACCTGTTTCCACACTAAGTAATCTAATCTAGTACAATAGATGAATGGAGGTGATAGGTCAGAGAGGAGGGTGGAGTGGAGAGGTGAAAAGCAAGATAGGCAGGTAGGACAGATCATGAGGGCAGTGCTGAGCTGGAAGGTTGGAGCTGGGGTGAGGTGGGGGAAGGGGAAATGAGAAATGAGGAAACTGGTGAAATCCACATTAATGCCATGGGGTTGAAGTGTTCCGAGGCAGAAGATGAGGCATTCTTCCTCCAGGCTTCGGGTGGTGAGGGAGCGACGGTAGAGGAGGCCCAGGACCTGCATGTCCTCGGCAGAGTGGGAAGGGGAGTTGAAATGTTGGGCCACAGGGCGGTGTGGTTGATTGGTGCGGGTGTCCCCAGAGATGTTCCCTAAAGCGCTCTGCTAAGAGACATCCAATCTCCCCAATGTAGAGGAGACCGCGTCGGGAGCAACGGATACAATAAATGATATTGGTGGATGTGCAGGATTACTCCCAGTGCTACATGCTATCGACCAAAGTAGGAGAATAGTTGGATGAATGTAAACATTAATGGAGAAGGGATGGTTTCAGATACCTGGGTCACTGAGACAGTTTCTGGGGAAAGTAGATCCCCAATACTGATTCAGCTGGAGGACAGTTTAATTAGTGCTGCTAGAAGGAGTTTAAACTAGTTCAGCAGGGACATGAAACACGGTGTTTTAGTTCAGTAGCAACACGGCATAACTCAGAAAAGGAACCAAGTGAGTTCAGCCATGTTGTATCTCAAGGGAGTAAGGCAAGGTTAAATTACCTCTACTTTAATGCCAGGAGTATTATAGGTAAAACAGATGAGTTAAGGGTCGGATTGACACATTAACTGCGATTAGATTAGATTAGATTAGATTACTTAGTGTGGAAACAGGCCCTTCGGCCCAACAAGTCCACACCGACCCGCCGAAGCGTCTACCACCCAGACCCATACTCCTACATTTACCCCTTCACCTAACACTACGGACAATTTAGCATGGTCAATTCACCTAACCTGCACATTTTTGGATTGTGGGAGGAAACCGGAGCACCCGGAGAAAACCCACGCAGACACGGGGAGAATGTGCAAACTCCACACAGTCAGTCGCCTGAGGCGGGAAATGAACCCGAGTCTCTGGCGCTGTGAGGCAGCAGTGCTAACCACTGTGCCACCGTGCCGCCCATAAAAGAGTAACCCACCCAGACCCATTTCCCTCTGACTAATGCACCTACCACTATGGGCAATTTAGCATGGCCAATTCACCTAACCTGCACATCTTGAGTGTGGGGGGAAACCGGAGCATCCGGAGAAAATCCACACAGACACAGGGAGAATGTGCAAACTCCACCCAGACAGTCACCCGAGGCTGGAGTTGAACCTGGGACCCTGGTGCTGTGAGGCAGCACTGCTAACCACTGAGCCACCATGCCACCCTTAAGGCGATCTTGTAGCCTTTACAGAAGTGTGGTTGAAGAAGGGAGATGTGATGGTGCTGAGGCTAGAAAACAGCTTTGGAGTTCTCCCTGGGTGTTTTTCTTAAATGAAATAAAAGAACTGAGTGGGTGGGTTAGGGCTCTTAGACCCAGGAAGGCTTTTAGTTTTGCTTTCAGTTATTGCGAACATTTCTGCTAGCTGGTTGCCTGAACTAATGCTAGAGCCCTCTTTCTGCTGCTAAAGTGAAAAGACACGTGATGATAATACATGTTTTGCTGAATTGCATTTTTGCCAAGGGTGTGTTTGTGGGGTGCTGCCTGTATTGGAACACTTATTATTAGTGGTTAAGTAATACATTATCATCTTAAGTATTTCAGTGGAGTTAAAGTTATGTCGTTTTTTTTTGTATTTTAACTGTCATTAGAATGAAGCCTATTTTGATTAAAGCCTAGTGGTGGACACATCTGGAACTCAGCACATTAAACTAAACTTTAAACAAATAATAAAAGTTAGGGTCTAAGTTACTACTTAAAATATTTTGGTGGGGCAAAGATCTAGTCTGGTCTGGCAATGTAACATTCTAGGGTATAGGGTTTTCGGGGAGGGTGTAAAAGTGAAGATGGTGACATGTTATTAATTATGGAGTCAATCACTACAGTAGGGAGGAATGATATCTTGGAAAGATTGTCAAATAAAGCATTGTAGATAGAACTTAGGAATAAAAAGGGGCAGTCACACAGTTAGGGTGCAATTGAGGAGCAGATATGTAGTATAAAAATATCAGGAGAGTAATTATAGGGGATTTCAATTATCCCAAAATTTTCAGACATTTTGTCACCATACTAGATAACATCTTCAGTGAGCCTCCAGACAAAGCACTGCTGGTGTTTCCTGCTTTCTGTTTGTATGTTTGGGTTTCCTTGTGTTGATGTCATTTCTGATGGTGAGTCATAGAGGTGTACAGCATGGAAACAGACCCTTCGGTCCAACCTGTCCATGCCGACCAGATATCCCAATCCAATCTAGTCCCACCTGCCAGCACCCGGCCCATATCCCTCCAAACGTCTTTTAAAATGTTGCAATTGTACCAGCCTCCACCACTTCCTGTGGTAGCTCATTCCATACACGTACCACCCTCTGTGAAAAGTTGCCCCGTAGGTCTCTTTTATATTTTTCCCCTCTCACCCTAAATATATGCCCTCTAGTTCTGGACTACCCAACCCCAGGGAAAAGACTTTACCTATTTACCCTATCCATGCCCTTCATAATTTTGTAAACCTCTATAAGGTCACCCCTCAGCCTCCGACACTCCAGGGAAAACCACCCCAGCCTGTTCAGCCTCTCCCAAAAGCTCAAATCCTTAACCCTGGCAACATCCTAGTAAATCTTTTCTGAACCCTTTCAGGTTTCACAACATCTTTCCAATAGGAGGGAGACCAGAATTGCACGCAATATTCCAACAGTGGCCTAACCAATGTCCTGTACAGCCTCAATATGACCTCCCAACCCCTGTGCTCAATACTCTGACCAATAAAGGAAAGCATACCAAATGCTGCCTTCACTATCCTATCTACCCGCGACTCCACTTTCAAGGAGCTATGAACCTGCACTCCAAGGTCTCTTTGTTCAGCAACACTCCCTGGGACCTTACCATTAAATGTATAAGTACTGCTAAGATTTGCCTTCCCAAAATGCAGCACCTTGCATTTATCTGAATTAAACTCCATCTGCCACTTCTCAGCCCATTGTAATCTGAGGTAACCCTCTTCATTGTCCACTACACCTCCAATTTGGTGTCATCTGCAAACTTACTAACTGTACCTCTTATGCTTGCATCCAAATCATTTATGTAATTGACAAAAAGTAGAGGACCAAGCACTGATCCTTGTGGCACTCCACTGGTCATAGGCCTTCAGTCTGAAAAACAACCATCCATCACCACCCCCTGTCTTCTACCTTTGAGCCAGTTCTATATCCAAATGGCTAGTTCTCCCTGTTTTCCACGAGATCGAACATGCTAATCAGTCTCCCATGGGGTGCCTTGTCGATTGCCTTACTCAAGTCCATATAGATCACACCTACCACTCTGCCCTCATCAATCCTCTATTACTTCCTCAAAAAACTTAACCAAGTTTGTGAGACCTGATTTCCCAGTTCTTTTTCTCACAGGATGGTAAGCGGGATCCATGTGTTTGATGATTTGGAGATGCTGGTGTTGGACTGGGGTGTACAAAGTTAAAAGTCACAACACCAGTTTATAGTCCAACAGGTTTAATTGGCTAGTGTGCTTCCAATTAAACATCTGTTTGTTGATTGAGTTCTGCTTGGAATGCTATGCTTCTAGGAATTCTCGTGCGTCTCTCTGTTTGGCTTGTCCTTGGATGGATGTGTTGTCCCAGTCGAAGTGGTGTCCTTCCTTATCTGTATGTAAGGATACCAGTGAGAGAGGATCATGTCATTTTGTGGCTAGTTAATGGTCATGTATCCTGGTGGCTTGTTTTCTGCCTGTTTGTCCAATGTAGTGTTTGGGATAATCGTTGTACAAAGAGTTTAGAGGGGGCAGATTTCTTGAAATGTGCATGGTGGAGCTTTTTATGTCAATTTGTCGATGGCCCTACAAGGGATGATGCAATGCTGGACCTAATTCTGGGGAATGAAGCCAGACAGATGTTTGAGGTGACAATGGGGAAGAATTTTAGTGATAGCATCCACAACACTGTATATTAAAAGTTTGTTATGAAAAAGCAGAAGAATAGTCTGCAAAAAGATTTGGATTGATGAAATGCAGATTTTATTGAAATAAGACAGGAATTAGCTATAATAGACTGCCATCAGATACTCGAGGGAAAGTCTACAGCAGAACAGTGAGAGGCAATAAAAAAGGTACCGGGGAGCAGGGCTGACATGCTCCTACGTTCCACCTTAAAAGAGAACACGCCCAGTGAACCCTGGATATCTAGGGATAGCTAGGACTGGGTAAGAAGGAGGAGAGATGTTTAAATGGTTGCAAGGGAGCAAAGTGCAAGGGGGAAACCTCAAAGCAATTAGAAAAGCAAAGAGGGGGCTTGAGAAAATGCTGGTGGGCAAGATTAGGGAGATTCCTGGAGTATCCTACAATATCCAGGGGAAGAGAAACCGGGAAAGAGTAGGACCTATTAGGGACAAGGGTGCAATCTGTGTGTGGTGCTGGAGGACATCACGGAGTGTTAAATGAGTACTTTGCATCGGTCTTTACTTGGGAGAAGAAGGATGAAAATATTGAATTCGAGAAGAAAGACTGGGGTTCTTGAGAAGACTGAGGATGGTAATGGAGGTTTTGGCAAGCTTAAAGTGGACAAACCCTCAGGTCTGAGTGAGTTGTATCCTAGACTGAGAGATAAAGGAGGAGACAAGGAGCTCTGACCCCAAGCTCATGGGATCAAGGGTAACTTGACAAGTTGGACCCAAAATTGGCTAGTAACAGGAAATAGAGGCTGGTGTAGAAGGCTGTTTGCGTGACTGGCGTCCAGTGTGTAGCAACATGGAATCAGGATCAATCCATGTGTCCCTAATTGCTTGTGATATTTATAATCGACATATGAGAATGTTGGGGTTGTTAAGTAATATTGTGGATGTAACAAAGATTGACCAGGTGGTTGACAGTGAGGAGGATATTGTTAGGTTACAGGAGAATATAAATGGATTGGTCAGGTGGGCAGACATCAAATAACTCCACAGAGACCGGTATGCCATTACCAAGTCACCCTTTATTTACACGTGGAGTCCTCGACATTGCTCCAGCTCCCTTATAGCCAGCTCTGAGTGAACAGAATATCTGACACTCCTGTTTTTTTTTCCTCTTGCCATTGACAGTAGATATTATGGGCTCAAGTTAATGAATTACCAGATGATACAAACTATCCTAGGCAGTACATTTGTGAATTTTTTCTGGACACCATTACAACTTATTACTCATCAATATTGTCACATAATTAGCCAATAGCCAGATTTACTAAAACCTGTTCATGAAATACAATGTATCCCCTGTAATGACACATGGATCTGAAAAATACATACTAGAAATCAGCTATGTCATTTTTGACAAATTTCATGGGTTCCTGAAATAATTGAACAGAGGCCAGTATGCCATCATCAAGTCACCATATATACACACACACACACGAGAGTCCTCGACTTGTGTCTGTGACACTCCTATTTTTTTTTTTAAAACAATACAAAAAACAAAATTGACAATAAACAAAATAGCAGTTCACAAAAAAAAACTCTATACAGGGGAGTGCACTCCAGTATAAAAAGTGCATTGTCAGGAATAGAGGGCAGAGTTCACTCCCAAAGGCAGCAAATGCATGACCCACAGCACAAAAGGTATTCAATCTCCATGGAGTCCTGGCCCATCCTTGGATAACTAGGCCCACTCACAGGTACACAGTATACTGTAAAGGTGCAGTTAACTCACAGGGGTTTTGGGTCCATCTCGTAAAATGTATGTCTTCCACAAGGGGTCAGTCCAAACATCAAAAAAAAGTGAAGATACATACAAAAAACAAAGAAAATTAGAATCCAAGGGCGAAGCCTTACCATAAAATCCACATTGTCCTTTTCTCAAAAGTAGGAGGAGAAAAAAAATAACACAGGCTGTAACCAGCCAGTGAAACAACAACCCCCTAATGAGAACTGAGTTACGCCTGAAACACATTGTGTGCATCAAGAGTTTAGTAATCAGTCCTCACTAAAGGAACGCCACTTAACAAACTGGCTAAATAATTCAGCCAGTTCGGGATTCAGGTTTCCCCCTCCTTTTTTTTTAAAAAAAAGGCAGAAACCAACAGTAACACACTGACTGTGACCCAGCCAGCACAGAGTCAGTCTCCTAAACTGAGAAGACCTCAATCTCCTGTTTATATATATTTTTTATTTTATTAGACAATTATAAAACAGTTTACAAAAAAGTTAACATTTACAGCTGTATACAACAGCAATTTTACAAGAGAGAGGAGCAGCAAAGCCAGGCCCCAAACCCTATCATTCAACCAGTTTACAGAGAGATGAGGACAAATCTCAAATCCCAGTTTCACATATGACAAGACAGTGACAATGACATTTGTACATAAAAAGCCAATCCAGTTACATAAAAAGCAGTGCATACAATACAGACCCAGCAAGCCCCGTCCCTCCTACCTTCCGGCCACTCTAAGGCAGCCCACCCTACTTCCGGCTCTCGGTCCACCTCATGCCCCTTCCAGTTCTCGGTCCGCCCTGACACACCTTTCGACCACCTGGGGTGACAGCGCCGAGGACAGCTACCCGCCTTCTGGCTCTAGGTCTGTTCCTACGTACCATTGGGCTCTCACCCACACAGATGCGCCATCCGGCCAGTGGGCTACCCTGACACACCTTCCGGCCACCTCTAGGACAGCCCATCCCCTTCCCTGGGACGACAGCGTGCAGGGTAGCCCACTAGCCTTCCGGATCTCAGCCTGCCCCTAGCGCCTTCTGGCTCTCGGCTGCTCTGACACACCTTCCGATCACCTCTAGAACAGCCCGTCCCGATCACTCCTTTGCAGGACAACAGCGCTCAAAACAGCCTACCCACCATCTGGCTCTTGGGGCGACTGGCATCAGGGTGGCCTACCCACCCTCCGGCTTTCAGAACAGCCTACCAACCTTCAGGTTCACAGGATGGCCTACCCACTTTTTTTTCCAAAAATATACTTTATTCAGAAAATAATTTGACGGTCTGTACAGTTGGTCATGCAGTACATACGTAAACATTTACATACAGAGATCAGAATTTATCATTCATATATACAGGTCTGTACATTTGTCAATCATATATCCAGCTGAGGCGTCAGCAGAGCCCAAATGACTGCGTGGGCCCCCTGTTCTTCTTAGGCAGGCAGATGTTACACGGTGGTCTTTCCCTAGTGCGCCTTGGCGGCAGCTGCCCCAAACTTCAGCGTGTCCCTCAACACGTAGTCCTGGACCTTGGAATGTGCCAGTCTGCAACACTCAGTCGGGGTTAACTCCTTCAGCTGGAAGATCAACAGGGGTTTCGGACCACCCAGAGAGTGTCCTTCACCAAGTTGGTGATCCTCCAGGCACAATTGATGTTAGTCTCTGTGTGCGTCCTGGGGAACAGGCCTTAGAGTATGGAGTCCCACATCGAACCTTGACAAACACCACTGCATTCTTCTCCAGACTTCTGCAGAGGCACATTCCAGAAGGAGGTGTGTGACAGTCTCGTTCCCCTCCGCAGCCACTTAGAGGGCAACGTGCAGTGCAGCTGAGAGTCTGGGCGTGCATAAAGGATCTCACAGGCAGAGCCCTTCTCACCACCAGCCAAGCGATGTCTTGGTGCTTGTTGGAAAGTTCTGGCGATGAGGCATTCTGCCAAATGACTTTGACAGTCTGCTCAGGGAACCGCCCTGTCCTTTTCCCGAAGGGTCTCAAGGACACTACGTGCTGACCACTTCCTGATGGACCTGTGGTCAAAGGTGTTTTTCTTCATAAACTTCTCTACAAAGGTCAGGTGATACAGAACGGTCCAATTACTTGGAGCGTTCCACGGCAACGAGGCCAGGCCCATCCTTCGCAACACCGCGGACAGGTAGAACCTCAGTGACACTTGGTGTTTGCGTATCGGGGATCCACACACAGCTTGATGCAGCCACACACAAAGGTGGCCATCAGGGTGAGGGTGGCATTGGGTGTATTTTTTCCCCCATTGCCCAGATCTTTATACATAGAGTCCCTTCGGACCCGGTCCATCTTTGATCTCCATATAAATTGGAGGATAGCCTGGGTGACTGCTGTGGCACAGGTTTTGGGAAATCCATACCTCTGCCACATGTAACAGCAATGACAGTGCCTCACACCTGATGACTAGGTTTTTTTCCCCGTGATGGAGAGCGACCATAGCTTCCATCTGCCCAGTTTCTGCCTCACTTTGCTGATACATTCTCCCAAGCCTTGGCACATGCCCCAGCCCCCCCCGAACCAAATACCCAGCACCTTCAGGTGGTCGTTCCTGACAGTGAAGGGGATCGAGGATTGGTCAGCCCAGTTCCCGAAGAGCATGGCCTCGCTCTTGCCTTGGTTTACCTTGGCCCCTGCGGCCCGTTCGAACTGGTCACATATGCACATGCGTTTGTGCACAGACAGCGGATCGGAGCAGAAAATGGTGACATCATCCATGTACAGGGAAGCCTTGACTTGTAGGCCCCCGCTACCAGGAATAGTCACCCTTCTCAGGCTCGCATCCTGCCTGATGGACTCAGCAAATGGCTCTATGCTGCACACAAAAAAGGCAGGAGAGGGAGGGTAGCCCTGCCTGACTCCAGCTCTGACTGGAAAGCTATCTGATTCCCACCCATTAATTGAGACTGCACTGACAATGTTGGTGTAGAGCAGTCTGATCCAATTGCAGATTCCCTCTCCAAAGCCCATATACGTGTGTGATATCCTGTCGAAGGCTTTCTCCTGGTCCAGGCTGATGAGGCAGGTGTCCAACCCTCTGTCCTGCATGTAGGCGATCGTATCCCTGAGGAGTGCAAGACATTCAGTGATCTTCCTGCCCGGTACAACACAGGTTTGGTCAGGGTGAATCACCGACCCCAGAGCAGACCTGACCTGGTTGGTGAACCCACCCTCCGGCTCTCGGGGTGACAGCTTTTAGGACATCCCGTTAGCCTCCCAGCTCACATTAAGGCCTGTGAGACCTAGGGACACACAAGACAGGCAGATGATAGACCCAATAACAACACAATATAGTTAATTACCAAAAAAAGTCCTTTCAAGTACACAATCCAAATAGAGTCTTCAAAAATATAGAGTCCATTCTCAGGAATGGAGTCCACTCCAGTTTTTGAGGTGCATTGTCCAAAATAGAGTCCATTCCAAACTGCAGAGTCCACTCCTGAAGGCAGCAAATGCACACCCCACAGCACGCAGGTGTTCAGTCTCCATGGAGTCCTGGCCCAGCCTTGGAAAACCAGGCCCACTCACAGGAACACAGTACAGGTGCAGTTAACTCACAGGGGTTTGATCCACTCCTGAAGGTAAGGTCTTCACCCAAACTCCAGGATACAGTAAATGCTCATCTCCCAGCACACACATAGGTGTTCAATCTTCAGAAGCCTAATTCCAGGGCTAGGCCTCCCCCCGGAACAGCTCCTCTGGTAAAATGTATGTCTTCCACAAGGACTCAGTCCAAACACCAAAACCAGGGTGAGGGTGGCAATGGGTGTATTTTACAAATACACTTACAAAAAAAACACTAGAGCCCAAGGGCTAAGCCCTACCACAAAATTAACATTGTTCCTTTTCTCAAAAGTAAACAAAAGAGTAACACACAGGCTGTAACGAGCCAGTGAAACAACAATCCCCTAATGAGAACTGAGTTACACCTGAAACACAGTTAAACTCTTTAGTGAGGACTGATTGTGTGCATCAAAAAGAATGTCAGTTAACACTGGCTAAATAATTCAGCCAGTTCAGGAATCAGAAACTAAAAATAACACACTGACTGTAGCACCAGCCAGCACAGAGTCAGTCCCCTAAACTGAGGAGACTTTGAATCTCCTGTTTATATTTTATTAAAACAATTATAAAAACAGTTTACATAAGTTTACGAAAAAACAGCTAACATTTATAGCTGTATACGAAGAAACAGCAATTTTACAATGGAGAGCAGCAAAGCCAGGCTCCAAACCTTACCGTTCAACCAGTTTACAGGGAAATGAGGACAAATCCCAATTTCAAACATGACAGGTCAGTAACAATGACATTTTTATATAAAAAGACAATCCAGTTACATAAAAGAAAAACAGTGCATACAATACAGACCCAACAAGCCCTCGTCCCTCCCACCATCCGGCCACTCTAAGGCAGCCCGCCCCTACATACCTTCCAGCTCTCGGTCCACCCCAAGTCCCTTCCAGTTCTCAGTCAGCCCTGACATACCTTTCGACCACCTCTAGGACAGCCTGTCCTGATAGTCGCCTGGGGTGACAGCGCTGAGGACTGCTACCCGCCTTCTGGCTCTCGGTCTGCCCCTACGTACCTTTGGGCTCTCACCCACCCTAATCCGTTGTCTAGCCAGTGGACGACCCTGACACACCTTCCGGCCACCTCTAGGACAGCCCGTCCCCTTCCCCAGGGACGACAGCGTACAGGGCAGCCCACAAGCCTTCCAGATCTCAGCCTGCCCCTACGCGCTTTCTGGCTCTCTGCCACTCTGATATACCTTTCGACCACCTCTAGGACAGCCCGTCCTAATTACCCCTTCTTGGGATGACAGCGGTCAGAAAAGCCTACCCACCTTCTGGCTCTCGGGGCGACTGGCATCGGGGTGGCCTACCCACCCTCCAGCTTTCAGGAAAGCCTACCAACCTTTAGGTTCACAGGATGGCCTACCCACCCTCCAGTTATCAGGGTGACAGCTTTCAGGACGACCTAGGAGTCTCCCAGCTCACAGTAAGGCCTGCCAGACCCAGGGACACTCAAGACAATGCAGGTGATAACCCCAACAAACCACATGATTTGTTACCAACAAACAGAGTCCTTTCCTGGTACATAGAGTCCATTCCCAGGAACGGAGTCCACTCCAGTATACAAAGTGCATTGACAGGAATAGAGTCCCCTCCAAACTGCAGAGTCCGTTGCTAAAAACAAAGTCCACAAACGAGGGTGGAGTCCACTCCCAAAGGCAGTAAATGCACACACCGCAGCACACAGGTGTTCAGTCTCCAAGGAGTCATGGCACATCCTTGGAGAGCCAGGGCCACTCACAGGAACATAGTATATTGTAAAGGTGCAGTTAACTCACAGGGGTTTGGTCCACTCCTGAAGGAAAGGGCTTCTCTCAAACTCCAGGATACAGCAAGTGCTCACCTCCCAGCACACACAGTTGTTCAATCTTCAGATGCCCAGTCCCAGGGCTAGGCCTCCTCACAGGAACAGCTCCTCTGGTAAAATGTATGTCTTCCACAAGGGCTAAGTCCAAACACCAAAAAAAGTGAAGACACATACAAAAAAAAAAGAAAACTAGAGTCCAAGGGCTAAGCCCTACCATAAAATCCACATTGTCCTTTTCTCAAAAGGACAAAGAGAAAAGAGTGACACAGGCTGTAACCAGCCAGTGAAACAACAATCCCCTAATGAGAACTGAGTTACACCTGAAACACATTGTGTGCATCAGGAGTTTAGTGATCAGTCCTCACTAAAGGAATGCCACTTAACAAACTGGCTGAATAAATTCAGCCAATTTTCCTGGTGGTGGAAATTGAAAAAAAAAAAAAAAAAAAAAATTCAGCCAGTTCAGGAATCAGGTTTCCTACTCCAAAAAAAGGGAAGTAGAAACCATCAATAACTGTAACACACTGACTGTGGCCCAGTCAGCACAGAGTCAGTCCCCTAAACTGAGGAGACTCTGAATCTCCTGTATTTTTTTATCCTGTTTTTTTTTAAATCAAAATTACGAAACAGTTTACAAAAAGGAAAAAAAACTTAACATTTACAGCTGTATACAACAGCAATTTTACAAGGGAGAGGAGCAAAGCCAGGCCCCAAACCCTACTGTTCAACCAGTTTACAGGGAGATGAGGACAAACCTCAAATCCCAGTTCCACATATGAAAAGACAGTGACAATGACATTTGTACATGAGACAATACTGTTACGTACAAAAGTGCATACAATACAGACCCAGCAAGCCCCTGTCCCTCCCACCTTCCGGCCAATCTAAGGCAGCCCGCCCCTACATACCACCTGGCTCTCGGTCCATCCCATGCCCCTTCCAGTTCTCGGTCCGCCCTAACACACCTTTTGACCACTCTAGGACAGCCCGCCCCAGTACCTGCCCGGGGTGACAGCACTGAGGACGGCTACCCGCCTTCTGGCTCTCTGTCTGCCCCTACGTATCATTGGGCTCTCACCTACCCCGATGCGCCATCCGGCCAGTGGGCTATCCTGGCACACCTTCCGGCCACCTCTAGGACAGCCCGTCCCCTTCCCTGGGACGACAGTGTGCAGGTTAGCCCACAAGCCTTCCAGATCTCAGCCTGCCCCTATGCACCTTTGAAACTTTCATATGGTCCGCGTGCTTGTTCAGGACTGTCACGCCAACCCGAAATTTGTATGTTACTGGACGTGATCTCACGTTGATTATGCCTCTTACTCATACAGTCAAGAGTGTGGTGCTGGAAAAGCAAAGCAGGTGAGGCAGCATCCGAGGAGCAGGAAAATTGATGTTTCATCAACATTCTTGATGAAGGGCTTTTGCCCAAAACGCTGATTTTCCTGCTCCTCAGATGCTGCCTGATCTGCTGTGCTTTTCCAGCACCACACTTGTGACTGTAGTCTCCAGCATCTGCAGAACTCACTTTCGCCTCTTACCCATACAGGGCTGTTCCTGTGGTTGCTACACTAAACTTTGTCCCTGAAATAAACTCTCTTTCTCACCTGTACCCTGCATTTGGCATTCCTGATGTTGTTTTACACCTTGCCCCTCCTCCACCCCCATCCCCACCTCCATGTATGGAGATGTCCTTACATGTTAAATATCTTTCAACTTTAGGAAGCATTCAAATTCCCTGTTGGTAAACTTTGGCCCTTTATCTGTGACCAGACTTCAGAGAGTCTGTGTATTTCAAACGATGTGCAGTTTCCCTACCTTTGTCCCTGTGTTTGACAAATAAGCTCTATGCACGTACTGCCACTTTGAGTGGGCATCCACAATGACTAAGAATACTGAACCCATGAAAAGACCTGCATAGTCGATGTGTTACCAAGTCCAGGGTTTACTTGGCCATTACCACGAATGTGGGAGAGCTGCTGGCGGTAATTTTTGTCCTTGTGGGCAGTGGGCCACCCAGATCTGTATCCAGTCCTTGCCACGAGACATAACCTCTCGCCAACCTCTTCATTTTGGAAATGTTTTAATGATCCTGGTGAAGTTCAGCCAATATCGGGTGGTGACCTTTGCTTGGGGCCATAACTCTTGCTCCCCATAATTATATGCTGTCCTCTACTGTGAGCTGGTCTCTCTGGATCCAGAAAGGTTTCAGCACTGGTTGTGACGGCCCTTTGGTTTCCCCATCATCAGCTGTTTCAGTTTTGCCAGGACCATATCTTTGTGTCCAAAGTCTGATATTGCCACATATAACTGGAAATGTACGCTGAAAATTGTAAAACTATCACGACTCTTCCAGTGACGGTACTACGTGACGGTACTACCAGTGGTGTATCTGCAAAGCGGGACGCAGCTCAGTGCATCCTCATTTGCTACTTGACCTTTCAGATGGTGTTCCAACTTTGTAATTGCATGCATATAGTGTGAGAGACCACCACTGAATTCAGCCTGAAGCTATGGGTGACACTGCATTATCCTCTTTTAGTAGACCTAGCTGGGCTTTGTGGCCCATTATTGTTACAAATGTATGTGTATAAAGGTGTTGGTAGCACTTCCTGACTCCAAATAAGAGTGCCAAACCTTCCTTCTCTATCTGGGCATACTTAGGCTCTGCATTAGCCAAAGTCCTAGATGCATATACTATTGGGCATTCCTCTCTATTGGGCCACCTATAAGCTAATATTACTCTGATGCTGTACGGTGAGGCATCGCATGTCAATACCAGTTTTCACATTGGATTATAGAGAATGTTAGTTGCTTATTCACTTCCTTGAAAGCTTTAGCTTGGTGACTTAGCCATTTCCAAGGCTAACTCTTATTTTTTAAAGAGTTGATGCAAAGATGCTAGGATGGAGGCCAGGTTATGTATGAATTTTCTATAATAATTCATGAGTCCAAGACTTACGCTGTAGCACAGATATGTGAGCTGGGGAACCTTTGATCAATCTCACTTTATCTTCCAATAGATATAACCTGGTCTTGTCAACTCTGTATATCAAGAAGGTCACTTGGGGTGCCTGGAACACACATTTTTCCCTTCTAAGCCTGCTTGGCAGAAATGCCTAAGAACTTATACCAAGTTCTCTAAATGCTCTTTATTGGTCTTCCCTGTTATTAGCACATCATCTAGATAAATAGTGACCTGAGGTAGACCTTATAAAATGTTCTCCATTTTCCATTGAAAAATTGCTCAGGCTGAAGATACGTCAAATGGCAGTTTTGTACATAGGTATATAGATATTAATTCTAGCATACTTCTGGGAATCCTCACCTAATTGCAATTGCAAGTATGCATGGCTAATGTCCAGCTTTGTGAAGGACAGCCCCCCCCCCCCCCACTAACCTTGCATATAAATCCTCCATTTATCCAGCTGCAAAAAGTGTTTTACCATTTGTTTAAATAGCCACAAAGGTGAACTGAGCTGTTGGGCTTCACAATCAGTATGATTGGTGCTGTCCATTTCACAAACTCTGGTGATTTGATGCCTTCTGATTCCTGCTTCTATTTTTGCCTGTTAAGCAAATGGCAGCGGGTGGGCCTTGCAGAATCGTGGAATTATTTCCTGGTCAACATAAAAGGTAGCCTTAGTTCCTCTGATAGTCCCTCGACCTTCCCGAAACATTTCTGGGTATTTAATTAGGACTTCACTCAGGTAGCCATTTTATACTCAAAAAATGTTTACCCAATCTAGGTGAATCTTTGTCCACTGATTTCACCCCATCAAGCTTGGGCCTGAGCCGTTTACTACAATCAATGGTAACTGAACCAGCTGCTTCTCATAAGAGACTGGAACCGAAATTGTACCCTTAATCTGTAAAGGTTCCTCAATGTAGGTTCTCAGTCTAGCCGAGATCTTATGCAAGCTTAAGGATTGGAGTCCAGAGAAAATTTTGTTAACGACTGGTTCTGCGATCACTGAAACACCTATGCCAGTATCAACCTCCATTAGAACTGAGTGACCATTTAACCAGATATTTATTTTGATTGATTGGTTCTGACTTGAGTGTTGCTAAGCAGTTTAACTGTTCCAAAACAGTGGTGGACTTTCCAGGATGTGCATTCTTCTGGATACTGGCCTATGAGTTCCCTTACTCAATTTATATCTAATAGGACTCTTTTGCTGCTGGCCTGGATCCTGAAGAAAATTTTAACCATTTGGCTGAGGCTTGGCTTTGCTTTGGGGTTTTTCTGTAGGTTGACCTAGATTCCCTCTGTTCAAGATGTGTCCTGAACGAGGCTATGCAATTGCCTTCACTCAAGTGGTATTCCCCAAGTTCAGTTGGGCTGGCAAGGGTGTCCGCTTCCATCGGAATATCTTGCAACTCATATGCTCTCCTTGCCGGATTTTCTAATGATAAAGTCAGTTGTAGTACCTGTTTGAAGTCCTGTTGGGCTTTAGTAGGCATTTTTTTCGTGGTTACATCATTAATCCCACATATCAAATGGTGTCTCAGCATCTCATTAAGGGTTAAACTAAAATCATCTTAACCTAGTTAAAAATCCCAATGTGGATTCCCCTGGTTCTTGAATTGCTGAGTAAAACTGATAGCATCTCTGAGTTGGATAGTACCGAGGAAATCCTGCATTGATATCATGGAGTGGGGACTATTAATCCTGAATACCTCATAATCGTTTTCTTTTATGTTAGGTCTGATTCCAAACAGCGGAAAGTATTTTCCCAATTCACATTGACTCTGGTTTCGTTCACTGGAGCTTCATGATGCCACATCTCATCAAAGGAGGCTTGATGTCAAGGGCAGTTACACTCACCTCACCTTTGGAGTTCAACTTTTTTGTCTATGGGGGAACTCAAATTGAGCATTAGTTAGTAAGGCACTGTGAAACAAGTGCTGCTTGATAGCACTACTGATGACTCCTTCCACTTTTGGCTGATTGTTTCAAATGCTTTAATTTGAATACTTGGACAGCCAGTGTGGATACAATGGGCTTAATGGCATCATTCTGCATTGTGATTTTTTTTTTTTGCTGGGCTCCTTCCTTCATTGGGAATGGGACATTTGTGGAACCTCTTCTTTGCCCTAATTGTCCATCACTACATATGACTGGATGTTGCAAGACTGCAGAGCTTTGATTTGATATTCAGGTTGAGGAATTGCTTGCTTTTGCTGTTGATGTAGCTTCACCAAGTAGACACCCTATTTTTTGATGTGCCTGGTGCTGGTTCTGGCATGTCCTCTTGCAGTTGTGTGTAAATTGAAATTTGACAATAACACAATCTCTTGCACTCTTTCTCAAATCCAAGTTTGCAGATAACATAAAGAGCTATGTAGAGAATAAGAATGAAGAATAGTCATAATGGACCCAATGTTAACTCTGTTTTTCTTCCACAGATGCTGCCAGACGTACTGAGTTTCTCCAGCATTTTCCATGAGGATATCTCTTCTGATTGAGGATTCTAGGACTAAGGGTTGTACTCTACATTTTACAGCCAGGCATTTCAGCAGTGAAATTGGGAAGCACTTCCACATATAATGGGTAGTAGAAGTTCAGAACTTTGTTACACAAACAGGAATTCATGCTGGATCAATGATTCATTTGAAATTTGACATTGATAGATTTTTATTATCTAAATGTATTTAAGGACATGGTACACAGTTCAGTCATACTGTAGGGAAAAGTGTCCTGTAGCAGTAAAGCAATCTGGAAAGAGTATCCTGCAATAGCATCGCATTGAAACATGTTGGGTAAAGCATCCCACAGTCAGCAATGCAATGAAGCAGTATGTAACTACCAACTTGACCTCCACCTGAGAAGCTCCAAACCAGGAGCAGAACATGACAGCAACTCTGTCCAATTCAGAACCAGACCTGCCTGGTTTTGTCCTTGCCGCAGTGACCACAGAGAGGAACAGGGTAGCTACCTCAGCCCGCAAGGGTACAATAGTTTGTCCAAAACAGAGGGATCTTGCCCAATGACAGGAGCATGGGTGAATGGATATTGGACACTTGTAATCTAAAATAATCTTAAATGGGTTTAAAAATTGCCAACGTTAACATGCTTAGTGTTAAATTCACAACACTGTGTTTACACGAAGATTTGTAGCTCGGGTGCTCGTTGTTGTGGTTCTGTTCGCCGAGCTGGAAGTTTTTGTTGCAAACGTTTCGTCCCCTGGCTAGGCGACATCATCAGTGCTTGGGAGCCTCCTGCGAAGCGCTTCTTTGATGTTTCCTCCGGTGTTTATAGTGGTCTGTCCCTGCCGCTTCTGGTTGTCAGTTTCAGCTGTCCGCTGTAGTGGTTGGTATATTGGGTCCATATTTGTTGATGGAGTTTGTGGATGAATGCCATGCCTCTAGGAATTCCCTGGCTGTTCTCTGTCTGGCTTGCCCTATGATAGTAGTGTTGTCCCAGTCGAATTCATGTTGCTTGTTGTCTGCGTGTGTGGCTACTAAGGAGGAGAAAGTGAGTCTGCAGATGCTGGAGATCAAAGTTGAAACTTTATTGCTGGAACAGCACAGCAGGTCAGGCAGCATCCAGGGAACAGGAGATTCGACGTTTCGGGCACAGGCCGAAGAAGGGCCTGTGCCCGAAACGTCGAATCTCCTGTTCCCTGGATGCTGCCTGACCTGCTGTGCTGTTCCAGCAATAAAGTTTCAACTGTGTGGCTACTAAGGATAGCTGGTCGTGTCGTTTCGTGGCTAGTTGATGTTCATGTATGCGGATTGTTAGCTGTCTTCCTGTTTGTCCTATATAGTGTTTTGTGCAGTCCTTGCATGGTACTTTGTACACTACATTCGTTTTGCTCATGTTGGGTATCGGGTCCTTCGTTCTGGTGAGTTGTTGTCTGAGCGTGGCTGTTGGTTTGTGTGCCGTTATGAGTCCTAGGGGTCGCAGTAGTCTGGCTGTCAGTTCCGAGATGCTCCTGATGTATGGTAGTGTGGCTAGTCCTTTTGGTTGTGGTATGTCCTCGTTCTGTGGTCTTTCTCTTAGGCATCTGTTGATGAAGTTGTGCAGGTATCGTTTTTGGCGACCCCACACCACAACTCACCAATAGGATAAATAACACACTAAGGAATCTACAAAAAAACGGACAGATAACCAGAGCTGACCTACAAAGAATGAAACCGGAAAGCAACAACACCCCCAGATTCTATGGATTACCTAAAGTACACAAACCAGACATCCCACTCAGACCCATAGTATCACTGCCAGGGACACCATCATACAAACTGGCCAAAGAACTACAACAGAAACTGAAACACCTGGTCAGCGGATCCAAACACTCTATACAATCAACACAGGAATTCTTGGACATCATCAGAAATATACACATAGACAAAGAAGAAACCATGATATCATTCGACGTGACGGCACTGTTCACTTCGATTGACAAAACCCTAGCCAGAGAAACAATAGCCAACCTACTGGACATACAGAACAGAAAACAGGACGCTGAACCTATCAACAAAGACAGCATACTTAAACTACTGGACTTGTGCCTCACAACACACTTCACATTCAACAACCAGATATACGAACAAATCAACGGAACACCCATGGGATCACCAATCTCGGGACTCATAGTAGAGGCAGTTATGCAAAGGTTAGAACAAACAGTCCTACCACAAATTCAACCCAAACTCTGGGTCAGATATGTCGATGACACGTTTGTAATCATTAAAAACACGGAAATATAAAAAACACACCGGATCATCAACGCCACACTCACAGGAATCCGATTCACGAGAGAAGAAGAAGAGGATAGCCAACTCCCATTCCTAGACGTGATGGTACAGAGAACACCGAACGGAGAATTCACTACAAGGGTATACAGGAAAGCCACACACACAGACCAAGTCCTAAACTATGAAAGTAACCACCCCAACACACACAAACGAAGCTGCATCAGGACACTATTCAGAAGGGCCACAACACACTGCAGTACACCAGAACTGCAAAAAGAAGAAGAGGAACACCTATACAAGGTATTTACCAAAAACGGATACCCGCGCAACTTCATCAACAGATGCCTAAGAGAAAGACCACAGAACGAGGACATACCACAACCAAAAGGACTAGCCACACTACCATACATCAGGAGCATCTCGGAACTGACAGCCAGACTACTGCGACCCCTAGGACTCATAACGGCACACAAACCAACAGCCACGCTCAGACAACAACTCACCAGAACGAAGGACCCGATACCCAACATGAGCAAAACGAATGTAATGTACAAAGTACCATGCAAGGACTGCACAAAACACTATATAGGACAAACAGGAAGACAGCTAACAATCCGCATACATGAACATCAACTAGCCACGAAACGACACGACCAGCTATCCTTAGTAGCCACACACGCAGACAACAAGCAACATGAATTTGACTGGGACAACACTACTATCATAGGGCAAGCCAGACAGAGACCAGTCAGGGAATTCCTAGAGGCATGGCATTCATCCACAAACTCCATCAACAAACACATCGACCTGGACCCAATATACCAACCACTACGGCGGACAGCTGAAACTGACAACCGGAAGCGGCAAGGACAGACCACTATAAACACCAGAGGAAACATCAAAGAAGCGCTTCGCAGGAGGCTCCCAAGCACTGATGATGTCGCCTAGCCAGGGGACGAAACGTTTGCAACAAAAACTTCCAGCTCGGCGAACAGAACTACAACAACTGTGTTTACACGTTGGCTTACCTGGCCAGCATCAAAGTGGACCTCCTGTTTTCGCAGGAGTGTAAATACCACGCCTAACCAATCTCAGGAAGTGATCAAGTCTGTGGGCCCATGGGTCTTCAATTTGGTCGTGCGGCAACAATAACCGTTCCTCTAGCCTAAGTATTCTGACAGGAGGCAACTTCACCATCACCAAAGTTAAGGAGATGATGGGTGGGCACCTCCTGAGCAGGTGTTATGTACAGAAATGTTCCCCTGAGACTAATGAACATGTATGCCCTCCAGGTAAAGAGTAAGCGGTTAGCCATCCTGTAACAGCTGTTACTACTACTGGCAAAGTCCAGACTGGTCATTTTGGCTGGAGACTTCACCTGTATCATTGATGTGACTGGACGCTCTGGAGGGATTGACAGCAAACTGGACAGTAAACATGTACAGATTACTGATTGAAACAGTTAAAGACACCAAGCTGCATGATGTCTTCAGCACCCCTACAGAAGGAGAGCAGTGTCGATATATTTGATTGTGGCCAAATAGGTCTAGTCGCTCAAGGCTAGATATCCTGTTTGTGTCCTGAGGTGTCTCAGTCACATCCACTGACATCCAGCTGGTGTTTTTCTCTGATTACTGCCTCCTGTTGGCCAACTATCACCTACAAGATGAACAGTGGGCGGGCAAGGGAATTTGGGAATTGAATGTGAAATTGTTGATTCCAGAACACATTGAGAGCCTCAAAAGGGATTACACAGGTTGGAGAACTGCGAAGTCCCTCTTTGACTATCCTGCAGACCGGTGGGAAATAGTCAAGAGGAACATCAAGAAGTTCTTCATTTTCAAAAATGTTCAGAAGGTGAGACAAAGATGGGTAAAATTGTTAAAATCCCATAAAATCATGCAGAACCATACTCCTAATGCGAATGATAGGGGTTGATGTCTAGGAAGCCCTCTAAATTAAGAGCCAGAAAACCTCACTCTTTGCCTAGGAGGCCTTCAAGATAGTGTTCTGGTTCAAAGTCTGCTCTGTAGAGCTGGATGAGTCATGTTCATGTTTCTTCTTCCAGAATGTGCACAGGGAGAGCTCTGATCTGCAGCCTGAAGGAAGAAGATAGCTCAGTACCACCATTCCATGTTAAAAATCTCACAACACCAGGTTATAGTCCAACAGGTTTAATTGGACGCCGCTAGCTTTAGGAGTGACGCTCCTTCATCAGGTGATTGTGGAGGGCTCGATCGTAACACAGAATTTATAGCAAAAATTTGCAGTGTGTTGTAACTGAAATTATACATTGAAGAATTGATGGTCTGTTAAGCCTTTTATCTGTTAGAATACAGTGATAGTTTCACTTCTTTCATGTGTAAATCACAAAACCCTTTTTTTTAAAGTTGCATTCTCGGGTTAGCTGTTAACAATGGTGATAGCTAGACAATATGTTGAAGGTGTTAGCCCCCTGTGTTCTCTGTCTATGACCTGATGTTTAGATTGATTCTAATCTAAAAAGTGAGATAACAGAGTTTTACATAAATTCATGCAGGTTTTGAGCTCAGAGTTCTACATGAATGTATTATTCAGTTTTTGAGCAAAGTGCAATGTAACTCTGCAAGTACAAAAAAATTCACCCCACAAAATATGTGTGCATGTGGGTCTTTGTCTGTGTGTGTGTCTGTCTGGGGTGGGGGTTGTGAGTGTGAGAAAGTGTGTGTGTGTGTGTGTGTGTGTGTGTGTGTAGTGAGTGCAGAGTGTCTTAAGTCTGTGAGGGGGTGCATGTGTGGGAGTGTGTGTGTCTATAAGTGTGTGTGTGTGTGTGTGTGTAGTGCAATGGTGATCACCTGTAATGTGACATGAACCCAAGGTCCCGGTTGAGGCCCTCCCTATGGGTACCGAACTTAGCTATCAGCCTCTGCTCGGCCACTTTCCTCTTCTGCCTATCCCGAAGTCCACAGACACGCACACAGACACCCACACACACACCCTTATAGACACACACACTCTCACACATGCACCCCCTCACAGACTTAAGACACTCTACACTCACTACACACACACACATTCTCACACTCACAACCCCCACCCCAGACAGACACACACACAGACAGACAAAGACCCACATGCACACACATATTTTGTGTGGTGAATTTTTTTGTACTTGCAGAATTACATTGCACTTTGCTCAAAAACTGCATACATTCATGTAGAACTCTGAGCTCAAAACCTGCATGAATTTATGTAAAACTCTGTTATCTCACTTTTTAGATTAGAATCAATCTAAACATCAGGTCATAGACAGAGAACACAGGGGGCTAACACCTTCAACATATTGTCTAGCTATCACCATTGTTAACAGCTAACCCGAGAATGCAACTTTAAAAAAAAGGGTTTTGTGATTTACACATGAAAGAAGTGAAACTATCACTGTATTCTAACAGATGAAAGGCTTAACAGACAATCAATTCTTCAATATATAATTTCAGTTACATCACACTGCAAATTTTTGCTATAAATTCTGTGTTACGATCGAGCCCTCCACAATCACCTGATGAAGGAGCGTCACTTCGAAAGCTAGTGTGCTTCCAATTAAACCTGTTGGACTATAACCTGGTGTTGTGTGATTTTTAACTTTGTACACCTCAGTCCAACACCGGCATCTCCGAATCATGATTCCATGTTGACATCCTGAGGGTCAGCCTATGTTTTTATGCCAGACTGTATAACCTAAAGCCCACAACCAACATGGCCTGTCAATTGTGTCCTTTATCATGGAGGTCTTACATAATAACAGTTGGGAGAAGCTGGACCAGCCGTTATCTCTGGATGAGCTGACCAAGAACCCTTGAGTCCTTTGAAACAAAAAAACTCCCCAAATCAATAGCTTACAGACTGCGTTGTGTACAGGTTTCTGGGACTTGATTGGCGAGGACCTACTGGAGATAAAATATGCAAATCCATTCCTCACCTACTAATGGAAGGAAGAAGGGAGTAAATTAGAAGTAGGTGGCCCATCTGACTGTTGAATGTGGATTATGAAATCCTGTCTGAGGTTATTGCCAACTGGATCAGGTTTGCTCTGAAATTAGTGATTTACCCACACCAAGCCTAAGCTGTACCTGACAGGAAGATTTCTTCTGACTGCCTTGTGCTCCTCAGGGATATGATTGCCTACATGCAGGACAGGGGAGGTGGACAGCTGCCACATGAGCCTGGACCAGGAGAAGGCTTTTGACAGAATATTGCACACCTACATATGGGATGTGCTGTCCAAAATGGGCTTTGGGGAGGGAATCTGCAATGGGATCCATCAACACCAGTAGTGCATTCTCAATCAATTGGTGGGAATTAGAAATCTTCCTGATCAGATCTGCCGACAGGCCTTGTTTGTGTGCTGCCTAGAGCCCTTTGCTGAATCCATCAGGAAGAATACTGATGCTTGAGAGGAAGCTTGAGAGCAGTGAATATTCCAGGTAGCGGAGGCTGCAGGTCCAAGCCTCCCTGTTCATGGATAATATTGCCATTTTCTGCTTGGATCTGCTGTCAGTGTGTTGTCTCATGAGCATCTGTTACCAGTACAAACTGGCCTCAGGAGTGTAGAAAAACTGAGGCAAGAGTGAGGCCATATTCTTTGAGATCTGTGCCTACCAATTCTTTAGACCCTTCACTGTTAGACTAGATTCTTATAAAGGTGCTGGGTAGGTGGTTTGGAGGGGCTGGGGTCTGCATCAAAACTTGGGAAGAGCATATCACCAAGGTGAGTTAGAAACTGGGCAGTTAGGACCATTGGTCCCTCTCCATTGCAGGTAAAAAATCTGGTTATTATATGTGAGGTACTCCTCGGTGTTATTGTATGTGACACAGGTTTGAACTATCCCTGAGCCTCCACCACTGCAGTCACCTGAACAATTTTCCACTTCATCTGGAGGTCAAAGATATCCCTACAGACATGGTCCACCATGTATGAAGCTCTAGATAAGGAGGAGAAGAGCATACCAAATGCTGCCCTCGTTGGACCGTTCCTTATCACCTGTCCCTGATGAAAATATTTGTAAAGGAAAATACCTTTTGACCATAAGTCTAACAGGTACTGGTCAAGAGTCTGTGTGAAAAGGAAAGGTTTGGTCTTGTCAGGTGGTTTCCTGAGCAGACTTGGCAATATTTTATTACCAGCACTTTCAAGAAGCACCAAGATGTCGCTAGCTAGTTGTGAAAAGGTCAGGACCTGTGAGATCCTTTATGTATGCCTGGATTCTCTCTGCCACCACATTGTTGCTCTTCAAAATGTTTGCAGGAGATGAAGAGACTGTCATACATCTTCTGAAATGGGTCTACGCGAAGAAGGTGTGGAGAAAAATACAGTGGTTTTTGTCAAGTTCATTGCAAACAGCTCTGTGATGCAGGACTTTCTGCTCTATAGCCTTTTCTCCAGACTCTCACCAAGATAAACATTGACCACACCTGGAAGACCATCAAATCGGTGAAAGACGCTCATGCGGGCAGCACCTTGTTGGCCATTGTAAAGAGTTAACCTCAACTGAGTGTTGCAGACAGGCACAATCCATAGTCCAGGACTGCATGCTAAAGGACACAGTTAAGCTTGGAGCAGATGCTGCTGAGGCTTAGTGGGGAAAGAATACCTTAAGGTTTTTCTGCTGAAGTACAATGAAGTCAGTTCAGTTATCAGGCCCTTTCACCGATTCAAATGTATGTATATATTGTCCTGCATTATTAAGAAATGCCTTATTAAGAAATGTCCTGCATTATTAAGAAACTGCAATGAATGCCAAATTCTAGTGTTTGTTTGTTCTTCATGTGCAAAGACTGTACAGAACTATTTCAGTAATTGTGTATCTTCATAAAGATTTTCTGTGAATACAGAGTATATTTATTCAATATATTAAAAAAATCAGAAGTGATCCGCAGTCAGCATTGTGGCGAAGAGGTTTACAAAGTCCACTGCACTATGAAGTTATGTGGGAAGAATGTTCTGCATGCCATTTGAGTGAAACAGTCTGAAATGAAAATAAATAACAGAATGGGAATTAAGAAATGTAATAGAGAATTCAAGGGCAAGAATCAAACAGGGCCACAGTACAAATAATGTGAATGGGATGTTAAAATGACAAGTCTTTGGCCTTGTGTTTTAATACCCAGTGCTTTGCAATAGAATGGATGAATTAATTGCATAAACACAAATAGGTATGATAAGTTTAGAATTACAGAAACATGGCTGCAAGGTGACCAGGGATGAAAACTGAATATTTGAGTATTCAGTTTTTAGGAAGGACAGAAAAAGAGGAAGTGGTGGGGTAGCATTGCTGGTTAAGGTATCTGGCACAAAAATATAAGTGGGAAAGGTGGTCTGCTTGAGCAGGCTGAGAAGGGAAATTAGAGATAGTGTTAGATCCAAGGAAAGGAAATAGAAATTGGTCAAAAAAAGCTGCAGACCCAGTGACTGCATGCAGTTTCGATGTCAACAGAGAAGGACAAAAGGATTTATTCAAGAAGGGGAGAGTAAACCTGCAGGAAACATACAAACTGGATGCAAAAACTTCTATAGGTATGTGAAGAGAAAAAGATGAGTGAAGACAAATGTAAGTCCCATACAGTCAGAAACAGGGGAAGGTATAATGGGCAACAAAGAGGTGACTGACCAATTAAATATGCATTTTGGTTCTATCCTCACAAAAGAAAACTGAAATAATGTCCCAAATATTTTAGGAACCACAGTCAAGTGAGAGGAAGGATTTGAAGGTAATCAGTGTTACTAGAGAAATGGCGTAGCTAAAATTGATGGGACCGAAAGTTAACCAATCCCTAGTCCTTCATAATAATCTACATCCTACAGTACTTAAGGAACTGCCCCACAAATAGTGGATGTATTGGTGGTCATCTTTCAAGATTCTGTAGATTATGAAATAGTTTCTATCGATTGGAGTGTAGCTAATGTAACCCCACTTTTTTTTATTATATAAAGGAGGAAAAGTTATAAACAAGTTAGCTTGACATCAGTAGAACTGTTTTTTGCCTTTTGTTTAAAGAGGGGTCACTGGACTCAAAATGTTAATTCTGCTTTCTCTCAATTGATGTTTCTAGACCTGCTGTGTTTTTCCAGCAATTTCTGTTTCTCAATTTGATGTTGGTGGTAGGACAATGTGAGAGTCCATTTATAAAATAAAATTAATAACAGGGCACTTAGAAAATGGTGAGAATGTGGTGCTAGAAAAACACAGCAGGTCAGGTAGCATCTGAGAAATAGGAGAGTCAATGTTTCTGATCATTCCTGACGATGGGCTTATGCCTGAAACATTGACTCTCCTGCTCCTGCGATGCTGTCTGACCTACTGTGCTTGTCCATTGCCATACATTTTGACTCTGATCTCCAACATCTGCAGTCCTCATTTTCTCCTAGCCACTTGGAAAATAGTGACAGGATTGGACAAAGGTCATATGTATTTATGAAATCTACTGGTATATTTGAGGGTGTGACTGGTGGAGTCAAATGGGAGCCAATGGATGTGGTATACTTGGACTTTTGGAAGGATTTTGATCCCATGTAAGGGATTAGAATGTAGAATTAAAGTGCATGGGATTTGGGGGTGGTGTACTGACATTGATAGAGAACTGGTTGACAGACAGGAAACAGGATAAGAATAAATGGGTCTTTTTCTTAGCCAGTGGGGTACTGCGGGGATTGGTCCACCAACTATTCACAATATATATTAACACAAAAATAGATTGGAGCAGGAGCAGACTTTAACTCAAGCCTGCTCCACCATTCCTTATGATCTTGACTGATCATTGAGCTCAATGCCCTAATCCCGCCCTTCCCACCACCACCTCCTCCGATAATCAATGATCCCTCTAGCCACAACATAGAATATTAGAACGTAAGAACTAGGAGTAGAAATAGGGATCTGGCCCTTTGAGTCTACTCCGCCATTCAATAAGATCATGGCTGATCTATTCATGACCTCAGCTCCATTTACCCTCCCTCTTAACCTAACCCTTAATTCCCTCATTGTTCAAAAAAAAGTCTTAGTTTTAAAAACATTGACTGAACTAGCGTCAACTACTTTACCAGGTAGGGAATTCCATAGAGATGTTCTTTCTCAATTCAGTCCTAAATCTGCTCCCCATCGAGAATGTGGTGCTGGAAAAGCACAGCAGGTCAGGCAGCGTCCGAGGAGCAGGAGAATCGACGTTTTTGGCGTAAGCCCTTCCTGTCAGCTCAGGCTTGGAGGGCCAAAGGACCTGTTCCTGGGCTGTAAAGGTTTTTTGTTCTTTCTTTGTTTTGATGAAGGGCTTATGCCCAAAACATTGATTCTCCTGCTCCTCGGATGCTGCCTGACCTGCTGTGCTTTTCCAGCACCACACTCTCGACTCTGATCTCCAGCATCTGCAGTCCTCACTTTCTGCTCCCCTAATTTTGAGGTTATGCCGTCTTGTCCTAGTTTCACCTGCCAGTGAAAACATCCCATCCTCTCTACGTCTATCTTATCTGTTCACTTCATAATTTTATGTTTGTATAAGATCTCTCCCCACCCCCCACCCCAATTCTTCTAAATTCCAATGAATGTAATCCTTGTCTACTCAGTCTCTCATCATAAGCTAACTCCCTCATCTTAGGAATCAACTTCTGTACCCCCTCCAGTGCCAGTGCACCCTTTCTCAAGTAAGGAGACCAAAACCACACACAGTACTCCAGGTGTTGCCTCACCAGCACCCTATATAGCTCCAACAAAACCTCCTTGCTTTTAATCTCAATCCCTTTAGCAACGAAGAACAAAATTCCATTTGCCTTCTTAATTATCTGTTGCCACCAGCAGACCAACCTTCTCTGATTCGTACACAAGGGCACCTAAGTCCCTCTGCATAATAGCATGCTGCAACCTTTTATCATTCAAGTAATAATCCTTTTTACTGTTACTCCTACCAAAATAGATGACTTCACGTTTATTAACGTTGTGTTCCATCTGCCAGACCTTTGCCCACTCAAAGTATGTATGTTCCTCTGCAAAGTTTCACAGTTCTCTGCACACTTCGCTCTGCTGTTCCACTCATCTTAGTGTCATCTGCAAACTTTGACACACTACAGGTGGTCCCCAACTCCAAATCATCTACATAAATTGTAAATAATTGTAATCCCAACACTGATGCCTGAGGCACACCACTTGTTACTGATTGCCAATCAGAATAGCACCCATTTGTCCCCACTCTATTTGCTTCCTGTTCATCAACCAATCCTCTATCCATGCTAATATTTTATCCATATTGCTATGCATCTTTATCTAATATAGCAGCTTCTTGTGCGGCACCTTGTGGAAGGTCTTTTGGAAGTCTAGGTACACCACCTCTGCTTGGTCACCATTGTCCACTGTGCTCATAATGTCTTCATAGAAATCCAAAAGATTAGTTAAGCATGACCTGCCCTTCATGAACCCATGCTGCCTCTGCCCAATGGGACAATTTCTATCTAGATGCCTTGCTATTTCTTCCTTGCTAATAGATTCCAGCATCTTTCCTACAGAAGTTAAGCTAATCGGTCTGTAATTCACCACCTTTTCTCTATCTCCCTTTTTAAACAGCGACATCACATTTGCTGTTTTCCAGTCTGCTGGAACTAGTCTAGTGAATTTATACTAAAAGATCAAAGTGTCACACAACTGATGCAAAATTTTGAACAAACAGCAATTTAGTATAAATTGTGTTCTATGATCCTGTCTACGAGTTACCTGATGAAGGCACAGCACTCCAAAAACTTGTATTTCCAAATAAACCTGTTGGACTATAATCTGGTGTTCTGTAATTGTAAGAAGATTCCCTGCTCCTGTCCTCAAATCCTCTCGTTATAAAGGCCAGGATACAGTTTGTCTCTTTACTGCTTGTTGCAACTGCATGCTTACTTTCAGTAACTGGTCAGCAGTGACATCCAGGTGTCATTGAACATTCCCTCTCTCAATTTACAGACTTTCAACTAATAATCTGCTTTCCCACTTTTGCTACCAAAATGGATAACCTCACGGTTATTCACATTATGCTGCAGTTGCCATGCATTTACCCAGTCACTCAGCTTGTTTAGATTACACTGCAACATCTCTGCAACTCCTCACAGCTCACCCTTCCACCTAGCTTTGTATCATCTGCAAATTTTGTGTATTACATTTACTTCCCTCATCTAAATCATTGACATATATTAGAATAGCTGGCATCCTAGTACCAATCTGTGCAGTACATCTCCAGTTGCAGCTTGCTAATCAGAATTATTTCTGCTGTTTATTTTTGTCTGCCAACCAGTTTTCTATTCATGTTTATACACTATTCCCATGCACTTTTTTTTTTAACACGTTTCACATTCACACACCCCATATGAACCACATCCACTAGCTGTCCCAATCAACTCTTCTAGATACATCCTAGAAGAATTAGACTTGTCAAGCATGATTTCCTTTTGTAAATGTGTCTGATTCCACCATGCTTTTGAAATGCTCTGCTCCAAAATCCTTGACACTGGACTCTAGCATCTTCCCCACTATCAACGTCAGACTGAGGTCTACATTTCCCTGTTTTCTCTCTAACTCCCTTTTTAAATAATAGGGTTACATTAATGCCCTCCAGTCTGCAGGAGTTGTTCCAAGTCTAAAGAATCTTGGAAGGTGACCAGATAGTCCAGAACCATGGGTAACAGTGTAAGGATATGGGATAGGTCATTCATGACTGATAAGGGGGGAAATTTCTTCTCCCAGACAGTAGAGAAACTAATTCTCTTTCACAGAAAGTGGTTGAGGCTAAATCATTGCTGTGAAGGAGTTTGATACCGTTCTTAGGGCTGCAGGTATCGAAGGGAATGGGGAAAAACCATAAAAATGGTACTGCTTTGGATTTTCAGCCATGATCAAATTGAATGGTGCAACAATTCAAAGGGCCAAATGGCCTACTTTTCCTTGTATTTTCTGATTCTAGAATTGCAGTATGAAATTGCAAGAGCTTTAGTTTATTTGATGCAGGTCTGTGATTTATCCAATGAGAATAGCATTTAATTATCATCTGGAAGTCAGTAATGAAAACTCATTTCAGTAACTCAGGAAACATTTGGGTAGTTCATTATTCATCGAGTCCTTTCTCCTTGCTTTTACTTTCAAGATCCCTGTCAGTTGGCATAGCTATGCTTGGTTTCTTTCCACCAAACCTATATATTCACTCAATGCTAGCTTCTTTAGTTAATATTTCATCATGAGACCTTTAAACAAATTCTAACCTAGCTCAGTTAATCCTAAGCATATATTCCTTAAACTCATGCATTCAATGCTATGTAGCTTGTCTTCCTCTCTGACAACTTAAGCTCTGGAAACAGAAGACCCTTTCTCTTATATTAATTTTTTTTGAGGTTACAGGTAGGAGTCAACACCATATTTTTGGCTTTCTAGGCACAAAATTGTGGAATTTTCAAATATCTTTGCCTCTCTATTATCCTGTCCCAGATGTAATATTTGCTCATAAGGCCTTATGTCAAGTTTTATCTGAATTACAAAAGCTTCAAATATTTCTATGGCCTTTGATGCAGAAACAATAACAACAAGAAAAACTTTGTAATTAAAATGTTTGGAGAATCTGTGATTGTTTTTACAAATGTTTTAAAGAAACTTCTAAGTATTTTTGGTTTACTTCTATAAAACTAGAAGAAATAGGAACAGGAGCAGGGCCATTCAGCCCCTCAAGTCTACTCCGCCATTCATCAGGATCATGGCCAATCTCTAAATGGGTCAACAATAATTTTGGATAGCTATTCATGTGATCTGGTGTCATCTGAGAAGGAGGATTGACAAAAAGGACGTTAAAATACAAAACTGTGCCCAATGCAGAGAGAAATGGGAAGTGTATTTCTGGTATGTCCACAATAGCGGGACTTATGCAGATGAGTGTTGTAAAGGTTCCAGAAAGAAATGTGTTGTTGTGTGGGAAATTACAATGGCAGACCCTATTTATGTGGCCCCAGTGCCTGCATGGAATCAGCTAAGCCTTTTTTTGAAACAAGAAGCCTGGGATTCAGCCCTTAGAAGATCCAAACTTGGAAGAACTTGTTAGTTGAAAATATTGGCCATACTGGTGAAATGTGGCCTGTAGAAACTCCACGAGGTAGTCTGCAGTATTTGCTATCCTTGGGTTATTTATAGTTCACATTGACTTTGATTTGCCTGTTATCTTATGTTTAATTTATGTTGATTTGATTCATCTTTAAGAAGAAGTAACAAAATGTGAAATCATTTTTTGAATATTTCTTAATTTGGGGATTGTTTGTTAAGTTTTGCTTTGCTTAGTATTGGGTTCCCCATTGGAATTATACCCAAGTTGTGACATTTTGTAGGATTGTACATCAGAGACTGAAGCAGGTGATCTGGAACACATCCAAAATTTACACAACCATGATTTCAGATTTGCTTTTGTGATATTTTATTGGGAAAATAACATTTTTTATGATCCTTGTAGACTGATAAAGAAATTTGAATTTCCAGTGGTTAGCTGTTAGGTTCACAGAACAAGATTTAAAGTTTTTAAAGTATTTACAGTAATAACCAAATTCAAGGCAATTTACATTTTAAGCTGCAGAAGAGGTTCCCTTTTAACCATTAAAATGAATGGTTAAAAATCACCTACTGGAGTAACACCACTTTATCCCTTAAGTGGACGCTCTGGAAACCAGTAGAAAACTGTTCAGCTCCCAATGGTTTGCTTTTGTTTTCCTTTTCTAACCAGATAACATCTAATTCCTCAGATGGAATTTCACAACGAGGGTTACCCTGGAGATTCTGTTCTTGAGCCAAAGCTAGACAAATCTTTTTAGCCTTGTTTTAATCCCCTCAAAATTGAGCTCTCCAATCTGAATGAACAATAGAAGCTTGTTGCTTCCAGCTTTCTAGCTCTCTATTGTATCTCAGATTCTCACAGATTGGCATTAGGAAACCTGTAAACCTACAATGAGAGGGGATTCTAATACTATAGCGGAGATCGACTGTGAAAGTAATCCCCCGAGCCATATATCAAAGTAGAAATGCTAGTTATCTTTACTCAACTGCCAACTCCATTATATTATGAAGTTAAATTGATAGTTTAACGTATAACCTGTGTTATGTTTCATTATTCGTATGTCACTATACCTTTCAAGATGATACTATATAGTAGCAGTGACCTGAGAGTGCAAACAACTCAGATACTATCTTACTTGGGTCACTTGACTATACTTGGCTACAAGAGCATGTCAGAGGTTAGGAATACTATGGTGAGTAACTCATCTTCTGACTCCCCAAATCCTGTCCACTACCTACAATGCACAAGTTAGAAGTGAGATGGAATACTCCTCACTTGCCTGAATGTGTGCAGTTCCAACAACGCTCAAGATGCTTGACACTGTCCAGGACAAAGTGGGCTACTTTCTTGGCACCACATCCAGAAGCATTCACTACCTCTACCACCGAAGCTCAGTACCAGCAGTGTGAAATATCTGCAAGATGGACAGCAGAAATTCTCCAAAGATCCTTAGTCAGCACCTTCTAAGCATTTGACCGCTTCTATTTAGAAGTACAAGTACTGAAAGTGCATGAGAAAAGCACCACCTGCGAAGCCATTCGCCAACTTGATTTGGAAGTATATTGTCATTCCTTTGCTGTCATTGGTCAACTCCTGGAATTCCCTCCTCAAGGTCATTGTGGGTCAACCTACAGTACGTGTAATGCAATGGTTCACGAAGGCAGCTCACCGTCACCTTCTTGAGCAATGGGAAACAATGATGTGCCACTAGCAATATCAATGTCCCAGAAATGAATAAATTTAAAAAAAACTTGAAGCATTACATGTTAAGAGCATGCTATCCTTTATAACTGAATAGCTTATTGTTAGCCCAGGTACAAGAGTTCCTGTGAATGTAATATTTGTATATTTAGTGAGTGCAATAAACATCTATTGAATTACCCATGTCAGAAGCTGGAACATTATAAAGTATAACATAAGCATTGCCATGTCAGGTAATTATCTCCTGCTGGAGACAAAAATGCAAAACATAGTTGGTGGTGATAACCATCTATAAAGAAATGTCTCCAAGGTTTTGGTGGTAGGTATTTAGAAATCTAATTGAATTTGATTTACTGTTGTCACATCTAACAAGATACAGTAAAAGGTGTTGTTTTTGTGTGCTATACAGGCAGGTTGTACCATACAAATTGCATCAGAGTAGCAGAACAGAGTGCAGAATACAGGGTTACAGCCACAGAAATGGTGCAGAGAGAGAGATCAGAATTAACAGTTCAGAGGTCCATTCAAAAGTTTGTAGCAGGAGAAAGAAGCTTTCCTTGAATCTGTTTGTATGTGTATTCAAACTTTTATATCTTCTGCCCAATGGAAGAGATTAAATTTGTGTGGGAGGGGTCATTGATTATGTTGGTGGCTTTCCCAATGCAGCCGGAAATATAGATGGAGACAATGAATGGAAGACTGGTTTGCGAGACGGACTGGGGTGTGTTCACAACTCTTCGTAGTTTCTTGCACTATTGGCAAGAACAGTTGCTCTACCACGCTGTGCATCCAGGTAGGATGCTTTCTATGGTGCATTTATAAAAATAAATAAGAGTTCTTGTAAACATGCTGAATTTCCTTAGTCCCCTGAGGAAGTGGCGATGTTGTCATCTGAACAGTAGTTTGCATGTCAAAGATTTAAGATAATAAGCAGCTTCAACTCCTGAGAGCACAATGTTCTAGATAAGACATTGACCAGACAGAAAACAGGACTAGATCTTTCTGATTAAAATATATTTTCTCTTCCAATAGAAGAGCTTTCTTTGTTTTTTAAAAAAAGAAACTGTCATTTCTGATTTTAATAAATACAGCAGTCAAATGCTCCTGACAGCACAGCTACAAAACTTTCAAGATTAAGAAGCTTAAAAAATCTTTTTTTTAACATTTAAGAAGGATTTCCTGTCTCAAAAGGTCAGTTCATTTTGCCATTTTGTTCCTTCACATTAATGCCAAATTAGAGGGTAGAGTCAAGAGTGTAGTGCTGGAAAAGCACCACAGATCAGGCAGCATCAGAGGAGCAGGTTAATCTATGTTTGATGAAGGGCTTATGCACGAAACGTTGATTCTCCCGCTCCTCTGATGCTGCCTGACCTGCTGTGCTTTTCCAGCACTACACACTCAACTCTGATCTCCAGCACCTGCAGTCTTCACTTTCTCCAAATTAGAGGTTAGCCTGCATAACATCATTACTCCTTATTTCAGGCAAATACCATCTAGCGGCTGATACCTGCAACTACATGCATGTAATTTTTGACAAGAGGGTTGTAGTTCTTAAAACAATGCTGTGCAAGTAAAAGAGCAGTAACAATAAAAATAAAGGAAAACTGAATCGGGGAAAGTTGTACTGTTAGAGAAGGCTTTGGAGGCATATTCATCTACAGCAGCAGCAACATGTGATCTATGAGGAAGTATGCCATTTTCACCACTTCTGAGTTGGTGCCAGAGGGTTGCAGGCAGAAATTTTGAATTCGTAGAAGAGAATGTGCCAGACCTATGTAGATCTTGTAAGGGAAAAGGAAATGGCATTGGATAGGCGGTGTCGGTTGTTGAAGGTTGAAGATCTTTGATCATCTTAGGGAGGGGATGTCATTAGAGGAATTAAAATAAAAGTTCTCCCTTTGGGGCTAAAGTTTCACCTGAATGACTATGAAATTCATAAAACAAGGAAAGCCCTTTTTGTAAAGGGGGAAGACGGATGTAATGGTAATCTAGAATCGAAAGCTAATGTTCCAGGGACTCTGACTTGCATCCCACCGTGGCAAATGGTGAAATTTGAATCCAATAATCCAACCACAGTTGATTATCATTAAAAGAAAAAGATAGTTAACTAATATCCTTTAAAGAAAGAAATCTATCGTCCTTATCTGGCCTGACCTACATGTGATGCCAGGCACTCAGCAGTGTGGTTGACTCTCGACTTTCCTAGCCAGTGAAGCCCACATCCCATTAATACATTTTTAAAAAGATAAACAGTTTGTAAGATGTTGGCTCCACTTTGAAACCTTCCAGAGAAACTATAATGAGAAGAATATTTATGAGGAGAAATCAACGTCTGCTAAGAATGGTGGAAGATATGGAGACCCAGGTATTTCTCAAGTTAGTAAAAGTAGCTCAAGGGATTGAATGGTGTGTTCCTACTCTAAAATACTCTGTTCATTTGAAAATTCAGAAGCCTGGTTTAGTTCAAGTGGATTGACATGCTACATTTTTCTCAGAAAAGGCAACATAAAGCCTGAATGTTGTGTGGTTGTACAATGTCTCAAAGAGTAAAAGTTATGACATATAAGCTCTGTTGCATTTACAATTGGAGTAAATCAGTGTGGAAAGCTATAGAACGTTTATTATTTAAGCATGATTCCAGTTTTTTAAAATTATTTGAGAAAGTAAAGTTTGCTGCATTCCTTAGAGATATAGGAGTAATGTTGTCATTAGTGGGAGGTGACAATGAAGCACTTTCCAGAAAATTAGCTGAATAATAATTAATTTCGGGTATTGATGGAAATTATTAATCTGTTCCTTTATACAACATTAATTTAAAATGTGACATCATTACTAGTTTTGTTACTGTGGGTGTAATTCTTTCTTTACCTGTTAAAGGTATTGATTTTCTCTTTTAAGAAATCACTTGCCTGGGTATAGAGTATTGCTGCCTCCAATGATTTTTAGGAAAGGCCTTTGCAACTGACGTTGTAAAGAAGTACCATTTAAGATAAAACTGATGATTTTCTTTAGCCTGCTTTGCAAATAAATATTTGGATTAGAAATGTGTCCAAAGAGAGAGACATCAGAAACCTAGCCTGTTAAGTTTGAAAGGACATTGGAATATCAGGCTGGAAAGAAAATGATAATAGAGCCATCTGACTAAAATGTAGGGAAAGCTTAAGTAAAATATGACAAAGCAGCTGGAGCTAGTTTGAAACAAGGGCCAAGGAGCAGAAATTAGGCGTTTCAGCCCATAGAGTCTGCTCTGCCATTCAATCATGGTTGATAAATTTCTCAACTGCTTTCTCCCCATGGTGGCACAGTGGTTAGCACTGCTGCCTCACAGTTCCAGAGACCCGGGTTCAATTTCCACCTCAGGCAACTGTCTGTGAGGAGTTTGCACATTCTCCCCGTGTTTGCGTGGGGTTCCCCCGGGTGCTCCGGTTTCCTCCCACAGTCCAAAAAAAAATGTGCAGGTTAGGTGAATTGGCCATGTTAAATTGCCCATTGTGTTAAGTAAAGGGGTAAATGTAGGGGAATGGGTCTGGGTGGGTTGCTCTTCAGAGGGTCGGTGTGGACTTGTTGGGCCGTAGGACCTGTTTCCACACTGTAAGTAATCTAATCTAATCAAAAAAAACCTTGATCCCCCTTTGACAATTAAGAACTTACCTATCTCCATCTTCAATAAAGCCAATGACCTAGTATCTACAGCCTTTTGTGGCAGTGAATTCCATAGATTCACCATCCTCTGGCTGAAGAAGTTTCTCATCTCCTTTCCAAAAGGTCTTCCCTTTACTCCTAAGGCTGTGCCCATGGGTCCTAGCCTCTCCTAACAATGGAAACCTCTTCCCAACATCCACTCTGACCAGGCCATTCAGTATTCTGTAAGTTTCAGTTAGAATCCCTTTCATCCTTCTAAACTTCATCAAGTATAGACCCAGAGACCTCAAATGGTCGACTGATGTTAAGCTTTTCATTCTTGGGACCATTCTCATGAACCTTCTCTGAACCTGCTGCAGGTCCAGTACATCATTAAGATATGGGACCCAAAGCTACACGCAGTACTCTAAATGTGGTCTGCTCAGAGTCTTTTAAAGCCTCAAGTACATCCCAGTCCACAAATTTTCTTATGATCTTTTTTCTGTTCTTTCTCCTACTGTGTTGCTTTATCCAATTCTTTCCTAACAAAAAAAAAAGTCTTGCCAAATTTGAAATACATTCAAGAACATATATCCTCCCTTACAGGTCCACTTTGAGTCACAGAGATGTACAGCACGGAAACAGACCCTTCAGTCCAACTTGTCTATACCAACCGGATTTCCTAACTAAATCTAGTCCCATTTGCCAGGGTTTGGCCCATATCTCTTTCAACCCTTCCTACATATTCCCACGCTGATGCCTTTTAAATGGTGTAATTGTACTGGCCTCCACCATCTCCTCTTGCAGCTCATTCCATGCACACACCACCCTCTGCATGAAAATGTTGCCCGTTTATGCCTTTATGTCCCTTTTTAAATCATTCCCCTTGTAACTTAAACCTATGCCCTCTAGTTTTGGACTCCCCTATTCTGAGGAAAAGACCTTGGCTATCACCCTATCTATGCCCTTCATGATTTTATAAACTTTTATAAGGTCACCCCTCATCTTCGAGGGAAAATAGACTTAGCCTTTTCAGCCTCTCCCAAAAGCTCAATTCTCCAACCCTGGCATCATCATTGTAAATATTTTCTGACCCCTTTCAAGTTTCTAAAGCAGTGAGACCAGAATTGAATGCAGTATTCTAAAAGTGGCCTAACCAATGTCCTGTACTGTCACATGACCTTCCAACCCATATACTGAATGGACTGACCAATGAAGACAAGTGTACCAAATGTCGAGTTCACCACCCTGTTTACCTATCTCTCCACTTTCAAGGAACTATGCACCTGCATCCCTAGGTCTTTTTGTTGACACCACTTCCCAGGGCCCAACCATAAGTGTATAAGACCTGCCCCAACTTGCCCTACCAAAATGCAGCACTTCTCATTTATCTAAATTAAACTCCATCTGCCACTCCTCAGCCCATTTGCCCATCTAATCAAGGTCCCATTGTACTCTGAAATAATCTTTTTCACTGTCCACGATACCACCAATTTTGTTGTCACCTGCAAACTTACTAACAATATCTCCTATAATCACATGCAAATCTTTAAGGAAATGATAAAAGACAGTGGAGCCAGCACCGATCCTTGTGGCACACCTCTGGTCACAGGCTTCCAATCCAAAAAGCAACCCTCCACCACCACCCTCTTTGAGTCAATTTTGTATCCAAGTAGTTAGTTCTCCCTGTATTCCATGTGATCTAATCACATGCAGAACCTTATCAAATGCCTTTCTGAAGTCCATATAGACAATGTTCATCACTCTACCTTCATCAGTCGTCTTCGTCACTTCCTTGAAAAACTCAATCAAGGTAGTGAGACACTATTTCCCAAACACAAAGCCATGTTGACTATCCCTAATCAGCCCTTGCCTTTCCATGTAAATTTTGTTCCTCGGAATCCCCTCCAACAAATTACCCACCACTGACGTCAGGCTCAATGGCCTATAATTTCCTGGCTTTTCTTTACCACCTTTCATAAATAATAACATGACGTTAACCAATCTCCCATCTTCTGGCTCGTCACCTGTGACTATGGATGATACGAATATCTCAGCAGGGTGCCCAGCAATCACTTCCCTAGCTTACCACAAAGTTCCAGGTCAGGTCATGGGGATTTATCCACCATTATGCATTTTAAGATGTCCAGCACCTCCTCTTCTATAAAATGGACACTTTTCAAGAGGTTAGTATTTGTTTAGTATCTGTAGCTTCCATATCCTTCTCAGCAGTAAACAATTATTTAAAATACTCGTTTAGTATCTCACCCATCTCCTGTGGTTCCACATATAGGTGGCCATCTTGATTTTAAAAGGGCCCTATTCTCTTAGTCCATTAAGGACAAAAAGGGTTTGTCCATAACATCCTTTAGTGTATTAATTTATTTGTCGGGGTGGCTGCATGCATTGTTTGGACCTTATATGCTTTGGCATTGCAAATGCACATCTGTTTAATTCAGTTTGATTTTATGGTTTTACGACTCTTTACTTGAACTTCAGTAGCGTATTCTTTAATGCATTTAAGAATGTTAAACTGGTGCTGTTTCATTCAACCTGAAAATAGATTTATCAGCGAGTTTTGAGACTTGTAGTTCAGGTTGAGGTTCTGGATGTAAGTTTGCTCGCTGAGCTGGAAGGTTCGTTTTCTGATGTTTCGTCACCATGCTAGGTAAGATAATCAGTGAGCAAACTTACATCCATAGATTTATCACCAAAATGTTTTTAAAGTGCTGTCTAGTCCATCCACTTGAGTAACCTGATCTGAAATAATCTAAAATAACATTTTACAAAAAAACTATCCCAAACTACTTAATAGTGTACATAAGTCATTTTTTGTTTCTCCATATCAAATTAATTTCCTTTTAAGCGTACGTACAATGTTGATCTACCAATTGAGCTACTTTGCCAAATAGATGAAACAGGAATCTTGCAACCTTCACCTAAGGTGGACCTGACTCAAACAAATTGAAACTTGACAAAAAGATTGTGGAAAATATGAGTGCAAATTACTTTCCATGTGGCGCAGTGATGTCTAAAATGTTCTGGCTCGTGTGATTCTCCTGCATTGATATAATTAGTGGAAATTCAACCCTTGGTGTTTAATGTGGCACAACCTTCCAGTCTTGAGACAAAACAATTCCTCTGATTTGCTGTGCCACCAGCATGTATAGAATTAGTTAAAAGTAACAGTTTTTTTTAAAGGTAATCATTTCAATAAAAACAGGAAAAGAGAAGGACAGTCACTAGCTCCTTTTGAGCTGGAATTTTAAAATTATTAAACGTGCACAGGTTCACAACAGTTAAAGATAGTTGTACTTATGACATTGCCTTTCCAAATCAAAGAGCCTCAGAGCTCTACTTCAGTAAATGTATTTTGTATTATTTAGTGAAATACTCTTCTTCTCATAAAACTGTCTGAGACTTCATGTGTGAAATGGGTCATCTATTAGAAACATAAAACAGAAAATAGAATAAGAGTGGACAGTTTGACCCTTTGACCCTGCTTTGCTTTTCAATCTGATCATGGCTAAACATCCAAGTCAATAACCTGTACCTGCTTTCTTCCCATAGCCTTCGATACCTTTAGCTCTAAGAACAATATCTTACTCCTCCTTCAAGACATTCAATGTTTTGACCTCAACCTCAATTCTTCAGTCCCACTCTGAGTGAAGCAACTTCTCTGTATCTCAAGAATGGTGACTAAATTCGAACTGTATTAACATGCAGAAACATTTAAACCACACAGTGGATAACAGAAATAAATTATTTATTTTACAGAATATTTACTTAGACTTTTGTAGCTACATATCCTACTCTGCAATCTCCATTTTTATTCTCTAAACGTCAGCTCATCCAAATATCTGCTATCTGTAACCAGTCCTTATTCTTCAGCTCGCTAATGCCCCACACTAATGGAACCTTCCAGACCTTTATAATCTTAAAATGATAATTCTTGCAGACTGCTTTCATGTCTTCACTGTCCCTGTCTTTATAGTTTTTAACCCTCTTACCTGGCTTTTTGACTCTGTTGCTGGACTTGTAACTTCTCAATTTTAATCACAAGAGCACATGTCTTCAGTGGAAATTGTGAATGAACCATTCATTATTGTTGTCACTGTTTAAGTCACCAACACAACCTTATTTTAAGATACAACAATAGCATTTTAAGGACATTTAATGGCTGGACCTAGGTAATCATCCACCGTAAGTAATGGCTGCTGTTAGGTACCTTTTCTTGTACTTTTCAGAAGGATGTTCCTTGTTTTCAGCATATCAAAAATGCAGTGGTGCCTGTACACTATATAGTACATTCCCTAAGTTGATCATCACTACAGCTGATGAGAAAGAAATGCAATAAACCACCAAGAAGGGCACAAAGAAAATCAAGAAGACACCAGTGAAAAGTGGAAATAAGAGGAGAATCATAGAATCCCGACATTGTGGAAAGAGGCCATTTGGTATGTAGAGTCCACACTGACCATCCGAAGAACATCCCACCCAGTTCCAGCCTGTACCTTGTCCATGAAACCTGCATTTACTATGACTAACTCACCTAGCCTGCACATCCATGGACGCTATGGACAATTTAACATGGCCAATCCATCTAGTCTGCACATCTTTCGACTGTGATAGGAAACCAGAGCACCGGAGGAAACCTGGAGCAAACAGTGTGAAGAACGTGCAAACTCCATGTAGATAGTCACCCAAGTCTGGAATCAGACCTGGGTTCCAGGTGCTGTGAGACAGCAGTGCTAACCACTGTGCTGTCCCAGGTAAGAAAGTCCAGGAAAGAAAATTACTCCATCTACAAAGTGATGATGCAGGTTCACCCTGACACTGGCATCTTCTCCAATGTCATGAGCTTCATGACTTTGTTCATCAACAATATTTTTAAGTGCATCATGGGGGGAAGCTTCCTACCTGACCCGTTTCAACGAGTGCAGTATCATCAGCTGCCGGGAGACCCAGACTGCCATACACCTACTGCTGCCCAGGGAGCTAGCCATGCATGACATGTCAGAGGGAACAAAGGAAATGACAGAGTACATTATCTCCAAGTGAAATACTATATTATGCTGAGAAAAACACACACCCTCTAAATAAAAAGTTATTGAAGATGTACTATGAGCAACTTGAATTTGTATATTCTGTTACATATAATAGTGTTCCAAAGTACTTTGTGGAAGCATGCACAAAACATTTGACACCTTCTCAAGGAAATATTAGGAAGGTTCATAAGGGAGAATGTTGAGCAGCAGATAAAAGAAGAGTACATTAACAAGCATCTAAATAGCTTAAGGAGAAAGTGAGGACTGCAGATGCTGGAGATCAGAGCTTAAAAATGTGTTGCTGGAAAAGCGCAGTAGGTCTGGCAGCATCAAAGGAACAGGAGAATCGATGTTATTCCCGAAACGTTGATTCTCCTGTTCCTTTGATGCTGCCTGACCTGCTGCACTTTTCCAACAACACATTTTTAAGATCTAAATAGCTTAAGACAAGATTGACAATGCTGAGGCAGTTAGAAAATGTATATTTTAGAAGTCATAGTTGATGAACTTGCATTGGGTTTGGAGGAAGTTACGATGACTGAGACAGGTAAGGCTGTAGAAGGATCTGAAAATGATGATAATGTTAAAGTCATGATGTTGGATTATCACCCATTATAAACTAACAAATAGAAGGCTACTGAGAAAATGAAAATGAATTAGCCTTCTCCTGCAGATCCAATGACAGGACCTTTGAACAAACACTTGTGTGCTTTTTGAAGCCAGTTTTGTTGAGATTTGAATCCAAGGTTGGACCCATGAATAATTAGTCTGATCTAATTAGTTATTATGACACAAGGAGAGCAGACCAGACCAAATCAGATTCGCCAACACCGTGAAATCCAAATATTTGACCCTCAAAGTTGCTCAACTGTTCCTAACTAGACTCTACAAAGAACTGATCTTGGACACCAAGTTTAAAACTGAAACCAAAATTAATAATTTATTATTAATAGCGCAGCTTTAGGAAAACAAATAAGAACTAAATAGCCATCTAATTGATATCTACAATCTTTTTTGATCACTCACTCACACTGGCAGACTGATACAGTTAAAGGATAATTTTAAGCTCCACTCTGTGCAACTGGATCTTTGTTTTCCTGACCCACAGGCCATAATCAGTGAAGACTGGGGACAATATTTCATCCTTACTAACATTCAACACTGGAGTCCCCCCATGAGTGCATACTCAGCCCCCCTACTGTACTCACTATATACCCACAACTGTGTCGCCAAATGCCAGACTAATGCCATTTACAAGTTCGCTGATGACACCACCATAGTCGGTCAAATCTCAGATGGCAACGAAACAGACTACAGACAGGAGGTGGAATACCTGGAAAAATTGTGTATTGAGAGCATCTGAGCTCTCAATGCTGGCAAAACCAAGGAACTCATTATTGACTTTCGGTGGGATGTTACTCATGTCCCCTACACATTAACAGCACAGAGGTGGAACGAGTGGAGAGTGTCAAGCGCCTGGGAGTGGTAATCCACAACAAGCATTCTTGGACACTTTATGTCGACACAAAGGCCCTGGTTACAAAGGCCAAACGACATCTCTTCCTCAGGCAGCTGAGGAAATTTGGCATGACGGCGATTACCCTTGCCAATTTTTATAGCTGTGCCATCGAAAGCATTCTGTCTGCATGTATCACTATCTGGTATGGCAACTGTACCATTCAAGATTTGGAAACGATTACAGGGAGTGGTGAACTTGGCCCAGACAATCACAAAGGCCAGCCTCCTATCTATAGAATCCATCTACCCGCTGTCAAGGAAAGGCTGCCAACATTTTGAAAGATCCATCCCACCCTGGCAATGTTTTTCTACAACCTCTACCATCTGGGAGAAGGTAGAGAAGTCTGAACACATGCATCAGCGGTTTCAAAACAGTTTCTACCCTACTGTTGTTGGAATACTGAATAGACTCTCAAACTCTTAACGTTCGCCTGTACCTGTGCTTTTGTTTTTGCTGCTGTTTACTTATTATTTACTTATCGATGCTACTTGACTCTGTGATCTGCCTGTATTGCTCTCAAGACAAAGCTTTTCACTGTGCTTCGGTACACGGGACAATAAATTCAATTCAATTAAAAAAACCTTCTCTTTCCTTTTTTATAACTTTAGTCTCAATTTTGGTAAAGTTAAGATTAAAAATGGCAGGAGATCTCAGACCGTGTTATGTTCCTCTTGCTCAAAGTGGGAGTTCAGGGACACAGCTGATATCCCTGGCTTCTTCACGTACAAGAAGCGTGTCCAGTTGCAGCACTTATTAGACAGCATGATTGCTCTGGAGCTGTGGATGAACTCACTTTGGAGCATACGCAATGCTGAGGGGGTCGTGAATAGCACATTTAGTGAATTGGTCACACTGCAAATCAGGATTGCTGAGGGAGAAAGGGAATGGATGACCAAAAAGCAGAGAAAGAGCAGGGAGGCAGTGCAGGTATCCCCTATAGTCATCTCCCTCCAAAAAAGGTATACCATTTTGAATACTATTGGGGGAGATGGCTCACTGAGGAAAGGCTGGTTCTGCTGTACAGAAGGGTGGGAAAAAGAGTGGAAGGGCGAAAATCATAAGGGATTCAGTTGTAAGGGGAGTAGATAGGTGTTTCTGTGGTTGAAAATGATACTCCTGAATGGTATGTTGCCTTCCAGGTGCATGGGTCAGGGATGTCTCATATTGACTGCAGAAAATTGCCAAGGGGAGGGTGAACAGCCAGTTTCGTAGTGCATGTAGGCACCAATGATATAGGTAAAAAATAACAGGATGAGGTTCTACATGACGAATTAAGGGAGTTAGGAACCAAGTTAAGTAGTAGGACCTTAGAGATAGTAATCTAAGGATTGCTACCAGTGGCACGTGTTAGAGTTGGAATGATAGAATATTCAGGATGAATGCATGGCTTGAGAGATGGTGCAGGAGGGAGGGGTTCAGATTTTTGGAACTTTGGGACCAGTTCTGGAGGAGGTGGGACTATTACAAGTTGGAGATGGTCTACACCTGAACCAGATTGGAACCAATGTCCTTGGGGGTGCTTTTGCTAACGCTGTTGGGGAGGGTTTACACTATGTGGCAGGGGGATGGAACCCAAATAAAGAGGTTAGCAGACAGGAAGGAGGTAGTAACTAAAGCCTGTAAGGAACTAGATAACGAAGTCAGCGTGATTAAGAGGAAGAACATGCAGGAAGCAGCGGATGAACATAGGGACTGGTGGTCTGAGGTGCATTTGTTTTAATGCAAGAAGTATAGGAGGTAAGGTAGATGACTCAGGCGACTGACTGTGTGGAGTTTGCACGTTCTCCCCGTGTCTGCGTGGGTTTCCTCCGGGTGCTCCGGTTTCCTCCCACAGTCCAATGATGTGCAGGGTCAGATGAATTGGCCATATTAAATTGCCCGTAGTGTTAGGTAAGGGGTAAATGTAGGGGTATGGGTGGGTTTCGCTTCAGCGGGTCGGTGTGGACTTGTTGGGCCGAAGGGCCTGTTTCCACACTGTAATCTAATCTAATCTAATCTAAACTTCAGGCTTGAATTAGTACCTGGGAGTATGATGTTAATTGCTATTACTGAGACTTGGTTGAGGGAAGGGCATGATTGGCAACTAAATGTCCCAGGATATCAATGCTTCAGGCGGGATAGAGAGGGAGGAAAAGTGGTGGAGGAGTTGCATTACTGTTCAAAGAAGGTATCACAGGAGGGCACTATAGACACGAGCAGTGAGGCAATATGAGCAGAGCTCAGAAATAGGGAGAGTGTGGAAACAATGTTGGGGCTGTACTACAGGCTTCCCAACAGCGAACGTGAGATGGAGGTACAAATATGTGGAGAGATCGTAGAAAGATGTAGGAGCAACAGGGTGGTGGTGAAAGAGATTTTAATTTTCCCAACATTGACTGGCATTCAGGATTGGATGGAGCAGAATTTGTAAGGAGCACCCAGGAGGGTTTTCTGGAGCAGTATGTAAGTAGTCCAACTCTGGAATAGGCCATACTGGACCTGGTGTTATGAAATGAGTCTGGCCAGATGGTTGAAGTTTCAGTGGGGGATTACTTTGGGATCACAATTCCATAAACTTTAGGATACTCATGGACAAAGGCGAGAGTGGTCCTGAAGGAAGTGTGCTAAATTGGGGAAAACCAACTGTACCAAAATTCAGCAGAAGCTGGAGAATGTAGATTGGGCACAGCTGTTTGAAGATAAATCCACATTCAATATGTGGGAGGCTTTTAAAGAGAGGTTTAGACTTCAGTAGAAATGTGTTCCTGTGCAAATGAGGGATAGAAATGATTAGGGAATCATGGATGACCTGGAAAATTGAGAGCTGAAAATGTGTTGCTAGAAAAGCGCAGCAGGTCAGGCAGCATCCAGGGAACAGGAGAATCGACGTTTTGGGCATAAGCCCTTCTTCAGGAATGAGGAAAGTTTGTCCAGCAGGCTAAGATAAAAGGTAGGGAGGAGGGACTTGGGGGAGGGGCGTCAGAAATGCGATAGGTGGAAAGAGGTCAAGGTGAGGGTGATAGGTCAGACTGGGGTGGGGGTGGAGAGGTCAGGAAGAAGATTGCAGGTTAAGAAGGCGGTGCTGATTTCGATGGATTTGACTGAGACAAGATGGGGGGAGGGGAAATGAGGAAACTGGTGAAATCCGAGTTCATCCCTTGTGGTTGGAGGGTTACTAGGCGGAAGATGAGGCGCTCTTCCTCCAACCATCGTGTTGTTGTGGTCTGGCGATGGAGGAGTCCAAAGACCTGCATATCCTTGGTGGAGTGGGAGGGGGAGTTGAAGTTTTGAGCCACAGAGTGGTTGGGTTGGTTGGTCCGGGTGTCCCAGAGGTGTTCTCTGAAACGCTCCGCAAGTAGGCGGCCTGTCTCCCCAATATAGAGGAGGCCACATCGGTTGCAGAGGATGCAATAGATGATGTGTGTGGAGGTGCAGGTGAATCTGTGGCGGATATGGAAGTTTCCTTTGGGGCCTTGGAGGGAGGTGAGGGGGGAGGTGTGGGCGCAAGTCTTGCACCTCCTGCGGTTGCAGGGGAAGGTGCCGGGAGTGGAGGTTGGGTTGGTGGGAGGTGTGGATCTGACGAGGGAGTCACAGAGGGAGTGGTCTTTACGGAATGCTGAAAGGGGAGGGGAGGGAAATATATCCTTGGTGGTGGGGTCCGTTTGGAGGTGGCGGAAATGACGGCGGATGATGCGCTGTACATGGAGATGGTGGGTGGTAGGTGAGGACCAGTGGCGGTTGGAGGGGCGGGGCTCAAGGGCAGAGGAGCGGGAAGTGGAAGACATGCGGAGGAGGGCATTGTCGACCATGTCGGGGGGGGGAAATTGCGGTCCTTGAAGAAGGAGGCCATCTGGGTTGTACGTTTTTGGAACTGGTCCTCCTGGGAGCAGATGCGGCGGAGACGAAGGAATTGGGAGAATGGGATGGCGTTTTTACAGGGGGCAGGGTGGGAGGTGGTGTAGTCCAGGTAGCTGTGGGAGTCGGTCGGTTTGTAGTAGATGTCCGTGTTGATTCGGTCGCCTGAGATAGAAATAGAAAGGTCGAGGAAGGGGAGGGAGGAATCTGAGACTGTCCAGGTGAATTTGAGGTCGGGGTGGAAGGTATTGGTGAAGTGGATGAACTGTTCAACCTCCTCTTGGGAGCATGAGGCGGCGCCGATACAGTCATCGATGTAGCGGAGGAAAAGGTGGGGGGTGGGGCCAGTGTAGTTGCGGAAGATGGACTGTTCCACATATCCTACGTAGAGGCAGGCATAGCTGGGGCCCATGCGGGTGCCCATGGCTACTCCTTTGGTTTGGAGGAAGTGGGAGGATTGGAAAGAGAAGTTGTTCAGGGTGAGGACCAGTTCAGTCAGTCGAAGGAGGGTGTCAGTGGAAGGGTACTGGTTGGTACGGCGGGAAAGGAAGAAGCGGAGGGCTTTGAGTCCTTCGTGATGGGGGATGGAGGTGTACAGGGACTGGATGTCCATGGTGAAGATAAGGCGTTGGGGACCGGGGAAGCGAAAATCATGGAGGAGGTGGAGGGCATGGTGGTGTCCCGAACATAGGTGGGGAGTTCTTGGACTAAGGGGGACAGGACCGTGTCGAGGTATGCGGAGATCAGTTCGGTGGGGCAGGAGCAAGCGGAGACAATGGGTCAGCTGGGGCAGTCAGGTTTGTGGATTTTGGGCAGGAGGTAGAAGCGGGCAGTGTAGGGTTGTGGGACTATGAGGTTGGGAGATCCCCCGAGGTAATGAGGTTATGGATGGTCTGGGAGATGATGGTTTGGTGGTGGGGGTTGGGGTCATGGTCAAGGGGGCAGTAGGAGAAGGAGTCCCTCCGTGACTCCCTGGTCAGATCCACACCCCCCCACCAACCCAACCTCCACTCCCGGCACCTTCCCCTGCAACCGCAGGAGGTGCAAGACTTGCGCCCACACCTCCCCCCTCACCTCCCTCCAAGGCCACAAAGGAAACTTCCATATCCGCCACAGATTCACCTGCACCTCCACACACATCATCTATTGCATCCTCTGCACCCGATGTGGCCTCCTCTATATTGGGGAGACAGGCCGCCTACTTGCGGAGCGTTTCAGAGAACACCTCTGGGACACCCGGACCAACCAACCCAACCACTCTGTGGCTCAACACTTCAACTCCCCCTCCCACTACACCAAGGATATGCAGGTCTTTGGACTCCTCCATCGCCAGACCACAACAACACAACGGTTGGAGGAAGAGCGCCTCATCTTCCGCCTAGTAACCCTCCAACCACAAGGGATGAACTCGGATTTCACCAGTTTCCTCATTTCCCCTCCCCCCACCTTGTCTCAGTCAAATCCATCGAACTCAGCACCGCCTTCTTAACCTGCAATCTTCTTCCTGACCTCTCCGCCCCCACCCCAGTCTGACCTATCACCCTCACCTTGACCTCTTTCCACCTATCGCATTTCCGACGCCCCTCCCCCAAGTCCCTCCTCCCTACCTTTTATCTTAGCCTGCTGGACAAACTTTCCTCATTCCTGAAGAAGGGCTTATGCCTGAAATGTCGATTCTCCTGTTCCCTAGATGCTGCCTGACCTGCTGCGCTTTTCCAGCAACACATTTTCAGCTCTGATCTCCAGCATCTGCAGACCTCACTTTCTCCTGGAAAATTGAGAGACTAACGAAGAGTAAAAAGGATGTGTACATAAAGTCTAAGTGACTGAAGTGACACTAAGCTTTGGAAGAATTTTGGGAATGTAGGACCAATCTGAAACAAGGAATTAAGAGGACTGAAAGCGGTCATGAGATATCCTTAGCGAGCAGGGTTAAGGAAAACCCCAAACCCCATTCATATGTAAGGAGCAAGAGGGTAATGAGGGAAAGGGTTGGCCCACTCAAGGATAAAGGAAGAAAGATATGCGTGGAGTCAGAAAATGGGTGAAATTATTAATGAGTACTTTGCATCAGTATTCACTGAGGAGAAGGACATGACGGACGTTGATGTTAGGGATATCTTTGATTCCTCTCGGTCAAGTCAAAATAAGGAGGGAGTGTTGTGTATTTTAAAAGGTGTTAAGGTGAACTCGTCCCCAGGACTGGATGGGATCTATCCCAGGTTACTGAGGGAAGCGAGAGATGAAATAGCTGGGGCTTTAACAGATACCATTGCCGTATCCTTGAAAATGGGGGAGGTCCCAGAGGACTGGAGAATTGCTAATGTTGTCCCTTTGTTTAAGAAGGGTAGCAGGGATAATCCAGTTTATGACAGACCTGTGAGCCTGACGTCAATGGTAGGGAAGCTACTGGCAAACATACTAAGGGATAGGATGTATACCCATTTGGAAGAAAATGGCTTTATCAGTGATAGGCAGCATGGTTTTGTATAGGAAAGGTCATGTCTTACAAACATAATAGAATTCTTTGAAGAGGTGACAAAGTTGATTGATGATGGAAGGAATGAAGATGTCATATACATGGACTTTAGCGAGCCATTCGATAAGGTTCCCCATGTCAGGCTGATGAGGAAGGTTTAGTTGCATGGGGTCCGGGGTGTTCTAATTAGATGGATAGCGAACTGCTTGGGCAACAGGCGACAGGGTAATAGAGGAATGAAGCTTCTCAAAATTGAGACTTGTGACCAGTGGTATCCCACAGGGATCTGTGCTGGGACCACTGTTGTTTGAAATATACATAAATGATTTGGAGGAAGGTGTAGATTGCCGCAATAACTAATTTGCAGATTACACTAAGATTGGTGGAGGAGCAGATAGTGAAGTGGACTGTCAGAGAATACAGCAGAATATAGATAGAATGGAGAGTTGGGCAGAGAAATGGCAGATGGAATTCAATCTGGACAAATGCGAGGTGATGCATTTTGGAAGATGCAATTCCAGAGTGAACTATACAGTAAATGCAAAAGTCTTGGGGAAAATGGATGTATAGAGAGATCTGCGTGTTCAGATCCATTGTTCCCTGAAGGTGGCAATGCAGGTCAGCAGAGTGGTCAAGAAGGCATACGGCATGCTTCTTTCATTGGACAGAGTATTGAGTACAAGAGTTGGCAAGTCATGTTACAATTGTATAAGACTTTGGTTTGGCCACATTTGGAATACTGCATACAGTTCTGGTCACCGCATTAGCAACATGATGTGGATGCTCTGGAGAGGGTGCAGAGGAGATTCACCAGGATGTACCTGGTTTGGAGGGTTCTAGTTATGAGGAGAAGTTATAGAGTCATAGAGATGTACAGCATGGAAACAGACCCTTCGGTAAGGGAAAACAGCCCCAGCCTGTTCAGCCTCTCCTCATAGCTCAAATCTTCCAACCCTGGCAAAATCCTTGTAAACTTTTCTGAACTCTTTCAAGTTTCACAACATTTTTCTGATAGGAAGGAGACCAGAATTGCACGCAATATTCCAAAAGTAGCCTAACCAATGTCCTGTACAGCCGCAGCATGACCTCCCAACTCCTGTACTCAACACTCTGACCAATAAAAGAAAGCATACCAAACGCCGCCTTAACTATCCTATCTACACGCGACTCCACTTTCAAGGAGCTATGAACCTGCACTCCAAGGTCTCTTTGTTCAGCAACATTCCCTAGGAGCTTACCATTAAGTGTATAAGTCCTGCTAAGATTTGCTTTCCCAAAATGCAGCACCTCGCATTTATCTGAATTAAACTCCATCTGCCACTTCTCGGCCCATTGGCCCATCTGATCAAGATCCTGTTGTAATCTGAGGTAACCTTCCTCACTGTCCGCCACACCTCCAATGTTGGTGTCATCTGCAAACTTACTAACTGTACCTCTTATGCTCGCATCCAAATCATTTATGTAGATGACAAAAAGTAGAGGACCCAGCACCAATCCTTGTGGCACTCCACAGGCCTCTACAAAATTCAGAACTTAACTCTTTTGCTGCCTGCTTATACCCTATACACATTCTCAGTGTATAGAAGTTTGTTTATTCTAGATCACTTTGATATAAGGAGGGTGTTTTGGGTATGCTAAAGGATATTAACGTGGACGAATCCCCAGGACTGGATGGGATCTATCCCAGGTTGCTGGGGGAGGCAAGAGAAGAAATAGCTGGGGCCCTGACAGATATCATTGTAGCATCCTTAAACACAGGTGAAGTGCTGGAGGACTGGATAGTTGCTAATGTTGCTCTCCTGTTCAAGAAGGGTAGTAGAGATATTCCAAGTAACTACAGACCAGTGAGCCTGATGTCAGTGGTGGGAAAGTTGTTGGAGAAGGTACTGAGGGATAGGATCTATTTATATTTGGAAAAGAATGGGCTTATCAGTGATAGGCAACATGGTTTTGTGCAGGGGAGATTGTGCCTTATCAACTTAATAGAGTTCTTTTGAGGAAGTGACCAAGTTGATAGATGAAGGAAGGGCTGTAAATATCATATACATGGACTTTAGCAAGGCATTTGATAGGGTTCCCCATGGTAAACTAATGGAGAAAGTGAAGCCACATGGTGAGCAGGGTGTTCTAGCTAGGTGGATAAAGAACTGGTTGAGCAACAGGAGACAGAGTAGTAATTGAAGGGAATTTCTCAAAATGGAGAAAGGTGACCAGTGGTGTTGTGGTTCTTTTCGCCGAGCTGGGAATTTGTGCTGCAGACGTTTCGTCCCCTGTCTAGGTGACACCCTCAGTGCTTGGGAGCCTCCTGTGAAGCGCTTCTATGATGTTTCCTCCGGCATTTATAGTGATTTGTATCTGCCGCTTCCGGTTGTCATTTCCAGCTGTCCACTGCAGTGGCCGGTATATTGGGTCCAGGTCGATGTGCTTGTTGATTGAATCAGTGGATAGTGCTATTGCAACCACTAGGACTCATAACAGCACACAAACCAACAGCCACTCTCAGACAACAACTCACCAGGACGAAGGACCCAATACCCAGCATAAGCAAATCCAATGTAGTGTACAAAATCCCATGCAAGGACTGCACAAAACACTACATAGGACAAACAGGAAGACAGCTAATGATCCGCACACTCATCCACTGATTCAGTGATAGAGTGGTCAAGAATGCATATGGTATGCTTGCCTTCATTGGGCGGGGTATTGAGTCTAAGAAATGGCAGGTCATGTTAAAATTGTACAAGACTTTGGTTCAGCCGCATTTAGAATACTGTGTACAGTTCTGATCATGACAGTACCAAAAGGATGTGGACACTTTGCAGAGAACGTTTACGAGGACGTTACCTGGTATGGAGGGTGCTAGCTATGAAGAGAGGTTAAGTAGGTTAGGATTGTTTTCATTAGAAAAAAGGAGATTGAGGGGGGACCTGATTGAGGTCTACAAAATCATGAAGGGTATAGACAGGGTGGATAGAGATGAGCTTTTTCCCAGGGTGAGAGATTCAATAATGAGAGGTCACGTGTTCAAGGTGAGTGGAGAAAAGTTTAATGGGGAGACATGTGGAAAATATTTTACACAGAGGGCAGTAGGTGCATGGAACTCATTGCCAGCAAAGGTAATAGAGGCAGGCACGGTAGATTCATTGAAGGTGTGTCGCTGGAAAAATGCATGAGTAGGTGGGGAGCAGAGGGATACAGATCCTTAGGAATGGGCAATGGATTTAGGCAGTGGATTTGGATTGGCACAGGCTTGGAGGGTCAAAGGGCTTGTTTCTGGGCTGTAAAGTTTCTTTGTTCTTTATTCTTATTCAGTGGGTGTCTGGAATGCATTGCCGGTGGAGGTGGTAAGGTCAGGAACGATAACGTCATTTAAGATGTATCTAGACAGACACCTATGCTATCCAGTTTTAGACTCCCTTACCATCAGGAAAAGCTGATAAAGGTAATAATATGTTTTTTAACCTGATCCATGTGCAAAATAGCTTAGGAAAAATAAGATTACTGAGTAGTGTGGGAGAAATGGGTTTTGAATTATAGAGTGCTAGTACCAATATTGTGAAAGGGAGACCTGTTGGGATTGGCATTGTTTGAACCAAGCTGGGATCAATGTTGTAGTGAAGCATATAACTATAGAGGTAGATGGGTTTTAAACTAATTGGGTGGGGTGGTGAGGATCAATTGAAGGTGAGTTTAAAATTGATAAGAAAAGCGTCAGAAATGCATGATAGTGAAGCAGTGAATGATTAATCAAAGTTTGACAAGAAGGGGCAGAAAATGTACGCAGAAGAGCACAGCAGAAATTAGAACTGGAGCAAGTAATAATGGTAGAAAGTCAAAGGCAAATCCAAAGGCTCTTTATCTGAATGCAGGCAGCATTTATGTCAAGATAGATGAATTGATGGTACAAATAGAAATAAATAGGTGTGACTTAATTGCTATTATAGGCCTGTTGTTTCAGGGTTATCATGACTGACTACTGCATATTTAGGGGTATTCGATATTCTGGCAAAAGGAAAAGCAGATGCATAGCATTGTTGATGAAGGATGGTGTCAATGCTGTGGTGATTAGTGATATAAATGCAAATTGATCCTATTGTGGAAATAAGGAATAGCAAGGGAAAAATCATGTGGGAGTTATCCCCGTGTCTGCGTGGGTTTCCTCCGGGTGCTCCGGTTTCCTCCCACCATCCAAAGATGTGCAGGGTCAGGTGAATTGGCCATGCTAAATTGCCTGTAGTGTTAGGTAAGGGGTAAATGTAGGGGTATGGGTGGGTTTCGCTTCGGCGGGTCGGTGTGGACTTGTTGGGCCGAAGGGCCTGTTTCCACACTGTAATCTAATCTAAATCTAAATCTAAATCTGTTAGACTCCGGAAGAGTTGCTTCTCTGTAGAAGAAAGTATATATCAGGAAACAATGGAACCATGTTAGGCAGACAATACCATTATCATGGGTGACCTTAATCTGCATATTGACAAAGCAAATCCGGTGGGCAAGGATAACGGAGGACAATTTGTAGAGTGCATAGGGGATTGTTAGAGCAGTATGTTTCACAACCTACCTGGGTACAAGCTATTTTACATCTAATTATGTGTAATGAAATAGGATTTTTGAGATATCATGTAGTTAAAGACCTTTTGGATATAGCAATCATAACACGATAGAATTGCAAATTTGGTTTGAGAGAGAGCACTAATTTGCCTTCGTAGTTTATTTTCTCTTGCTCAATTATCTTTTTGGTCCTCCTTTGCTGGATTCTGAATTTGAGTCATTGACTTTGGCCTTCTTTATGTGCTTTTTCTTTCAATACTCTCTTTAACTTCCTTGGCTAGCCATGTTGGTTTATCCCCCTCTTGTAATCTTTCCTCCTCACTGGGAATTAATTTTGCTGAGAGTTCTGAATTACCTCCTTTAAATGTCTGTGACTGTGTGCTCCCTGACATTTCTGCTAACATTGGCCCAGTCCACTTTATCTAGCTCTATCTTCATTTCATTTTAATTCCCTTTATTTAAGTTAAAATGGTTTGTTTCTGACCCAAGTTGCTCACTCTTGAACTGAATTTTAATTTTAACATGTTATGATCATTACTTTCTAGGGGATCTTCTACTCTGAGGTAATTTATTAGACTTGCCTTTTATTACCCATTACCAGATGCAGGATAGCCTGCTCCCTGGTTATCTTCATGTTGATGTATTGGTCTAGGAAATTATTCCCGATGTACTTTGTGGATTTATTGAAGAAGTTAGACTGTGTTTGAATGGTTCACTTTTGCTTCCCTTGACAGCTGTCATCAGACAAACTGAATAATTATTAAACCAATATAGCGAGTTCAGTTGGGATCTAACCTCTGTGAGTGAAGATAATTTTTAGTTCTTTATGTTGTGTGACAGAATTGAAAACCTTGATGTTAACTAAACTTTTGACAAAACTGTTTGATTTTTGTCACAGTAAATGTATAAAGATGTAAATCCCCAAGAATCAGAAGAGTGAATAAGAAGAATGGAAAAGATCATTCACATGGAAGAAAAAGTACGAGGGAGAAACAGGCCTTGTAGAACCACTAATGGAAGAAATAAGCTACACTGTAGATATTTAAGAAGAAGCATGATGGCTACGTCCATTCCTTTAGTGGGAGGCCACATAATATGTATCTAAGGTAACTATATAATTTTAAAGTTAAGAATTTCAAAGTGAATCATGAAGTGGGGGCTGCATTTGACCTGTCATTTCTATTGGATATTTTGCTTGCAGACTTTTAAATTTGAAAATGTAAAATATTGTGCACAGTTTAGGAAGCTTTAACAATGAATTATTACTGGATGCATGAGATTATAAATTTCATTGTTGCCCTTGCAATCCAATTTATATGCATCAAGTGAAAATTAGCAATTTGCATGAAGCAGATTATTAAGAATATACGTTGCAAGTTATGAATCTGTGCCTTGGATATCCTCCTGGGTGAAGCATGCTGATCTCCCAAGATTAGCACAGTTTTACAAATATTGTGTTACAGTTATAATAAAATCAAATGATTCAAAATTCCAGTTGTGTAAGTAAGTCAACAACCAGTCCTGCCTGTTCTGACCTATGGCTGTGAGAAGGGAAACGTTTACATTGGCTACTGTGGTTTAGCTTGGAACTGGACAATATTGAATGAGCTGCCTCGTTAAATCACTCATGGTTGCATGGTGTGAATGTGCATTTCAGTAATGCACCTCAGGTTACCCTGGTAACTATTAAAGTAAAGGACACTTTGTGCTCAGAGGGACACTTCCTAGACTGGTTCAGGCTACATTGCTCGGCTCTGTGCTTTCTATCATGATACTGAATTGTTGAAGTGAAACATAAGACAATAGGATATAGGAGGAGAATTAGACCATTCGGCACATCGAGATTACTGGACCATTCAATCATAGATGATATGTTTCTCAACTCCAATTTCCTGCCTTCTACCTTGATCCCCTCACTAAACACAAAACTTTCTATCTCTGTTGTAAATTGCGATCAGGGCAAAAACAAATATATAAAATGTTTGCATTCACAACTACAAATGAATATAGTCATGGAGTCATACCCTGAAACAGACCCTTCGGTCCAACTCGATCATGCTGACCAGATATCCCAACCTAATCTAGTCCCACTTGCCAAAACCCGGCCCATATCCCTCCAAACCCTTCCTATTCATATACCCATCCAGACACCTTTTAAATGTTGCAATTGAACCAGCCTCCACCACTCCCTCTGGCAGCTCATTCCATACACGCCCATTCCACCCTATGCATGAGAAAGTTTCCCCTTAGGTCCCATTTTATATCTTGCCCCTCTCACCCTAAACCTATGTTCTCTAGTTCTGAACTCTCCCCACCCCAGGGAAAAGACTGTCTATTTATCCTATCCATGCCCTTCATAATTTTATAAACCGCTAGAAGGTCACCCTTCAGCCTCCGACGCTCCAGGGAAAGCAGTCCCAGCCTATTCAACCTCTCCTGATAGCTCAAATCCTCTAACCTTGGCAACATCTTTGTATATCTTTTCTGAACCCTTACAAGTTTCACAGCATCCTTCTGATAAGAAGGAAACCAGAATTACACGCAATATTCCAACAGTGGCCTAACTAACATCCTGTACAGCCACAACATGACCTCCCAACTCCTATACTCAATACTCTGACCAATAAAGTAAAGCATACCAAACGCCACCTTCACTATCCTATTCACCTATGACTCTACTTTCAAGGAGCTATGAAACTGCATGCCAAGGTCTCTTTGTTCAGCAACACTCCCTAGGACCTTATTATTTAAGCGTATAAGTCCAGTAAGATTTGCTTTCCTAAAATGCAACATCTCACATTTACCTAAATTAAACTCCATCTGCCACACTTCAGCCCATTGACCCATCTGATCACGATCCTGTTGTAATCTGAGGTAACCTTCTTCGCTGTCCCCTATAATTCCAATTTTGGTGTCATCTGCAAACCTACTAACTATACCTCCCTATGTTCACATCTAAATCGTTATATAAATGACGAAAAGTAGTGGACCCAGCACCGATCCTTGCGGCACACACTGGTCATAGGCATCCAGTCTGAAAACAACCTTCCACAAACACCCTCTGTCTTCTACCTTTGAGCCAGTTCTGTATCCAAATGGCTAATTCTCCTTGTATTCCATGAGATCTAACCTTGCTAACCAGTCTCCCATGGGAAACCTTGTTGAACGCCTTACTGAACTCCATATAGATCACATCTACCGCTCTGCCCTCATCAATCCTCTTTATTACTTCTTCAAAAAACTCAATCAAGTTTGTGAGACATGATTTTCCACACGGAGGAGAAAGTGAGGACTGCAGATGCTGGAGACCAGAGTTGAAAAATGTGGTGCTGGAAAAACACAGCAGGCCAGGCAGCATCCGTTGAGCAGTAGAATCGACGTTTCGGGCATAAGCAAGCCTTCTTCAGGAAGGCTTTCACATATTTCCAAATATGTGTAAATCCTGTCCCTTAGGATTCCTTCCAACAACTTGCCCCCCATCGACGTCAGGCTCACTGGTCTATAGTTCCTGGGCCTGTCCTTACTGCATTTCTGAAATAGTGGTACCATGTCAGCCAACCTCCAGTCTTCTGGCACCTCATCTGTGACTATCGATTGATACAATATCTCAGCAAGGGGCCCAGCAATCACTTCCCTCGTTTCCCACAGAGTTCTAGGGTACACTGATCAGGTCCTAGGGATTTTTGCGTTTCAAGACATCCAGCACTTCCTCCTCTGTAATATGGACATTTTTCAATGTTTAGTCTGGAAATGCTGCATTTGCACTGAAGATCAGTGCAATCTGAAATTCTATAGCACTGCTGTAATATTCTCACAACACATATGTGTGTTTAACTTTGCCTGTCCTTTTAGTACCACTATTCCTGGTACCTGTAGGTTAAAGATCTAAAAATGGGAATTACGTTAGCTGGTTAGAAGCTGTTTGTAAATAGTTAGCCATTGCTTGTGGTAAGAAACACTGACAATTCAGAAAAGTCATGATTGCCCATGCACAAAGCCATGCTGAATATCCCTAATCAGTCCTTGCCTCTACAAATGCATGTAAATCCTATCTCTCAGAATCCCCTCCAACAATTTACCCACTTACCCCACTGATGTCAGACTCACCCATCTTTAGTTCCCAGACTTCACCTTACAGCCTTTTGTAAAATAAAGACACGGCATTAGCCACTCCCCAGTCCTCCAGCACCACGCCTATGGCCTACAAATACCTTTGATAGAGGCCTCAAATTTCATCCCTAACTTCCTGCAACATCCTGGGATATACTTGATCAGGTTCCAGAGAGTTATCCACTTTTATGTTTTCCTCCAGCACTACCTTCTCTTTAATGTGCACTGTTTCAAGACATGTGTTTATTTCCCTAAGTTCCCTAATCTCCATTTCTTCCTTCAAAGTAAAATCTGTCACAAAATATTTGTTTAGTATCTCTCACATCTCCTGTGGTACCAGACATAGTTGACCTCTTTGATCTATACACCACCCTATTCTCTCCCTTGTTGCTGTTTTGCTGTTAATGTACTTGTAAAATCTCTTTGGATTATCTTAACCTTTATCTGCCAATGCTATCTCATATCATAGAATCATCTGTGGAAGCAGGCCAAAGCTAAACCAAAACAGTATTTGAAGTCACACAACACCAGGCTATAATCCAACAGGTTTATTTGAAATCACAAGCTTTTGGAGCACTGCTCATTCATCAGACAATCCAAAGTAGCCCAGCCATTGTCCTGTCCAGTACATGACCTCCCAATTCCTATACTAAATGCACTGCCCAATAAAGGCAAGCGCACCAAATGCCTTCTTCACCATCCTGTCTATCTGTGACACCACTTTCAAAGAACTATGAAAGCGACCAAGGTCACTTTGTTCAGCAACACTCCCCAGGACCTTCCCATAAGTGTATAAATCCTGCCCTGATTTTCCCTACCAAAATGCAGCACTTCAGATTCATCTAAATTGGAATGATCTGCCAGAGTAAGTGGTGGAGGTTATTACAATTACAACATTTAAAAGACATGCTATATGAATACAAAGGGTTTAGAGGGTTATGAGCCAAGTGCTGGTAAATGGGACTGGATTAATTTAGGATATCTGGTTGGCATGGACAAGTTGGATCAAAGGGTCTGTTTCCCTGCTGTATGGCTCTATGTCTCTACCTACTACAGTGTTCAAGGGCAGTGTTCGAGGTCATGGTGCTGTCTAAGGTGCCTTGTTGAGTTGCTGTGCTCCCCCATGAAAATTTCAGTCCCGCCCTGCCTTGCATTAAGAGCAAAAGAGCAACTAGGGAGAAAATAGTTTTGTTCCTACTCTAGTAGATATACCTATGTAACTATTAAGAAATTATTCCTGAACACATTAAACAAATTCCTCACTCTCTAAGCCCTTAACACTATAGCACTCCAATCTGTGTTTAGAAAATTAAAATCCTCTACTATTTCAACCATATTGTTCTTATGTAGATCTAAGATCTCTCTATATATTTGGTACTCAATTTCCTGCTGACTATTGGGGTGCCTATAGTGCAATTCTATCAAGGTGATAATGCCCTTCTTATTTCTGAGTTTCACCCATATAGCTTCACTGGACGATCCCTCAGAAATATCCTCTCCAACTAGAGAAGTAATCTTTTCCTTAATCAAAAATGCCACTCCCCCTTCACCCCCTCCCCTTTTTTATCCTTCTTAGAGAATGTTAGAGCATTGAATTGCCAGTCCTGCCCCTCCCTCAGCCATGTTTCTGTAAACCTATTATGTCCCAGTCCCATACATGTACTGGGTTCATCTGCCTTACATTGCGGCACTGTGGCTCAGAGGGTCGCTGCTGTCTCACAGCACTAGGATTTGATTCCATGCTCGGGTAACTGTGTGGAGTTTGCATGTTCTGCTAGTATCTGCTTTGGTTCCCTCCAGGTATCTGCTTTGGTTCCCTCCATATTGTGTTGGCCTTTTATCCTACTCTAAGATCAGACTAACCTACATATCCTTCATTGTACTATGTTTCATGTGCCTATCCAAGAGTCGTTTAAATGTCCTGAATGTATCTGACTCTAATACACTCCTGGCAGTGTATTCCACGCACCCACCATTCTGTGTAAAGAACCTGCGTCTGACAGCTATTCTAAACCATCCTCTAATTACCTTAAAATTATGCCCCCTTTGATAGACATTTCTGCCATTGGAAAAAGTCTCTGGCTATCCACTCTATCTATGTCTCTTAACATCTTGTATACCTTTATCAAGTCACCTTCTTCGCTCCAATGAGAAAAGCCCTAGCTCCCTCAGCATTTCTTCATAAGATGTGCCCTCCAGTCCAGGCAGCATCCTGGTAAATCTCCTCTGCATCCTCTCTAAAGCTTTGATATCTTTCCTATAATGAGGAGACCAGAACTGAACACAACACTCCAAGTATGGTTTAATCAGGGCTCTATAGAGTGCAACATAACCCCGGGGCTCTTAAACTCAATCCCCCTGCTGATGAAAGCCAACATACCATATGCCTTTTTAATGACGCTATCAACCTGGATGGCAACATTGAGAGACCTATGGACGTGGACCTTAAGATCCCACTGTTCCTCCACACTGGAAGAATCCTGCCTTTAACCCCGTATTCTGCATCTGAATTTGACCTTCCAAAAGTGAATCACTTCACACTTTTCCAGGTTGAACTCCATCTGCCACTTATCAGCCCAGTTCTGCATCCTGTCAATGTTCTGTTACAACCTACAACAGCCCTCCACAGTATCCACAACTCCACCAACCTTTGTGTCATCGGCAAACTTACTAACCCACCCTTTCACTTCCTCATCCGAGTCATTTATAAAACTCACAAAGAGCAGAGGTTCCAGAACTGATCCCTGCAGAATACCACTGGTACCGAGGTCCGGGGTGAATAATTTCCATCTACCACCATACCCCTGTCTTCTATGGGCCAGCCAATTCTGTATCCTGACAGCCAGATTTCCCTGTATCCCATGCCTCCTTACTTTCTGAATAAGCCTACCACAGGGAACCTTATCGAACACCATGCTGAAATCCATGTACACCACATCCCTGCTCTACCTTCATCAATGTGTTTTGTCACATCCTCAAAGAATTCAATAAGGTTTGTGAATCATGACCTGCCCTTCACAAAGCTATGCTGACTATCTCTAATCAAACTATGGATTTCCAAGTAATCATAAATCCTGTCTCTCAAAATTCCCTCTAGTACTTTGCCCACCACTGACGTAAGACTGACTGGTCTGTAATTCACAGGATTATCTCTATTTTCTTTCTTGAACTAGTGAATAACTAGCCACCCTCCAATCATCTGGCTCTACTCCAGTGGACAGTGAAGATGCAAAGACCATCGCCAAAGGCGGAGCAATCCCTTCCCTCGCTTCCTGTAGTAGAGTCATAGAGATGTACAGCATGGCAACAGACCTTTCGGTCCAACCTGTCCATGCCAACCAGATATCCCAACCCAATCTAGTCTCACCTGCCAGCACCCGGCCCATATCCCTCCAAACCTTTCCTTTTCATATACTCATCCAAATGCCTTTTAAATGTTACAATTGTACCAGCCTCCATCACTTCCTCTGGTACCACCCTCTGTGTGAAAAAGTTGCCCCTTAGGTCTATTTTATATCTTTCCCCTCTCATCCTAAATCTATACCTTCCAGTTCTGTACTCCCCCACCCCAGGGAAAAGACTTTTGTCTATTTATCCTAACCATGCCCCTCATGATTTTATAAATCTCTATAAGATCACTCCTCAACCTCCAACACTCCAGGGAAAACAGCCCCAGCCTGTTCAGCCTCTCCCTATAGCTCAAATCCTCCAACACTGGAAACATCCTTGTAAATCTCTTCTGAACCCTTTCAAGTTTCACAACATCTTTCTGATAGGAAGGAGACCAGAATTGCACGCAATATTCCAACAGTGGCCTAACCAATGTCCTGTACCACCGCAACATGACCACCCAACTCCTGTACTCAGTACTCTGACCAATAAAAGAAAGCATACCAAACGCCTTCTTCACTATCCTATCTACCTGCGACTCCACTTTCAAGGAGCTATGAACCTGCACTCCAAGGTCTCTTTGTTCAGCAACACTCCCTAGGACCTTACCATTAAGTGTATAAATCCTGCTAAGATTTACTTTCCCAAAATGCAGCACCTCGCATTTATCTGAATTAAACTCCATCTGTCACTTCTCGGCCCATTGGCCCATCTGGTCAAGATCCTGTTGTAATCGGAGGTAACCTTCGCTGTCCACTACACCTCCAATTTTGTAAGGTTAGTAAGGTGTCATCTGCAACCTTACTAACTGTACCTCTTATGCTCGCATCCAAATCATTTATGTAAATGATTATGTAAATGATAGAGGACCAGGCACCGATCCTTGTGGCACTCCACTGGTCACAGGCCTCCAGTCTTAAAACAACCCTCCACCACTACCCTCTGTCTTCTACCTTTGAGTATCCGATGGCAAATTCTCCCTATATTCCACGAGATCTAACCTTGCTAACCAGTCTCCCATGGGGAACCTTGTCGAATGCCTTACTGAAGTCCATATAGATCACATCTACCGCTCTGCCCTCATCAATCCTCTTTGTTACTTCTTCAAAAACTCAATCAATTTTGTGAGACATGATTTCCCACGCACAAAGCCATGCTGACTATCCCTAATCAGTCCTTGCTTTTCCAAATACATGTACATCCTGTCCCTCAGGATTCCCTCCAACAACTTGCCCACCACTGACGTCAGGCTCACTGGTCTATAGTTCCCTGGCTTGTCCTTGCCACCCTTCTTAAACAGTGGCACCACGTTAGCCAACCTCCAATCTTCCGGCACCTCGCCTGTGACTATCGATGATACAAATATCTTAGTGAGAGGCCCAGCAATCACTTCTCTAGCTTCCCGCAAAGTTCTAGGGTACGCCTGATTAGGTCTTGGAGAATTATCCATCTTTATGCGTTTCAAGACATCCAGCACTTCCTCCTCTGTAATAAGGACATTTTGCAAGGTGTCACCATCTACTTCCCTTCAGTCTCTATCTTCCATATCCTTTTCCACAGTAAATACTCATGCAAAATATTCATTTAGTATCTCCCCCATTTTCTGCGGCTCCACACAAAGGCTGCCTTGCTGATCTTTGAGGTATCCTATTCTCTACTCGTTAGCCTTCTGTCCTTAATGTCCTTGTAAAAACCCTTTGGATTCTCCTTAATTCTATTTGCCAATGTTATCTCATGTCCCCTTTTTGCCCTCCTGATTTCCCTCTTAACTATAGTCCTACTGCCTTTATACTCTTCTAAGGATTCATTCGATCTATCCTGGCCCAGGGGATTTATCTATCTTTATACTTTTCAAAATTTTAAGAACATCCTCCTTCCTAATATCAACTTATTATAGTAAATCTGTTTCATGCTGTCCTCAGCCACGTCAAGGTCCTTCTCAGTAGTGAATACTGAAGCAAAAAGTATTCATTAAGGACCTATCCTACTTCCTCCGACTCCAGGCACAAGTTCCCTCCACTATCCCTAGTCGGCCCTATCCTCACTCAGGTCATCCTCTTGTTCCTCACATTAGTGTAGAACACCTTAGGGTTTTCCTTAATCCTACCTTCTAAATGCCCCGTTCTAGCTCTCCCCAGTCCATTTTTCAGTTCTTTCCTGGCTACCTTGTATCCCTCAAGTCCTGTCCTAAACCTAAATCTTCAACCTAAAGTAAGCTTCCTTCTTCTTCTTAACGAGATGTTCCATATCCCTTGTCGCCCAAGGTTCTTTCAACCTACCACCCATCCTTGCCTCAATGGGACAAACCTGTCCAGCACTATCAGCAAGTGTTTCCTAAACAATCTGCACATTTCTGTCATGCATTTCCCTGAAAACATCTGTTCCCAATTTAGGTGCCCACTTCCTGCCTAATAGGATTGTAACTCCCACTCCCTCTCCCTCAAAGTGCTGCCACTGCTTTGAGATGTCCTTGACTTGGTACCAGGGAGGCAACATACCATCCTGAATTCTCAACTCCAGCTGCAGAGTTTTCTGTCTGTTCCCCTGCCAGGAGTGTGCCCTATAACAATTAGTCATTTGAAACTTGACAAACTGCACTTAACAGAAGATTGATTCTTGGTGCCCAAGATCTTGCTGCCACTTCTGTTTTCCTCTGAAAGACTATCACCCTCAAGAGTACCTATAACGATATATCTGTTTGAGAGAAGAATAGCCAGAGGAGATACCAGAACTACCTTCCTATCTCTCCTGAAAGCCACCCATCTATCTAACTGAACCTGCAGTGTAGTTACCTCTCTAACTCAACTAACCACCATATTCTGTCTCCTGTATGCTCCCCAGTGACTCTAACTGCCTCTCCAGCCAATCCAAACGGTCTGATATGAGACGGATCCAAACACAGCTCTGGCAAACATAGTGTCCAGGGACAGTCAAATGTTCTCTAATTTCCCACATCCAATAGGAGGAGCATATCACTCCAATGACTGCTGTAATTGGCCTTGAAAAGTTGTTCACATACGTTTGCCTAAAAACAACCACCACTTTTCTCAAATCCAGTGTCTAGATTAATTGTTGGTAAAACAATATGCTGGGAGGATTTAAATGTTTTTTTTTAGATTAGATTAGATTACATTACAGTGTGGAAACAGGCCCTTCGGCCCAACAAGTCCACACCGACCCGCCGAAGCACAACCCACCCATACCCCTACATTTACCCCTTACTTAACACTACGGGCAATTTAGCATGGCCAATTCACCTAACCTGCACATCTTTGGACTGTGGGAGGAAACCGGAGCACCCGGAGGAAACCCACGCAGACACGGGGAGAACGTGCAAACTCCACACAGTCAGTCGCCTGAGTCGGGAATTGAACCCGGGTCTCCGGCGCTGTGAGGCAGCAGTGCTAACCACTGTGCCACCATGCCGCCCACAAAGGCCTAACAGAAGAAGTCCTAAAAGACAATCCTTTTTTTAAAAGAAAACTTTCCTTACCCATAGGTTTTAATTTTAAGCATGCAAAAGAGAGAAAAAAAAACTAATGTTTAAAATTTTAAAATCCAGCACTTAGCTTAACCTCCCAACCAAATACCGCCACCTTCTTAGATCCTCTGTCAGTCAGCTGTCTAATCTCTGACTCTGAGTAAAGCTATGCCAATCCCTTTAATGGGATAGTTTTCAGATTGCAAATCAATTGATGCCTTACTTTTGAGGTCTATGTGTGACTTCCTACAAATATCAACAGACCCTCCCAGTCAAATTTCAGAAAGGCAGTGGCAGATTAGCACAGGAAACAATTTCTTATCTCCATTACCTGGCTAGTTGTCTATTATCTATCAATTAACTTGATGCTGCGCCACCTTGGAAGATGTAGGTGCAAATTTAAAGTTAGCAAGTGAACAGTTAAGCAATTAATCTGATGACAGCCTTGGTGATTTAAGATATTCGTATTTTAATGGAATATTCAGTTGATACAGTTATGTCTCTCAGGTTTGTTTTATTATTAATTTCATAATCATTCAATAAACAACTCAGATTTAGTCATGTTGCAATTGTTTACAAGATTATAATATGCTATGATCAGATTAGGAACAATTAACAATTGAACAGAAATCTGAATACCTTTAATTGATGCAGCTATGTCAAGTATTCACTTTTCTAAAAATTACAATCTCTGTTGTTTTTGAAGGCTTAAGTAATGCATTTACTATTAACTGTATAATTTCTAATTATGTATGCTGTCATGTTTATTTCTTATTACCTCAAAGGATTCTCTTTAAAGACAGATCAATCTTATAATTTTTTTTTACTCCTGGAGAAACCATTCATAAGTATGTCAAAGTGCCCTTGAGATCCTGCCTCAGCTCAAACTAGTTTTAGCTAAAGCTTCAATTCACTGTTTCTTGATTGTGGATACTCAGAAACTTGTGCTGGTTACTTATGATTACTTTGAAACTAATTCAACTGATTTCTTTCTTAACTGCACAACCCACTAAATTCTCCAACTTGGCAATCTTACAGCTTCTGTTCCCTACAATGTTCAAGTTGAGATTTAGCCTCATCTGCCTTCTACATGGGCAATGATGAAATTGATCTTTTACTTTGTTTATTGGGCAGATCTATCTAATTGTCATTTACTTTGGCTATTTTATCTGTGTGCTACAAACCTTATCAGTCCCAATCTGCAAGTAACTTTGCCAGCACACACCCGAATAAAAGCAGAATTTAACTTTCTTAAATTTCACCTATTTCCACAGTGATGTAGCATGCTCTTGGTTGAACTTAAACAGACCTTCAGATGATTTATCCCTAATTTACAAGTTGTTCTTTGATACAGTGAAGCAAATTAATGTCATGACATGTCAGGGTTTACCGAATGCCTTTAAATTGATTTAGCTTTCCTTCCCTAAACAAAAATCTCTGGACTGCATTTCTTATAAATGTTGAGGGCATTGTATCTGCAGCTTTTTAGCTAAGTAAGCCTACCTGCTGTGTTATAGGTCTTGCCTTTCTAGCTGTTAACCTTTTAGAACAATATGGTCCTAATATTTTCAGTTTAATAGACTACAAATTGCCTTTAATTATATTTAATCCATTTTTGATAGTCAAGACTTTAATTTGCAAAGCTAAAATTATACACTAAAACACACTAATTAAGAGTTAGATAATCGTAAAATAAATCTTGGGACTGCGTTGTGGTGAAGGTTCATGATATGTTATTATTTGGAAGCCTGGGTTTTGAAGTGGACAGAATCATGTATAGCTTAAGTTTGTTGTATTTTTGTTTGTCTTCTATATTTTGTGTTAACACTGATGTTTTAGTTTAGTTTGAGTTCTGAGAATGGGTTGTCTGAAAATTGTTCACAAGAATTTAGATAAGGCTTAAAAGAAACCTTGAGGAAAATGAATTGGACTATTGCCTAGCAACAAGGTGTCCTATAATACTGGGACAGAGACAGGAACAGTTTCCCTTGAAACAGAGATAACCAAAGGAATTCACTGAGTGTGATTGTTTTATTTAGAGAGAAACTGCCTGTACCAATAATAATGCAGTCTAGTAATCTCTGGACCAGACAGGGTAGGAGAAAGAAGTCCTGAGAAGTATCAGAATCAGAAACCCATAGAAGAGGAGCTTAAGGAACTTACGTTAACAAATTGGTAAGGGGTTTATAGATTTCATAAATACAGAATGACTAAAGTTAGTATCAAGTGAATGCAGAAAGGTTATGGAAAGAACCCATAGTACATCTGTGCCAAATGATAAAGGAACTTTAAAGTAGAAACACAGTGTACCATTGTTGTAAGGTTGTTGTTAAGGGAGAAAGGGAGGTCTTGGTAAGGGAGCAAAGTTGAATCTTTATTGCTGAAAGATTTACTTAAACTGTTTCAAATAATTCTTATATAGAATGAAATAATCTTTTCTTCTGTTTGGAATAAAATTTAATGTAACTTTGTTCGGAGTACATCGGCAGCCTCTTAAGAATATTTTCAGTGACTGACTGCCATATTAGTTTGCAGTTATGAAGGCAAATGCAACGTTACTATTCATTTCAAGAGAGCTAGAAAGCAAGAGTAGGGATGTATTTCTGAGGTTGTATAAGTCTTTGGTCGAACTGCATTTGGAATATTGTGCGCAGTTTTGTGCCCCGTATTTAAGCAACGATATGCTAGCCTTGGAGCGAGATGCAAGAAGAGATTTACAAGAATGATTTTGGGGTTTGAAGAGCTTGTCAGAGGAGAAGCAGTTGAGGACTCTGTGTCTGTACTCCTTGATTGAGTTTAGAAGGATGAGGGCGATCTCATTTAAACTAACTATATACTGAGAAGCCTGGACAAAGAGGGCATGGAGAAGTTTCCACGAGTAGGAGAGACTAGGACCTGAGGGCACAGCCTCAGAATGAAGGAATGATCCTTTTAGAACACAGATGAATAGGAATTTCTTCAACCAGAGAGTGGTGATTTTGTGGAAATTGTTGCTGCAGAAGGCTTTGGAGACCAAGTCATTGAGTGTATTTAAGACAGATAGAGATAGGATCTTGATCAGTAAGAATATGAAAAGTTACAGGGAGAAGGCAGGAGAATGGGGGTTGAGCAACATACCAGCCTTGATGGAATGGCAGAGCAGACTTGATGAGGCAAATGGCCTAATTATCTTATGGTCTTCTAGAATCAAATTGCAAAAATAGAACTGATGGTCTCTGAAGCAAGGTTTCACTTTGGAATTTGACTTGTCCGGCATTACCATCAGCTGTGATCTTAACAATACCTTTAAATGTAAAGTAAATAAAACAAAGCAGTTCTGAAGTCTGCCTGACAATATGACTAGGTGCTGGATTAGTGGTGCTGGAAGAGCACAGCAATTCAGGCAGCATCCGAGGACAGGCAAAATCGACGTTTCGGGCAAAAGCCCTTCATCCTGATGAAGGGCTTTTGCCTGAAATGTCAATTTTGCCTGTCCTCGGATGCTGCCTGAATTGCTGTGCTCTTCCAGCACCACTAATCCAGAATCTGGTTTCCAGCATCTGCAGTCATTGTTTTTACCAATATGACTAGGTGGTTTGTTTGTTAAGAGATTTTAGTTGTTTTACTGGGAAGAAGGTGAAAGGCATTTGTGCTTGAAAACAATGGCATGAGTTTCTATGTTTACAATAACAGGATTCTGAGTTTCTCAAAGTCCCAAAAATGTTATGTATTGAGGAGTAAGCAGTTGTAAACTGATCTTACGTTTCTAAGATGAAAGGGATGTGTTTCATTTTTCAAGTGGGCAAAGGAAGTCAATTTTTCAGATCAAGTTTCAGGCTTCCTTAAAAATCGATGAATGAACATGGAACATTACAGCGCAGTAAAGGCCCTTCGGCCCTCGTTGTTGCGCCGATCTGTCATACCAATCTGAAGCCCATCTAACCTACACTATTCCATGTACTTCCATATGCTTGTCCAATGAAGACTTAAATGTACTTAAAGTTGCGAATCTACTACCATTGTAGGCAAAGCATTCCATACCCTTACTACTCTCTGAGTAAAGAAACTACCTCTGACATCTGTTCTATATCTATCACCCCTCAATTGAAAACTGTGCCCCCTCGTGCTGTCCGTCACCATACTTGGAAAAAGGCTCTCCCTGTCTACCCTATCTAACCCTCTTATATGTTAGATCTTATATGTCTCGATTAAGTCACCTCTCAACCTTCTTCTCTCCAATAAAAACAGCCTCAAGTCCCTCAGCCTTTCCTTGTAAGACCTTCCCTCCATACCAGGCAACATCCTAGTAAATCTGCTCTGCACCCTTTCAAAAGCTTCCACATCCTTCTTATAATGCGGTGACGGTAACTGTACACAATATTCCAAGTGCGGCCGCACCAGAGTTTTGTACAGCTGTAGGATAACCTCATGGAGAAAGTGAGGTCTGCAGATGCTGGAGATCAGAGCTGGAAATGTGTTGCTGGAAAAGCGCAGCAGGTCAGACAGCATCCAGGGAACAGGAGAATCGACGTTTCGGGCATAAGCCCTTCTTCAGGATAACCTCATGGTTCTGGAACTTGATCCCTCTATTAATAAAAGCTAAAACACTGTATGCCTTCTTAACAACCCTGTCAACCTGGGTGGCAACTTTCAAGGATCTGTGTACCTGGACACCGAGATCTCTCTGCTTATCTACACTACCAAGAATCTTACCATTAGCCCAGTACTTTGCATTCCGGTTACTCCGACCAAAGTGAATCACCTCACACTTGTCCGCATTAAACTCCATTTGCCACCTCTCAGCCCAGCTCTGCAACTTACCTATGTCGCTCTGTAACCTACAACATCTTTCGTCACTATCCACAACTCCACCGACCTTAGTGTCGTCTGCAAATTTACTAACCCACCCTTCTACGCCCTCATCCAGTTCGTTTATAAAAATGACGAACAGCAGTGGACCCAACACCGATCCTTGCAGTACACCACTGGTAACTGGACTCCAGGATGAACATTTCCCATCAACCAACACCCTCTGTCTTCTTTCAGGAAGCCAATTATTGATCCAAACTGCTATATCTCCCACAATCCCATTCTTCCGCATTTCGTACAATAGCGTACTGTGGGGAACCTTATCGAACGCCTTGCTGAAATCCATATACACCACATCAATAGGTTTACTCTCATCTACCTGTTTGGTCACCTTCTCAAAGAACTTAGTAAGGTTTGTGAGGCACGACCTACCCTTCACAAAACCATGCTGACTATCCCTAATCAAATTATTCTTTTCCAGATGATTATAAGTCCTATCTCTTATAACCTTTTCCAACACTTTCCCAACAACTGAAGTAAGGCTCACTGGTCTATAATTACCAGGGTTGTCTCTACTCCCCTTCTTGAACAGGGAACCACATTTGCTATCCTCCAGTCTTCTGGCACTATTCCTGTAGACAATGACGATTTAAAGATCAATGCCAAAAGCTTTGCAGTCTCCTCTCTGGCTTCCCAGAGGATAGACAATAGACAATAGACAATAGGTGCAGGAGTAGGCCATTCTGCCCTCCGAGCCTGCACCACCATTCATGGCTGATCATCCTTAATCAGTATCCTGTTCCTGCCTTATCTCCATAACCCTTGATTCCACTATCCTTGAGAGCTCTATCCAACTCTTTCTTAAATGAATCCAGAGACTGGGCCTCCACTGCCCTCTGGGGCAGAGCATTCCACACGGCCACCACTCTCTGGGTGAAGAAGTTTCTCCTCATCTCTGTCCTAAATGGTCTACACCGTATTTTTAAGCTATGTCCTCTGGTTCGGCACTCACCCATCAGCAGAAATATGTTTCCTGCCTCCAGAGTGTCCAATCCTTTAATAATCTTATATGTCTCAATCAGATCCCCTCTTAGTCTTCTAAACTCAAGTATATACAAGCCCAGCCGCTCCAGTCTTTCAGTGTAAGGTAGTCCCGCCATTCCAGGAATTGACCTCATGAACTTACGCTGCACTCCCTCAATAGCCAGAATGTCTTTCCTCAAAGTTGGAGACCAGAACTGCACACAATACTCCAGGTGTGGTCTCACCAGGGCCTTGTACAGCTCAGAAGAACCTCTTTGCTTCTGTACTCAATCCCTCTTGTTATGAAGGCCAGCATGCTATTAGCCTTCTTCCTTCTGTTCCTGCATGCTTAGCTTCATTGACTGGCGTACAAGAACACCCAGATCTCTTTATACTGCCCCTTTACCTAAATTGATTCCATTTAGGTAGTAATCGGTCTTCCTGTTCTTGCCACCAAAGTGGATAACCATACGTTTATCTACATTAAACTGCATCTGACCACTCACCTAACCTGTCCAGGTCACCCTGTAATCTCCTAACATCCTCCTCAGATTTCACCCTGCCACCCAGCGTTGTATCATCAGCAAATTTCCTAATGTTATTACTAATACCATCTTCTATATCATTAATATATATTGTAAAAAACTGGGTCCCAGCACTGATCCCTGTGGTACCCCACTGGTCACTGCCTGCCATTCCGAAATGGAGCTGTTTATCACTACTCTTTGTTTCCTGTCAGCCAACCAACTTTCAATCCAAGTTAGTACTTTGCCCCCAATACCCTGCGCCCTAAATTTGCTCACTAACCTCCTATGTGGGACTTTATCAAAGGCTTTCTGAAAGTCCAGGTACACTACATCTACCGTCCATCTTCAGAGTTACATCCTCAAAAAAATTCCAGAAGATTAGTCTAGCATGATTCCCCCTTCATAAATCCATGCTGACGCTGACCTATCCTGTTACTACTATCCAGATGTGTCGTAATTTCATCCTTTATAATAGACTCCAGCATCTTTCCCACCACTGAGGTCAGACTAACTGGTCTATAATTTCCTGCTTTCTCTCTCCCACCTTTCTTAAAAAGTGGTACAACATTAGCCACCCTCCAAACCGCAGGAACTGATCCCGAATCTATCGAACTCTGGAAAATAATCACCAACACATCCACGATTTCTTGAGCCACCTCCTTCATTAGACCTGGGATGTAGACCATCAGGCCCCGGGGACATCAACCTTCAAACCTAACAGTCTCTCCAACACCAATTCCCTTCAGTTCCGGTCCTTCAGCCACTGTTACCTCAGAGATCCTAGGATAAATCCCATCCGGCCCAGGGGACCTATCTATTTTCACACTCTGCAGGATTTCTAATACCTCTTCCTTGTGAACCTCAATCACACCTAGTCTAGTAGCCTGTATCTCAGTATTCTCCTCGACAACATTGCCGTTTGTTAGAGTGAATACTGTTGAATAATATTCATTTAGTGCTTCCCCTATCTCCTCTGACTCCACACACAACTTTCCACTACTATCCTTGATTGGCCCTAATCTTACTCTCGTCATTCTTTTATTCCTTAAAGCCTTTTATACCTATAGAAAGCCTTAGGGTTTACCCTGATCCTATCCGCCAACAACTTCTCATGTCTCCTCCTGGCTCTTCTAAACTCTCTCTTTAGGTCTTTCCTGGCTACCTTGTAACCCTCAAGCGCCCTAACTAAGCCTTCACATCTCATCCTAACATAAGCCGCCTTCTTCCTCTTGACTAGAGATTCCATTTCCTTCGTAAACCACGGCTCCCGTGCTGTACAGCTTCCTCCCTGCCTGATAGGTACATACTTATCTAGGACACACAGTAGCTTTTCCTTGAATAAGCTCCACATTTCTAATGTGCCCAACCCCTGCAGTTTCCTTCCCCATCCTATGCTTCCTAAATCTTGCCTAATCGCATCGTAATTGCCTTTCCCCCAGCTGTAACTCTTGCCCAGTGGTATACACCTATCTCTTTCTATCACTAAAGTAAACATAACAGAATTGTGATCGCTATCACCAAAGTGCTCACCAACTTCCAAGTCTAACACCTGGCCGGGCTCATTACCCAGTACCAAATCTAATGTGTCTTTGCCCCTTGTTGGCCTGTCCACATACTGTGTCACCTGCACACACTGGACAAAAACTGATCCATCTATAGTACTCATACTATAGTGTTCCCAGTCAATATTTGGAAAGTTGAAGTCCCCCATGACAACTACCCTGTCTCTCTCACTCCTATCGAGAATCATCTTTGCTATCCTTTCCTCTACATCTCTGGAACTATTCAGAGGCCTATAGAAAACTCCCAACAGGGTGACCTCTCATTTCCTGTTTCTAACCTCAGCCCATACTACCTCAGTTGACGAGTCCCCAAACATCCTTTCTGCAACTGTAATACTGTCCTTGACCAACAATGCCACCTCCCACCCTCTTTTACCATCTTCTCTGTTCTTACTGAAACATCTAAATCATGGAACCTGCAACAACCATTCCTGTCCCTGCTAAATCCATGTCTCCAAAATGGCCACAACATTGAAGACCCAGGTACCAACCCATGCTGCAAGTTCATCCACCTTTTTCCGGATGCTCCTGGCATTGAAGTAGACACACTTCAAACCAACTTCTTGCTTGCTGGTGCTATCTTGCGTTCCTCAAACTTGATTTCGGACCTCCCTACTCTCAACCTTTTCTATACTCATACTACAATTTTGGTTCCCATCCCCCTGCTGGATTAGTTTAAACCCGTCCCAATAGCCTTAGCGAATTTCCCCCCCCAGGATATTAGTACCCCTCTGGTTCAGATGAAGACCATCCTGCTTGTAGAGGTCCCACTTACCCCAGAAAAAGCCCCAATTATCCAAGAATCCAAAACCCTCCCTTCTGCACCATCCCTGTAGCCACGTGTTCAACTCCTCTCTCTCCCTATTCCTTGCCTCACTAGCACGTGGCACGAGCAACAAACCAGAGACAACAACTCTGTTTGTCCTAGCTCTAAGCTTCCATCCTCGCTACACAGTTTTTGTTCTGTTTGATCAGCAGAGAAATAAATTTGTGAATTACGACAGACGAATGCAGAAGCCAGGGAAGTGGCATTAGTTGAATTGCTTATTTACAAAGCAAGCATGATGGGATAAATGACCTCCTGATGTCCTTTAACCATCCTATAATTCAATACATTAATGTTATAGGTCAATGACCTTTCATCTGAACCTTGCAGATAGAATCATAGAGCTGTACAGCATGGAAACAGACTCTTTGGTCGAATTTGTCCATGTCAACCAGATAGCCTAGTTTAATCTAGTTCCATTTGCTGGCTTCTGGCCATATCCCTCTAAACCCTTCCTATTCATCTCCCCATACAAAATGCCTTTTAAATGTTGTAATTGTACCAGCCTCTACCACTCCCTTTGGCAGTTCATTCCATACATGCACCACCCTCTGCTTGAAAAAGTTGCCCCTTAGGTCCATGTTATATCTTTCCCCTCTCACCTTAAAATATGACCTCTATTTTTGAACTTCCCTATCCTGGGGGGGCATTCACACTATTCATGCCCCTCATTATTTTACCATTCCTCAGCTTCTGATGCTCCAGGGAAAATAGCCCCAGCCTATTCAACCTCTCTTTATAGCTCAAACCCTCCAACCTCAGCAATATTCTTGTAAATCTTTCCTGCACTTTTTCAAGTTTAACAACATCTTCTCGATAGCAGGGAGACCAGCCATGTCTGACACATCTCCCTTCTCTTCCGTCCCACAACAGTGTCTCTCTGATCCTCATTTACCACCCATCAGCATCCATACCCAAAGGCTTATCAGCTGCCATTTCCACCAGTTCCAGCAGAATGCTACCACTAGACACATTACCCTCCCATCCCTTGTCAGCCTCCGCAGGGACCATTCCCTCTGGGACACCTTGATTCACTCCTACTGGAGGTAACTGGCTGAACCAAGTCTGATACAATTCTGATTAACAGTTAGTTAAAGGATTAAAGTCAAACAGGTTACAATGAATTAAGGAGTCTATAGCTGACTATGAATGCACACAACTGGCAAGTCAAACATTTAGCCATGTCTGTGACAAATTTAGATTTAAATTAGAAGTTATCAGTAAAGCATATTGGTAGTTCAGTTAAAGTTTGCAAACATTAACAGCTGTAAATTTGAGTGTTTTGAATTATTTTGGTTAAAACCTGAAAATAACAGTTGCAGAATTTTAAGTGCAACCATAAAGACTGTTCAACTCCTCTACCATTTCTCCATTATTGTTTCCCAGCCTCCATGCCCAAAGAGCTGATGTTGACTTTGGCTTCCCTCTTACTTTTTATGTATTTGAAAAGCATTGGAAGCTGGGTCATTAAATATCTTCAAAGTTAGGTAGACTTTTAATCTGCAAAAGGTTAAACTTAATGAGGTGAAAGTAAGGACTACAGATGCTGGAGATTAGAGTCGAGAATGTAGTGTTGGAAAAGCACAGCAGGTCAGGCAGCATCTGAGCATCAGGAGAATAGACGTTTTCTTCCTGATGAAGGGCTTTTGCCTGAAATGTTGATTTTCCTGCTACTCAGATGCTTTTCTAGCACCACACTCTCAACTTAAAATTTACGAGAGGACAGGCAGGAAGATGGAGGCTACAATTAGAATACACATTATTGAATGACAGATTAAGTTCAACAGTCTCCTATTTCTTATGTTCATATCGCCTAAAAAGTTATTTCCCCTCAATGGTGTCTTTAAATGTGGTGCTTCCCTTTTACGTTCATTTGAACTGTTAACGAGAATTCCTATTTGTAAAGTCACAATGCTCTGATATCACCGTCCTCTCACTGCTAATTGTTTTAGAGCTTTGGGGTCTTGGAGTTTATGCTCATCACACAGGATGTGATTTTGAAGTTCGCTTGGCTGTTCAGTTTTTCACCTCTGGTTGTGTCTGAGAACATGTGGCTTCGGTGGAGTCAGTGATTGGTTAGGTTTTGTCGATGACTGGTTTGGATGGTTGTGTTTGGCTGTTTAGCTTTTTTGCCGTCGGTGTTCTTGGTTCAGAAAGGCCTGTGTTCAGAAACTCTTGTTCGGATCACTCAGTTGGCTTTCCCCTCGTGGATGTCTTTTGTTCTGATTTAAAAGTCACACAACACCAGGTTATAGTCCAACAGGTTTATTTGGAAGCACTAGCTTTTGGAGTGCTGCTCCTTCATCAGGTAGCTATGAAACAGGATCATAAGACACAGCATTTATAGTAAAAGATTACAGTGTCAGGCAGCTAAAATGATACATTGAACAAACCTAGATTGCTAATAAGTCTTTTGTCTTTTAGAATGGTTTGCAGGTTTTGGTTCATTAATATGTGAATCCCAGAACTACTTTTAAGTCACAGACAATGCATTAAAGGTGTGAGGTTAGAGCCTGTCTGTATCCCTTTTTTTATAAAACCTTAGGTTGACTCGAGAATGGGACTTAGAAGAAGTTCTGGGATTCACATATTAATGAAACCTCTAACCCATTCTAAAAGATGAAAGACTTACAGCCATCTAGGTTTTTTCAATATATCATTTCAGTTGCGTGACACTCTAATCTTATGATCCTGTTTCATAGCTACCCGATGAAGGAGCAGTGCTCTGAAAACTAGTGCTTCCAAATAAACCTGTTTGCGTCCCCCATCAATCCACCCTCCCCTCCTGGCACCTTCCCCTGTCACAGCAGGAATTGCAAAACCTGTGCCCACACCTCCCTCCTCACCTCCGTCCAAGGCCCCAAAGGAGCCTTCCACATCCATCAGAGTTTCACCTGCACTTGCACACGTCATTTACTGTATCCGTTGCTCCCAATGTGGTCTTCTCTACATTGGGGAGACAGGATGCCTACTTGCAGAGTGCTTCAGAGAACATCTTTGGGACATCTGCACCAACCAACCCCACTGCCCTGTGGCCGAACACTTCAACTCCCCCTCCCAATCTGAGAAGGACATGCAGATCCTGGGCCTCCTCCATCGCCACTCCCTAACCATCCAATGCCTCATCTTCCATCTTGGGATCCTCCAACCCTACAGCATCAATTGGATTTCACCAGTTTCTTCATTTCCCCGACTCCCTCCCTCCCCCCCACCTTATCCTAGTTCCAACCTTCCAACTCAACACTGCCTGCATGACCTGTCCCTACCTGTCCATCTTCCTTCCCACCTATATTCTGACCTGTCACCATCACCCCCACCTATCGCACTCTTAGCTATATCCGCCCCCCCACTCCCCTCCCATTGACCTCACCACCCTCTTGGCTCACAGCCTCATTCCTGATGAAGGGCTTTTGCCCGAAATATCGATTCTCCTGCTCCTTGGATGCTGCACGACCTGCTGTGCTTTTCCCGCACCACACTCTCGACTCTAATCTCCAGGGTCTGCAGTCCTCCCTTTCGCCCAGTATCTCTGTAGGCCCCATGCTGTCTGTGCTGTGTAACATGAGATGTAAAAACTGTCTCAATTTAGGGTTTGTTGGTTTTGGTCAGTTGTTCTTTTAGAGAAGAAGTGGAAATTGGGATTCCAGGTTGAACAGTATTGCCAAACAGCAATCTCCCTTCCTAGGCCTGCTGGTTGTATATTTTCCATGGACTCATTCCAGCTTTAATTTTTGTTTTTAAAAGTTTTGAAAGTCCAGGACTCTGCCCGAAATCCAGGATTTTGTCCATATATTTTAATATTAGTGATTTTTGCTCAATCTTGTATCTCTGTGCACCAAGAAATATCTTATGTGCATGTTTCTATGCAAGCATAGAGGTCTACTTTGACAAATGATTTGATTTTCTGAAAAAAATTCACCCTGCAGTATTTCAACAGTGGCCATAAGAAACAAAGGAGCATTTTTTTTCTGGCTTGACAGTGCACTGCAATTATACTCTGCATGGTGTCAATTGATTCCATTGAGGATGATCTTTCCCATAAAACCTGGAAGATCATTACAAATCCCAGAATCAGAAATAACAGTTTAAGGATTCAGAATTGAGTTAAGTAGAAATTTCTTCACTATGGAATTCATTGCCATGAAAAGCAGTTGAGACCAAACATTGAATGTTTTCAGGAAGGGGTTGGATATAAGGTCTTAGAGCTAAAGGAATCAAAGGCTGTGGACAGAAAGTGGGAACAGAGTTCTGAATTAGATGCCATGATGTAGAGGAGCCAGTGTTGGACTGGGTTGGACAAAGTTAAAAATCACATATCACCAGGTTATAGTCCAACAGGTTTATTTAGAAGCACAAGCTTTCGAAGCACTGCTCCTCCTTCAGGTAGCTGTGGAATAGCATCATAAGACACAGGATTTATAGCAAAAGATTATAGTGTCATGCAACTGAAATGATATATTGATATAGCTCTGAAAGCTAATGCTTCCAAATAAACCTGTTGGACTATAACCTGGCATTGCGTGATTTTTTTACTGAATTGGATGGTTAGCCATTATGTTACTGAATGGTAGAGCAAGCTCAAAGGGCTGAATGGTGTACTCCAACTCCTACTTTCTATGTTTCTAATTTTATCATTGGTATTTAGATTGGTATTTTTCTCTGATATTATTACTGATTTTATTAGTACTGGTATTATTGATGTTGTAAAAAAGAAGTTCTAAAACAGAATGCTTTCCAGATGACACTTGCAAATTACTGATAGGTGAGGAATCTCATTTCATGTTATATATGTGGTGGACTTATTAAAAGTGTCAAAAAAAAATTTTAAGAATATTCCACTAAGATATACAGACTAGGAATATGACATTTGTGAAAGGTAAAGTCATTGTAGTCCTACTGGATCATAGGACTGATCTCTCATTAGACAGAGATGACCAGTGGTGGTTTAATCTGAAGTTCACCATGCCTCCAGTTAGGGGAGGGTTGAGAAGGAAAGTCCTTCATGGTAACCTCTGCTCGTTCAGGAATTGATCCCACACTATTGGCATCACTCTGCATCACACACCAGCTGTCTAGCCAACTGAGATAACCAATCCATCACACATATCTCTGTATCAGTAGTCTATGAAAATTACAGGAAGTATCCTGCTGTGCTATGATGCATTAAAATAATTGTGTGTGTCTCTAACCAGTTCAAAAATATACCCTTCCTGAAATCTGTTTTATTTTTACTTCCATACATTTCATACTGAAGGAAAGGATATGAGCAAGGTGAAAGTGGGTTGGAGGCATTTTTAAAATTTGAACCCTTAAATTAGCAAGAGTAATGCACTTTGAGTTCAAGACCATATTGTGACGAGGTTAAAGCGCAGACAGTAATGCACAAGTGAATAGTTACGGAACATTAATTTGAACATTAATTGGACATTAATTTTAATCTGACATGATGAGGGGTGGTACGGTGGCTCAGCAGTTAGCACTGCTGCCTCACAGTGCCAGGACCCGGGTTAGATTCCAGCCTCAGGCGACTGTGGAGTTTGCACATTCTCCCCATGTCTGCGTGAGTTTCCTCCAGGTGCTCCGGTTTCCTTCCACAATCCAAAGATATGCAGATTAGGTGAATTAGCGATGCTAAATTACCCATAGTCAGGGGTAAATATAGGGGGTGGGTCACTCTTTGGAGGGTCGGTGTGAACTTGTTGGGCCGAAGGGCTTGTTTCCATACTGTAGGGAATCTAATCTAATCTAATCTGGTATTGATTACGTCCTTACCTCTGAGCCAGAAAGCAGATATGCGTTCCAGTCCAGGACTTGAAAGCCGCAGAAGGTGTATTTTTAATATGACCAAACAGATTATCACTCTGTTGATCCTTCTATTTCATTCATGTGAGGAGGAATATGATGGCTTCTTTCTTTTCCATTCCTTTTTTGACTGTAGCATGTTATTTTTAAAAGTTTATGCTTGCCAATCCACTAAGAGTTTAGCTATTTTTGTACCGAGGTATTAAAAATGTTGGCGGTTTCTTTTTTTTCTGGAGACAGCAGCTGCTAGGTTGATACTTTACTCTCTGCTTGTAGTATGGGATTAGTCAAACAGTTGATAGAGTGAGTGAGAAATCTAACCATAGAAACAGGCATAAACATATACTTCGTAGTCGGATTATGACTACACATTAAGAAAAGATTATGGTCTTCGATTATATTTTTAAAATGTTTTCAGTAGAGTTGGCAAGTTTCTTTTCACTTTGGTTTTTCTTGTTGGTATGATTCATGACATATGTTGACCTAGTCATAGAATCCTACAGCATGGAAATCCATCCTTTAGCCCAACTTGTCCATGCCAACCAGATTTCCTGAACTGAACTAGTCCCTTTTGTCTGTATTTAGTCTATATCCCTCCTAAATCATTCCTATCCATTTCCTGTCCAAATGTCTTTTAAGTGTCGTAATTGTGCTCGCTTCGACTATTTCCTCTGTCAGCTCATTCCATGTACGCACCACGCTCTGTGTGAAAAGGTTGCCCTTCACGTCCCTTTTAAATCTTTCTTCTCTCAACCTAAATCTATGCCCTCTGGCTTTGGACCCCCCTACCCTGGGGGTAAAGAACTTGGCTATTCACCTTATAAATGTCACTCATGATTTTTATAAGCCTTTGTAAGGTGACCCCGCAACCTCCTATGCTCCAGGAATAAAAAATCCAAGCTTATCGTCCTCTCCTGAAAACTTAAACACTCCAGTCTCAGTAACATCCAAAAGAGTAAATCCTTTTTGAACCCTTTCCAATTTAATACCATCCTTCCTACAGGATGGCCACCAGAATTGTATGCAGTAACCCAAAAGTGGCTTTATCAATATCTTGTACAGCTGTTACAACTGCTGTACTCAGTGCTCTGACCGATGAAGGCAAGTGTGCCAAATGCCTTCTTTACCAACCTGTCTACCTGTGACACCACTTTCAGGAAACATGTACCTGCGTCCCTAGATGTCTCTGTTTGACAATGCTTCACAGGGCCCCACCGTTAAGTGTATAATTCCTGCTCTGGTTTGTCTTACCAAAATGCAACACCTCACATTTACCTAAATTAAACTCTATCTGCCATTCCTCAGCCCACTGGCCAAGTTTATCAAGATCCTGTTGTACTGTTAGATAACCTTCTTCACTGTCCACTATACCACCAATTTTGGTTTCTTCGGCAAACTTACTACCATGCATCCTGTTACGACACAGGGTAAATTCCCCTGCTTAACCAGCAACCCAGAAAAGTTTATCCTGTGCAGTAATCTGTGAAAATTCGATAAGCCAAAAACTAGTTAAAGTAAAAATTAACAACTTTATTTCTTAAAGTATAACAGAATAATTAACTAACAACTATTTAAAATTCCTTAGTCTAACCTATCTGTTACCTTCCCTTCTATAATGCTAGTCTGATAAAACTCCCGTTTGTGATTTACAAAACAAAACTTCTTATCTCAAAACTAGGCAGCTTTTGCTTTCTCTGAATTCCAGTCTTCTTTACTTCTTAGGGATTTCTGCTTCACAGGTAACTGATCGATAAAGCTACCTTTTAAGAGAGCTATTTTTTTGGGCTGTCTTTTTACTTCCTGGGGCTTGGCAGTTTTCCTCTCAACTGTTCAAGTTTCCCTGATCTTATACCTCCAAAGCATTGGATTATGCCATTGGCTTTTAAGATTATCAATATACTAAATTCAAACTTGATTCGAGTTTGATATTTTTTGGAGCATAATTTAAACTGATTGGCCTAACTCGAATCTGTTTTGTCATTTCCAGGCAACCAGCTAATCAGGTTGTTCGACCAAATGTTGCATTATATTTCTTTTCAGAACACTTGGTTCTGTCAGGTAGTTTAGTTGCTTTTAACTCTCTTAAAGGTACAGTACACTCACTTCTTTATAACACATCCTACATTCTCATCTAAATTATTTATATAAGTGCAATCAACAGTGAACCAAGCACCAATCCGCTCGGCACATTGCTGCTCACAACAGTCTGAACAACAATCCACTGCCATCACTATCTGTCTCCTACCGTCAAGCTAATTTTGTATCCAATTGGCTAGCTCTCCCTGGATCCCATTGATCAAACCTTATTAACTATTCTATGATGTGGAACTTTGTCAAAGGCCTTGCTAAAATCCATGTAATGTCTACTGATCTGCCTTCATCTATGTTCCTGGTCACCTCTTCAAATGTCTCACATTTGTGAGACATGCTTTCCCATGCACAATGCATGCTGACTATCCCAAATCAGTCCTTGCCTTTCTATATGCATGTAGATGCTGTCTCTCAAAATCCCCTGCAACAACTTGCCCACCACTGACATCAGGCTTACTGGTCTGTAGTTCTTGGGGTTTTCCTTATAGCCTTTCTTAAATAATGGCACAACATTAGCCACCTTTCAGTCTTCCAGAACCATGGTTATCAATGACACAAATACCTCTTTTAGAGGTCCCACATTTTTTCTCTAGCTTCCCACAATGTATTTCATATAGTTGATACTGGAGAGATAGCAAATCAAAGCAATTATAGAAAGATTATTGCATGGTACTTATTGAATATTAGGAAATAGAAATGAGATTTGATCCATTGGCAGTTTAATTAGCAGTTTTAAAAAAATAATTAATTGAATTCAGCGGAAACTACTTTTGCTTTTGCAACTCAATATTTTAACATGAAATCTTTCAGAACTGACTTAAATATATGTAGCAGGAAAATAAGTTTGAAGATTTTTATTAGAAATAAAACATTCAACGTTACCAATATATAAGAAATTTAGACCATCCATTGATGTGGTTCTGTTCGCCGAGCTGGAAGTTTTTGTTGCACACGTTTCGTCCCCTGCCTAGGCGACATCATCAGTGCTTGGGAGCCTCCTGCGAAGCGCTTCTTTGATGTTTCCTCCGGTGTTTATAGTGGTCTGTCCCTGCTGCTTCCGGTTGTCAGTTTCAGCTGTCCGCTGTAGTGGTTGGAAATTGGGTCCAGGTCGATGTGTTTGTTGATGGAGTTTGTGGATGAATGCCATGCCTCTTCTTCTCTCGTGAATCGGATTCCTGTGAGTATGGCGTTGATGATCCGGTGTGTTTTTTCTATTTCCGTGTTTTTAATGATTACAAACGTGTCATCGACATATCTGACCCAGAGTTTGGGTTGAATTTGTGGTAGGACTGTTTGTTCTAACCTTTGCATAACTGCCTCTGCTATGAGTCCCGAGATTGGTGATCCCGATTCACGAGAGAAGAAGAAAAGGATAACCAACTCCCATTCCTAGACGTGGTGGTACAGAGAACACCAAACGGAGAATTCATTACAAGGGTATACAGGAAAGCCACACACACAGACCAAGTCCTAAACTATGAAAGTAACCACCCCAACACACACAAACGAAGCTGCATCAGGACACTATTCAGAAGGGCCACAACACACTACAGTACATCAGAACTGCAAAAAGAAGAAGAGGAACACCTATACAAGGTATTCGCCAAAAACGATACCTGCACAACTTCATCAACAGATGCCTAAGAGAAAGACCACAGAACGAGGGCATACCACAACCAAAAGGACTAGCCACACTACCACACATCAGGAGCATCTCAGAACTGACAGCCAGACTACTGCGACCCCTAGGACTCATAACGGCACACAAACCAACAGTCACGCTCAGACAACAACTCACCAGAACGAAGGACCCGATACCCAACATGAGCAAAACGAATGTAGTGTACAAAATACCATGCAAGGACTGCACAAAACACTATATAGGACAAACAGGAAGACAGCTAACAATCCGCATACATGAACATCAACTAGCCACGAAACGACACGACCAGCTATCCTTAGTAGCCACACACGCAGACAACAAGCAACATGAATTCGACTGGGACAACACTACTATCATAGGGCAAGCCAGACAGAGAACAGCCAGGGAATTCCTAGAGGCGTGGCATTCATCCACAAACTCCATCAACAAACACATCGACCTGGACCCAATATACCAACCACTACAGCGGACAGCTGAAACTGACAACCGGAAGCGGCAGGGACAGACCACTATAAACACTGGAGGAAACATCAAAGAAGCGCTTCGCAGGAGGCTCCCAAGCACTGATGATGTCGCCTAGCCAGGGGACGAAACGTTTGCAACAAAAACTTTCAGCTCGGCGAACAGAACCACAACAACGAGCACCCGAGCTACAAATCTTCGCACAAACTTTGAACCATCCATTGATTTTAGTTTCAGTTTTCTAACCTTTCACCTTTAGGAGCTCGTGCCAGGCTAAAAAATAACCATAGCCAGCTAGCTCTACTGTCCATTCTGCTTTCCAATGTCTGCTCCCTGGAGAATAAACTGAACTGCATCCGACTATGGCAGGCATCTCAGCGTGAGTTCTGAGACTGCTGCACCCTTGATTTCTTGGAAACATGGCTTAGTGACAGAATTCCAGACACCGCCATCCAGCCAGACAGGCTCGCCTTATTTTGTGTCAATGGAAATACAACTCTGTGCAGTAAGGTTCAGGGTGGGTGTCTGTGCGTCTACGTCAACACGAAATGGTAGAAAGACTCCATGCTAGTCTCCAGTTACTGCTCATCACTGGTGAAGTTTCTGACTGTTCGATGCAGACCATTTTATTTGCCACGGGAATTCACCGCTGTCCTTAGCGTGTATATTCTTCCCAGTACTAATGCTAAGGAGGCACTCTGTGAACTTATGGGGCTATTAGCAGACTGTAGAACACACCCCCTGATGGACTGTTTATTGTTACTGTCGAGAATGTGGTGCTGGAAAAGCATAGCAGGTCAGGCAGCATCCCAGGAGCAGGACAATTGACATTTTGGGCAAAAGCCCTTCATTGGGAATCTCTGATGAAGGGGTTTTGCCCGAAATGTCGATTTTCCTGCTCCTCGGTGGGGGCGGAACTCTGCCCTACATGCGTTGAGGATGTTTGTATAAACCAGAACCAGCATGTTCTCCCCTCTCCTTGCAAAGTCCACATACTGATGTAATTTAGGGAGCACAGTTTTGAGATTCACCTGATTGAAATCTGTTGCAAAATAAACAGGGCGAAAGTGAGGATTGCAGATGCTGGAGATTAGAGTCGAGTGTGTGCTGCTGGAAAAGCACAGCAGGTCAGGCAGCATCCCAGGAACAGGACAATTGACATTTTGGGAAAAACCCCTTCATCGGGAATCTCTGATGAAGGGGTTTTGCCCGAAATGTCGATTTTCCTGCTCCTCGAATGCTGCCTGACCTGCTGTGCTTTTCCAGCAGCACACATTCGACTCTAATCTCTAGCATCTGCAATCCTCACTTTCGCCCTGTTTATTGTTGCAACAGATTTCAATCACGTGAATCTCAAAACTGTGCTTGGTAGTGTAGATGAGCAGAGAGATCTCAGTATCCAGGTACTAGATCCTTGAAAGATGCCACCCAGGTTGATACGGCTGTTAAGAAGGCATACAATGTGATAGCTTTTATTGGTAGAGGGATTGAGTTTCGGAACTATGAGGTCATGCTGCAGCTGTACAAAGCTCTGGTGTGGCCACACCTGGAGTATTGCGTACAGTTTTGGCCACCGTATTATAGGAAGGATGTGGAAGCTTTGGAAAGGGTTCAGAGGAGATTTACTAGGATGGTAATTGCCTGGTATGGAGGGAAGGTCTTACAAGAAAAGGCTGAGGGACTTGAGGCTGTTTTCGTTAGAGAGACGAAGATTGAGAGTTGACTGAACTGAGACATAAGATAATCAGAGGGTTAGATAGGTTGGACAGTGAGTGTCTTTTTCCTCAGATGGTGGTGGCTAGCACGAAGGAACATAGCTTTAAATTGAGGGGTGATAGATATAGAACAGATGTCAGAGGCAGTTTGTTTACTCAGAGTAGAAGGGGCATGGAATGCACTGTCTGCAACGGTCATAGACTTGCCAACTTTAAGGGCATTTAAATGGTCATTGAATAGGCATATGGACGAGAATGGAATAGTGTAGTTTAGATGGGCTTCAGATTGGTTTCACGGGTCGGCACAATGTTGAGGGCCGAAGGGCCTATACTGCACTGTAATATTCTATGTGAAGTAAAAATTAACAGTTTTATTCTTTAAGTCCAACACAGAACATTAAAAGAACAGCTAGTTACAACTCCTTTCTCTTAAACCTATCTTTTACCTCCCCCTTTACAATACTGGTCTGATTTAAAAAAAACATGATTTAAGATTTACAGAAAAAACGCTTCAAAGCCAGCCAGCTTTGTCGATTCTCCTCTGTAGATTTTCCTCTGTATTTTCCTGGGTCATCTTGTCTTCAGTCTCATCCCTTCCTAATTCTGGAGATCCAGGGGTATCTCCTGTTTAGGGGATGTGTTTAAAGAAGGGGTCCTGATGTATTTTGTATAGCTGCATCAGAAATTTGGATTACCTAATGGTGATCTCTTTCGATACTTCCAAATTCGAGATTACATACAGAAGAAGACTACGCTATTAGATAGTCTTTATAAATCAGATAGAGAACGTAGAATGTTATGGCCAATGGGGGTATCTTCGGTCAGCACTATTTATCATTTATTACATGATGAAGTATCGGGAGATATGGACAATCTGCTTAAAACATGGGATCAGGATTTAGGACTGGAAATCTCTATAGAAATGTGGAATGACATTTGGGAAAATGCCAGAAAAATCTCCATCTGCAACAGAACTCCGGCCATTCAGTTGAAGATACTTCATAGGGCCCATATAGCACCGGATCGATTGGCAAAATTTAAGGCAGGAGCATCTCCAATGTGTCCCAAATGTAAAATAGAGGTGGGTACTCTTGTACATTGCTTATGGACCTATCATAAGATCCGTAGATATTGGACTAAAGTAGCAAGTGCTCTTACAGAAATCTTAGGAACGGAAATTAGAGTGGATCCAGTATCTCTCCTTTTGGGCTTTTCGAATTTACCCTCCCTGTTTATGCATGGGAAGAGATTATTTTCTATTCTCTCTTTCTGTGCAAGGAAAAATATTTTGGTAAACTGGCTGAGGGCCCCCCTGGACTTTCGAATTGGCACAGAATAATCATGGAACATATTCCCCTTGACTTCCTTACAAATATGGCGCACCAAAAGACCGAATTATTCTGTAAAATATGGCAGCCCTTCTTGAATTACACAAATACAGATATTTCGGTCATCCTAACAAGGGCTTTTCTTTAACTGAGATGGCGAACCTGTCTAGTCCAGGGCCCCTTGAGAGAGGAATCACGCAGGAATAAGGGTTTTGTTATGAATTGATGTTAACACATTCCGAGCATGTATCTCACTACTCAATGTTTGTGTTATCCGTCGATGTTTTTCCCTGAATAATGTAAGAGACTTAATTATACACTCTGGTTAGTTGTAGGTTAGATTAGTAGTTAGTTGAGTTTTGTTTTTTTCCTCGGTATCTCTTTTTTTCTGTTTGATAGATTTTGGTTATTATTTATTTAAGATTTAATTGTATATCAGTGTTTATACTTGGGGTTTTTTTTATTTGTAAACTTGTAAAAATATGTTAAATTTTCAATAAAAAGTCTATTAAAAAAAGTTAAAAGCCCCAAATTAATATGACTCTGGTTTTGCTACACACCTGCCTAATTGGTACATTTATTCAATCAAGCATTTCAGAGCTGCTACCAGGGTGTCTGTACATAACATTTATTACAGTTTTAGGGCCTTCACTATTCCTCAGTTCTCCCTGCCCCCATGCAGTCTCCACTGAATGCTTTCCCCTCATTATATGTTTCCTTGCCATTGAAATAATTTTGTTTCTAATCAATAAGGGTACTTCACCTCCTCTGCCTTTTTCCTGTCCATCCTGTAAACCTTACAACCTAATTTATTTAGTTCTCAATCCCAACCATCCTGCAGCCACTTCTCAGTAATGGCTATTATATCATCATCTTCAATTTGAATGAAGATTCAGTTACTTAGTTTCTATTCTCTGAACTTCTAATAGCTGATGGTGGGATGTTAGGCAAATCTTCATGTTGTAGCATTCATATTATTCCCCAAACGCACAGTCCAAAAAACAGTTCAAACTTTGGATTCTCCTTGCTAGAGTGATCATCTTTCTATGATGTCCTGTTATCATTCAAATAAATATCTGCCATCTATTTGAACGTAAGGCCTGTCTGGAGTGTTTATGGAGCTCTTTTATTAAGAACGAATCTGCAATTAATTTCACACCTTGCCTCTCAAACAAAAAAACAAAAGTGATCTTTGGACTGTATGCTGCTGCTTATTTCAAAAGAACAGAGCAAACAAAAGCTTACAGTCCAAAGTTCACTTTTCAGCTCTCAACAGTCAGTTCACAGCTCCAAACCAAAAACAAAATAGAAAAATGACTGGAGGTTCTAATGTGCCTCCACTCTCAGAACATGAAATGTCATTTTAGAAAGTGATAAGGTTAGAAAGACTTAAACGACAAACAAAACACACAGACATTCATCTTCCTCCCACCGGATTCTTAATCACGTTTCAACTTGGTCATGTTCTTAAATTCACAGCAGTTTATATTTGGGCTAACACATCAGTAATTACATTTTCTTTTGTGGAAATATGTAAATTTTTTGTTAAATAGCTAAAGATCTAAGCTCAATCTGAATAATTTTGGAACCTGAGTTCTTAACTTTTATAGAAAAGTTAACATATTCCTGTCAGTAAAAAACAAGGCTTCACAGTTTCAATGTCAAACATAAACTTCAAAGAGTCAGAGAACTTCTGACACCACCAATGCCTTCTCTTCTATTGCTGAATATTTCCTTTGATGTTGGTTCAACTTGGAGAAATAAGTTGGGGCTTCTCCCTTCTAGCCTCTGTAAGAGAACTACTCTAATCCCCAAATTGCTAGTGTCTACTGCCAATTTAAATGGTTTGCTAAAGTTAGGTGCAGTTAATACATGTCCATTCATTAAAATTGCTTTTAGCTTTTCAAAGGTTACCTGGCATTCTATTGACTGCACCATCTTTGTCTCTGTACACAGCAAATTAATCAATGGTATGGTATTAATGTTAGATACAAGTTTTCAATAAAATCTATATATTCCCAAGATCCTTGTTATCTCTCGCTTTGTTCCGTGAATGGGGAAATCAATTAAAGCTTTTACTGTTCTGGGTGACACTTGACCTTATCCTTTGACATGTCCTAAGTACCTCACCTTGACTTTTGAAGATTCACTTTTTATTAGGTTTAACACTAATCTGGCTGACTGTAATTGAGAAAACAAGTTTTCTAACTGTGTTCTGTCCGTATTGTGCTATGTACTACAATGCCATCCAAATAAACAACATAATTAGCTTTTTTAGCTATAACTCTACTCATTAATCATTGAAATGTGCCTGATACATTCTTAAATCCAAATGGTGTAACCCGCCATTGGTACAACCTATTAGGTATGTCAAAAGTGGAAATTTCCTTAGACCTTATTGTCAATGGTACTTGCAAATATCCTTTTAACAGATCAATTTTGGATAAGAATGATGCAGTACCAGCTCTATCAATGTACTCTTCTAGCCTAGGATAGATTATGAATCAGTCTTTGTGACTGCATTCACTTTCTGTTGTCTACAAATGACCTAATTGAGCTGTCTAGTTTAGTAACCAATACTATGGGTAAACATCTTTTATTTATGTATGTTATGTATAATTTCACCACATCTAGACTGATAGATTTACAAAACTTTTACTCTCCTTTAAATAACTATCTCTGTTAAATGACTATCTTTCTCGTTGCTTCTGTTTTGGTGCAAACGTCTTGCTACAGAAGCCGTTCCTAGCACTTTCACCTTCGTAGTAATTTAGGTGGTAAATTAAAACATTCTTTATTTTGTGATGCAAATTGGATTTCCATATTGCATTTTTTTTACCAAAAGCTCTAAACTGGAAAATACTTGGTAAACATGATTGTTAAGGCATGAATCTCATTTTTTTTTCAATGATACATGTTTATGAAATTTAATTTTTTTTTGCATTTCAAAGTCAACAGAACAACTTTGTTTTGAGAATTGTTGAATTTTTTTCATTTTATATTTGAATACTTTCAATATGAACTAGCTTTCCTTGAAGCATGTCCCTCTTAGTCAAACCTACTAACATAATAACTGTAGCTCATAAAAACATAATTTTCTCTGGTTTTTAATGTTTCAGAACATGCATGAAGTGCCATAGAATGGGAATTGAAAATGTTTGTGACTAAATCCCGGAGAAGATTATAACTACATTTTCAAAAAGACAACAGTGGAGTTGGTTCCTCTTTCTGCTGTTACCTTCAAGTTTACAATGGCAACAGTTTTGTGGCTTGGTGGCTAATACTTTGTCGGTTTGGAACATCAAATTTTGTTTGCACAACTGCTTTTAGAGATTGTTTATCCGCAGATGAAATGCACCGCAATTAGAAATGGACTGTCAAGATCAGCAATGGAGATGTCCTGGCTACTTTCTGTTCGAAATCGCTCAGTGAGGTTAAGTTGAAGTTGACATTGCAAGCTTTGCTTGGAAAACAGTATGCAGGAAGCTGATCTTCAATCCACAAATGCTTTAAAAGGTAAGTGTTTTGATAATGTCTATTACAGTAGAGATTACTCATAGAAACTCTACAAAAATATGTTTGAGCAAATTAAGAGAAAATTGCCACGACAAGTGGATCAATAACCAACAAACATGGATTAAGGTAATTGGCTGATGAGCAGAATGAAGATGAGAACTTTTTTCAGCAGCACATTGCTTTGAGATGGAATGTTATGACCAAAAAGGTGGTAGCAACTGATTGCATAATAACTTTTAGAATATGTACAGCCCTTCTCAGATTGCAAATGGGTTTGCAAGTTGAGTAGTTTGCAAGTTGGAAAACCATGCGGGATAGTAAAAAGTAGCCATTTGTAAGTACTTGAAATGTTTGTAATTAAAATAATACCTCTGTATGAGATCACATTCATAAGTATGAGAGTTGATAGATCTCTGCTTGTCAGAGAGTCATACAGCATAAAAACACGCATTATAGCCCAACATGTCTGTGTTGATCAATGAACATCAAACTGTACTAATCCCACTTAACTGAACCTGGTCTGTAGTCTACTAAACCCTGGCATTTTAAGTGCTCATCCAGATGCTTTTTAAATGTTGAGAGTATTTGTCTCTACATCCTTTTAGGCAGTGCGTTCCATATTTCTACCACCCTCTGGGTGAAAACATTTTTCCTCTGATCACCCCTAAACCAATATTGTCTGGTCTTTGACACGACTGCCATGGGAAGAAGATTCTCATGATCTACACTATCTATGCCTCTCATAATTTTATATACCTCAATCAGATTCATGCTCTGCCTCCTCTGCTCCAGTGAAAACAAAATGTCCACCATCAGTCTTTGCTTTCTATTTGCAAGCCAATTTTGTCAATTGCCATAAATCCCATAGGCTATTACCTTTTGGACCAGCCTTCCATGTGGGACTTTGTCAAAGTCTTTAACAAAGTCCATGTAAACTAAATCAACTGCACTACCCTTATCAATATAATTAGTTGCCTTTTCAAAACAAAAACTAAATTACATTAGTCAGACTGGATATCCAGTCACTCCACATAACTGAGACATTCCATCCTAGGCAACATCCTTGTGAATCTCCTCTGTACCCTATCCAGTGCAACAACGTCGTTATGACCATGTGGCAGCCAGAAATGCACACGGTATTGTTTCCTAACCAAAACTTTATAAAATTGCGACAAGACCTTTGTAGTGATTATAATGAGGTCAGCCAGATGGACCTCATAGAATGAGTTCACTGATTAAGGCTATAAATTTGGTTCAGTCAGGGAGCCCCGGCTGGCAGATATAAACAGGAGTGTCAGACATCCTGTTTGCTGAGAGTTGACTATAAGGGAGCTGGATCAGTGTCAAGGACTCTCCACGTGTAAATAAAGGGTGATTAGTGATGGAATACTAGCCTTTGTGGACTTATTTCAACTACATTACTCCTGTATTCTATATTCTGGCTAATGATGGCAAGCATCCTATTTACCTTTATCACCGCTCTGTCTGCTTGTGCTGACACCTTCAGGTGCCTGTGGAATTGTACCCCAAGGTCTCTTTATTCCCAAGTACTCCCTAGAGATCTACCATTCATTGTGTACATTCTTCCCTTATTAGACCTCTCAAAATGCATCACCTCACACTTATCAGGATCAAATTCCATCTACTATTGCTCTGCCCAGTTTACCAGCAGGTCAACATGAAACTGTAGCCTGAGACTATAGTCAATAATATTACCAATTTTTATGTCATCTGCAAACCGACTAAATGTACTTTGTATATTCACATGCAAGTTGTTAACATACTGAACAAACAGCAAGGATCTTGGCACCAAACCTTGTGGCACACCACTAGTCACATGTTTCCAATCACAAAAAGAAACCTCCACCATCAGTCTTTGCTTTCTATTTGCAAGCCAATTTTGAATCCAGGTTGACAATTTGCCTTGAATCCCATTGGCTATTGCCTTTTGGACCAACCTTCCATGTGGGACTTTGTTAAAGTCCTTATCGAAGTCCATGTAAACCAAATCAACTGCACTACCCTCATCAATATATTTAGTCACCTTTGCAAAGAAAAACTCATTTACATTAGTTCAGATTGAATCTCCATCCAACAAATCTGTGCTGACTCTCCCTGATCAATCCCTGCATTTCCAGGTGTTGGTTAATCCCATCCCTCACATTTTTTTCAAATAATTTCCCTGACATCAGACTAAGTGGTCTATAATTACTCAGCCTAACCTTGCTGCCCTTCTTAAACAAAGGAACCACATGAGTTGTCCTCTAACCATCTGGCACTTTACCTGTGGCCAGCAAAGTATTAAGTATCTCTGCCAGGGTCCTAGCAATCTTCTACCTTGCCTCTCACAACAGCCTGGGATACATCTCATCACGCCCAGGGGATTTATGCACCTTTATGCCTGCTGGACATATCTTTTATCTCCTCTTTATTAATCTTAACATGCTGTAGAACCTTATCATGCCAACTGAAATATCCAGCTATAATTTTCTCCTTTGTGAATACAAATGATAAATATTCATTTTATACCTCACCAATATCCTCTGACTCCACACACAAATTGCCTCTTTGGTGTCTATTAGACCCCATTCTTGCCCTGATCATCCCCTTGCTCTTAATATACTTATAAAATGCTTTGGGGTTTTCTGTGAAATTTCATCTGGAAGAGGACTCCAATGGAGTTTGCATTCCTTGTTTGTCTATCAAACCCTTCCAGAGTTTCATGCTCTTACCGACTTTCATGTTGCAATCTCTGAGATATATCAGTTCATGCCTACTGAAATCCAGGCTAAGAGTCATTGAAGATTCAACATCAAAGGCCTTAAATGTTTCAGAAGGCAGCCCTTCTCAGTCAGCATCTCACTGCCAACTTCCAGCTGTCAGGAGCTACACTGTACGCATAATTACTTCAAGATGGTGACACTGGCATGGTAGAGGGAATATTAAGGTTCCTAAACGCATATGCTCCAGGCTGGCCTAACCCTTCCTTCTCTCTCCTCTTTTCTGTTTTTTTCTTTATCTTTTATTTTCTCTCATCTCTTGACATGCGGAAGCCGGAGCGGTGTCAGAGGGTTGTTAGCAGGAGCGGTGACTATACCCGGATCAAGAAATCTTGGCTTCGGTAGGCCTGGAGCCTGGACCTGGGAGCTTGGTGGGCCCTCAGCTGCACGCAGTTTGGTCTCCAGAGTGGGGTTGCGGTAGACTCACATGGGATCTCAATGGGCTGTCAGCTACAGTGGAGCTTGGTGACTGGAGTGCGTCTGCGGTGGGCCCACAGTCAGACATATGGGTTATTGGCTGCGACTGTGCTCAGTGCTCAATGGGTCATTGTTTGCGGTGGAGCTTGGAGCCCGGAGTGGGCTGCATCCATTGTATAGAATCAGATTGAATTCGACTTGGGCTGGAGGCAAGGTCCAGCACAGTCTGCTCGAAGGACTGTAATGCTGATCTTTTTATTTCTTTGATTTTTTTTCTAATCTATTCCTAAGGTATTGTACCTGGATACCTTTATAGCTAAGATGGCGCTGTAAGTGGCGACTTTGTAAACCTTTCCATTGCACTCATGTGGCAATAGACCTAATTCTACCTGTAAAAGATATTTTGCAATCCCTCTTTATTCTCCTAATTTCTTTTTTCAGCACCCTAAAGAGTATACTTCTGAAAGACCTCTTCTGTTTTTAATGCTGCACACCTAACAAATGCTTTCTTCATTTTCTGTATCAAACTCTTGATATACCTTGACATCTAAGGTTCCCTAGCCTTGCTACCCTTGCCCTTTAGACTTAGATGTGCAAGCTGGCCCTGAGCTCTCAATATTCTACTTCTAAAAGACCCTCACTTTCTAAATGTAGACTTGCCTGTAAGTAGCTGCTCCCAATCTATGTTTGCCAGATTCTGTCAATGATATTGAAATTGGCCTTCCCTCAATTTAGACACTTAATTTCTAGAACTATTCTTAACCATTTCCATAATGACTTTGAAACTTCCAGTTATGGTCACTATCCCCAAAGTGTTTTCCCACTGACAACCACTTGACTGGCTTCACTCCCTAGAATTCCCCATCTCTTGTAGGATGATCTTATAGGCACGGAAAACTCTCCTGAGTGCAGTGGAAAAATTCCACTCTGCCTAATCCTTTCAGACTAAGGTGATCTTAATTCATGAGACTAAAGTTGAAATTTCTCCTCCTACAAGCCTACTCCTCTCTCATCCTTTTGTGATTTATCTACATATTTGCTCCTTTATCTCCCTCTGACTGTTGGAATGCTGTAGTAAATATCCAGCAAAATGATAGCTTTTCTATTTTAAAACATCTACTTAGATGACCTCATTTGAAGAGCCTTCTATGTCATTCTCCCATGCCCTCATCTCTACCCTGGAATGTTGAGCTGCCAGTCCTGCTCTTTCTTTAACCATGTCTCAGTGATCACAATTATATCAAATTCCCATGTGTTGATAATGCTCTAAGTGCATCCACCTTACCAGTCAGGCTCTTTGCATTAAAATAAATATAATTTAGCTTTCCAGTTCTCCTTTATGCCTGTTCATGCCCATGTCTTCTCTGCCTGTTCGACTATCCTAGTATTCCTTCTGTATCTGACTGAACCTTGTTCTTGATTTTACATCTACTCTGTGCCCCATCCCCTGCTAAGTTAGTTTAAAACCTCTCCAACTGTACAAACAAACCTCCCAGCAAAGATGTTGGACTTATTCTGGCTCAGGTGTGATCTATCCAGCTTGCACCAGTCCCACCTTCCCCAGAAAGTGTCCAATGATCCAAAAATCTAAAGCTCTTCTTCCTACACCATCTCCTGAGCCACGCGTTCACCTATCTTCCTTTTGCCATATTCTGAGTCTAGCAGACATTCTGAGACATCTCTGATCCTAACACCAGGGAGGCAATATACATTTAAAAGTCTTGTTTGCAGACAGAACTGCACATCGAGTCCCATATCCCCTGCTATGCAGCAGAGCCAACGATAGAGCCACAAACTTGGCTGCTGCTGGTTTTCCATGAGAGGTCAACACCCCCCCCCCCCCAACCCAGTATATCTGCTTGAGAGGAGGGACCACAGGGAAGCCTTGCTCTACCTGCTTATGCTTACTAGTCTACCTGGTGGTCATCCCCGAATGCTTTTCTGCCTGTATATCCCTTATTAGTGGCGTGCTCAGTTTGGTAAACGTAGTATTTGTGATGTCCTCAACATCACCGATGCTCCAGTGTGAGGTTCTCGCCAAGGAAAAGAAGGAGGCCTATACCAGGTATAAACAGCTAGGATCATGTGAATTCCTTGAGTACAAGGGGAGTAGGAACACACTTGAGAGGGAAATCAGAAGGGCAAAAATTGAGATTGCCTTTGCAAATGAGGTTAAAGAGAATCCAAAGAGATTCTACGAATATATTAAGGTCAAAAGTGTAACTAGAGAAAGATTAGGGCCCCTTAAAGATCAATGAGGCCATGCCTGTGTGGAACCTCAGGAAATGGGTGAGCAACTAAATAAATATTTCACATTGGTTTTTATGGTGGCGCAAGATGTGCAAGCTAGGCAATTTGGGGAATTAAATTGTAATGTCTTGAAAATAGTCCACATTATAAAAGAGGAGGTACTGTCGATCTTAAAACACATAAAGGTGGATAGATTCCTGAGACCAAATCATGTGTATCCCAGGAAATTGTGGGAAGTTAAGGAAGAAATTGCAGGCCACCAGCAGAGATATTTGTATCATCTGTAGCCACTGGTGAGGTGCTGGAAGACTGGAGAGTTGCTAATGTTGTGCCTTTATTTAAGAAAGGCTGCAAGGAAAAGCCCAGAAATTATAGACTGGTGCGTCTGATGTGGGTAATTATTGGAGGGGTTTCTGAGAGACAGGGTTTACATGCATATGGGAGAGGCAAGGACTCATTAGGGATAGTCAATATGGGCTTTGTGCATGGAAAATCATGTCACACAAACTTGATTGAGATCTTTTTGAGGGCGTAACGAAGAAGGTAGATGAGGGCAGAGTGGTAGAAGTTTTAGCAAGGCCTAGGACAAGGTTCCCTAGATTAGTTAGTAGAATTAGATGAATGAGATCCAGGGAGAGCTAGCGAATTGGTTACAAAATTGGCTTGATAGTAGGAGACAGAAGTTGGTGGTCAAGTGTTGTTTTTTGGACAGGAGGTCTGTGACTAGCAGTGCTAGGATCACTGTTACTTGTCATTTATATAAATGATTTGGATGAGAATATAGGAAGAATAGTTCATAAGTTTGCAGATGACACCATGGGATTTTGATCAGCTGGACTGAGGAGTGGCAGGTAGAGTTTAATTTAGATAAATGCAAAGTGTTGCATTTTGGTAAGAGAAATCAGGGCAGGACTAGCACAATTAATGGTAGAGCCCTGGGGAGTGTGGTCAAACAAAGAGACCTAAGAGTTCGGTATATAGTTCCTTGAAAATAGCATCACAGGGTGGTGAGGAAGGCATTTGGCATGCTTGCCTTCATTGGTCAGAGTATTGAGTACAGGAGTTGGGATATCATCTTGAGGCTGTACAGGACATTGGTGAAGCGACTTTTGGAATACTGTCTGCAATTCTGGTTGTGCTGCTACAGGAAGGATATTATTAAATTGGTAAGAGTGCAGAAAAGATTTACAAGGACGTTACTGGGACTAGAAGGTTTGAGTTATAAGGAGAGGTTGGATGGGGTGGAACTTCTTTCCCTGGAGCAAAGGAGGTTGAGAGATGACCTTACAGAGGTTTATAAAATCATGAGAGACATGGATAAGGTAAATAGCAAAGGTATTTTCCCTAGGGTAGAGAAATAGAAGGCATACTTTTACGGTGAGAGCGGAAAGATTCAGAAGAGACCTGAGGGGCAATCTTCCTATAGAATGATTTACCAGCTGAAGTGGTAGATGCAGGTACAGTTACAATATTTAAAAGACATTTGGACAGGCACATGAATAGGAAAGATTTGGTGGGATATGGACCAGGCACAGGCAAATGGGACTAGTTAAGTTTGGGAGACCTGGTCAGCAAGGTTGAGTTGGACCAAAGGGCCTGCTTCTGAGCTGTACATCTCTATGTGATCAATCAAGGACTGGAGCTAAATAAACTTCCTGCATATGTGGCCAACCTTAGCTCTGGAAATTTTTTTAATTTTCCACATTTGCAGGAGGAGCATTCATGATGTCCAGGTTTCCTGCAATTTGTGATCCTTAACAACTATAAAGGAGAAGCTAGGAATAAATTACTCACCTTAACGTTATCCAATACTCACCAAATCAGATTTCTTTCTCTCTCTCTCCGTTTCTCTCTCTCCGTCTCTCTCTCTCCCACTCTGTCTCTCCCACTTTCTCTCTCTCACTCTCTCTCTCCCCCACTCTCTCTTCCCCCACTCTCTCTCCCCCACTCTCTCCCTCTCACTCACTCACTCTCCCTCCCTCTCTCTCACTCACTCTCACTCTCTGTCTCTCACTCTCTGTCTCTCACTCTCTGTCTCTCACTCTCTCTCTCCCACTCTCTCTCTCCCCCACTCTCTCTCCCCCACTCTCTCTCCCACTCTCTCTCTCTCCCACTCTCTCTCTCACTCTCACTCACTCTCACTCTCCCTCTCTCACTCACTCTCTCACTCACTCACTTTCTCTCACTCTCTCTTGTCTCTCTCACAGGCTCTTCTGAGACTCCACTTCCCAGTGAGTTTGCATTGTGGTTTTCCTGTAATTTAATTCTTTGCTGTGTGTTGGGCCCCTGATCTTGGGCTCCAATTTGACCTGTTACAAACCTTACAAGCTTTACAAACTATGAACAAAAAACCCTTACAATGAATTCCTATGCTGCTCGACAATTCCTGAAATACGCATTCATTCGGATGGCGCCTCACTCGGATGTGATCTCTCTCCTGACCATGTGAAGCTTACTAACACTTGACTTCAACTTCAATCAAAGCTTAGACTCTGTTAAGACATTTTTTCAAATTTGTACATTTTTCTTTGTGCATCTCATATGTTGCTTATGTTGTTTATCTCATATTAGACAGAATAATTATCTGAATTTTGTCCTGAATTCTCTCCCTAATGGCATTGTGGGTCTATCTTCAGCAGTTCAAGAAGTCAGCTCACCCGCATCTTCTCCAGGGCAACTAGGTACAGACAATAAATGTTGGCCAGCCACCGATGCCCAAGTCTCACAAGTGAACAAAAAAAATGGCGAATTGTCAACTTTGAAGAGTATCATGGAGAATTTCTTTCTGTGACCTGCAAGTTATGTCTGTAGTGATTGCAATGAGGTCAGAGAGCTGGACCTCATAGAATATAAATTCTCTGATTAGGGTTGTTAACCTGGTCCAATCAGAGAACCCTGGCTGGCATAGAAAAAAGATGAGTAAACTGGGGTTTGAAGTTTGTTCTCATTTCCCTAAAAATTGGTTGAATGGTAGGGTGTGGGACCTGGCTTTGCTGCTCCTCTCCCTTGTAAAATTGCTGTTTTCCTGTTAATTGTTTTGTAAACTGTATTGTTTAATAATAGAAGAATAAACAGGAAATTAAGAAAAATAAAAGAAAAGGGTGAGTGCGAGAGATGCTGACACTCTTGTACTTGACTCTGAATGAGGCAGTACTAACGTCAAGGACTATTCATATGTAAATAAAGGGTGATGGGATACTGGCCTCGGGAGTTATTTCAGTAACAACTAGAGTAAAGCATGATCCTGAAGAAACTTGCTTGCAACAATCGTCATTGAGTTGCTGAAAAGCATTTCTTACACTGTTTGGTGTTTGTTAGGGAAGTTTGAGTTGTACAATCCTGCTGTTGAGGATGGGGCTTAGTATATGGAAAAATGTGTCATTTTTTCCTGGCAAATAACATTTTGAAAAAAGAAAATCAATGAGTAATTCTTCTGACAGCCTGTGGAGCTGCAGCTTTTTCTGTCATTAGGAGCCTAACTTTCCCTGAGGTACAAGATATTAAAACCTTTCAAGAATTGATGGACATAGTTAAGGAATATTACAATCCTAAACCGCCTTTAATTTTGAGATGCTATCGCATTTTCTTGGCAATTCAAGAACCAGGGAAATTCATATCGAGATTTTTAAATAGATTAAGACGACTGGCAGAAGCCTATGAATGTGGTTAATCATCATAGAATCCCGATAGTGTGGAACAGGCCATTCAGCCCAACTAGCCCACACCGACTCTGAAGAGCATCCCACCCAGATTTCCCATGGCCAATCCACCCAACCTACACATCCTTGGACACTACAAGCAACTTAGCTTGGCTAATTGACCTAACCTGCACATCTTTGGACTTTGGGAGCAAACCTATGCAGACATGGGAAGAAACTGCAATCTGGAATTAAACCTGGGTCCCTGGTGCTGTGAGGCAGCAGTGTTAACCACTGAGCCACCATACTACCCCAATGAGTAGTGGGGTTGCACAACAATGCAACCTTCGTATTATAGAAGAACTACCTATGATGTAACTATGCAAAAACACTTTCTCGCTGAAGCCAAGCTGGACTTCAAACAGACATTACAACTGGCTTTATCATTGGAAAATGCAGCAAGTGGAGTGTATGAGTTGCAGCATTTTCCAATGGGAGTGGACACCCTCACCTGTTTACTAAAGAAGTTGAATTTCTTGTCAAGAGGAAGAAGGAGGTTAGGGCACATGAGAGTTACAAGTTAGCCAAAAAGATCTAAAGAAAGAGCTAAGAAGAGCCACGAGGGGACATAAGAAGTCTTTGGCAGGTAGAATCAAGGAAACCCCTATAGCTTTCTATTGGTATGTCAGGAGTAAAAGAATGACTAGGGTAAGATTAGGGCCAGTCAAAGACAGTAGTGGGAAGTTGTGCGTGGAGTCCGAAGAGACAGGAGAGGAGCTAGATGAATATTTTCCATCAGTATTCACACAGGGAAAAGACAATGCTGTCGAGGAGAATACTGAGATATACGCTATTAGACCAGACGGGATTAGGGTTCATAAGGAGGAGGTGTTAGCAATTCTGGAAAGTGTGAAAATAAATAATTTGATTAGGGATAGTCAACACAGTTTTATGAAGGGTAGGTCATGCCTCAAAAACATGATTGAGTTCGTTGAGAAGGTGACCAAACAGAGTGGATCAGGGTAAAGAAATTGCTGTGGTGTATATGGATTTCATTAAAATGTTTGAAAAGATTCCCCACAGTAGGCTTTTGCAGAAGTATGGAGCCATGGGATTGAGGGTGATTTAGTGGTTTGAATCAGAAATTGGCTAGCTGTAAGAAGACAGAAGGTGGTGGTTGATGGGGAATGTTTATCCTGGAGTTCAGTTACTAGTCGTGCACTGCAAGGATCTGTTTTGGGTCCACTTCATCATTTTTATAACTGACCTGGCTGAGGGTGTAGAATGATGAGTTAGTAAATTTGAGGATGACACTAAAGTCGGTGGAGTTGTAGACGGTGTGGAAGGATGTTGCAGGTTACAGAGGGACATAGATAAGCTGCAGAGCTGGGCTAAGGGGTGGTAAATGGAGTTTAACGCAGAAATGTGTGAGGTGATTCACTTTGGAAGGAGCAACAGGAATTTGGGTACTGGGCTAATGATAAGATTCTTGGCAGTATGGATGAGCAGAGAGATTTCTGTATCCAGAAAGATCTCCGTAAGTTGCCATCCAGGTTGATAGGGTTGTTAAGAAGGCAAATGTCGTATTAGCTTTTACTGATAGAGGGATTGAGCTTCAGAGTCATGAGATCATGCTGCAGCTGTACAAAACTCTGGTGTGGCCGTATTTGGAGTATTGCATACAGTTCTGGTCACTACATTATAGGAAGAATGTGGAAGCTTTGGAAAGAGTTCAGAAGTGATTTACTAGGATGTTGCCTGGTATGGAGGGAAGGTCTTATGAGGAAAAGCTGAGGGACTTGAGGGAAGAAGGTTGAGAGGTCACTTAATAGAGGCATACAAGATGATCAGAGGGTCAGATGGGGTGGACAGTGAGAACCTTTTTCCTCAGATGGTGATGGCTAGCAGGAGGGGAAATATATATCACCCCTCAATTTAAAGCTATAGGATAGGTATCAGAGGTATGTTCTTTACTCAAAGAGTAGTAGGGGCGTGGAATGCCCTGCCTGCAACAGTAGTGGACTTGCCAACGTTAAGGGAATTTAAATGGTCATTGGATAAACATACGCATGATAATGAAATAGTGTAGGTTGGATGGGCTTTAGATTGGTTTCACAGGTCAACGCAACATTGAGGGCCAAAGGGTCTGTACTGCACTGTAACATTCTATGTTCTCACTCGTCCAACTGAGCTTGCGGAACACCACTTGAATGCAAGTGATAGCCTCACTCTGGACTTACCCTAAACAGAGGGACTCTAGGTTCACTCACAGCAAAACCCCAAAACAAAGCCAAACCTTGGCCAAATGGTTAAAAGTCAGGATCCTGGCCAGCAAGCCATTGTAGTTGTTGCCGGTTTGTGGCATCGAGACAGCAGGAGTCCTACTAAAACTAAATTAAGAACAGGCTGGTATCCAGGATAGTTCATACCTTGGAAATTCCGCCTATATGTGGTTTGGAACAGTTGAATCGCTTAGTAACATCAAAATCAGAACCAATCAAGATAACCGTCTGGTTAAATGGTTATGCAATTGTAATGGAGGTCATTACTGGTGCAGCACTATCGGTGATTGCAGAACCAGTTTCTAATAAAATTCGCACTGGGTTCCAGCCCCTAACTTTGCACAAGATCTCAGCTAGGCTGAGAACCTATACCCAGGCAACCTTTACAGTTTAAGGGTACAACCTCAGTTTTGGTCTCTTAGGCAAAGCAGCTGGTTCAGTTACCACTGATTGTAGTAAAGGCTTGTGTCCAAGTTTGATAGGGCAAAATTGGTTGAGAAAGATTGGCTCAACACTTTTCAATTGGACAATAGCAGCCTGAGTAAAGTCTTAAGTAAATACCCATACATTTTTCAGGAAGGTCTAGGGACTATTTGAGGTGTCAAGACTATCTTGCATGTTGATAAGGAAGCATTTCCACAATTCTACAACAGTCTGCCCAGTGCCATTTGCATTATGGGCAAAAGTAGAGGCAGAAATCAGAAGGCTGGAAAGTGAGGGAATCATCAAACCACTCTAATTCGCAGAATGGGCTGCATTAGTTGTACTGATTTTGAATCAAGATTGGAGTGGTGCTGGAAAAACACAGCAGGTCAGGCAGCATCTGAGGGGCGGGAAAATCGACATTTTGGGCAAAAGCCCTTCATCAGGAATTTTATACAAACCATTTTTAGCAGCTGGATAAATACCCAATCCCTTTGGGATTTATGTACAAAGCTAGCAGGGGGCCTGCCTTTCACGAAGCTGGCCATGAGCAACACTTACATGCAATTGTGTTTAGACTAGGGTTCCCAGAAGTATGCTACAATTAGTATCCATGAGGGCTTGTACTAATATAAGAAACTGCCATACGAGGTATCATCAACTTGTTCAATTTTTCAGCAGACAATAGAGAACATTTTGCAAGGTCTACCTCAGGTTGTCATTTACCTAGTCATAGAGATGTACAGCATGGAAACAGACCCGTCCATGCCAACCAGATATCCCAACCCAATCTAGTCCCACCTGCCAGCACCCAGTCCATATTCCTCCAAACCCTTCCTATTCATATACCCATCCAAATGCCTCTTAAATGTTGCAATTGTACCAGCCTCCACCACATCCTCTGGCAGCTCATTCCATACACATACCACCCTCTGCGTGAAAAAGTTGCCCCTTAGGTCTCTTTTATATCTTTCCCCTCTCACCCTAAACCTATGCCCTCTAGTTCTGGACTCCCCGACCCCAGGGAAAAGACTTTGCCTATTTATCCTATCCATGCCCCTCATAATTTTGTAAACCTCAAAAGGTCACCCCTCAGCCTCCGACGCTCCAGGGAAAACAGCCCCAGCCTGTTCAGCCTCTCCCTGTAGCTCAGATCCTCCAACCCTGGCAACATCCTTGTAAATCTTTTCTGAACCCTTTCAAGTTTCACAACATCTTTCTGATAGGAAGGAGACCAGAATTGCACACAATATTCCAACAGTGGCCTAACCAATGTCCTGTACCGCCGCAACATGACCGCCCAACTCCTGTACTCAATACTCTGACCAATAAAGGAGAGCATACCAAACGCCTTCTTCACTATCCTTTCTACCTGCAACTCCACTTTCAAGGAGCTATGAACCGGCACTCCAAGGTCTCATTGTTCAGCAACACTCCCTAGGACCTTACCATTAAATGTGTAAGTCCTGCTAAGATTTGCTTTCCCAAAATGCAGCACCTTGCATTTATAGTAATGTACTGATAACAGGGAAAACTAATAACGAACACTTATAAAACTTGGATATAGTCCTAAATCCCATTTTTCCAAGGCAAGCATATGCCTGAAAATGCAAAAATATGTGTTCCAGGCCTCCAAAATGACTTATTTGGGTTACGTAGTCAACAACACTGGGTTATATGCGTTGGAAGATAAAGTGAGGGTGATCATAGATGCCTGAGCTCCCATGTCTGACCAGGCACTGAGGTCCTTTCTTGGGCTGGTAAATTATTATGGAAAGTTCATACATAAGCTGGTATCCATCCTGGCACCTTGCAACAACTCCTTAAAAAGGGTCAGCTTTGTAAATGGTCATATAAACAAGCTGTAGCTTTCAATTAAGAGACAACACTCATCCTCGTAGGTGCCGACACACTATAATGCCAAGAAAGCTATATTTACCTGCAGTGCCTTCCCATATGGTATCAGGTGGTATTAGCTCATTGGTGGCCCAATGGAGAGGAACACCCAATAGTTTATGCATCCAGGACTTTGACTAATACAAAGCATATGTACACTCAGATAGAAAATGCAGAATTGACAGGCACATTTGGAGTCAGGAAGTTCCAACTATGAGAAAGTGAGGTCTGCAGATGCTGGAGATCAAAGTTGAAACTTTATTGCTGGAACAGCACAGCAGGTCAGGCAGCATCCAGGGAACAGGAGATTCGACGTTTCGGGCACAGGCCCTTCTTCAGGAATGAGCAGAGAGTGTTATGACCTGGGGTGTGCAGTGAGAGAGGGACTCACTGAAATCTTTGTAGAGAGAGGCAGAGAGCTTCTTCAAGGAAGGCATCCTTGTAAGAGGATTCGCAGTAGGTTGAAATCTTCTAGGAGAAAGTGAGGTCTGCAGATGCTGGAGATCAAAGTTGAAACTTTATTGCTGGAACAGCACAGCAGGTCAGGCAGCATCCAGGGAACAGGAGATTCGACGTTTCGGGCACAGGCCCTTCTTCAGGAATGAGCAGAGAGTGTTATGACCTGGGGTGTGCAGTGAGAGAGGGACTCACTGAAATCTTTGTAGAGAGAGGCAGAGAGCTTCTTCAAGGAAGGCATCCTTGTAAGAGGATTCGCAGTAGGTTGAAATCTTCTAGGAGAAAGTGAGGTCTGCAGATGCTGGAGATCAAAGTTGAAACTTTATTGCTGGAACAGCACAGCAGGTCAGGCAGCATCCAGGGAACAGGAGATTCGACGTTTCGGGCACAGGCCCTTCTTCAGGAATGAGCAGAGAGTGTTATGACCTGGGGTGTGCAGTGAGAGAGGGACTCACTGAAATCTTTGTAGAGAGAGGCAGAGAGCTTCTTCAAGGAAGGCATCCTTGTAAGAGGATTCGCAGTAGGTTGAAATCTTCTAGGAGAAAGTGAGGTCTGCAGATGCTGGAGATCAAAGTTGAAACTTTATTGCTGGAACAGCACAGCAGGTCAGGCAGCATCCAGGGAACAGGAGATTCGACGTTTCGGGCACAGGCCCTTCTTCAGGAATGAGCAGAGAGTGTTATGACCTGGGGTGTGCAGTGAGAGAGGGACTCACTGAAATCTTTGTAGAGAGAGGCAGAGAGCTTCTTCAAGGAAGGCATCCTTGTAAGAGGATTCGCAGTAGGTTGAAATCTTCTAGGAGAAAGTGAGGTCTGCAGATGCTGGAGATCAAAGTTGAAACTTTATTGCTGGAACAGCACAGCAGGTCAGGCAGCATCCAGGGAACAGGAGATTCGACGTTTCGGGCACAGGCCCTTCTTCAGGAATGAGCAGAGAGTGTTATGACCTGGGGTGTGCAGTGAGAGAGGGACTCACTGAAATCTTTGTAGAGAGAGGCAGAGAGCTTCTTCAAGGAAGGCATCCTTGTAAGAGGATTCGCAGTAGGTTGAAATCTTCTAGGAGAAAGTGAGGTCTGCAGATGCTGGAGATCAAAGTTGAAACTTTGATCTCCAGCATCTGCAGACCTCACTTTCTCCTAGAAGATTTCAACCTACTGCGAATCCTCTTACAAGGATGCCTTCCTTGAAGAAGCTCTCTGCCTCTCTCTACAAAGATTTCAGTGAGTCCCTCTCTCACTGCACACCCCAGGTCATAACACTCTCTGCTCATTCCTGAAGAAGGGCCTGTGCCCGAAACGTCGAATCTCCTGTTCCCTGGATGCTGCCTGACCTGCTGTGCTGTTCCAGCAATAAAGTTTCAACTTTGATCTCCAGCATCTGCAGACCTCACTTTCTCCTAGAAGATTTCAACCTACTGCGAATCCTCTTACAAGGATGCCTTCCTTGAAGAAGCTCTCTGCCTCTCTCTACAAAGATTTCAGTGAGTCCCTCTCTCACTGCACACCCCAGGTCATAACACTCTCTGCTCATTCCTGAAGAAGGGCCTGTGCCCGAAACGTCGAATCTCCTGTTCCCTGGATGCTGCCTGACCTGCTGTGCTGTTCCAGCAATAAAGTTTCAACTTTGATCTCCAGCATCTGCAGACCTCACTTTCTCCTAGAAGATTTCAACCTACTGCGAATCCTCTTACAAGGATGCCTTCCTTGAAGAAGCTCTCTGCCTCTCTCTACAAAGATTTCAGTGAGTCCCTCTCTCACTGCACACCCCAGGTCATAACACTCTCTGCTCATTCCTGAAGAAGGGCCTGTGCCCGAAACGTCGAATCTCCTGTTCCCTGGATGCTGCCTGACCTGCTGTGCTGTTCCAGCAATAAAGTTTCAACTTTGATCTCCAGCATCTGCAGACCTCACTTTCTCCTAGAAGATTTCAACCTACTGCGAATCCTCTTACAAGGATGCCTTCCTTGAAGAAGCTCTCTGCCTCTCTCTACAAAGATTTCAGTGAGTCCCTCTCTCACTGCACACCCCAGGTCATAACACTCTCTGCTCATTCCTGAAGAAGGGCCTGTGCCCGAAACGTCGAATCTCCTGTTCCCTGGATGCTGCCTGACCTGCTGTGCTGTTCCAGCAATAAAGTTTCAACTTTGATCTCCAGCATCTGCAGACCTCACTTTCTCCTAGAAGATTTCAACCTACTGCGAATCCTCTTACAAGGATGCCTTCCTTGAAGAAGCTCTCTGCCTCTCTCTACAAAGATTTCAGTGAGTCCCTCTCTCACTGCACACCCCAGGTCATAACACTCTCTGCTCATTCCTGAAGAAGGGCCTGTGCCCGAAACGTCGAATCTCCTGTTCCCTGGATGCTGCCTGACCTGCTGTGCTGTTCCAGCAATAAAGTTCCAACTATACCTTGGATGAAAATTTGTAATAATCACGGACCACAAACCCCTACTTGGTCCTTAAAGAGGACAAGACAGTGCCACTCAGCTTTGGGCCAAATTCAGCGGTAGGCTCTGATACGAAGAGTTTATAATTTAATTATAAATTAAAACACCCATCTGGAGGCCAAGTGACGAATGCCTTTCATTAGCTGGCGGTATTCGCAATGGAAGAGTCTGTAATGGTATTAAATTTTCTGGACGTGCTCCCAGTCACAGCTGACAATATTAGACTTTGGACACAATGATCCAGTCCTTTTAAACTGAAACAACTGTTATTAAATGGGGGATACCAATGGTCTGGCACAACTAGAATGATATATTTTAATGGGAGCTGAAAATGTGTTGCTGGAAAAGCGCAGCAGGTCAGGCAGCATCCAGGGAACAGGAGAATCGACGTTTCGGGCATAAGCCCTTCTTCAGGAATGATTCCCTGTAGTTACAAGTGGGGTGGTCCTATAATCAAATAAGAACCGTGACAGCTTGGTATCTAGCAGGACTGTTTCTTCAGCCAGCCTTCAAAATTTAGACTGCTGTTTCTGCCACGACATTGGGTGATGGGTGGGATGGAGCTGTCCTCGTATGTCGAATCCCATTTGAGCTGGAAATATTCAAATTCCCTGCTGGTAAACAATGGCCCGTTATCCGTGACCAACATTTCCGGAAGACTATGTATTGCAAAAGATGTGCACAATTTTTATATCGTCATCTCCGAGGCTGCACACAAGATTCACTCTGACCTTTCTGGAGGTAAGGATGAACCTGTATCAGGAATCCATTGCCCGATATAAGATTTTGCCAAGCAAGAAACAGTTTGATACATTGGACGAAATGGCCTCACATGGGTAAGAGGCATGGTTGATATGAGGTCAGGACCAGTGATTTATAAAGTTCAGGAAGGTGCAATGTCTTGAACAAGTATGTGAATCATAGGTAAGCTGCGAATTTGCAAACAGTTTGGGAGCAAAATGTACTCTGCCCCTCAGAACAGTGAGAAATGCTGTCGGAACTCGTGGATTCACCTTCTCCGTCAAGTGTCATCGAGTCCTCTGAATTAGAGGTGGACATGATGGAGGTAGTCACCTTGACTTCTTTGCTGACGGAAGAAGAGAGTACAATTCTGCCGTTGTAATCCTGGCACAGGAGGTGAGCCCTTTGCATTACACACTGTGCTTATCAGACATCAAGTCAGAGGAACCTGAGCTGTTGCTAAAACACCATAGAAAGCTCTCAAAGAGAAAGGGCTGGTCTCTGTCTATGAACCCAAAGAAGGAGGATTATAAAGATTGTAACAAGGTCAGCCAGCTGAACCTCATAGAATATGAATTCACTGATTGGGGATGTTAATTTGGTCCAGAGTTGAAAAATGTGGTGCTGGAAAAACACAGCAGGCCAGATAGCATTCGAGGAGCAGGAGAATCGATGTTTCGGGCACAAGCCCTTTTAATTTGGTCCAGTCAGAGAGCCCTGGCTGACAAAAAACAAAAGCTGAGTAGGTGAGAGGGACGGGTGGTTTCCTGGGTTGCCGGGGTGTCTGTGTTTTTTGCACTGTTTTATTGTTTGGTTTATCGGACTGTATGTATATGATCGCGTTCACCGTTTCTTCTTGATAATGTAAGGTGAGGTTTGTCCCCATTTCCCTGCGAACTGTTTGTATGGTGGGGTTTGGAGTCTGGCTTTGCCGCCCCTTTCACCTGTAAATTTTTGTTTCTTGAATACGGCTGTTCATGTTTACTATTTGGTTATAATTTGAACTGGTTAATAAAAAAATGAAAAGGCTAAGTATCAGAGATACTGACACCCTGATACCTGATTCTGAATGAGGCAGTGCTAAAGTCAAAGACTGTTCATATGTAAATAAAGGGTGACTTGGTGATGAGATACCAGCCTCTGTGGAGTTATTTCAATATCATGTATCTGCTTACCGCATTAAGTATGCACCACACCTCCATGGGCTCCACTTGTGCTATCATGCACTCATTAACAGCAGAAGTAGGGGAGTGTAGAAATAGGAGAGGTGTTGTCTAAGTGATATTGTTACTGGATAAATAACGGAGCATCCCTGACTAATGTTCTGGGATCATGGGTTCAAATGTCATAATGGCAGATGGTGAAATTTGAATTCAATAAAAATCTGGTTAAATAAAAATTGGTCAAACTGTGACCATGCTACCTCTGTCATCACAATGCGATTGATTCTTAATAGCCCTTTGAAATGGCCTAGCAAGCCATTCATTTCAAAGGTGATATGGGAGGGTCAACAAATGCTGATCCAGCAGCAATGCAAAATCCGATGAAACCACTTTTAAAAAGTACTCATGGATGAATGCCATGCAGATAATTCTTTGAAATTTGTGTCATATATAGACAGGTTGTTTAAAAAAGACATTTGGCTCACTTGCTTCATTGCTCAGTCCTTGAGTATATGAGTTGAAAAGTCATGTTGAAGTTGTACAGGACATTGGTGAGGCCTCTTCTGAAACAGTATGACCAGTTTCTCATCACCCAGTTATACGAAGGATACTATTAAGCTGGAGAGGGTTCAAAAGAGATTTACCAAGATGTTGCCTTGTATGGAAGGTTTGAGTTATAAAGAAATTCTGGGACTTTTTTAACTGGAGCATAGAAGGTTGAGAGATGGCCTTACAGAAGTTTTTGAAATAATGAGGGGTATAAATAGAGTTAATTGTAGTTGTCTTTTCCCTAGGATGGGCGATTTCAAGACTAGGGGGCACATTTTTAAGGTGAGAAGATAGATCTTAAAAAAGGTCATGAAGGGCAAATATTTTATATGGAGGGTGGTTCATGTGTGGAACTACCTGAACTGGTGAATGTGGATACAGTTACAACGTTTAAAAGACATTTGGATAAGTACATGAATAGGAAAGGTTTGGAAGGTTATTGGCCAGGAACAGGCAGGTGAGACTGGTCTAGTTTGGGATTATGTTCGGCATGGACTGGTTGGACCAAAGTGTCTGTTTCCGTGCTGTATAATTCTATAACTAATGGGATCCTGGGAAATCTCAGCTGTGCACAGGTCAAGCAGTGTCAGTCAGGAACTGTCCTTCACAGTGTTCATAGTAGGAGGAGAGTGGAAAAAAAAAGCTTCTGAGGGCAGCAAAGTAGCATGGGTGACACTTCATTGCAAATGTAAGCTTATAGTCAGAAATGGATTGCTGATTTACTTTGTCTTTTTGATCAACTGTCATTGTAATGGTAGCAATAAGAATCAAAATACACTTTATCAGCCTTCGAATCATACTATATTAGAGCCCTATCTAAGGGACTGCTACACTTTTTCTAATGTCCAGCATAGCCTGAAATCATCTCATTCTTGAACATTGATGCATCACATGCAGGAAAGCCTTCATGTGGTTGAAAATGTTAACTTTTATTGCACAACAGGAGAAGCAAAGAATTAACAAACAAGAATTCTGCATTTGCTGCTGGGAACAAACGAACTGCTTTCTTTTTGAGTAGCAACAAATTTGTAGTCAATGAATGAATATAGAACTCATCTTTTTGAAGAGAATGTCAATTAAGTAGACAGTTATGTAGTTATGTGTCAATTATGTAGACAGGCCAACAAGAGGTGAGGCCATACTGGATTTGGTTCTGGGTAACGAACCAGGCCAGGTGTTAGAATTGGAGGTAGGTGAGCACTTTGGGGACAGTGACCACAATTTGGTGACTTTTACTCTAGTGATGGAGAGGGATAAGTGTGCACTGCAGGGCAAGAGTTATAGCTGGGGGCAGGGAAATTATGATGCGGTGAGGCACGACTTAGGATGCGTGGCTTGGAAAAGTAGGCTTCAAGGCAAGGGCACAATTGATATGTGGAGCTTGTTCAAGGAGCAACTATTGAGTGTCCTTGATAAGTATGTACCTGTCAGGGAGGGAGGAAAGGGTCGTGTGAGGGAGCTGTGGTTTAATAAGGAATTGGAATCCCTTGTTAAAGGGAAGAGGGCGGCCTATGTAAAGATGAGGCGTGAAGGTTCAATTGGGGCGATTGAGAGTTATAAGGTAGCCAGGAAGGATCTGAAGAGAGAGCTAAGAGCAGCAAGGAGGGGACATGAAAGGTCCTTAGTTGGTAGGATTAGGGAAAACCCAAAGGCTTTCTTATAGGTATGTCAGGAATAAAAGAATGACTAGGGTAGGAATAGGTCCAGTCAAGGATAGTAGTGGGAAGTTGCGTGTGGAGGCTGAAGAGATTGGGGAGACACTGAATGAATACATTTCGTCTGTATTCACTCAGGAACAGGACATTGTTGCCGATGTGAATACTGAGTCACAATTAATTAGAATGGACGGCTTTGAGGTATGTAGGGAAGAGGTGTTGGAAATTCTGGAAAGGGTGAAAATAGATAAGTCCCCTGGGCCTGATGGTATTTATCCTGGGATTCTCTGGGAAGCAAGGGAGGAGATTGCAGAGCCATTGGCCTTGATTTTTATGTCCTCGTTGTCTACAGGAATAGTGCCAGAAGACTGGAGGATAGCAAATGTGGTTCCCTTGTTCAAGAGGGGGAGTAGGGATAACCCTAGTAACTATAGGCCGGTGAGTCTCACTTCTGTTGTGGGCAAAGTCTTAGAGAGAATTGTAAGGGATAGGATTTATGAACATCTGGATAGGAATAATGTGATCAAGGATAGTCAGCATGGTTTTGTGAAGGGCAGGTCGTGCCTCACAAACCTTATTGAATTCTTTGAGAAGGTGACTAAGGAGGTGGACGAGGGTAAAGCGGTAGATGTGGTGTATATGGATTTTAGTAAGGCGTTTGATAAGGTTCCCCATGGTAGGCTACTGCAAAAAATACGGAGGTATGGCATTGAGGGTGAGTTGGAGGTTTGGATTAGGAATTGGCTGGCTGGAAGAGGACAGAGGGTAGTAGTTGATGGTAAAGGTTCATCTTGGAGTGCAGTTACTAGCGGTGTTCCACAAGGATCTGTTTTGGGACCATTGCTGTTTGTCACTTTTATAAATGACCTGGAGGAGGGGCTAGAAGGTTGGGTGAGCAAGTTTGCAGATGATACGAAAGTTGGTGGCGTTGTTGACAGTGAGGAAGGATGTGTCAGGTTACAGCGGGATATAGATAAGCTGCAGAGCTGGGCAGAAAGGTGGCAAATGGAGTTCAATGTGGGTTAGTGTGAGGTGATTCACTTTGGTATGAGTAACAAAAAGATGGGGTACTAGGCTAATGGTCGGATACTTGGTAGTGTGGATGAGCAGAGGGATCTTGGTGTCCATGTACACAGATCTCTGACAGTTGCCACCCAGGTAAATAGTACGGTGAAGAAGGCATATGGCGTACTGGCTTTTATTGGTAGAGGAATTGAGTTCCGGAGTCCTGAGGTCATGTTGCAGTTGTATAAGACTCTGGTGTGGCCGCATCTGGAGTATTGTGTGCAGTTTTGGTCGCCATACTATAGGAAGGATGTGGAGGCACTGGAACGGGTGCAGAGGAGGTTTATCAGGATGTTGCCTGGTATGGTAGGAAGATCGTATGAGGAAAGGCTGAGGCACTTGGGGCTGTTTTCATTGGAGAAAAGAAGGTTTAGGGGTGACTTAATAGAGGTGTACAAAGTGATTAGGGATTTAGATAGGATTGACCATGAGAACCTTTTTCCACATATGGAGTCAGCTATTACGAGGGGGCATAGCTTTAAACTAAGGGGTGGTAGGTATAGGACAGAGTTAGGGGTAGATTCTTTACTCAGCGAGTCGTGAGTTCATGAAATGCCCTGCCAGAAGCAGTGGTGGACTCTCCCTCTTTATGGGCTTTTAAACGGGCATTGGATAGGCATATGGAGGATAGTGGTAAAAACAATGACTGCAGATGCTGGAAACCAGATTCTGGATCAGTGGTGCTGGAAGAGCACAGCAATTCAGGCAGCATCCGACGAGCAGCAAAATCGACGTTTCGGGCAAAAGCCATTCCTGATGAAGGGCTTTTGCCTGAAACGTCAATTTTGCTGCTCGTCGGATGCTGCCTAAATTGCTGTGCTCTTCCAGCACCACTGATCCAGAATATGGAGGATAGTGGGCTAGTGTAGGTTAGGTGGGCTTGGATTGGCGCAACATCGAGGGCCAAAGGGCCTGTACTGCGCTGTATTTTTCTATGTTCTATGTTCTATGTTCTAAGTCCTATCTGACTTGTTACAACTATTGCTGCATTGCTCCATCGTACTGCAGATCATATTTCTCCTGCTCCATGTTCTCATCTTCCTGCTTAGAAAACTGCTGTTGCACTCCAGCTTTTCCATATCTGTCGTATTTCCTCTTTATGTGCTCCAGTTTTGTGGAGCACGACATGATAGGATTGTTTGGCACACTGCATAAGAGCAGCAGAAGGCCGTCATGTCTGTTCTGTCATTCAATGAGATCATGGCTGATGTAATAATCCTGAACACTAGTTTCCTGTCTTTTCTCCATAACTCGCGATTCCCCCAACTGAATAAAAATCTTTCTATGTCAACCTTTGGCATTCTTAATGACCCAGCCTCTACAGTATTCTGCCATTAAGAATTCCACAGATTCACTACAGAATGAATTCCTCTTTATCTCTGTCTAAAATGGATGAACCCTTGTTGTGTGATGATGCCCTCTAATCTTAGACTCTACCACAAGGGAAACTACCTCTCTGTAACTATCAAGCTCCATAAGAGTTCAGTATGTTTTAACTAGATTTTCTCTCATTCTTCGAAACTCCAATGAGTAGAGACCCAGCCTAGTGAACCTTCTCAGCTCTGCCTCCAATGCCAGTGCACCTTTTCTTAGATAAGTGAACCAAAACTATCACAATATTCTAGGTGTGATCTGACTGGTATTTTAGAAGGTTTTAGCAAAACTTCCCTTTTTTTACTACCTTGTCTTTCATATTACTTGCTTAATGTGTAAGTTAGACATTTTGTGATTTGCACAAGAACTCCCAAGTCCCTCTGTGCCTCTGTTTTCTGCAGTCTTACCCATTTAAATTATGTTCAGTTTTCTATTCTTCTTGCCAAAGTGCAGAAACTCACATTTTCCCATATTATATTCAATTTAGAGGTTTAGAGAGAATGAGAATTGCAATTAAGTAAGGAGTTATTCTGAAAGGGAAATGAAGTGGAACAAAGTTTGGTGAAGAAGAATGAATCTGGCAGCCAAAAAACTGTGAAAATTAACTATGCAGTAATGTGGTAAGGGTTGAAGTCTAGTTCAATGGTGGTAGGATGTTGGGGGTTAACATTTCACTTAATTGATAGGGGAGATGAATGATGGCTGTGTGTTGGGGAGGGATGTAAGGGGGTTGTGTTTTAAGTAAAAGATCCGGCTCAGTGAGAAGAATGTGAAAGGCCAAAATCAGACAAAAATAAACATTTTACAGGTGAAATCCTCCTGAGGTGGCAAAAGTAGGAATGAGTTCTGCCTGCCAAAACCTCCCCCAACCCCCCACCCCCTTACCCACAACTCCTAGGTGAGGAAGAGAAAGAAGAAACTCATGTCAGACTGACCACTACTTTCCTGATTACCTTTGTAATCCAAACTATTTCAAAATGAACAGAAGGATGCTAACTATTGTAACTGTAATTGCTCGTTGAAAAAGTCAACTTCTATAATTCTGTAAATTTTTAGCAAATGCTTTTTAATGCTGTATGTTAAGAATTGATGACATATGTTAATAGATAATGGCATGCTCTATTACAGAGTGCAAATTTCCCTGCACCAATGGCAACTGTTCGAAATTTGGAAACTTGATTTGTAACCAACTAAATGATTGTGGAGATAATAATGATGAAGAAAACTGCCCACTAGTAACTGAGCATCCACCTCCAACAATCTTTAACTGTAAGTGTTGAATTTCGCTCCTTTTGTATATTACCACCATAATTCTTGCAGACTAAGAGTGGATTTTGTTTTTACTACCACTGATATTACTTTGCTAGAAGATGGCAAAAGGTATGCAATATTACCTGAGGCTTTTAATGAATTTATTTTGAGATTTGTACATTGGCTGTATTTGTGAATATTACATTGGTGCTTTGAATTAAGTGTAGTGTTTTTGAAATGCTGGAAATAACAATTAAATTTGAATTGTCATTTGGGCAGTCAAATAAGCTTGTTCCTGATCTTGACAGTGGCAAAAAGTGCATTTTTGCTGATGGAAATATGAATTACTCTCAACTCTTTTTGTTCTTGAAATTCATATGATATTGAAGTTGACAACTGCAATTTATCTGGTTAAAATTCAAAAGAATTTAACCTAGATAATGACCTAATTTGAAGCAACTTTCCTGATTTAAATCTTTATATAGAGTTTTGGAAAATGATTTTCTGCTTATAAACATGCGGCATGATGAGAGAAAGCTTGCAATCACACAACACCAGTCCAATAAGTTTATTTGAAAACGCAGGCTTTTGGAGCTTTGCTCCTTCTTCAAGTGCTAGCACACAAGCTGCCCATCCTGGAGCACTGACCCTCTTGCTCCATCAGTCACTTGATCATGCAGCCTCTGCAAGATTCCACAGATGATTGCCATGCCAACAGGTGCTTAGAAAGCTCGTGTTTTCAAATAAACCTGTTGGACTATAACCTAGTGTTGTGTGATTTTTGACCTTGATCAACCCAGTCCAATATCAGCACTTCCACATCACTAGAAAAAGTTTGATAGAGATACTCATGTGTGGTTAAAGAGCATAATGCTCAAAAGCAAAAACATGCATGCTGAATATTGTGTGCAAAAGATATTATAATATATTTACTGCAATATAGTCATGCAGCAAAGAGGTAGACCATATTGCCCAACATGCTCTCCATGACCTTTCTCTTGTCACTCTCCCACTTGGTTCATCAGAGTTAAATGTTCCAAATGGGTTGAAAGCAAATGCCTAAACCCAGAACATTTATGATTGGTAATGCTTTGTTAATTGTTTCTGAAATAACTTCACAGAGGTTGGTTTGCCATCATATTCTATGAGGTCCACCTAGCTGATCTCATTACAATCACTACTGTGTATTCTAATTAATCATGTGTCATAGGAACAAGAGTAGGCATTAAACCCCTAAAGCCCGTTGTGCCATTCTATGATATTATGGCTGATTTGTGGCCTACGTCTCCGTACTTGATTTTGGCCCATATACCTTGATCATTTTGCTTAACAAAAATTTGTTTATCTCAGAATTAAAATTGACTAAAACATCCACTGCCCTTTCTGGAAGCATTCCAAATGCCTACCACCCTTCGTGTGTGAAGGTATTTTCTAATAATGCTCCTGAATGGTCTGGCCCCAATTTTTAGACTAAGCCACCAATTCTAGAATCTCCAATCAGTGGAAATAGTTTATCTTTATCTATCCTCACTTTTCTTTATTAATATCTTGAAGACTTTGATCAGCTCACCTTTAACTTTCTAAAATTCAGAAAAAACGTGCCTAATTTATATTATCTCTCCTCATAAATTAAATCCAAGTATCATTCTTGTAAACTTATGTTGTTCTGTCTTCAGGGCCAATATGCCCTTCCTAAGGTTTGTTGCCCAGATATGCTGTCATTACTCCAAATGGGGTCTAACCATAGTTTTGTGTAACTACCACATAACCTCTGAAGTCTTATATTCCAGTCCTCAGATATAAAAGCCAGCATTTCATTAATTTCTTGACTACTCCTTTCTCTCAAATCATTTTGTGATCTTTATATATGAACCCTCATTTTCACGTCCTGTCAACCGAATGAAAATCTTATGACACTATTCATTCTGTCATAGCTGTAAATTTCCTTAAAGAGCTTTATCAGGCGAGTTCTGCACTTCAGTTTAAAAAAAAACTCTTTATCCTAAGTCTCTCTCTCCATAATTGTAACCATCTAAAGCCAGTAATGAAATTATGTGACAGGAATATGTAGATGTTCCATTACTTTATGCAGATAGCACAACAATAATAGTTTCATAGTAATAGAAGCAGGAGTAGGCTATTTGGCCCATCGAGCCTGCTCTGCCATTCATTAAGATCATGGCTGATCTATCCATTGTCTCAGTTCCTCCTACCAGCATTATCCCCATAACCCTTAATTCTTCTGTCATGCAAAAACCCATCCAACTGTATCTTGAATATATTTAATGAAGCTGTCTCTACTGCTTCTTTGGGCATAAATGAATATTTTGGGGAAAATTTGGCAACATTTGGGGAGAGCTAATACATTTTTGTTATAAGTATTGATCGTGAATCCCAAATTCAAGTGGAACAATTTACCTCTCTGTGTTCAAAGAGTAGAATGAACAGGATTCCTACTTAGAAAAATATTTTTTTCAGTTAGGCATTCATTCTAACTTGACATTCAATGAATATCCAGCTGGGATGAGGTTTGCATTAATCCCTGCTTTGCAGTTCCTGCCTAAAAGTGCCGCACTAAGAGGTTATTTATATTTTGGTCATAAGTTAACTTAGTTTATTAAATGTCAAAGAATCGATTGAATTTCATAGAATTCCTACACTGCAGAAAGAGGCCATTCAGCCCATCGAGTCTGCACTAACCAACCAAAAAGCATCCCATTCTAGACCCAGTCCATCCACCCCATTCCCAAACCCCAGTTTTTCATTGCTAGTCTACCTAGCCTAAACATCCTTGACACTACAGAACAATTTAGCATGGCCAATTCACCTATGCTGCACATCTTTTGGACAGTGGTAGGAAACCGGAGAACCTGACAGAAACACACACAAACATGGAGAGAATGTGCAAATTCCATACAGACAGTCGCCGATGGCTGGAATTGAACCCAGATCCTTGGCTCTATGAGGCAGCAGCACTAGCGACTGAGCTGCTGTGCCGCCCCTTAAATGGAATAGATCTACACTTAAATGGCTGTAGCACCTTTTAGAGAAAAATAAACCCATTGCATTCTGACCTCTGCATAATCTTTTTAGGAGAATGCACATTTTGACTCAAGTGCATTTTATACTCTTGTTCAGTTAGTTTTATTTATCCAACATGTTTAATTTATCTAAGGATTTTGCTTGCACTTTAGAAATCAAGGGCATCATCTTGGTTAGATCAGAAATCAGGATTTTGCAGCATTAAATTTGATGCTCTTTTAAGAGCATGCACTTTAATAATATGGTATTCTTGTTCCACTTCTTGCATATCAGGAAAGCATACAACCTTCACATGCACAGAACAAGGACAAGTTAGAGTCATACAGCAAGGAAACAGACCCTTTGGTTCAACCAGTCCATGTCAACCATAATCCTGGACTAAAATAGTCTCACCTGCCTGCTCTTGGCCCATTTCCCTTCAAACATTTCTTATTCATGTACTTATCCAAATGTCTTTTAAATGTTATAATTGTACCAACATCCATCAATTCCTCCGAAAGTTCAGTCCACACATGAACCACACTCTGTGTAAAAGAAAATTACTCCTCATGTCTTTTTTAAATCTTTCTCTTCTCACTTAATATATGCCCTCTATTCTTGAAATCTCCCATCCTAGGGAAAAAACTCTGCCATTCATCTTATCTATATCCCTCATGATTTTACAAACCATTATAAGGTCACTTCTCAACCTCCAGTGAAACAAGTCCCAGTCTATCCAGCCTCGCCTTATGACTCAAATCCTCCACTCCCAGCAACATCCCAGTAAATATCTTCTCAACCCTCTCCAGATTAATAATATCCTTCTTAGAGTAGGGAGACCAGAACGGGACACATTACTCCAGAAGAGGCCTGACCAATATCCTGTACAACCTCATTATAACAACCCAACTCCTACACTCAAAAGTCTAAGCAATGAAGGAGCATGCTTAAATGTCTTCACAACCACCCTATCTACTTGTGATGCAAACTTCAAAGATTTATGTACCTGAGACCTTAGGTCTCTCTGTTCTACAGCACTGTAGGGAATCTAATCTAATCTACTACCCACCATCACTCTCCATCTCTTGCCGTTAAGCCAATTTTATATTCAGTTGGATAAAACTTGTGTCACCAGAAATTCATCAGCTTCTGTCAACTGATATCCACAAATATGTATTTCAATTCCATTTCATTTTGTTTATTGCATTTTTATCACCTGCGCTGTCACTTTTAATGGTGACACTTCCTGATAACAGTCCTAGCTTCTGTTGATAATTTTGTCTTCCTGTTTCAGATTTTTTTATCATTGTGAGTAGCAACATTGTATATGTGCTCATGAATATTTTGTCTTCTCTATACCTAGCAAGGCTAAGTTAAAGAGTAAGTTTAATCTCATTAGTAATATTGATCAAAGGAATTCTTTGTAAACAGTTTTTACACTGCTATATGTTGTGACCAAGTGAAATCATGCTGTGATGCTTCCACACTGTGGGTGCGTATAAGTCATTTGAAACCCGAACTGTTAAGAAGAAGCAATCAGCACAACAGAGCTGGAGGACATGAACCAAATAACCACAGGAATATATTAAAAATTAACTGTTTTTGGAGGAATTTTTGCTATAGAGACAAACTTGGGGAGGATTACACCTTTCCAGTCAACTTCACTTCTAATGGAAAAAGGGGCTTTTTTAATGTTAATATGCATGGTAATTGTACATACTTTATTAGGTGCTGTATTAATGTTCAGTTGCAAAAACTACTGTTTTGAGCAAAGCAGTTTTTAAAATGTAAAACATTGCCTGCAAGCATCATTACCTAGTCCCAATTTCCTGCTTTTCCCCATATCCTTGCACACCATTTCTATCCAGATAATCATCAATGCCATTTCGAATGCCGCAACTGAACCTGCCTCCATCATACTTCCAGGTAGTGCATTTCATACTCTAATAACTAACTGAATGAAAAAGTTTATTTTTTCTCATGTCACCCTTGCTTCATTTGTATGCACTTTAAATCTATGCTTTCTCATTTTTGTTCCTTTCATGGGTGGAAACAGCTTTTCCTTAAGTACTCTATCTAGCCCTCATGTGATTTCTTCTCTGTCTTCTCTCCAAGGAAAACAATCCCAAATGTTTCAATTTATTCTCATAGCTGAAATTTCTCATTCCTGCAGCCATTCTTGTAAATCGCTTCTGCACTCTTTCCCCGGTGCATTCACATCTTTGTTGTAACGTGGCACCTACAATTGTGTGGAATACTCCAGCTGATATCTAACAAGTCCAACATCAATTCTTTGCTCTTGTACTTTATGCCCCATTAATAAAAGCAAGGGCATTGTATGCTTTATTAACTGCTCTCTCCACCTGTCCTGCCTCCATCAATGATCAATGATCTGTACATGTATACATCTGGGTCCCTCCTGCACTCCAGTTAGAAATGTACCCCTATTTTATGTTTATTTCAATGTTCTTCTCACCAAAATCTCCTAGATCTCTGCATTGAACCTCAGCAGTCACCATTATGCCCACTCCACCAACTTGTCAGTTTCCTTTTGAACTTCTACATTGTCCCCTTCATAGTTTACAATTCTTCCAAATTTCTTGTCATCTGCAAATTTTGAAATTGTCCCCTGCGTACTAAAATCCAGCTCATTGATGTATATCAAGAAACACAAGGGTGCCAAGATCGACCCATGGAGAACTCCACTTGAAGCCTTCCTCCTGCCAAAAAATATTAATTGACCATTATGTTCTGTTTCCTAATTCTCAGCCAATTTTGTATTCATGTTGTTACTGTCACTTTTATAGCGTGCACTATAACTTTCCTCAAATCTGTTCTGTGACACTGTATCAAATGCCTCCAGGAAATCCACATAGACCATATTGACAGCATTAACCTCATTGAGCCTTTCAATCACTTCTTCATTAAAAAAAAAACTCTAGGAAGTTTATGGAACATGATTTCCCCTTTCGAAATCTATGCTGACTCTTCCTAATCAACTACTGTTTTTCCATATGACTACTAATTCAATCCCAAATTTTGTTTTGATAAGCTTCCCCACACCAAAGTTAAACTCATTAGTTTATAATTGCTGGAATTGCCCTTACAGCTTTGCTTGAATAATGTCATGATGTTTGTAGTTCTCCATTCTTCTGGTATCTTACCGGGTTCAGGGAAGACTGAAAGATTATAACCAATGCCCCCCCCCCACCTCTAAACTTCTACCCTTGCTTCTAAATGGGATGGACTAGCATTTGAACTTTGAGCAACATTACTAAAACAGATCATCTAAATATTGCCATTTGTGGGACTGTCATGTGTGCAAGCCTGGGTTTCCAGACTTCAAAACTATGTTTATGAGCTAGAAAACATTTATGAAGATCCTGTAATCTGTGAAAATTGCTATATATATTTGATTCATTTTGTTCTGAGTATGAATTGGAGAGACATTAGAGGCAATATTCTGGGAACCTGAATACAAATCCAATTAGGGCAGCTGGTAAAATTTGAATTCAAGAAAAATCTGTAATTAAGAGTCTAATTATGTCCATAAAACCATTGTCAATTTTTGGGGAAAAACCCATTTGATTCCTTCAGGAAAGGAAATCTGCCATCCTGTTCTGGCCTACGTGGCTCTAGACCCACAGCAATGTGGTTAGCTCTTAACTGACTTCTGGGCAATTAGGAATGGACAATAAGTGCTGAACTAACCATTCATACTCACATCCCATGAATGAATAAAACAAAATCATGGCCCACTTTTATTGGATATTTGAGAATCATTTGGAATGGTTCTTCCCATTCCCACACCATTCCACAAGGATCTATCCTTGGTCCCCTCCTAAATCTGATTACATGCTGTTCCTTGACCACATCATCAACAAGAACAGAAGTTTTCACATGTACACGGATAAAAAAAAACAGTTTTTCCACAATATTATTTCTCTTGATTTCTGCATTGCTAAATTATGACACTGTTTACCTGACCTGCAGTACTGGATGAAATTGAATATCAGGAGCCATTGTTTTCTGTTTTGGTTTAAATCTGCACCCCCCCTCGCCATTCCTTATCCCTGTGTAATCACTACGATCATCTCTTTCCATTTCTGTGACAAAGTGGGAGGCATTTCCCTAGTGGTATTATCACTAGACTACTAATCCAGAGAGCCAGGTAATGTTCTGAGGACCCAGGTTCAAATTCCATTGCAGTAGACGGTGAAATTTGAATTCAATAAAAAACAAATCCAAAATTAAGATTCTAATGATGACCATCAATGCTTTATTGGTTGTCAGAAAAACCTATCTGGTTCACTTAGTGAACTTAATGCCCTTTAGGGAAGGAAACTGCCATCCTTACCAGGTCTGGTCTACGTGTGACTCCAGACCCACACCAATGTGGTTGACTCTTAACTGCCCTCTGGGCAATTAGGGATGGGCAATAAATGCTGGCCCAGACAGCAACACCCTCATCCCTTGAACGAATAGTAAAAATAACCTGACTTCACTCCTGCCTCAGCTCATTCCGAACCATCATTCAAACCAAGCTTTGTTCACCTATTACCTTTGTACTTGCTGGCCTATATTCTCCTAGTGCAAGATGGTGATGGAGGAGGACACACCAGCCCTACTCCACCCTGTTCTTCCTCCTCTTTTCTGCTTTTTCTTCCCTTTTTGTTCCTCTTGGTGCATTTTTCCTTCTCCTCCTTTCTTTACCTCTTTTCGAGTCTTGGCGTCCGGAGTGCGACAATTCCCAGCCTCCAGTGAGTGACGATTCCCAATGTTGCACGGCGGGTTCCCGGCCTGATGTAGCAACGTCCCAGTATGGCAAACTCCTGGCCTCCTGCAACCGCCTCCCAACGTAGCGTGTTGACCTTCCGGCCTTCTATATTAGTCTCCTGGCGTGACATGTCACCAGTGCAGTGTGTAGCCAGGGCCCGGTGTGGACTGGAAGCTAGGTCGCAGCATAGTCTGTTGTACTGAACTTTTATTTCTGTAATGCTGGACATTTTATTTCTCTGTTATCTAGATCTTTTAACTAAATAAGCTGTCCCTAGGTACTTTTGAATCTAAGTCGGCACTGTAATTGGCAACGTGTAAATCTTTTATTATACTTATTCAGTATATGTGATAGTAAAGACTTTTGTATTCTATTCTTCTATATTGGATCCCAATTTGCAATATCTAAATTTTAAAGAATTCAGTCTTATGTTTGAATTCCTCTATGGTTTTGTATTAATCTAACTTCTGCCAGTTCCAATGCCTGTATATGTATGCATTCCTCCAGTTGTGGTCTCTTGAACATTCTTCACCGTGATTCTAATCTACTCTAATTCCCTCCCTTAAGATTCTGTGCACCTCTTGTGTTCTTTAGGATTCTCCATAAAACCAAGTGTTGAATGCTTGCCTTAATAACGCCTTTCGGCCCTTTTGCCAAATCTTCGATACTGCTCTTGTAAACTGCTGTTGGATGTTTTGCAGTATCAAATATACTAGATAAATGCATAACAAATATATGTATTTGTATCTTTGCACACCTAACTTCCAAGTAGAATCTTCTAAAAGCAATCATTTTAGTCTCAAGAGTTTCTTTGCACCAGAATGATTTCAACCTTCCTGAAGCCTGCTTGCAAGCTTTACAAAACATCTAATTATAATAGAAGCAACTCCAACAATTTAGTTGCCAAATTGTATCTACATTTTCTGATTCAGTTAAGAAGGATGAATGGGTATGCCATTCATCAATTGGCGGCACGGTAGCACAGTGGTTAGCACTGCTGCTTCACAGCGCCAGAGACCCGGGTTCAATTCCCGCCTCAGGCGACTCTCTGTGTGGAGTTTGCACATTCTCCCCGTGTCTGCGTGGGTTTCCTCCGGGTGCTCCGGTTTCCTCCCACAATCCAAAAATGTGCAGGTTAGGTGAATTGGCCACGCTAAATTGCCCGTAGTGTTAGGTGAAGGGGTAAATGTAGGAGAATAGGTCTGGGTGGGTTACGCTTCGGCGGGTCGGTGTGGACTTGTTGGGCCGAAGGGCCTGTTTCCACACTGTAAGTAATCTAATCTAATCTAATCTAATCTCTCTGCTCCAGTATGAGTATCGTATACTGCCTTATCCTACCACTTTCATTGTGGAGCCAAGTGTTTCCCAGCAATATATGAAAGTGATAGTATACTTAGATCTCTAGACTGACCATTAAAACCAAAAGATGTGAGAACCGCATCATGAAAAGCTCACAATATTATCATCCTAAGGCTTATCATTGACTATAAATTGAATTTGACCAGCCTTATATATGTATTGTGGCTACAAGAACAGTTTAGAAGCTGGAAATTTGACCAATAGTGACAGCAGTGTGCAATGATAACATAAAATTACAAAGGGATACCGACAGACTAGATGAATGGACAAAATTATGGTGAATGGAATGCTGGCTTTTAGAGGACTGGAGTACAAGGACGCAGACGTTACACTGCAGATATCCAAAACCCTAATGAGACTCTATATATGTGAACAGATTTAGGTACCATCTCTTTTGAAGGATATATTGGCATAGGAGAGAGTTTAACATAGGTGGTGAAGCTATGGAATTCACTGCCACAGAAGGCTGTGGAGGGCAGGCCATTGAGAATATTTAGGACTGAGATAGATAGGTTGTTGATTGTCAAGGGGATCAAGGGTTACAGGGAGAAAGCAGGAGAAAGGGGTTGAGAAACTTATCAGCCATAATTGAATGGCAGAGCAGATTCGATGATCTGATTGGTCTAATTTCTGCTTTTATATTTCATTGACTTATGGACGTCTTCAAGGTAATTACAGGAAATGAAAGGGTAGAAAAGTTAAAATATTTCCATTGGTTGAAGATTTGAGAACTAGGGCTATTATTTAAAAATTGGGTTCAGACCATTCAGCAGAGATGTTCGGAAGCATGTCTGCACACAAAGGATAGTAGACGTTTGGAATCCGCTTCCACAAATGGTAGTAGATACAGGATCAGTTGTTAATTTTAAATCTGAGATAGATAATTTTTTGTTAAATAAAGGGATATGGGCTAAAGCAGATTTATGGAGTTAGGCTACAGAGCAGCCATGATCTTATTGAATGAAATCTACTTACAGGTTTGAGGGGCTGAAAGGCCTACACATGCTGTTATATTCCTGTAATGTCTTTTAACAGCATCTTCCAAATCTGCAACCCACCTGAACTGTGATCTCCCTCCTGTAGATTGTGATCAACTGTTCAACTACAAAGTTTCTGACAGTCAATCGCAGTCTCAATTAATCAAACACTGCCTGCATTCTTACATTGTCATGCCACTGCAAAACTTCCAGTTAAGGAAGCCAGTGCTATGCATTGAGGTGAGGAAAAATAATGGAGAAAGCAGTTATGCCCCACATCCAGTATCTGAGCAATGGAAGCAGACCCAGATCTCCAGAAACAAACCTCAATCACAGAAGTGACTTCCCCTGCCTCCAAAATCAAAAGCAGCCAATAACATTCTAGATGATCAGGATTTGTAGATCCAGGGGTTCACTTGCAGCATGACTATTGGCAGACTGATGTCACAAACCACAAAGCAAAATGAGTGCAGGGGAAGGCAGCATTTAAAACTCACATTTGGTTGCAAGTGCAGAATTTATATTTGAGTTCAACCAGTTTTAAATCTTGTTAACAAAAGCCTTTACATGAAGTTGTTTATCATTTGTAATTTACTGCTCTAACCCCTCTCAGTTGTGAATGAATAATTAGTGCTACCTTAATTTCTTTTTAGCTAAAAATACATCCCTCACTAGTGATCAAACAGAAATCAAAAATGTACCGCTTCCATGCAAAATAGGAAAACACGTTTCTGTTCAAAACTGTAAAAGTTTTACTTATTTATCACCCAAGTATGTAAATAAGTAAAAAGGGAAATTTGGCACAACAAACTGCACAATTATGCACAGTAAATTCAAGAATAGATTTCCCTTGAACACCGTATTTGACGGTATACTTACAAGTAATACCAAGGCGGACAGCAAGATCATCTTTCAAGATATGAAAAGAACGAAGCCTAAGTGAACATAGGCCCCTGAGAGAATGAGGGTGAGGAAATAAAAATGGGGAACAAGAAAATGACAGAGGAGTTGAAGAAAAACTTAGCATCAGACGTCATAGTAGAAGGCACAAATAGCATTCTAAAATTGTTAAATATTTGACAGGCAAAAGGAGGTGGCAAAATAAATACAATAACTATCACTGGAGGAAACATACCAAGGATGAATTCCCCAGGACCTGATGGGGCACATCCTATGATATTAAAAGAAGTAGCCACAGAGATAGTGGATGCAATGGTAGAGATGTTTTCCAGGAATCCTGAGATTCTTGAAAGTCCCAGAGGATTAGAAAATTGCTAATGTAGCACCTTTATTTGAAAAGGGAAATTTACAAACAAAATGTAACTCTAGACCAGTTAGCTTAACATCTCTTATTGAGAAAATGCTAGAGTATATTGTAAAGGATGTAATAACATGCATAATATGATTAAACAGTATCATGGCTTCATTGATATAATGCCTGACTGATATATTAGAATTCTCTAAAGATGTAACAAGCAGGATAGATAATACATTTGGATGTAATATATTTGGATTTTCACAAAGTGTTTGACAAGGTGCCAGATATTAGGCTACTTAATAAGAGAAAAGCCTATGGTGTTGGAGGTTGTATATGTTACCTTTTAGCGAGGAATAGAAGATAGAGATGGGATAAATGGCATTTTCAGGACGGCAACCAATAACTAGGCATCATTGCTAGGCTATAGTAATTTACAAAATATATAAGTGACTTGGATGAGAAAATTGCATGTGCTATAGCCAAGTTTGTGGATATTACAAAATAGATGTGAAGGTAAGTGGTGACACAAAGAGTCTGCAGAGGAATAGGTACAGATTATATGAGTGGGCAAACCTCAGTAGATGGAATAATAATGTCAGATCATGCACTTTGGCAGGAAGAATAGAGGATCTGAAAGACTGTGGAAAACTACAGAAGAGAGAGATTTCAGAGTCCTCACCCATGATTCACAGAAAGCTAGCATCCAAGGTCAGTGGATATTAGGGATGACAAGTGGAATGTTGGCCTTTATATCAAAAGGAATTGAATATAAAACGATAAGCCATTAGTCAAACTGCACCTAGAATAACGGGAACAATTTAGGGTCCCTTATCTAAGGAAAAATATACTGACATTGGAGCCGGTCCATAGAAAGTTCACTCAACCAGGTTTGGAGGAGAGTTTGAATATATTAGGCCTGTATCCATTGGAATATGGAAGAATGATAGTTGACCTTATTGAAAATGTAGAAGATTCTTAGAGCACTTGACAAGGTAAATGGGGATAGGTTGTTTCCCTTTGTGTGAGTGTTGTACCAGGTGGCATAGTTTCATAACAGGGTTCCAAATTTAAGACAGATGAGGATGAATTTCTTCTCTGAGGTTTGTGACATTGTCAAAATCTTTATTACAGAGGGCTTGAAGGCTGAGATAGATTTTTAATAAATAAGGGAGTCAAGGGCCATGGGGAAATGGCAGAAATATGCAGTTGAAGATTATCAGACATTGAATCTGCTCCACCATTCAATAAACAATGGGCTGAATGGCCTACTTCTGCTTCTCTATACTAAGATCTTATCCATTTGTAGGACTGTATACGGCTAGCAGTCTCCAAGTACAACAGAGATTGACAGATAATTAAAGGTAGATACATTAGAAACTTTTAAGCAGCATTTAGACAGGCACATTAAACAGGCAGGAAATAGAGGGATATGAAAAATGCTCAATTGATGAGGATAATTTAGAATGACATCATGGTCAGCAAAGACATGGTGGGCCAAAGGACTTGTTCCTATGCTGTACTGTTCAATATTCGATGTAATGTGAAGTCTTAGGGCTCACACTGATACTCTGTGAGTAGGGGATGCAATGAATAATTACATGCACTTAGACTTAGATTTATATAGCGCTGAAAATAAACTGTTCTACATTTTCTTAGGAGTGAATCCTGGGTTGCACTTAAATTCAAATAGTGTTCTTGTGCTTAAAATGTTTGGAGACTTTGCTGTGAGGAGGAATACTTGCAAATCTCCCTCCAAGCCAATACACCACCCTGACTTGGAACAACATCACCATCACTGGGTCAAAGTCCTGTAACTCCTTTCCTAACAGCACTTCTGGTTGTACTTAGGCTACTCAAACTGCAGCAGTTGAAGAACACTGCCATACCAACACCTTCCCAATGGCAATTAGAGATGTGCCTTCAAAGCTGGCTGAGCCAGCAATGTCTGTATGCCTTGAAATAATCAGTTTAAAAATCATTCCAGATAGTTTCAGTTTGCACTTGCTGCTGTTATAGCATTGTGACACTGTTTCCTATTAACCAGGCATCCAATTGACCACAAAATAGTAAATGTATAAGCACATTTTCTCAATTGTGCTGTGTAACAAATCCTCTTAAGCAACGTTTCATTTAATCTTCATTTCATTTGCTTAAAATTGATACAAAAGCTTTTGTGCAAGCCATGGACAAGTCCCTTCCTGTATTTTATCAAGTATGCCATGGCTGTATTAAAAAAAAATGAAGGGACCCCACAAATTTCAACAAATTGTCTGCGTACTCCAAACAAATTCCAGACAATGTTGTCCATGGCATGATTTATTGTAAGGCTTGGTGTAGAAACTAGGTTTTGTTTGTTTAATTCTTGATAAATTCACTAGAAGGTTGAGGGTTCAAGCCCATTTCCAATAGTTTGTCGAATGTTAGCACTCCAGAAGGACACTTGAACTGTTGAACAATGAGATGTTAAACTGAAGTCTCCTCTGCTCACTTGGGAAGGTAATAGATCTCTTTAAATATTTTGAAGAAGAACAGGGGATATTTCCCTCCGTGTCCTGATCAATATTTATTCCTCATTTAATAAAAGGGCACAACAATGACATCAACCTGACAATTACCCTGGTATATTCTGTACACAAAAACAGGTCAAATTCTTTTTTTTTATATAGATAGTTTTATTAGAAATTTAACATTTTTACAAGTTTACAAAAATAAACAAAACTCTCAAGTACAAACATTGATATACAATTAAATCTTAAATATACAATAGCCAAAATTTAACAAAAGAAAAAAATACCGAGAAAGAAAAAAAAACAAAACTCAACTAACTACTAATCTAACCTACAACTAACCAGAGTGTATATTTAAATCTCTTACATTATTCAAATAAGAGAGAGAGAAAAACAACAGATAACATAGAAATTGGGTAGTGAGATACATGCTCAGAATGTGTTAACATCAAATGTAACAAAACTCGTATTCGTGCGGGATTCCTCTCCTAAGGGGCCCCAGACCAACCAGGTTCGTAATCTCAATTAAATAAAAGCCCTTGTTAGGATAGCCGAAATATCTGTATTTATGTAATTCAAGAAGGGCTGCCATATTTTATAAAATAATTCGGTCTTTCGGTGCACTATATTTGTAAGGAAGTCAAGGGGAACACATTCCATAATTAATCTGTGCCAATTTGAAAGTCCAGGGGGCCCTCAGCCACCCAGTTTACCAAAATATTTTTCCTTGCACAGAAAGAGAGAATAGAAAATAGTCTCTTCCCGTACATGTCCAGGGAGGGAAAGTTCGAAAAGCCCAAGAGATACAGGGTCCACTTTAATTTCTGTTCCTAGAATTTCTGTCAGGGTACTTGCTACTTTAGTCCAATATCTATGGATCTTATGACAGATCCATTGGCAATGTACAAGAGTGCCCACCTCTATTTTACATTTGGGACACATTGGAGATGCTCCTGCCTTAAATTTTGCCAATCGATCCAGTGCTATATGGGCCCTATGAAGTATCTTCAGCTGGATAGCTTGAGTTCTGTTACAGATGGTAATTCTTCTAGCATTTTCCCAAATGTCATTCCATGAACAGGTCAAATTCAATCCAAGAAATTACCAAACCATTAGTCTACTGTCAATCATCAGTAACGTGATGAAAGATGCCATCAGCTGTGCTATCCAGCAGCATCTATTTAGCAACTGATGCCTAGTTTGCATACTACCAGGGTACTCCTTAACATCATCACAGCCTTGGTTCAAACCTAAACTAGAAACACAAGCTATTTCTTTCTTTATTTCATATTAAAGAATATATTTAATATTTTCTCAGTTGCTTATTTCACTTTCAATACTGTGATAGGACATTTTTTAAAGCTGGAAGAGATAGCTGAATAAGTTCAGTTGCATTCTGCTTCAATATAGCTGAAATTTATCAACTTCATTAAATATTTAGTAGCCTAGTGTGGATGTTAATGAAATAGATGATGCTTTTTCAAGAGCTTTAACAATGATAGTAATTTTCAGCGTGGGATTACTGACTGGAACACCAAAAGCCTTTGAATTCTAATAGTGTTTTGTCATCATCCTGACTGAACAAGGCAAAAGGATCATGAATACTGTCTAGACAGACTGTGCCCTTGTGAAATGGTGGTCTCTGAGGGCATATGTTGGTTGAGATAACTGGAAAAGTAAGGACATTTTGTTTTATAATCAAATACCAATCAATGTAGATATTTAGACTCGAGAAAATGCCCTCTGTTTCATAAAAGAAGTCAATAGTCATTGCAGTTTGAAATTCTGTATTATTTAGTTCTGGGGTAAAGATATAAGCGTGATAACTTTATTGACTTTGACTGTAATTTGTGTAATCTACAAATTGATCAAGTTTTTTCTGGTAACAATGCTGATTGTGGCTATTCAGGAATGTACCCCCCCACCCCGTGAAACCTAGTGACAAACAGAGAGCTTCCAGAACAAGACCTGAACATGAGGTTTTGTTTCAGTTTATTCTGGACTGAGAGCAGCAAGAGTGTTTTTGCTGAATTCCAGGAAACATCCATGGGCCTTTCCTTCCATGTTTTAGATCATGAATATGCCATGTATGTGTCCCATCTTTATCCTGATTCCCTTGGTGAATCAAGGTGCTTTCTTTCATGGCTCAGCTGTGAAAATGACAACAATCTATATAATGCCTTTAAGGTAATGGAAAATTCCAAGGTGTTTCACAGGTGCATTATAAAACAGAATATGAGCTGCAGAAGGGGATATTAGATTAGATTTGCAGCATACATGTGCCAGGTAATGACTAGCTTTCAAGATGAGAGAATCTACCAATTGGCCCTTAGCGTTCAATTATATTGCCATCACTGAATCTAGTAGTATCAGTATCATTAAAGGTTACAATTGACCAGTAACTGAACTGTACCAGCCATATAAATATTGTGGTAATAAGAGCAGGACAGAGGCTAGAGATGGTTCAATCGTTTTTTTGTTGGAAATGGTCTTTGCCTGGTACTTGGGTGGCACAAATGTGACTTACTGCCTGTCAATCCATGTCTGAATGTTATCTAGGTCATTTTGCACTTACATTGTCTGCATCAGTTGCTGAGGAATCACAACTGGTTTTGAATATCCTGCAATTATCAGTGTACATTTCCACTTCTGACCATATGCTGCGGTGAAGGTAAATGATGAAGTAGTTGAAGGTGACTCAGGTTGGGATGTTCTCCTGAGGAATCCTTGCAGCGATCTACTGGTGTTGAGATGATTGACCTCCAAAACCTCAACCATCTTCCTTTGTGTTTGGTGTGACTTGAAACATTGGAGAACTTCTCACTGATTCCTATTTCTCTTCAATTCTGCTGGGGTTTCTTGATCCTATACTCAGTCAAATGCTGATATCACGATTCGTACCATAACTCTAGAATCCACTTCTGTTTTTGTCCATTACTGGCTGTAATGAGGTCAGGAGCGAAGTGGTTGTTGCGGATTTCAAACTAAGACCTGTGAGTTATTGCTCTGTAAATGCAGCTTGTTAGCACTGTTAACAAAATCTTTCATCACCTTACTGATTACCTACAGAGTAGACTGATAGTACGTTCATTGGCTGTATTGGATTTGACAGGACATAGCTGAGCCAATGTTCTATATTGTCAGGCAGGTTTGTTTTTATTCACTAGTGGGATGTGGGTGTCGCTGGCTGGCCTACAATTATTGTCTGTCCCTAGTTGCCCATAAGAAGGTGGTAGTGAGCTGCCTTCTTGAACAGCTGCAGTCCACCTTCTGTGGCTTGGCCCTCAATGGCATTGGAGTTCTATGAGTTTGATCCAGTGACAGTAAAGGAATAGCTTTATATTTCCAAGTCAGGATGGTGAGTGGCCTGGAGGGGAACTTGCAGGTGGTGATGTTCCCATGTATCTGTTGCCCTTTTCCTCCTAGATGGAAGTGGTTGTGGGTTTGAAAGATGCAGTCTAAGGATCTTTGGTGAATTTCTGTAGTGCATCTTGTACATACTACACTCTGCTTCTACTGAGCGTCCGTGCTGGAGGGAGTGGATGTTTGTAGAGGGAGTGGAATTATTGTGGAAGTGGTGCCAATCAACTCTTTTTTAACTGTTCATGGTGTGTTTTCCTGAAGAATATGCCAGGCTTACTTTACCATTTCAGAGAACAGTTAACAGTCTACATCATTACTGTGGATCATGGAATCTATCAGACCAGGTAGGACAGCAGCTGGGGTTTTACTGCAACTAATACCAATTCCATGTTGGTCATTTGACTAGCTTATAATTCCAGATTTTAAAAGTCAAATTAATATTTAATCATCTGCTGTGGTGGGGTATTCAGACCATTGCCCTGAATTTCTGGCTTGCTAATCAAGTGACGATACCAGAATGCAACCCACTTCACCCATGTGCAGTGAATAAAATTGGTTGAAGATTTGGATCTGTGGTGCTGCTGACCTCAGGAAGAAGCTGAATTAGGGCATTCACTTGGAACTTCTGCCTGAAGTTGGGTGAAGCATTTGCATTTATATGCAGGGTTCCTTCATAATTTAAGATAGGATATTTTTGGAACCTTCTCCTGCATCTAGTTGGTTAATTGTCCATTGGTATTCATGCTTGATTGTGGAAGGACTGCAGAAGTTTCATCAGATCTATTGGATTCTGAATTGCTTAACTTTGTCTGCTGTGCTCTGTACTCTGCTAAGTTTTAGGTCAGGTTTTGTCAAGGTGGCATTTTTAGCTGTTCCTGGTGTGTTTTCCTGAAGAATATGCCAGGCTGTGAAATTCCAGGTGCTGATTGAATGCAAATGTGCTAATGCTAACGGACCACAACTCCTCCTGGATATCCAGATTGTTCTGAATTTATCCCACAATTGATTAACACAGTGGTAGTCCTACAGAACACAATGAACACCTACCCTCAATGAGGAAACTGAACTTTGTCTCCAGAAGGACTGTCCAATGGTCACTACCAAGGCTACTACAGACAAAATAAAAACTGTGAAAGGTGTATTGGTGAAGGCCAGACTTCGGTTAACTCAGTCAGTGGCAGTGCACTTGAGCCACTCTTGTGGATAACCATTGAAGTCACTCACCTGGTAATCAAGACGTCCAGATGAAATCTCTGGGAATGATGGTTCAAATCTCACCATATCAACTGGTTGAATTTAAATTCAATTCAACAAAGTGACCACAAAGTTGTTTGATGTCTTAAAATACATTTTGTTTAGTGATACCCTTTAGGGAAGGAAATTTACACTTCTGCAGAGCATGGGAGCATCACCATATGCAATTTCTCCTCCAAGTGACACACATGAATACATGCTGTTGCAACTGTATCGCTGTTTTTTCATTGTTGATGGGTCAGAATTCTGAAAATCCCTTCCTAATAACATTGATACTTAGTAGTATAAAGCTTTAATAACAATGAAAGGAGAGACATGTTGCATGAGCTTTACACCTTGCACTCATCAGGACAAATGTACGAATGCCAAATTTCAAATGATCACAATAATTTATTAGAGGAGAAAAACCTTTGCTAGTTGGTTGGCTCATAGACTCTACTTAGCAGAGTCTTTGCTGTGGAGAAAACAACAAGCTCCTCAAGTTTCTGGATAATTCATAAAAGATGCAAGACTTGAATTTTTTCCCAGAAAATGAGTCCTTGCATCTGAAAGTATATTGCGCTGAGCAAGTTTAAATCAGCCACATTAACAGCTCAACTGGTAATCTTTTATTGGTTATTATCATAACTATTAATGCACTCAGGAATGCTCAGTAAGTGTTGCCCAGTCACAGTAACATATCTAACTATAGACATTTTGCATAATCGTTTGACATTTGGCATTCATGCGATTGCCCTGATGTGTGCAAAATGAAATGATTGGGCAACATGTCTCCCTTTTAAATAACAGAATTGTGTGTGTACCTACTTCACATGGACTACAGCTGTTCAGTAGATGCTTACCATTACATTGTCAAAGACAATTAGGGTTGAACAAGCTCATGTCCCAATAACAAACAGAAAAAGCTCCTAATTGCAGCATTCAGTTCTTTAAATGGATCTGGATTTTAGCATTCATTGTACTACCTGGAAATTAATTACATGCATAGATTTTAATTAGTTCTAATTTTTCCATTTCAAAGTAGATCAATAATGCCGCTAGCAATTTAATTTTGAACAAGAATCTGGATTTATCTTTTCCATTGTGGTAATTGTTCCTCAGTGTGTGTCTGCCATCAACAAGGCACAAGTCAGTACTGTGATAAAATACTCTCCACTTGCCTGGATGGATCAACTCCAAAACCACTCATCGTCAACTCCATCAGGGCAAGACCTGGGATGGAGTATTTTACCTATAAAGAGTGACTGGATAAATTTGGGCTGTTTTCTTTGGAGCAGGGATGGTTGAGTGGCATCTAATTGAGGTATATAACACTATGAGGGGCATGGCCATGCTGAATATAAAGCAGCTGTTTCCCTCAATGAAGAGTCAATAACAAAGTGGCATAATTTTAAGGTGAAAAGCAGTAAGTTTAGCAGGGATTTGAGGAAATCTTTTTTCACCAGATGATGGTGGAGTTCTGGAATGCACTACCTGAGAGAAGTAGAGTTGGGTAACCTCACACACTGTAAAACAAAACTTGGATGAGCACTTGAAATGTCATACCATTCAAGACTACAGGTCTAGTACTGGAAAGTGGGTCTAGTATAGATTTAATGTTGTTTTGGCATTATAGATATTTTGGGCTGAAGGATCTCTTCTGTTCTGTATGATTCTATAATTCTAAAACATCTTCTTTGATTGGCAGTCTATCAACCACCATCACCACGGAGGAACAGTGATTGTAGTGAGTACTTTTATAAATTCACTGCAGTAGGTCACCGAGGCTCCTTCAGCACCTTGCAAACCCACAGCTTCCACCACATAGAATATCACCACAACCTACAAGTTTTCCTCCATGCCACAATGCCATCTTGATTCAGAATTATATTGCTGTTTGTTCTGTATCTTTGGGTCAAAATTCTGGAATTCCCTCCCTGTTGGCACTGTGGGTACCTTACACCAGTTTGCAGTGGTTCAAGAAGGTAGCTTACTAAATCTCTAGAGCAATTTGAGGAGGGCAATATTTGCTACTCTAGCTAGTGATGTTCACTGAATAAATAAAAAAATTAATTTTACATACCTTAGTATCACTGATAGAAGAAAGAGGTTCCAGAGACAGTTACCTGCACTTAAAAAAGCAAGTCAGATGAAGACCTGGATATAATCACCTAAAAGAGTGAAAGAAAGGATAACTCAATGTGTTTATGAAACAATGTAAAAGTGTGGGGACAGCAGCATCATAAAGAGCATGAGAGAGAGCAGAGGCACCAGCTTTGTAAAAAGCAGGAGAAAAAGAGTGGATTCAGTAGCTTCTGAAATAGTGAGAGTGGGGGACATCAGCTTCATAAAGGGAGGAAAGGAATAATAATTTGAATAATGTTCAAGTGCAGTCATTTTAGAACTGGAACACCTTCTTCCATGTCCTTTACCCAGCCCTCACACCCTAGGCCTTGTCATGACATTTCAGCACAGCCAACTCATTTTTACCTTCTTGTAAGTCCCCAATATCAGCTTTTCTTTCTCCTATTATTCATCCTGTTGTCTCCCTAACTGTTGTTTCTCTCATTTTCATCTATCATCTCACTGCTTTCTCCCCTCTTCCTCACCCCCTATCTTCAATATAACCAACATCTCTTTCTTAGCTCTGAAGAAGAGGTCACTGGCCTTGAAATGTTAACTGTCCTTTTTCTGCATAGATACTGCCTGACCTGCTGAGTTTCTCCAGCAATTTCTGCTTTTGTTTCAGAATTCCAACTTCAGCAAATCTTGGTTTTATCACAAGAAAATTGTTAGATGATTAGTGAGTATTTCTTCCATGTCTTTTTTGATTGACCAAATACAATAAGAATTTCAACGTTGATGAGATGGATCCCGAGCTGTGCTAATTGCAACATATCAGAGAGGGGTTAAGGTATCAGAACACTGTTTCTACAATCAGGGGCATGGTTGAAGCTGACAAGTGTGATTAAGAAATTTGCCTTTTAAATTATTTCATCCAAATTAATTAGTTAAATGGAATTGTGATGGTTGGGCAGATGATTTGTTGCAGTAAGTGGATGTCAGTATGATCCATGGCGACAAATATGTCCAAATCCCATGAACAAATAAAAAGTTTAACTTTACATACCTCAGTATCACAGGTGGGAGAGAAGAGGTTCTAGAGATGGTCACCAACACTTAATACAATGGGAGGAAGACCTGGATGCAGTCACCAGCACTAAAAAAGTGAAAGGGAGGCTGGCTCTGTGCTTTTGAAACAAGATGAGTCTATGGGAACAGCAGCTTCATAAAAAGCTTGAGAGAGTGCAGTGACTACAGCAGTGTAAAGGGCAGGAGAGCAAGAGTGGGTTCAGCAGCTTCTCAAAAAATGAGAGTGGGGGATGTTAGCTTCATAAAGGGAGGGGAGGGGTACATGCCTTGTGGAGGCATCCCACAGGAGGTGATGGAAATGGTGGCTTATGATCCTGTGGATGTAGATGCTGGTGGAATGGAAAAATCAGCAAGTCTTGGCTGCTTGAGAACTTCAGCGTTGATGAGATGGATCCTGAGCTGTGCTAATTGCAACATATCAGAGAGGGGTAAAGGTATCAGAACACTATTTCTGAACAAGTCTCATCCCTTAGATTAATTATATCAAATTTAGTCAGTGGCAAAGGTGGCAAGGGTGTAACTGTCAGTGAAGTATTCCAGAATTTAGCTTTGGAGGAGACTGAGCCCTGTGCTCTTGTCCAGTAAATACGAGGTTCTTGCCTTTGTGGTGAATTCTCCGTTCGGTGTTATCTGTACCATCACGTCTAGGAATGGGAGTTGGTTGTCCTTTTCTTCCTCTCTAGTGAATCGGATTCCTGTGAGTGTGGTGTTGATGATCCGGTGAGTGTTCTCTATTTCTGTGTTTTTAATGATTACAAAGGTTACGAACGGAGAATTCACCACAAAGGTATACAGGAAAGCCACACACACAGACCAAGTCCTGAACTACGAAAGCAACCACCCCAACACACACAAAAGAAGTTGCATCAAGACACTATTCAAAAGGGCCACAACACACTGCAGCACACCAGAACTGCAAAAAGAGGAAGAAGAACACCTATACAATGTATTCGCCAAAAACGGATACCCGCGCAATTTCATCAACAGATGCCTAAGGGAAAGACAACGGAATGAGGACATGCCGCAACCCAAAGGACTAGCCACACTACCATACATAAAGAGCATTTCCTACCAGACTACTGCGACCACTAGGACTCATAATAGCACACAAACCAACAGCCACTCTTAGACAACAACTCACCAGGACGAAGGACCCGATACCCAGCATGAGCAAAACCAATGTAGTGTACAAAGTCCCATGCAAGGACTGCACAAAACACTACATAGGACAAACAGGAAGACAGCTAACGATCCGCATCCATGAACACCAATTAGCCACAAAACGACACGACCAGCTATCCTTAGTAGCCACACACTCAGATGACAAGCAACATGAGTTTGACTGGGACAACACTACTATTATAGGACAAGCCAAACAGAGAACAGCCAGGGAATTCCTAGAGGCATGGCATTCATCCACAGTTTCAATCAATAAACACATCGACCTGGACCCAATATACCGGCCACTGCAGCGGACAGCTGGAACTGACAACCGGAAAGGCAGATACAAATCACTATAAATGCCGGAGGAAACATCACAGAAGGGCTTCACAGGAGGCTCCCAAGCACTGAGATGTCACTCAGACAAGGGATGAAACGTCTGCAACACAAATTCCCAGCTCGGCGAACAGAACCACAACATGCTTAGAAGATGTAACTACAGGATTAATAACAGGGAACAGGAAAGTGGCAGATAATTTAAACAAGTATTTTGCATCAGTTTTCACAGCAAAAAATGCATTCCAAAGCTAATTGGTAAAAAAGAGGCTATGGGAGAAAAGCTCCTGTAACAGTGTTTATCATGAGGGACAAAGTATTTGGCAAACTAATAGGATGAATGACAATTTGCTAGGACCTGATGGCCTGCATTCAAGAGTATTAGAAACATAGAAAATAGAAGCAGGGAAGGCAATTAGACCTTTGAGCCTGCTCTGCCATTCATTATGATCATAGCTGATAAACTCATTAGTCTATTCCCACTTTACCTCATGTCCTTTGAACCCTTTAGACCCAAGTGTATCCACTCTTGAAAACATGTATTGGCCTCAACTGCTTTCTGTGATAGTGAATTTCACAGGCTCTCCACTCTCCGGATGAAGACATTTTCCGAATTTCAGTCCCAATTGTTTGCCAAGTATCCTTGGTTCTAGACTCCCCATCTGTTGCAAACATCCTATCTACATCTTCTCTATCTAGTTCTGTTAGAATTTTATAGCTTTTCATGGGATCCCCCATATTCTTCTGAGCTCCAGCTAATACCCTAACTGATTCAACCTTTCCTCATTTGTCAGTCCTGCAATCCCAGGACTTAATCCGCGAAACCCTGCACTGATCTATAACCTACCTCTACAGCAATAACATCCTTCTACAGATAAGGAAACCAAAACTACACAGTATTCCAGATATGGTCTCACCAAGTTGCTGCATAATTGCAACAAGAAATCACTGCTTCTGTGTTCAAATACTTTTGCTATGAAGGCCAACATTTAGTTTGTCTTTTTTTAACTGCCTGCTGCACGTGCATACTTTAGCAACTGGTGGATGAGGACACCCAGGTTTTGTTACACATTCCTCTCTCTCAATTTATAGCTGTTCAGATAATAATCTGCCTTTTTGTGTTTGCTACCAAAGTGGATAATCTCACATTTATCCATATTATACTACATTTTCCATGCATTTGTCAAGCATCTTGTCCAAATCAGACTGATGTATCCCTGCATCCTCTTCACACTCATCCTCCAACCCAACTTTGTGTCATCTGCAAATTTGGAGATATTACATTTTGTTCCCTAATCTAAATCATTAATATATGACGTGAATAGCTTAGGTCATAGCATTGAATTTTCTCCACTAGCGATTACCTGCCTTTTGAAAAAAGATCTGTTAATTCCTATGTGTTTCCTGTCTGCCAACCAGTTTTCTATCCATCTCAATACACTACCCCCAGTCCCATGTACTTTAATTTCAGATACTAATCTCTTATGTGGGACTTTGTCAAAAGTCTTCTTCAAGTCCAAGTAAATCATATCACTGACCCTCACTCATCAACTCTACTTGTTACATCCTCAAAGAATTCCAGTACATTTGTTCAGCATGATTTTCCTTTCATAAATCCATGCTGACTCTATTTAATTCTGCCACTGTTTCTCAAGTGCTCTACTATTAATTCTTTTATAATGGGTTCTTGTATTTTTCTCCCTACCTTATCAGGTTGACTGATCTGAAATTTCCGTGTTTTCTGTTTGCCTATGAATGACATTAACCACCTTCTGAACTTTAAGAATTGTTTCAGTCAATAGTCTCTTGGAAGGTGACCACTATTGCATCCATTATTTTAAGGTCTACTTCCTTAAGTACTTGGAGATTTTCAGTCTTCAATCCCATCAGCTTCTCCAACACCATTTCTCTACTAATACCGATATCTTTCAATTCCTCCCTCTTCATAAACCCTGTCCCCAACATTTCTGCTATGTTATTTGTGTCCTCTTTTGTGAACTCAGAACCAGTTATGTATTTTGTTGGTCAGCTGTTTCTTTGTTACCTATTATAAATTCCCCTGTTTCTGACTGTAAGGAACCTACATTTGACTTCAGCAATCCTTTTCTCTCCACATATCTATAGAAACTTTTACAATTAGTTTTTATGTTGCATACAAGCTTATTCTTTTAGTGTATTTTCCCTTTCATAATCAGTCCCTTTGACTTCCCTTTGTTGAATTCTAAACTGCTCCAATTCCTCAGGTCTTTTTTTTTTCTGGTCAATTTGTATGCTTCTTCTTTGGATTGAACCTCCTTTATAAGCCATGGTTTGGTCACTTTTCTCATTTTACATTTGCTCCAGATAGGAATGACCAATTTCTGTAGTTCACCCATGCGCTTTGAATGTCTGCTATTGGCTTTCCACCATCATCCCTTTAAGTAACCTTCTCCAATCCTTCATAGCCAACTTGTGCCTCATACCATTGTTGTTTCCTCTATTTAGATTGAGGACCCTAGTCTCAGAATCAATCATGTCACTCTCCATCTTGTTGAAGGATGCTACCATATTGTGGTTGCTCACCCCAAGGGGTCTTGCACAACTAGGTTGCCAATTATTCCTTTCACATTACACAATACCAGGGTTTAGGATGGCCTGTTCTCAAGTTGGTTCCTGAACTTATTGGTCATGAAAAACCATCCTGTATACACTCTAGGAATTCCTCCTCTATTGTATCGTTATTAATTTGATTTGCCCAATCTATATGCAGATTAAAGTCACCCATAATTACAAGTGGTTCTTTGCATACATCTCTAATTTCCTCTTTAATGCAAGGGAGCATCACATCTCCAGTTTGGGGATCCATATATAACCTTCAATAATGTTTGGCAACATCTGTAGAGAGAAAACAGAGTTAATGTCTTGAGTCCAGTGACCGTTCATCAGTTCTGATGGACAGTTCTGATAGGGATCACTAGACTTGAAAAATCAACCTTGTTCTCTCTCTACAGATGCTGCCAGACTTGCATATTTCTCCAGCACTGTCTGTTTTTATTTCAGATTTTCAGCATATGAATTTCTTTGTGTTTACCTCACTCATTTCTTTTTTGCCCCTTAGTGTTTCTCAGCTTTGCCCTTTCAACTTTTATGTTGGAGTGTTTTTGTATTCACTCGGGGGACATGGATGTCGCTGGCTGGCCAGCATTTATTGCCTGTCCCTAGTTGCCTTTGAGAATGTGGAGGTGAGCCTCCTTCTCAAACCACTGCAGTCCATGTGCTATGGAGTGAATGCCACGATTTTAACCCAGTGACAGTAAAGGAACTGTGATGTATTTTCAAGTCAGCATGGTGTGTGGCGTGGAGGGGAACTTTAAAGTGGTAGTCTTCCCCTGTATCTGCTGCCCTTGCTCTTCTGGATGTAAGTGTCATGAGTTTGGAAGATGCTATCTGAGGATCCTTGGTAAATCTCTGCATCTTGTAGATAGTACACTCTTCTACTATTGAATGTCAGTGATGGATGGAGTGGATGCTTGTGGATCTGGTGCTAATAAAACAGGCTGTTTTATCCTGGATGGTGTCAAGCTTTTTGAGTGTTGTTGGAGCTGCACCCATCCAGTCAACGGGTATTCTGTCACACTCCTAACTTGTGTCTTGGAGATAGTAGGTTAGCTGTGAGGAGTCAGGAGGTGAGTTACTCATTGAAGTATTCCAAGCTATTGACCTGCTCTTGTACCCACTGTGTTTATGTGATGAGTCCAGTTGAGTTTCTAGCCAGTGGTAATCCCAAGGATTTTGAAAGTGGGGTATTTGTCGATGGTAACTCCATTGAATGTCGAGGGACAGTGGTTAGATTGTCTCATTGATATCCTTCCTCATTATTGCATTAATTTCCTCTTCAACCAGCAGTGCAGCTCTGTCACCTTTTTCTTTTTGTTCTCGTCCCTAAATACTGAGTACGCTGAATGCTCAGTTCTCATACCTGGGCACCCTGCAGCCATGTTTCCATAATCATGACTATATCATACCTATTTTTATATATTTGTGTGATTATTTTGCCCACTTTATTGTGAATGACCCATGCAAATGTTTTATCATTACTGTGGCCACTGTGGCCCTGTTTGATCCTGGCCCTTGATTTCTCATTCTGTCACATGTTTTTTATTCCTCTTCTTGCCTTTTGTTCATGTCCTTGATTCCCCTTCCCCTGACTCCTTGCATAAGTTTCCATTGTCTTGCCATTTTAATTTATAGTGTTTCTCAACTACTCTATCAAATACTTCCCTTACAATCCCATCCTACCCATGTGTAACCCATCCAGTGTGTACGGGTCCCAACTCCACTAGAACAGGTTTCAATACCCCAGGAATCTGAAACATTCTCATTGCACCATCTCCTCACCTGTCATATTGCTAATTTTACTCTTTCTAGTATATTTAAAAATAAGGGGTAGGCCATTTAGAACAGAGTTGAGGAGACACTTCTTCACCCAGAGAGTGGTGAGTGTGTGGAATGCTCTGCCCCAGAAGGCTGTGGAGGCCAAGTCTCTGGATACTTTCAAGAAAGAGTTGGATAGAGCTCTTAAGGATGTTGGAATCAAGGGTTATTGGGATAAGGCAGGAACAGGATACTGATTGAGGATGATCAGCCATGATCATAATGAATGGTGGTGCTGGCTCAAAGGGCAGAATGGCCTACTCCTGCACCTATTGTCTATTGTATCACTGGTAGTTATCCTGACCTTTGAGGTCTTACTTTTTAACATATTTCCTTGCTCCCTATACAGAGGAACCTCAATTATCCGGCATTTGATTATCCGAATAATGGATTATCTGGCAAGATCACAAGGTCCAATGCTTGGCTAAACAATGTTATCTGGCATTTGATTATCTGGAATTCGATTAACCAAACGAAATACTTCCTGGTCGTGTCCTTCGGATAATTGAGGTTCCTCTGTATTCCACTTTTTGAACCTCATTTCTTTTTAATATCTGCCATTAGTACCAATGTATAGATTGTCATGTTTGAATTTTAAGCTTTATTTCTTTATTTTCTGCTTAAGACTAAAAAGGTCTGCCATGTGTAACTTAGTTATTTCATATGTTTTATGAAATACTTTAATTACTGCAATACTATGATTACCGCAATGTTTAACTGTTCACTGCTCTGTTCTTTCTTTTTACCTTGTTCTTAAGATTCTGTACCTAGGTATTTGTACCTAAGATGGCACCTTTGTGGTGACAACACACACTTTTCACTATACTCCAGTAATTTTGTACTTGGGTACACATGACATTCAAATCAAATCAAATCAAATAACCATTGGCTGTCACATTCTCCCTCCAGAATGTTCTATAGCTGATTTGAGAAATCTTCAACTCTAGCACCAATTAGAATGTGATCACTACAATCTTACAGTTTTCAGAATTTAACAGTGATTGGTACAGAAAAGATAACTTGATTGATCATATTTGATTTCTTGCTGTATCAAATTACAGACACTGAAGAGTGATTTCCTGTTTTCCTGTGCTTTCTAACCAAATAAGTGTGCTGTATTTTATGCCAGAGGAAGTGGTGGAGGCTAGAACGATTGCAACGTTTAAAGGCATCTGGATGGGTACATGAATAGAAAGGATTTGGAGAGATATGGGCCGGGTGCTGGCAGGTGGGACTAGATTGGGTTGGGATATCTGGTTGACATGGACGAGTTGGACCGAAGGGTCTGTTTCCGTGCTGTACATCTCTATGACTCCATATTGATTTTGCAAAGTTCATTAAAATATTTTAAATAAAGGCTTTGTTCTTAGTTTTGCTTAAAGCTTAGTCTACTGGCCATCTTAAACCATATAGGCATCGTAGGACAGAATTAAGACAAGAGTTGTTGCAGATCATTACTAATAAAAAATATAGTTCAGTGTGGCTAAGGAGCTATTACATTGCTACACGCAATTCATTTCTATTGCATTCCACCTTATTATTTCACTCATAAATTCAATACTGATATTGTAATGTTTATTTAACCAGCATATTGGAGCTTTGTGTAATCAGATGAAATTAAAGAAACAAGAATTGGCAATTTCTGATCATCTAAATGGGAATGTTCATGATTTGCTGTCATCCAACAGCTGAACAAATTAATATTCTACACTAAATTGTTGTGTCTGATGTTGTGTAATTTATCTTAATCTCTTCTTTATCTGTTTGTCATCTTCTCTGATGCTTCTTTCTGTCGATTTGGTCTCTTTTGTGCTTCTCAGTTTGCGTATAAAGAGTCACCAGGCCACTTTTAGGCTGGAGTCAAGTGTGAAATGTGATCCTTACTACTTCCCTTCCTAATAATTTGATGGTCCATAACATCCCCTGCCTCTTAACTTACTCAGTACCTCACTCAATGGCCACCTCATTCAATGGCCCCTAATCATTGAACCTGGCTTCTCATGATTGCTTCAATCCATTGTCAGACAACTCCTTAACTTGCCATTACCTCTCTAACCCTTGCTTTTCCTAACAGTGAGTGTTTGGGGACCCAGTTATAATGTAAAAATTCTCTTTAACCCTCCCATGTCCCTGCCACTTTCCTTGTTCTCATCATATTCCTCCTTTTCTCTTGTTCTGTGCTCTTGCGTGTGTTCTGACTGCACAATCTGAATTCTGCTCTAACTGTTCTGAATAAAAATGCCAAATCCAAGACTAGCATTTTGGGATAACTTTTGGGTGGTCCTTAACACCGTTAAAATTTAGAAGGATATTCAAAGAAACTAAAATGAATTAAATTGAGGTATCTGTTATTATGAAGTCGTAATTGTTTTCCATTGTTTTCTCATGGTAACTGAAATCTATAATGTTTCAACAAAGGGAATAGACAAAGTTTAATTTTGAAATTGGAACAGAAAGGATTTTAAGCAATTTGGATGCACAATTTTTCTGTTCTCAATATTAAATAGCAACAACTACGTGAGTGTGTACATATAGCTTTTATTCAGATACATGAAGATTATTTTGTGTACTGCACATACACTGTTAACACCAATAATTTGGCCAGACATTAATTTTGATTGTATCACTTGATTAAAGGAGACAACTGGTAGAGCTGGTGCTGACTGCCAAGATTAGTCATTTGTTGTTTGTTCTTGTTTTTCTTAGATTTGAGAGGAGTTAAAGATTATAGCAAGATGACTGTTAATGCAGCTGTAGGGGAGTTTGCCAAATGTAGATAAAGCCATTCAAATTTGCTGAACTTGGAGCTTGTATAATCATTATTGCAGGGATGAATTATTCTTGAATACAATGTAACTCAACAAACAATACAGCATGATATTTAGTTTAGATAGTAGGAAATTAGTTTAAGCTGTATGTGGGTGTGCACAACACATTGGCTGGTTGTTCTTAAAACAGATTTGAACCTTGACCAAAAATTAGATAAGATTTTAAGAATTGAAATAAATTTGTAATTCATTCATAGTCTACAATGGAATTATTGGCATTTTTCTGTTCATTATAACTCTTTATGCAATACTATGGATTTGTAATAGTACTTATGAATGTTAATGTTAATGACAATGTTAGCAAATGCTAGAAAAAACTAAGAATAGTTTGCTTCAGTTTTACTCTAATAATAGTTGTAACAATGTGATTGTCAATTGACAAAGGGTACTTGCCGTTCATTATTCTCAGAGCTGTGCATAAACATTTTATGAACTTTTGTACGGTAATCTAGTGTTAAACTCTCTGCAGAAGATCTGGGGCCAGCATGATCAGGGCTAAATTCTGAAAACAGTAAAGTTACAGTGACCATGTTGTGATTGGAGGGAGAGGGTGACAGTTATAACTAGTAAGTTTTCAGATGAGATGAAAATTTGTGTTGTTGATACTGAGGAGGATGGTGTGATATTGATCAAATGGTAGATTGGGCAGAATGGTGGCAGAATGGAATTTAATCCTGATATTATTTCATATTATAAAATAAATGTGAGATGATGCGTTCTGGAGATCTAATAAGGAAAGGTTATACACAACTTAGACAGTATTAGATTAGATTCGATTCGATTCCCTACAGTGTGAAAACAGGCCCTTCGGCCCAACAAGTCCACACTGACCCTCCGAAGAGCAGCCCACCCAGACCCATTCCCCTACATTTATCCCTGACTAATGCACCTAACACTATGGGTAATTTAGCATGGCCAATTCACCTGACATGCACATCTTTGTGACTGTGGGAGGAAACCGGAGCACCCGGAGGAAACCCACGCAGACACGGGGAGAATGTGCAAACTCCACACAGACAGTTGCCCGAGGCCGAAATCGAACCTGGGACCCTGGTGCTGTGAGGCAGCAGTGCTAACCACTGCGCCACTGTGCTGCCCCTTGGGTGAGGATTCAACATCCAATTTGAACTGAGGTAAAAATGAACCTTGGTGTTTAAATTCATAGATCCCTAAAGATGTAGCATAGGAAGAGAGGGCAGTGAAGAGGCAAAGGGAATGCTCGTCATCATAAGCCAGACATAGAATATTGGAGCAAGAAACTTTACAAAACATTGGTTGGCCATACTTGGAGTACTGTGTGCAGTCTGTTCGCCACACAATTAGAAGGACATGATTGCAGTAGAGGGGGTGCAGGGAAGGTTCACCAGAATATTGCCTGGGATGAAACATCCTTGGCGCAGAAGAGGCTGTGGGGTATCTGATTGAGGTGTACAAAATTTATGAGCGGCACAGACAGAGAAGATTGTGAGAATCATCCAAATGTAGAGAATTAACATAGGATAAATAAAAGGGAAGCAGGAGATGGAATATTTGAATTTCAGAAGATGTTTGAAGGTACATACTTGATACTACTTAATAAGATAAGATGTTAAGTAATATTGGAATGATAGAGGACAACATTAGGATAAGGGCAACCTGTAACAATTTGTGTGCACAGGGATCAATGCTGGTGCATTAATAAATAAATTATTAATTTATCAATGATTGGATGAGGAAAGTGAGTGTACGATAGCCAAGTTTATGGATGTCACCAAAATAAGTAGAAAGGTGAGGATGACAAAAAGACTCTGCAGGGAGCTATAAATAGGTCAAATGAGTAAGCAAAAACTTGGCAGATGGAATATAATGTGGGGAAATGTAAGGTTAGCAAGAATAGTTAGGAAGAACAGAAGAGACAAATACTATTTAAGTGGAGAAAGACTGCAAAAAGCTATAAAAGAGAGGGACTCAGGAGTACTCATAGCATCCAAGTTCTGCAGATAATAGAAAAAGCAAATGAAATGTATGCCTTTCTTTCAAAGGGAATGGAAGAGAAAAGTAGGGAGGTCTTGCTAAAACTATACAAGAAATTAGTCAGACCACAAGTAAATACTATGAACAGCCTCCTTATGTAAGGAAAGATATACTGAGAAGGTTGAAGAAAATGAGTAGATTGGACCTATAATTGTTTGAAAATAGAAGAATGAGAGACAACCTTATTGAAACATCCAAGATTCTTAGGAGGCTTGATAGAGTAGATGTGGAATAGTTGTTTCCCCTTGTAGGAAGCACTAGGACTAGAAGGCATAATCTTAGAATAAAGCGACACACATTTATAGAGTCATAGAGATGTACACGGAAACAGACCTTTTGGTCCAACTCGTCCATGCCAACCAGATATCCTAAATTAATCTAGTCCCATTTGCCAGCATTTGGCCCATATCCCTCTAAACCATTCTTATTCATATACCTATCCAGATGCCTTTTAAATGTTGCAATTGTATCAACCTCCACCCCTTTCTCTGGCAGTTTATTGCATACATGCACCACCCTCTGCATGAAAACGTTGCCTCTTAGGTCCCTTTTAAATCTTACCCCGCCCACCCTAAACCTATGCCCTCTCACTCTGGACTCTCCTACGCCAGGGAAAAGACCTCTAATTACTCTATCCATTCCCCTCCTGATTTTATAAACCTCTTAGCGAGTTTTGAGAAGATTTGTAGCTCACGTTGAGGTTTTGGATGTAGGTTTGCTTGCTGAGCTGCAAGGTTTATTTCCAGATGTTTCGTTACTCTACTAGGTAACATCTTCAGTGGGCCTCAGGCAAAGCAATGCTGAAAATGCCTGCTTTCTATTTATATGTATGGGTTTCTTTGGGTTGGTGATGTAATTTCCTGTGGTGATGTTATTTCCTGGGGTGAAGTCACTTCCTGTTCCTTTTCTCAGGGGGTGGTAGATGGGGTCTAACTTGATGTGTTGATGATAAAGTTCTGATTGGAATGCCATGCTTCTAGGAATTCTTGTGCGTGACTTTGTTTGGCTTGTCCTAGGATGAATGTGTTGTCCCAGTTGAAGTGGTGTCCTTCCTCATCCGTATGTGAGAATACTAGTGAGAGAGGGTCATGTCGTTTTGTGGCTAATTGGTGTTCATGTATCCTGGTGGCTAGTTTTCTCCCTGTTTGTCCAATATAGTGTTTGTTACAGTCCTTGCACAGTATTTTGTAAATGACATTGATTTTGCTTGGTGTCTGTATAGGGTCTTTCAAGTTCATTAGCTGCTGTTTTAGTGTGTTGGTGGGTTTGTGGGCTACTATGATGCCAAGGGGCCTGAGTAGTCTGGCAGTCATTTCCAAGATGTCTTTGATGTAGGGGAGAGTGGCTAGGGTTTCTGGACGTGTTTTGTCTGCTTGTTTGGGTTTTTTGCTGAGAAATTGGTGGACTGTGTTCATTGGGTACCCATTCTTTTTGAATACACAATATAGGTGATTTTCCTCTGCTCTGTAGTTCCTTTGTGCTGCGGTGTGTGTTGGCTCATTAAAATAATGTTCTGATGCATCTTCATTAGTGGGTGTTGGGATGATTGCTTCTATAGTTCAATATTTGCTCCATAAGTATTGTTTTCCTGTAGATGCTGGTTTGAAATTCCCCATTAGCTGTTCGCTCTATTGTGACATCTAGGAATGGCAGCTTGTTGTTGTTTTCCTCCTCTTTAATGAATTTTGTGCCAGTAAGGGTATTATTGATGGTTTTGAAGTTATCTTATACACCTTATAAACCTCTATAAGGTCACCCCTCAGCCTCCGATGCTCCAAGAAAACAGCCCCAGTGTATTCAGCCTCTCCCTATAGCTCAGATTCTCCAACCCTGGCAACATCCTTGCAGATCTTTTCTGAACCCTTTCAATTTTCCCAACATCTTTCCTATAGCAGGGAGACCAAAGGTGAACACAGTCTAACCAATGAGGAAGAATTTCTTCTTTGGGAGAATATTGAATTTGTTAAGGCTGGATCTGTAACTATATTCAAGGCTGTGATACGTAGATTTTTAATCCATAATGATATGAAGGCTTATAGGGAAATGGTAAGAAAGTAGAGCTGAGGATTATCAGATCAGCCATGATCTGTTGTGTTGGTGGAGTAACTTAATGGGCTGAATGATCTACTTTTGCTCCTACATCTTATGATCTTAAAGTGAAACAAATGATACTCAAAATTGCAATTCCACTGGAGATTTCAGTATGAATGAGGATATTTGGTAGTAATTAAGACTTAGTTTGATGATAAAGTTCACTTACACTTGAAAATTTCAGCTCTAAATCTACCTCGCATAATTAATGCAGTTTTCTTAATTCATTCACGGGACCTGGGTATCACTGGCTAAGACCACATTTATTTCCCATATGTGATGCGTTTTGAAAAGGTAGTGGTGAATGGACTTGACCTGCTGCAATTCTTGAGTTGTATCTTCCAGAATGCTGTTAGAAGTGGAGTTTTCACCCAGCAACAGTGAGAGAATGGATGATACTGTGCCAAGTCAGAGAAAAAGATCATATGTCTTGGAGATTTCAGTGCAAGGGCAGGAAACAACAATGCCTTTTGGTGGAATTTTGATAGAAAGCATGCAGTTAGACAACGTAATTACAGTGGTATTTGTTTTTATCTTAACAGTAATGACAGCAATGCTGAACAAGTCAGATGCTAGAATAAAACCTGACTTGTTAGATCATATTTTTAAATTTTGCAATTAGTAACCATGATGGTTAATCACTGCAATATATGCACATAATGCTACTGATGATCTTTAATGACAGAACATAAGTATATTGCACAAAATGCTCCCTGACCTGTTTTAAAATAAAATTACTTTCACAGAACTGACTTACATCCATCTGCCTCTATTCTAAAATCAAATCTTAAAATACTGTAGATCATACACCTTTCAATACACATGTACCTCCTTATCCTGTGTGCTGAACTTAAATTTCTGGCCATTGATATGTTTTTCCACCAAAAAAAATTTCATGGCAACATTGAACATTGAAGCGCTAGCGCTTAATAAATCAGGGTTCAAAAAGACATGCATGTTATATGTGCTTTGGCAGTGACTGGAAAGACCAACGACAGCTTTGCTTGTTAGTGGTGCTTGAGGTAGCCCCTTAAATGAACAGTTGCATCAATACTAAGTAAGTTTAAGCTCAAATTAAAAAGCTCAAGGAATTTCAACAATGAAACTTGTGAACTGCACTAAGACTCATCAAGAAAAAATTGAAATCCTTGTTCACACATTTGTCTTTTAAGGTGACCAAAGAGATCTGTGAACTAACACTGGTAAGATCCAAAGATGGCAAGTTTATCCTCCAAGACACAGATACTATTGACATCTGCTGGAAACAATACCTTGTACAGCTGGAGAATGAAGATTCCAAGATGGAAGTGCATCTGAAGTCATAGACTCATACAGCATGGAAACTGATCCTTGGCTCCAACTTGTCCATGCTGATCAAGTTTCCTAAACTAAACTAGTTCCATTTGTCTGTGCTTATCCCATATTGCTCCAAGTCTTTCCTATTCATGTATCTATCCAACTATCTTTTAAATGTTGTAACTGTAACTGCATTTACCACTTCTTCTGGCAGGTCATTCCACACACAAACCTCCAGTTGAAAAAGTTGCCCCTCAGGTCCCTTTTAAATCTTTCTACTCTCACCTTAAAATATGCCCTTTAGTTTTGGATAACATGAAATCAGACAGTAATCTAACACTCAACGAAGTGGTAATTGCTGTCAATCAGATGAAAACAACAATGTTTCTTGTCCTGGCATCTAGAATGTAAACGAGAGATCATTGTTTAAAAATAAGGGGTCGTCAATTTCAGGCAGATGAGGAAGATAATTTCTTCTGAGGGTTGTATTCCTTTGTAATCCTGCCTTCAAAAGGCAGTGGTTGCAGAACCTTTACATTTTTAAGGCAGTGGTAGATAATTTCTTGATTACCAAGGAGATGAAAAATTATTGGTTTGCAGGAATATAAAATTGAGGTTAAAGTCATATCATCCATGATGTTATTTAATGGAGAACATGCTCAAAGGGCCTAGTGACCTACTTTTGTTTCTTGTTTGTATGTTTGTGATATTATTGAGAGAAGATACATTATCTGTAATGTTTCGTATTACCAGAAAACGTAATGTGCCAAATGTCATGACAAAATTAAATTGATGAGCATTTGGGCAACATAAATTTTACAGATGTGATCATAATCTCCTGTAAAGTTGCTTTATTTCCCTGCTTGGTAGCCAAGTCATTGTTGTTTCTCTACCTTTGATGCATTGGGAACCTCTAGATGTTCCTTTTACTATGACATTAAGGTTTTATTAGTAACATTCTTAGAAATCTTGAAAGGCTTTCAATACCTATTACTTCAGTGACTTGTATTAAGAGATCAATGACTTGCATTATTTGAAGTAAATTACTGTCCTTTATAATATCACTTAGCAGATTGATTGCTTATTAAATTTAACACCCAGATTTATATGCTGTTAGAAACTAGAAAATACAACAAGTCAGATAGCTTTTTTGAAATTACACCTATTGGTAGATTTGTTTTGAATTGTTACTGAGCTGCGTACAATAGAAATTTTGAAGTGCAATCATAGGGTTATTTTGAACTTTTGTTTCTTAATTTATTCAGGTCTAGATCATCCTGGTATTTCATTTTTAAATCTTGCAGAATAGGAAATAAATCCATTCATGTTTCTTTGTTTCACTCTGTAGGAAGTATCAGCCTTAATTGATGACTTGCACTTTTACTTTTGAGTCAGACATTTGTGGAGTTTTTGCTCACAGCAGAGACATGGACACAATCTAGGTTGAAATGAATGTACTCTTTATTTATTAGATGAAATGTTAAACTATTTGAGGGAGAGCTGGAATATCTGTTTCCAGATTTATATTCTTGAATCTTTCCAATCACATTTCCCTTGCCACAATAGTGAGCCTTATCAAAGCTTTATCACACCAACATCTGCTGTGATTGGGACTACAGTAAATTATTTCTCCTTATAGTTATCTACCTTTCTGTAGTCTTTGACACAACTGCCCACACCATCCTACCCCTGCACCTCACCTCTATCTGCTGGCTGAGTGGAACTACTATTGCCTGGTTCTGTATTTATCTTTAGAAAGTGATGGAAGCACGTCTGCCAGCATCTGTGGAGAGGAACAGAGTAAACATTTCAAGTCTGTAACCTTTCATCAGACCTTGACAGATATTAACAGATCTGCTGAGTGTACCCTTCATTTTCTGTTTTTATTTCAGATTTCTTCAGTACTTTCATTTCATTTCCATTTTTGTCTGTCCAATAATTAGAGAATTGCCTTTTTTTACTTATTCATCCATTGTTTATGGACATCACTGACTGAGCCAGTATTTATTGCCCGTCCCTAGCTGTTCTTGAGAAGGTGCCTTCTAGAACCAATATAGTCCACGTATTGTAGGTAGACAATGCCGTTAGGGAGAAATTTCCAAGATTTTAACCCAGCCACAGTGACAATGCTTCTAAATCATTAGCTCAGGTGTTCCCCAAAGATCTGGCATTGGCCTTCTACTTCTCTCAGTATGCTGCCCCTTGGCAACATTTGAACACACAAAGTTGATTTCCACACACACACACACACACACACACACGACATTGCCCTTCTCTAACTTATGACTGTAAGATGTAGGTGCAGAAGTAGTCCATTTGGCTCATTAGGTTTGCTCTGCTATGCAATTAGGTCATGGCTTATATGATAACCTTCCACTCCACTTTCCTGATAAGCCTTATTGATTACAAATCTATCTATCTAAACTTTGTAAATACTTAACAATACAGCCTCTGTAGCCTATGCAGTAAAGAATTTGACAGATTCACTACTCTCTGAGAGAGTAAATTTCTCCTCATCTCTGTATTATCTGGGTAACCTCTTTTTCTGACATTATGCCCTTTGTTCCTGGACTTTCCTAAAACGGGAAACAACCTCACTATATTTACTTGACAAGCCTCCTAAGAATCTTACATTCAATAAGGTTCCCTGACATTCTTCTAAACTCTGATGAATACAAGCCAAACCTAATTCATCCCTCCTCACAAGAAAATCATTTCATAATCAAGTGTAATCTTCTTTGGTTGCCTCCAATGATTCCAGTGTATTTTTGCTTAGATAAGGGGACTAAAAGTGTTCACAGTCTTCTAAGTCAGATCACTTAATCTTAACTATCAACATCCTTTCTCCCTCAGCACCCTATACTCCATATTGCTCCTCCCCCCTCACTATAGCATAAATGCTGTCCCTCTACATTTCACGTCAGCTCTGATGAACAGTCAAAATGTTAGGTTGCTGTCTCTCCATGGATGCTGCCTGACCTGCTGTGATCTCCCGCATTTAATGTTTTCAGTACAGATTCCAGCATCTGCAGTAATTTGCTCCTTCCCTATTTTATACTTTATTTACTTTGAAATAAAGGTCCACAGTTCATTCGCCTTCCCTATATGTATTCCAACTTTATGATTTATGCACTAGGCCTCCCAAATACCATCTGAAAATTCAAATATATTGCATCGACTGTTTCTCCATCGTTGTTATCTCTTCAAAGAATTCTAATAAATATATCAGATATCTTTCCCTTGACTCTAAATTGTCATACTGCTTGTCCAACAAAATATTGGAAAGTTTGAAGGCATTTACTTTGGTTCCCATCAAAATTATATTCTCTGGCTATTAGCACCATCCTACTGTTTGGTAACCAGACAGTTTACAACATGGATTAGATTAGATTAGATTAGATTACTTACAGTGTGGAAACAGGCCCTTCGGCCCAACAAGTCCACACCGCCCCGCCGAAGCGCAACCCACCCATACCCCTACATGTACCCCTTACCTAACACTACGGGCAATTTAGCATGGCCAATTCACCTGACCTGCACATCTTTGGACTGTGGGAGGAAACCAGAGCACCCGGAGGAAACCCACGCAGACACGGGGAGAACATGCAAACTCCACACAGTCAGTCGCCTGAGGCGGGAATTGAACCCGGGTCTCTTGGCACTATGAGGCAGCAGTGCTAACCACTGTGCCACCGTGCCGCCCACAAATTGCGTTTGATTCTAAAATGAGTTTATGACCATATATCCGCTCGCACCATCTTCCATCTCCATGACTTTTCCTGATTTTACCGTTGCCTCAGTTGCTGAAACCGTCTTTATTGTTTCTAGACAAGCTATTTAAGAGCTGTCTTGGCTAGCCTCTCACCTTGCTACATAATTTAATCCACTCTTTAAACCTGAATCTTCTTACAGTCAGAAAGACGGGAATTTATAATGGGGAACAAAGAAATACATGCTTTGGTTCTGTTTTCACAAAGAAGGGTGCAAATAACATCACAAATGTTAGAGGGAGTACAGTGTAAACATTGTACTCCCTCAAACATTTTGGTATGTTATTTGAGAGGAAGAAACTGAAGGAAATCAGTATTAGTAGGGAAATGGTGTTGGAAAATGATGGAATTGAAGACTAATAAATGGTCAAGCCCTAATAATCTGTATCCTAGAGTACTTAAGGAAGTGATTCTTGAAAAAGTGGATTGTCATTTTTAGTCGGTGGTCAACTTCCAAGAATCTATAGACTCTGGAACAATTCCTACTGTTTGGAGGGTTGCTTATGTCATTCCTCTATTTAAGAAGTGAGGCAGAGAGAGAAAATCAGGAATTATAGACAAGTCAGCCTGATGTTAGTGGTGGTAAAAATGCTAGAGTGCAATATGAAAGAATTGATGGCTGAGCATTTGGAAAACAATGGCAAGATTGGACAGAGTTGTATCAATTTATGAAAGATAAATCATGCTTGACATATCTACAGGAATTCCTCACTATGTAACTAATGGAATTGGTGAGGGAGAGCCAGCGGATGTAGTTTACTTGGATTTTGAGAAGGCTTTTAACAAATGCCCACATAAGACATTAGCATGTAAAATTAACGCACTTGGGATTGGAGTGGTTGTGTATTGAGATAGATAGAAACTGGTTGGCAGACAGGAAACAAAGGGTAGGAATAAACTGGTTGTTTTTCAGTGACTGATGGGGTATCACATGGATCAGTGCTAAGACCCCAGCAAATCACAAATATGTTAATGATTAATATGAGGAAACTAAATGTAATATTTCTAAATTTGTAGATGACACAAAGCTGGTTGGATGGGTGAGCTGTGAGGAGGATGCAGAGATACTTCAGGATGATTTGGACAAGCTGAGTGAGAGGGTGAATGCATGGTAAATGCAGTCCAATTTGGATAAAGATGAAACTTGAGAGTGTGTTGCTGGGAAAGCACAGCAGGTCAGGCAGCATCTGAGGAACAGGAGAATCGACGTTTCAAGCATAAGCCCTTCATCTGGAATGAGGCTAGTGGTCTGGGGCTGAGAGATAAATGGGAGGGCAGTGGGGTTGGGAGGGAAAGTAGCTGAGAAAGCGATAGGTGGATGAAGGTAAGGGAGAAGGTGATAGATTGGGAGGGGAGTGATGGACAGGTCCTGAAGGTGGTGCCAAGGTGGAGGCTTGGGACTGGGATAATGTGGGGGGAGAGGAAATGAGGCAGCTGTTGAAATCCACATGTATTCCATGTGTTTGCAGGGTCCCTAGGCGGAATATGAGGCGTTCTTCCTCTAGGCCTTGGGTGGTAACAGTTTGGCAGTGGAAGAGACGGAGGACCTGCATGGGTGGAGGAGGTCCAGGTGTCCTACTGTATACTATTGTGTAAAAGTTGAATTTTTTAGACTATTTTTAAAGGTTCAGTTTATAGGGCCGACTAATACATGGGTGCTAGTTTTGAGGGGCTGAAATCCATGCTGCAGTTTGAAATACCGAATTATTAGCAGAAATCAATCTGATCGCACAACTAATCCCAGGTAAAGAAGAAAAACACAATGTATTACGTAAAAGGTAATTACCAGATAAAAGCAAGAGAAACAAGAATGAATTACTGGTAATAAATTTTATTTATACATACTGGTACGAAAATTTAACATGTCAAAGATTCATTAAAATCCTGCAAAATCGCTCTGATTAACATCATCATGGCCTGGTTTAATGGCACACTTAAAATGAAACATTTATTAAATTCTGAACGTGTAAGCATCTTGAACTTTCCTGCCGTATTCTTCTGTTTTCCTCCCATTTACTATCATATGTTATGAACCTCAGCAGCATTAACAAATTTGTCAAAGAATTGAAGCTTTATGTAGCTGATATATCTCATTTTTATTAAGATATAATGGTACAATTAAAATGACTAACTTTTTAACAATATTAACTTTTGGATGTGTAGTGAACAAAGTGCGATAAGTACTGATAGGCTCAGTACCGGTCTGAATGAATGAAAGTGCGATAAGTACTGATAGGCTCAGTACCGGTCTGAATCAAAACATACTGTAGTAAACCAAGTGAGCTAAGTAGAGGAGTGAATGAATGAATGAATGAATAGAGATGCAAAATAGTAAGCAAACAAGAATAGAGTTACCATTATGAATGAATGAATGTGATTTTGTTTAAGTGGATAATTGGGAACATGTAGTTTCCTTTGTAAGAAATTTATGATGTGATTAAGTAGGACCGACTTTTACATGAGTTATATGGAAAATACAAGATACCTTGGCCAAAAATAAGGGGTTGACCTTTACATGAGATTGACTTTTACTCAAGCATATATGGTATTCACTTTGTTAGCAAAAACAAGAAGGCAGATTTTTATCTGGCTACAAATAAAGAGAGGCAAATGAGCAATGAGACCTTGGTGTCCTCATCCACCAGTTGTTGAGGATTAGCATGCAATTACTGCTGGCAGTAAAGAAGGCAAATGATATGTAGGCCTTCATAGCAAGAGATTTGCTTGCATGAGCAGGGAGACAGGGATGTCTTGTTGCAATTATACAAGGCCTTGGTGAGACCACACCTGGGATAATGTATTCAGTTTTGGTTTCCTTATCTGAGGAAATAAGTTTTTGCTACAGAGGAAGTTCAGTGAAGTCTTACCACATTGATTCCTGGGCTGGCAGGACTAACATATGAGAAAAGATTGAATTAGCTAGGATTATAATTACTGGAGGTTCAGAGGAACAAGAGGGAGGCACTTCTATAAATCTACAAATTCTAACAAGACAAGACAGGATAGTTGCAGGAAGGATGTTCCCGTTGATGGGGTAATACAGAACCAGAAGTGGCAACCTAAGCTTACAGAGTATACCATTTCAGACTGAAAAGTGGAAAAATTTCTTCACACAGAGTGTGGTAAACCTGTTGAATTCGCTGTCACAGAAGGCAGTTGAGGCCAGAAAGTTGTATGATTTCAAGAAGGAATTTGATGGATCAAAGGATATTGAGAAAAGTGGGAACAGACTATTGAGTTGGACAATTAGCCATACTCAAAATGAATGGCAGAGCAGCTAGAAGGTCACATGGCCTACTCCTATACATAGAGTCATAGAGATGCACAGCACAGAAACAGACCCTTTGGTCCAACTTGCCCATGCCGACCAGATATGCCAACATATGCCAATATAGCCCCACTTGCCAGCACCTAGCCCACATCCCTCCAAACCCTTCCAATTCATATACCCATCCGATGCTTTTTAATGTTGCAATTGTAATAGCCTCCGCCATTTCCTCTGTCAGCTCATTCCATATACAGATGGTATCATGCATATGGAATGAGCTGCCAGCAGAAGTGGTTGAGGTGGGTACATTAACATTTAAAAGACATTTGGACAAATACATGGATAGGAAAGGTTTAGTAGAATACAAGACCAGTTTTGTCCAAAGGGCTGGTAGGACTCTATGAGCTTCCTCTGGCAGTTCATTCCATATATGCATCATCCTCTCAATCCAGTTAGTGGAACATAATTTCCCATGTTCAAAGCCATGTTGACTATCCCTAATCACTCCTTGCCTTTTCAAATACATCTAAATCCTGTCCCTCAGGATTCCCTCCAACAACTGTCTCACCACTGATATCAGGCTCACTGGTCTACAGTTCCCTGGCTTTTGCTTACCATCTTTCTTAAATAATGGCACCATGTTAGCTAACCTCCAGTCTTCTAACACTTTACTGATGAAATAACTATCTCAGCAAAGGGCCTAGCAATCACTTCCCTAGCTTCCCACAGAGTTCTAGGGTATATCTGATTAGATATCAGGGATTTATCCACCTTTATGCATTTTAAGATATCCGGTATCACCTCCTTTGTAATATCGATATTTTTCCAAGTGTCAGTATTTATTTTCCACATCATGTATCTTCCATATCCTTCTCCACAGTAAACATAGATGCAAAATACTTTAGTATCTTCTTCATATCCTATGATTCCAAATATAGGCTGCCTTCCTGATCTTTAAGGGACCCTATTCTCTCTCTAGTTACTCTGTTGTGCTTAATGTATTTGTAGAATCTCTTTGGATTCTCCTTAACCCTATTTGCCAAAACTATCCCATGTCCCCTTTTTGTCCTCCCGAAACTTGTACTTCTGGACTGGACAGGTGAAAAATATGTCTGGACTTTTGCCCTTTCTTTTCACTGGCGTGGATGTGCTGGTGTTGGACTGGAGTGGACAAAGTCAGAAATCACATGACACCAGATAATAGTCCAACAGGTTTATTTCAAATCACAAGCTTTCAGAGCATAGCGTTTCCAAAGGGGCTATGCTCTGAAAACTTGTGATTTCAAATAAACCTGTTGGACTATAACCTGGTGTCATGTGGTTTCTGACTTTTATCCCCCATTGTTCAGTGACCCATATTGTCAACTATGTACTTCTGTATGGATCACAGGTATGATGACATCCATGCATATACAGCTTCATGATTCTTGGGTCAGCATTCACACGGCATCATTGCTTGGTTAAATGAAGTTAAATGAAATGGTTTGATGACATCAATGCAGCTGCTACATGTTACAGTTTTATAAGAGAATAGGAGAATTATATAAAAAATGAAAAGTTATATTTAAATAAAAATGATGACTATTGTATTTCAGTTCATTATTTGCAATGTTTCTCTTGTGTTTGAAAGGGAATAAAATTTTGGCGCAGGTGTGGCTTAAAAACAAATGTGAAATGATTCTTTGCAAATTAGTATAATGATGGTCAGGGCAGAAATCAGGAAACCCTAACAGTGGATTATAAATAAATATAAGATTGAATATTTGTTGAAGCAAATTTAATTGCTATCTGTCGGAGAATGTTAGAAGTAGTGCCTTACCAGTGCCACAGATTATAACCTAGACATTACCTCATTTTCCTGGGCAGACATTATGCTTCTATGCTAAGCAGGTCTGCAGGAGTAAATAGCTAAATACTTCCATGATTTGCTGTAAAACCACAGAAACTGGTATAAAAGATTTATTCCCAGCACACTCTGCAAGGTGTATCACTGTTGCCACCTGTATTGTCTTTGTCTTTGAGCTTTGCTTTGGAAATGTTTGTGGGCTGGCAAATTTACTGATTTTTAAATCCTGATTAGCAAGATAATTGGAAGAAAATAATTTCAAAGTGTCACAATTTTTTTTGGATTAGAATCCAAGAAGTGGGATAAATTTTGAACAGGTACAGCAACTCAAAACAGGGCAGCCATGAGGTGCCGCTGGCCATCAGCAGCAGTAAAATTGTATTCAACAATAATCTGTAACTTCACAGTTATCCTAATATTCCCTTAGTCCTCATTACCACTATTAATCCTGGTTTAAAAAAAAGAGTGCGGGAGGGCACCAAGAAACAGCACATAAACACACAGTGTCAACCTGGTGAAGTTACAATACATGACTATTTGCATGCCACATATCAGAGGGAGTGCATAATAGATAGACGTGAACAAGTAGGAGGCTGGAAGAACACAGTAGGCCAGGAGGTGAAGTCGACGTTTTGGGTGTAACCCTTCTTCAGGACTGGGAATGAGTGTAAGGGGAGCTGCAGATAAAAGAGGGTGGAGGGGCAGGGTAGTGAAGTAGTGATAGGTGAAGACTGGTAGAGGGTATGACCTGATCTGTCAATGTCCACCTATTTCGAACAACGTGCTTGTCATCCAGACAGCCCTCCATGGCACCACCTCCATTCCCCGTTCCACTGCCCTAAACCCCATCCCCCCCCTCCAAACGCAATAAAGACAGAGTCCTCCTTATCCTCGCCAACCATCCCACCAATCTCTGCATCCAACGCATCACCTTTAAAAACTTCCGCCAACTCCGATTAGACTCCAAGAACACCTTCCCCTCCCCACCCCTCTCTGCCGTCCATAAGGACTGTTCCCTCTGCCAGTCCTTGGTTTGTGCCACCCTCCTCACCAACCACCCCCGAACTCCCAGGTGCCTTCCCCCGCAACCGAAAAAGATGCAAAACCTGCAGGCACACCACCCCCTCACCTCTATCCAGGGCCCCAAACACTCCTCCCAGGTGAGACAGCGGTTCACCTGCCTCTCTTCCTACCTAGTTACTGCATCAGCTGTTCCCAATGTGGTCTTTGCTACATCGGGGATACCAAACGTAATCTTAGGGAACGGTTCTCAGCCGGGCCCGCAGGGGCCAACTGGATCTCCCAGTCACCATCCATTTTAATTCCCCTTCCCACTCCCTTTCCGACATGACCATTCTTGGCCTCCTCCATTACCACAACGAACCAAACCGCAAATTGGAGGAACAACACTTTATCTTCCACCTGGGCAGCCTACAGCCCACAGGGCTCAACGTTGAGTTCTCCAAATTCAAATACCCTCCCTTCCCATACCCTGACTCCCTTCCCAGCCCCTGTCCCTCCCTTCCACTCTTCCCAGTCATCTACCGGATTCATTCCTCCCATTGATCAACCAGGTCATACCCTCTATTGGTCCTCACTTCACCCCGCCACCCCCTTTATCTGAAGCTCCCCAGTCCAGAAGAAGGGTTACAACTTCTCCACCTCCTGATGCTGGCTGGCTTGCCGTGTTCTTCCAGTCTCCTGCTTGCCTACTTTGGATTCCCATATCTGCAGTTTTTTTGTCTCTGATAGGTAGAAGTGAGCAATCCTATAACTAATGGATGGATCAGACATAAGCTCTGTGTTCCTGCCACAACGTAATGAATGGGAATAGATAATCAAACAACTAGCCAGAGAAAGAGGCTTGATCATCGATCTGTGCAAAATAAATATTTTCAACCGTCTTCAGCCAGAAATGCTGAGTGAATGATCTATCTCTGCTTCCTGAGATCCCCAGCATTATCAATGTCAGCCTTCAGCCAAGTAGATCACTCCATCTCCTATCGAGAAATTGACTAAAGTCCTAGGGTACTGCAAAAGACATAGGATCTGAATTCAGCAGTTGCACTGAAGCATTGAACTCCAGAACTAGCTGCACTCCTAGCCAAATTTTAGTACTGTCATTCACCCAACAATGTGGAGAAAAGCAAGGCAAATCCAGCCTGTCTATCTCACTTACTCACATAGACCCATAAATGCTAACAAGCAGTGCTTACATAGTAACATTGTCTCTCAGTTTGGTTTTCGCCAGGACCACTCAACTGACCTCAATTAAGCTGAATCCAAACATGGACAAAAAGCTGAGCTAAAGAGATGAGGTGTAGGTGGAGTCACTGGGAATCAGGGAGAACTCTTCACTAGATGGAGATATCCCAAGCACAGTTGAAAACAGTTGTGGTTGTTGGAGATAAATTACCAAGGACATTGCTGCAGGATTTCTCAATGTAGTATCCTAGGCCCAATTATTTTCAGCTACTTTATCAATTCCACTTACTTCTGCCAGGGGTCAGAAGTGATGTTTGCACAAAATTCTGTACAATTCCTAACAAATCAAGTACTGAAGCAGTCCATGTAAATATTCATCACATTCTGGACAACATTCAGGCTTGGGTCTAAAAGTGACAGGTACAATAAGTATGCTGGGCAATAACCATCTCCCCTTGACATTCCATGGAATTGCATTCATTTAATCCCAACTATCAATATTCTGATGTTCATCATTGAAACTGAAATTGGACCAGCCATGTAAGTACTGTGGCTGAAAAAGCAGGTCACAGAGACTGGGAATTCTGAAGTAGATAATTTGTCTTCTATTTCCACAAAGTCTGTCTACTACCTACAATAAATAAGGCAGCAGTGTGCTAGAATACACACATACAGAGGGAAGTTGTGTGTTCAGCTTTTTGACAAAAAATTGGACAAAAGCTTGTATAAAATACAAAAATGTGAGGCAAATGTAATCTATGAAGTCCAAAAAAAGCTGTAAAAAGATATTGATGACGTGGTGAAATAGGTAAAATGTGGAAGTTAGTATCAAAGGCTATCAGAAGATTGCTGATTATAAGACAATAAGATTGATATTTCTGCAACCATGAAAAGATAGGGCATGGTAGACTGAAACAAACTGTTGCTAGTGAAAAAGTTGTTATAGACATGGCATTAAATGCAAGAGATTGGCAAAACAGTTGCTCTTCCACAATATTTGTCAATACTGTTCAAGAGCAGTATAAGGTTTGCAAATTCATCTGGCTCTCCATAATATTTTTTTTCCCCATTCAAAATACTGAGCCAATTCTAAGAATCTCTGTTGATAAGACAATTGATATCATAGGTTTGTGTGGACAACCATGAAAATTTTATTCAACCCAAAATACTAATTATTATAGTTTGATCTGATTCTTGTGTACTCTGTCCAGTGAAACAGGTTTTCAAAACTGTGATGCTACAAATGATGGTGCAGTAAATTGGGCACAAACATTTTTACTGGTGACTGTATTCATTAAAAGATTACAGAATAATTTATTAAAGGAATTTAGTATTTGAAGGGCACAAACCACAAATGAGAGGAGATGGATGAGGTTATATAAGAAATTTTATAATAGCGGGAGTATTTATTTAGAACAGTTATGAACTTTTGATATAATACAAGATATCTTCCTTAGCTTCACTAGTGCACTTGATAGAGCTAAAAACCCTGCATTTTTATCTATTCAATTCTTTTTAAAGAACACTAAACCCTTCTAGTTTTTCAGTATTCATTTTGATAATCAGAGGTTAAACTTGTTCCTGATGTACAGCAACCTGAAGTTAAACATATTAATCACACCAGAATTTTTTTTTATATTTCCCCATGAATAACAATTCATACTATACCTATATTCCATTTCCTACATTGCTGAAATGAGACCCAAAAAGGCATAATTGTCATTCATCATTTATTCATGCATTCTCCATGGCAATGCCTTTTCCAGTCAGAATATATCTGCCTACAAATTAGCACACTCGCCTAATATAGTTTTGCTTTGATATTTCTTGCAAATTGTCCTGATGAGTGCAAGACAAAAATATTTGATATTATGTGTATTACTTCAGTAATAAACAAATTCTGTACTACCAAACAAGTACTTCATATAATAAAAATAAATATTGCAGATGCTAGAAATCTAAAATAAAATCAGAAACTGAAAGAGAATCTCAACAGGTCTGGTAGCATCTGTGGAGACAAAAACAGAGTGAATGTTTCAAGTCCAATATCACTCCTGTTTAGAACTTCCTATGTCAGTCTGTACTGCATTTTGCTTTTTTACATTCTGCTATTCATTACCTGATATATATTCATTCGGCATTTCTGGATTTTAGCAATTTATTGAGGTTACCATGAAGGACCCCCCTTCTCAACGTCTTCCCTCACCTGAGGCATGGTGATCCTCATGTTCAACCACCACTAGCTGTGTCTCTAATGAGAAACCAGCCTAGAATTACTATAGTGACTTTGCCTTTATTTTCTCTGTGGATTTGCAGTGGATTTAATTTTATACTTCAGTAACTCGGGGACAATCTCCTCTGCCGAATGCATTATAAATTTGTATAATGCTTGTTGTGTTTTTAAAAGTTGCTATGCTGAAATCAATTGTTCAGTGGGAGCCAGAATGAGTAGGTGTTACGCCACTGTCTATTAGTATGAAATATTACAGAAAATCAGGAATCGACTTAGGGCTTTTGCCCGAAACGTCGATTTTACTGCTCCTCGGATGCTGCCTGAACTGCTGTGCTCTTCCAGCACCACTAATCCAGAATGAGAGTAATAGCTGCTCTAAGATGAGCCTATATGTGTTTCTGGACAACTGATCAATAAATTCAACCTACATAGTGAGAGTTGGATTATAATCTGTGGCATAGCATGTTATCTGAATATTTAATTTTTGGTCAAACTGTGGTACTGGGGGTTTTACTTGTTTACGTTTGTGGTCTGAAAGGTATCATGAAACACTTAAATAAGAAAATTTTTGGACATGAAATGGCAGTTCCAATAAGGGAACAATATTATTGATATACCAGGGGAGGTTCTTCTGCAAGTTGAAATGTGTGAATAAATTACCACTTTTAACTAATGTAATTAATTTATTTAAATTACTTGGATGGCTTTGATCTAATTAACTGTTAAACGACCTTGGATGGACTTAGTATTATTAACTGTCAACCTATTAACAACATACTTTGATGAGAGGGAGGTCACACCTAATTCGAAGCATATAAATTCCCAAATGTCTTTGCATCTGTATATCAGATAATGACTAGTGATTTCAAGCAGAGTGAACGAATCATGTTTTGTACAATGAATTTCAGCTGATGTGAGCTTAAAAGAGCCAAAAGAAATGGCATTTAAACAAAAGAGCACAATCAGGACAAAATGCAGCAAATTTGAACCAGACCAAACTTGCAGTGGTGCTGTCTACAGTCAATGATCCATTAATAACTTGATTGTCCTGCAGTAGCCATATGTGTCTATATGTAGCAAGATTTGGATAATATCCAGGCATGGACTGATAAATGACAGGTAATATTTGCACTGCACAAGTGCCAGACAATGATTATCACAAACAAATGAACCTAACCATCTCTCCTTGACATTCAAAGCTTAGGAAGTGATGTTGTAGTAATAATGTCAGTGGACTAGAAATCCAAAGACTGAGCCAAATAGTCTGTGGACGTGGGTTCAGATTGCACTTGGCAGCAGGTGGAATTTAAAGTACGATTAATTAATGGGGAATATGAAGCATAGCTCCAGAACAGTGCCATAGGACTACCATGGATTTATATCAAAATCTACCAAGCTTACTTTTTCTACATGTCACTTCAGGCTCACAGCAATGTAGTTGACTCTTAACTGTCCTCTGAAATGGCCAGTAAGATGAAGTGAGGACTGCAGATGCTGGAGAGTCAGAGTAAAAAAATGTGACACTGGAAAAAACAGAGCGGATAGGCAGCATCAGGAATGTGGGCTTTTGTCTGAAACGTCAACTCTTCTGCTCCTTGGATGCAGCCTGACCTGCTGTGTTTTTTTCCCAGCACCACACCTTTGGACTCTGAAATGGCCGAGCAAGCCGTTAAGTTCAGAGGCAATTAAGGACAATTAATGTTATCAGTAACAACCAGTCACCATGAAAGAATAAAGAAGCAGCATTACCATTGCTGAATTCTTCCACCATGAACCAGTTATGGATCAATTACATGAATACTGTGGCTACAAGAGCAAATCAAAGACTAAGAATTATGCAATGAATAATTCATCTAGCAAATGCCTGTCCACCATCCAAAAGGCACAAGTTATTGGAATACTCTTCACTGCTGGGAAGAATGCAGCTCCAACGACACTCAAGAGGCTTAACACCATCCAGGCCAAAACAACCTTCTTGATTAGAACTCCACCCATCACCTTCAACATTCACTCCTTTCAGTGATGCAGAGTGGCAGCAGTGTGTATTATGAAGTTGAAAGTTTGTACTGTACCTTTAAGAGAGAGTGAATGCTGTTCTGAACAGAGAGCTTACAAGCACCTGTGTATATGACTAGATGACAGTCCCAGTGTGTACTGGAAAATTTAAACAAAATTGAAAATTGCAAATTCAGAGAATGTTGATCTTTACCAAAGTTGCCACTGTAATTTTGACTATTTTATTTGGGAAGTTTCATTTAGAGAACATATTTTAAAATATTCAGTATTTGTTTCCCACAAATATTTGAGATTTAAATCTAAACAGGAACTGCCTCTTCAATTGCGAGAGCACAGGAAACATTTTGTTGTTTTCTTGCCGTTCCAGACTTTTGAAATACTTTTCCTGACAACTTTCACATTAGCCAAGTATCAATTTGTTAAAGGAAAGTAAGTTTTGAATAACCTGAATGAGGTACCAAATGTTTTGATTTTAGGACCATTGATCATTGTTTATAATTGACTAATTGACTAAATTGTTTAGGCATTACAATTTAGAAGTTTATGAATTATATAAAACTTGATAGTACCATAAATAGTGAACAGAGTAATAGACTTCAAGGATTCAAAGAATGTTGAAATAGGCAGGCACAATTTAGTGTAATTGAATGTGTGACTGTCTTCAGGCTGATAACCACCTTGGCAGGGAGGGAATGAGAGAGGAAATGCAAAGATACTTTCAGCAGCTAACATCTTCTCTAGAGTTTCTTCATTAACAAGTAAATCATGCCTTCAGACCACCACCCACCCCTCCACAACCTGATCCAACGGATTCAATCAGTTCCCTAGTCATGAGCACGAAAAGTGAAGAGGTTAACAACAATGAAGAAGAGGTCGGTATGCTACAGACATTAAACCACGTGAGCTTTACCTTGTCTTTCGAACATTTAAGGGATATGAAGGTTCACTGATCAAGCTAACATCACAACAGCCAGTTGGCTTTGTTACATTTAACAGCGGGGCGGGAGCAGAAGCAGCAAAGAATGTTGCGTTCACCAGGCCTGCTACTGCACTGCGCACTCAGATGTGCTGGTATCCTCCATCTGAAGCATCTACAGAAGGATGGAAGTCTCATCAGTTTTGTTAAGTATTTAACTGCTCTTATCCAAGAATTCAGATTTCTCAGAGGAGTGATGCACAAGGACTGACTGAATATTGTTTTCAGGTTGGACTTTACTAAAAGGGATTTTGGAGAACTGGCTTGTTTCCATTCGACTTGGAGGGGATGGAGTGATCACGAAAGACTGTGGATTTAAGAACTTTACTGGTGAATTATTTTCCACATGGGAGGATTCTTCAAACTCTATTTACTGTAACGGATTAGTAATTTTTGTTGTTATAATCATTGTATGCTGTGTCAATAACTTCCTTAAATACTGGCTGTCAAAGTCTCATGAAACCTAGGAGTGCCATCTCAGTGGTTATCATGAAATGATAAAAGGAGGGAATGACAATGTGTATAGGGTGTAAGCAGGCAGGGAAAGAGTTAAGTTCTGAGTTTTGAGAATCAAGAGGTTCAGCTGAACATGACTCAGATCAGATAAGGACTTACAGTTAACAATGGGGTGCTGGAGGCAAGGGTAATAGGTTAACAAGGTTGAAAAGCATTCATTTTGTAGAACCATTTAACAAGATGAGGTAGCATTCAGTATGCAATGTCACTTAACAAGGTGAAAAGTATTCATTACGTGAAGTCAGTCATTCATTGTGTAACAGCATATGGCTTAATCTTTACTATTGACACTCGCTGATTGTAACGGTCACCCAATCAATATGTATGCTGCCGTATCTGGATGCTCCTCCCTGTAAAATGACTACGTAGTTCATTGAGAAACCGCTATCCCAGAGAGGACCGTGAACTCATGTGCCAGTGCACATGGGCGATCATTCTGTCTCCCTCCAGGGCCCAGAATAAAGATGAAGGAGGTAAAACCATACTGTGACACTGAGCGTTTTGTTTTGACTAAGGAGTGGAATGGGACGACACCACCATGTGTCCATTATGTTCCAAATTTGTCTTTGAGCTTCTGCCTGGAGCTATTGGAATGGTGATTCTTTACTTGGGACCTTGGGTTGTTCTGCCAGTCAATGAAGACATTTTTTGTTCTAGAACTGCACATATGTCAGTATTGTTTTCATTGGTCCAGTCCTGGTGGCACTGATGCTGAAACCTAATATTCTGGACACAGCAGTCTAATAGACCAGAAGAGGACCATTTGCTTTTCTAACTCCATTTTTCCTAATGGTACTTCAAGATATCAAAGTGACAGCTAACCCAGGCATCATATTTCCCAAAATAATTATCTTTCAACTTTCAAGATGTAGTTAGGACTTCACAGACTTTTCTCTGTGCTGGGGGATTTCAAGACGAGGAAATATATTTTTAAAATGAGAGGAGAAAGGTTTTAAAAGGACATAAGGGACAACCTTTTTACACAGAGAATGGTTCGTGCGTGGGATGGACTTCCAGAGGAAATGATGGTTTGGGGTACAGTTCCAAATACATTTTGATAAGTACATGAAAACTTTGGACGGATGCGAGCCAAACATAGGCAGGTGGAACTAGTTTAGTTTGGGACTATGGTTGACATGGACTGATTGGGCCAAAGGGTCTGTTTCCCTGCTTTATGACTTATAATCGAACGTTTTCTGAATGTCATTTTTGGATTCAAAAGTCAGGCATAAATGCAGGAAGCATAAAAGAAAGCAGGGTATTACTTAAACAGGGAATGACTGCAAAATTCTGAGGTGCATAAGGATTTAAGTGTCCTAGTTGATCTCCCTCTCAAAGGAGGTAATCAAGAAGGCTTGTGGGATGCTCTATATTGTGAGAGGAAGTGAACATGGAAGCAAGAATGCTATGCTTCAGTTATACACATTAATGGTAACGTTCTTATGTTCTCCATCATTGGAAATATTTGTGATCTGACCCCTTTGTTATTCAATTGTCCACTGGTTTAGTAGATACTTAAGGTTGAAATCTGATTATGGTATGCTGCATGCATGTATACCTTTGCTGTAGCATCACCTGTCCGACCTGTCCCTCTTCTTTCCCACCTATCTGCTCCACCGTCTTCTCTGACCTATCACTATCACCCCTCACCTTCATCTACCTATTGCATTCCCAGCTATTCCCCCCAGCCCCAAACTCCTCCTATTTATCTCTCAGCCCCCTTGCCCCCACCCCCCACCCCCAGCCCCATTCCTGATGAAGAGCTCATGCTCAAAACGTCGACTCTCCTGCTTCTCGAATGCTGCCTGACCGGATGTGCTTTTCCAGCACCACACTTTTCAACTCAATCACTTAACCAATCTATATCCTTTGCAGTCTCTTTAAGTTTTCCTCCCCATTTACTTTCCAACCTGGCTTTTCATTGTCAGCAAACCTGGTACCACCCACCACATGCGTGGCAGGTACTCGTAGTCTATCTCTTATGCTGCAGGCAAGGATCCTTCGAGGCACAGTACATTAGCGAGACCAAACAGATGCTATGACTACAGATGAATGGACACCGCGCAACAATTGCCATTCAGGAATGTTCTCTACCAGTCAGGGAACACTTCAGTGGTCAAGGACATTCAACCTTGGATCTTCTGGTGACCATCCTCCAAGGCGTACTTCAGGATCTGCAGCAACACAGAGTCTCCAAGGAGAGGCTGATAGCCTAGTTTGGTACCCATGAAGATGGCCTCAACTGGGATCTTGGCTTCATTTCAAACTACAAGTGACCCCACTACATTATTCACACACACATACTCATTCTTACACACGATCACACTCACAGTCATGCAGACCGTCTCTCTCACGCGCACACCCCACACTCTCACGTCCACATATTCTCACAGGCACATACTCTGTCACACTTGCGTGCACACAGACTCTCACATACTTTCCCTTTGTCCCAAACACACGCACACACACACACATGCACTCTCTCTGTCCCTCACACGAACACATATAAGTGGGATGAATGTGCATTTGGAGATACATTCTATTTTGTTCAAAAAGCAAACAATCTTTGGGAATTAGTGCATGTGACATTTTATAAATTCCTGCTTCGGAAATAGAACCAGTCTGAGTTGGGTTGGAATACAGACAGACTCTAACTTCACACCTTTCATACATTGTTTGAGCTGAGATGTCACTTTTTTATTATAAAACCTTAAGTTATCTCGGGAGTGTGACTTGGAAGTAGTTCTAGGCTTTGCATATTAATGAATCAAAACCTGCAATCCATTCTAAGTGATTAAAGACTTAACAGCAATCTAGATTTGTGCAATACATTGCATCAATTGTATGACACTTTGATCTTTTACTATAAATTCTGTGCCCAACGATCCTGCACCACTAGCTACCTGACAAAGGAGCAGCACTCCAAAAGCCTGTACTTGCAAATAGACTTGTTGGACTATAATCTGGTGTTGTGTGATTTTTAACTTTATCCTTAACAATGGATTATAACATTTTCCCAAACAAACTTTCAAGTACACTGCTAAGGAGATAATAATGGTGCTAAAAAGCTAATACAAACAAAAATAGAAAATAAATTGCTGGAGATACTCAACAGATCTGGCAGTGCCTGTGGAGAGAAAACAGTTAACATTTCAAGTCCTGTGATCCTTCTTAGAACTGCAGTTCGTGTGTTTGTTTGTTTCAGATCTCCAGCATCCACAGTTCTTTGTTTTATAATAGCCTCAATATCAGCATGCCAGTTTGTGAAATTTAAATTGAGTTAATGAATACATCTTTAATTGAAAGTTAATTTCAGTAATGCTATCATGATTCCAGCTGATGTTATTCCTAAATGAACCTCACTGTAATGCAAATCTGTCTGGTTTACTGACCAAGGTCCAAGGATATAGTTGGAGGCTCAAAGGCCAGCAGATAAAGCTGTAACAATACTCGGCAAAAGAGGAAGTGCTTCCCGTATGGCAACCATAGCCAGTGGGCCGGGTAGTAAAGTTCAAAATTACACAGGCTGGAGGGAGTTGGAGAGAACAGAATTGGAAGAGCGCAGAAATACGAGGACCTCTGGGGTGTACAGGTAGTTTAAATGGAATAGAATGTTTACTTGAGGAGGGAAAACAAATCGTAAACTAAGTTTATTAGGAGTAAATAAGGTCTGTCAGGAGAAAGCAGAATCCAGCAGGTGAATTTTATTATATTTATTTAATGAGTCTCTTAGATTGTTAATAAAACCCAGACTTCGGCACCCTTAACGCTGAACATTCGTATGGAATCATCTAAAGTATTAGCAACTATATAATAGGTTTACACTTGGAGGCAAGCTTTGTATGTAATGTATTCTTGAAACATGCATCCCATTAAATAGATTGATAGATATCTGAATTTCTCTCTCTTGTTAGAATAAATAATTTTATACATGTTAAGTAACATTCTATCCACAACTTCACTGAACTGGTCTGTATTTCTGAATCACTTCCTTTTGTTTGCTCAACATAATTGCAGTGTTCAATCAACAAACATAGAACAAAGTAACATTACGATTTCATGCAAGCAGACATTTAGGTTCAGTTGACAAGTATGTCTGGAAATTTCTGCTCTGTTTAGTCTGTGCATATGTACCAGTTAAGACAGTTCCTGGGCATACAGAATGTGAATGTTGACTCAAATGCTTTAGTGGCAAGAGGAATCTTTTGGCTTGTTGCCTGCAGTGTGAGCAATGTGACCCTCCAGTAATAAGATGTTTTTATACTTTGTAGCTTGCAATTTTGTATGATTATATTTGAAATAAAAATAGGATTCACTATTAACATTATATTTGAAGGTATAATTGGACTATAGAAGCTGCCTACCTAACCATTTGTTTTCTTCTCTTCAAATGATGAAGCACAGTTACTAACACTACAAATTTATGATGGACTTGAACTGTTGCCGTTCTGCTGATTGTTAATCCTAGTATCATGACTGGTGCAATCCTTTTTGTATAATATTCTTATTTTGTTGTGCTAGATGAGGTAAGGAAACATTAACTTTATTTAAGAAACATCTTACCATTGCTTCAGCTTGCCATGAGGCTCCATCTTTTTGAATCTCCCTGTCAAAGTAGGAGCTAACCTACAGAACTGTTCAACCTTCATCTCCAGCTCAAAACCAAGACCTCCTGAACTTCTGTCATTAAGCTGTAGTACAAGGATGACTCAGGAAACAAAGGTTCTCTACCAACCACTCCTGCCACACAATACTACCCACCCACCACACCCTGACTATCAAAATCCACTACACGATGACATTGACAATGCAATCCAATATCCAACTCCAGTGTGCCAGTGCAATCTTTGGACATCTGAGGAACAGTGACCAAAGTCCAAAACCTCCAACCCAGCAACGAGCTCACGATCTACAGAGCAGACATGGTCCCCACCCTCCTGTGTATATCAGAAACATGGACCATACACAACAGACACTTCAAAACCCTAGAGCTTTATCACCAATACTGCCTTCACAAAACCTTGGAAGCACACTGGCAAGAAAGAAGTACCAGTGAAAGCATCCTCTCCAAGACCAACATCCTCAGTATTGAGGCACTAGGCACATATGGCCAGCTGTGACAGGCAGGTCTCATTGTCTGTATGCCCAACACAAGATTCCTTAAAAAAGTGCTCTATTCTGAGCTCCACATTGGTAAGGAGGGCAAAGGAACTGCTGCAAACACACTCTGAAAGCCTCACTAGACAAATACAATACACCCACCAAGACATTGAAATCGCTTACCCTAGAATGCGCAAACTAGAGAAAAAGCATCCGCAGAGGCTCATAATCATTTTGTGCTGCACCATGTGGAGCACTTGGAGGCTAAGCACAAGAAGCGGAAAGGATCCAGAGTGCTGCACACACTCATGTCAAACACCATCGATGGCAGAGGCTAAACTATGAGGATTAGACTATTCAGCCACCACAAAACCCTGCCCCCAGACTGGAAGCAAGTCATCCTCAATCCTGAGAGACTGCCAAAGAAGAAGAAAAAGTCTGTGTTGACTCATCATTTTGTTGTATTTTTAATTAAGATGTTTTGGATGGTGGAACGGGAAATGAAAGAAGCAAGCTTTTGAATATTGCCTAAATTTAAAAGTTTTTAAAATTGAAAATGTACTTCAGACAATGTTGGCGATTTTGTGTTTGAGGGAGCTCTTGTGGTGCAGTGGTAGTGTCCCTACCTTGGGTTCATGACCTACCTTCTCCAAAAGTGTGTAATAACATCTCTAAAAAGGTTGTTGAGAATATATCTAGTGATTTTGTTCATTTCAATTGAAATTACGTTGATTAAACTGAGTGGTCGTAAGGATTGACTGGATACAGTATTCTGATTGAAGGATTAAAAGGGGCTCTGTGATATTTTTAACATGCTCTTCCTCGACATGAATATGCAGTATGATTTATTCTCATATTTCACAGAATTTGCTGGCTTCTGCAACTAAAAACAACTTGTAGTTAACACTTTGGAATTGAATTTGCATACAACCTTGCACCTTCCTGAAGAAGGGCTTATGCCCGAAACGTCGATTCTCCTGTTCCCTGGATGCTGCCTGACCTGCTGCGCTTTTCCAGCAACACATTTTCAGCTACAACCTTGTACTATATTAGTTAATTGGTACTTAACTCGTATAGAATCATAGAATCCCTACAGTGTGGACGCACGCCATTTGGACTGCACTGACCCTCCAAAGAAAATTCTATCCAGATCCACCCCTTACTCTACCCTTGTAACCCAGCATTTCCCATAGTTAGTCCACCCAGCCTGTACATCCCTGGACACACTGGGCAATTTAGCATGGCCAATCCACTTAACCTGCACATCTTTGGACTATGGGAGGAAACCGGAAGACCTGAAGGAAACCCAAGCAGGCATGGGCGAATGTGCAAACTCCACACAGATAGGTAGTCGCCCAAAGCTGAAATTGATCCCAGGTCTGTGGCACTGTAAGGCAGCAATACTAACCACTGAGACACCATACCTCCCTGGTATGACAGTGAGTATTCTTTTCCAAAATTTTGAGTTGTAAAATGTCACATTATGGTTTCATAAAAGACAAAACTAAGGAGTTCCGCCTGAATGTAAGCAGCATTCACAATGGGATAGGTGATCTAAAACTGCAAATAGAGGCAGATGTTTATGATGTAATTGCCATTACCAAAACATAGATACACGTAACAAGAACTGGCAACTGAATATTCAAGGGTATTTGCAGATAAACGAAGAAAAAGGAGGGAGGGGGCATTGCACTGATAATACGAGATGGGATCTGTACATTAGTAACTAAGTATTTCAGGTCAGAAAAACAATGCGTGGAATCAATTTGGATGGAGCTAATAAACACCAACTGGGAGCAGATTTTGGTGGAATTATTTATCGGCCAGCAAATGGTGGAGTGGGGCAGGGTATAAATCAGGACATGGGAGAAGCTTGTAGCTTTTGAAGTATGGATGACTTTGGTCTGCGTATAGTTTGGGAAATCTAGCTGAGTATTAAAGCTGTGGAGGACAAGTTTCTGGAGTGTCTTAGGGTTGCTTCTTTAGAGCTGCATTTTGAAGAGCTTTGAGTTTGAGTTTGTTTGATTTATTGTTGTCACGTACTGAGATACAGTGAAAAGTGTTGTTTTGCATGTTACAGGCAGATTGTACAATGCAAAGTGTATCAGACCAGCAGAATATAGTGCAGAATACAGTGTTACAGGAGCAGAGAAGGTGCAGAGAGAGAGATCGACATTTGAGAGGTCCGTTCAAAAGTCTGATAATAGCAGGAAAGAAGCTCTTCTTGAATCTGTTCATACATGTATTCAAACTTTTATATCTTCTATTATGGATCAGGCCAGACCACCTCAAAGTATTTTAAGAAGGTAGACCAGACCCTAACTTTTTCTTATTTTAAAGGCAGATGTGAAATGGGTGGTCCAGGTGTGATGCAACTGGTCAAACCACTTGATTTTAAGCAAAACAGAATTCATTTAAACACCACAGATGAAACCAGAACAAAAGGAAACAAATTTAGAATAACTTAACTTATAGGTGAAAGATATAAGCAGGGTAGGTAAAGGTAAGATGTTTCCACTGGTTGCCGTGTCTAAACCACACAAATGAAAAATATAGTGTTACCATTAAGGAGATAGTGAGGATTGCAGATGCTGGAGAGTCAGTGTAGATCAAGTATGACGCTGATGAAGGATCCTGCCTGAAAGGTTGACTGTGGTGCTTTTCTGATGCTGCCTGACCCTCTGTTACCGTTAAGGATCAAGACAAAATTTATTTTTACTCACGAGAGCAGTGAACCTTCAGAACTCCCCATACCAGAAAGCTGAAGAAACCCAGCCTATATAGCAATGCAAAATGTGATGAAAACCCTATTCAGAGTCAACCCATATAAGGCTGCTGGACCAGATAACATCCCTAGCAGAGTTCTCAGAGGATGCTGTGACGTACTGGCAAATATTCTCACTAAACTGAGCAAAATGCCAACATACTTCAAGGCTGTTACCATTGTCCCAGTGCTGAAGAAGTCTTCAGCATCCTGTCTCAATGACTACTGCCTCATTGCACAAACACCCATCATCAAGGTTCATGGTTAGGCCTATCAAGACCCTGCTTCCCCCTGACTTAACACCCTGCACTTCGCATATCATCCCAACAGATCAGCTGATGATGCCATTTCCACCATCCTCCATCTGGCCCTTACCCACCTGGAGAAGAAGGACACCTACGTCAAATTACTATTCATAGACTTCAGTTCTGCATTTAACACTATCATTCCTCAGCACCTAGTTGGAAAGCTGAGTCTGCTGGGTCTAAATACCTCCCGTTGTAACTGGATCCTGGACTTCCTAACTGGGAGACCTTAGTCAGTCCAGATTGAGAACAGCATCTCCAACACCATCACACTGAGCACAGGGCGCTCCCAGAGCTGTGTGCTCAGTCCACTACTGTTCACCCTACTGACGCACGATTGTGCAGCGATGCACAGGTCAAATCACATCATCAAGATCACTGATGACACGACTGTATTGGATTTCATCATCAGGAATGACCAGTCAGCATACAGAGAGGAGGTGCAGTGGCTAACAGACCAGTGCAGAGCCAACAACCTATCTCTGAAGGTGGACAAAATGAAATAGATGGTTGTTGACTTCAGGAAGGCATGGAGCGACCATGCTCTGCTGGACATCGATGGCTCCCCTGTGGAGATTGTGCAGAGCACATAAAAGTGTATAAATCCCCAGGACCTGATCAGGTGTACCCTAGAATGCTGTGGGAAGCCTAGGGAAGTGATTGCTGAGATATGTGTATCATCGATAGTGACAGGTGAGGTGATTAGATTAGATTACTTACAGTGTGGAAACAGGCCCTTCGGCCCAACAAGTCCACACCGACCTGCCGAAGCGCAACCTACCCATACCCCTACATTTACCCCTTTAACCTAACACTACGGGCAATTTAGCATGGCCAATTCACCTGACCCGCACATCTTTGGACTGTGGGAGGAAACGGGAGCACCCGGAGGAAACCCACGCAGACACGGGGAGAACGTGCAAACTCCACACAGTCAGTCGCCTGAGTCGGGAATTGAACCCGGGTCTCTGGCGCTGTGAGGCAGCAGTGCTAACCACTGTGCCACCGTGCCACCCACCGTTCCACCGTGCTGGAAGAATGGAGGGTAGCTAATGTAGTGTCATTATTTAAGAATGGTAGTAAGGAAAAGCCAGGGAACTATAGACCGGTGAGCTAGATGTCGGTGTTGGGCAAGTTGTTGGAGAGAATCCCAAGGGACAGGATTTACATGTATTTTAAAAGACAAGGACTGATTAAGGATAGTCAACTTGGCTATGTGCGTGGGAGGTTATGTCTCACAAACTTGATTGAGTCTTTTGAAGAAGTAACAAAGCGGATTGATGAGGGCAGAGCAGTAGACGTGATCAATATGGAGCACTGTAAGGCGTTTGACAAGGTTCCTCATAGGACTTTGGTTAGCAAGGTTAGATCTCATGGAATACAGGGAGAACTTGCCTTTTGGATAGATAACTGGCTCGAAAGTAGAAGACAGAGGGTGATGGTGGAGGGTTGCTTTTCAGATTGGAGTCCTGTGACCAGTGGTGTACCACAAGGATCGGTGCTGGGTCCACTGCTTTTTGTCATTCATATAAATGATTTGGATGTGAACGTAGGAGTTATAGTTAGTAAGCTTGCAGATGACACCAAAATTGGAGATGTAGTGGACAACAAAGACAGTTACCTTAAATTACAACGGGATTTTGATCAGATGGGCCAATGGGCTAAGGAATGGCAAATGGAGTTTAATTTAGATGAATGTGAGGTGCTGCATTTGGAAAAGCAAATCATAGCAGACTTATACACTTCATGGTAAGGTCCATGGGAGTGTTGCTGAACAAAGACCTTGGAGTGCAGGTTCATAGTTCCTTGAAAGTGGAGTTGCAGATAGATAGGATAGTGAAGAAGGCATTTAATATACTTTCCTTTATTGGTCAGACCATTGAGTATAGGAGTTGGGAGGTCATGTTGCAGCTGTACAGGACATTGGTTGGGCTGCTTTTGGAATACTGCATGGAATTCTAACGGAAGGATGTTGTGAAACTTGAAAGGGTTCAGAAAAGATTTACAAGGATGTTGTATTACATGGACTCCGAGATCTCTCAGATCATCTACACTGCCAAGAATCTTACCGTTAAGATACTCTTTATTCCTGTTGCTCCTTCCAAAGTGAATCACCTCACACTTTTCCCATTAAACTCCATTTGCCACTTCTTAAGCCCAGCTCTGCAGCTTATCTATGTCCTTCTGTAACCTGAACATCCTTCAGCACTATCCACAACTCCAATGACCTTAGTGTCATCTGCAAAATTCTAACCCATGCTTCTACGCCCTCATCCAGGTCATTTATAAAATGACAGACAGCAATGTACCCAAAACAGATCCTTGCGGTACACCACTAGTAACTGAACTCAAGGATGAACATTTCCCATCAATTACCACACTCTGTCTTCTTTCAGCTAGCCAATTTCTGATCCAAATAGTTAAATCACCCTCAATCCCATGCCTCTGTATTTTGTGCAATAACCTGCCATGGTGAACCTTATCAAATGCCTTACTGAAATCCATATACATCATATTTTACTCTAATCCACCTGTTTGGTCACCTTCTCAAAGAACTCAATAAGGTTTGTGAGGCACAATCTACCCTTCACAAAACTGTGTTGACTATACCTAATCAACTTATTCCTTTCTAAATGATTATGAATCCTATCTTTTATAACCTTTTCTAACACTTTACCCACAACCGAAGTAAGACTCACTGGTCTATAATTACTGAGGTTGTCTCTACTCCCCTTCTTGAATAAGGGGGCAACAGGTGCTATCTTCCAGTCTTCTGGCATCATTCCTGTAGACAATGACGACATAATGATCAAAGCCAAAGACTCTGCAATCTCCTCCTTGGCTTCCCAGAGAATCCTAGGATAAACCCTAGGCGGCACGGTGGTTAGCACTGCTGCCTCACAGCGCTGGGGACCCAGGTTCAATTCCTGCCTTGGGCAACTGTCTGTGTGGAGTTTGCACATTCTCCCCGTGTCTGCGTGGGTTTCCTCCAGGTGCTCCAGTTTCTTCCCACTGCCCAAAAAATGTGCAGGTTAGGTGAATTGGCCATGCTAAATTGCCCGTAGTGTTAGATGAAGGGGTAAATGTAGGGGAATGGGTCTGGGTGGGTTGCTCTTCGGAGGGTCAGTGTGGACTTCTTGGGCTGAAGGGCCTGTTTCCACACAAAGGAATCTAATCATCAACCCCATCCTGCCCAGGGAAGTTATCTTTTTTCACACTTTCCAGAATTGCTAACACCACCTCCTTGTGAACCTCAATCCCGTTTAGTCTAATAGTCTGCATCTCAGTATTTTCTTCAACAACATTGTCTTTTTCCAGCGTGAATACTGCCAAAAAGTACTCATTTAGCACTTCTCCTGTTCCCTTGGACTCCATGCACAACTATCCACTACTGTCTTTGATTACCCCACATCTTAATCTTGTCATTCTTTTATTCCTGATATGCCTACAGAAGACTTTAGGGTTTTCCTTGACCCTATCTGGCAACAACTTCTCATGTCCCCTCCTGGCTCATCTTAATTCTCTCTTTAAGTCTTTCCTGGCTAACTTGTAACCTCAAGTGCCCTAACTGAGTCTTTACGTCTCATCCTAACATAAGGCGTCTTCTTCCTCTTGACAAGAGATTCAACTTCTTTAGTCAACCATGGCTGTCTTGCTCGATCACTTCCTGCCTACCTGACAGGTACATACTTATCAAGGACATGGAGTAGTGGTTCTTTGAATGGGTTCCACATTTCAATTGTGCCCATCCCCTGCAGTTTCCTTCCCCATCCTATATATTCTAAATCTTGCCTGATCACATTATAATTGCCTTTCCCCCAGCTATAACTCTTACCCTATGGTATATATTTATCCCTTTCCATCGCTAAAGTGAATATAACCAAATTGTGGTCACTATCACCAAAGTGCTCACCTACCTCCAAATCTAATACCTGGCTAGGTTCATTACCCAGTACCAAATCCAATGTGGCCTCGCTCCTCATTGGCCATACTGTGTCAGGAAACCCTCCTGCATACATTGGACAAAAATTGACCCATCTAAAGTACTCGAATTAAAGTATTTCCAGTCAATATTTTGAAAGTTAAAGTCTCCCAAAACAACTACCCTGTTACTCTTACTCCTATCCAGAATCATCTTTACTGTCCTTTCCTCTACATCTCTGGAACTATTCAGAGGCTTCAAGAAAACTCCCAACAGGGGTAACTCTCTTTTCCTGTTTTTAACCTCAGGTCATACTACCTCAGTAGACGAGTCCTCAAACATCCCTTCTGCCACCGTAACACTGTCCTTGACTAACAATGCCACACCTTCCCCTCTTTTACCACCTTCTCTGTTCTTACTGAAACATCTGAATCCCGGAACCTGCAACAACCATTCCTGTCCCTGCTCTATCCATGTCTCTGAAATGGCCACAACATCGAAGGCCCAAGTACCATGCTGCAAGTTCACCCACCTTATTCCAGATACTCCTGGCCTTGAAGTAAACACACTTTAAACCACCGTCCTGCTTGCTGGTGCACTCTTATGATCTTGAAACCATATTTCTGACCTATTACTGTACTTAGTATGTGTTTTTATATTGATTACATGGACCTCTTGCTCAACTGGAAAGTTTGATCAACTAGCACACTCCTGGGCCCGTAGGTGGCAGTTACTGTATATGCGCAAAAACACTTCATAAAAATGGTACCTCTTAATGGTGATAATGATTAACTATAGCAATTTGTGATCTAGAATGCACAAAATTGCCATAATCATGTTCTTAGATTTAGAGCAGGTTCCAGTGGTGAAAAGGTTAAAGTGGGCAAGGGCACATTTTAGTGAGTTGAAAAGGCACTAGCTTGGGTAGATTAAAAACTAAGACTTGATAGAATTCATTATTAAAGAGATTATTGTGGTCCATGTTGAAGGTGAATGCTGTTAGGCAGAATCAATGTGGTTTTGCAGTAGGATTATTCTTTGATCTGATACTACTGCTAACACCTCTTGTTAGCCATGATAAGATCACTTTATCCGTGACATTTTTACTCCATAATGGCATTTATATTTGATTCAAATCATGTGTAAATTCTTTAAATGCTAGCCCACTTGTAATTTACCATCATATCTTTCAATGTTGCTCCCTAATCTACCTTAGTGAACTTGGTGCTCATATGAAGTCAAAAAATGTGGCACTGATAAAGTATAGCAGGTCAGGCACCATCCGAGAAGCAGGAGAGTCGACATTTTGAGCATATGCCCATCATCAGCAACGGTGGGGCAGGAGTGGGGGATCTTAGAGAGAAATAGGTGGGGTTGCAGGGGGATGTTAAGAGATAAGTAGGAGAATGGGGCTGGGGGGAGGTAACTGGGAAGGCAATAGGTGGACACAGGTGGGGGTGATTGTGATAGGTCGCTGGGGCGGGTGGAGCAGATAGGTGGGAAGGAAGATGGATAGGTGGGACAGATGCCAAGTTGCAGGTTTGGATCTGAGATGAGGCAGAGAGAGGGGAGATTTGAAAACTAGTAAACTCGACATTGATGCCGTGTGGTTGAAACATCCCAAGGTGGAAGATGAGGAGTTCTTTCTCCTGTCATCAGGTGGCTTAGATTTGGCAGTGGAGGAAGCCCAGGACTCACATGTCTCTGGTGGAGTGGGAGGGGGAGGTGAATTGATCGAACACAGGACATGGGATGTTGGGTGTGTGTGTGTCACAGAGATGTTCCCTGAAATGCTCCACGAGTTGGCATTCTGTCTCCTGGGCAAGTCCTGGGCCTCTTCAACCACCAAATCCAAGCCACCCAACGACTGGGGGAAGAACATCTTACCTTCTGCCTAGGGCCCCTTCAGTCACATGACATTAGTATCGACTTTACTAATTTCCAAATCTCCCCCATCTCATCCCAGATCCAAACCGCCAATTTGGCACTGCCCTCTTGACCTGTCCCACCTTCCCATGTTCTTTTCCACCTATCCACTCAATCCTCCCTACCAATCTATCACAATCATCCCCACCTGCATCCACCTATGGTCTTCTCAGCTACCTCATCCCTAGCCCCATCCCCACCCTATTTATTTCTCATTCCCCCTTCCTCATCCCTCCGCTCCACCCATTCCTGATGAAGGGCTTATGCCCGAAATGTCGATTCTCCTGCTTCTCGGATGCTGCCTGACCTGCTGTACTTTTTCAGTGGCACACTTTTCGATCCTGACTCTCCAGCATCTGTAGTACTCACTCTCTCCCTTTGGAGCTCATATAGTTTGTTTTATCTAGATTTGACCATAATTAACAAGGTCAATTTCTAACTCAGTTTCAAATTCTAACGTAATATGGACACCATTGCTGTTTCGCATGTGGATGTTTTGAATCAACCTGTTCAGACATGTTATGATACCCTAGATGATCACATAGTTATCAATGGCCAATATTTGGATATAAACTTTGACATTGATTTCAGTAAAACTTTTTATTGATTTATGGAGGGCGAGAATTTGCATGTGGTAGTGTTTTCATGTATCTGCTGGTCTTGTTCTTGGAGATGGAAGTGATCATGGGTTTGAAAAAGTGCTGTCAATGGAGAGGAAAGTACTGTCTAAGGAAAATTGGGAATTTCTATAGGGCATATTGTAGATGGTACACACTGCTGCAGTATGTGTCAGAAATGAAAGAAGTAGATGTTTGTGGAATTGGTGCCAGTCAAGTGGACTGCTCTGTTCTTAATGATGTCAAGCTTGTGTGTTGTTGGAGCTGCACTCATCCAGGCAATTGGGGAGTATCCATCCCACTCCTGCCTTGTGCCTTGTAGATGGTGGAGAAGCTTTCGGGTGTAAGGGGGTGAGTTCCTCGCTGCAGAAGTTCTAGCCTTTGACCTGAACTTGTCATCACTGTATTTAAATGGCTAGTCCAGTTAAGTTTCTGTCAATGGTAACTCACAAGATGTTGACAATATGGAAATCAGAGATGGTAACACTAGTTAAATTCTCTCTTATTGGAAATGGCAATTACCTCGCCATTGTGTGGCACAAATGTTATTCCACACCTGAAATGATTGGATTAAATGTGATTTATAAATATCTGTTAATTTTTGAAAATTAAAACCAAGGCCATTGGTTTAAGGTTTTTGTTAAATGAGAAAAAAAAAATGGAATTACGGAATGATATTTATAAAATATTGATAAAACGTAAAATCCCAGATAATTAAAACATAACTTATTCTATTTGGGTATTGTTAGCTAGTGGTGTAAGTTCTTTTACTCCTGAGGTTCTTACACACTTGATGCAACGGCAACACACCAACTTCTGTGAACAAGCAACCAAATTTATTAAACACAGTACCGTACAGGCTTTCTGGAGGAATCTTTAACACACCTCTCAGAGCTTATGGGGTCGTGGCAAAAAGCTCTCTGAATAAAGGAAATGGTTAGAGTTTATTAAAGCTTATACAAGTAAGGTGACCCCCTCTGAACCCACTCCCCCCTCACAGACATGCGAAGTTGTTTCAAAGTGAGGAACCCAACAAAGAAAACACATCCCCTTTATACAGATCAGTTGCAATGCTTACAGATGCTCCGGTCACTCCTCCACAGTCATGCCACTCAAGACAACCCCAGTTACTGACAGTCATATGTAACCCCAGGGTACAACAGCGGGATGTACAACTCCTCGGAGATAATGTACATGCTAATGCCCTAAGCCCAGGGAATTGTTATGCAGATGATTTTCTGACTCAGTGCTTTCTCCAAGACAATACAGGTGTGACATACCTCTGGCCAGAAAACATTTCTGAATGGAAGAGATTGAATTGATAGGTAAACTTGACAATAGCAGGGGAGTAATGTCAAAATGAAATGTAAATTACAATGGATAGACATCCGCATTCTTTCATGGCTTTCATCCCCACCCAAAGACAGTGCAGTTTAACCTTTAATATTACATTAATGTCCAGAGAGATAGTCCTATTTAATCTTTTAACATTACAGTGGTTCTAGTTTTGGAAAATACTAACTCTTTAATATGCAGTATATAGGCTGTATTTCATTTGAATTCTTGAGTCGAGTGGGCACAGATGGAATCATGGATTGCTATTCCAAAAACACAAGTACGTGTAAGTCAGTAGTTCTAACTATCTTCCCCTTTCTGATTGCTGGAAAATGCTGCCTCATACATATATATGCAACAAGTTCAAAGTGCTCTCAGTAACACAGAAATTCTCTGTTTGTAATTTCCCTCCCCCATCATGTTTATGCTGCCAGCCAATTTAGAGATAATCAGCCAATGGGACTTGTAGAAACCCAATGACAAGCAAGATTATCAGACCTTCTTGCTCAGGGTCATTTGTTGCTTGATCAGTAAAAGACAATTGCGTATGTCGATTGAACATTTCAATTTCAGTAAAGGTGTCACTCCATGCCTAAATCATAAATTGTAATGTTGTGTCAGTGAATTAAAACTGCAGTTGCACTGATTGTGGTCCCTTTAAGACTGTTGCTGGGAGATTCAAGATGGAGATTCAAGACCCAGCAAGTCTGAGTCTGTAGTGCTCTGCCTAAGACTTGGGAAAAGTAGGGCACCCGCCTTCATCACACCTTTTAATTCATTTAAAATAGGTTTTCCCCAGCATACTTAGTCATTTTGCATCAAACTTGAACAGTTTTCTGTTATTCTTAAAATGACTAAGGGCAAAAATTCCTGAAGTTCGCAACAGGCAGGGACCCCTCCCCCACCCTCTCCAGCAGCAGCAGAGACATCCACGGCCACCTCGGGGGACTTACCTGCAGAGGTGAGCCTGATCTCCATGATCAACAAGCTGCAGGAGAGGATCGACGCCTTCATCGAAGAATCCAGGACCAGGTGGGAGTCGTTGTTGGTCGTGCTGCAGAAGCACGACTGAGAAATTGAAAAACTCAAACAACGCGTTGGAGGGGTGGAGCAAAAGGCTGCAACCTCTGAAAAGCTACTGCCAAGTCGGCTGTTGGCCGGGTCTGGGCTCTCAAGCAGCGTGTCCGGACCTTGGAAGAGCACATCAATGACATCAAAAAATATTTGGTTGCTGGGCCTTCCTGAACAGGAAGAGGAAGGCCAGCTTGCAAGTTTTTTGGAGCAACGGATCCCTCAAATATTAAAGTTGGAATCCGGATCAGGCCAGGTGCGGGTAGAGTGGGCCCACCGGGTTGCTATACACAGGCCCGGGCCGGACCAGCACCCCTGCCCGGTTCTGTTCTGGCTCCAATGCTATAAAGAGAAACAGATGCTCCTGGAAGCCTCCAGAGTCGTGGGGAAGGATCCCCAGGCCATGATGTACAAGGGTTCCAGGATTATGTTATTCCAAGACTTTTCTCCAGCTGTGGTCCGCAAGAGGAGGGCATTTGATGAGGCGAAGAAGTGCCTAAGAGACTTAAATATCCAATATTCCTTGCGTTACCCAGCAATGCTGCGCTTCAGCCACGAAGGATCCGTATACAACTTTGGATCACTGGAAAAGGCTAAAGACTTTTTGGACTCTCTTAAATAGACTGTAAGATTCAAACCATATGGATAATGATTTTGCTTTGTGCCTCCCCCGGTTTACCCCTTCTTTCCTTCTTCATCTCTTTTTTTGTTCATTACTTTCTCCAGGGGGCAGGGAGGGGGCCTTATTTGTTATTTACTATGTGATTTTTTTTAACAGGCCGGGCTTATTTGATTTATGTGGGAGAGGGGTTTGTTTTATCCTACCTTTGTTTTTAGAGCGGGGTTCTCTTCTTCTGTCATCTTACTTAGTTTTCTGACAATTGTTAGGATTGTAACTTTGTAGTTTTATCTATTTATATTTTGTATTATGCTTGCTAAACGCACCTCGGTGTTATTGTCAGGGGGGGTGGGGGTCAATCACTTTTAACTTTGGTTTTAAAGAACACTTGAATTTGTCTACTCCATTTTGTAATGACTGGGTCGAGGGCGGGGCACTAGTTAGGAGAGGTTATGGTGGGGTTATTGATAGGTAGTTACGACCCCTGGGAGCAAGGGGGAAAATCTCCTTTCAAATGTGTTTTGTATTTTTTTTACTTAGGAATAATTTTTAATTGTATTGGTGTAAATCTCTTAAAGAATCTTTGCTTTTGTGAATTTTCCATGGTCTTTTGGGTGGTGTTCTTCCTCCTGGGGGATCTCGGGCTTGCCTGGACGATCATGGCTAGTTATTCGCTTAGGTGGTGCACCTGGAATGTCAAGGGGAGTAATTCACCAATCAAAAGGAAGAAGATACTATCAATCCTTAAAAAAGAAAGGGTTGATATAGCTCTTTTACAGGAGACACATCTACTTGACAAAGAGCACTTAAAATTACAACAGGGTGGATATGACCAGGCCTTTTTCTCATCTTTTAGTTCAAAATGTAGGGGAGTAGTCATTCTCATTCAGAAAAATCTTCCTTTTAAAGTCTTAAGCCAGATAAAAGAATAATCTGGATGGTATATACTGATCTAAGCCCTAATAAATGGAGAGGAGTATGGGATTTTGAATCTTTATTGCCCCCCGGCACTCCTTCAAATTTGTAACAGAAGCATTCTCCAAGTTGATGGCTTTTGGGGCCCGCCATACAATTATAGGAGGAGATTTTAATTGTATTATGGACTCAGAGACAGATAGGATACCCAAGAGTACTATGGGTATATCTCGTAGATCCAGACAATTGGCGGATCTGAGTAAGGAGCTAGGGCTAATAGATGTGTTGAGGTGTCTTCACCCTCAGGGCAGAGACTTTACTTTCTACTCTAACCCACACAAGTTTCATACTAGAATTGATATGATTTTTGCTCCCTCGACCCTTTTGAACTCCATATTGTCCTGCAAAATAGGTAACATAGCAATCTCTGATCATGGAAGTAAAGACTAGGGACAATGGGACAGGCCCCCGACATTGATGTATGGATTCCTTTTTAATAAAGGATAGCAAATTTATAAAATATTTTTCTCAAAAATTCAAAACCTTTTTGGAAATTAATTCAGGTACGGTCAAGTAACCTGTCAATGATGTGGGAGACCATTAAGGCTTATGCGCGAGGTTTGATCATCTCATATTCTGTGACCCAGAAAAGACAAAAGGGAGAACAACAGTGCCTACTCGAGGCACCCTTGAAGGCAGCTGAGACAGCGTATGTTGATAGGCCCTCTATTACTAAGCTACAAAGGATCACAGCCCTTAGGACAGCCTTGAATACAGCACTTACACTAACAGCAAAGAGGGAAATATTATTTGCAAATCAAAGACTATATAAATATGGCGACAAGCCTGGCAGATACCTAGCATATCTTGCTAGGGAAAAAAAGGCTCCTCAAGCAATCATGTCCATTAGGGAAAGTGCTGGTACTCTGACTTGTGATCATAAAAGGATCAATACAGCCTTTAGAAAGTTCTATTTTGTATAAATCGCAGGACTGTGAGGATAGAACTAAGAAGATGGAGCAGGTGTCGATCCTGAATGCTCCCCTGGTAACCCAGGAAGTACTCAACGCAATTAGACAGCTTCAGAGTGGCAAAGCTCCTGGACCAGATGGATTCCAGGTTGAATTTTATAAAGAATTCATAGGGGAACTGGCTGGTCCACTTATAGACATGTGTAATTACTCACATAGTCAGGGCTGCCTCCCGCCTTCGTTGAGAGAAGCAAATATTTCTCTCATTCTTAAAAAAGGAAATGCCCCAGAAGATTGCTCATCATATAGACCAATATCCTTGCTAAATGTAGATTTTAAAATCCTTTCTAAAATGTTAGCATTAAGATTGGAGAGGGTCTTACCATATATCATAAAAGAAGATCAGATGGGGTTTATCAAGAGCTGTAGATCATCTAACAACATTAGAAGGGTCTTAAATATGATACAAGCCTGTCAACAGGAAAAATTACCGGGGATAGTTGTCTCCTTGGATGCAGAAAAAGCATTTGACCGGGTTGAATGTTCATATCTTTTTTACACACTGGAAAGGTTTGGTGTTGGAGAGGTATTTTCTAAATGGGTCTCAATATTATACAATGACCCCAAAGCAGCCGTGATTACCAATGGTTTAGGTTCAGAAAGCTTCAGTGTGGGTAGGGTCTGTTGTCAGGGATGTCCTCTCTCACCGTTATTATTCACCCTAATAATTGAACCACTAGCGGAAGCTATGCGAACCGACTCTAACATAGTGGCTCCGAGGGTTCAGGTAAACATCTCTATGCAGATGATGTCCTCCTGTTCTTAAGTAATCCTCTGATATCCGTACCCCGCTTAATTCAAGTAATTAATCTATTTAGTATGTTCTCAGGCTACAAAATCAATTTTACGAAATCGGAGGCCATGCCGTTGGGTGGTCTCGCCAGTATATCCAGTTTATCGGACGGAGCTTGTTTTCCCTTTCGGTGGTCACTGGAGGGTTTTCTATATTTAGGTATTTTTATCACCCCAGTATTTGGTCAGCTGTATAAAGCCAATTTTGTACACCTACTAGAGAAAATAAGGCAGGACCTTCAACGTTGCGGAGATCTCCCAGTATCCTGATTAGGTAGAGTAGCTCTAGTTAAACTGAATTTTCTGCCTCGTCTCTTATATCCAATGAGAATGCTCCCTTTGATGTTGCCGAGACTGATGTTACATAAACTACACGGCTAGCTTAGTTCCTTTATTTGGAATCATAGACATCCCCTTATCAAATTAGAGAAGCTGCAGCTTCCACAAGCAGGGGGAGGTTTGGATTTTCCAGACTTTAGGAGGTATCAGTTGAGCTCTCTATTAGGCTATGTAGTTGATTGGGTCTCTTGTGACCCACAATCAATTTGGTTTGACATCGAGACCTCCCAAGCAAAATGACCCTCATCAATCTTTTATTTTTAGATAAGATGAGAGCTATTATGGACTATTGTAAAAACCCTATTGTATTAAATACAATTAAAGCCTGGAGGAAAATGTGGCAAGATGAGGGTAATTTACAAAAAACCTCTCCTTATACTCCTATAGTGGGAGCATGGGGTTTTCAGAGGGCTGACAGATGCAACACTTAAAACCTGGAGGTCCAGAGGTGTCTCTTGCATAGGGGACCTGTTCGATGGGGAGGTTATGATGTCTTTTGAGCAACTGCACCAGAAGTTCAGACTGCCTAATGGAGACCTTTTTCAGTATTTCCAAATACGAGATTATATACAGAAGACCACATTATCAGACAATCCCTACAAATCGGATAGGGAGAGAAGAGTGCTATGGCCAATGGGTCCACCCTCGGTCAGTACTCTTTATTACTCATTACATAACGAGGTATCGAAAGACATGGAATGACTGTTTAGAACATGGAACCAGGAATTGGGGTTAGAAATCCCTTCAGAAATGTGGGAGGATATCTGGGAAAATGCCAGAAAGATCTCTATTTGTAATAGAACTCAAGCTATTCAATTAAAGATACTCCATGGGGCTCATATAGCACCGGAACAACTGGCAACATTTAGAGTAAGAACATCCCCAGTGTGTCCGAAATGTAAAATAGAAGTGACCACTCTCACGCACTGTTTATGGACATGTCACAAGATCCGCAAATATTGGGACAGAGTAACGAATGCTCTGACAGAAATCCTGGGAACAGAGATTTGATTGGATCCAGTGTCTCTTCTCCTGGGCTTTTCAAATCTGCCCTCCCTGGATTTGCATGGGAGGAAACTATTCTCCGTTCTCTCTTTCTGTGCAAGGAAAAATATCCTCGTCCATTGGGTAGCTGAGGGCCCTCCAGGACTTTCGAACTGGCACAGGTTAATCATAGAATATATACCCCTTGACTTCCTTTAGATTAATAGCCCATTCAGGAAACTCAGGTTCTGTGATGTCCACCTGAATGGTGTCATTACAGTCACCACAGCTGCTAGCTTATTGGTTGGGGAACACTTTAGTAAATCAGGTTTTTCAGTTAGTTAAAGTTTGAAGTAGCAAAAGATTTTATCTTAAACATTTGGTTGCTAAATTTCTACTCCAGATTACTTTGATAGGATAAAATTGTAATCTAAGTGTTTTGTGTGTTATTTTTAGTTTACTTTTGCAAAAATCTTCTCCAAAATTAATTCAGCTTTCATGAACATATTTGGCATGAACAGTTGGTTTGTGTAGCAGGGAAAACGATTGGTAGGGAATTTGACACTGTGAAATGTTGATACAAATTGTAAATGTGGAGTACAGTGTGTTGTAGACACAACTTGGCAGGATAACGTAGTGTTCTGTTCCAGGTACTTAAAACATGTAGCTGAGCAGTTATTAGCTACCTGGGGAGTGGTTGATGTACTAAAGGTCAGTTGCAGATGAAATGGGGTACTAAGGGCATCCAAAGTTATATTGAGTACAGTAGATATTTTCTTATTGATTTTGTAATGCAATTTACAGGTCACTTGAATAATTTAATTTGTCTAATGGATATATTGTATATCTACAGTATTTACATTTCCAATTATACCTACTAAGACTTTTTAAAATTTAGGCACTATTATATTAATTTTCTTGCCACTGTTATTCAGTCACCAGGAAACCACAAAAGTGTATTCTGTTTGCTTTTGCAATATAAAATTAAAGTGAAGTTGTAAAAGTAAATTATTTGCAAAATACTGCAGCTTCAGAGAATTAAACTGCTGGGAATAAAATAATGAATGGAGTTTGTCACAGGTGCACATGGGAAATATGACTTTCCAAATGACTTCCACTCTCCCAAGTTGAGTCATTGCCCTGTTTGAATTGTGGCAATGCTATGGCTTTAAGAGGTGTATTTTGACCTAGTTTCTTCCAGGAAGGAAGGTTGAGACAGACGCGCCTATAGCTCAACTCACTGCCAACAAAGTAAACAGTTTGTGAGGCCTTGGGGTTTTCTCTTGAAAGTTTTCACCCTGGATTGGAGAATTGTATATGAGACAATCTATTTTACTGAATTTGCCTTTGCCGAGGGTGGATTTATAGAATGTTAATATATTGAAATAGTTATTGTTTAGTAGTTAAATATCATATAATTCTGTTTCCAAATGGAGTTAAGCTAATCTAATTTCTTCTTTCTTTTGTTGTATTTTAACTATAATGTATGAATAAAAAGGTTGGTAGTTTGACCATTTGAAGTGCATCCAGAACGCAGCGTCTGGCACTTGGCTTTAAAATAAAGAAAACGTTAGGGTCTAGGCTATCCTCCTAATATATTTTCGGGGGTTTAGTCTGGTCCATAAGAAAATGCATTGTCATTCTTGTCCATAAACAGCTATAATTCAGTTTGAAGCAGCTTAATTCAAAGATGTGAGTATTTCTTTAGTTTCTGTTTCAGCCTAAGCTGGTCTGATCTTGTTTTGACAGCCTAACTACATTTGTGTTGAATAATTGACCTCAAAATTGGAAAGAGAAGGAGTCTAGACATGTCTGAATAGCTGTAATTCTCAGGCTTTGTTGGGGATTAAAGAGTGCTTGGAAACAGGTAATTCAAGACAGTGGTATTATGAGGTAGGATTGAATTTGCAAAGGAGAATTTTCTTCAGGCCAAATATTAATTTGTGTACTTAAACAATTATTTGAACAATATAAAGATATAGTTTTTAGTGATCTAGAAACAAAAATGAGATGTTATATTATCCTCATTCATTAATTGAATTCTCAATAAATCTATTGCATTTTATTCTAAATGTTAAATATTAATCTGCATTTCTGAATATATAAAAATGTGAGATAATGTGCATTTGTGACTGTTAAAAGTGTGGGATGACATAAATCTAAATATTGAAATATCTTTACGTTTCATGCTATTTCTGACATGTCTAAAAAGCTTCTGACACATACAAGTTGTCCTTATATATCTGTATAAATCCTAGTGATTGTTGGCTTACTAAAGATTCCCAGTGACAACATTAAACTTTATGATATTGTTTCAGTGTCATGAGGGTATCTTTTGTGATTATAGTTCATGCTGTTCAATTTAAAGCAAATATTTTAGTCAAATCTAAGCAATATCAGAACAAGATCACAAAAGAAGTTTAGTGACATGAAATTAACAAACAGAATCATTCAACACATAAGGAGTCCTCCATGCCTTTTCCAGCTCTTTGAAATTGTTAGCCAATTTATCCCAAAAAGCAGTGTTTTTTCTCTCACAATCCTGCACATTTGTCTTCTTCTAGTACATGTCCAATTGCTTTTTAAAATTTTTTTATGAATTTGCTTCAAGTTTCCATTTGGATAATGTTCTTCATTTAAACTATCTTTGACATGGAAAGGTTCTCCTCATTTCCTCCTAGTCACTTTGACAATTATTTTAAATCTGTGTTCTCTGATAGTCCTTAGACCTTCCTGGAACAGTTCTGGGTATATAATTAGGACTTCAATCAGGCCGTCATTTTCTAATCAAAAAATGTTGGGCCAATCTGGATGAATCTCTTGCAATCAATTTTGCCCCATTGAGCTTGGGCCTGATCTTTCTACTGCAATCCTGATAACCAAACTAACTGTCTATCATAACAGACCAGAACAGAGGTAGTAGATGGAAATGTGTTGCTGGAGAAGCGCAGCAGGTCAGGCAGCATCTAGGGAACAGGAGAATCGACGTTTCGGGCATTAGCCCTTCTTCAGGGCCTATTCCTGAAGAAGGGCTAATGCCCGAAACGTCGATTCTCCTGTTCCCTAGATGCTGCCTGACATGCTGCGCTTCTCCAGCAACACATTTCCATCTCTGATCTCCAGCATCTGCAGACCTCATTTTCTCTTCAGAACAGAGGTAGTACCCTTAATCTGCAAAGGTTCCCTGGTATTGATTCTCAGTCTAGCTGAAGCCTTGCACAAATGTAAGGGCCGGAGTCCAGAGTAAAATTTAGTAAAAAGTGGTACTGTGAGCATTGATACGGCCACACCTGGACACTTCCCCTGGATACCAGCCTACGAGTTAACTTACTCCATTGAAGTCCACTAGGTCTCTGTTGCTATCCTCAATCTGTAAATCGACAACAATTACAAAGTCTTAACTGGCAGGATTCTAAAGAAAATTGTAATTGTTTGGCCGAGACTCGGCTTTGTTTTTGGGTTTTACTGTGAGCAGACCTAGAATTACTCTTATCAGAATGTTTCCAGAGTGAGGCTATGCAATTGCCTACACACAAGTAATGTTCCCAAGGCCAGGCGGACTGGTGAGGGTGGCCGCTCCTATTGGAATACCTTGCAATTCACATGCTTCATTTGCCGCATTTTTCAATGATAAAGCCAGTTGCAGTGCCAGTTTGAAGTCCAGTTGAGCTTCAACCAGAAGGCATTTTTGCATAGTCACATCATTTAAGCCTGCATACTTGACAGTCTCCAACAGTCTCATTAAAGGTTAAATCAAAGTCACAAACTCTTCCAATCCTCTAAACTTAGTCAAAACCCCCCATATTGATTCCCCTAGTTCTGAATTGCCAAGTAAAAACAATAGTGTCTCAGAATTAAAGGAGGTATCTGGTCATAATATTCCTTACCCACATCAATCAATTCTTGAAAGGTTTTAGTATCTGGTGCCTCAGGAAAAGTTAGGCTCCCAATGACAGAAAAACCTACAGCTCTACATTTTTCAAATGTCACAATATTGTTTGCTCAGAAAAACAACACATTCTTTCCACACACTGGGACCAATCCTTGATGCAGGATCGTATGAGTCAGACTTCCCAAAGAGAGGCATGATGTAAGATTCTGATTACCCCCAACTTCAAAATGATTGCTGCAAGTGGGTTTCTTCAGGATCTTCAACACCGAAATAACTCTTAAGAGGCCATCACCAATCACCCTTCATTTACAAATGCATTACCTTGGGCGATAGCAGTGCCTCTCACAGCATTCAAGTGGTCCAATATCCCTGACATTCACCCTTTTATGTCAGTCATGTCTCCCAGATTAACAGCCCCAGTCAGGGAACTCATATTCTATGCAGTCCAACTGACTGACCTCGCTAAAGTAACTACACCCAGCATCACATCTTCAGCCAATTTGATTGCATCTAACTATTGGTGACACTAAATACTGGAAAGGCTATGGGCCCTGAGAACATTGCACAATAGTACTGAGATTTGTCCTCCAGAACTTGCCTCATGCCTTGCCAAGCTCTTCCAGTACAGTGACAGTACGGCCTTCTACCTGGCAATGTGGAAAATTGCTGAGGTATACCTGTATACAAAATGCAGGTCAAATCCAACTCAGCCAACTATCATATCAATATTATACTCCTGATAATCAGTAATGTGATGGAAGGTATTATTAACAGTGTTATCAAGCAGCACCTGGTTAGCAATGACCTCCTCACTGTTGCCCAGTTTGGGTTCCACCAGAGCTCTTCATTACAGCATTGACTCAGACACAGACAAAAGACCTGAAATCCAAATGTGAGTGACAGTCCTTGACATCAATTTCACATTTCACTAAGTATGGAATCAAGTAGGAAAACTGTAATTAATGCGAATCAGAGGGCAAACGTTTTGCTGACGCATAGGAAGATGCTATGATTGTTGGAGGTCAGTCATCCCAGCTCCAGGACAGTTCTGCAAGTATTCCTCACAGTAGTGACCTCGGCCCAGCCATCATCAGCTGCTTCATCAATGGCCTTCCCTCCATCATAAGGTCAGAACTTGGGATGTTCACCAATAGTTACAGAATATTCGGCACCATTTACAACTCCTCAGAAACTGAAACATGTTTAAATGCAACAAGAACTGGACAATATCCAGCCCTGGACTGACAAGTTTAGATTAGATTACTTACAGTGTGGAAACAGGCCCTTCGGCCTAACAAGTCCACACCGCCCCGCCGAAGCGCAACCCACCCATACCCCTACATTTACGCCTTACCTAACACTACGGACAATTTAGCATGACCAATTCACCTGACCTGCACATCTTTGGACTGTGGGAGGAAACCGGTGCACCCGGAGGAAACCCACGCAAACACGGGGAGAACGTGCAAACTCCACACAGTCAGTCGCCTGAGGCGGGAACTGAACCCGGGTCTCCGGCGCTGTGAGGCAGCAGTGGTAACCACTGTGCCACCGTGCCGCCCACAAGTAAAATTTGCCCCACACAAATGCCAGACAAAGACCATCTAACTCTAACATTCAATGTTATTAGCATCACTGAATGCCCTACCATAAACATCCTTGAGGTTACCATTGACCAGAAACTCAATTGGATACATTCAGTGGCTACAAGAGCAGGTCAGAGGGTAGAAAAACACATCCTGGTTCCACAAAGCCTGTTCACCATTTACAAAGAAAAGTCAGGGGTACAATGGTATACTCCCCATTTGAATGTAGCTCCAACAATACTCAAGTTTCACAACATCCAGGGAAAGGCAGTTCATTGACTAGCATCCATTCCTTCCACCACCAATGCTCAGTAGCAACAGTGCTGACAACATACACTGCAGAAATTCACCAAAGATCCTTAAACAGCACCTTCCAAGCCCACGGCCACTTTCATCTAGAAGGACAAAAGCATAGGATCCATAGGAACACCACAATCTGCCAATTACCATCCTGACTTGGAAATATATATATCTGTTCCTTCATTGTTGCTAGATTTAAATCATGAAATTTCCTCTCTAAGGGCATTGTGTGTCTACCTACAGCACATGGACTGCAGCAATTGAAGATGACAGCTTGCCATCCCTTTCTCAAGGCCAACTAAGAATGGGTGATAAATGCTGGCCCACCAGCACATTCATATCACATGATTGAGTTTAAAAAAAGTAATGATATTGAATGTCTCAGCAAACTCAAGGGGTTGTTTAGAGTCATAGAGGCAAATAGATCCTTTGGCCCAACTCATCCGTGCCGACTGGAGTTCCTAAATTGAAATAATCCCGGATGTAGGTTTGCTCGCTGAGCTGGAAGGTTCATTTCTAGATGTTTCGTCACCCTACTAGGTAACATCTTCAGTGGGCCTCCAGGCAAAGCACTGCTGATAATTCCTGCTTTCTATTTATATGTTTGGGTTTCTTTGGGTTGGTGATGTCATTTCTTGTGGTGAAGTCATTTCCTGTTATTTTTCTCAAGGGGTGATAGATGGGGTCTAACTCAATGTGTTAGTTGATAAGAGTTCCGGTTGGAATGCCATGCTTCTAGGAATTCTCCTGTGTGTCTTTGTTTGGCTTGTTCTAGGATGGATGTGTTGTCCCACCCGAAGTGGTGTCCTTCCTTAACTGTATATACTAGTGAGAGAAGGTCATGTCATTTTGTGGCTAGTTAGTGTTCATGTATCCTGGTGGCTAGTTTTCTGTGTGTTTGTCCAATGCAGTGTTTGTTACAGTCCTTGCATGGTATTTTGTAAATGAGATTAATTTTGCTCATTGTCTGTATAGGGTCTTTCACGTTCATTAGCTGCTGTTTTAGTGTGTTGGTGGGTTTGTGGGCTGCCATGATGCAAAGGGGTCTGAATAGTCTGGCAGTCATTTCCGAGATGTCTTTGATGTAGGGGAGAGTGGTAGGGTTTCTAGATGTGCTTTGTCTGCTTGTTTGGGTTTGTTGCTGAGAAATCGACAGACAGTGTTCATTGGGTACCCATTCTTTTTGAATACACAGTATAGGTGAATTTCCTCTTCTCTGCGTAGTTCTTCTGTGCTGCAGTGTGTGTTGGGTCATTGAAATAATGTTCTGATGCAGCTTCATTTGTGGAAGCAGGGATGATTGCTTCTGTAGTTCAATATTTGACCGTATGTGTTGTTTTCCTGTAGACGCTGGTTTGAAATTCCCCATTAGCTGTTCACTCTACGTGACATCCAGGAATGGCAGTTTGTTGTTGATTTCCTCCTCTTTAGTGAATTTTATGCCAGTAAGGGTATTATTGATGGTCTTGAAAGTTTCCTCTAATTTGTTTTGTTTAGTGGTGACAAAGATGTCATCCACATAGCGGACCCAAAGTTTGTTCAACAACAAAACCTACAGACAAACCAATGGAACATCCGTGGGATCTGCGATATCAGGGTTCTGAGCAGTAATGCAGATACTCGAACGAACAGCTCTGCCAACCATCCAACCCAAACTTTGGGTCCGCTATGTGGATGACACCTTTGTTATCACTAAATGAAACAAATCAGAGGAAACCTTCAAAACCATCAATAATACCCTTACTGGCATAAAATTCACTAAAGAGGAAGAAAACAACAACAAACTGCCATTCCTAGATGTCACAGTAGAGTGAACAGCTAATGGGGAACTTCAAATCAGCATCTACAGGAAAACAACACATATGGACCAAATATTGAACTACAGAAGCAATCATCCCTGCTTCCACAAATGAAGCTGCATCAGAACATTATTTCAATGAGCCAACACTCACTGCAGCACAGAAGAACTACGCAGAGAAGAGGAAAATCACCTATATTGTGTATTCAAAAAGAATGGGTACTTAATGAACACAGTCTGCTGATTTCTCAGCAACACACCCAAACAAGCAGACAAACATGTCCAGAAACCCTAACCACTCTCCCCTACATCAAAGATATCTCGGAAATGACTGCCAGACTATTCAGACCCCTTTGCATCATGGTAGCCTACAAACCCACCAACACACTAAAACAGCAGCTAATGAATGTGAAAGACCCTATACAGACAATGAGCAAAACTAATCTCATTTACAAAATATCATGCAAGGACTGTAACAAACACTGCACAGGCAGAAAACTATCCACCAGGATACATGAACACCAACTAGCCACAAAACGAAATGACCCTCTCTCACTAGTATCCTTACATACAGATAAGGAAGGACAACATATTCATCCTAAGACACGCACGAGAATTCCTAGAAGATAACATTCCAACCAGATCTCTATCAACAAGCACATCGAGTTAGACCCCATCTACCACCCCCTGAGAAAAATAACAGGAAGTGACTTCACCACTGGAAATGACATCACCACAAGAAATAACATCACCAACCCAAAGAAATCCAAACATATAAATAGAAAGCAGGAATTATCAGCAGTGCTTTGCCTGGAGGCCCACTGAAGGTGTTACCTAGGAGGATGACGAAAAATCTGGAAATAAACCTTCCAGCTCAGCGAGCAAATCTACATCCAGAACCTCAACCTGAGCTATAAATCTTCTCAAGACCTGCTATAAACCAGTCCCATTTGCCTGCATTTGGCCTATATCCCTTCAAACCTTGTCTATCATGTACCTGTACAAATGTAAGCTAAATGTTGTAATTGTATCTTCCTCTACCACTTTCTCTGATAGCTTGTTGCATACATACATCACACACTGTGTGAAAATGTTACCCCTGAGGTTGCTTCTAAATCTTTCTCCTCACACCTTAAACTTGTGCCCTTTAGTTTTGGACTTCCCTATCCTGGGAAAAGACCTTGCCTCTTCACCTTATAAGGTCAGAGATATCAGGTCATGGCCATTTCTGACTGATCATATATCATAAATTTGCACCTTGCTATCAGCTGATTTGCAACTGCAGATCCACACACTAATGATGTTCACCCCAGACCCAAACTTTTCTTTCTCATTAACTTGTCTGATTACATGGTCCTTCATGATACATAGGAGAGTCATAAATGAGTGATATCCAAGCTTTTTGTTATCTGCTGAAAGTCTGTGCCTTTATGAATAACAATAATTTGGTGTAGATGTAATTTGTAAGAAAACAGAAGCTCATTCCCTCATTCCATGTTCCTTATCTCAGTATGCACTGACATAGTTAGGAGAAAAGCACTTGCCATATGCTTACTTACAAACTTTTGGAAAAGTCATATGTTTATACTTGGTATATTTTTCTCAGTTTCAACTTACTAAGGAAATTCTTACAGGTAATTGATCACACTGTTGATCTCAGTATGTCTTTGCTCACTCAATCTTGAGATAATCTCTAGAGAATCCTCAGCATTGCACTTTAGCTTACTCATGTTATATCATCTTTTTTCACAGATTTGCTATTCAAAAATCTCGTCCTTTATTCAACTAATTACATTGCCAAACAAATCTACTAAACAGTAAAAGAAATAACTTGCACATATGTCTAAGAGTTACCGTGTGTTGTCTGGGATAGGGCATTTCAGCTCTGAAGAGAGGCTTGATAATCTCAGGTTATTTTCTTTGGTGCAGAGAAGGTTGAGGGAGGACGTAGTAGATATGTATAAGATTGTGAGAGACATGAACAGGGTAAAAGAAAGCAGCTGTTTTCCTTAGTCAAAGGGTCAAGAACAAGGTAGCATAATTTTGAAGTGAAAAACAGGAGATTTACAGGGAAGCTTAGGAAAATTCTTTTCACCCAGAGAGTAGTAAAGCTCTGGAATGCACTGCCTGGGATGGCAGTTGAGGTAGGAAATCTCAATCTTTTAAAAGTACTTGGAGGAGCAGTTGAAATGTCACAATGGGCCAAGTGCTAGAAGGTGATTTGGCTTTGGCAGTCCAGACTTGATGGGCTGAAGGGCCATCTATCAAGACCTAGGAAATCCCGAAGTGCTCTATAACCAATTCAATACTTTTGAAGTGAAAACAAAATACTTGTGATGCTGGAATCCTTAAATAAAGATACAAAGTACTGGAATAGCACAGCACACATGAGTCATCAACCTTCAATATTAACTCTGTTTCTGTGGCAAGAAACAGAGTTAATATTGAACGTTGATGACTCATTTTTTAAAATTGTTTTATCAGTTACTCCAGCAGTCCTTATCAGAAGCATAGTATCTTAGAGCAGAGCACAAATCCATTCAATGTGCTAGTCCTATGTTGGCATTCTGAAGAACTTAGATCTACACTCATGCTTTTTCCCAAAACCCTGCACGATAGTTCTCTTCAAGTACATATCCAATTGTCTTTTAGAAGTTAAAGCCAGTCTGATATTACCTTTCCTTCAAAAAGTGTCCTTCAAATATTAATTTTTTAAAAACATTTCCCTCTCATTCTTTTGTCAATTATTTAAATTATCCCATTTACCAGTCAAATCACTTTTTCTCTACTTGCTTTATCAAAGCCCCTATAACTTTGGCTCCTCTCTAAAGTGAGCAATCCCAACTCCTTCAACATTTGTACATAGCTAAACTCCCTTATCTTGGTACCAGATCAATCACATGAGCCATGAATAGCTCGTCACGGTAGAAAGGGTTCTGAGAGGTAGCACTGATGATACATCATTGCAAATAGAAGCTCACATTCATTAATCGATTGCCACTTTATATCATCACCTATCTGGTTGATTAATTTTGTAACTGTAGCTACAAGAATCAAGGGCCACACTATGTTTAACCTATCTGAGGGAATGCTACACTTTTCCTGATATCCAGGATAGAATAAAATCTTGTCGCTTTTCAAGATTGACCATGATACAATCCCCTGACTCACTTGAAAGGACAGCCCTGACTGATGAGTGACCAAACCTGACTCATTTATGTTGTTATGACACAAGATAGACAGCCAAACCAAATCAGCCTTTCTACCTCTGTACTTGCAACACAGTAAAATTAACACCTTCAAAGACCCTCAGACTTGATCCAACTGTTTCTCAGTTCACAACTCCAAACCATAATTTGATTGAAGAATAAAAACAAAAATAATGAAAAATCAATGAGGACTCTAACATACTTTTACCCTCAAAGGATGAAACACCATTTTTAAAAAATACATTTAATGACAATATTAGCAACACTTTAACAACAAACAAAACACAAAACTCAGTATTAAAGCTTCGTCCCACCAGATTCTTAATCACTATTCAACTAGTTTGGTCATGTTCTTAAATTCACAACTGTGTACATTCAGGATTAGGCATCAGCAATTAGATTTTCCTTTCCAGAAATATCTACAATCTTTCTGTTAAACAGATCTAAACTCCATCTGAACAATCTTGGAGTCTTATTTTTAAGTTTATTAATGAAAACCAAGGTATTATGAGCAGGAAAACTGCAGTTTAAAATTGTTGAACATAAATTTAGAATGTTGAAGTGCTGCTAATATCACCAGTGCTTTGATAGTCAAGTACTATTTCTGATTTTGGTTCAATTTTTTCAAAAGTAAGCCACAAACTTCTCTATTTCAGCCTCGTCATCGTGTCAGAGAACTGTTCCGGTCCCGAAAACACTTCCATTCACTGTTAATTTAAATGATTTGTTAAAGTTAGGTACTATAATACAGGTTAATTTGTTAAAATTGCTTTTAGTCTTTCAAAAGCTGCCTGACATTCTGCAGACCATACTATCTTGGTTTGCTTTCTTCACAAATTAATCAAAGGTTATTGACCTAAGATTATGTAAAACATTTTGATAAAATATGCACATTGCAGAGAACTTCATGTGTATTGCTATCTTCTCAAAAAAAAACACATCCTTCTCTTCAAATTTTGGTAAGCCTGCACAACCCTAAATGTCTAGCAGTTTTGTTTTCCAAGTTTTCCCAAACCTTCAGTTTGATTTGCCTAAGCTGCATCATTTCTTATTTAAATTCTTGCTCTCTCTCTTTTTCCTCCCTTCTTTCTACTCCGTCTTTCTCTTTTTCCTCTTTTTTTTTCTTTCTGCTCTTTTTGAATTCCAGTTTTTTTAAGCTCTAATTCTCTCTGGAATTCCATTTTTTTTTCTTTTCCATTTGCCGGAACTGCAACTCAAGGTTCACTGATACCTCCAATGTACTGCCTGCATGAGCTGTCCTCTTTATTTTCATTAAACCTAACTGTTTCATTATTAAAGCAATAAGGTCTGCCTTCTTAGCTTGCTCTGACAAATTTATTTCCGGTCTGCTGGCTGACTCTGCTAGTTTCCTTTAGTCGTACACTACAACCATACAGGGAAACTTCTGACACTTTCAAAAAGCGTTTAACCATTTCCAGTGCCATCTTAAGACAGAATACAAACCTAGCATCTGGTTAACCACTCTAAACACCAACATCCAATTCTAAACCTACATTGTTGTGTTTCAAGATCCAGGATTTGCAGCCCCAATTATGTAATGACACAGAGACAGAGAGCAAACCAAATCAGTCTTTCTATCTTTGTATTTGCAACACAATAAAATTAAAACCCTCAAAGACCCTCAAAATGAACCCTTACGTTTCCTAACCATATTTTGAATAACCAATCCCAAACTCTGCAAATAGTTCCAGGCACTAGTTTGTATCTTAAACAAAAGACTTGGCAATTTATTGAAAGTACAATAACTTTAGCAGAGTAAAATGCTGTTTTCAGTCCTTTTCACACAAAAGAAATACAGAGAGCCAAACAAATGCAGTTGAGGATAAATAAAAGAAAATTACAAAACTGACCAGATTACTTATTGTTTTATTATGCATTGTTCCACAACATAGATGATGGTTTTTGCAGTTAATTTTTTGAAGATGTCAAATGGGATCATCTTTACAGGTCTCTGTCATAAAACTGTAAGTCCACGCCATTGACCAATCACTGCTAGCAAACATGATAAGCTGCCCTACTTTGTGTCTGTGTTAAGAAGCAAGGCAAAAGAGGGGTATGATGTAAGTTCTGAATGAGGCAGCAATGCATGTGAAGACAAGGCAAGGCAGAGATGCTGTGATTATCCATGTAGACAGAGAGTGAGTGAATGAGCACTAAGACAGAAAACTAAGAGCCCTGAGATGCACCTTGTTCCAGTGTATGAGATGGTGTCTGTCCCTATGCAGCATTGCAATGTAAGGTGTTGCCTTACATTGTCTAGTATTGAAGTGGTGAACTATATTCCAAGATTGTCAAAAATGTGTAATAATGATCTGGTGGGGCTATTGTGAAACCATTGCCAACTTGTATGGGCCAGAAGGGAGTTGGAATGCAGGTGGTCACTTTCCATGCAGTGTACCTTGAGATGTTGGGGACTGCTAGCCAAGATGAAGGCTGGGTCGAGTGGCAAGCTGGAACCACCAGGTTTCCTGCTCAAACTTTCAGGTCAGGAATTTTTGCTGTCTGTTTCTCTCCAAGATGTGGGGGAATAGCAAACTGTATATAAGTAGAGCGTGTTTAAGTGCTAATAAACTGTGAGTGCATGCAAAAACTGTAGTCCGCTTATCAGCAAGTTTCACATCTAAGTGTTGAAGATATAATTTTTCCAACTAACTTGCAATTGCCTTATCATTCAGGGACTGGAGAAATTCAGCCTGATGAGTTAAATGGTCTCCTTCTGCTTTTAATAATACTATGATTAAAAGACTTGTGGGCATATTGTTCTGATTGTTATGAAGGCTATTTTGCCACATAATCTTTTGATTACAGTTCAATAGTTATCTTTCTGTTACTCACAAAGGTCTGATTGAAAAGCTTTATTAATGGCACACAAATTATGCAAGTATCATTCTTTTTAAGCTGTTTGGAAAACTTTTTACAATTCACAGTTTGTTATAAATTGTATTTTAGCACATTGAAATTATTACCAAAAGGAACTGGAACAATATGTTGTAACTATTTACTCAAATTGAGATTTTGTTTCATCCAACGATCTAGTGCAGTAAATAAATGGCCCTGCTTCTTCTAAAATCCACTGCTGTCTCAATTTTAAAGGAATAATACATTTAAAGCAATTCAGCATTGTCCATCAACTCAGGTGACAGGCACCTTGTTATTACATGTCTATTTAAATTATGGCTCACTCAGTTTTGTCATTTTAATTGTATTTGATTGGATATTTCAATCTAGTTAGTAACATGTAATAGTGCAAATAGGTTAATATCAGCATCCTTTTAATCAAGAATCCTTAGATACTGAAAAAAAATCAGCCCAGCAGCAGCTTCTCAGAAGTCGAGTGAAACTATGTTTTATGCAGAGCTGATAGATTTCAAGATTTCATGCCTGCATGAGCTGTTAGGGTTATGTTTATCCTGTCATTGCACTCCCTGTTGAAATGCTATAGATAAAGTGGAATTGCTTATCTTAGGCACATTGAGATGATAAATATGCCAGCCACTTGAAGACTAATACAAGCACAGCCTTGTGGGTGGAATAAAAATGAGCCTTGCAATGCCTTGGCACATAATAGTGACTAACACAATTAGATTTTCCAGACATCTTGAATAGCTAATACCTGATTGTCTAGCCAATGCATCAGCCTTCTGGGGCTGCACATATTATAGTAGCACAGCCTAAATAAAACTAAAGAGATCCTCCCACTGCATCTCCATTTTCAGAGTAAATAAATATTTCTGTTTATTATATCTCTTGGTTATTTATTTGCATACAGTGAAATATCAAATATAACTGCATTTTCCCATGAGTTTCAGCTTTTGAAATTAGATAATTACTACAAAAACATATGAATGCTCATTTGATTGAGCAACCACATTTTTTGTTTGTGTGAGATGAATAACTTCATTTAAGCATGTTATTAGTTTGAGCATATTGTTGCTATGGTGTTCCTTTAATGTAGTGAAATGTATTCTCTTTTTGTACTTGTAATCATTTTGTTTTCCAATTCAAAATATCAGGTTTGATATTTATAATGTAAAGTCAAAGCACTGAATACTCCTAAATGCATTTTTAATTAAGAGCAAGCATTTAAAACATGTCTTTTTCATCCCTAAGCAAATTTGTTGGAGTGCTGCACGTTATTTTTTCTTTGCTGAATTCCATTTATTTGATCAACTGCTAAGAGTTAATGTTGTTTTCTTGATATAATCTGTTGGCAAAAATTGCTTTTTAAATTAAGCTACATAGTATGATTGGATGATGCACCAGGTTAGCACGCTGTCTTTTGACCTCAGGGTCTGAAACCAAGTGCATCTCAGATTAAATGTTTTCCCTATATTGCAGGCACAAAAGATCTTAATTTAGTTATTTCGGTTTGAGACACTAAAAATGGGACTATATCAAGTATTGTTTTAATAGATTTGTGTTTGAACAGTTTTAAGATGCTAATTTTGATCATGCTCATAAGTGAGTTTAGTTGAAGGTAGCTTGACTTATCACTCAATTTTTTAAAAATAAAGCTTACATTTCCCTCATCATTTCATCAAACTATATCTTGAAGTCAAAGCATTTTTATACAACTGGGAGACTTTTTCAGTTGTTGACTTTTTGCATGAAGAAATGCTTAATACCTGTTCTGAATGCTAATTTCAAACATTGTGCCTTGTGTTCTGGTTTGCATTAAAGCAATGTAATACTTTTAATTTCGGCCATGGAATACAAGCCATTTTTATTGCCACTAAAAGAAAAAATGATCACCTTGAGCAATTATTTTGTATGTTCTCTTTCTGAAAGATATTATGAATCAGTCTAATAACTTTTACAGTGGTGTTTCTGCTGCCAACTTGCAAAAATACTGGATTTATTGGGCGGAATTCCCTGCCCTCTCATATAGTATGCTTGGGATGAGAAGAACATTTAAATAAACAGGCTGGCAGTATGCACACAACCTTCCGAGTTCATTAGGGACCAAACAAGTGTATGCAGGCAAGGGAGAGCTGAGTTGTTAAATGCATACTTTGTCTTTAGCGAAGAGGTGGATTCTACAATGGCCATGGTGACAGAGAACAAAATTGTCTCTCAAAGGCTTCAAAGTGTTGGATACGCTATTGATATTTGAGTCAAAATGTGTGGTGCTGGAAAAGCACAGCTGATGAGACAGCTTCTGAGGAGCAGAAGAGTCGATGCTTCGAGCATTAGCTCTTCATCAGGAAAGTGCGGGAGGCCCAAGGGAGCTGAGAAATAAATGGCAGGGGGATGGGGCTGGGGGGAAGGTAGCTAGGAATGCAATAGGTAAATGAAGGTGGGGAGTGATAGTGATAGGTCAGAGCAGAGAGTGGAGTGGATAGGTAGGACACAAGATGGATAGGTAGGACTGTTCAAAAGGGTGGTGCCAAGTTGGAGGGTTGGCTCTGGGATAAGGTGGGGGGGAAGGGAGGTAAGGAAACTGGTGAAATCAACATTGATCCTGTGTAGTTGGAGGGTCGTAAAGCAGAAAATGAGATATTCTTCCTCCGGGAGACAAGTGGCTGGAATCTGACGGTGATAGAAGCCCAAGACTTGGCGGGAGTTGAAGTGTTCAGCCATAGATTGGTGGGGTTATTTAGTATGTTTGTCCCAGACATGTACTCTGAAATGTTCCTCATGTTGGCGTCTGTCTCCCCAATGTAGTGGAGACCACATTGGGAGCAACGGACACATTAGATAACGTATGTGGAGGTGCAGGAAAATCTCTGCCAGATGTGGATGGATTCTTTGGGGCCTTGAATGAAAGTGAAGGGAGAGGTGTGGGCACACCTCTTGCAGTGGCAAGAGAGCGTGCCGGGAGTGGAGGGTGGTTTGTTGGGGGGCATGGACCTAACAAGGGTGTCGCGGAGGGAATCGTCTCTGTGGAACACGGATAGGGGTGGTGATGGAAATATATCTGTGGTGGTGGGTCTTTTTGTAGGTGGTGGAGGATGATGCATTTTATCCGGAGATTGGTAGGGTAGAAAGAGAGGACCAGGAGGCTCTGCACTTATGGCGATTGGAGGGGTGAGGTTCAAGTGTGGAGGTGCAGGCAGTGGAGGAGATGTACTGGAGACCATCGTTGACCATGTGGGAGGGGGAATTGCTTCTTGAAGAAGGAGGCCATCTGGGATGTTCTATGGTGGAATAGGTCCTCCTGGGAGCAGATACGACGGAGGCAGAGGAATTTTGAACTTGATATTTGAACTTGACAAGGCATTCTGACAGGATGAGATGCATCCAAGGTTATTGAATGAATTAAGACTGTAAATTGTACTTAGCGTAATATATTATTTTTCTTTTGGAGTGAGGCAGGGGTTACCAGTGAACTGGGGAATCACAAATATTATTACCTTACTCGAAAAAGGTTGTAAGGCTAAGCTGAGCAATAACAAACTAACCTGTAGTGATTGTGATGAGGTTTACCAGGTGGATCTCATAGGATATGAGTTCCCTAGTTTGGGTTGTTAATCTGGTCCTGTCAGGGAGCCTTGGCTGAGATATAAACAGGAGTGTTGGAAGGATTGTTCACTCTGAGAACTGGCTCTGAGAAAGTTGGATCAGTGTCATGGAGTCTCCATATGTAAATAAAGGGGGACTTGGTGACGGGATTCCGGCCTCTGTGCAGTTATTTCACAATCAGTTTAACTTCAGTTGGGAAACTTCTATAAAGAATCATTCAGCTGGTATTAGCAGTCACATGGAAAATGGTGAACATTTATAAACAGCCAGCATGAATCTATGATAATACCATTATCATCTAAATACTGCCCAATGTTTCGAGAGTTTCTGACTCAACCACCCTTTTCAGAAGTCCATAAAATGAAGGAGCAGCCCATTCAGCCTATCAAATATGCTCCTCCATTCAATGCAATCATAGCTAATCTGATAATCTCCAACTTCACGTTTTTTCCCTTTCACTATGACTCGTAAACCTTGATTACCTCATTGATTAAAAATCAATCTATCTCAGCCTTGAATATACTTAACAACCTAGCTGCGATACCTCTCTGTGGTAAAGAATTCCAATAATTCAATCTTCCAAGAGAAGAAATTCCTTGTCAGCTCAATCTTAAGTGTGTGACCCCTTGTTTTGAGATTGTGCCATCTGGTCGTAAACTTGCCCATAAAGAAAAATAACCATTCCACATCTACCCTGTTAAGTCCCCCAAGAATCACCATGAGGGACTCCTAGCCTCAAGGTGAAGCCCAACCTGGACTCACAGCCCCGCGTGGACTCCCGGCCTTGAGGTGAAGTCCAGCACGGATCCACGATGAAGCCCAGCATGGACTCATCTACTCCATCCACTTTTCTTTCTCTCTCTTTCTCTGCTTTAGTAATTATGAACTTTTAACATTTTTTTCAGTTTTCTAATTTATCTATTTAAGATTTTGTGCCTAGGCACCTTTGTACCTAAGATGCTGCCAGGAATGGTGACTTTATACACTTTTCACTGTACTCGTATATCTCTGTACTTGAGTTCATGTGACAATAAAACTAAATTTGAATTCTAATGTTTCAATAAGTTTGCCTATCACTCTTCTAAATTCCAGTGATTACAGGCTGAATCTACTCAATCTGTCCTCATAAGACAATCCCTCCACATATGATATCAAACCTTCTCTGGACTGCCAGTGGACCAAGGAATGGCAGATGTAGTTTAATTCAGATAAATGTTCAGATAAATGTGCATTTTAGTAAGCCAAACAAGACAGGACTTACACTGTTAACAGTAAGGGCCTGTCGAACAGAGAGACCTAGGGGTGCAGGTACGTAGTTCTTTGAAAGTCACATCACAAGTAGACAGGGCGGTGAAGGTGTTTGGCACGGTTGCCATCATTAATTAGAGCATTGAATATAGGAGTTGGGATGTCATGTTACAACTGTACAAGATATTGGTAAGACCACATTTGGAGAACTACATACAATTCTGGTTACCCTGTTATAGAAAGAATGTTATTAAATTGGAAAGTGTGCAAAAAAGACTTATAAGGATGTTACCGAGACTCGAATGTTTGAGTTATAAGGAGAGGCTGGATAGGTTGGGACTTCTTTCCCTGGAGTGTAGAAGGTTGGGGTGACTTTATAGAGGTTTATAAAATCACAAGGTGCATAGATAAGATGTATAGCAAAGTCTTTTCCCAGGGTACAGGAGTCCAAAACTAGAGGGCTTAGGTATAAGGTGAAAGGGGAAAGATTAGATTAGATTAGATTCCCTACAGTATGGAAACAGGCTTTTGGCCCAACCAATCCACACCAACCCTCCGAAGAGTAAAAAATTTAAAAAGGACCTGAGGGGCAACTTTTTCACAGAGATGGTGGTGCATACATGGAACGAGCTGCAAGAGGAACTGGTAGAGGCGATTATAATTACAACATTTAAAAGACATTTTGACAGCAATTTTTATAGATGTACCATAAAAAGTATCCTTTCTGGATGCATCACGGTGTGGTATGGCAACTGCTTTTATCAAGACCACAAGAAACTACAAAGAGGTGTGAGCACAGCCCAGTCCATCCTGCAAACTAGTCTTTTGTCCATTGACTCCATCTATGCTTCCCACTGCCTCAGGAAAGTAACCAACATAATTAAAGACCCCTGTGCTACAGTGGGTGGAATGGTGGCTCAGTGGTTAGCACTACTGCCTCACAGCACTAGGGACTCTTGTTCGATTCCACCCTTGGGTGACTATCTTTGTGGAGTTTGCATATTCTCTCTGTTTCTGTGTGGGTTTTCTCCCACCATCCAAAGATGTGCGAGTTAGGTAGATTGGCCATGCTCAATTGCCCATAGTGTCCAGGGATGTGTAGGCTAGGTAGATTAGCCATGGAAAAATGCAAAATTACAGGAATGTGGTAAGGGGGCAGGTCTGGGTGGGATACTCTTTGGAGGTGTTGGGATGGACTCGAAGAGCTGAGTGGTAGTTTCCCTTCTTCTTGTCCAGAGGATCTGAGTACAAATCCTACATGCTACAGAGGTATAACAAAGCATATTTCATTTCACATAACATGTCAAACATGATTGATTAAAAATAATTAGAAAGGAAGATTGGTAGTGGCAAACTACCCCACCCACAAGCCACCAGCGCCTGATACCCAGAATGCAAAAAGACAGTGCTCACCCTCATAAAGATTCAGTCTTCAGTCAGGCTTGCAAATCCATGCAGATAATGCCAAAGTCCAGAACGTAATTATTTTTATCTCTGAACCACAGATTTCATTAGTGCTTCCTGACACAAAATTGTCTCAGGCATGGGAGTTCACTGTTCCTTTCCTGTGACAAAATTGCTCAGTATTAAGTGGGCTGTCCATGCTTACATCATATATCTGTGCTGAGAATATATTTAATGGGTGCTACTCATAAGAAGTGCCACTTTGACACTTTTACAGTAAACCATTTCAGCCTGCTTTTTTTTCTGATGTGTAGTAGCACCATTTTGGCAGGTGAACCAAAAACCAGGATAAATAAAATGCAAATATCTAGTGCAATACTCTAATGTATATACTAGAAACAGGGGAAATCCGGGGCCACAAAAGCATTTTAGTTAAATATAAGATTGATTAATTTTGTCCAGTAATAGCTTTTAGGGTAAATGTGTCAGGTGAACTAGATAATGCAATAACCATTTGTGTATTAGCCTTTATCACCTCTGTTGCTCCTACTGAAACCATCCTTGTTTATGTCATTTCTTAGGGAACTAGCTGATTTGATAGCAAAGATTGCCTAGGAAGCTGAGTACAAGGAATCTGTGGATTGAGGGAGTCAAGGGACTGGATGATACCATTGCAATTTTGCAATTTATAGTTCCTGAGAACGTAATTTAATCAACTGAACAAAGAACACATCATTTTATATATTTAGAAAATCAATGGCAGTGGGTGTAAAACATGCAGTGTGAAAAATTATCATTGTTACGGAGTCTTCATTTTTCATCCCTGAATAATTTAAGGTAAAGCCGCCATAGTCCCATAGGAGAGAACTACGTTTAATCTGAGGGTTACCATGCCCCAAGTGAGGAACAAGTTTGAGAAGGTGAGATCTTCATGGTAACCTCAACCAGTGCAGGAATTGAACTCCAACTGTTTGCATCGCTACCCATCACAAACAAGTTGTCTAGCCAGCTGAGCTAATTGACCCGCAATACCCTAGGCACATCAAATTTAGTGACTCTGTGACATTGCATATTTTTATTGTTTAGTTTCATGAAATAATCATGTGAACTTAAGACATATTGATTTACTGGATTATTTGGGGTACATTCCTGATTATAGTTTAAGTAATCTTGTTGAATAATGTGAATAAACATTGCTCCATTAATATGTGACAATACTACAGTTTTTAAGAGGTATATTTTATTACGAAGAGAGGTTGAGACAGAGGCGATGAGTGGACTACTTCAAGCCAATAAAGTAAACAGCTTGTGAAGCCTTAGGGTTTTTCTTTTAAAAGTTTTAACAATGGAAGCAGCCTGAATGAGTGGGGTCAGGCTCCCACAGAACCAGGATTTTAGTCTTAGTTTTTGGTAGCTGTTGGGGCTGTGAAAGCTGCTCTCTCTGTCTTTGCCACAGCTAAAAGCGTAAGTTCTCTTCCTGCTGCTAGAATTTCATGTGAGGCAATCTATGTTACTGAATTTGCCTTTGCCAAGGGTGTGCTTATGGAATATAACAATATTAGAACAGTTAATGAGTGGTTCATTATTATGTTAAATATTTTGATAGTTGCAGTTAAGCCAAATTTTTTTTTAAATGTGTCTGTATTTTAACTATAGTGTTTGAATAAAGTGTGCTTTGTTTTAACCCTGAGAGTTTGACCAATCAAATTGAATCTGGAATGCAATATCTTTAAAGTAAGAAAACGTTAGGGTCTAGCCGATCTCCTTGACATGTTTTGAGGAGGTTTGCTCTGGTTCATAACAAATGCAAAACAGATTCAACATGTAAATGTAGTGGAAGAGTTAACTAAACTCCAATGTATGAAAAGTAAATAAATGAGAAACAAAGAAGCATTTTACATGCAGGCGAGCACTCCTAGCTAATTGGCAGTAAACATCATTATGACTCATGTATCTTTTGGTGATTCCTTGATTCTTTGAAAGAGAGTCAAAGCAACAAATTTGCATTGACACCTCCCCCTTTAGTGCTAAGGAAATTTATCAATTAGAGGGAAATAGGCTACGGAAAGCTGCGGAACAGAGGGATTTGGAGGTTTTCGCCCATGAATCACAGAAAACACACCTTGTCATCCAAATTCAGCAAATAATAGGGAAAAGAAATAAAATGTTTGCTTTATTTCAGAGGAAATGGAGTATAAAAGTACAGATGTTTTGCAATATTCAGACCACGGCTGGAATATTCTGAATAGTTTTTTTCCCTTATCTAAGGAAAGATATACGGGCATTGACAATTGTCCCTCATTGATTCCATGTATGAGGGACTGTGTAATGAGGAAAGGTTGAGTAGTTTGAACCTGTACTCATGGAAGAGAGAATGAGAGGTGACTTTATTGAAGCATACAGAACTTAACAGAATAGATGTGGAAAGTTTATTGGCCCTTGTATGAGAATCTAGGACAGAAGACAATAATCTCAGAACAAATGTCCATTTAAGACAGAGATGAGAATGAGTTCTTCTCTCAGAAAGTAGTAAATCTGTGGAATTCTTTACCATACAGCTCTATGGAGGTTGAGTTATTGAGTATGTTACTTATTAAGCATATGAGTTATTAAGTATATTGAGTTATCAAGGAAGGCAATGGCCTAGTGATATTATCGCTGGACTGTTAATCTGGGGACCTGGGTTCGAATCCTGCCATGGCAGATGAGAGAGTTTGAATTGAATAAAAATCTGGAATTAAGAGTCTAATGATGACCATGAATCAAATGCCAATTGTTGGAAAAACCCTTATGGTTCACTAATGTCCTTTAGGGAACGCAAGTGCTATCTTTACCTGGTCTGGTCTACATGTGATTCCAGACCTCAGCAATGTGGTTGACTCTTAACTATCCTCTGGGCAATTTGAGAATGGCAATAAATGCTCCTGATGAAGGTCTCTTGCCTGAAACATTGATTCTCCTGCTCCTCGGATGCTGCCTGATCTGCTGTGCTTTTCTTGACTCTGAACTCCTGCATCTGCAGTCCTCACTTTCTCCTAGGCAATAAATGCAGGCCGAGCCAGTGATACCCACATCCCATGAATGAATTAAAAAAATTCAAGTTTGTGATAGTGAGATTTTTTAATCAGTCACAAAATTGAGGTAAATGGGGAAAAGGCAAGAAAGCAGAGTTGAGGCTTATTAGATCAGCCATTGTCTCATTGAAGGGCAGAGCGTACTTAATGGGTTAATGGCCTACTTCTACATCACATGGTCTTATAAAAACTGGTGTAAACAAATCACAAAATTTGTGTAGTTTCCTTCAAAAATTGTTATTCTGTGGATCATTGTAATAGCTATGTTTTTGAAGTATTATGATGTACAACTGTTTGCTTTTTAATTATGGAGCTGAAGATGAAGGTTACGTAGAAATTAGATGGCCTCCAAAGCCTCATTAAACTGATTTTATGTTAGTGTTAAATATCCATGCTTTTCGATGTAGACTCTGTCCCTTAGTCTGCTTATTTTTGTTCGTGTGCCCAGCACGAAATTAAAACTTTTTAATGACCACTTACAGGTATTGAAGATGGGAAGTTCACTCTCAGGGCAGATTACTTCTAAACACTCAAAATTGTGCTAAGCTTGTTAAAGATTGAAGGCATTGTCTGTCTTTTAGTAAAAGAAGAAATACTGCTCGTCTCCTCATGCCCATCATGCACATTTAAAATTTTTGACAACTAGACTGCTAAATCTTAAACACTGGAAAATAGAATAGTGGCACTACACAATGTTTTATTTGAAAATATAAGAGCTTTGAATACACAGTTGTCCTAACTATGTTCATTTCAGAGTCAGACAAAATTATTCCCTTTCAGTAGAAATTGACAATAATGTTTGTTGCAAAAAAATGAAAGATAAAGCATAAGTTGTGCTTTTCAATATCAAGATTACAAGGCATGTAGCAAAAATCCACTGTAGTCAGGGTGTTGTCTCATCCGTCCGTTGGACTTTGCATACTCTCATGTACTGTTCTAGTTTCCTTTGTGGTGAGCTGGCTGAAGAACCCAGAAGTTGAAATGTCTAGTTCTTTTCCTGTATATTTAAATTTAGTAAACAACTAGCAGAAAAACTCCTTTGCCAAGCAGAAGAGGCAAGGCCAAATGCCGTATAAGCTGTTTCCACAGCATAAGAACATCCTGCCACACTGTGTGTTTCATCCATTCATTTCAGTTAATTTGTGGTCATCACAGTCTCTGCCACAGTGTTTAAGTCTAACACCTGAGTATTGCAATATCGACAGTGCATGCAGACATTGTGAACTTCGTACTGCCTCTGAAGTCTGCCTCATTCTACTAATGTAGCATGTTTAAGTGCAGCTGCATGTGTATTGCTGAAATCCACATCTTGATTATGCAGAATGATGAGGTGAATGTCACCAATGTGAAGGTAACACAGTCAAATGAATGGATTTGGGAAAAAGGTAGCTCTTTTTAAATCTTCTTTCATGATGTATTTTAAATTCAGTAGAAAATAATTTATTTAAATAAATATCAACTAAGTACAAACAGGAATTTATCAAACTTTAATGGACAAATAGGAAGGGTTTGGAGGGATATGGGCTGGGTGCTGGCAGGTGGGACTAGATTGGGTTGGGATATCTGGTCAGCATGGACAGGTTGGACGGAAGGGTCTGTAAAGATGCTGTACATCCCCATGACTCTATAATGCTGAATAATGTTGAAATGCTGTCAAAGAGGGTATTTTAAGGAATGACTGCTAATCAGAACTATCTGTATTTGTTTTAAGTATGATCTAGCCTAACAAGTTTAAGAAAATTAGTTTTATTTTGTTTGTCATTTCAGCTGAACAAGAATTTGTCAAGATAATTGTCATTGTTGTGGCAATGACAGTAATGGTGGTCGTGATCATTTGCTTGCTGAACCACTACAAGCATTTAACAAGGTCTTTCATAAACCGGCAAAGTCAGGCCAGGAGGCAAGAGGAAGCTTTACAGCCTGTAAGTTTCATATAGCACTTGTTAAAATTGAATCTAGATTTACAAAATAACATTGTAGGTGTGTATATAAAAATATATATAACATACTATTCCAAAGGAACTTTTAAATATATGCTATTTTTGTTTCTAAACTGCCTCATTCTACTGTAATTTAACACATTGCTAATTTTATGTAAACTTGACTTGTTCTCATATTAATGAATGTGCTAAAATTAAAATATCTTTCAACCCATATTGCTCCATTTTTGCTAAATGGATATCTGTTAAATTTCCACAGACAATTCTGAACATACATGTAATGAAAAAGCTATTAAATTTGAATAGACAGAAACGTTTAAAGATGAGGAGTTTCAAATTTTCTACCTAAAAGGTTCACAAAGCTTGTTAGGTTTGCTTAGAAACATCCATGATTAATACTTTATAAATATCATTGGTTCGTAACCTAAAGAAACCAAAGTGTTTAAAGAGTATAATTTACATAATTATTTTCTGAAGTGATTAAAGAGGAATTTAAGACCATTGGGAATATATATAATTTGCAATAGAAATGGATGTAGTTGTAAGATATTTTATCTTTCATAGAATTTGGGCAGTGGTGGAAAGACTAGGATTTGTTGCCAATTTTTCATTTGCTCTCGAAGATGGTAATAAGCGACAAGCTTTACAATTGGGCGGCAAAACTTATACCATCTTTTTTTTTAGAAAGGACGAAGAAGCTTTTTATCCTTTAGCAGTCTTTGTCAAGGCTGAAAGAACAGGGACTTAAGCAGTGTCAAGCAAATGAGGAGGAACAAAACTTATGTGTAGGTATAAGTCTTAAAAGATTGATCAAGCATTCAACATTCCCAGTTGCTAGTTACTGAAGTGAAGGTAGTGCTTGTGTTAAAAAAAAGTCTGTGTTCTACCCTATTCTACAGCACCATCCAGATAAATCCACATTCTGCAATGCTTTGAAGGAGGTCAGGAAAAATGTATGGCTGCAGCTGCCTAGTACTGTCACTGGTTGTGATATTTCCATGTGCACGTTAACAGCAGATGGTTTATAAGATCATAAGGTATATGAGCAGAATTAGACCTTTTGGCCCATTGAGTTTCCTCTGCCATTTGATCTTGATATGTTTCTCAACTCCATTCTCCTACATTTTGTATTCCTTGATCCCCTAACTAATCAAGAACCTATCTACCTCTGTCTTAAAGATAGTCAAAGACTTGGCCTTTACAGCCTTCTGCAGCAATGAATTCGACAGATTCATCACCCTCGAGCTAATGAAATTCCTCCTCATCTCAATTCTAAAAGGTTGTCTCTTCACTCTGAGGCTATGTTCTCAGGTTCTAGTCTTTTCTACTAGTGGAAACATCTTCTCCACACCCACCCTATCCAGGCCTGCCATTTTACTGTAAGTTTCAATGAGATTCCCCCCTCATCCTTATAAACTCCTTCAAGTACAGGTCCAGAGTTCTCAACTGCTCATCATGACAAGTTGTTTAACCCTGGGATCATTCTTGCAAACCTCCTCTGGACCTCCTCCTTTACCAACACATCCTTCTCTTGACAAGGGACCCAACATTTCTCACAATATTCCAAATGCGATTTGACTAGAGCCTTATACAGATTGAGCAGTACATCTCTGCTCTTGTATTCTAGCTCTCTTGAAATGAATACTAACATTGCATTTGCCTTACAAAGTGCCAACTGGACCTGCATGTTAAACTTAAGTGAATCCTAACTAGGACTCATAAGATTTCCAAAACCTTGCCCCATTTAATAAATAGTCTACACCACTATTCTTCCTAACAAAGTGCATAATGTCATACTTTCCCGCATTGTATTCCATCTGTCACTTTGTAGACTCTTCTAGCCTGTCCAAGTCCTTCTACAGTCTCCCTGCTTCCTCAACTCTACCTATCCCTCCACATATATTTGTGTCATCTGCAAACTCAGCAACAATGCTGTTAGTTCCCTCACGCAGATAGTTAATATATAACAGGAATAGTTATGGTCCAGTTCAGTGTATGACTGTTTGCTGGCTGTAAGCCAGTCAAGATAGTAATCCACAGCTAGAATTATAAAATTTTACAGCAAAAAAGGATATCGTTTGGCCCAAAGTTTCTGTGCCAGTTCTATGAAAGAGCTGTCCATTTTAATGCCACACTCAATATTTGACCTAACCTCTTTGATGTAGTTTTTCTTTGCAAATGCATGTCCAATTGCTTTTTGGAATCTTTCAGGTTGTAAATTCATGATCTTAACCACCATCTGTGGGAAATAATTTTTCCTCATTTTCCTGGCTGTATACCAATTATTATAAATTTCTGATCTCTGATTATGGTTACCAATGGATTTCCCTAATACGTTTGTTGCCAATTAGTTTGGATCTTTGGAAATGGTTATCAAACACGACCTTAGTGTTAGATCTCATATTTTCTAATGAAAGTCCAAATCCAGTGGTAGCTGTCAAGTAACTTTTATTACGATTTACAGCTTAACTTCTCAGTGCACAGTGCCCCTCCCCTCCCTCCACCACACACGCACTCTTTGGTTATCATTGGTCAATGGTGCCAAGTTATCCCTTTGTAGTTAGCTCTCTGGTACAGCATCTTATACAGTTCAAGCTTGTGTGAGCAATTTCAGTGTATTTCCAGTTAAGCTAATCATATCACTGGATGGATAGACTTGTGGTCCACCCCTGGAACTTCATAATGTTTTCCCAGACTCCCTTATCTTCTTGAGGCTTTTCATAATGGATACCATATTCAAGTAACATTTACTAGCTGCACCATGTTAACTGCCAATTAATTAGATACTTGCCTATGACTTCAGGACCTTTTAACTTCCTCATTTGAGGATATATAAAAGAATATTGATTTTTGATCAGTTCCAACAAAGTTATGTCGTTACACCTAATGTTAGAATTCTTTAGCTAACAAGTTGTGTCTTAATGTGTTCATTCAATCAACATTCCAATGCCTGCTGATCTCTGTATTCAGTCCTCTCTGTAGTGAACAGGGGCTGCTTTAAATGTCTGAGGCTGGTGTGAATCTTTTCTTTCAATGCTTTTAGTGACTTTTTTTATATATATGTATCTGTAACTACTTCAAAATCTATATAGAGTCATAAAGGTGTACAGCACAGCAACAGACCCTTTGGTCCAACTTGTCCATGCCGACCAGATATTCCAACCCAATCTAGTCCCACCTGCCAGCACCCGGCCCATATCCCTCCAAACTCTTCCTATTCATATACCCATCCAAATGCCTTTTAAATGTTGCAATTGTACTAGCCTCCACCACTTCCTCTGGCAGCTCATTCCATACACGTACCACCCTCTGCATGACAAAGTTGCCCTTAGGTCTCTTTTATATTTTTCCCCTCTCACCCTAAACCTATGTTCTCTAGGTCTTGTCTCCCCCACTACAGGGAAGAGAGTTTGTCTATTTATCCTATCCATGCCCCTCATGATTTTGTAAACCTCGATAAGGTCACCCTTCAGCCTCCGACGCTCCAGGGAAAACAGCCCCAGCCTATTCTACCTCTCCGTATAGCTCAAATCCTCCAACCCTGGCAAAATCCTTGTAAATCTTTTCTGAGCCCTTTCAAGTTTCATAACATCTTTCTGATAGGAAGGAGACCAGAATTGCATGCAATATTCCAACAGTGACACTAAAACCTACTCTTATATTGTAACAAATTGTTTTTCTTGAATTATTTAATCAACTAATTAGTGTGAAAACTTCTTCTTTATGTAAGCAACTGCAGCTGAACATTCTATCTCAATTCAGTTACCAGAATTATGCAGAGCTACTATTGTTCTACTTGTGAAGACTGCATTAAGCAAGTATTTTCCCAAGTACTATAACTATTGTCAGCCATGTTCTGCTGCATTCACCATGTGCAGTTGTCGGCCATTTTGTGCTGCTCTAACACTTCTTATATATGATTTGGAGATGCCGGTGTTGGATTGGGGTGTACAAAGTTAAAAATCACACAACACCAGGTTATAGTCCAACAGGTTTAATTGGAAGCACACTAGCTAGTGGGAGCTTGACTGTTACTCTGGTGTTGACTCCAGACCTTTCGACGGCTAAGCTAAAATAAAGAGGTTAATGAAACATTTTGTGTGGTCTGGAACTTTTTGAGTCAACAATCTGGTCCAACTGGGGAGACCTGGCTGACATAAAAGGGTTAATGTCAGGGATATTGCTGCCTCTAATATGCCTGACTCAATGAGGGGTAGTGCTGTTGTCAAAGGCTGTGCATTTCTAAATAAAGGGTTATTGGTGATGGGGTGTCAGTCTCTGAAGAGTTATTTCACTCTTCCTTTCACATCTTAATTTATAACCATTTTATATCTCTTTCTCTCTTTCACCAATATTAACAACCCCTTGGTCTTTTGCACTGAGCCTTTGGACAATCTGTCAATAGTATTAAATAAATTCCAACACTTTTCAGTTCTGAAGAAACATAGAAACATAGACAATAGGTACTGGAGTAGGCCATTCAGCCCTTCAAGCCTGCACTACCAGTCAATATGATCATGGCTGATGGCGCAATTTCAGTATCCGATAACTGCTTTCTCTCCAAACCCTTGATCCCTTTAGCTGCAAGGGCTACATCCAGCTTCTGCTTGAATAGATCTAATGAACTGCCCCCAACAGCTTCCTGTAATAGAGAATTTCACAGATTCCGAACTCTGAGTGAAAAAATTCTGCCTCATCTCAGTCCTGAACGGCCTATACCTTAGTTTTAGACTGTGACCCCTGGTTCTGGACTTCTCCGACATCAGGAATATTCTTCCCACATGGAGCCTGTCCAGTTGCACCTGGATTTAAAATGTTTCTAGGAGGCCCCACACCATCACCGCCCCCCCCCCCCACAAAACACACACACACTGTCTCTCTCTCTCTCTCTCTTTCTCTCTCTCTCTCTCTCACTCACTCACTCATAAATTCCAGGCAGTACAAGCCCAGTCAATCAAGTCTTTCTTCATATTTCACTCCTGCCATCCTGGGAATCAGTATGGTGAACCTTTGCTGGACCTCCTCAATAGCGAGAATATTCTTCCTCAGACTAGAAGACTGTACACAGGACTCAAGGTGTGGCCTCATCAAGGCCTTGTATAACTGCACCAAGACATCCCCACTCCTATGCTCAAATCCTCTTGCTGTGAAGGCAAGCATAACCATAGCTTGTTGCACCTCCCCTTTTCCTAAACTGCTACCATTCAGATAATAATCTGCCTTCCTGTTTTTGTGACCAAAGTGGATAGATAACCTCACATCTATCCACATCATATTGCACTTACCAAGTATTTGCCCACTGAGGCAGCCTGTCCAAGCCAGCCTGCAGCATCTTAGGCTCCTCCTCACAACGCTCACTGCCATTCAGCTCAGTGTCATCTGCAAATTTGGAGATATTGCATTCAATTCCTTTTCCAAATCATTAATATGTATAATGAATAGCTGGAGTCCCAGCACTGAACCCTGCAGTACCCTATTAAATGCAAGAATGCAGGAAAGGTTTGAAGGGATATGGGCCAGGAGCAGGCAAACGGAACTAGTTTAGTTTGGGATTATGTTCAGTAAGGACTGGTTGGACCTGTTTCACTGCTATATGACTCTGTGACTATATTATTCCCTCCTGACTGTATACCAATGTGTTGCCACCTCTGTTGGGTCCTCAATGGGATAGGACATATCCCTGCATATGACTACATCAGGCCGCTCTTGACTAGTCTGTGAGAAATTTGTCTCATTGACTACCTACCCCACCTTGAGGTGTCTCTCACATCCAATTTCTATCCTATCTTACCACACGCTGTTTCTGCAACAACTGTCCATTCAGTAGATATCCTTTATACCTGTACCGTCTTTACAAGACCATTGTGCACCCAAACGAGCACTGTCAGTCTAAGGCTGCCCTGCAGAGTTCCTGTCATTTACCTCAAACATGGTAGACTGGGGAAAGTCAGTACCCTTTGTGAACAATGTCCTAGAAGTCCTGCTGGATGGGATGATACCAACATGTGACTTCCTCCTTCACAAGAGCCAGCAAAGGAGACCATGATATCAGACCCTGCCACCCCCAGGTCGTCACCCAAGATGAAGCACCCTCTGTTGGCTGGAAAAATGCCTGTGGGAAGAAGATTTATTTCCTTCTCTATTCTACCAGGATAAATTTCACCATCTCCCACCAAGACTTAAGCTGTTGTTATTGCCTGCAACATCATCTCTACATATTCTTACCCATACCAATCCTCAACATGGCCTCTGCACTATGTACTCTCACTCAGGACACCTCCCCACCTGTGCCACCCACTTTCATTTCCCATAATACCTGCCCCTTTCTCTTGCTCTCTCTCTCTCTATTTATCTCTTTGTCATTCCAGGAGGAAAACAACCCACAACAGGGCAGGAAGAGTCAAGTCAGATGGTGTAGTGCCTGTCACTCAGTTCCTCACCCTGAGCTTCTGACTCTGACCAGCTGATGGAGGAGGTTATAAGAGATAATTACCAGTGTGGAACGGGTCTTTGATTTTGTTGGCAGCCTTTCTGTAGCAACAAAGGGTGCAAATGGAGTCCATGGATGGGAGGTTGGCTTTCATGATGGTCTAGGCTGTGCACACAACCTTCTGTAATTTCTTACGCTCCTGGCTATTATGCATCCGTACAGTATGCTTTCTGCGGTGCATGTTTAAAAGTTGATCAGGGTCCTTATGGACTACCCAAACTTCCTGACCACCTGAGGAGGAAGAGGCATTGTTCTGCGTTCTTGACCGTTGCATCTATGTGGGTAGTCCAGGACAGGTTGTTGGTTATTGTCACTCTTAGGAACTTGACACTTTCAACCCTCTTAATCTCCGCTCCATTGATTTGGTTGGGGGTGTGTTTTCTTCCTTTCTTTCTGAAGTCAATGATCAGTTCTTTAGTTCTGCTGACATTGAGAGAGAGGTTGTTATCATTGTACCACGTCGCTGTTTGATATTTGTCCTACCATGGTAGTGTCGTCAGTAAAGTTGTAGATGGCATTTCATTTGGAACTTGGCAACACAGTCATGGGTGTACAGGGAGTATAGTACAGGGCTGAGAATGGACCCTTGGGGAGCTCCAGTGTTGAGTGCTATCATAGAGGAGGTGCATTTGTCTATGGGTCAGGAAACTGAGGATCCAGTTGGCGGAGCTGAGACCTGGGTTTTGGAGTTTTGAGACTGGAGGGGATAATGGTGTTCAAATGGAGCAGGTGTTTGCCGTAGGTGTCCTTGTTGTCCAGGTATTCCTGGGATGAGTGGAGGGCTAGGTAAATGGTGTACGCTATGGACCTGTTATGTCAGGCTGTGGGACTACAGTTGATGTGGGCCATGACCAGCCTCTCGAAGCACTTCATGATTATGGAGGTCAGAGCCACCTGGCAGTAGTCACTAAGGCACATTTCACATGTTTTCTTATATTCTGGGATGATGATGGTCTTCTTGAAGCAGATGGGGGTTTTGGCTTGTAGGAAGGAGAGGTTGAAGATGTCAGTGAATGCCATTGCCAGCTGGTCCACACAGGATCAAAATGCATGATCGGGACTCTGTCCGGACCTATTGCTTTCCTTGTATTGATTCCCAGGAAGACTGATCTGCCATCTGCAGCCATGCCAGAGGGAACAGGTGCATCCGGGATTGTTGGGGCAGGTGACACCGGACCTCTGGCACTCTGCCTGAAGCGAACATCGAACGCATTGAGCGCGTCAGAGAGGGATGTCTCTTTGTCTGTAATCTTGCTCTGCTTCATTTTGTATCCCATTATGTTGTTTAGGCTTTGCCACAGGCCGTGGGAGTGTGTATGGTTGGTTTGGGCCTCTAACTTGGTCCGGTACTGCCTCTTGGCACCTCCAATGACTTTGCGAAGGTCGTATCTGGATTTTGCTGTATGGGTCTGGGTCATCCGACTTGAATGCTGCACACCTGGTTTTCAGTAGGGAGTGGATTTCCTGGTTCATATTTGGGGAATACCTGGATTGACTTCTTTGGCTTCCACGCATTTGTTAATGAAGTCCAGTCCAGGATTTCTGCTGAGTTCTTAAATCTGGTCCAGTCCACCAATTCCAAGCAGTTCCAAGGAGACGCTTTTCCACTGCCTCAGACTAGCATTGCATTTCTTTCTATGAAGGATTCTCCCATTTCAGCATCTGCTTATAAGCTGGGAGGAGGAACACAGCGTTTTGATCTGATTTTCTGAAGCATGGAAGGGAGCTGGAGAGGTAGGCATCTTTGGTTGTGTAGCAGTGGTCCAGAATATTTCATCTTCTAGGTGGGCAGGAGATGAGTTGGTGGTACTTTGGCAACACCCTCTTAAAGTTGGCTTGGTTGAGGTCACTGGCCGGCGCTGAATAAGGCCTTAGGGAATTTCATGTCCAGAATGTTTGTGATGGTGAAAATTTGTTCCAGGGTATTCTTTTCATCTACATGGGGTGGTTAGTAGACTGCTGTCAGGGTGGCAGAGGTGAACTTGCACAGCAGATAGTAGTTACGGCATTTTCCTATAAGACATTCTAGGTCCAGGGGCAGTGGCTCACCAGGGTCTCCACATCTGAACACCAGGAGGTGTTGATTAGGAAACGTACTCCTCTGCCCTTTGCCTTACCTGAGGATGCCGTGCAGTCCATGCACCCCTCAGCTTGCAAGTCACAGTCATTATGGCAAGAGTAAACTAAAACTCTGTGAAACCGTGTACACAGCAGTGTCTCAGATCTCCCTGGATGTTAAGTCCAGATCTGAGTTCATCCATTTTGTTTTCGATAACTTGGACATTTGCTGGGAGTATGCTAGAGAGCAGGGACTTGAAACTGCATTGTTTCAGTCTCACCGCAGGCCAGCACATTTTCCCCATTTCCCTGTAGTTTTCTTGCATCTGGATGGTCCCGGGGTTCCCTGTAGTTTTCTTGCATCTGGATGGTCCCGGGGTTGGCAGTGCGAGTCTGCTGTTTCAGGAGCTATGTCAATCGGTCGTGGTCGGGCTGGGCCTCCCCTGGGGTGGGACGCCATGAGGTCGGAGTTTGGGCCTGGGCTGGTCTGGTCTCCTCGGGGATGAGTTGCGGCAGTAGCATTTTCAGTCCTGGACAGTCCCAGCTGTCAGTGCTGCAAGTCTTCTGCTTCTAAAGGTGACTCCTGTCATTTAGCAACTCATCACTGCCTAGCAAGAATCTTTCCATGTTGCTTACGAAAAGCATAAAAGAAGGTACGAGTTAAACCTGACATTGAGATGGCATCCATAATAGTTGTATGCAGAAATAGGCTATTCAGCCCATTAAGTCTGCTCTACCTTTGACTGAGATCATGGTTGAATTGATAATCCTTGACTCCACTTTCCTGACTTTACTCAATAACACTTGATTTTCTTACTGAGTAAAACTTTGTCTATCTCAGCCATGAATAAAGCCCTCTGCGGTTTAAAAAAATTCACAGATTCATTACCCTCTGAGAGAAGAAATTCCTCCTCTTCTCCGCCTTAAATGTGCGTCACCTAATTTTTGAGATTATGCCTTCTGCTCCTAAACTCACACCTACCTTGTCAAGTCCCCAGTGTTTCAATCAGTAATGTTGCCTCTCAAATCAATTTCTTCCACATGTTGTATGTTACTCAGTACATTTATGATTACTGCTCATGTTTACATTGTTTTATTACATGTGACATGTACAACATACATTTTTACTCAGTTTTCAGCCGCTATGTTTAATGGCGTTAATGATGGTCTTTCCCAGTTCTGCCTTTGTGGCATCTTCCCCAAGCTTTAATGTATTTCAGAATGTAATCCTGAACTTTGAAATGTGGCATTCTGTACCACCTGGTCAAAGTAAATGCTGAAAGACCAAACACTTTTAGGAAGACCAAAGAGAGACTTTGACTAAGTTGATGAGCTTCCAGTTGATATTCATCTTGGTGTGTGTCATTGGTAACAATCCACAGAATTCAATTCTTAACTATCCACTGAAATGACTTAACAAACTACTACATGGATCAGTTGCGATGAAGCTGCTCCTTTAACAAGGTTAGCTGTCCTTGGGTTTTTTTTCAGAGAGGCCGTAAACAGCGAAAAGTTTGGGGTTAAAGGTTTTGGGGCCAATTTGATAATAGACAATAGATACTTGTCTCAGGCACAGGGCTTTCAAGTTTTAAAAAAGAACACTTGCACAATGAAAGGGGCATGGCCAGTTCTCCCAGCTCAGCTTTATTCTGGTTTGGTTTGTTTTTTAGCAGTAGTGTATGCAGCTGCTGGGCCCAAAGAAGCAGGTCCAGGCTGGTATTCTCTCTGAGTTCTATCCTGTAGGAACCTGTGTTTGATTTTACCTTTTGTGCAAAGGGGTGTATATGGAGATTGTTGCAAGCATTTGGAACAGCATCATTAAATTGGTCTAATCTGCTGGATTTTTGGATAGGTCAAGTTATTCTGTATTCTGTTCTCTTTTGTTTGTGTTTCATTCAGTAGTCATGTAAATTATGTTTTATTTAAAACTAATTGGTTTGACCAACAACATTTCTCCTGGAATATCCACATTACATCTGTTGAAAACAACTAGCAAAGTTAGGGTCTGGGCTACCTTGTTGAAATGTTTTGATCGGTTTAGCCTGTTCCAGGAATAAAGTCCTATTGCCAGCACTTTATCAGAAAGCACTAATGGAGAAATTTGAAAAATGTATGTAGTTGCACTGTTTTGGGGATTGAATGGGAAGAAGTATATGTAAAGAAAAAGGAATTCAATGTGAGCAGAAAACAATAGGACTGAATCATATGTTTTTGTTTTCTTGATTCTACTTACATCTTCCCGATGAGCAGCTGAAATTGTATCTAGTTAAATTGAGATTACTAATCTCTTTTTGTACATTCTTGATTTTTTTATCACTTAGTTACTGTGAAATTGTGTTTTGCAATAATTATTAATATTTGGCATATCAAATGAAAATTTACCATTAATCCATTTATTTATCACCTGATTATAAAGTGGAATTCATCATTTTTTTTGTAATAGGTAATGAGGAACAGGAGTGGACCATTCAGCTCATCAAGCCTGCCTGCCCCTCCAATCAATGCATTCATGGCTGAGCAAACAGTTCAATGCTATTTACCTGCCTCATCCCCATATTGTACGTCATTGGTAATCAGAAGCCTATCAATCTCTACCTTAAACATACATAAATATAAAGCTTCCTTTCTAGCAGAGTATTCCAAAAGGTTTCATAACCTAAGTGACATGATATTGGCATTGAGGCATTAGTCAAATTTTGAGTCATGTTGTGTCATCAATTTCTAAATTTTGAAGAACTGTGGAAAATAATTCTGCTCGAATATTAGTAACTATAGAAAGTGGTTTATGTGTTCCACACTGCATCTGTTAGGAAAGAATAAGATTCAGGTGTTAATTGCCATTATCTCCAATTCCTTTAAAGAAACTGGGCTTCACTTGGCATCTTTTTTTGATTTAAGCAAGACTTAGCATTGTACAATTGCAAGAAACAACATGCTGGAGAAACTCAGCATGTATAGCAGTATTTATGAAGGGAGAATCAGAGTTAACATTTCAAGTCTGGTATGACTCATCAGTTTGTTTGGCAGCAGTGAGAAAGCTGCAAGACCTGCTGTGTTTTCCCAGCAATTTCTGTTTTTGTTTCTGATGCTCAGCATCCTCAGCTCTTGTTTTTTTTAATTACTCCTCAGTTTTCTTCCTCACTATCAATCACATCCAATTTTTGTAACATCTGAAAATTTGCTAATCATACCCCAGCCAAGGGACTTAATGCTGAGATCTAGAAATGCTAAATCTTCCAGTCACAAAAACTGTTAACTGTTACCTTTTGGTCTCTGTGACGAAGCTATTTCTTGATTCAATTTGCCACTCTTGCTTGCATCCCATGTGCTTTTACTTCCATGACCAATGTGATATGAAAAACCTTATAACAAATGTTGCTAAAATTGACATAGGTTTCAATGTCAATATACTACCACCACTTCTTTTTACTTCTTCAAAAAATTCAATCAAGTTATAGTCAGATGCAGCCTTCCTCTGACAAATCCTTGCTGATTTATTCTAGATTTATCCATGGTTTTCAATGTTACGGTTTATCCTATTCCTCAGAATTCTTTCCAATAATTTACATTTAACTTTCTTTTAAAGTCAGTTGTGATCCTAATAGTGAGGATGCTGCTGTTGACAATTTATTTATTCTTTGAAGCAGCAGAATTTTTCATAATGCTACAAATCTCATTGTGGCTGGGATTCTGCAGATAATTGTTACGTTTAATGTCTGGCATTTTATTTCCATGCCTTACAATTAACCATGTTGTTTTGACGAGACAGTATTGCAGGATGTTGATTTTGTTAATGCTATTAGTTCTCTGTTAACAATCTAAAAGTTGTAGGAAAGTTATTTGAATCTGTAATTAAGGACAGAGTGAGCACTTAGAGATACTTGAGCTGATTAAACAGAGTCAACATAGATTTGTGAAGGGTAGGTCATGTCTAATACACCAAATTGAATTTCTTGAGCAGGCACCCTAATATATTAGACAGAGGAAAAACTTATTTCTGTCATGAGTAACTCACCTAAGTCTACCATCTGAAGAAGGGCTAATGCCCGAAACGTCGATGATTCCTGAAAAAGGGCTAATGCCCGAAACGTCGATTCTCCTGTTCCCTAGATGCTGCCTGACCTGCTGCGCTTTTCCAGCAACACATTTCCATCTCTGATCTCCAGCATCTGCAGACCTCACTTTCTCCTCTAAGTCTACCATCTACAAGCCACAAACCAAGAGTGTGATGAAATACTCCCCACTTACCTTGGTGGGTATAAATCCAAAAGCACAGAAGTAGATCAACACTATCCAGGACAAATCAGCAAGTTTCATTGACACTTCATCCACCATTCATTAATAATGTGCGATGGCAGCACTGTACGCCATCTGTAAGACTTGCAACAACAACTCACCCAAGCTTCCTCAACATCACCTTCCAAACAAGAACCAACACACACACACACACACACATTCACACACACACATTCAGACACACACAAGGAAGAACAAAGGCAGTAAACACAGCACCTGCAAGTTCCCCTCACTTGGAACTATATTGCTGTTCTCTTACTGCTGCTGGGTCAAAATCCTGTAACTCTCTACCTAACAGCATTACATGTGTGCCTACATCTGTCGGCAAATAGGCAGCTCACCATCACTTTCTTGAATCCAATTAGGGATGAGCAGTAAATACTGGACTAGTCTGTGATTCACTCCTACCAATACTGTCATGAACTGTCACATCTGTGATAGGTAGGTTATGAAGACAAGGTCAAGTCAGTTTTCCTCTTTGTTGGTTCCCCAATCACCTGCTGCAAACCCAAACTGGCTGGTATACTCTTTAGGACTGGTCCAATTCAATTGGTGGTGGTGCTGCTAAGCTATTCTTAATGATTGACGTTGAAGTCATCCATCCGGAGTGCATCATGTGCCCTTTCCACCCTCAATGCTTCAATTTGGAGAAGCACTGATCATCAGCCAAGGCAGTGGTAATCAGCAGGTTTCTTTGCCAATGTTTGCCATTTCCAGGGCAAATCTTTCCGAATAGGATACTATTGTGCTGCCACCTCTGGTTTATCCTGCTAATTGGGTACCCAGGGATGGTGTTTATGATGTCATGGAAACATACCATACAGGCAATCTGTGGGACAGCTTTCCCAGTTTTGGCATAAACCTCAAATATTTGTGAGGAGGACTTTTGTACAGTCAAGAGGGCTGAATTTGCCATTTTAATTTCTGGTGCCTGGGCCAATACTAGTGGTCTATCTAGTTTCTTCTCTTCCTTTAAGCTTTTCAGCAGTTTGACATAACTGACTGGCTTGCTAAACCATTTCAGAGTTCATTTAAGAATCAACTACATTGCTGTGATCCTGATGTTCAAGGAGTTATTTATGGTTTTAATTGGTTTAACAAGGAGGTATTGCAATAAACACAACCCTAACAACAGAGAATGGTATAAAACATAACCAATGTTGGTCACACTATTAACTGCACTTGGTACTGGCCCAAATTGTTTAATGTAAGAGTTTAATGTATTGATTACAACCACATACAATGCCGACACCTGAAGTGCAGATTTCTGCCAGTCAGTGTATATTCAGTGAATTTTAAACCATGAATGCAGAAATTTTAACCCCCTTTTGGCTTGGGGATGGTTATAATCAAGTATAATATTGTACCACTTATTTGATAATATGTTTTCTTTTCAAATAGGAAGGGGGCCTATGCCCAACAGATAGCACAGTATCTCATCATGGTGCTTCAGAGGTACGTTCCAATTAAATGATGATGTAAAGTTGTTTTCAAACTATGAAACATTCATTATATAGTATGAAATGTATAAACCATCAAAAGTGGAAAAGTAACCACATTGTGTTCATGGAATCATGCAAAATACATAACAGTAATACTAGGCTTGTTCTCCAATCTAAGCTAGTTTGTACAGTGAATTTTAAAAGACATCACAAAGCCTAATAAGGATTGGCTCCTGCCGTTTTGCATGCTCGCAAACCCACAAAGAGGAGACCATAAGATGTAGGAGCAGAAACAGGCTATTCAGTCCATTGAGTCTGCTCCACCATTCAATGAGATCATGGCTGATCTGATAATCCTCAAGGTAACTTTCTTGCCTTTCCCCCCATAATTCTTGATTCCCTGATTGATTAAAAATCTATTTATCTCAGCCTTGAATGTAATCAATGACTCAGCCTCAACAATCCTGAGAGATAAAGAATTCCACAGATCAACTCCCCCAGAGAAAATGGGCAACCCTTTGTTTTGACATGTGCCAGGCAATAACAATCTTTATCAAAACAGAAGCTAACCACAGCTCTTGTCATTCATTGACATTAACAACCTTTCTACATCTAATCTGTCAAGTCCACTTGTATGTTTCACAAAGGTGGCTTTTATTTTTCTAAACTTCAGTAAGTAATTTCAATCTCCTCAACCTGTCCTCATGAGACAGTCTTGCGTATTCACAATCAGTCAAGTGGATTGCCCTCAATGCTAGTATATCTTTCCTTGGTTAAGGGGCCCAAACCTGTTCACTATTTTCCAGCTGTGGTCTGATTGGTGCCTGGTATACTTTCAGCAAGACTTTCGTATTTTTATACTCCATTCCTTTGAAGTAAAGGACAAAATTCTGTTTTCCCTCCCTGTTGCCTGCTGAACTTGTATCCTAGCTTTTTCAGATTTGTGCATGATGACTCCCAAGTCCTCAGCATTGTAGTTTTCCGTAGCCTTTCTCTACTTAAATAAAACTCGGTTTCCTTCCTTCCCTTACCAGTTATCATCCATTACAGTATTGCCACTCATAACATCCAAATTATTGGACCAAGTGCTAGAAAGTTGGATTAATGTAGACTGAGCTTAGTTTTGACTCATGCGGATGCCATGGGACAAGAAGCCTCTTCTGTGCTGTATGATTTCTTGAAAAGCTAGATGGAGCAGGGGTTAGTTCATTCCAAACTCTTTAGTTTATCAATTATTTCTGCGAAAGCATTATCAACTTCCTCAAATATTCTGCTGTTCAGAAAGGAAGCTGATATGCTCTTTAGTGAATGTGGGGCTATTTAATTAATATTTCAAAACTTTATTTTCACCACCACTTTCATTTTTTAGAATTTTAACTTCCTCCAAATTACCTTTTTATTCTAGTATTTAGATTTTCCAATGTTTCCCATTGTACTTTTTGTTTCTATTGAAGTTGCTTAGATTGCTTTTTCCTCCTCACTTCCATTCCTATTTTTGTATTAATTTGGGGAATTGCTTGTTGCCTTATGGTCAATGTTATGGTCGTAGGTCAATGTGCCTTTAAGAGACTGCTCATTATATAATCATTCTATATAGCTTGTTACTGGAGGGTATAAAGTCTCATAATCCATCTTGTTTAAGATCACTTGATGCATGTCACTCTCCTGGAAACATGCTTCTGTTGTAATCTAATAGTTTAATAATAGCCCAAATACTTACGTACCTGAGAATTTTAAGATTTTAAAAATTGTTAGTGATAATAAATGCCTGTGAATTTTTCAATACCACAATATTCGCGCTTAGTTTCAAATATTATGGTATGCCATAACTGAACAATGCCACTTCAGGTAAAACACTCTGTTGGAGATAAACTCACACCAATTCTTGTTTACCTCACATTTATCTTTTATGGACAAGTATTTACATTTTTTAAATTTAGTAGAGTTTTAAAGGTGTTCACTGTTTCCCAGCTTTTAGTTTTTAAAGTACTTAACAGGTAGTTTATTTTACTTAATCCTAATGCCTTTAAACTTGAATTTCATAAAGATGCCTTTAAAGGTGTGGGTGGCACGGTGGCACAGTGGTTAGCACTGCTGCCTCACAGCGCCAGAGACCTGGGTTCAATTCCCGCCTCGGGCAACTGACTGTGTGGAGTTTGCACATTCTCCCCGTGTCTGTGTGGGTTTCCTCCGGGAGCTCCGGTTTCCTCCCACAGTCCAAAGATGTGCAGGTCAGGTGAATTGGCGTAGTGTTAGGTGAAGGGGTAAATGTAGGGTGGGTTGTGCTTCGGTGGGTGGGTGTGGACTTGTTGGGCCGAAGAGCCTGTTTCCACACTGTAAGTAATCTAATCTAATGCCCTTGCCTTTTACTGTAGGATCACCTTTATCTTATGGTGCTGTAATACTGCAGATACCGATCTTAGATTGACATCTGTTTAAGCCAGATCTGTTTAATGGCTGCTGCTCTCAGGTTACTAGATTTTGATATTAGACAGTACTTGCTTTTGCTTTCTGGACTGACTTTGCAGTCTTTGAATTGACTTTGCACCAGCTACACCTGGTGAGAATATTAAGAGTAATCTAAACCTGATTTCAGTTTGACTAGCAAGTTATTAGTGTATTAAATTTTATATAAGAATCATGCTATTATCTCAGTCCAAATACAATTTTAGATGTTTCTTGTTTGCTTTCAGCTGATGTCTACTCCAAGATCAAGGGACAGATTTACAGCCCCATCATTCATGCAGAGGGAACGCTGTAGCCGCTTTCAACCCATGTACCCCTACATGCAACATGAGATTGATCTTCCTCCTACTATTTCACTGTCAGATGGAGAGGAACCTCCTCCATATCAGAGGCTTTGTGCATTGCAACTTCGAGATCCTGAACAACAATTGGAACTCAATCGTGAGTCTGTCAGGGCTCCACCTAACAGAACCATATTTGATAGCGACTTGATCAATGTCTCTATGTATAGTGGAGGACCACGCCCACCAAGCAACAATTCAGGCATAAGTGCAACAAATTATAGCAGCAATGGAAGGATGGAAGGACCACCACCCACTTACAGTGAGGTCATGGGTCATTACCCAGGGTCAGCATTTTTCCATCACCAGCACAATGTGCCTCCTTCAACACACAGGGACAGTGAACACCATTTTCAGCAGGATAGTGAAGACAGTACAATTGTCCCACTTAGAGGGAAGGACTTGAATGCAGGAAATATTGTTTAACTATCTGTGAACTTAAACAGGTGTGGCACCATTGAGTTGCACTCCTGTGACACACTGTTATTCAGTAGGAATTGTTACAATTTAGTAAAACCAAACAAAGTTGTTAACTTTCTTTGAGGAGTGCATGATATAATGATTCTAACAGTATATAACTTCCACTTTGGCAAACTAGCAGCTTTTGGCAAACAGTTTTTGTATCTGGATTATTTCATTTTAAAAATTCTTAACATAGAATTTCTGATGTTAGCTTATAGATATTTTTTGTAGTAACTGAATTGCCTGAGATGGATGCATAAGGTGTTTAATGATAACTATACCTTTTTGGCCAGTTTTGTGATATTTTCAAACAGAAAAAACTTAAATTCCTTTTCAGTGCCAAGACAATAGAGTGGAAGAAAAAAATGCAATGAATTAACTTGTTTGTGAAAAAATTAAATGTTGCACTATTTTCTTGTTTGAAAAAAGGGGAATTGCTTTAGTGGAAAACTTAAAACTGTCTTTACTTAGTTCCACATATGTGAAAATAAGAGATTTTCTAAGGATGCAGGTGATTTAGTTAGTGTTTTCAATGCATGGAGGTTGTTTGTGAAAAGAGATTTCTGGTTGCACCCTAATGCCTATTTACACAGGAAGTGGAAAATACAGGGACACAAACTGTTAACTGTCATTGCAATAACTATTAGGAACAATATGATGAGAATTTAAATCTTGGAAGTTCACAAGATGGAAGGTGGTTTAAGCTCCAAATTTGTAGCTGTTTAAAATATATAGAGTGATGCATAATTTCAACTGCTCAAAGATTACAGCATATTTGCACATCCTTAACATTAGTCTCACTGAAATTAATGAAAATGTGTTATGTAAATTGGATGTTATAAGGTACCACAATAAGGTCTTCATTTAAGTACTCTCAAATTACATTTGCAAATGTTAAAACTGTTCAATAACTGTTCAGTGTGTTATACGTTCAGTCTGTAGAAAACAAACTTGAATGCTTAAACTTGAAAGCTTATGGTCAAATTCATTAAAAAAAGATAATAGATTAGTTCTAGCACAATCATGAAATGCAGTGACTTTATGGTTCACATTACATTTACAAATGAATTTATTGATGAGTCTATTTCACTGAAAATGCTCACAACGTAGAGAAATATTTCTAAACAAATTATACAGCCTGTTGCTTTTGCAAAGTTTCAAACATATACCCGATACTTTTGGTCCAAACTGGGGTTCAGCATGTGCAAAATATTTCAAAAAAAGCAAAAGCCATGCCATGATTATGCTGATTTTAATTTGTTCATCCATTGTTTCAATGTGTCTCTGTAGCAGTTAGAACAAAATATTGTCAGGGACACACATTAGAGGCGCTGAGGGTGTCCAGGAGTGGCAAATACAGTCTGTGCTGACTGCATTCCTCATTACAGCATGTTAAACTGTGTTTAATTCCTTGCATTTCCAAACTACTTTCTGAAATGACCCGTAAACTGAAAACTTGAAACTGTATTGAATTTTTGTAAATTTTTCCTTTGACCTCAGTTAAAAATGCAAAGTAGATGTGATTTACCAAATTTCCCATTATTTTTCACCTCTTGCTTTTTTTCACCTTTGTGCACTTTTCCAGCTTATGGAAAACATAGAATGAAATTTTATGAAATAAAAACATCGTTGAGGCTGTTCTTTTTTATTGAAAAACAGTTGTGTAACTGAGTACCAAGATATAATGTCCAGTAGTTGAATATATATTCAGCAACTAATGCTTATATATTTCCCACTTTTGTGGGCTCAGATATACCTGATATATGTCACTGCAGTGGAAAGGTAGTAATCTTTGGCTGCGTACTGATAAAAGTTAGCACTGTTTGACTAATAATACTTCAGTATTTTCCATGTTTCATTCTTGCTATTAAAAGTGGGCATGGACAGAAATAGATTCAAAAGACGAAAAACAACTCATTTTGTTCCTTTATGATAACTTATTTGACATATACGTTTATACAGCAGCTGTCATGTTTTCAGTTATATGATATGGCCATCTTAGATGGTAACCCACAAGTAGCAAAGTTATTTTCTTGTTTGTAATGCATGATTATAAAATGTTTATCTTCCCATTTCTGATACCACACCCTCGTCCTTTTGCTCTCATACAGGAAGTGTAACATGGAAATTGAAGATTTAGATTTGTCCCACAAATTACACACTCATGTTTTGAAACAAGCCTTTGGTAGATTCAAATATGTCAGTACCAATGATGCACATTGCACAGTAAATGGGCTAAGCATACATTTTGACGTATTGTTGTCATTGTTTATCCAATTTCTCACTTTATCAGCAAATTCTCTTTCTTAGTAACAAGCAAAAAGTACAGGCAACCTAAATGTTAGGATGATTCTTCAATGAAAGAATATTTAATTTGTTAGTCATAACTGCTGTAGATTTGAATCATAAATGCTTAGAAATGAGCAGCAAGGTATCCAACCAATTTGTCCACTGTTCCATGATTTCTGTTTTATGTCCTTTTTAATATTCATGCCACGGATACTATTGGTTAAAAATGTATCTTCAAAGACCACCTTCTTCTTAGACTAATGTGAACATATATAATTCACCAGTCACACGTATTAAAAGAAGCTGACAGACTAATTTTTATAATGTTCAGATTAGCTTTAGGTCTGTTTTTTCAAGGGCTATGAAGGATCTTCTTAGAATCTTGCCTTCTACTTTAGCCTTCTCTCATAACAAATAACCTCAAACTGGGAATGGCAAGAGGAATGGCAAGGAACTGCTCCTCAAAGAAGATATATGTTTTTAAACATGCTCGAACAAAATAAATACTTAACACTGAATGGATCTTCACTTTTGCAGATGTATTTTTTCAACACCAGGCAATATTGCACTTCTACTATTTTTAAAGATTTTTTTTCATAAATGACCTTTATTCATGCATTGCAGTATCTTGTACTCTTGAATTAAAGGTAAACAAATATTAGTCATTATTGTAATTTGTTTCTGAAACTTTCCTTTTTGTTGTGTTTAAGGTATATGATTTCCGAAGACAGCCAGTTATTTGCTGGTGTTGCTGCTGCTTCGAATGCTGCTATTGCTTTAAATAATTTGTAGGTCAGCTTATAATAGTCAATGGTATGTCATAAGACACTTAGTGTGTGAAGGAACCTCTTTATGCTTACTATGTTAGCTTGTTCTGTAAGCTGTGGTAGAAATTGATCTATATATATTTTTGAAGAGGCTTGCATGTTATTAGTATGTGAGCAGATAAGGTGCCTCATTTTCAGGTTTGGGCAGATATAGGAATCCCCTTGCACTCTGAGCTCCCACCTTTGTTGTGCCTCACTTAAATATGGTGCTTCTTTTGTTGTCTGTCTCTTATGTTTACTTGTAAGGTGCTGTATATAACTTGAATATATTATGCACATATCCTGCCCAATGGGTAGAAAACATTGTTAATAATGTATGATAAATGTACAATTGAAAAATTTTAACACACTGGCATAGAATTTATGAATGCCTACCAAGTGTTTTGTCCTTTCGTAAACAAAGTTTGCAGAGTGATACATAAAGAAAAAAAACTATGTACTTTATTTTCCTAATAAATATTATCCTACAATGCTGAAATTAGAAGGTGAAATTACTGGGCTTTCCTCCGTAGTTGAGGAGGTAGTCAGTTTGTTTGTATGTAACAGAATTCTCAATTATAAATTAACTTTACGGTGATGAAGATTTAGTCAGTCACCATTAAAATTGCAGCAGAATATTCACAATTTATATTGCCTGTCATTCAGTTGTCACTTACTTGGACCAGTATTAGTTTAAACGAAGATTGACTTAGATTTATAAACTTTAAAAAAAAAACATTGAAAAGTTGATTATGTAGTTTAGGAAAGAATCTACAGACTATTTTAAACGTAAAAATATCCAGGAAAAAATGTAACTTGTCTAAACTATTTAAATATATAGATAACAATTAAAAAAAGATAATTCTCAAAACAACTTTAACATTATCATAAAGGTCCTCCATACTTTTATTTTATTTGGGAAAAATGTATGATAACTTTATTGTGATTCAGTTGCTGAATAATAGAATGGAGCTGCCAAAAGACAGGGGTGGGAGCCAAAGTTTAGTATGCCCCATAACACATTTAGACAAGATGGTGATCAAATACTTCACAGCTGTAAAGCATAGCAACAATAACAGCTTCCAAAATGATATTGTCATTTGAGTCACAGCTGACATTAATGTAATCATAATTGTGAATTTAGAGTTGTGAATAATTGGCATTCAGATTTTGCTAACATCTGGTATACAAAATTGCCCAATCTACATGATTGAACTAGGGGAATAAATTATGACTCTTTCCAATCTCTACTTGACCAACAACATTGACCTATCAAAAGGAGGGAAAGGGTAAGAAATGTTTGCAATTTACAACTCTGCCATTTACATTTGAAACAAAATAGTAGTAGAAGCACATTCGATTTAACATTAAAATAGGAATTTTTATTGCTGCAATAAAGCAATTTATTATAATTTATACTAGAATCCTTGCAAATTCTGTTAATAATTATATGAATAAAATCATATCAAATACTTAGCTTATCAGGTATAATAATGAACTACAAATACAGATAGTTCTCTCAAATCTGTTTGCAATTTACCTTTATCACTCCTTGTAGATAAGTACATTTCATTGAAGACTTTTTTTGACATAGCAGTACTGCACAGATCAGAACCTACAAATACAAACTTTCTAGCTGTTAGTCTTTGACAGCCTTCATGTCTTTTTTTATCAGCTACAGAACATTTTGCTGTAGCTTTCAAAGCATAAATGCATTTATACTTTGTTACCAAACCAAATTATGTACAGCAATATCAAACAGTTGAATGTTCCTTGCATTTAGAGTTCTGTTATCACAGTTGATTCTGGCAGAAGTGTTAACTGTACAATGTAACTTTATAAAATTATTAGAAATTAGTGTGACATATGGCAAAATTTGCTTTTATGGTTTTTTAAACAGTATTTGCATTTTCCATAACAGTTATCTACAAAAAAATGAAACTTGTGTATTTGCCTCTAATTAAGCAATGGTGATGTCATAGTTTATAGACCCAAGGTCTGGTTATTGCAATACTTTACAGAAGATGTTGCTATGTGCTGTTGTAGTCAAATATATTTTATGCTTGTAATTGGCTGTGGTCAGACCATAGCAAAATAATTAAACAAATCCTGAAATAGAAATTGGATGCTTCCTTTGCATTTTTAAAATATGTTTTCAAATAAAAATGCTTCTGCTTGAGTGTTGTTTCAAACTAAGCTCAATTATTAATTCTTTACCTTTAATATAATCTTGCTGAGGATTTGTTTTATAAGAAGGATGCCAATAATGTGTTTTGGAACATTTTATTACTTATTCTAGCAACAACTTGTATTTATATAGTAGCTTTAATAGTTCTAACTTATTTATGTTTAAGAGGACTTCTGTTTTGTAATATTGACCTACCACAAACAGGTCATTGAGCCCAACCAGTCCGTGCTAGAATAAACACAGAAAATGCTGGAGAACCTCAGTTGGTCTAGCAGCATCTGTGGAGAAATAGTTGAATCAAATTGTAAAAAGAGTGATAGAGCAGTGACTGTTGTTCCAAACGTGAACATTTCTTCCACAACATTTATCATTTTCTTTAGCTTTCAAGTGATGGAGAATTGAGTTGATATTTTGACTTTCCCCAGGTAAGGCGGGACAAGAAAAATTCAAAGTCCCTGTACTCCAGCAGTATGCCTTCAGCTTCCAAAAACAGCTCAGCCTTCAACTTGACTGTTTAAGATCATCAGCAGTAAAATCTAGTATAGGAACTTATAAACTAAAAAGGAGCAGTTGCATTGCTGGGAATGTACCACAGGCCCCCTAACAGTCTGAGAGAAATAGAAGAGTAGCTATGTAGACAAATTTCAGGGAAGTGTAAAAGTAATAGGGCGTGATTTCAATTTCTCCAACATTAACTGTGGCAGTCATAGTGCGAAAAGTTAAGAAGAAGCAAAAATTCTTAAAATACATCCAGAAGAGCCTTTTTAAACCAGTATGTAGAAGGGCATAAAGAATTGGGGTGGTCCTGGACTTAATTGTAGGTAATGTGGCAAGGCAAATGATTGAAACATCATTGGGGATGAGGAGACATTTTGAAGATAGCAATAATAAGTCTGTTATGATTGTTACTCAAGATTATGGAAAAGATGAAGAGGTGGACCCGAAATCAAAGCTCTCAACTGGCTGGGGAAGGTTGATTTTAATAAGTTCAGATAATGATTTGGCCAGAGTGAACTGGGAGCAGATACTTTCAGGTAAAGATGTCTGAGAACAGAGAGATGCATTCAAGAAGGAACTATCAAGAGTACAGGGCCAGCATGTTCCAATAAAGAAAAAGGATGGGATCATCAAATCCTATGATCGCTGGATATCAAGGGATATGCAGCATTTGGATTACGAGCAAAAGAAAGGCTTATGGCAGATAACAAGGACTCAAAACATCCCTTGAGTTGGTATTCACTAATGATTGGGATGATATGGGTACAGAAATTAGAGAAATATACGATACAATTCAAAAAATTTACATAGAGAATGCTTTGGCAGTCTTAAAAGTAGATAAATCTCTAAGGAGAGAAGAACTATTGTTGTGTGAGGCAAAGGAGAAAATAGCAGGGGAACTTGCAAAAAAGTTCCAGTTTCTATGTGGCCAGAAGAGTTTGGAGGACAAACAATGTATTATTCAAGAAGAGAGCAAGGATAAAAAACTATAGGCTGTCAGTCTAACTTTGGTTGTAGAGAATCTGTTGGAAGCAATGCTGAGGGACAGAACTTATCTGCAGTTGGAGGGGCAGGGATTAATCAAGAATAGTGAGCATAGTATTGTAAAAGAGGTATAGGTAAAAACAAGGACTGCAGATGCTGGAAACCACAGTCTAGATTAGAGTGGGGCTGGAAAAGCACAGCAGGTCAGGCAGCATCCAAGGAGCAAGAAAATCGACGTTTCGGGCCAAAGCCCTTCATCAGGAATAGAGGCAGGGTGCCTGCAGAGTTAAAGAGGTATGTCTGACCAACTTGATTGAAGTTTTTTTGAAGAGGTGGCAAGGTGTGTAGATGAGAGCAATGATGTAGTCTGCTTGGATTTCAGCAAAGCTTTGCTATAAATCTCCAGAATGGGATTTAACAAAAGGCCCATGGGTTCCAAAGAAATCTTGCAAATTGGATTCACAATTGGCTGACGGGCCCTTGCTGTTTGTGGTTTATGCAAATGATTTCAACTTGGATGTCAGAGGTTTGATCAGTAAGTTCACAGATGATACAAAAATTGGTGGGATAGTAAATATACAAGAGGATATAAATGGGCTGAGCAGGAGTAAATGCAATTCAATCTGGATAAACATGAAGTTAGGTTCTTGAGCAGCATAAATAGGCAAAGGGATACATGAATAAAACCTTGGGAAAGCACTAGTCCCTTAAAATAATGGGATAGGTAGATAAAATGGTTAAGAACGTATATGGGGCACGCCTTTATTAGTCAAAGCATATAGGTTAAAAAGCAGGGAGGCTATGCTGGAATTGTGTAGAATGTTGGTTAGGTCACAGCTAGAATATTCTGTGCAGTTCTGAAATGCACATTGTAGGAGGGATGTGATTGTACTAAAGAGGGTGCAGTGATTTACCAGGATGTTGCGTGGGCTGAAAAGTTAGGTGTGAAGGAAGATTGGATAGACTGGGTTGGTTTTATATATCAGAGGAGATTATGTGGGGACATGAATTAAGTGTATAAAATTATGGAGGGACATAGATAGAAAGGAAGAAACTTTGCCTCCTGGTCATTGATTCCTCCATCAAAGAGAATAGATTTAAGGTTAGGGCAAAAGGTTGAGAGAAGTGAGGAAAATATTTTTTCACCCAGAGGGTGGTGGGAATCTGGAACGCACTGAGGATAGAGGCAGAAACTTTCAATGTTTTAAGTATGCTAAGGCATACAAAGCTGTGGGCCAAGTGCTAAGAAATGGGATAAGAATAGTCATGTGGTTATTCATCTAACCATGGCAAAGTTTGATACTTTAATCCAGGCAGATCAAGGAAGCAGGCGTAGAAAGTCTTCTACATTTGGAATTAGAATTGAATCATGTGCTGTTGGCATTAATCTAATCCACGTTAGCTGTCTGTCTAACCAGCACTGAATATTAAACTAATTGAATGGCACAGTTCATTTCACACAGGAAACAAATTCAAGTAGAATATTCTTGTTCTGTACGGGGGTATTCTAGAACTAAGGAGCATAGTCTAAAAATTAGGGTTAGACCATTCAAGAGAGATGTTGGGAAGCACAAAGGGTGGCAGAGGTTTCTCTTCTGCAAATGGCAGTTGATACTAGATCAGTCTGAGATACAGTTTTGTTAAGCAAATGTATTAAGGGATATGTCCAAAAGCAGGTATATGAACAATCTTGATGGGGGTGAATAGCCTACTCCTGTTCATATGTTCCTAACATGCTGCTGGATATTAGCAAAAAATTTATAAAGAAAGATCATTGCCAAAATATTTGAGTACAGAAATGCTGAGATCACATGTCACTCTTTTTAGGACATCACAGCACAGCAAATTGTAGCCCATGCCAACATACTCTAATGTAGAAAATATATTTAGAATTTTATACACTTATGTCCTTCTAAATACTTAACTGATTTCGAGGGAGTGTGACATTCTAATTCCAAAAACCTAGAACTAGGTCATAGGTGAGCTTTTTGAGCAGACATCTAAACAGAGTATGGTCTCAGCCTCTATAGCACAGCAGATGTAGAGGCAGATGTGTCTAGGGATAATTCTAAACAGCACTTAAAACACAAAAAGCATGATGCCAAAAAATAGGGAAAATGTTTTATTTTTTTAAAAAAGTAACCAAATATTAAACTTATCTGGTTCAAGTGAAACTTTAATACATTTTTAGACCATATAGTAGACAATAAAACAGATTTATACAATACACTGCTTCTCAGCATACTTCTGAAATGAAGATTCTCCCACAAAACCATATACAGCACCTAGGATTAATATAAAAAAAAAAGGTAATTCGACCTAATTGGTGTTTATGTTCCATTTTAGCCCATTCCTGCATTTAATTTTAATCTATCATCATAACCCTCTATTCCCTTCTCCCTCTTGTGGTTCTCTACCTTCTCTTCACAATCCAGTAACACTACTCACTTAAGTCGCACCTTACAGCAGCAAGTTTCACATTCTCAAAACTCAAGCAGACATTTCTTCTAAATTCTCTATTAGATTTCTTCTTGACTATCTTATATTGATGTCTTTTGGTATTGGTCTGCCCCACAAAACATTCTCTTTCTCAAAAACTGTTCATACTTCAGTCACTGCATATACACTAATTTAGAATTTAAAGATATCACTTCCTCCTTGTAAACACACCAACATGAGGACAATTTTACAATTGAGTTCTTATTCAAGCCACTTTACATTTAACTACTCACTTATCTGGAAGTGAACATTGCATTAGAGATTTAAGAATTGATATTCAACATGAATTCAACAGATGTGAGGTAACAGTACATAATTTAGACTTCCAAGACTGATTTCTTTTAAAAAGCTATGTCATTACATGGGTGACCAACAGTGTAAACATAGCTTCAATCCATTTACTGTAAAGTAAAATGAGTTTGGACCAACTGAGTTAGAAGAGAGCTGGTGGAATGCCACTGCCAAACAGTAACCTCCAAGAACTAGGGATCTTCCACTGAGCTTGTGTTACACCATGTTGATCACTCTGAGAAGGAAACACATCTCATTAATCAAACTGTTCACATCTATTATTTTTCAAAGGATTAATTTCAAAGAACATAATCCGACAAACTAACAAAAATTGTGAAAGTTTCAGTTTACTTGAAAATGGCTGGAAATAGGAACTCCGTGTTAGCTCTATGACAGCAACTAGTAGGGAAGCCCAATTTGCTGTGCTTGCCTTAAACACCGTATCATACTTGGACATATCTTCAAATCTATTACTGAATAGCATTTGCAGATTGAACAAAATTCTTTGCATAAAAAGAAATCCCAGATTGAGTGACAACAGACAAGCAGAAAACTTCTGCATTAACAGCAGTGTGTTAGATAGGATAGAACTTTGAAGCTCAGCATAAAGAAAAACACAGAGATTCAGCTGTACAATGAGCAGCCAAAACAAATGGCCTCAGGATGTATGTTTTGACAGGAGCTGAATAGCTCAGCTGAAGGAAGTTGAGACTTTCCCTATTCCAAATGGAAGGCGAAATTGGTTTTGGAGGGGACATAACACAGGATTTAACAGAATCTAAGGATTTACCAGAAGGATTCCAAGATTTGATTTCAACAAACGTAGTTGCAACTCCCCTAATAATAAGATTAAGGATTGAGAAAGAAACAGGAAAGAAGGCAAATTAGTCTGTGATGATGCTGCTCCTTTAACAAGCTTGTTGTCCTTAATTTTTTTAAAAATGGGTTGTAAAAGACAGAGGTTCCAATGTGTCTGGAATTTGGGGTTTTGCTTGTGGCCGTTCTTTTCAAAAATTAGATAATGAAAGCGAAGTGGCCAGTTCTCCCAATTTAGGGATTTTTTCTAGTTAGGTTTAGTTTTAGCTGGCTACCCAGAGAAGCTGCTGGAGTGAAAAGAGGTTCCATGCTTCAGCAAATGATTGCTTAGCCGATTCTCTTTGCCATCTCTCTCTCCTATTAGGACCAGTGTTTGAATTTACCTTTTTGCCAAGGTGTATATTTATAAGATATTGCAGGAAATCGGATCAGCTCTTTGTTAAATTGCAGGGCATACCCTATCAATTGGGTTTTCAAATCTTGTTATTCTAAATGCTGTTTTCTTTTAGTTGTGTTTTCTCGGTGATGTGTAAATAAATTCTGTTTTACGTGAAACTAAGTAGTTTGACCAGCTGCATCACTCCCAGAATATCCACCCTACATTTATCTGAAACAACTAGAAACATTAGGGTCGGGGATACCTTCCTAAATGTTTTGAGGGGGTCTGGCCTGGTCCATAACAAGTCAAATCATGTACAGATCAACAAACAAACACAAAGAGAAAAAAAACAAATAAAGTTCAACAAATTTAACTTTGAAACTATCTACAGGAATTAAATCCAACAGTTTAAATTTTTTTTGCGATGAGTGCAGACTTCTGGGAAAGAGAGTCAAAAGTTTCAGTACATGGTGCAAACAGAGGGCAGTAATGAAGCCCCACAGTCAGGCTTTCAGGAGTTAGGGAGGAAGTTAAAAGGTAGCACCTTAAAAGAAAAATAATGTGGATGACTGCCAATGCCACACACTAGTCAGTGTTGAAATTGGAAAATGAGGAGGATCGGTGTGTGGCTTGAAGACCAGGAAAAAAGGGCTTTAAATTCTTGAAGCATTGGGACCACCAGAAATCACCTATTCAAATGGGACAGATTGTCCCTCAATAAGACTAGGATTGACGTTCACTTGGCAAGGTTCGCTAGTGTATTTGGGGAGTGTTTGAAAATGGGCACCATCAGCATATAGAAGTAGAATAAGGTATCTAACATGAATGTACTAGGCACTACAAGATTGGAGCAGACTGGAAAGACTAAAAGGATGTATGTATAGAAATGCACGAAGTGCACTTTTGCTTTGTTCTAGAACCATGCAGGTCAATAACCGAACACATTCACAAGAATCAGTCGTCATACAGCATGGAAACAGGCCCTTCATCCAACTAGTCCATGCCAACCATGTTTACAAAATAAACCAGTCCCACTTGCCTGCATTTCACCTATATCCTTCCAAATCTTTCCTCTTCATGTACTTATCAAAATATCTTCTAAATATTATAACTATACTTCCATCCATTACTTTCTCTGGCAGTTCATTCCACACACTAATCACACAGTATACAAAAAGAAGTTGCCCACCATCATCTTTTTGAAACTTTCTCCTCTCACCTTAAAACTGCCCCTAGTTTCGCACTCCAAAAATGGCCTCACCACCACCCTGTATAACATGACTTTCTAACTCCTATCCTCAGAAGTCTGTGTAATGAAGATGCTAAATGCCTTCTGCAATTGTTTTCCTTTTGGTAAATTTCTATGCAGTCACTAGATGTCATTTTCTTTTCAGCTGGAATCTCTCCCCAAGACACCCAAAGCAAGCTGCAAATTAAACTTCTAAGTATTTAACATCAAAGCAAACACCACAAACTCTCAGTCCAGCAGACTTGCCTCCACTCTCTGGCACCTAACTTAACCTCTGGATTGTTCTGTCTTTCTCTATCACTGGATCCCCCCCAATGGCACTTTTTTAAAAACACTTCCAAATTTTAATTCACTGAACTATTCAATTCTAACTCCTCACTTTGAACTGGTAAATAAAATGCATGCAAACAATACAGACCACTAGAATCGCAGCAAGAAACCTCATGCCCGAAACGTCAATTCTCCTGCTCCTTGGATGCTGCCTGACCTGCTGTGCTTTTCCAGCAACACATTTTCAGCCCTTTTCCTAACACACCCCTATAACCTAAATCTATTGCTCTTAACACCAAGTGCTTAAATGTATAAAACTATCAAGTGTTAAGAAAAGATAGAGAAAAGGGGAAGTAGAGTGACCACCCTACCTCCTGCAAAAATGCCATCCCGTATTCCCAATTCCTCCGCCTCCGCCGTATCTGCTCCCAGGAGGACCAGTTCCACCACAGAACACACCAGATGGCCTACTTCTTTAGAGACCACAATTTCCCTTCCCACGTGGTTAAAGATGCCCTCCAACGCATCTCGCCCACATCCTGCACCTCTGCCCTCAGACCCCACCCCTCCAACCGTAACAAGGACAGAACGCCCCTGGTGCTCACCTTCCACCCTACCAACCTTCACATAAACCAATTCATCTGCTGACATTTCCGCCACCTCCAAAAAGACCCCACCACCAGGGATATATTTCCCTCCCCACCCCTTTCCACCTTCCGCAAAGACCGTTCCCTCCGTGACTACCTGGTCAGGTCCACGCTCCCCTACAACCCATCCTCCCATCCTGGCAACTTCCCCTGCCACCACAGGAACTGCAAAACCTGCGCCCACACCTCCTCCCTCACCTCCATCCAAGGCCCTAAAGGAGCCTTCCACATCCAAAGTTTTACCTGCACATCCACTAATATCATTTATTGTATCTGTTGCTCCCGATGCGGTCTCCTCTACATTGGGGAGACTGGACGCCTCCTAGCAGAGCGCTTTAGAGAACATCTCTGGGACACCTGCACCAATCAACCCCACCGCCATGTGGCCCAACATTTCAACTCTCCCTCCCACTCTGCCGAGGACATGGAGGTCCTGGGCCTCCTTCACCGCTGCTCCCTCGCCACCAGATGCCTGGAGGAAGAACGCCTCATCTTCTGCCTTGGAACACTTCAACCCCAGGGCATCAATGTGGACTTCAACAGTTTCTTCATTTCCCCTTCCCCCACCTCACCCTAGTTCAAAACTTCCAGCTCAGCACCGTCCCCATGACTTGTCCTACTGCCTATCTTCTTTTCCACCTATCCACTCCACCCTCCTCCCTGACCTATCACCTTCATCCCCTCCTCCACTCACCTATTGTAGTACATACTACTTTCTCCCCAACCCCACCTTCCTCTAGCTTATCTCTCCACCCTTCAGGCTCTCTGCCTTTATTCCTGATGAAAGGCTTTTGCCTGAAACATCGATTTTACTGCTCCTCGGATGCTGCCTGAACTGCTGTGCTCTTCCAGCACCACTATTCCAGAATCATTATGGAAGACACTAGTGTTGGAAAGGAGATATCTTCTAAAGGGAAGGGCACAATCCATTTGGTTACAGCAAAGTCACATACTTTCAGTAGTTTTCTGTAGGCCGCCAAATAGTGAGGGGGTAAAAAGAGAGAGAGAGAGAGAGACAGCAAGAGCGTGAGACAAAGAGAGCAGCAAATCAATCTGATTCTGGGGTCTCTATTTTTCTTTAAATTCTTCCATAGGCAAAGTCAACATTCGTCACCCATTCCTCACTGGCTTGTAAACAGTTAGATGTCAACTACATTGCTGTAGACAGTCACGTGTAGGTTAGAGCAGGTAAAGGTGTCAGATTTAATCCCAAAAGGATTAAATCTGGATTTTTATGAGATGCAATGGTAGACTTGCCAATGCAAATATTTTTAAACTGAATTTAAATTCCAGTAGGCGAGATTTGAATTTGCAACTTCAGAGTATTAATAGTTTACACATCTATCAGTTGGATTACAATAATGTTAGAGCAAAGGAGAAAGATTAATTTGAATTCATGAACTGTGTTCAGGAGAACTTCCTTGATCGTGATGTTCTTGGCCTAACTAGAAAGGAAGCACATTGCACTTAAAATATTAACACCGGCTGTCTCTACATAGACACTGCCAGACCTGCTGAGTTCTTCCAGCACTTAGTTTTTATTTAGAAAGGAAACATTGCTGAATCTGGTGCTGAGAAATAAGGTGGACGAGTGTCAAAGGGGGAATGTTTGGATCGGAGTGATCCTTCAGGGGAGGTGACAGCCTAGTGATAATTTCCTACGACAGACAGGTTGGCTAAACAGGCAGCCAGGCAGATGGAATTCAATAGAGAAGTGAAAGATCTAGCATCTTAGCAGAAGGAATAAGGAAAGACGACATACAGTCTGAAGTCTGCAGGAAGGGAGGGGTATGGGATTACTGTGGCTTGATCTTTGAAAGTGGAAGGATGTATTCAGAGAGCAATTAGCAAAACAAATGGGACCTTTGGCTTTATAAGTAGAGGCAATCAGTACTGAAGTGGGGGAGTTTTGCTGAACCTGGTTATCTCAACGACAGTATCATATCTGGTACTGTAACCCAGTTGAGGGAGAATGTTAACTCTTCTCTGAACCCTTTAATTGACAGTCATGTTGAGAAGGCTGGGGGCGAAGGTCGATAGAGAATTAAATGACAAAGTTAATTTGAAATGTCTGGGGTTGCCCTTCTTGAGATATATCAAGGTTTTGACAGGCTTAGGTAAGACAGACAAATAAACCCTCTTCTCATTCGTTGATGATGCAAGGAATTGGGGACACAGATTGAAGAGTTTGGAAGAGAGATGTAGAAGGAATGTGAGCAAAAATATTTTCATGGAGTGAGTAGTAATGGCCGAGAACCTATATCCTTCGAGGGTACAGGAGTTAAAAACAATGATTTCAAAAGGAAAATAATGGATATTTGAAAAACACTAAGTTTCAGGGCTTTAGGGAACAGGCCAGGGAATAGTCTGACTTGATTGTTCAGTGGAGAGCCAGCAGTGAATTGACAGGCTGAATAGTCTCTTTCTGTGCTGTAAGTTACTTTTTAAGAAACAGCTTGACATTTAATTAACAAATATTGTATCAATTGCGCTCCAACTTTCTATAGCATGTTTGGTGAGTAATTAATCTGAAAATTCAGCAAGTTCTTAAAAATACCAAGGAAGTTAAATTCAAGAGGCTATTAGACTTGAGGTTCACAAGGAAGAGGTATTAGAAATCCTGCAGAGTGTGAAAATAGATAAGTCCACTGGGCCAGATGGGATTTATCCTAGGATCCTCTGGGAAGCCAGGGAGCAGACTGCAAAGCCTTTGGCATTGATCTTTAAATCGTCATTGTCTACAGGAATAGTGCCAGAAGACTGGAGGATAGCAAATGTGGTTCCCCTGTTCAAGAAGGGGAGTAGAGACAACCCTGGTAATTATAGACCAGTGAGCCTTACTTCAGTTGTTGGGAAAGTGTTGGAAAAGGTTATAAGAGATAGGATTTATAATCATCTAGAAAAGAATAATTTGATTAGGGATAGTCAACACGGTTTTGTGAAGGGTAGGTCGTGCCTCACAAATCTTATTGAGTTCTTTGAGAAGGTGACCAAACAGATAGATGAGAGTAAACCGGTTGATGTGGTGTATATGGATTTCAGCAAGGCGTTCAATAAGGTTCCCCACAGTAGGCTATTGTACAAAATGTGGAGAAATGGGATTGTGGGAGATATAGCAGTTTGGATCAGTAATTGGCTTGCTGAAAGAAGACAGAGGGTGGTGGTTGATGGGAAATGTTCATCCTGGAGTCCAGTTACTAGTAGTGTACCATAAGGGTCAGTGTTGGGTCCACTGCTGTTTATCACTTTTATAAACCACCTGGATGAGGGCGTAGAAGGGTGGGTTAGTAAGTTTGCAGACACTAAGGTCGGTGGAATTGTGGATAGTGACGAAGGATGTTGTAGGTTACAGAGAGACATAGATAAGCTGCAGAGCTGGGCTGAGAGGTGTCAAATGGAGTTTAATGTGGACAAGTATGAGGTGATTCACTTTGGTCAGAGTAACCGGAATGCAAAGTACTGGGCTAATGGTAAGATTCTTGGTAGTGTAGATGAGCAGAGAGATCTCGGTGTCCATGTACACAGATCCTTGAAAGTTGCCACCCAGGTTGACAGGGTTACTAAGAAGGCATACAGTGTTTTAGCTTTTATTAATAGAGGGATCAAGTTCCGGAACCATGAGGTTATGCTGCAGGTGTACAAAACTCTGGTGCGGCCGCACTTGGTGTATTGTGTACAGTTCTGGTCACCGCATTATAAGGAGGATGTGGAAGCTTTGGAAAGGGTGCAGAGGAGATTTACGAGGGTGTTGTCTGGTATGGAGGGAAGGTGTGTTACAATGAAAGGCTGAGGGACTTAAGGCTGTTTTCATTGGAGAGAAGAAGGTTGAGAGGTGACTTAATAGAGACATATAAGATAATCAGAGGGTTAGATAAAGTGGACAGGGAGAGCAAGTGGTGACGGCAAGCATAAAGAAGCATAGCTTTAAATTGAGGGGTGATAGATATAGGACAGATGTGAGAGATAGTTTCTTTACTCAGAGAGTAAGGGTATGAATGCTTTGCCTGCAATGGTAGTAGATTCGCCAAGTTTAAGTACATTTAACTCGTCATTGGACGACTGGAAATACATGGAATAGTGTTGGTTAGATGGGCTTCAGATTGGTATGACAGGTCGGTGCAACATCGAGGGGCGAAGGGCTTGTACTGCGCTATAATGTTCTCAGAGATCGAAAGAGGGAAATGGTGAAGTAGGTGCAAATCCAGCCAATCTTTGAAACTGCTGCTGGATTTGCACAAACAATCTAAGCAGTCACACAAGAAGAGAAGGGGCAAACAAGAACTGAAGAGTAAACTTACTGGCTTTTCTTTCAACTCCATCCACTCATTCAGGAAGTTCAGAAGGTTGAATGCATCAGGGATATTATCTCCTTCGGAACAGAAAATGAGGAGCACTGCCAATGGGATTCCTTCAGTACAACTGTACAAAATTAGTACAGGAGTTAGCACACAAACAGATACAGTAACATTTCTCTCTTTGATAAAACTGAAGAGCATCTATGCAAAAAAAAGTTCTTTAATCCATCACTGTTGACTTGTTAAGCAGTTCTTGACCAGAGCTCCAGTAAATGTTTTCTAGTATTTTATCTTATACTGAGTCAGCTTTTAAATAACTTGAAGTTGACTGATACAGCTTTACTACAACAGCCCCCTCTTGTGGCTTATCTGAGAATGGCAGATGAGTGCAATCAGAACTCTACCACAACACAGATTCTAAATAGAAAAACAGAAATTGCTAAAAAAGCTCAAGAGGTCTGGCACCGTGGAGAGAAATCACAGTCAACGCTTCAACTCGAGTGACCCTTCCTCAGAACCCGCATCCACCAGTTCTTTCCATTTATATAGATTCCAAATATCTAGGAGTAATTGTTGGGATACCCTAACACTTGTAGAAACAAACAAAAAGGATTGTATCACATCGACGTTTGGCAATTTAGAACTCAAAGGAGACTTAAGATGTTGACTAAGAGAAGTAAAACAGAATGAGTAAATTTGCAAGGAACAGAAAACACACTTCTACAAGCACACAAAAAAAAATAGTGAAGACAAATATGGGCCCTTACAGACTACAACAAGAGAATTATTAATGGGGAACAATGAAATGGGAGAACAATCAATTACTTTTGTTCAGTCTTTATAAAAGATACAAAAAAACTTCCCAATAATGCATGCGAAATGCAAACTCTTTTAGAAAGGAGGAATTGATGGAAATTAGTATTAGTTAAAAAATGTGGAGAAATTAATAGACTGGAAGCTATTCTCCAAGGCCTGGTAACCTACATTCCAGGAAACTAAATAAGATGGAAATAGTGGATGTGTTGGTTTTCATCTTCGAAACTTCCGTACAGTAAAGATAAAGTTTCCAAATTTATGTCAGACCACAGAACTGCTCTCTCTCTCACACACACACATTAGAGATGACTAGCGATATTTTAACTGGAGGATCATCACACCTCACATGAGCAGAGTCCTTCACAGTAACCTCAGCTGGTGCGGTAAATCAACCCACATTGTTGGCAGCAACCAGCCATCCAACCAATTGAGCTAACCGACCCAGTACTGACATAATGAAGAATGGCAAATATAACCCCAACACTTAAATAAAGATGGGAACTTTTAAACTGGCTAGCGTAACATTAGTAGTAGCAAAAGTGCTGGGTTGTGATGTGATGATAAAGGATGTGATAACAGGACAGTTGGAAATTTTCAACTGCTTTACACAAAGTTAAGATGGTTTAATGAAAGTGAAATCATACTGACAAGCATACAGCTTTTTTTGAGAATGTAACTAGTCCATTAAATGAGGAAGAAGAACCAGTGTATTTGGATTTTCAGAAAGGGTTTGATAAAGTCCCACCTAAGAGATTCATGTCCAAAATCAAAGCACATCACATTGATGGTAATATACTACAAGATTGAAAATTTGTTAAACTGTAAGAACGAATGGGACTTTTTGAAACGGAAAGCAGTGACAATTGGGATACCACAGTGCTTGATCCCAGTTATTCACGATACATATCAATGATTTGGATGAGGGAAGCAAGTGTAATATTTTCAAATTTGCTGATGACACTAAACTAGATGGGATTGAGAGTGGTGAGGAGGATGTAAAGAGGCTTCTAGGTAATTGAGACAGATTGTGTGTGTGGGGAAATGTATGGTGGATGAAATAACAATGTAGCTAAATAGGACAGAAGTCAGTCAGAAAAGCAAATTATTATCTGGAGGGAGACAGGTTGGGATAGGCAATGTGCAATGAGATCTGGATGTTCTTGCACACTAATCACTGGAAGTGAGCAGGTGCAGTATGGAAATGAATGAGTGAGATTCAATACAAGCTAGAGGAACAACACCTTATCTTCACCTAGGTCTTCAGGACTCAACATGACATTTAACAATTTCAGAACATGAATATACTCTCCCTTGCTTGTACCCTCCTACCCACAGCCCAATGTACAGTCCTGTAAATCCTGTTACAGCACAACCAACCCATTTGCAAATATTTATGCACCACCTAGTTTTTACACCTCTCTCTCAGTTCATCATCAGCAATCTGTTTGCCTATCCTTTTTTTCTGTCTGGATATCATGTCAATGTACTCTCTCTTGTCTTTCCGCCCACCTCAACCTCAACCCCATCCCATCATCAGCTACATTCCAACTTTCCCCAGATACCTTCAGTTCCAATGAAGGGTCACTGGACTCAAAACTCTACTTTCTCTCCACAGAAGCTGCCAGATTAGTTGTGCTTCTGCAGCACACTTCCCTTTTGATGAGGCAGCATGTTTGGAACTGAATTGCAATTGAATTCGGTCTCTCCAACTCCACAGGAATCAGAGAGCTCAGTACAACCTATGCTGACTTGTCCTCTGTAAAGTCATTCTCAGTCTCAGCACATTACTAGGATCCAGGTCTAACATTAAACATACTAAAATTCGTACCTATTATGGTACAATGATTTTGTGATGCCACCTCCAGGGATGGAAATCTCCTCTTCCACCTCACTAATCCCAGGAAACGCTGCTACCCGTTCAAGTTCTTTCCATCTGAGGGTCTGGAATTTGTCTCCCACAATGGTTTGCAGAGCAGGTGTTGCCAAAAATCGCAGTGGAGTGCTGTAATAATAGTTAAGATTTTTTAGGAATTGTGTTCCATAACCTAAATTTAGTTTTCGACGCAAATATTTCTTTATTGAAAGCTTACAAGTAATTAAGTCGCGGGCTCTCTCAATTTACAGTAATGTTAGAGTACAGGTCGTTCCGCTATAACATACGTTTCATTAACACAAATTAATTGTAATGTGACTGATGAACTGGGGACACTGTTCCTAATGGGCAAACTTTTAAAATGCGTGTAACCTGTAACGTGATTACATTGCCAATGCTTTAAGTGCTGTTTCTAAAGTGTGATTTTTCTAGAAGACAGGGTTGCACAAGAACGCAACCAATGTGTCATAGAATAACTACCCATAAGCAGTTAAATGTAAGGTTTCTCGCTCACTTATCCTTCTAAACTCTATCGAGGTCAGAGCCACCAGGCCTTCATCTCACGGATCATTCCTGTCAGCTTCCTCCAATGCCAGCACATCTTCCCTTAGATACAGGACCCAAAACTGCTCACAATATTCTAAACGCAGTCTGACCATAGAGTTATACAGCCTTAGCTCTTGGATTCTAGCTCTCTTGAAATAAACATTGCATTTGCCTTCCTAACTGTCAAATAAACCTGCATGTTAACCTTAAGAGAAGCCTGAACTAGAATCCCACCTCCTTTTGTGCCTCACATTTGAAACCTTGCCCCATTTAGAAAATAGTCTGCACCTGAATTCTTCCTGCAAAAATGTCTAACCTCACACTTTGCTACATTGTATTACATCTGCCACTTCTTTACCTACTCACCTAGCATGTCCAAGTCCTTCTGCAGCCACCCCTCTTCCTCAACACTATTTGTCCCTCCACTTATCTTTAGGTCATTTGCAAACCTAGCAACAATGGCCTCGGTTCCTTCGTCCAAAGCATCAATGTATAACACGAATAGTTGTGGTCCCAAAACTGACCTCTGCAGAACTACACTAGTTACCAGCAAACATCCTGATAAAGATCCCCTTATCCCTACTCTCTGCCTTCTGGCAGTCAGCCAATCCTCTACCCATACCAGTACCTTGCCCCTAACATCATGGGTTCTTATCATATTTACAGCCTCCCGTACAGCAGAGTCAGAGTCATACAGCACTGAAACTCTTCAGTTCAACTCATCCATGCCAACCAAGTTTCCCAAACTAAACGAGTCCCATTTGGCTGTGTTTGGCCCATTTCACTCTGAACCTTTACTATTCATGTATCTGTAAAATGTCTTTTAAATGTTGTAACTGTACCTGCATCTACCACTTCCTCTGGCAGTTCATTCAGCAAAAGAACCACCCTGTGTGAAAACATTGCCCCTCAGGTCCCTTTTAAAACTCTCTCCTCTCACCTTAAAAATATGCCCTCTAGTTTTGAACTTTGCTACCCTCAGGAAAAGACCTTAGCTAATCAACTTATCTATGCCCGTCACGATTTTATAAACCTATATAAGGTAATCTCTCAGCCTCCTACACTCCAGTGAAGAAAGTGCCTGCCTATCCAGTTTCTCCTTATAACTCAAATGCTCTAGTCACAGTAACATAGAATCATGGAATCCCTACAGTGATGGCAGCAGGCCATTTGGCCCATCAAGTCCACACAACCCTCCGAAGAGCATCCCATCCAGACCCAACCCCTACACTATTCCTGTAACCCTGCATTTCCAATGGCTAATCCACCTAGCCTGCATATTCCTGAATACTAAAGGCAGTTTAGAATCGACAATTCACCAAACCTGAACATTTTTGGATTGTGGGAGGGAACCAGAGCACCCGAAGGAAACCCATGCAAACACAGAGAGAATGTGCAAACTGCATACAGTTGCCCAAGAGTAGAATCAAAACCAGGGTCTATGGTGCTGTGAGGCAGCAGCGGTAATCACTGAGTCAACATGCCACCCCTTGTAAATCTTTTGACATTGATATCTTTGTAAATCATTTCTGTACGCCCTCCAATTTAATAATATCCTTCCTACAGTAGGGCAACTAGAACTGTTCACAGTATTCCACAGCTTCACCTGTACAATCACAACATGACATCTCAACTCCTATGGTCTAAGTAATGAAGGCATGTTGCCAAATGCCTTCTTAACCAACCTGTCTACCTGTGACACAACTTTCAAGGAATGATGTACCTGAACCCCTAGGTCCCTCTGTTCTACAACATTCTCCAAAGTCCAACCATTAACTGTGTAGGTCCTGCCTTTGCTGGTCTTCCCAAAATGCAACATGTTGCAGATAAATTAAACTCCATTTGGACAGAGTACCTCTGTCCATTGGCCCAATTGACCAAGATCCCCGTGTACTCTTTGATAACCTTCTTCTCTGTTTACTGCGCCACCCCAATTTTTGTGTCATCTGCAAAATTACTAGATCACATCCAGTGGCTCTCCTTTGTCTAACTTGCTCATTACGTCCTCAAAGAATTCTAACAGATTGGTCAGACTTGACTCTCCTTGCTGAAGCAATGCTGACTCTGTCCTATTCACCACGTACTTCTAAGTACTCTACAACCTTATCCTTAATGATGGGCTCTAAAATCTTACAAACGACCAAGGTCACTCTAACCAGCTGACAGTTTTGTGTCTTCTGCCTCCTGCCCTTCTTTAACAGGGGTGGTATATTAGCCACATTTCAATCCTCTCTGATCATTCTTGGTTCCAGTGATTCCTGAAAGATCACAATCAATGCCTCTACAATCTCCCCAGCTTCAGAACAGTGGGCTGTAGTCCACCCATTCTGGATGATTTATTAATATTCAAACTTTTCAGCTTCCCCCAGCACCTTCTCCTTTGTGATGGCCACCACACTTATTTCTTCTCCCAACTCTCTTCAAGGTCTGGTAGGCTGCTTGTGTCTTCCACTGTGAAAACTGATGCAAGGTAGACGGGTATTGAAGATGGTGTTTGGTACGCTTGCCGTCATTGGTCAGTGCAGAGAGTATAGGAGTTGGGATGTCACGTTACAGCTGTTCAGGACATTGGTGAGGCCACTTTTAGAACACTGCATTCAACTCTGAAACTTGAAAAGAGTGCTAAACAGATTCACAAGAATGCTGCTAGGATTGGAAGGCTTGAGCTATTCAAGATGTTGAATAGGCTGGGGCTTTTTTCCCTGGAGTGTCAGATGTTGAAGGGTGATCTTAGAGTAAAGGTAAGACCTTTTAGAACAGAGAAATGGAGAAACTTCTTCAGCCACAGAGTGGTGAATCTATGGAATTCATTGCTACTGAAGGCTGTGGAGGCCAGGTCACCGAGTTTATTTAAGACAGAGATAGATAGGTTCTTGAGTATCAAGAGGAACAAGGGTTATGAGGAGAAAGCACGAGAATGGGGTTGAGAAACGTATCAGCCATGATTGAATGGTGGAGCAGATTTGATGGGTGAAATGGCCTAATTTCTGCTCCTATGTTTTATGGTCTTATGACCTTATAGAGGTTTATAAAATCATGAGGGGCATGGATAAGGTGAACAGCCAAGACCATTTTCCAACGGCAGGAGGTAAGGTTTAAGGTGAAAGGGGAAAGATTTAAAAGGGACCTGAGGGGCAACTTTCTCACACAGAGGGTGATGTGTGTACGGAACAAGCTGCAAGATGTGATGGTTGGAGGTGGGTATAATTATAACATTTAAAAGGCATCGAGATGGTCCGTGAATAGGAAGAGGATTATGGGTGAAATGCTGACAAATGGAACTAGATCAGTTTAGGATACCTGTTCGGCGTGAACAAGTTGAACCTAAGGGTGCTGAATAACTCTATTACTAAGTAACTGTTCAGTTCCTCTGCTACTTCTTTGTACAACATTACTACTGTTCCAGCCTCATTTTCTAGTATCCAATGTCCACACCAAACTTGCCTTTTTCTTACCACTTAGATATCTTATTTTATATTACTGATTGGCTTACTCACATATTTCATTTTCTCCCCTCCTTATTGCTTTTTTAGTTATCCCTACTGGTTTTTAAAAGGCTTCCTAATCCTCTGGCTTCCCACTAATCTTCACCACATTCTATGCTTTTCCTTTTGCTTTTATATGGTCCCTAACTTCCCTTGTCAGTCATGGTAGTCTCATCCTCTCCTTCATAAGCTTCTTCTCCCTCGGGATAAATTCCCAAATTACTCCAAGAATCCCCTGCCATTGCTGCCCCACTGTCTTTCCTGTTAGGCTTCCCTTCCAATCACCTCTGGCCAACTTCTCCCTCATGTCTTTGTAGTTACCTTTACTAAATTATAATAGTTATATCTGATTCACACTTCACCCTCTCAAACTGCTGAGTGAATGCTATCATATTATGATTACTGCTCCCTACAGGTTCCTTCACCTTAAACTCCCTAATCAAGTCTGCTTCATTGCACATCATTCTCCTGCTCCTTGGATGCTGCCTGACCTGCTGCGCTTTTCCAACAACACATTTTTCAGCTTCATTACACATCACACATTAATACATATCTGGTGTATAGGAACAGAAATTAGGTCATTTAGCCCATCGAGTCTGCTCCACCATGGCTGATAAGTTTCTCAACCCCATTCTCTGCTTTCTCCCTGTAACCCATGATCCTCAAGAACCTATCTATCTCGGTCTTAAATATACGCAATGACCTGGCCTCCACAGCTTTCAGTAGCAGTTAGTAGATGGAAATGTGTTGCTGGAAAAGCGCAGCAGGTCAGGCAGCATCTTGGGAACAGGAGAATCGACGTTTCGGGCATTAGCCCTTCTTCAGGAATGACAACAGCTAATGCCCGAAACGTCGATTCTCCTGTTCCCTAGATGCTGCCTGACCTGCTGCGCTTTTCCAGCAACACATTTCCATCTCTGATCTCCAGCATCTGCAGACCTCACTTTCTCCTCAGTAGCAGTTAGTACACAAACAACCTTGACAATTTTTTTAAAAATCGGAAACTTGTGGTTTTAGAGATTGTTTGGCTTTTTGAATTCCAGTGCTGGATATCTCTCAGAATTGTGAAAAGCTTTGTTCAAAGATATTACGTACCGAGCCATTGTCTTCTCCTGAAGACAGTGACATTTGCCAAGCTGCAGTTTTACAGGACCTCACCAAGTGGCTTTTCGGATGAGTTTAAGTAAGAGCCAGGAGACAATTCAACCATGGGAATATCATAACTGAGCCTTTTATTTAGCCTCTTGAGAGCTAAATATCAAGAGCAGGACCATTCAAATAAAAACTAAATACTGCAGATGCTGGAAATCTGAAGCTGGAAAATCTCAGCAGGTCCAACAGTACTTGTGGATAGAGAAACAGAGAGAACATTTCAAGTCCAGTATAACTCTGTTTCTCTCTCCACAGATGAAGCCAGACCTCTAATTTCTCCAGCAGTTTTTATTTTTGTTTAGAAGCAGAATCATTGTTGAAGTAATTCCTCTTACGTAATCTGGACACAGGACAGTCGCAGTGGCCCCCAAGCCCTCAACAATATCAGAAAACCCAGCCAGAGTATAGGTTAGAACTGGTTTCTATGGGCCATTACTGAAAAGTTCTCTCTCATAACATGCAAAATCTCATCAAGCCATCTTTCAATGCTAATCATAATGGTGACACTGTACCTACCCAATGAGCTGTTGGTCAACACGATGATAGGCATAACTGCTGGACAGGACCACAACTTTGCTGAATTCACTTTCTTTAATCCAAGAAAGCAGCTGTTGTCGAAATGAGCGGTGTTTACCCTAAATGGTTGGATGACATTCTAATTATTAGAAGAGAATTAAATCTCTAAAAAAACAATTCAGCCCAACGGGTCAATGCTGATGTTACTGTTCCATACACGTTTCCTTCTTACCCCCCACTTCATCACTCTTCGTCGGCTAATCCTTCCATCTCTATCTAGGTTCTATGTTGATTAGCTTTTCTTAAATGTAGCTACCCTGCTTGTGTCAACCATATCCCATGGCAGCAAGTTTAACATTCAGACTTTGCTCTCTTTGGACAGAGAGGTTTCAGGGCACTTAACACCCTGACTATTTCAATTGAATCAAAGCAGACAGACAGCAGCCCGGTGCTCAACTAAATCAAATGGAAATTTCCCTCCACCAAAGTTACAAGTCACAAGACAATTATCTTTTCATGCATTCTTTATGGTAACACCACTACCAAAATCTACATGCCAACTAATCAGCACTCGCCACTGATGCAGTATGATGCTGGTTTTCCCCTTGACTTGGTTTTTCTTACAAATTATCCTGAAGAGTGCATGACAAAAAGTTTCAACAAAATGTCTTTTTCAGCAATACTAAAATTGATACGTAGCCAATTGCTGAACTGACTGGATAATAACCAGATACCTCCTTATTCATGTGCAAGGCACAAATGCAAATCTGTTAAAATAAAAAAAAAAGGTACCACAACTTTGAAAAGAAAATTAATCTTGGGAGATTTGGAGGGGGGAGGAAAGCTTATGAGGGCATAAGATGAATAGAAAATATTCCCTTTAGTCAAAGAGTTACTAACAAAGAGACAACATTTTAAGGTGAAAGGTTGAGAGGGGAAATCGGAGGAAATACTTGTTCATCCAAAAAGTGGTGGGGGTTTGGAATGCATGGCCTTGGAAAGATAGTTGAAATGAAAACCTCACAATGATTAAAAAGTACTTACATGAGCACTCGAAATGCTAGAAATTCAAGGTTACGAGGCTAGCTCAGAAAGTGGGACTAGTGAATGTGCAAATGTATTTTTTTGCAGTACAGACTTGATGGGCTGAATGGCCTCTTCTGTACTGTATGATATTATGAGACTTTTCTTAAAGATATATTTCACTTTTTGATAAGTGGAAGGATTTCGGAATGAAACAAACGTTTGTGCAGTTCCACCATACAATATTGTACATAAGAGTTTAGATTTCTAGCAGTAAAACAGGAGACAATTCTCCAGCACTTTAAACAGCTCAAAGACCATAGAAAGCCATATCATTAATCAACATACGTTAGCCGCAATGATGTTGACTAAGACATTCAGACATTCTGAATGTCTCAGTGTAACGCAAAATTCAGTGCATACTAAAAGCACCTGTGAATTAATTATTAATCAACTCATTGTAAACAACTCAGTCCCCAGTCACTTATTCTGAAAAGAGAGAAACAATTCATTTTGGGAGGACTAACAAGACAAAGGATCACACGCTTATTAATAGCGCCCTAGGAAATATAGAGGAACAGACAGACCCATGTCCACAGATCCTTGAAGGTAACAGGGAAGGTAGATAAAGTAGTTAAGGTAACATATGGGATACTTCCATTTGCTAGTCAAGGTACTGAAAGAGCCACAAGATTATGAATGGAGCTGTATGAGACATGAGTTAAACCACAGCTGGAGTACTACATGCAGTTCTGGTCACCACACCACAGAATTGTGCAAGAGAGGGTGCAGAACAGAATTATCAGAATGTCATTTGGGCTGGAATGATTCAGCCATGAAGAGACTAGATATGATAGGGTTGTTTTCCTTAGAGAAGAAGGCTGAGGGTCACAGAGAGGGCAAATACGGAGAAATTTTTCCTTGGAATAGAGGGGTCAAGAACCAGAAGGGAACTATATTAAGGTAAGGATTAGGAGGTTAGAAGGGATCCAAGGTAAAACCTTTTCACCCAGCAAGTTGTGGGTATTTTGAACTCGCTGCAAAAAAGATGGTAAAAGCAAGAACCACAGAATCCCTACAATGCAGAAAGAGGACATTCAGCCCACTGAGTCTGCAATGACCCTCTGAAGAACGTCCCGACCCTATCCGTATCCCAGTATGGGGTTGTTACCATGGCTCACCGACCAAACATGGACATTTCTGGACATTACAGGGCAATTTTGTTCAGCATGTCCAATCCACCTAACCCTCTACACTTAAAGCTATTTAGAAGAGTGCTTGAAATATCACAGCCATAGGACTATGGACTAAGTGTTGAAAAACAGGATTAGAATAGATGGATGTTTTATGACTGATGTGGACTCAATGGGCCTTTTCCTATGTTGTAAAAACTCTACATCTCAATATATGGCATGTATAACACAATTCATAATAGCCAAAACTGTCTGATTTTGTTATATAGAATACCTGAACAATTGGAGATCTAATCTGCAGGACTGCCAATTTCCGGTCTGCTGATGCATAAACTGTATTAAATACGTAACACAAAAGTGATTATCACATTTACGTTTCGCTATTATATGAATCGATTAATAGACTACTTCAAGAAGGAAAAATATCTTACCAGAATATCAACTTTTATTTTAATAACAGAATAATAACAAAAACAGAATTCTTACCGGAAGGAATTACAATTATTATATACCAATTAATTGTATGTTTTCCAATGCCAGCTAATATAAACAGTAATGTTAGGAAGGCAGGGCTACAGACAAAGAAAGACTTGCATTTATACAGGAGCACAGGAATAGAAGTAGGACCACAGAATCAGTCAGCCACGCGAGCCTATTCAGTCAGTTGGATCACAGCTGAACTGTAGGTTAACTCCATCATCCACTTTCATTCTATATCCTTGAATAACAGTGATACAATTTTGCAAGACAATCTCAGTTTTAACATTAACTGATCTAGTTGCAACAGCTATTGTTATAGCAAGGGAAAGAAAGAAAATTTGAAATTTCTATGAACGTTTGAGAGAGTAGCTTGTGTCACACATGAGACGACAACTTCTAATTTTAAGGTTGCATCCCTTGTTCTGGGTCGCTCCGCAGAAGAACGGATTTCTTTCTATTGAAAAATTTATTTTTTCTGCATTTTTGTTTTAAAAGACTGAAATTGGAAAAGGACTGCTTTAACATCTAGAACTGTGGAACCGATTGCTGCACTTTTCAAAAGTGGGATGGGGGAGGTTTATGCAGACAGGCTAGCATCAGTCTACTATGTGGTGCTGGCCACAACTCAACTTATATATAAATCGAGTTATGACCAGCACCACATAGCTGATTGGTCATCAATCTGAAGCCCATTTACTGATGCCAAAAACTCTGCCTGTCAACAACCATGTGATTGGCTCCAAGGTAGCCGAACAGCTTGCAGGTGTGAACAATATGGCCAGAACCTCTAAAAGGGGAGGTTGCCTTTCTCTCTTTCTGCAGTTTAAAATAAACTTAAAGCCTAGAAAACCAGTTTATTTTCCCTCACCAGTTGCTATAAGCTACTGCTTTTAACCAGTAGCTAAAAGACTTTGCAAATTGTGAACCCAGTCACTCAATGCCTCCTGAAAGAATGGGAAAAGTGCTTGGAGAAGACAGACTGAAGACCAATAACTTATGGCAAGCAAAATGGATTATCTAAGCAAATGCTATCAAAAGGAGGCGATCGAACTGCCTTCCCAGTTTATTCCTCTTCCCCATAATGCTATTTTCTTTTTAAACGTCTGTGTGTGTGTCTGTAGGGGGAAATTGTAACTAGTAGAGTTGTATGTTGACAGTTCATAATTGTTTGACAGTAACTAGAAAATATTTGCTTGTAATAAATAGTAATACAGAAATCTGGTCTCTACTTTATGATAATTTGGTTATAAAAATACAAGACAGTTGCATATTGAGGACTTTGATAAAATCTTTAACTTTTGTGATGATTCTGGGAATAGTGAGACTTGATTTTACCCCAGTAGCCCTAAATATCTACCCTATCAATTCAGTGAAACAAAGATTTCAGTTACTGTATATCATCCATTAATCACTCTGTTAATGCAATCTAATGCATGAATGCAACCTGCTATTATAATTTGACCAGGTAATATTTTAGTTCAAAGTATAGCGCTAAACTTGTGGAGCAGACCCATAATGCCTATCAATTCAAATCTCAATCCTCAATGAATTTTCCAACCACAGCAGCAAAGATGTAATAAATAGTGAAGTTTATTAAGGGGTTTCAGAATTTATATCTATTAAAGCATCAGATATCAATCTTCATGAAATTACTCAGCTATTCTAGTCCTCAAGTACAGGTTCATAACAAACTACTATCATCAGCCTCCTTGTAGTTGGTACATAATTATCAAAGATGGAAATGTGTTGCTGGAGAAGCGCAGCAGGTCAGGCAGCATCTAGGGAACAGGAGAATCGACGTTTCGGGCATTAGCCCTTCTTCAGGAATGAGGAAAGTTTGTCCAGCAGGCTAAGATAAAAGATGGGGAGGAGGGACTTGGGGGAGGGGCGTCGGAAATGTGATAGGTGGAAAAAGGTCAAGGTGAGGGTGATAGGACAGATTGGGGTGGGGGCGGAGAGGTCGGGAAGAAGATTGCAGGTTAGGGAGGCGGTGCTGAATTTGATGGATTTGACTGAGACAGGCTGGGGGGAGGGGAAATGAGGAAACTGGTGAAATCAGAGTTCACCAGTTGAACTCGGATTTCACCAGTTTCCTCATTTCCCCTCCCCCCAGCCTGTCTGTCAAATCCATCAAATTCAGCACCGCCTCCCTAACCTGCAATCTTCTTCCGACCTCTCCGCCCCCACCCCAATCTGTCCTATCACCCTCACCTTGACCTTTTTCCACCTATCACATTTCCGACGCCCCTCCCCCAAGTCCCTCCTCCCTATCTTTTATCTTAACCTGCTGGACAAACTTTCCTCATTCCTGAAGAAGGGCTAATGCCCGAAACGTCGATTCTCCTGACGTAGATGCTGCCTGACCTGCTGCGCTTCTCCAGCAACACATTTCCATCTCTGATCTCCAGCATCTGCAGACCTCATTTTCTCTACATAATTATCAAAGACCTGACACATCATGCAGAAGAACTTAAAAGGGGGACAAAGGTATAGTAGTAAAATCATTGTTAGCCAGAATTTAAATTCAATTAATAACTCCAGGATAATATTAGTCTCATTAATAATACTCTTGAAACTACAAGGTTACTGAACCAGGAGGGTCTGATGTCCATGTCCTGCAGTGAAACAATCTGCCATCCTTATCCAATGTGACTTACATATGACTCTACATCCACAGCAACGTGCTTGGCTCTGAAATGATTTAGTCTTGAACAATGTGGGATGAGAAATAAATGCTAGCCTTGCTAGTGATACTCAGATCCCAAAAGCAAATAGAAAAAGATCTTTGCCAGACTTCAAAGATAGTTAAGAAAATAAAATTACATTAACAATATTAAACAAAAGTCGGAAGGGTATTGAATTTTTTTAAAAATAAAAGTAATCTTTCATCATACAACACATCTTCAGTAGACAACCATATTCATTAATGTGCAATTGCAAATAAATCCAACTGCTTCTCAAAGACTTGTGCCATTACATATCGTGTTCAATTTTGCTATGTAAAGAACTAATTTCATTTAAACTTGTATTACCTAGTGTTTTAACTTCTGACACTGAACAATTTGTCTCAAATTAGTTTCATTTGTCCCTTTCATAATCTTCAAAGGTCCTTCATAGTACATGGTTTCGTCCCCTGCACAGCACTAAAATTACTTCATCAAAGTTGCAAAGGACAAATTATATATTCATGATCACATTGTACAATCCCTTGTCATCCTTCAAGCAGCCTACAGCCTTTCATGCAACTGACCACGACGTTGCCTAGTTCGGTGGAACTTTTCTAATCATATCTAGGACACAACCCCCAGCATCACCAGAATTCCTCGAAGATTGAACCTTGGATTTTTGTTTTCTACATGTAAATTTCTAAATATATTATGTCAGAGTTCTTCACCCATGTTCTCCTACCACTTACCCTCAGAGCTGACACACATGTCCATTGAGTTTTCCAAAGTTGTTGCATATGGATTGTTCCCCACCACTGGAAGTAGGCAGTCGCTGTGGATATAACCAACCCGAGGCAAAGCGAGGGTAGAAATGATCAGGTCCACCGTTAGCTGACCAACATTACCCACAGACACAACTGGCTGGAAGATTGAAAATTTGAGTTAATTGAAAATTGTACGTTCATTGCGTTCTGCCACATAACTTGATCCTTTATGGGTCCATATGCATTCCTCACTTTGCAATTACTCCTCATTATTAGACAAAATCCATTCATAGTCACCATATGACACACAGTCATTACAGCCATGAGGAGGTATGTTCAATATACAGGCATTTACTAATATAATAATGTACATGGACGCAAAGGCAGCAACAGTGAGAGCTTAGCCATACCTTATTTTACATGTGTTAGAATACAAAACGTTACATATCTATCTGGTATTCATGGCATCTTTCCCCTCATTTTCATCGACTGATAATAGACTTGATATTGAGAACAGGTGAGGCATAATTTGCATTATGATTATATTCTATAATCCTGTGCTAGTTGTGCTGAATAGCAAATATCTACATTGGCCATTCTGTCCTTGCAGATACCAACTTCCAAGATCCCTTTAATCTGCTAAAGTGTTGTCAGTTCCCAACTACACATTCAGAACATCTTCAAAGTAACAAAGAGAAATTATATATCTGCGACTGTACTGCATAATTGTTTCCTATCCCTCTCAAGCAGTCTGCAGCCTCAGACACAAGGAAGATATTTGGCACCATCATGTCTACAATCAACAAAGATCTGATCCCACTTTCCCATTTTCCAGCTTTCAGGCCATTGCCCTGGAAGCTATGGTAACACCAGTGAATATGTAAACACTGCTTAAATGTTACAAAAGTTTTGGACTCAACGATCCCTTCAGGTAGTTAGTTCAAGACACCCACCTCCATCTTAATGAATACCGTTTAATCAAATATCCTGTTAGCGTTCTACTCCTTACCTTAAATCTATGCTCTCTAGTATTAATCCCTCAATGCCAATTATTCCCTATTGATCATTGTCTGTCCAAGTACAGACATATACTCCACACCCCACAAAGTATGCTTTAATAACATACCTATCACCAAGGTTAGATTGACTGACATAGGACCCCCAATAGATTCTACCTTGCCTCTCACCTCACATCCACTGAGTCTGTGCATTTACGCATGTTTATGGCTACTTAACCCATCAATATCTACCTCTATCACAAGTGTATATTAGTTTCATATAATATTACACAGACCTCCACCGTTATGTCATTATCTGCATGGTCTTTTTCCATTGTGAAGTCTTGGCTAAATATTCAATGAGAATTGCCGCCACGTTTTCTGTGTCAACATATACATCACCTCTACTGTTACCCCAATTCTGTCTTTATCTTTATATAATTTCCTCCACAACATATCATTGAACTTAGCAGCATTGCAACAGGCCATTTGGCCCAATTGGTTATATTGGTGAACGGCTCCTCGCAGCCCATGGCCATGTCTTTAATAGGCTCTGGAAGAATCAAAAAATGAAAAACTGCAGAAGGCATGGAAGACAGCTAGACGCTCATCCACCAGATCAAAGGGCAAATGCCTGGAGGATGTTTACCCTCGTGGGGGTGTCTAAAATCAGAGAGCACACACTCAGAATAAATGGGATCCAATGTAAGACTGAGATGAGGAGGGATTTATTTTCCCAGTGGGTTGAGAGTCTTTGCCACAGAGAGTTGAGGGGGGGGGGGGGAGGGGGGGGGGGAGGGGGGGAGGAGGAGGAAGAAAGAGTCTTTGTGTATAGTTAAGGCTGAGAGAGATAGATAGATCAGCTGGGACAAGGGCAGGAGAGCGGACTGGAGAAATGGCAGATCAGTGATGACCCCACCGAATCGCGGAGCAGACTCCTGTTTCTATTTCTATTTCTTATGATAGTACAAACCATGATAAGAGTGTAGCCTTTCAGGCTTACGGAGCCATCCCCACTCGGGATGAAAACCATCTCGACTCCACCGTCTGAATTCCTTCAACCGCCACTTGCCTGGCGCCTTCTGATGACGTGTACCTCTCCCGACCCTGGGGCCACACACGGACAGCGTCGCAGAATTATGAGGCGCATGTCCGCCTGCGTTGTTTTTCTTAAAAACCGCACTTATGAAAGAAACAACTACCACAGCGGTAATTTGCAAACGTCACCGAGCAAATCCAACTGTTACGAATTTTCCAATTGGCGCTGATCGGTTGAAACGGAGAGATGTGAGAGAAAATTCCCGCTTAATTTTGAGACTTGAATTTCAAACAAAGTTGGCTGTGAGGGGGCGGGCTTGAATGCAACTGGTGTGGGGGCGGGGACAGATGAGGGCGGGCGGGGGTTTGACGTGGGCTCATGCGCCGTTTGACGTCTCTGGGTCCGAGGTGGGATTTGGAGGTGGGCGCGGTTCGGCGTTCGTTAGAAAAGAGGGTGGAGCCTTGCAGCTGTTGGACAATGGAAGACAAGTTTGGGGGCGGGCCGTGGTTGCTCCTGGAGATAAGGGCGGGGCTAGATGCTGATTGGAGGATGATGGCGGGCGGGATTTGGTGGCGGTTGACCGGAGAGATGGCTGCCAAATGGTAAGGGGGGAGAGGGGTGATGTTGCTGTGTTGGGATTTCGATTGTGCATGTTGGTAATTCCAAGCGTCATGTCGCTGCCGCCCGAGAAGGCTCTGGAACTCAAACAAATCATTCGCAACCAGCTGACCCAGGTGAGCTCCTAGTGTTGCCCAAGATGTGTGAGGTTAACATCCACGTACCCCTAGTCCCAGAGCTCTGATTTCTGTTTAATCAGTGAGCATGTTGATCGTTAGCCCTTAACTCTTGACCTATTTTTACGGGTTGCATGATATAGTACAACTTAATCTGTCTAGTAATAATTTGAATCTGAAACTATTAGAGAAAATGCGAGAAATACTTAATGGGGCAACATCTGTGTCAACATAGAAACAGTTAAATGTTACTCTCTTTGAAAATTTAATATACAAACTATGAGCAGTTGTGGACCATTCAGCCCTTGAGCCTGTTCTGGCTGCTTCAACAAGGTCATGATTCCTCTGATTATTCCAATTACTTGGAATAATCTCCTCTGTGACTTATTCTCTCTCTTGTTAAGAATCGATCTACCACTGCCCTGTAAACATTCAAGGAGACTGCTTCCACTGCCTTATGATGAAGACAATATTACAGATTCATGTCTCCCTGTGAGAAAGTGTCTCTACTTATCTGTTTTAAATGGATAACCCTGTGTTTTTAAATAGTGATCTCTAGTTCTAGATTGTTTCCACATATACTTGAAACATCCAAAGTCTATGGGTCAAGTACTGGAAAGTGGGACTAGAATAGATGGCTGTTTAATCAGCACAGACATGATGGACTGATGAGCCTGTTTCTGTGCTGTAAATCTATGACTCTGATATTTCAAGAGCCCTGAGCATTATGTATGATAGCTAAATTTGCTGATAAGACAGAGCTGGTAGGAAAGTGAGTTGTAACTAAGATATTAAGAGCTTCAAAGGGATATAGATAGGTTAAGTGAATGGGATAATATCATCTGACAAATGAAATAGGTAGAACAGTATACCACAGGAACAGGGCCTTTGCCCCATTATGTTGTGTGGAACATGAAGCTAAAGTAAAATTATCCCTTTTTACCTGCCCTCTGCAACTAGATCCTCAGCTTTCTGACCCATGGACCATGATTAGTGGAGATAGATAACAAATCCTCCTCCACAATAACACTCCACACTGGAGCTCCCCCCGGATGTGACCTCAGCCCCTGACTGTATTCCTTATGCACCCATGATAGTTGCCAAATCCTGAATGAATGCCATCTCCAAGTTCACTGACACAACTGTAGTAGAATGGATATCTAACAACAATGAGTCAAAATACAGAAGGCAGAGAGAGGGCTTGGTGATGTGGTGCAATGAGAACAATGTCTCTCTCAATGTTGGTAAAACTAAAAAAACTGATCATTGACTTCAGAAAGAAAGGAGAACACTCTATCATCGTCATGAATGGAACTGAGGTTGAGAGGGTGGGCAGCATCAAGTTCCTTAGTGACAATAACAAACTTCCCACATAGATGTGATGGTCAACAAGGCACAACAATGCCTTCTCTTCCTCCAGCAACTCAGGAAACCTTGCATGTCCATAAGGACTCTCACCAACTTCTACAAAAGCACCATTGAAAGCACACTGTCTGGTACATAACAGCCTGATATGGCAACTGCTGTGCTCAGGACTGGAAGAAACATAACATGGTGTGCACAGCTCAGACTATCATGGAAGGGAGAAAGTGAGGGCTGCAGATGCTGGAGATCAGTTGAAATGTGTGGTACTGGAAAAGCGCAGCTGGTCAGGCAATATCCGAGGAGCAGGAGAATTGACGTTTCAAGCATAAGCTCTTCATTGGGAATGAGGGGGTGCCAAAGGGGGCTGAGAGATAAATGGGACGGGGGGTGGGGCTGGGGGGGGAAAGGTAGCTGGGATCACGATGGGTACATGAAGGTGGGAATGATGGTGATAGGTCAGAGAGGAGGGTGGAGTGGATAGATGGGAAGGGAGATGGACAGATTGAACGGTTCAAGAGGGCAGTGCAGAGTTAGAGGGTTGGATCTGGGATAAGATAAGGGCAAGGGAAATGACAAAACTAGTGAAATCAACATTGATCTCAAGTGGTTAGTGTCCCAAGGCAGAAGATGGGATGTTCTTCGTCCAGGTGTCAGGTGGCTAGAGTTTAGCAGTGGAGGAGGCCAAGGACTTGCATGTCCTTGGCAGAGTGGGAGGGGGAGTTGAAGTTTTGGCCACAGGGCAGTCGGGTTGATTGGTGTGTGTGTCCCAGAGATGTTCTCTGAAACATTCTGCAAGTTGGTGTCCTGTCTTCCCAATGTAGAGGAGACCACATCAAGAGCAATGGACACAGCAGATGACGTGTGCGGAAGCACAAGTAAATCTCTGGATGTAAAAAGATCCTTTGGGGTCTTGGATGACGGTTGGGAGGGAGGTGTGGCCACAGGTTTTGCACTTCTTGCGGTGGCTCCCTGGGTACGGAATGTGGGTTGGTGGGGAGCGTAGACCTAACAAGGGAGTCACGGAGAAAATGGTCTCTGCATCATGGAAGGAGGAGAAAGTGAGGACTACAGATGCTGGAGATCAGAGTCTAGAGTGTTGTGCTGGAAAAGCACAGCAGGTCAGGCAGGGCAATCAATATTTCGGGCATAAGCCCTTCATTTAGGATGAGGCTTGTGTGTTGGGGCTGAGAGATAAATAGGAGGGGGTGGGGTTTGGGGAAGGTAGCTGAGAAAGCGATAGGTGGACGAAGGTGAGGGAGAAGGTGATGGGTGGGGGGGAAGGTGATGGACAGGTCCAGAGGGTGGTATCGGATTGGAGGCTTGGGACTGGGATAATGTTGGGGGCGGGTGGGGGGGAAATGAGGAAGCTGTTGAAATCCACATCTATCCTGTGTGGTTGCAGGGTCCCAAGGCAGAATATGAGGCATTCCTCCTCCAGGTGTTGGGCGGTAACGGTTTGGTAGTGGAGGCAGCCTAGGACCTGCATGTTCTTGACTGAGGGGGGAGTTGAAGTGTTCAGTCACCAAGCAGTGAAGTTGGTGGATGCGGGTGTCCCAGAGATATTCTCTGAAATTATCTGCAAGAAGGCGTCCTGTCTCCCCGATGTAGAGGAAACCACACTGGGTGCAACGGGTACAAAGTCTTAAAGCAGCAACATGACGTTCTTGACTCTTGTACTCCGTTCCCTGACCAATAAAGTCAAGCATGCCTTTTGGTGCGTTAATGAGCCCATCTACTTACATGGCTACTTTCAGGGAGCTATGGACTTAAACCCCAAGTTGTCTCTGTACCTCAATGCTGTTCAGGGTCCTGCTATTATCTATACTTTTTCTTAACCTTTAATCTTCCAAAATGCCGCACGTCACACTTAACCTAGATTAAACTTCACCTACCATTTCTCTGCCCATATCCGTAACTGTCAAAGGATACAGCAGGATATAAATCAATCTTTTACACTATCCATAACTCCACTGATCTTTGTATATTCTGAAAAATTAATAACCCACCTATCTATATTTTGATCCAAGTCATGTATAAACTGATCCCTGTTGAACACCACTAGTCACTGACCTCCAGCCAGAAAATTACCCTTCTGTCACTACCCTCTGCCTTCTATGGGCAAGCCAATTCATCTTGGGTTCCGTTCATCTTAACCTTCTGGATGAATCCCAAGAAGAACCTTGACAAAATCCAAGAAGTTCACTCCCATGCTCTACCCTCATCAATCATTTCAGTTGTCACCTTGAAAAATTCAATTACGTTAGTAAGCTATAACCTGACCCACACAAAGCCATGCTGACTGTCCCTAATTAGGCTATGCTTTTCCAAATACATGTAAATCCTATCCCTAAGAATTCTCTCCAATAGCCTCCAAACCGCTGATGAGACTCACCAGTCTATAGTTTTCTGGATTATCGCTATTTCCCTTCTTAAACAGAGGAGCAACATTAGCTACTTATCAGTCCTCTGTTCTCGCATACAGTATGAGAAATTTTGGCAGAAAGATAAAAGAAGCACATCCACTAAATAGTGAGAGGTTGCAGATATCTGATACGTAGAGAGTGGTGCATGATTCTCAGGCGGTCAATGTGCAGGTACAGCAAGTAATCAGGAAAGCTGATAGAATGTTGTTTTATTGCAAGGGGAATTGTATGTAAGAGTAGAGAGGTTATGCAGCACATTGGTGAAACCATATCTGGAGAACTGTGTACAGTTCATATGAAAGGATGATAATGCATTGGAAGCAGTTCAGACTAGACCGGTGCTTGGAATAAGCCAATTGCTTTTATGAGGAAAGGCTAGACAAGTTCAGTCTGTATCTTGAATTTAGAAGTGGGACTTGAATTGAAATTTATATGATCCTAAAGGAACTTGACCAGTGGCTGTTAAGGCATGTTTTTTCATGTGCGAATCTGGAACTAGGGATCGTAATTTAAAAATAAGGAATTGCCCATTTAGGGACACAGAGGGACGGGGGAGGAAAAAATCAGGATGAGGAGTCTTTTGAAATTTCATTCCTCAAATGGCAGTCGACAGAATCTTCAAATATCTTTTGAAAAATAGGTAGATAGCTTCTTGATTACCACGGGGCTGAAAGACTATTTGAGTATGCAAGAAAATAGAGTTGAAGTTAAAATCAAATCCAAATATAATCTTGAATGGTAGCGCAAGCTTGAAGTGGCTTGCACTTCATATGTTTTAATCAGGTTGCTTGATTAAGGAGACCAATGCTCCAGATGTGGTTTTGTCAATATCCTGTATAATTGAAGTATAACCTCACTACTTTTCAATGCCTCTTGCTTCAAAGATAGAATATATATATATATATATATATATATTCTATATCGGCTTTCCTAATAATTATACTTGCTTACTAACTTTTTGCAGTTCATGAACTAGAACACCCAGATGCCTCTGCATTCCAGAGCTCTGCAATCTCGTGTCATTTAGATGCAATTCTTTTTTATTCTTTCTGCTAAAACAATTTCTCATTTTCCCAATTTATCATTCATTTGCCTAATCGCTTAACCTATTTATATTCACTTTACATTGATCAGTTCCCCTTTATCTAAGCATGTTACTTGCTCAAATAATCCAATAATTTAGTTAAGTGTGAATCAAAATCATGTTGATTCTGCCTGATTACCTTGCCCTTTTCTTAGTGCTCTCCTATTGTGCTGTAATAATTAGCTTCTGCTTCCTATGACAGATGTTAAACTAACTGACATGTAGTTTCCTGCTTTGTCTCCTTCCCCTCTCTTTTTTAAAGATTAGATTCCCTACACTGGATTTGGTTCTGGGTAATGAACCAGGCCAGGTGTTAGAATTAGAGGTAGGTGAGCACTTTGGGGACAGTAACCACAATTCGGTGACTTTCACTCTAGTGATGGAGAGGGATAAGTGTGCACTACAGGGCAAGAGTTATAGCTGGGGGCAGGGAAATTATGATGCGGTGAGGCATGACTTAGGATGTGTGGCTTGGAAAAGTAAGCTTCAAGGCAAGGGCGTAATTGATATGTGGAGCTTGTTCAAGGAGCAACTATTGAGTGTCCTTGATAAGTATGTACCCGTTAGGCAGGGAGGAAAGGGTCGTGTGAGGGAGCCGTGGTTTAATAAGGAATTGGAATCCCTTGTTAAATGGAAGAGGGCGGCCTATGTAAAGATGAGGCGTGAAGGTTCAATTGGGGCGATTGAGAGTTATAAGGTAGCCAGGAAGGACCTGAAGAGAGAGCTAAGAACAGCAAGGAGGGGACATGAAAGGTCCTTAGTTGGTAGGATTAGGGAAAACCCTAAGGCTTTCTATAGGTATGTCAGGAATAAAAGAATGACTAGGGTAGGAATAGGTCCAGTCAAGGATAGTAGGGGGAAGTTGAGTGTGGAGGCTGAAGAGATTGGGGAGACACTGAATGAATACTTTTCGTCAGTATTCAATCAGGAACAGGACATTGTTGTTAATGTGAATACTGAGTCACAATTAAGTAGAATGGATGGCTTTGAGGTATGTAGAGAAGAGGTGTTGGAAATTCTGGAAAGGGTGAAAATAGATAAGTCCCCTGGGCCTGATGGCATTTATCCTAGGATTCTCTGGGAAGCAAGGAAGGAGATTGCAGAGCCATTGGCCTTGATTTTTTATGTCCTCATTGTCTACAGGAGTAGTGCCAGAAGATTGGAGGATAGCAAATGTGGTTCCCTTGTTCAAGAAGGAGAGTAGGGATAACCCTAGTAACTATAGGCCGGTGAGTCTCACTTCTGTTGTGGGCAAAATCTTAGAGAGAATTGTAAGGGATAGGATTTATGAACATCTGGATAGGAATAATGTGATCAAGGATAGTCGGCATGGTTTTGTGAAGGGTAGGTCGTGCCTCACAAACCTTATTGAATTCTTTGAGAAGGTGACTAAGGAGGTAGACGAGGGGAAAGCGGTAGATGTGGTGTATATGGATTTTAGTAAGGCGTTTGATAAGGTTCCCCATGGTAGACTACTGCAAAAAATACGGAGGTATGGCATTGAGGGTGAGTTGGAGATTTGGATTAGGAGTTGGCTGGCTGGAAGAAGACGGAGGATAGTAGTTGGTGGCAAAGGTTCATCTTGGAGTGCCGTCACTAGCGGTGTTCCACAAGGATCTGTTTTGGGACCATTGCTGTTTGTCATTTTTATAAATGACCTGGAGGAGGGGTTAGAAGGTTGGGTGAGCACGTTTGCGGATGATACGAAAGTCGGAGGAGTTGTAGACAGTGAGGAAGGATGCGGCAGGTTACAGCGGGATATAGATAAGCTGCAGAACTGGGCAGAAAGGTGGCAAATGGAGTTCAATGTAGCTAAGTGTGAGGTGATTCACTTTGGTAAGAGTAACAAAAAGATGGGGTACTGGGCTAATGGTCGGATACTTGGTAGTGTGGATGAGCAGAGGGATCTTGGTGTCCATGTACACAGATCTTTGAAAGTTGCCACCCAGGTAAATAGTGCGGTGAAGAAGGCATATGGCGTACTGGCTTTTATTGGTAGAGGAATTGAGTTCCGGAGTACTGAGGTCATGTTGCAGTTGTATAAGACTCTGGTGCGGCCGCATCTGGAGTATTGTGTGCAGATTTGGTCGTCATACTATAGGAAGGATGTGGAGGCACTGGAACGGGTGCAGAGGAGGTTTACCAGGATGTTGCCTGGTATGGTAGAAAGATTGTATGAGGAAAGGCTGAGGCACTTAGGGTTGTTTTCATTGGAGAAAAGAAGGTTTAGGGGTGACTTGATAGAGGTGTATAAGATGATTAGGGGTTTAGATAGGATCGACAGTGAGAATCTTTTTCCACGTATGGAGTCAGCTATTACAAGGGGGCATAGCTTTAAATTAAGGGGGGGTAGGTATAGGACAGATGTTAGGGGTAGGTTCTTTACTCAGTGAGTCGTGAATTCATGGAATGCCCTGCCAGTAGCAGTGGTGGACTCTCCCTCATGGGCATTTAAGCGGGCATTGGATAGGAATATGGAGGATAGTGGGCTAGTGTAGGTTAGGTGGGCTTGGATCGGCGCAACATCGAGGGCCGAAGGGCCTGTACTGCGCTGTATTCTTCTATGTTCTATGTACACTTTTTGGAAACAGGCCCTTCGGCCCAACAAGTCCACACTGAACCTCCGAAGAGTAACCCACCCAGACCCATTCTCCTAAATTTACTCCTGACTTAATGTACCTAACACCAGGGGCAATTTAACACTGCCAATTCACCTAACCTGCAAGTCTTTTGGAATGTGGGAGGAAACCGGAGCACCAGAGGAAACCAACACAGGCACTGGGAGAATGTGCAAACTCCACATAGGCAGTTGCCCGAGGCTGGAATCGAGCTAAGGTCTCTGGCGCTGTGAGGCAGCAGTGATAGCTACGCCACTGTGCCCCCACTAAATTTTCATATAACTGTGTTTTATTTGATATTTTATAATCTAAGCATGCTCTTTTGAAGCCAGGCAACCTAAACTAACACATCACTTTTTTTTCACTGGCTACTTTTTAGATTCTAGGCTGATGTGAATCAGGACCAAGGTATTTGCCAGCATGCAGCTCAAACAATTTGCTCAATTGGAGCAAAGAAAAGGTCATTGACCTGGAATGTTAACTTTGTTTCTGTTTCCACTGATACATGATATTCCTGTTGAGTATTTCCAACATTGTCTGTTTTTAAAATTATGATTTTGTTCTGTGTCCACTCTGCCTATTGATTGTGAAAAGTCTTGAGAGACAACTGACACTGAGTCTCTTCTTCCTTGGGAACCTGAATGTGGTCTTAACTGTGGAAGAAATCTGGATAGCTGCAAAGATTCTGCTCTGCTAGACTTGTCAGTGGTCACTTTTGACAAACCAGAGCAGCATGAAGTTTCTAACTTGCTGATTCCTTGTACATTGACTAGACAAAGCTCAGGAACATGGGACTAAAACACTGCCAGAAATAAAGCGGCAACCTCCTTCAAATAGAGTGAGCTGCAATACCTCATGTTTTTTATAATGATGAAACACTGACTCATCCAGGCTATAAAAATAGACCAAAGATTCTTATCTCACTACAGCTGTAGGGATTTTTATTTACTTGAACCTCTGGTAAGGTGGGGTTGGTATTGTCAGTTGTGCCAGATCTGGATGTGACATAATTGCCTTTCAGTCACAATGTTTGTGTACTGCAGATATTTGTGTTCCTCATGCTATGCAGTGCTGAGGGAGTGGCACACAGTGGGAGGAACCATTTTTTGGATGCCCCTCAAGAGGCACTATTGCAAAGAAAAGCAGAGTTCCAATCATTTTTTTGTACCAGTTAATAAAGATCGCTAAAACAGACTTTCTTGTCATTGTCACATTGCTGTTTGTGGTTGCTTGCTGCACAAATGAAATGCAATTTATATTAAATATGAAAGAAAGGGCTTGCATTTATATTTCGTAACTGTAGGATGTGTCAAACGCTTCACAGCCAATGAAGCACTTATTGAAGTGTAGTTGCTGTTATAAATGAGGAAGCTGCAGCAACCAAATCGCCCACAGCAAGCTCCCACAAACCACAGTAAATGACAAGTTTTTTTTGTGATGTTAGATGAGTGGCAAATATTGGCCAGCACTTCAGATTTTTAAAAATATCTTTAGGATCTTTCCCTCAGTTGCTGCATCTGAAAGGTAGCACCTTCAACCATGGACCACCCCCTGACTGGGTTGTCAGTGGATCTGTATTATCTGTTCAATGGGACTTGAATCTACGACACTGATTCAGATGTAAGAATGCTGTCAAAGGCAATTTAAACCTAATCCTAATGGCAATTCAGAAGACTATAACCAGAATCCAATTTCAATCATTTTCATCCAATTAAGTCTCCTGGGCCAAATGTCACTTATTCTGTAAGGTAATGCTAAAGTCTGAATGTCTCAGTTGAAGAAAATAATAAAGGGTCAAGTGCAAGGTATCAATGATTCAAGTTGCTGTATTAAAAGGAGATGAGACTTGTGATCTCAAAGCATAATGTTGTCATTTTCAGTAACTTGTTTAAGATTTCCTGCCTTATTTTCTTTGCTCTGAATTTCTTCTGTTAATTGGAACATAGAATGTTACAGCGTAGTACAGGCCTTTTGGCCTTCGATGTTGCACCAACCTGTGAAATTAATCTGATGGCCATCTAACCTACACCATTCCATTATTATCCATATGTCCAATGCCCATTTAAATGTCCTTGATGTTACGAGTCTACTATTGTTGCAGGCACCCCCTACTTCTGAGTAAAGAAACTACCGCAATATCTGTCCTATACCCATCACCCTTCAATTCAAAACTATGTCCCCTCATGTTAGCCTTCGCCATCCGAGGAAAAAGGCTCTCACTGTCCACCCTATCTAACCCTCTGATTATCTTACAGGTCTTGATTAAGTCACCTCTCAATCTTCTTCTCTCTAATGAAAACAACCTCAGTTCCCTCAGCCTTTCCTCGTAAGACCTTCCTTCCATACCAGCAACATCCTAGTAAATCTCCTCTGCACCCTTTCCAAAGCTTCCACATCCTTCCTAAAAACAGTGACCATGACTGCACGCAGTACTCCAGGTATGGCCTTACTGGTGTCATGTTTCCGCTGTACAAAACCTTGTGGTTCTGAAACTCAATCCCCCTACCAATAAACGCCAACACACCATATGCCTTCTTAATAACCCTATCATTCTGGGTGGCAACCTTTAGGGATTTGTGCACCTGGACACAGAGTTCATCTACACTGCCAAGAATTTTATCATTCTTGTTACTTCTTCCAAAGTGAAGTGCATCATGCTTTTCCGCATTAAACTCCAATTTCTACTTCTCATCCCAGCTCTGCATCTGTGTCCCTCTGTAACCCACAACATCCTCTGGCACAATCCACAACTCTGCCTACCTTAGTGTCATCTGCAAATTTATTAACCCATCCTTCTACATCCACCTCCAGATAATTTATAAAAATGACAAACAGCAGTGGCCCAAAACAGATCCTTGTAGCACACCACTGGTAACTGAGCTCCAGGGTGAACACTTCCCATCAATCACCATCCTCTGTCTTCTTTCAGCAAGCTAATTTCTGATCCAAACCGCTAGACCATCTTCAATCCCGAAACTCCATATTTTGTGTAATAGTCTGCTGTGTGGAGCCTGATCAAATGCCTTACTGAAATCCATATACACCACATCATCCGTTTTATCTTCATCTACTTGTTTTGTCACCTTCTCTCAGAACTCAATAAGGTTAGTGAGGTACTACCTACCTTCACAAAACTGTGTTGACTATCCCTAATCAAATTATTCCTTTCCAGATGATTATAAATATTATAACCTTTTCCAACACCTTACTCACAACCGATGTAAGGCTCGTTGACCTATAATTACCCGGGCTGTCCAGACTCCCCTTCTTAAACAAGGAAACAACATTTGCTATCCTCCAGTCTTCTGGCACAACTCCTGTTGAAAATGATGACCTAAAGATCAAAGCCAAAGGCTCGCCAGTCTCCTCCCTGGCTTCCCAAAGAATCTGAGGATAATGATTATAATGACAGTGAAGCTACCACCATCCAATATTGAGGTTCCCCTAGTCTCTAATCAGTTGAAATGCTGAGATTTCACTTATCTCGCTGTGAAAAACCTTTAAGAATTTTCACCTCGTTTATTGAGATATAACCTAGGTTTTTTACCGGTATAATAACTTTGTAATTGTTCAATATCCTGGCTGGTTTTGAAAATCTAATTTTATTATTTTAGAATTGCTGATAGTTTTTGTAATGATGACCATGAAGCTAACTGTAAATGTTAGGGTTATTAACTGAATTTGGATCCTATCAACTGCAGTGGTGGATTTGAACTCTGTCGCCAATGTTAGCCTGGGTCTCTGAATTTACAATCCAGTGACTGGCAAGATCAAAACAGATCTTTTGGAAAATGCAAAGTGTATTTTGCCTGTTCCTTTTAAAGTTTAAACTTGTGAAGCAAATTTGCACCTGGATAACATTAATAACTTGCTGATCATTTGTGAACAGATGAACATCCATGAAACGATCAGAGAAATCTTAGGAGAATCAGTTCAGGAAGAACTAGGGGTTTCTTCACAAACTTTATCTGAGGCTGATCTCATAAAAGCATTACAACGACGAGGCATTGTGGATGATGTCATGAAGGAACTCAAATTTTTAACAGTAAGTTTTTCATTGCATTGAATAGGATATTACCTAAAATTTCTCTAAAATCAGAGCATCAAAAGCTCATTTATAAAGAGTTATTGCTTTTATATTTAATAATTACTGACGAGGTTGTTCTAAAGTAATATGAATCCCAGTAGCTCCATTAAAACAAATACACATTTCGGGTTAGAAAGCAGGCAGGTGCAAAGTTCCAACAAGGTTCCCCAAGTTCCCTTCTGTGCACAGGTTGCACTAGAGAAACTTGGAATGGTTACCGTACATAAGGAGTCCATTTGGGCCATCATGTTCATGCTGGCTGTGTGAAATAGCAACTCCAATCCAATAGCCCACTTTCTCCCAGTAGCCCAGAAAATTTGGTGTCTTCTGATATTTATCCAGTTTTGTTTTGAAAGCCACAATTGAATCTGTCTCCATCACACCCTGACAACACATTCCAAATTCAGGCCATTTGCTCCATAACGTTTGTTTTCATGTCACATTTTGTTCGTTTGCTGTTCATCTTAAATTGATGTCCTTTGGTTCTTATTCTTTCCACAAATGGGCATAGTTTGTCTACTCAGTTCAGATTCCTTGTGATTTTGGACCTTTTATCTGATTTTCTCACTTCTAAGGAGAAGAGCCCCAACTTCTTCAATTTACCAATGTCAGTAAAGCTTTTAGGTGGAACCATTCATATGACTCTTAACTGCATCTTCTATAATGCCTTCACAACCTTCCTAAAGTATGGTGTCCAGAGTTGGACAGAATATTCCAAACTAGGGTGAACTAATGTTTTATAAAAGTTCACTGTAGCCTTCTTACTTTTATACTCCATTCCTGTATTTATAAAGACCAACATTCTGTATGCCTTGTTAAGCGTTTTCTCCATATTGCTTGTTGTTGTCTTCAGTCAGTGTAAGTATGTTCTTAGGACCACCCCCCCCCCCTCAGAAGCTTGGATTATATTGCCACTTTCCGTTCTTATGAAATGTTACCACTCAATTTTCTGCATTAAAATTAATCTGCCATGTTTCTGTCTATTCCAACAATGTTTTGGATTGCTTACAAGTTTTGTCATCTGCAAATTTTGAAATTGTTGCCAAGTCTTTGTCATTAATGTAAATGAAGAAAAACCGTTTTCCTAGTATTGACTTCTGCAAAACCAATTCTTCAGATTGCAGAATCTCTGGTCCTCCATTCTGGGGGGGAAAAAAAAGCATTCAGTGTGCTCTTTCCTGTCACTCAGCCAAGTTTTTTTGTTATTCATTCTTGGGATGTGTGCATGGCTGGCTGGGCCAGCAATAATGTGTTCTTGAAAAAGTGGTGAGTGGCTTCCTTGAATCACTGCAATCCATTTCGTATAGGGAGTGCTACTAGACGAACAGTTCCAAAATTGTTCATGATGTCTGCATAGTTTCTTTTTCCAGAGCTTGTAACAAGTTATCACTCATGTGACCGCTTGCCTGGATCTAATGATGCTTAAAAATGCTGCTGGAAAAGTGCAGCAGGTCAGGCAGCATCAAAGGGCATAAGCCCTTCTTCAGGAAGGATCTAATGATGCCAATTACACTTATGATGTCCCTGTGCAGAGCATACATTTTAATGTCTTCAAATATTATACCTAAAATATAAAATGAAAATTATTTAGATAACCAGTAGTAACCATAAAGCCCTTTATTAGTTATTTGTAGTTGCTATTAAGCTTTTAATTCTACCTCTAATTCCAGATTGACGAATGGCGATTCAAATCCATAGCATTAGCCAGAGCATTAGTTTAGGAGTTTGGATTATGAATTCAGTGACATTACCACTACACCCTTGCCTCTCTATTACAGAGAAACCTTAAGTATTGGGGAAACTAAGGATAGTTGTACATGAGATATATCAGCAGCTTATTATTGCAAAGATTTATTGCAATTGAAATGTTATATTTCATTTTGGAAAACTGTGATTCTATATTTTCATGTGACCAGTGTTGTTTCCTACATTTTTAAAGAATGGATTAAGATGCTTTTCATTTCCGGGAAGTGCAGGTCAAAGAAGATACATCCAGTTCAAAACCAGCCGCACACTTTATTGACAAGGAGCCAGCTGAATTAAAGAAAAGTGAGTGTTATGGTGTTTTGCTCATTTCAGTCTACTAACACTTTATTTGCTTCTGTAAGTTCTACTTGTTTAAAATGTGTTTTGTTGGTATTTGTCTTGTTTTCTTGAATGAATTATTGTTCAGAAGATTTGCATATAATCCATCAGCAGCACTTGATGAAGATAAGTAGTGAGCGTACAGTGTTTCCTACTTATACAGTGTGGCACTTGGACCCTTGGGTAAAGATAAAGAAGATCTTGTAGTAACTGTCGGTTCTTAATTTGATTCATATTCTGGTTTCACTTTATTGGTCTCCACTGGGACGGCAAAGGAGCAAGTGATCTTTTAGAACCAAGCTGCTACTTTTCAGGTTAGGGAATCCGTGACCACCACCGGCCTCTGTGGACTAAATATTGAGGATAACATTTATTGGTTAAATGTAATTCCATCAAGAATCTGTGTTGAAGGCGCAGATTTTCCATCAGTTATTTAGCTGCTGATTACAATATTTTTCTTAATTGTTACTAACAATGAGGATTAAACCAATTGAGAATACTGCACATATGAAGGAACCTGGGATGGGCAAGTTGGTTGCTGCAGTTTCCTGCATTAAATTTGTGTCTACACTTGAGGAGTAATTCATTTGCTGTACAGAGTTAGGTTCAAAGGCTGTGAAAGATGCTATATAAATGGTAACTTTTAGTAAAGTATGGCCATTCATGTGTTCCCATTCACATTTCAGCAAGCATTGATCCCACCAGAAGAAACATATACCTTCAGGTTTTGGGCGGCAAAGCTTTTCTGGAGCATTTACAGGAACCACAGCCATTACCAGGGCAAACATGCTCTACGTTTACACTCTTCTTACATTTCCGAAATCAGCGCTTCCGCTCCAAGCCAGTACCTTGTGCCTGTGAGCCTGATCTGCAGGATGGGTTTCTGCTGGAAGTTCACAAAGACAGTTTAGGTGAGCAATGGTCAAAGTAATAAAATTTGTTTGTAAAGTCAACTCATTGAATCCATCTTAAAAGCGGTAACTGGCTTCAAGCAGTGCCTTAACTGACAAGTGAATGCTCCTATGGTACTGAACCATTCATACGTTGAACATGCTAGGCTCCATGCAGCGACTGTATAGAGTACAATGGTGTCAACTGAGATAATGTTAGAAGTCACATGACACCAGGTTATAGTCTAACACGCTTATTTGAAATCACCAGCTTTCGGAGCACTGCTCCTTCATCGGGTGAAGTGGAAGGAAGCGCACAGGCACAATATAGCCTGTGTGCTTCCTTCCACTTCACCTGATGAAGGAGCAATGCTCCAAAAGCTTGTGATTTCAAATAAACGTGTTGACCTATGACTTGTTGTCATATGACTTCTGACTTTATCCACCCCAGTCCAATACCAGCACCTCCACATCATGGCTACAATTGTTTGGGAAACAAATGGCTTCAGTTGCCTATGTTGGTTGAGAGGAAAATGTGAGTTATAGTCTTCAGTCACAACACTAGAGAACTGTAGCTACCGAGGAAACCTTAGTCATCACTCACTATGAAGAGGCCATATTTGGAGGGATAAAGAGAAATTCAATATCAAATATGTTTTTCCTACATTTACCAGAGATTATCTTGCTTCAGGATACTCTATTGTATTAGATTCTTAGTTCCAAGGAATAATAAGTGACTTTAGAAGCATTGACTAAAGGGACTTGGAAAGTTTGAGAGGTTACCCTCTGGTTTTAATCTGTTTGCTCAAATGTCTCCAACTATATTTGAGCCATAGAGCATATCATACTCTGGAGGATCTAGGAAAGGTTACAGGAAATAAAGGGATTCAGCTTTGTTGTAATATTTATGAATGATTTATAAAGTTTGTACCCCAGAGTTATGAGTCAACCTGAATGCAATGTTTAAAATATCTTTTTTGAAAGAAAGCAAATCATTGAGGGAAGGGGAATGAATTAGGGGTGCAGCAGCCAAAAGAAAGTTACATTGCTACTTCTGAGATTGTCTCAAAAAACAGATTTAAAATGGGAAATCCACAAGAACCCATATCATACTATCCACTAACTTTCAACTTTCAATTAGAATAAATACAACATTTTTAACTTGAAATTAGGTCCAGTGACCAAATCTGGGATTTTTCTTGAGATTTCTCAAACTCCACTACCATAACTTTGGATATCCCAATAAGGGAACACTTGGTGGTTGCGATCAAAATATGATCGAGTTCAGACTGCAGTTTGAAAGAGAGAAGGCAAAATTGGATGTAATGGTGTTCCAGTTAAATAAAGGTAATTACAGGGGCAGGAGAGAGGAACTGACGAAAATCAACTGGAAACAGAGCCTAGTGGGGAAGACAGTAGAGCAACAATGGCAGGAGTTTCTGGGTGTAATTGAGGACACAGTAGAGACGTTCATCCCCCCAAAAAAAGAGAGCATATCGGGGGGGAGGGGAAGAGGGGAATGTAGACAGCCATGGCTGACAAAGGAAATTGGGAAATGTATCATTAGAAAAAGAGAGCCTATAAAGTGGCCAAGAACACTGGGAAATCAGAAGATTGGGAAGACTGCAAAAACAAACAGAGGATAACCGAGAGAGAAAAAGGGAAGTAGAGGATCAAATATGAAGGTAAGCTAGCCAGTAATATTAGAAATAATAATAGTAAATGTTTCTTTCAATTCATAAGAAACAAACAAAAGTAGAAAATCGGACGCTCCAAATTGATGCAGGAAGGCTAGTGATGGGAGATAAGGAAATAGCTGTTGAACTTAATAAATACTTTGTGTCAGTCTTCACAGTGGAAGATATGAGTAATATCCCAAAAGTTAAGGAGAGTAAAGGGACAGAGTTGAGTATGGTAGCCATTACAAAAGAGAAAGTGCTAGAAAAGCTGAAAGGTCTAAAAGTTGATCAAATCTCCTGGCCCCAATGGGCCACATCCTAGAGTTCTGAGGGAGGTGGCTTAGGAAGTAGCAGAGGTGTTGGTTGTAATCTTTCAAAAATCACTGGAGTCAGGGAAAGTCCCAGATAATTGGAAAATTACTGTTGTAACCCCCTTGTTCAAGAAAGGATCAAGACAAAAGATGGAAAATTATAGGCGGATTAGCTTAACCTCAGTTATAGGTAAAATTCTAGAATCCAACATGAAGGACGAGATTTCTAAATTCTTGCAAGTGCAGTGTCGGATTAGAACAAGTCAGCATGGATTTAGTAAAGGGAGGTCGTGCCTGAATTCTTTGAAGAGGCAAACCCAGTGTATTTTATCTACCTCGACTTCCAAAAGGCCTTTAGTAAGGTGCCTCACGGGAGGCTGCTGAGTAAGGTGAGGGTCCATGGTGTTCGAGGTGAGCTATTGGCATGGATTGAGGATTGGCTGTCTGACAGAAGGCAAAGAGTTGGGATAAAAGGTTCTTTTTCAGAATGGCAGCTAATGACAAGTGGTGTCCTGCAGAGTTCAGTACTGGAGCTTGCAACTGTTCACTCATTTTTCTTATTTATTAATGATCTGGATAAAGGGCCTGGGGACATTTTGGCCAAGTTTGGCAATGATACAAAGTCAGGCAGGTAGGTAAGTAGTTCTGAGGAGGTGGGGAGGCTGCAGAAAAATTTAGACAGTTTAGGAGAGTCGTCCAAGAAATGGCTGATGAAATTCAATGTGAGCAAATGCAAGGTCTTGCACTTTGGAAAAAAGATACAGGGACAGACTATTTTCTAAATGGTGAGAAAATTCCTAAAGCCAAAGTACAAAGGGATTTAGGAGTGCTAGTCCAGGATTCTCTTGAGGTTGACTTGCAGGTTGACTTGCAGGTTAAGAAAGCAAAGATAGTGTTATCATTTATCTCTAGGGTTGGAATATAAAAGCAGCGATGTGTTACTGAGACTTTATAAAGCTCTGGTTAGGTCCCATTTAGAAATACTGTGTCCAGTCTTGGGCCCCATGCCTCAGGAAGGGCATACTGGCACTGGAGCATGTCCAGCAGAGATTCACACGGATGACCCCTGGAATGGTAGGCCTAACATACGACGAACGGCTGAGGATCCTGGGATTGTATTCATTAGAGTTTAGCAGGTTGAGGGGAGATCTAATAGAAACTTACAAGATAATGCATGGCTTAGAAAGGATGGATGCTGGGAATTTATTTCCCAGGTAGGGATACCAGGACCATGGGCACAGCCTTAGAATTAGATGGGGGTCAATTTAAAATGAAAATGAGGCATTTCTTCAGCCAGAGAGAGGTGGGCCTGTGGAATTCATTGACATGGAGCGCAGTGGAGGCCGGGACGTTAAATGTCTTCAAGGCAGAGATTGATTAAATTCTTAATCTCACAAGGAATTAAGGGATCTGGGGAGAGTTCGAGTAAGTGGTGTTGAAATGCCCATCAATCGTGGATTGAATGGTGGAGTGGACTCGATGTGCCGAATGGCCTTACTTCTACTCCTATGTCTTATGGTCTTATAACGGGCATTTCTACAGTGAACCTGTAGATGGCCTGAAGATAATCACAGGATTAATCAAAAACAGAAGGGAACATTGTTGAGATATATCACCATCTCCTGTTCGAGGACAATTAACATTGGGTTGATTTGCCAGCGACGTTCAGATCCCATGCAAGAATTAAAACTAACTGTAGACTTCTTTATCTACATAGACACAAAATGTAGTATTATCCAATCCGAACACCGAGCTGCTTACTGGATAACTATGCTAATGAAAAATTGGCCTGTAGGCCATGTGATGTGATGCTAATTTTTTTTAATTGGTTATGTATAGGTGATGGCAGTAAGATGGCTGATGCAACAACTTTATTATCAATCTGTGATCCTGTGCACATGGTTCTTATAAAAACAGATACATCTGGAGAAACAACTTTAATGGCTTCACACTACTTGGAATGGCGGTCTTTGCTGAGCTCACCAGATGGAAAAATGAACATGTCTTTAGAGCTATTGGGTGTGGGTAAGAATTCCATTGCATTATCTCAATCTAACATTTCAATTTCGAGATTAGTTTCATATTCACTCATGGGGCATGAAATTGCCTGCTGAGTCAGCATTTATTGCCTGTCCCTAGTTGCCCCTGCGAAGGTGGAGGTGAACTGTCACCTTGAACCACTGTAAACCTGTTCTTTAAGTACGCCCATAATGCCATTAGGGAGGGAATTCCAGAATTTTGATCCAGCCACAATGGACTTGTCTTGTAGCTGTTGGTCAGTTTTGAGGAGTTGGGAGGTGAGTTACTCATTGCAGTATTCCTACCTCTGACCTGCTCTTATAGCCACTGTATTATGTGGTATTAAAGTTCTGAAGTTGATAATTCCAAATTGAGTTGTGAGGCTTAATTTGCTTGCTTGAGGGGTCTTATTTTGATTGCTACAGGCAATAAAGTTTAAATTGTTGTTTCAGTACTTGATTTTGAGAATTTTCTTAAGTTGCCGAATTAAAAGTAACATCAGGTGATTTAGCCACAACAGTGGCAAGTGCACTCTAGTTTCTGGTCAATGTTAGCCCATGGGAAGTTGACTGTGGGGTATTCAATGATCATAATGTTATTGAATTTGGTGGTGGTTAGATTGATGGTCATCGCCTAGCATTTGTGTGGCGCGAATGTTATTTGCTACTTTTCAGTCCAATGCTTTGCCTTCATCTATCTTATTAGAGTCAGATGTACAGCTCAGAAACAGATGTTTGGTCCAACTTGTCCATGCTGACCAGATTTCCTAGTACCTTTTGCCAGCATTTGGCCCATATCTCTCTAATCCTTTCCTGTTCATACACCCATGCTGATGCCTTTAAAATGTTGTAATTGTACCAGCCTCCATCACTTCCTCTGGCAGCTCATTCCATATATACACACACCACCCTCCGTGTGAAAAAGTTGCCCCTTAGGTCCCTTTGGTATCTTTCCCCTCTCACCTTTTAAACCTTTGCCCTCCAGTTTTGTCTATTCACCCTTCCTTTGCCCCTCATGGTTTTATAAACCCCAGAAGGTCACCCCTTAACCTCCAACGATCCGGGGAAGATAGCCCCAGCCTATTCAGCCTCTCTCTATAGCTCAAACTCTCCAACCCTGGCAACATTCTTGTAAATCTTTCATTCAGGAAATTATAATTATCAAGAAAACATAGGGGACTGATTTTCATACAAACAGAACAAGCATTCTTGGTACACTTGCACATTATATATTTTTCAGGTCTAAACAAGAAGGCCATAAAATCAGTTTTACACTCCTACTGCAAAGTTCTCCAAACCTCCATGGTAACAACCACCATTTACGTTAGAATTTAGTCTCCTAGCTCAATCTTACTCTAAAACTAGTAGTGTTGAAAGAAGCATTGACCTTCTGGTTTGGTTAAAAATGGTGAGTAGCAAATAAATTATAACTCAGTTAAGTTAGTCAGCCATAAAATTTACTTGCATATTAAATGAGTTATAACTTATCCTGCTATTCGCTACTCACCATTTTTAACCAAGCCACAAGGTTATACTCATTATTCATCATCAATTCAAAAGTATCTGAAAAGAAGAACAATTTTCAGTGAATGGCTGTGATGAGGCAATTTTGTTATGTGCAAAACAGTAACATATTGAGTTTTTGTTCTGCTGTATGATTGTACTGTAGTAGAGACGAGACAAAAATGAGATCCATGTGAAGAACATTTAATCCATTAGGACAAGTAACATCGCTGAACCAAATATTTTTTTCTGGAGTTACTGTAAAATATATTCACCCAGTATTACCACCGCAAAAAAAATTCTAGTAAATTTTGTCAGGCATGATTTCTCCTTCATTAAACCATGCTTGATCATACGTATTTCTAAATGCTCTACCATTTATATCCTTCATGGTAACATTTTCCCAATAAGAGATGTTAGGTTAATTGGACTGTTTTTGTCACTTTCAGTTTTTTTAAAGTTTTTTAATTTGGCAGTTTTCCAATCCTCTAGGACTTTTGCAGAACCAAAGGATTCCTGGGGGATTACTACCAGTGAATCCATTATTTCTGTAGATATGTCCATAAATATCCTAGGATGCATTATCAGGTCCATCTGATTACTCTGCCTTTAGTTCTGTTAGTTTCACCATCACTTTTTTTTGTTCTTCACCCCCCCCCCCCCCCCACCCCCCTCCTCTCTTTCCCCCGCCCCTTGATACATTAATAATGTTTTCTACTGTGAAGACTGGTGCAAAATATTTATTCACTGCCTCTGCCATTTCCTAGTTTTGGCATTATTATTTTGCCATCCTCATTCTCTAAGGAGGCTGCATTCACTTTAACTTCTGTCACCTTTTTTTATACATTTTAAAGAAGCATTTGCTGTCTGTCTTGATACTATTTGTAAGTTTAGTCTCAAAGTTTATCTTCTCCCTTTCTTTTGGTAATCTTCTGTTGGTTTTTAAAACTCTGAACAAAAACTACCACTAATCTTTGCAACACTTTTTTTCCTTTTCAATTTGATGCTATGCTTAACTTACCTAACTAGCCACAGTTTGCATATCCCTTCCTAGAATTCTCCTTTTTTATTTTTGCTGGGATATCGTGTTGCTGTTTGCCATGAGCCATTTTCTTCAACGTTTGCCATTGTTCCTCAGCCACTTTTTCTGTTAAACTTCTTGACCTGCCAATCCCAGCCAGTTGTGCCCTCATTCCTCATAATTTTGCATGATAATCTGTGTTTATAAATTTGCAATTTTAGTAACTATATTCTGGGTATTCCCTTTTTTATTTTCCCTTCCTCCCAACTCCACCTATTACCATTAAAATAGAGTTTAAGAAGTTATCTACCTCTCCCAGCATTTTTGAGCACACTGGTATTCCTTTCTAATATTCTTACACTGCTCTCCCCAGCAGCATAACCAAACAACTGTACAAAGAGCTCAGTTCTGGCTTTGTATAGATGCTAGATGTCTGTAATCAATTAAGCTGCTGTAACAAAAATCCACAAATTAGGGTAAATATGTCTTTTAATGATTTAATAATTAGCATGACTCAAAAGTTAAAAGCTGTTGTATTTACACACACTAGCTAACGTGCTATGTGTTTCTAGCAATTTCATTTTTTTTATTGTAATATTTTTTAGAATTCACTTGACACTGAACATTTGCTCAAACAAATTCTTCTACTTTCAGGCACAGAGTCTAAAGTTCCTGTTGGAATTTTGAATATAAAACTTGAAATATATCCCCGGCTGGTGCAACCATTAAATCAAGAAATAGTAAATACTCAGGTATAGTATGTCAAGTTTATTGTCATGGAGGCAGTTTTTCTTTTTGTACTGACAGACAGAGATCAGTGAATTATGATTATTATGAGAGAAAACCGTTTCCAATACCATTCATGTTGAATTAAACTAATGTCCATTTCTGTACATTCCTACTAACTATATTTCATAGAGGCATATAGCACAGAAAATAGACCCTTCAGTCCAACTCATCCATGCTGACTAAGTTGGTCCCACTTGAAAGCATTTGGCCCATATCCCTCTAAACCTTTCCTATCCATGTGCCTATCCAAATGTCTCTTCAATGTTGTAACTGTACCTACATCTACCACTTCCTCTAGTTGTCCATTCCACATAGGAACCACTGTGTGGGAAAAGTTGCCCCCAAATTTAAAGGGGCCTCTCACTATTAAAAAATGCCCCCTAAAGATAAGACCTTTGCTGTTTATTTATGCACCTCAGATTTTATAAACTTCTATAACCTTAACTTCTGAGGCTCCAGCTATCTGTAAGAATAACAGGGTGGTTATGGTAGAGGATTTTAACTTTCCAAACATCAACTGGGACTGCCATAGTGTTAAAGGTTTAGATGGAGAGGAATTTCTTAAGTGTGTATAAGACAATTTTCTGATTCAGTATATGGATATACCTACTAGAGAAGGTGCAAAACCTGACTCTTGGGAAATAAGGCAGGGCAGGTGACTGAGATGTCAGTGGGGGAGCACTTTGGGGCTAGTGACCATAATTCTATTAGTTTTAAAATAGTGATGGAAAAGGATAGACCAGATCTAAAAGTTGAAGTTCTAAATTGGAGAAAGGGCAATTTTGACGGTATTAGGCAAGAACTTTCAAAAGCTGATTGGAGGCAGATGTTCACAGGTAAAGGGACGACTGGAAAATGGGACGCCTTCAGAAATGAGATAACAAGAATCCAGAGAAAGTATATTCCTGTCAGGGTGAAAGGGAAGGCTGGTAACTATAGGGAATGCTGGATGACTAAACAAATTGAGTGTTTGGTTAAGAAAAAGAAGGAAGCATATGTCAGGTACAGACAGGATAGATCGAGTGAATCCTTAGAGTATAAAGAAAGTAGGAGTATACTTAAGAGGGAATCAGGAGGGCAAAACGGGGACATGAGATAGCTTCGGCAAATAGAATTAAGGAGAATCCAAAGGGGTTTTACAAATATATTAAGGACAAAAGGGTAACTGGAGAGAGAATAGGGCCCCTCAAAGATCAGCAAGGCAGCCTTTGTGTGAAGCCACAGAAAATGGGGGAGATACTAAATGAATATTTTGCATCAGTATTTACTGTGGAAAAGGATATGGAAGATATAGACTGTAGGGAAATAGATGGTGACACCTTGCAAAATGTCCAGAAACCAGAGGAGGAAGTGCTGGATGTCTTGAAACGGTTAAAGGTGGATAAATCCCCAGGACCTGATTAGGTGTACCCGAGAACTCTGTCGGAAACTAGAGAAGTGATTGCTGGGCCTCTTGCTGAGATATTTGTATCATCGATAATCGCAGGTGAGGTGCCGGAAGACTGGAGGTTGGCAAACGTGGTGCCACTGTTTAAGAAGGGCGGTAAGGACCAGCCAGGAAACTATAGACCGGTGAGCCTGACCTCACTGGTGGGCAAGCTGTTGGAGGGAACCTGAGGGACAGGATGTACATGTATTTGGAAAGGCAAGGACTGATTAGGGATAGTCAACATGGCTTTGTGTGTGGGAAATCATGTCTCACAAACTTGATTGAGTTTTTTGAAGAAGTGATAAAGAAGATTGATGAGGGCAGAGCAGTAGATGTGATCTATATGGACTTCAGTAAGGCGTTTGACAAGGTTCCCCATGGGAGACTGATTAGCAAGGTTAGATCTCATAGAATACAGGGAGAACTAGCCTTTGGATACAGAACTGGCTCAAAGGTAGAAGACACGGGGTGGTGATGGATGGTTGTTTTTCAGACTGAAGGCCTATGACCAGTGGAGTGCCACAAGGATCGGTGCTGGGTCCTCTACTTTTTGTCATTTACATAAATGATTTGGATGCAAGCCTAAGAGGTACAGTTAGTAAGTTTGCAGATGACACCAAAATTGGAGGTGTAATGGACTGCGAAGAGGGTTACTTCAGATTACAACAGTATCTTGACCAGATGGGCCAATGGGCTGAGAAATGGCAGATGGTTTAATTCAGGTAAATGCGAGGTGCTGCATTTTGGGAAAGCAAATCTTAGCAGGACTTATACACCTAATGGTAAGGTCCCAGGGAGTGTTGCTGAACAAAGAGACCTTGGAGTGCAGGTTCATAGCTCCTTGAAAATGGAGTCGCAGGTAGATAGGATAGTGAAGAAGGTGTTTGGTATGCTTTCCTTGATTGGTTAGAGTACTGAGTACAGGAGTTGGGCGGTCATGTTGCGGCTGTACAGGACATTGGTTAGGCCACTGTTGGAATATTGCGTGCAATTCTGGTCTCCTTCCTATCAGAAAGATGTTGTGAAACTTAAGGGTTCAGAAAAGATTTACAAGGATGTTGCCAGGGTTGGAGGATCTGAGCTATAGGGAGAGACTGAACAGGCTGGGGCTGTTTTCCTTGGAGCATCAGAGGCTGAGGGGTGACCTTATAGATGTTTACAAAATTATGAGGGGCATGGATAGGATAAATAGGCAAAGTCTTTTCCCTGGGGTTGAGGAGTCCAGAACTACAGGGCATAGGTTTAGGGTGAGAGGGGAAAGATATAAAAGAGACCGAAGGGGCAACTTTTTCACGCAGAGGGTGGTACGTGTATGGAATGAGCTGCCAGAGGATGTGGTGGAGGCTGGTACAATTGCAACATTTAAGAGACATTTGGATGGGTATATGAATAGGAAGGGTTTGGAGGGATATGGGCCGGGTGCTGGCAGGTGAGACTAGATTGGGTTGGGATATCTGGTCTGCATGAACGGGTTGGACTGAAGTCTGTTTCCATGTTGTACATCTCTGACTCTATTCAGCGTCTCCCTAAAACTCAGATCCTCCAGTCCCAACAGCATCCTGGTAAATCTTTTCTGAATCCTCTCCAATTTAATAATATCCTTCCCAGAGCAGGGTGACCAAAAGTGGCTTCACCAGCATCCTGTACAACCTGAATCTCCCCATTCCTGTAATCAATTGTCTGAGTGATTAGATTAGATTAGATTAGATTAGATTAGATTAGATTAGATTAGATTACTTAGTGTGGAAACAGGCCCTTCGGCCCAACAAGTCCACACCGACCCGCCGAAGCGCAACCCACCCATACCCCTACATTTACTCCTTTAACCTAACACTACGGGCAATTTAGCATGGCCAATTCACCTGACCCGCACATTTTTGGATTGTGGGAGGAAACCGGAGCACCCGGAGGAAACCCACGCAGACACGGGGAGAACGTGCAAACTCCACACAGTCAGTCGCCTGAGTCAGGAATTGAACCCGGGTCTCTGGCGCTGTGAGGCAGCAGTGCTAACCACTGTGCCACCGTGCCGCCCACGAGTAATGAAGAGAAACGTGTTAAATGCCTTTTGTCTACCTGTGGTGCAACTTTCAAAGAACTATGTACTTGAACCACCAGGTCTCTGTTCGACACCTTGACTTCTGCCCTTACCATTAACTATATAAATCCTGCCCTTGTTCATTTTACCAAAATGCAATACCGGCATTTATCTAAATTAAAGTCCATCTGCAACTCTTCAGCCCATTGGCCCAATTGAGCAAGATCCTTTTGTAATCTTAGATAACCTTCTTCACCAATTTTGGTGTCATTTGTAAATTTACTAACCATGCTTCATTAAATTCTCATCCAAATTATTTATATAAATGACAAACCACAGTGGACCCAGCACTGATCCTTGCAGAACATTGCTGGTCACAGGCCTCCACCACCACCCTCTGTCTCCTGTCGTGAAGCCAATTTTGTATCCAATTGGCAAGCTTTCCCTGAATCTCATGTGATTTTTTTTTAAATGAGCAGTTAGGAAGTTGTTGGTATTGTGCTAAACCGTTCATTGTTTTGGACAAATCGCTTTGTTGAAGGATGATGAGACCTCTATACAAGACTCGTACACCCAGCCAGAGACATTAGTTCTCTTTTGATATACTTCTAGTTCTACCTGAGTACAAGCGTCACTTGACCCAACTGAAAATGCTGTTCTTGGTTCTACTTAACTTGGTCAAACAGATGTTTCCACTTTCCAAGGTTAAAAATCGCACAAGGCCAGGTTATAGTCCAGCAGGTTTATTTGGAAGCACTAGCTTTCGGAGTGCTACTCCTTCAGGTGGTTGTGGTGCACCCGATATATAGCGAACTATCTGATGAAGGAGCAGCCCTCTTAAAGCTAGTGCTTCCAAATAAACCTGTTGGACTATAACCTGGTATTGTAATTTTTAACTTTGTACACCCCAGTCCAACACTGGGGTCTCCAAATCCTTCCACTTTCCAGTTATTTAAAAATTCATATAGCTGCAATAGGTTTTTATTTCGCTCAACGTCACTCCCATAATAGCTGATAAATATACTCATTCTGAATAAGGTGTAATATAAAATGGCTTCTCAACCTTGTCAGGTACTTACCATAACTCCTGGTTATGCTTATCTTTAAGTTCAAACTGTGAATTCAGTTTTCTTTCTGACTTTATCCGTGTCTTTTAATGTGGTCAGTTCATTTCTCCAATGATGTATAATCACACAGATCCGTAGTGAACCCTGGAAGTCATTGTTCTCTAGGATATAGTAAGCAACTTTTAATTACCAAATATACTACGTGACTAAGGCATGACAATGAATCAGTTGTCACATATACTTGATATTGCAATCTGGGGAATGTTACCTTGTATGTTCTCCCACTTTTCCTGAAGGTGGAGTCAGTAGCTTTCTCATGAACTCAGCTGATAGTAAACCACTAATTGGTTTGTATTTCATGTGATTGAATAGACTGCAATTTTCTAGTGAATTACCTCTATTTCTTGTCATTCCTCACATCAAACAGCAAAACAGGCCACCCCATTTCAATTATAGTCTGAACTCAATGTTCATGGCCCCCTAGATTCATAGCTTCACTTGGAATATCTCAGGCTCCTCGCAGATTAAAAACCAAGACTGTGGTTCTTGCTGTCTCAGAATTGCATAGACTTCTTTCTCCATTGAGTGAGAGAGAGAGGGAGGCTGACTTCACCCATTTCTCAATTCTAACATTAGTACTATTTGCTGAACTAGTTAAAGTGCTAATTTTGACTGATCCCCTTCCTATAGTAAACCTGGAAACATAGACTCATAAAATGCCTACAGTGCAGAAAGAGGCCTTCTGGCCCATTGAACCTGCACCAACGCTCTGAAGAACATCCCACCCAGACCCACTTAGCCCCCCCCCCTCCCAAATCCCCATAATCTTGCATGTCTAATCCACCCACCTGCAGATCCCTGGACACATGAGGGGGCAATTTAGCATGACTAATCCATCTAACTTGGACTGTGGGAATATAAACAGAGCAGTGGCAGAAACTAACACAGACACAGAAAGAAAGTGCAAACTCCACATAGACTTTTTTTAAAAAATTGATTTGCAGGACTTGGGTGTCGCTGGCTGGCCAGCATTGATCGCCAATCTCTATTGAGAAGATGGTGGTGAGCTGCTTTCTTGAATCGCTGCAGTCCACTTGCTGTGGGTTGGCCCACAATGGCAGCAGCGAAGGAATTCCAGGATTTTGTCCCAACAATTGTGAAGGAATGGCGGTATATTTCCAAGTCAGGGTGGTGAGTGGCTTGGAGGGGAACTTGCAGGGTTGTGTTCCCAAGTACATGCTGCCCTTGTCCTTCTAGATGGAAGTGGTCTTGGGTTTGGAAGATGCTGTCGAAGGATCTTTGGTGAATTTGTGCACTGCATCTTGTAGAAAGTACACATTGCTGCTACTGAGTGCTGGTGATGGAGGGTAGATGTGGTGCCAGTCAAGTGGGTTCCTTTGTCCTGGATGGTGTCAAGCTTCTTGAGTGTTGTTGGAGCTGCATCCATTCAGGCAAGTGGGGAGTATTCCATCACACCTCTGTCTTGTGCCTTGTAGATAGTGGATAGACTTTAGGGTGTGAGGAGGTGAGTTACTTGCCACTATATCCCTAGTCTCTGACCTGCTCCTGTCGAGTTTCTGGTCGATGGTAACCCCAAGGATTTTGACAGTGGGGGATTCAGTGATGGTAATACCGTTGAATGTTAAGGGGCGTGGTTAGAGTGTCTCTTACTGGTGATGGTCATTATGTGGTACAATTGTTACTTGCCACTTGTCTGCCCAAGCCTGGATATTGTCCAGATCTTATTGCATTTGAGAACGGACTGCTTCAGTATCTGAGGAGTTGCGAATGGTGCTGATCACTGTGTAGTCATTGGTGAACATCCTCACTTATGACCTTATGACAGAGGGAAGGTCAGTGATGAAGCAGCTGAAGATTGTTGGGCCTAGGACACTACTCTGTAGGACTCCTGTGGGATTCCTGCAGAGATGACTGACCCTCTACAACTACGACCATTTTCTTTTGTGCCAGGTTTGACTCTAACCAGCGGAGTATTTACCCCCTGATACCCATTGCTTCCAGTTTTGTCAGGGCTCCTTGATGCCATACGTGATCAACTGCAGCCTTGATGTTAAGAGCTGTCACTCTCATCTCACCTCTGGAATTCAGCTCTTTTGTACATGTTTGAACCAAGGCTGTAATGAGATCAGGAGCTGAGTGACCCTGGCAAAACCTAAACTGGGTGTCACCAAGCAGGGTTGTTGTAGAGCAGGGTCGAGAGTGTGGTGCTTGAGAGCAGGTGTTGCTTGATAGCTGTGCTGATGATGCCTTCCTTCACTTTACTGATGATAGAGAGCGGACTGATTGGGAGGTAATTGGCCAGATTGGATTTGTCCTGCTTTTTGTGTACAGGACATACTTGAGCAGTTTTCCACATTGTCAGGTAGATACCAGGATTGTCACTGTACTGGAAGAACTTGGCTAGAGGAGCTGCAAGTTCCAGAGCATATGTCTTCAGTACCTTGCTGCAATATTATAAGGACCGATTGCCTTTGCAGTATCCAGTGCCTCCAGCCATTCCTTGATATCACGTGGAGTGAATCGAATTGGCTGGAGAGTGGTATCTGGGATGCTGCGGACGACTGGAGGAGCCAGAGATGGATCATCCACTTGCCACTTCTGACTGAACATTGTTGCGAGTGCATCAGCCTTATCTTTTGCACTGATGTGCTGGGCTCCTCCATCATTGAGGATGGGGGTATTTGTGGAGCCGCCTCCTCCAGTGAGTTGTTTAATTGTCCATCACCATTCACAACTGGATGTGGAAGGACTGCAGAGCTTCGATCTGGTCCGTTGGTTGTGGGATTGCTTAGCTCTGTCTATCACTTACTGTTTATGCCATTTGGTACACAAGTAGTCCTGTTTGGTAGCTTCACCAGGTTGACACTTCATTTTTAGGTATGCCTGATGCTGCTCCTGTCAACCAAGATTGGAATCTAACCTGGGTCCCTAGCGCTGTGAGGCAGAAGTGCTAACCACTGCTATCCATAATCTGATCCTCCTTCCTGACTTCCCACCATGGCTACAGTGCATTTCAAGGGACAGGAACATACAGGACAAAGCTATCACCTCCCAGTTTTCCTCTTGACCACACTCCATTTTGACTTGGGTATCTGTTGCCATTCTTTCATGATGGTTGCATCAGAATCCTAGAATTTCTGACTTAATGCCTTCCTTTTCGAAAATTAGAGGCATCAGTATTTTCTATGCTGTAAATATCCAGTCCTCTTTCCTGATTCTCCACTTTGGCCACAGTGCATTCCATCTACCTATCTATTCAAACGCATTAATGAAGCTGGTCAGTTTTTAACAACAGTTAGATGGTTTCATGACTGCCATTACTAATACTTTTAGCTAATACATTTAACTAATACTTTTGAATATGGTTTTATTTTGTTGAATGGGTCTCTCTGGATCTTTTACCAAGTCCTGGATTACTACACAAATTTGAATTGAATTGAATTTATTGTCACGTGTGCTGAGGCACAGTGAAAAGCTTTGTCTTTTGAGCAATGCAGGCAGATCGAGTTAAGTAGCATAGATCAGTAAATAATAGGTAAACAGTGGCAAACAAAAACACAGGTAGGGGCGACTATTAAGAGTTTGAGTCCATTCAGTATTCTAACAACAGTACGGTAGAAACTGTTTTGAAACTGGCTGGTGCATGTGTTCAGGCTTCTGTACCTTTTCCCCAATGATTGAGGTTGTAGAAAAACTTTGCCATTTGAGAATGCTGGCAGCCTCTCCTTGACAGTGCATCCACATGAGACCAAGAAGGCTTGTTGTGGATGACCACTCCCAGGAGCTTGACACTCTCCACTCATTCCACCTCTGTGCTGCTAATGTGTAGGAGGGCATGAGTAACATCCTGCCAAAAGTCAATAACTAGTTCCTTGGTTTTGCTGGTACTGAGGGCACCATTTTTCCAGGTCTTCCACCTCCCGTCTGTAGTCTGTTTCTTCACCATCTGAGATTTGACCGACTATGGTGGTGTCATCAGCGAACTTGTAAATGGCATTAGTCTGGTATTTAGTGACGCAGTCATGGGTATGCAGTGAGTTACCGTAGAGGCTGAGTACGCACCCCTGGGGGGCTCCAGTGTTGAGTGTTAGTGAGGATGAAATATTGTCCCCAATCTCCACTGATTGTAGCCTGTGGATCAGGAAACTGAGGATCCAGTTGCACAGAGTGGGCCTTAGTCTGACATCACTAAGTTTAGTAATCTGTCTCAAGGGGATAATAGTGTTGAAGGCTGAACTGTAATCAATGAGTAGAATTCTTGAGTAGCTGTTCTTGGTGTCAAGATGTTCTAGGGAGGAGTGAAGGGCAAGTGATATTGCATCTGACGTGGATCTGTTGGTTCGATAGGCAAATTGGAGTGGGTCACGAGTAGTGGGGAGGCTGGAGTTGATTAATGCCATGACCAGCTTTTCAAAGCACTTCATGACCACCGAAGTTAGGGCCACTGGGCAGTAGTCATTGAAACATGCTGCTTGAGCCTTTTAGGCACAGGGATGATGTTGGCTCTCTTGGAACAGGCAGGGACAGGGGCCTGCTGCAGGGAGAGGTTGAAGATGTCCAAGAAGATCTCTGCCAGTTGATCTGCGCGTGCCCTGAGTGCACGGCCTGGTACTCCATCTGGTCCCGTCGCTTTCCTTGGGTTCATACTAAGTAAAACTGATCTGACCTCTGATGCAGTGACTGTTGGGATAGCTTTGTCAGGACTTGTCAGAATACACCAGACTGAGGAAAAATTGTGAGAAAATTAGTGGTAGTTAATAAAGAGATGCTTCAGATATAAACTAGGTACATTCCAACTAGGGTGAAAGTTAGGGTAATCAAACATAGTCCCTTGGATGAAGAAGGATCTACACGCTTGAACAGTTATGCCGATGTAGGTGGGGGATGTACATGGGGGACCCTATGGAATCCCCATCATAGCACACTGAAGGAATTACACAGGAAATCATGTTTTCTGCTGTAGAAATTGACTGTTTGGAACCCTCTGACAGTCTCCATTTTTATTCAGATACATCATTGGATTCCAGTGAAATTACATAACATAATTGCTTAGGACAAGTTACACTATTAAACACTTAGTCTAATTTCTGAGTAACCATTCATTAGATCCTATATTTACCTTCTATGTCCTCAACTGCACCTCCCCAGATTCCGAGTACCATCCTGACCCCACACCCTGACCCGAACGCAAGCCCCCTAGTCTCAACACCTACCCACGCTGGCCCTGAGTATTCCCAATCACTGCGTCACTTGCCTTGTCACCTAGCACCCTATCCACTCGGACTTTTACTCATTCGGCACCTTAGCCTCTACCTGTTTGGCACCCTACCCATACTCATCTGGTTTCCTACCTCTGAAACCCACCCCTTTCCTAGCTGCCATCTTACTTACCTAGCACCCGACGTATCTTGCACTCTATTTGGTCTATCACTACTACCTATTTGGCATCATGAGGAGGAATCTGAGAAAATATCAATAGAAATTGAAATAGCAGCGAAAATGATTTTGATGAGTTTTGAGAGGAATAAGCTACTGGAGTGCTGGTGATGCTTAGATTTGTTGGTCCAGATAGCTTGCATCCTGGCTTGAGATAATCTTAAGCTTCTATAGATTTGTTGGAGGTCCCAAAGTACTGGAAAGTGGCAAACATGACTGTTTTTTTCAAAATAAAAAGTACAAGGTGAGTCATACGAATTACGGATCAGTTAGTCTAACATCAACTGTAGGAAAAGTTTTGGAAAAGAATCAACAGACATTCAAAGAGGCTCAAGTTAATTTAGGAGAGCCAGTTTGGATTTGTAAAAGGCAGATCGTGCTTGACCTTCCCCCTGGTTATTTGATAATGTAGGTATGAAGATGTGTTAGATATTGCTTGGATGGATTTAAAGTGCTTGACAAAGTATGAAATAAGCCTCCATTAATTAATTAACAATATTCATGAAATAGAAGGAGCTCTGAATCTTCAATTGGATTAAAAAGAAAATTAAGTTAATGATAAAAAGCAGCAAGTCATGGTAGCTGGATGTTTTTTCCAAGGTGGAGGATAGTCAGTGATATTCCCCACAGGTTGCTGCTAGGAACACCGCTTTCTTACTGTATATAAATGATTTGCATTTTGAAATATAGTGTAAAATTTCAATATTGGCCAATTTTAACAAATTTGCGGAGTAGTGAACAGTGAGAATGAAATGAATTACCCGTGACTGGATGTAGGCAAGTCAGCAGAATGGGCAGATGGACATGTGAAGTGATTGTAATTTGAAAGGATGGATGAAGAGGGACAGTATAGATTTAATGGCACAATTCCAAAGTGTGGAGGAAAAGGAGGACCTGGGAATACATGTGCATTGATCTTTCAAGATGCAAAGACATATGAAGGAGCAATCAGCAAAGTAGCTGAGACCTTGGGCTTGATATAGAGGTAATGAGTAAAGCCATAGGGGAAGTTATGCTAAACCTACATAAAGCTCTGGTTAGGTATCGACCAACATTTCCTCTGAACTACATAATCCATGCATAGCGATTAACATCTGCATGTTGTTTGTGGCATTGACTTCCAATTCCAGAAGTCGTTGCAAGAACCTTTTGAGGCCTGGGCAGATAGTGAAGAAAAGTAGAGGGAATGCTGGTGTCAACTAGAGTATTGTCTCTTCTGGTTGCCACACTTTAGGACAAATCTCAAGATCCTTTAGAGGGTACAGAAAAGAACTTCCAGGAATAGATAGAATTAAATTACAGGATTCGATTGGAAAGAGTGGACTTGTTCTCCTTTGAGAAAAAGCGATTGAGTGAAGATTTGATTTGAAGTTTGTCATAATCTTGTGTACTTCTACCAAGTAGTCAAGGTAAACTGCTTGACATCAAAACACAGATTTAAGGTTTTGGTTAAGTGTAGTCATGACCGTGGTGGGCGGCACGGTGGCACAGTGGTTAGCACTGCTGCCTCACAGCGCCAGAGACCCGGGTTCAATTCCCGCCTCAGGCGACTGACTGTGTGGAGTTTGCACGTTCTCCCCGTGTCTGCGTGGGTTTCCTCCCACATCACAAAGATGTGCAGGGTCAGGTGAATTGGCCATACTAAATTGCCCGTAGTGCTAGGTAAGGGGTAAATGTAGGGGTATGGGTGGGTTTCGCTTCGGCGGGTCGGTGTGGACTTGTTGGGCCGAAAGGCCTGTTTCCACACTGTAATCTAATCTAAAAAAAAAACCTGTAACTCCCAGCCCTTGAAACTAAAACAATCATTTAAAGGAATAAAATTCTTGGGTTACAGAGACCAAACAAAGGACTGGATCTGATTGGATTACTTTGCAGGGAGTTGACATGTATTTGATAGATATAATGGTCCCTTGTAAATTATGATTTTTTTAAGAGAACACAAGAGGATTAACAGTTCTGTGAAGAAACATTTCCTCCTCTTGAAGTCTTACTCCAGCATTGCCTTCAGAAAAAGGAAAACATTCTGTAAGAAATATCCCTTTCTGTAAGATCTTGCCATACAGTCAGGTTTAGTATCTGCCAAATAGAAACAGACTTTGGTGACACCCACCCCTTTTTCATATTCTAGCATGGTACCTGTGCTTTGTAAGAACTTTCATCATTTTGTCCAAAATACATTTTTAAAAATTAATTTCACTTTAAATTTGCAGCTAGCATTAGAGCGTAAAAAGACTGCAGAAAAGGAACGCTTATTCCTTGTATATGCCAAGCAATGGTGGAGAGAGTACCTTCAGATCAGACCTTCACACAACACCAGACTTGTGAAAATCTTTGCACAGGTTTGTATCTAATTTGTGTGGTGCGTATGTAAATTGATATTGCAGATGGTGCTTTAAAGTAGTCAACAACTTTACTCTCACCGTCTAACACCCTTGGTCCCCTGCAGAGACTTAGTGTGAGGGGAATGTCGAATACTATTTGTATGGTCTTTTGATCTCCATGCCCTTGATCTCTCTGCTAATAAATTCCGCCTTCTGTGTATGTCCCTCTCACTTCACCTGACGATGGGACTACGCTCCAACAGCTGTGATTTCAAATAAACCTGTTGAACTATAACCTGCTGTCATGTGATTTCTGACTTTGTCCACCTCAATTCAACATCGGCATCTCCATGACCACTTTGGGAAAGGAAAAACATTGAAGGGGGAGAAAAAATTCTCTGGTTCTTGTATGTCTTGTATTTACATATAGAAATTCTTGTCATCTTTCTTATTTTTCTAGTTTGCTCACTTTTTCATTTTTTTTTCCCCCTTTCTGTTCATTAATCTTTTAATTATTCTTTACCTTTTCTTTCTATTCTGGCCAGTCATCTGATCTGCCTCTCATTGTTGCAAATTATATTGATTTACCTTGAGTTTGATGCTTTCCTAAACTATTTTAATTAGCTAAAAATGGTGGGTCCTCCCCTTAGAATTTTTCTTCATCCCTGTCAATGCTTCTCTATTGCACCATCTTCTAACCTAGTATCCCAGTTCATTTCATGCCCACGTAATTACCCAGATTTCAGTTTAAAAAGTTAGTCTTAGACCCACTCATCTCTATAAAACTGGATGTAAAAGTCAATCAGATCATGATTGCTGATGTCTTGAAGTACCTTTTCTCTGAGGTTCTTAATAAATCCCATCACATTACCACGTTTAATATAACCTGTTCTCTGGCTGGTTCCAGAAAGTGTTACTTTAAGAAGTACCTTATGAACTCTTTATCCAGGTTACAATTGCCACTCTAATTTTTCCATTTTATATAGAGATTGCCATCCACCATGATCATTGTCCCTATATCATGAGTAGCCAATATTTTTTCTTGTGTATTTTATTCTACATTGTGGTTACTATTAAGGAGCCTGTCGATCACTCCCACTAGTGACTTCTTTCCCTAACAATTCCCCATTTCCATCGAAAACCAATTCTACATCACTGTCTCCTGAACCAAGGTCATCTCTAACTGTAGCATTAATGCCACCTTTGATTAACAATATTGCCTTTCCAACTTTGTCTAGCTGCCTGTTTTGATTGAAGTCCTATGCCCCTCAATATCCTGGATCCACTGCCTGTCATCTTGCAGTCAGGTTGCTGTATTGGCTATCAGATAACATATACTGAATGCTAAATCATAGGGCAAAAGAAGAGTGGAAATAATCATCCTGTGAAATTCAAGTATCTACAGAGATGGTGAATGCATAGAATCTTCAGAAATCCTGATATTCTGGAAAAGTTCCAGAGGATTGGAAAACAATAATTTAACACCATTGTTTAAAAGAAACAAAAAAGGTAACTATAGACCAGTTAGCTTAATGTCTGTTGTAGAGTCATAGAGATGTACAGCACTGAAACAGACCCTTCAGTCCAACTCGTCCATGCCAACCAGATATCCTAACCTAATCTAGTCCCATTTGCCAGCATCTAGCCCATATCCCTCCAAAACCTTCCTATCCATTTGCCTTTTAAATGTGCAATTGTGCCAGCCTCCACCACTTCCTCTGGTAGCTCATTCCTTACAAGCACCACCCTCTGCATGAAAAAGTTGCCCCTTAGGTGACTTTTATATCTTTCCCCTCTCACCCTAAACCTATACCTCTAGTTCTGGACTCCCCCCATCTCAACAAAAACTACTTTGTCTATTTATCGTATCCATGCCCATCATGATTTTATAAACCTCTGTAAGGTTACCCTTCAGCCTCCCAGTGCTCCAGGGAAAACAGCCCCAGCCTATTCAGCCTCTCCCGATAGCTCAAATCCTCCAACCCTGGCAACATCCTTGTAAATCTTTTCTCAAACCTTTCAAGTTTCACAACATCCTTCCAATAGGAAGGAGGCCAGAATTGAACGCAATATTCCAACAGTGGCCTGACCAATGTCCTATACAGCTGCAACATGACCTTCAATTCCTATACTCCATATTCTGACCAATAAAGGAAAGCATACCAAATGTCTCCTTTACTATGTTATCTACCCGTGACTCTACTTTCAAGGAATTATGAATCTGCACCCCAAGGTCTCTTTGTTCAGCAACACTCCCTGGGATCTTACCATTAAGTGCATAAGTCCTGTTATGACTTGCTTTTATCTAAATTAAACTCCATCTGCCACTTCTCAGCCCATTGGCCCATCTGATCCAGATTCCATTGGATCTAAGGTAACTGCCTTCGCTGTCCACTACATCTCCAATTTTGGTGTCATCTGCAAAGTTACTAACTGTACCTTCTATGATCACATCCAAATAATTTATATAAATGACAAAAAGTAGTGGACCAGCACTGATCCTTGTGGCATTCCACTGGCTTCCTGTCTGAAAAGCAACCCTCCACCACCACGCTCTGTCTTCTACCTTCAAGCCAATTCTGTATCCAAATGGATAGTTCTTCCTGTATTCCATGAGATCTAACTTTGCTAACCAGTCTCCCATGGGAAACCTTATCGAATGCCTTACTGAAGTCCATGTAGATCACATCCACTGCTCTGCCCTCGTCAATCCTCTGTTATTTTTTCAAAAAACCTCCAAGTTTGTAAGACATGATTTTCCATGCACAAAGCCATGCTGACTATCCCTAATCAGTTGATAAAAGCAAATTACTGCGGATGCTGGAATCTGAAACCAAAAGAGAAAATGCTGGAAAATCTCAGCAGGTCTGGCAGCATCTGTAAGGAGAGAAAAGAGCTGACGTTCCAAGTCTTTTTAGCTTTGACAAAGGGTCAGTTAGACTCTAAACGTCAGCTCTTTTCACTCCTTACAGATGCTGCCAGATGTGCTGAGATTTTCCAGCATTTTCTCTTTTGGATCCCTAATCAGTCCTTGCCTTTCCAAATACATGTAAATCCTGTTGCTCAGGATTCCCTCCAACAATTTGCCCACCATCAATGTCAGGCCCACCAGTCTGTAGATCCCTAGCCAACCTCCTGGCACGTCACCTGTGACTATCGATAATGTAAATATCTCAGCAAGGAGCCCAGCAATCGCTTTCCTAGCTTCCGACACAGTTCTCAGGTACACCTGATCAGGTCCTGGGAATTTGTACAATTTAATGCATTTCAAGGCATCCAGCACCACCACCTCTGTAATATGGACATTTTTCAAGATGTCACCGTCTATTTCCCCACATTCTATATCTTCTATGGTGTTCTCCACAGCAAACACTGATGCAAAATATTTGTTTAGTATCTTCCCCCATTTCCTGCGGCTCCATACATAGGTTGCCTTGCTGATCTTGAGGGGCCCTATTCTCTCCCTAATTACTCTTTTTTTTTTTTTCTTTTAATATATTTGTAAAAACCCTCCTTAACCCTACTTGCCAAAGCTATCTCTTATCCTCTTTTTGCCATCCTGATTTCCCTCTTAAGTATACTCCTACTGCCTTTATACTCTTCTAAGAATTCTCTTGATCTCTCCTGCCTATACTTGACATATATGCTTCCTTCTTTTTCTTAGCCAAAACCTCAATTTCTCTCATCATCCAACATTCCCTACACCTACCAGCCTTTCCTTTCACCCTATCAGTAATATACTGTCTCTGGACTCTCGTTATCTCATTTCTGAAGGCTTCCCATTTTCTAGCTGTCCTTTTACCTGCGAACATCTGCCCCCAATCAGCTTTTGAAAGTTCTTGCCTAATACTGTCAAAATTGGCCTTCCTCCAATTTAGAACTATAACTTTTAGATCCGGTCTATCCTATTCCATCACTATTTTAAATCTAATAGAATTATGGTCGCTGGCCCCAAAGTACTCCCCCACTGATCCCTCAGTCACCTGCCCTGCCTTATTTCCCAAGAGCAGGTCGGGTTTTGCACCTTCTCTAGTAGGTACATTCACATACTGAAGCAGAACATTTTCTTGTCCACACTTAATAAATTCCACTCCATCTAAACCCTTAACGCTATAGCAGTCCCAGTCTATGTTTGGAAAGTTAAAATCCCCTACCATAACTACCCTATTGTTCTTACACCTGTGATAATCTTAGTTTATTAGAAAGAATGGGGTAACAAAGCATTTAGAAATGTATAATATGTATAAACAGAAGAGGTAACAAGCAGGGTGAATAAAGGAGAAGCAGTCAATCTAATATATTCGGATGTTCAGAAGGTATTTGATAATGTGCCACAATAAGAGTCAATGTAGTATATGTAGTATATAATAGGAGACACATTGGTGTTTTCAGAATGGCAACCCATAACTGGTGGAGTGCTATAAGGATCAGTTTTGGGGCCACAAGTATTTACGATAAATGATTTTGGTAAGCAAAGTGGCTGTGTTATCCCCAAGTTTATGGATCACAGATAAATAGATGGGAAGGCAAGTACTGAGAATGACACACACAATCTGCAAAGGGATATAAAGAGGAGACTGAGAGGTTATGCACTTAGGCAGGAAAACAAAAGTTGCAGAAAGCCTCACCAGGGATTTGGGAGTCCTCTCCAATGAATCAGAAAAGGGCAGTATCCAAGTTCAACAGGTAATGGAGAAGACACCTAGAATGTTGGGCTTTATTTCAAAGAGAATAGAGTATAAACATCAGAAGGTTTTGCTAAAACTGTAAAAGATGCTTGTCTGATGACAGCTGAAATACTGTAACAATTTTGGATTTCTTATGTAAGAAAGGAATGTTCACTAGGTTATGAATTTTTAACTCCTTCCACCAATTTAGACTGGCAGCTTTCTGAAGTGAAATTTTACCCAGCATTAAATTGCTGTAGGACTGCCACCAGAATTGTGGTAATGTACCCCTTAGCCTGAAGCCCTAACCTTTAAGCTGGGAACAGGTGGCATTGCGGTACAAATCCAGTTTGTTGAAACTACTGACATCCTTTAATGAACAATGTCATCAGGATAGTCCTCAGGAACCTGCATCCTTTTGTAAAGCCATCAAAGATGAATTCCTCCTCCACCTTTCCTTTGCTATTGATACCCTATAGCTACAGTCAGCTCAGTGAAAAGCCCGGGAGTTGATCCTGTGATTGTCTTTGTCTAAACAGCAGAAGGAGCTACTTTTATTAAACTTGTAAATTTAGTAAAGTATTATTTTATGATTAATTATCTCTCATTGTGGGAACACCTTCAGCAAATATTGTTGTAACAGTGAGTAGACAAATTTAATTAGATTTGGTGCAAGCTCTAATTAACAAAATTATTTAATATTTTCATTTGACTTTCAAAAGCCTTTTAATGATTATTCCTTCAAGTTTCAATATAATGTCCATAAAGTTGAATGGGTACCCTCCCTGAAAGGTGAAACTGTTTGTAGGTTCAGTTATTCATGTATAACTTTTTCTAACAGCCTCTGATTCTGATTCACTTTTATTTGCATGTGAATGAAATGTTATAAATGGATTCTATTTTTACACCGAATGAACTAACTTTTTTTTATTTTTCTCTTCTCTTTGTTCCACCTCAGGATGAGAATGGGGTGAACCGTCCAGTTTGCTCCTATGTAAGACCATTGCGTGCCGGGAGGCTTCTGGACACACCAAGACAGGCAGCCCGATTTGTCAATGTACTTGGTTATGAAAGAGCAGTCGGGGTTGGAGGTGGATCGAAGCAAGAGCAGTGGTGTACTCTGCTGCCTTTTCTCTGCAGAGGCAAGGTATTCCTTTCATAATAAGTTGTATTTCCAAAGGCAACAATGAATTCTGTCCTCAGCAAGTGATTGGTCAAAGCTAAGAAATGTCTTCTGAATCAAACATCTTTGTGCAGCTTCTTGACTCCAGATTTCTGTGTCCTAGTTCTCCTTACCCCAATGTTGCAGCACCTGAATTCCCATAGATGTCCATCCTTCCTTCTGGTTCTTTGAAAGATTGAGAATCAAATGGCACCAAAGCAGTGCATGGGCTGGAATCTTCTGGGCCCAGAGATGAGTTCTTGGGAACATCGGAACAGGATTAGTTCATTCAGCCTGTCAAACCTGCACTACTATTTAATACATTAATTGCTCATCAAATATTTACCACAGTATCCCCATAACTCTTTATGCTGTTGATAATCAAAAATTTATCAACCTCTACTTCAAGTATACCCAAACAATAAGCATCCCGAGTCCTCTTGAGTAAAAACATTTCTCCTTATCCCAGTCCTAAATGGCATGGCCTTATTTTTAAATAGTGCTTCTTAATTGTAGATTCCCCAGCCAGGAAAAGCATCTTACCTGCATCTACCCTGTCTATCCCTTTTAACTATTCAATAGGTTTCAACAAGATCCTTTCTCATTCTTAGAAACTGGAGAATACAAGCCCAGTTTGCCCAATCTTGTTTCATTGCACAGTCCTGCCATCCCAGGAACTGGTCTGGTGAGCTTCTGTTGAACTCCCTTTTTGGCAATACAATAATATCTTTTGCGAGATGAAGAAACCAAAACTGCATGCAACATTCCAGGTGCGCACTAACCAATCGCTTATACAATTGAAGTTTAACTTCACTTCTCCTGTTTTCACATCCTTTTGCAATAAAGCCTTACATTCCATTTGCATTCCTAATAGCTTGCTGTACCTGCATGTTAGCCTATAGTGACTTATTGACAAGGCTACCTATGTCCCTTTGCATGTTTACACTTTCCAACTTTTCACAATTTAAGAAAAGCTCTACGTAACTGCTCTGCCTACCAAAGTGGGTAACCTCACATTGTTTTATTCCATCTGCTACATTACCCAATCACCAAGCCCGTCTGAATCCTCTGAAATCATTTTAAATCTGCCACTCAACACACATTCCTGCTTAGCTTTGTATCATTTTTAAATCTGGAAATATTAGGTTTGGTACTCATTCCAATCATCGATGTGTATTTTGAATAGTTGGGGCCTGAGAATTGATTCTTGTGATACACCATTAGTTACAGTTTGAAATTGTGTGAATGACCTATTTATTCCTACTGTTTTCTGTCTGTTTTCTGCACCTTACTTCCTGTATTTCCTTGAATTTTGCTAACTGAGTTTATGTGGGGATCTTTTCATAAATCTTCATTTATCATTGTTTGTTGGATTGCATTTATATTCTATTCTTCCTTTCCATATCACTTTCTTGGGCTTCCTTTGCTATATTCTAAAACATCCTAATTTCTGATTTATTACAATTTCTGGCCACTTTATTAGCCTTTTCCTTTAATCTTATAAAATCCTTTAACTTGCTTTGTCGGTCACATTTACTGACCTCTATTGAAGGAGTGTAAAATTGCTGTAAGCCATGTAATACTTAAAGATTGTAGGTAGGCAATGCACAATCTGGCGTTTTAATGCATTTTCCCAGTCCAGCTTAGCCAATTTGTGCCTCATGCTTTCATAATTTCCTGTATTCAAATTTAACCCTCTTGCTTCAGATTGAAGGTAACTTAATTTTTTGGATGATGACATTGTCGAAGCCTGTCACCTTCTGCCTGAATTAAGTTCTGGGTGGAAAGGTCCAAGCTGCCAGTTGAGGTCCTAAGTGGTTAATTAATGAACACTGAAGTGCCTACCCCTACCTAGACTGGTGTTCAAATTTCCTACTTTGTTCTTTACAGAATTCTTGCATATAATGTTCTCTCTTGTCTACTTAGTGTCTCTGAACCTAATCCCTCCCTCAAAAAATTCTAACGCTAGTGTTCCTTTCTCCAACTCTGTTCTGTCTTTACTCAACAATGTGCGCCTGACTCAACATCAATCAAGAATTTTTGGATGATAGCTTACTCTGTTAAATACTTGAATAATTCTCCAGACAGTGCTTCCTTCAGACTTTTTGAAAAAAGTGCTTGTATTTGTATTGAAGCTGATATGTTCTCAAGTTGCATAAAAGCACCTGTCATCCAATTAATGACTTATTTTGCAAGACATCTTTCATTATGCTGAGGAATTGTTCTATTATTTCAGTAGTTGACCAGTTGAGGTGGGTGGAATTCAGAAACGTACAAGATTGGGAAATAAAGTCATACACATGGCTATATATCTGTATAGTTGTGATGTAATGAAAAATCATTCTATTGTCTATAATCAGTGTAACTATTGGTAACCTGTAGGGAGACTGTGAAGATCATGCCAACTTACTGTGCAGTTTGCTGTTGGGTTTTGGATTGGATGCCTATGTGTGCATTGGAACGAAAGCAAAAAGGATCCCTCACACTTGGGTGATGACTTATGGAACTGATGGAGCGGTCGTTTTCTGGGAGAGTTTAACTGGACACAGGTGAAATTGGGGTACTTATGCTCTGAAAACCATCTATTAATAAGTCAAGTCTCTTAAACGCAACAATTCTATAATTTAACCAATGGGTATCGGCCCCAGTGTGTTTTTCTATTCCTAGTCAGTTAATACACCTTTTCTGTGACTGAGGGGATGATTGCACACACAGCCTACTTGTAGGATCCTTCTACTGGAGGATTTGCAGCTTTTTGATCCATGGATTGCCGAAGTCTGTTGAGAAAGACGATAAGAAATGTGCTAGCTCTAAGTGAGCTAATCATTCTGAGACATGGGGAAATTCCTGACTCTCACCTCAATTCAGGCTTCTGAACATAACCAGTGTAATTACCAATGCTAATACAATTTTTATTTTCTAGTATAAGAATATGATCTGCTGACGTTGTCCAGGTACCTGTGCATTTTTTTTTTAATGAAAATTGGAGATGGGACATTTCCCCCATCATGAATTAAAAAGTTAGGAATGTAGAGAGCACAAAAAAGTAATCTGTAGTTCAGAGTGCCATCTTCATTCTATTCTATTTTATTTCAGTTCCATTTAGCCTGTGAATGAACACTTTTTTTCCCTTAATTTGCTGATGTGTTCTGCGTGTTGATGATGCATGTGCTTACCATTCTGTGTGAAGTAGTTGAACCTGTGCTGTCTTATTTACCACCCTCTGTTTGAGTACATGCATGTGGCTTTTATTGTCAGAATTTATAGTTCTTTCAACGTTTTTATTAGTTTATCTATACTCCCTAGAATCTTGCATTTCAATTAATATCACCAGCTGTCTTTTCTCGTTTTTAGTATTTCCACAGAGCTTGAGTAGAGTCAGAATGTTTACAATGCAGAAAGAGGCCCTTCGGCCCTTTGTGTCTGCTTTAGTCATCAAACAAACTCCTATTCTAATCCATTTTCAAGCACTTAGCCTGTAGCCTTGTATGCTGCAGTGTTTGAAGTGTTTATCTAAGCAGTTAAATGTCTTAAGCATTTCTTTCTTTACTAGCCTTTTAAGCAATGCGTATCAGATACCTACAACCCTGTGCTTGAATAAGAAAGATTTCCTCAAATCTCTTCTAAATCTCCTGCTTACCTTAAACTGTACCCCTGATTATTGGCCCATTTATTAGGGTGAAAAACGTTTCCCTTATCTGCCCTCTCAAAACTCTGCGTACACACCAGTTACCTCGTTCAGCTCTGCTCGAAGGAAAAAGTCGCCAATCTATTGTCTCTTTACAACTAAATTGTTCCAGGCTGGGCAACATCCTGGTGAATCTACTCTGCCCCCTCTACAGTGCAATCACATCCCTCCTATGCAGTGGTGGTTATTCTGCACATGGTGCAAGCTGTAGTCAAACTAGTGTTACAAACAGCACCATCATAACATCCTTGCTCTTGTAGTCACTGTCTGGACTAATAAAGCGAAGTATTCCATTTGCTTTCTTAACCACCATATTGACCTGTCCTGCTGCATTTAGGGTTCTATTGACATGCTGAGCAAGATTCCCCTGATCCTCCATACCTCCTGGAGCCCTACCATTCAACGTAGAATTGTAGAGTTATACAGCATGGAAACACTCTTCGGTCTAACCAGTCCATGCCAAATTAAACTAGTCCCACCTACCTGCTCCTACCCATTTCCTTACAAACCTTTTCTATTCATGTATTTATCCAAATGTCTTTTAAACATTGAAATTGTATCCACATTCACCACTTCCTTAGGAAATTCATTCCACACGCAAACTACCCTCGTGTTTTTAAAAAAAACAAATTGCCTCATGGCTTTTTTAAATCTGTCCTCTCACTTTAAAATCCCCCTACCTCGGGAAAAGGCAACTACCATTAACTCCTCTCTATACCCTTCATTATTTTATAAATTTCTGTAATGTCATCTCTCAACCTGAAAAAAAAACTTAGTCTATCTGGCCTTTATTTATAACTCAAACCTTTCATGGCTGGCAACATCCTGGTAACTCTCTTCTGAATCCCCTCCAGCTTAATAATATCCTTCCTATAACTGGCTCTACTGTCCTGGTAGAGCTGGATACAATATTCCAGAAGAGGCCTCACCAAGATAATGCAAGATAATGAAAGGGTGGACACTGGGAATTTGTTTCCATCAGGCGGGGCTACTAGGACCTGTGGGAACAGCCTTAGAATTAGAGGGGGTTGATTTAAAACTGAAATGAGGAGACATTTTCTTCAGCCAGAGAGTAGTGGGCCTGTGGAATTCATTACTTCAGAGCGCAGTGGAGGCTGGGACGTTAAATGTCTTCAAGGCAGAGATTGATAAATTCTTAATCTCGCAAGGAATTAAGAGATACAGGGAGAGTATGGGCAAGTGGTGTTGAAATGCCCATCAGCCACAAATGAATAGCAGAGTGGACTTGATGGGCTGAATGGCCTTACTTCCACTCCTACGTCTTATGGTCTTACCAATGTCCTGTACAATCTCTATATAACATCCCAACTCCTGTAGTCAAAGGACTGAACAATGAAGACAAGCGTGCCAAATGCCTTTTTAACCACCCTGTCTATGTGATGCAAACTTCAAACTTGAAAGAGTTCAGAAAAGATTTACAAGGATGTTGCCAGGGTTGGAGGATTTGAGCTATAGGAAGACGCTGAACAGGCTGGGACTGTTTTCCCTGAAGCATTCCCTGTTCAGCGTCTTCCTATAGCTCAAATCCTCCAACCCTGGCAACATCCTTGTAAGGGGTGACTGTATAGAGGTTTACAAAATTGAGGGGCATGGAAAGGATAAAGAGACAAAGTCTTTTCCCTGAGGTGAGGGAATCCAGAACTAGAGGACATAGGTTTAGGGTGAGAGGGGAAAGATACAAAAGAGACCTGAGGGGCAACTTTTTCATGCAGAGGGTGGTATGTGTATGGAATGAGCTGCCAGAGGAAGTGGTGGAGGCTGGTACAGTTACAACATTTAAAAGGCATCTGGATGGGTATATGAAGGAAGGGTTTTGAGGGATATGGGCCAGGTGCTGGCAGGTGGGACTAGATTGGGTTGGGATATCTGGTCAGCATGGACGGGTTGGACCGAGGGTCTGAATCCATGCTGTACACCTCTATGACTCTGTGTACCTGATTCACTAGATCCCTCTGTTCTACTACACTATCCAAGACCCTGCCATTAATTGTATAAGCCCTGTCCTTACTGATTGTACGAGAATGCAATACCCCGCATTTAACCAAATTGAACTCCATCTGCCAGTTTTCAGCCTGTTGACCTGTTTGATCAAGATCCTTTTGTAATCTTAGAAAACCTTCTTCACTGTCTACTATACCATCAATTTTGATGTCATCTGCAAACTTTATTTAAATAAATAACAGACAAAAGAGGACCCAGAACTGATCCCAGTGCAACACCACTGGTGACAGGCTTTCAGACTGAAAAGCAACCCTCCACCATCACTCTGTCTTCGGCTGTTAAGCAAATTACCTATACAATTGGTAAGCTCACTCCGAATCCCATGTGACCTAACTTGACCAATTAATCTACTGTGCAGAAACTTGTCTAAAGTCCAAGTAGAGAACATCTGCTGCTCTGCCCTCATCAGTCATTCTTATTGGTAACTTAAAAATTCAATCAAATTTGTGAGATACTATTTATCTCGCACAAAACCATGTTTCTCCAAGTGGACTCTAATTCTGTCCCCTCAGATTTTATTTTTTAATATGTTCCCTAACCACAGATGTTTGCACTGTAGTTTCTTGATTTATCCCTGCCACTCCTGTGGCTAGAGAGGATTTGAAAATTAATGTTAGAGTTCCTGCAGTTTGCTCCTTTGCTTCCCACAAGCAGCATGGGATACATAGCATCTGGGACTGGGATTTATCCTCTAACAAACCTGATAAAACTACTAATAGCTTCTCCCCCTCAATGCCAATTAATTCAAGTATATCACAGTCACCCACCCCAATTTCTATGCCAAAATTATCCTTTATTGTGAATACAGATGCAAAGCATTCATTCAAAACCTCAGCTGTGTCTTCCAATCTTGCATACCCCTTGACATCTAAGTCTCGTCACATGTTAGTTCCACACTTCACCTTACCAGAAACATGTTTGCCCTTCATCCTTTTGAAAGTTTCCCACAGCTGCCGTAGATTTTCTTACAAGTAGCTGCTGCCAGTCCACTTTGGTCAGATCCAGTCACCGTAAAATCCCACCCCCTCCTAAAGTTAGAGCCCTTATTTCCAATTCAACTTTCCCTATTCATAATAGACTTAAATCTTATTAAATGATCGTCATTGTCACTGAATTGCTCCCCCACCGCCATATCTACCAATAGCCTACCTTTGTTTGTTAAAATTAGGTAACATCGCCCCTCTCTTGTTGGACTTTCTGCTGGAAAGGGACATGCTGGCTTGTAAAACTCCGAGACATAATTTCAGAATTCTGCTCTTTCTCAGCCTTTCACACTTTGTCTATCCCAGTTAATATTGAGCAAGTTGAAATCTCCTATTATTACCCTATTGTTTTCACAATTCTCTGGGAGTATCTCTGGTAAAAATTCCCATTCCTGAGAAGGTAGTGGCTGGCCACTATCTTGAACCTCTCCAGTGTTCTTAGGTGTGGTTTTTGATGGAGCTGATTTAGTTTACTGAGAGAGTTCAGAATCAACAACACTGGTCAGAATGACAGTTTACCTTTTCTCTCAACATTGAAGAAATTCTACCTCTGTTCTTTCTACCAAAGTGAATAACTTCTCAATTATTTACATTATGTTCCCTCTTGGTTGAAACTTTATTGCTGGAACAGCACAGCAGGTCAGGCAGCATCCAGGGAACAGGAGATTCGACGTTTCGGGCACAGGCCCTTCTTCCGAAACGTCGAATCTCCTGTTCCCTGGATGCTGCCTGACCTGCTGTGCTGTTCCAGCAATAAAGTTTCAACTTTGATCTCCAGCATCTGCAGACCTCACTTTCTCCTCCATTATGTTCCCTCTGCATTGTTCTAGCCCATTCCCCATTCATTCCTCTTTTCTAAGTCCTCTTAAAGTCACTTTGTACCATTCTCAACTTATACATTCCTACCCAGATTGGAGTCATCAGTAAATTTGGAAATATTACAATTGGTCCCTACATCCAGGTCATCCAGGCTTAACATTTGTGGACCTAACATTGATGTTCCGGTGATGTCCTATTAGCAACTCCTCAGAATGATCGGTTTATTCCTATTCTCTACTTTGCCTACTGACCAGTTCTCAATCCATTCTAGTGTGTTCCTCCCAACCCTATGTGCTGTAATTTTATTTGCTAACTTCCTGTGAGACTTCATCAAAAACCTTCTGAAAAACCAAATATACCAGACCCACTGGTTCTTTTCTGTCTGTGGTACAAGTAACACCCTCTTTAAAATCTCCCAACATGTTTGTCAAATATAGCTTCACATTTGTAAGTCCATGTTGACTCTGCCCAATTTTTGTATTCTTTTTTAAAATGTTCAATTATCATATCCTTTATAATAGATTCTAATATTTTCCCTATGAGATATCAAGCTAGCAGACCTATTGATCTGCACTCTCTCTTCCTCTCCTCTTAAATACTGGGGTTATATTTGCTACCTTTTAGTCAGCAGAAACCCCTCGAGAGTATTTAGAATTACGAAAGATAGCCACCAAAGCATCCACTATCTCTCTCGCTTCTACTTTTGGCACTCTGGGATGGAGCCCATCTGGTCCAGGAGATAGATCAACCCTCAATCTTGCTTATTTATCAAGTGTTACCTCTTTACTAATATTTTCTTTTCGCTCTTCAAATACTGCACTTTGGTTACCTAGTATTTAGATTAGATTAGATTACATTACAGTGTAATTTATGGACCAGGAAATTTACTCCATCTTCTTTGAAGATGGACACAAAGTAATTTTTTTATTTTCTCTGACGTTATATCTTTTCCATTATAAATCGTCCTATCCCACTTCTAATGGGCCCACATTTATCCTTCTAATTTTTTTTTTCCTATATCGATAGAAGCGTTTACAATCTACCTTTTGTTTCCCTTTGGATTGCATTCATTCTCTTTTTTTTGCCCTTTCTTTACTGGCTCCTAAATTTACTCCTGGTTCTCAGGCATATCACAATTTCTGGCATTCCTATAAGCCACTTGCTTGATTTAATGCCATCTTTAACACTGTTAACCATGAGTGATTTATCTTTCACTTTGGGTCTTTGTGCCTTAGAGAAATGTATGTATGTTGGCAACCTTACAGTATTTCTTTAAACACTAGCTACCATCAAACCTCTTAGTGTATTTTCTCAATCTACCATAGCCAACGTTCTCCTCATACACTCAGTTTCCTTTTCCTCCATATTTAAGACTTTAGTTTCAGAGTGAGCTATGTTACATTCAGCCCTTACATTAAGCTATATCCTTTTTTATTTGTATTCATTCATGAAATGTGGCCTCTGGCTGTGTCAGTATTGATTTCCACTCTCTCCACAACCACCTGATGAAGGAGCGGCTCCGAAAGCTAGTGCTTCCAATTAAACCTATTGGAGTATAACCTGGTGTTGCGATTTTTAACTTTGTACACCCCAGTCCAACACCGGCATCTCTAAATCAGTCTCTTCTTGCCCTTGAGGAGTTGCTAGTGAATTGCTTTCTAGAACTACTGCAGTCCATTCGGTGCAGGTCTGTACTGGTTAGGAAGGAGTGTCAGGATTTTATCACCGAGATACTGAACAAGTGGCGATAATTGAATTAAATTAGCTTTATTGTTACATGTACTCAAAGGAGTACAGTGAAAGGTTGATAAGTTGCCTCTTACAGTAACATCTTAGGTACAAAGGTACTTCGGCACAATCCTTACTGGTAGAATAGAAAAATGAAGAAAATAAAGTTACATTACAACTATACATAATTAAACCTAACCTTAAGTAAGTTTAAAAAGGCAAACATCCCAGTTTGTCTCCAAGCTGTCTGCAGCATACCAGTGCAGGGGATCTCCATGTGGCCTGACCACTGTCTACTGCCATGCTCTGCTGCATTTCACCAGTATCCCTGCTTGGACATTCTGGTCGCCAGTGTCTCCCCTCCAGCCACTGGTGGCTCCGCCGACCCCACATCAGAGGCTGAGAGAAGGGAGGAAGGAGGGAGAAAAAAAGAAGGGTGGGGCAGATGAGCTCCTGATGGAGGGTCCTACTCTGCCACCATCTTACCTGATATATTTTGAGATCAGGATGGTGAAGGGAATCTTGCAGATGTTCCCTTTTCCTCCTTGATGGAAGTGGTCCTGGGTTTGGATGATGCTACCTGACATTTATCAATGGGTTGTTGAGGATTCTTTGGGCATAGGACATTCACTTTGACATATCTCTGATTTGCTACCCTCTCTACTGAAAGCACTGCCCATCAAGTTGCATCTGTTGTGTAAATATGACTATTAAGGGCTCTTATGGTTCGGAGAGGGTGTCCCTACCTCGGAGGCTGGGTTCAGGTCCTATCTGGTGTGTGTAGTAAAGTCTTTGAGCAGGTTGATTCGAAAATATCTATCATATACATGTTATTGGCAATCTCTATTTAAAGTTGATGTCTCTGTTGCTTTAGATATGTTCACAGGCCTGTTAATCCTGATGACCCACCACTCGTAGACCAACCAAAAAGGACATATCCATATTGTTCGATAGGCAGCATTTTCAATCACCAGAACTTTCATGCTAACTGCCAGCCGTCTGACACTGTCGAACTGTGTCACTTTGACCTAAATGATGAGTCGAAGTGGAAATCCATGAGTATGGAGGCCATAAAATCTGTATGCGCTCCTGGATCATCTATTTCACTGCCGCCATTTCCGCCTTTGTGTGCTCCCACAATTGATGGTGCAGCTGCGAGCAATGAGATTGAGCTGGTTTTGAGGAGTCTGATTTCTGAGCATAGGAAGGTAAGGGTATTGTCAGAAGTGATGAGTATTTGTAGGGTTCCAGCAACATGAGAAATACTGTCAATGTTTCCAACATATGGTGGAACCAGTAAATTAAATCATCAAACCAACATTCTTTATGTAAACTTACTCAGTTTCCTTCTTTAAGTATTTTTTAATTAAAATTACTGTCCTTCATTTCATTGAAGAAAGGAAAGTAGATTTCTTTAATTTGATTTATTATTGTCACACACCGAGATAGTGAAAAATATTGTATCGCTTGCTATCTAGACAAATCATACCTTAAATAAGCACAGGGTAACATCTTAGCCCATTGTTTAGCATTCTGAGGTTAGAAGCAGCCCTGAAATTGATCGTAGCCTCACTATTGCTAAGTGTTCTCCAGAACAGCTCAGTAGGTTGGTAAACCTATAGAAAGCCTTCAAACCAAAAAGAAAAGACAAGCTGACATATTGTCCCACACTGGTGCAGTGCTATAAAATATCACACATGCAGTTTAACATTGCTCGCTGTCCACAGCTAGAAAACTATAATTAAGTAAATTAAATTATTTTCCAAAACTGACTCATTTACTCATTTGCATCTACAATTTGCATCTATAATTTAACTTTCTCATTCAAGGTCCTAACACTTATTTAAATCTTTCTATCCATTGCAAATATGTGGGCAACGAAATAACACCACAGAGGCCAGTATCTTGTCACAAAGACATTGTTTTTTTTTTACATGTGAAGAGTCTTTGATATCGATCCAGTTTCGTGAGTGAACAGAATTTCTGACACTTGTTTATATCTGTCAGCCAGGGCTCCTTGATAGAACCAACAGCCCCAATCAGGCAGCTCCTATTCTGAGGTCCACCTGACTGACATTGCAATCACTATATCTTGCCACCTGACTCCAAGGACATCGGCCAGTTCGTTTTGTAGCTGATCCTGGGGCATTTGTGCACCGTTTCAGGTTCCTCCATCTCTGCCTATGATATGGGTGGCATGTCACTGACAGTAGTTTGCGTTTTCTGCCCAGAATCTTGGTAGAAATTCATTCTCCTCTTCAGGCAGCAGAGGAGGCATCTGCCTTGTCAACTTAAAATTCCAAAGTACCTTCAATGCTAGATAGAGAGGCAAACAGTTGGAAAGGCAGTCAAGGAGTTAGGCATGTTTTGCTCCTGCACAGTTTGCAAGTTTGCAGCTTTTATATGTTCAGGACCATAGCACCTAGTCAAACTTTATATGTCACTGGACCTGACCTTGCATTGACCATGCCTCTTACCCATGCAGTGCAGTTCCTGGGTTCCTACACCAATGTTTATCCCCTGAAGTAAACTGTTTCTCTCTTGTTTAGTGGAGTCTCGTGGTCCATTATTGTTATGAATTTACTTCTGTAAAAGGTATTGCTGGAACTTCCTGACTCCGGATATGACCTCCTTCATGATTTTCACTTCCCCGGCCCCCAACGCCTTATCTTCACAATGGACATCCAGTCCCTATACATTTCCATCCCCCATCACGAAGGGCTCCAAGCCCTCTGCTTCTTCCTGTCCCGCCGACCCAACCAGTACCCTTCCACTGACACCCTCCTTTGACTGACTGAACTGTCCTCACTCTTAACAACTTCTCCTTCCAATCCTCCAACTTCCTCCAAACCAAAGGAGTAGCCATGGGCACCCTCATGGGCCCAGCTATGCCTGCCTCTTCATCGGATATGTGGAACAGTCCATCTTCTGCAGCTACACTGCAGCCACCCCCCACCTTTTCCTCCGCTACATCGTTGATTGTATTGGCGCTACCTCGTGCTCCCCCGAGGAGGTTGAACAGTTCATCCACTTTACTAACACCTTCTACCCTGACCTCAAATTTACCCGGACCGTCTCAGACTCCTCGCTCCCCTTCCTAGACCTCTCCATTTCTATCTCGGGCAACCGACTCAACACAGACATTTACTACAAACCGACCGACTCCCATAGCTACCTAGGTTACACTTCCTCCCACCCTGCCCCCTGTGAAAACGCCATCCCATATTCCCAATTCCTTAGCCTCCGCCACATCTGCTCCCAGGAGGACCAATTCCACTACCGAACAACCCAAATGGCCTCCTTCTTCAAAGACCGCAATTTCCCCTCCAACGTGGTCAACGATGCTCTCCACCACATCTCCTCAACTTCCCACACCTCCACCCTTGAACCCCGCCCCTCCAATCGCCACCAGGACAGAACCCCACTGATCCTCACCTTCCATCCTACCAACCTCCAGATACATCGTATCACCCTCCGTCATTTCTGCCACCTCCAAACAGACTCCACCACCAGGTATATTTCCCTCCCCACCCCTATCAGTGTTCCGGAGAGACCCCTCCCTCCGCAACTCCCTTGTCAGGTCCACACCCCCACCAACCCAACCTCCACTCCCGGCACCTTCCCCTGCAACTGCAAGAAGTGCAAAACTTGCGCCCACACCTTCCTCCTCACCTCCCTCCAAGGCCCCAATGGATCCTTCCATATCTGTCGCAAATTCACCTGCACCTCCACACACATCATTTACTGTATCCACTGCACCCGATGTGGTCTCCTCTACATTGGGGACACAGGCCGCCTACTTGCGGAATGTTTCAGGGAACACCTCTGGGACACCCGCACCAACCAACCCAACCGGCCCGTGGCTGAACACTTTAACTCCCCCTCCCACTCTGCCAAGGACATGCAGGTCCTTGGTCCTTGGCCTTCTCCATCGACAGACCCTGGCCACACAATGCCTGGAGGAAGAGCGCCTCATCTTCCGTCTAGGAACCCTCCAACCACACGGGATGAATGTATATTTCTCTAGCTTCCTCATTTCCCCTCCCCCTCCCCCCCCCCACCTTATCTCAGTCCCAACCCCAGGATTCAGCACCGCCCTCTTGATCTGCAATCATCTTCCCGACCACTCCACCCCCACCCCCTTTCTGGCCTATCACCCTCACCCTCACCTCCTTCCACCTATCGTATTCCCAGGGCCCCTCCCCCAAATTCCCTACCCCCTACCCTTTATCTCAGCCCGCTTGGCACACCAGCCTCATTCCTGAAGAAGGGCTTATGCCGATTCTCCTGCTCCTCGGATGCTGCCTGGGCTGCTGTGTTTTTCCAGCACCACATTTTTCAACTCCAGATATGACCGCCAAACTTTCCTTCTCTATCTGGGTGTATTTACATTCTGCATTAGCCAAAGTCCTGGATGCATATGCTATTGGGCCTCTCAATGGGCCACCTATGAGCTAATACTACCCCAATGCCATACAGAAATGTTAATGAGATCTCACTTGGGATCATAGCATGCCAATATTTTAGAGAATGATGGCTGTTTACTCACTTCCCTGAAAGCTATGGCTTGGCTCTGTGACCGTTTCAAAGGTTAACCCTTTTTTAAGCATTGATGGAAAAGATTGATGGAGGCCAGGTTACGTATGAACTTTCTGTAATAGTTCACCATCCCAAGAAAAGACCTAAGCTCATGGTCTGGGGAATCAGAGCACCTTTGATCACCCTTCCTTTATCTTCCAATGGGTGTAATTCCATCTCGTCAACTTGTAGCCCAAGTAGGTCACTTGGGGGTGTCTGAAACACACATTTGTCCCTGAGGTGTACACCTACCTTGAGAAACATCTAAGAACTATGTCTCAATCCTCTAAATGCTCTTTATTGGTCTTCCCTGTTATTAGCGCATCATCTCAATAAATGGCAACCTTGTAAAATGTCCTCCATCACCCACTGAAAAATTGCACAGGCTGACAATACCCCAGATGGTAGTCTCTTATATTGGTCCAAATCCTTATGGGTATTATTTTGGCGTTCGTCTGGGAATTCTCCTCCATTTGCAATTGCAAGTACTCCTGGCTCGTGCTCAGTTTCGTGAAGGACAGCCACCCCCACCAGCTTTGTGTATAAATTCCTCTATGTGAGGGATTGTGTACATATCCAGCTGTGAAAAGTTCTTTACCATTTGTTTAAAATCCCCACAAATGCAAACCGACCTGTTTGGCTTCACAATGGTACTATTGGTGCTGCCCATTCCGCAAACTGAATTGGTTTGATTCCCTCACTTTCCAGCCTTCTGCCTCCTGCCTCTACTTTTGCCCAGAAGGCAAATGGCACTAGGTTGGCCTCTCCAAATTGTGGAATTGCTTCCTGGTCAACATGCATGGTAGTCTTGGCTTCTTTAAGTAGTCCCAAGACGTTCCTGAAAAGTTTCCGGGAATTTAATTAGGACTTCACTCAGGCAGCCATTTTCTAATCAAAATATTAAGCTAATCTGGGTGAATCTTTCTTCACCAATTTCGCGCCATCAAGCTTGGGCTCAAGCCTTTCACTACAATCAAGTGGTATTCCCCAAGTTCAGTCAGACTGACTCCTGTACTCCCATGTTGCATTTTTTTAATGACAAAGTCAATCATATTGCCTGTTTGAAATCCAGTTGCACTCGAGCTAGTAAGCACGTTTGCATTGGTAAATCATTAATCTTGCATACCAAATAGTCTCTCAGCTCCTAAGTAAGGTTTAAACCAAAATCACATGTTTCTGCCAGTCATCTTAACCTATTCAAATTCCAGTACAATTCCCCTGGTTCTCAAATTGTGGAGTAAAACCGATAATGTCTCCAAATTAGGGGAAGCATGGGGTTGTATATTCCTTAACTAAGTCCGTTAACTCTTGAATTATTTTATTATCGGGTGCCTCAGGAAAAGTTAGGCTCCTAATAATTTTAAAAAAGCTGTGGCTCCACAAGCTGACGGGAGAACTACTTGTTCCTTTTCATCTGCCTCAGTGTCATTTGCCAGGGGGAAAAAAACACATTCTTTCCACATACTGGTTCAGTCTTCGATGGCAGGATTGAATGAGTCAAGCTTCCCAAATAACTGCATGGGGCAAGAAATGCTTACCCCGACTCAAAGATGACTGTTGCAAGTGAATTTCTTCAGGAGCTGCATTATTTCTCATCGCCACTGAAATAACTCAACAGAGTCTAGTATCCCGTCATCAAGTCACCCTTTATTTACAGATAGAAAGTCCTTGACATTGATCCAGCTTCCTCTGATTCAGCTCTGTGAACAGTACCTCTGACACTCCTGTTTACTACTTTTTCTAAGTCCCCACAATACCACCAACCAGTGCTTACTGTTCCCCAGCACCCATGTCATGTGTGTGCAGGTGAAGGACACAGTGAAGAACAATGAGTGCAGAAATTTTTATTCCTATTCCTACACCAGGAAGAACAGAAATACCCAAGTGGCCAGTGACAAGCATTGCCCTTTGTTGAGAAGGGCACTGCCTAAGTGATCAAAAAAATCAAAATAGAATGGGAGAGGGAAATAAAACACTCCACACCCGGCGGTGCCCACCTCTGATACTCCTGTTTATCTATCAATCAGGGCTTCCTGATTAGACCAGAATAACAGCCCCAATCTGGGAACTCATTCTGGGGTCCACCTGGCTGACCTTGTTACAATCATGACAGGCAATTTCCCCAATGCCTTTGTTGTGTGGGTCTCATTAATAATCAGTGTCATTAATTACCACCTTTTCTAGCAAACTGTAATATTTCCTTATCCCAACTAAAATCTGGCTGCTGATTTCACAGGATTCCATTTTAGTAAGTAACCTATCTTCTGGTGTATTCCAAAGTGTTTACAGTGAAAGCTCAGGCCAATGTTTACATCTATGGTGAGCCTCCTCCCATCCTTCATCCGACCACATCAATATATCTGATTATTCCTATATTTCCCCAATGCAATCTACATCTATTAGTTTAGTAATTTTCTCAAAAACATAATCGAGTTGATGAGACATTATTTTCTAAAACTCAGGTGGATAGTTTCCTCTGTCAATCTGAATGTCTATGATTCATTCAGGCAACTTTCTGATCAGGAATTATGCTAATAGGCTTTTAATTTCCCATTTGAATTTTTAAAATATTGTCCTCATGCGAGCCTTCTCCAGTCCATGAGGAAATCCAAAACCCTTTATTAAATAAGCGAGCAAGCAGCTTGCCATATACATTCCATTTGATCCGTTTCATTTTCCATTCATTTGATCTCCCTTAAACAAACTCAGTCAGGTCATTCGCTACCAAATCTGTTTTAAAATCCCTTGTTCTCGTAAGGGCCATATCCACATCCATAGTGCAATCAAAACTGATGTTTGTGTTTTATCAAAATAAAGAACCTGATAAGATGAACTTTTTTTCCATAAGGCAGCATGATGGCTCAGTGGTTAGCACTGCTGCCTCTCAGTGCCAGGGACCTGGGTTCAATTCCTGCCTCAGGCAACTGTCTGTGTGGAGTTTGTACATTCTCCTCATATCTGCATGGGTTTCCTCCAGGTGCTCCGGTTTCCTCCCACAGTCCAAAGATGTGCAGGTTAGATGAAGTGGCCATGCTAAATTGACCATAGTGTTAGGTGCATTAGTCAGGGGTTAATGTAGGGTCTGGGTGGGTTGCTCTTTGGAGGGTCGGTGTGGACTTGTTGGGCCAAAGGGCCTGTTTCCACACTGTAGAAAATCTAATCTAATCAAGATAATGTATTGAACAATGAAACACTACTTTTCAACCCCAACTCTAATTTGTGTTCTTCAGGGAATTTTTCTAAAATATGTTGTACAAAGTAAATAGTTGAGAACATTATTAATATTCATAATGGAAGTGTTTTTTCACACCGCCTGAAGAATTTTGTAAAAAAAAATTGATCTATAGAACTTTAAAGAGCTTTACCGAAACTGAGTAATGTTTCAATTTGTAAATGAGGGAATTGGAATATTGGTTGGCAAAATTTTTTTAAATGTAAGCTTAGAAGATGCTCTGGCTGAAGTTATGTTTCCATTAGCATACACAGACTGCTGAGTTGTTTTTTTTTCTATCAAGAAAAGATTGAAATTTATTGGAGAAATTCTGCAAATATGGTGTGACAAAGAAGATAAACCTCCTTTTATTTGCATTGGACAGGGGCCTGAGTCACCTAATTTTGCTGTCATTAGCTGTTTTACACTTGTACATTGCTGTAAACCGTTGAAGTGCAATTTGCAGCATCCAGAAAGATTAATGGAATAATTTGTTGAACTATTACTGTGCTTTTTGTCTGTATAAACACACTACCTCAGTGCTGTGATAACATAATGTCTTGATATCATTGTTTAATTAAATATACACATTTCATGATTTTCGGGCTGATGTAAGCGAATTTATTCAAAGTAGAGTTGGTAGATTTGATTGAAAAGGGAGTCAAGGAGAATTGGCGTCAGACAGGAGGGTAGTATTGAGATCCCAACCAAATCAACCATTATCTTATTGATTAATTGAAATAGGATTGAAGGGCCTAAAGACCCCGTCCTGCTCCTAAGTGCTATGTTACTATAACCATAACGCTTTCTAACTCAATAGGATCTCGGTCTGAACACTGTGTGGGATGACCATCTGTCTTACCTGCTGTCACCAGCACTGGCTGCATATGAGATTGAGCGCACAACAGGAGTGTCTGCAGGTAATGAGGAATTCCAGGATGCTATCAAAAGAGCAGTGCCAGATGGACATACCTTCAAAGGCTTCCCTATTCACTTTGTCCATCGAAATCCAAGGAGAGCATTTGCAACATGTTTAAGGTAAAAACATAGTCCTGCCCCACCTCCAACAGTGATTTTGTTTTGTCTGCAGGGAAGAGAGATTATACAGCTCATCGTGTATGTACATACAATCTCTCTCTCCCTATTGTAATACATTATGGTTTTGTAACCTCACTTCAGTAACAGTGGATGAGAATACAAAGGTTAGATGAAAAGGCAGTGAAATTTAAAAGTCTGGAACTTTTGGCCCTTTTCAATAAAAGGGAACTGCTTACCCATTGACTTGGAAGAATCATCAAATGACCAGAAACCTGTCAGGTTCTTAGCTGTCAATAAGCATGAATGGGTGCATTCTCCACATAAATGTTAGCTTTCCATTTGAATTGGTGTTCTTGTGAAATATCCTGATGGTTGAGAAGCTCTGAGTCAAAAAATTCCAGATGAAGAGCTTATCCTCAACATTGATTCTTCTGCTCCTCAGATGCTGCCTTTCCAGCAGCACACTCTTCGACTCTGATCTCCAGTATCTGCAGTGTTCACTTTCTCCCGGTTGAGAAGCTTTGACAGATTTTTTTTAGCATCAAGTCTTTGTTTAAAATGTTTTGGAATTGTTGTCTAAGATTGACCTTGGAACAGTTCAGAAGTTTTAATCAGTCTATTGTTTAAAATGTAAGTCTATAAAAAGGCAAATGTAGATGTAGCGCATCAGTGGTTTATTCATGATTTATCTAACTGTCCCCCTCAGCTCATCACCCCACCTTCAAAGATGGTAATTCCCATGATTATTGCCAGAGCTTTTCGGTCAACCTGTCCTGACAGCCTCTGATTCACAGGCTGTTTACAAACTGTTGCAGCATTGTCCAAAGATCCTTTCACTGCCTGGGGTCAATGCCAACAGAACATTTTAAGCGGTTTAAATTCTAAACTTGAACAAGGGATAAGAACATCTTCAGCACCAAGTGTAAATAAACAAACATTTTTGAGCAGAGTTGTTTAGATGGGCTGCACTCTGAAGTGATTTTTAAAATCATTTTCATTTATGCACTCATGATCAATTTTTGTAAGTTAAGCTCCTCCAAACATTATTGAGATTATGTCCATTTCATCTCAGATAAATGGTGCTGACTGGGGAGTACATATTGGCTATGACTCCTGTAATTGTCTTGTCTGGGATACTTTATATTCTTGTGAAAGGACAGAGACTTGATTTTAGCAGCTCATCTGAAAGATGGCAGCTCTGACAATGCAGCCCTCCCATGCTACTATCTTTTTAACTAATTCATGGGATGGAGCTTTGCTGTTAAAACCAGAATTGATTTCCCATCCATAATTGCTCTTGAACGTGTGGTGACCTGCTGCCATGATACAACTGAACAGCTTGCAGGGCCATTTCAAAGATTTGATATGAACCACATTTCTGTGCATCTAAAGTCACGTGTAGGCCAGATCAATAATAGTGACAGATTTCACTCCTTAAAAATAATTGGTGAGCTAGATGTGTTTTTACAATGATTTGGTTTATTTATGGTCATGAAGTGTTTGTATTCCAGATTTTATTTAATTTATATGAATGTAGTGTCAACCTTAATTTTGTGCACATCTTTGGAACAGGTCTTGAACTCATGACTTTCTGACTCAGCAAGCCTCACAGACATAGCTGACAACACTTGCTTTAATTTGTTTCCTACTTCTCAAATTTTAGGTCTCCATTCTGTGAGGAAATTGTTTGCTGTCGAGGGGACCAGGTACGCCTGGCTGTACGTGTGCGAGTGTATCCATACCCTGAATCTGCCTGTGCAGTGTGGATTATGTTTGCATGCAAATACCGTTCAGTTCTGTGATGCAACTGAGTGTATAAATGATACTTGTTTCTTGTTGCTGTCTTCGCAAAGACCTTCCTGCAGGACTGTACCTTTTCAATGTTCCAAGAACATGATGTGCTATAGACCTATCATACATCTTGTTGTTTGTGCACTGTTTATTTAATGAAGAAAATAATCTCTGGAAATTGTAAAAAATTGTTTTTTTTTACAAAATGTATAAAATATTTTGCTAAACAATAAAGTTTGTTAATTTAGGTAAGAGTGTTTTATTCATAGTCTACTTCAATACTAGTATCATAGATAAGACAGATGAATTAAGGACATGGATTGACGTGGAATTGCAATGTTGCCATTGGAGATGTGGCTGAGGGAGGGGCACGACTTGCAACTGATCATTCCGGGTGTAGGATCTTCAGGAATGACAGGGAACAGTATAAGAGAGGAGGTATTTCATCATTTAATGAGTCAGTTGTGCAGAAAGGAGGGTCAATATCTTGGAAGGATATTCAAATGCATATTCAGAGTATTTGAGAAAGCTTGTAGCTCGGGCTGTAGATGAGGTTGTTGACTTGCTCACTGAGCTGTTAAGTTTGTTTGCAGATGTTTCGTCACTATTCTAAGTGACATCATCAGTGCGCCTCCAGTGAAGTGTTGGTTAGGAAACCCATCAAATCATAAACAATGTCCTTACCGGCATGAACTTCACCAAGGAAGAAGACTACGACAGATTCCCCTTCCTGAATGTAATGGTTGAATGTAAAACCAATGGCGCCCTCCATACCAGCATATACAGGAAGGCCACCCACACAGACAGAGTACTCAGCTATAACAGCAACCATCCCAACACCCACAAACTGAGCTGCATCAGAACATTGTTCAAACAAACCATAGCACGCTGCAGCACCCCAGAGTTGGAGGGAATCTGGAATGCACTGTCTGAGAGGGTAGTTGAGGCTGGAAATCTCACAGCTTTTTAAAAAGTGTTTGAGCACTTGAAATGTCATAACGTTCAAGGCTATGGGCCAAGTTCTGGAAAGTGGGTCTGGTGCAGATTTAGCAGAGTTTTGGTAGTACAGACTCCGTGCTCTGTAGAATCGTATGGTACAGAAGAAGTTCAGTCCTCTCAAAGCAATTTATTGTTTGTTTGGACAATAATACATTTGGAATTGCAAAGTGTCAATATAGTAAAGTGGAATGTGGGGTGTACAAATCATTGCCCCAAACTTCCATGCAGTGTTTTCCAGAACCTACCAGTAGTAGACTCATTACTTGGTATGTTTAAGCTGTAAGTAACTTCATTGTCCTTTGTGGGACTCCTAACGACCAAACAGCTCAATGCTCCATTGACCTAGACATCTGCAAATTGTCATATTGCCATTGTTGGTTGATATTTGAGGGGGTTTCTGTAGTATAACCACCTTAGAGCATGTTAAAAGTTGCACGTTTGGTGTGAATGGTGTAGAATCAAAATTCCCTTTTATCTAGGCCATTCAGCTGGAAGAGAGGTGAGGCCAAGTTCATATTTTTGAGATGGGAATCGAACATCAGGAAATTGTTTGGAGTCACCAACTCCCTCCTACCTAGGGTGCCAATCGGTGGAGCTTTGGTAGTGAGGATGGCCTGAAGTCGAGTCTGCCACAAACAGCAGCAATGGAGATGGACAGATACTGAAGCTATTAGAATAGAAGGCCTCTGTTCATGCACAGAAACAGTCCAGTTTTGGAACTCTGCATAAAGCACCCTCCTAACAAAACATCTCCTCATACCCTCTTTGTTCCATCAGCCTCTCCCATACCTCACCCTTAAACCACTCACTAAACATTTTTTTGAACTCCAATTACAATCTGTCTAACTTTTCCACATAAGATAATTTTATCCCAAGTTCCTAGTTGAGTGAACCTTCAATGAACAGCTTCTAATACAATAATGTCCTTTCTTAAGTAGGGAGACCAGTTATATATAATATGATTTCACCAATATCCTGAACAACTGTAGCAAAACCTCTACTATTCTATTTGATTCCCCTTGCAAAAATGAATGTTCGGCTTGCTGCAGCTATACACTAACTTTCTTATGATTCACGTAGCAACTCACCCAAAACACACTACTGCAATCTTGACTTAAATACTATTCTGCTTTTCTAGTCGTCCTGCCAAAGTAGACAAGTCCACGTTTTTCCACAATATGCTCCATCTGTGAAATGCTCAATTAAGCAGTTTGCAAAGAAAATGGATACATTATGTCGTCTTTGCAATTTAATCTTCTACCTATCTTTGTGTCCTCAGAAAATTTAGTCATTATACTTCTAATCTCTTCATCCAAGTTTTTGATATAGATTGTAAATAGTTGAGGTGCTAGTACCTATCCCTGTGGTACTCCACCATCACATCTTGTCAACCACCAATTATCCGGTTTCCTGTTAGCTATGGAATCCATGCTAATATTTTACCCTCGAGGTTTGGGAGAAGATTTGTAGCGCGGGTGCTCGTTGTTGTGGTTCTGTTTGCCAAGCTGGGAATTTGTGTTGCAGACGTTTCGTCCCCTGTCTAGGTGACATCCTCAGTGCTTGGGAGCCTCCTGTGAAGCGCTTCTGTGATGTTTCATCCGGCATTTATAGTGATTTGTACCTGCCGCTTCCGGTTGTCAGTTCCAGCTGTCCGCTGCAGTGGCCGGTATATTGGGTCCAGGTCGATGTGCTTATTGATTGAATCTGTGGATGAGTGCCATGCCTCTAGGAATTCCCTGGCTGTTCTCTGTTTGGCTTGTCCTTTAATAGTAGTGTTGTCCCAGTCGAACTCATGTTGCTTGTCATCTGAGTGTGTGGCTACTAAGGATAGCTGGTCATGTTGTTTAGTGGCTAGTTGGTGTTCATGGATGCGGACCGTTAGCTGTCTTCCTGTTTGTCCTATGTAGTGTTTTGTGCACTCCTTGCATGGGATTTTGTACACTACATTGGTTTTGCTCATGCTGGGTATCAGGTCCTTTGTCCTGGTGAGTTGTTGTCTGAGAGTGGCTGTTGGTTTATGTGCTGTTATGAGTCCTAGTGGTCGCAGTAGTCAGGCTGTCAGTTCAGAAATGTTTTTGATGTATGGTAGTGTGGCTAGTCCTTTGGGTTGTGGCATGTCCTCATTCCTTTGCCTTTCCCTTAGGCTTCTGTTGATGAAATTGTGGGGGTATCTGTTTTTGGCGAATACATTGTATAGGTGTTCTTCTTCCTCTTTTTGCAGTTCTGGTGTGCTGCAGTGTGTTGTGGCCCTTTTGAACAGTGTCTTGATGCAACTTCTTTTGTGTGTGTTTGGGTGGTTGCTTTCATAGTTTAGGACATGGTCTGCGTATGTGGCTTTCCTGTATACCTTTGTGGTGAATTCTCCGTTCGGTGTTCTCTGTACCATCAGAGAAAGTACCATAAGGGAAAGACAACGGAATGAGGACATTATCTGGTGAATATTTTACCTATGCTTCTGAAGAGTTTTACATTTTATAATTCTGTTCTTTCCCTTAACGACGTCTTTTTTTTTAAAGATTAGATTCTTTACAGTGTGGAAACAGGCCCTTCGGCCCAACGAATCCACACCACCCCTCCCAAGAATAACCCACCCAAACCCATTCCCCTACCCTATATTTACCCCTAACTAACACTGGGCAGTTTAGCGTGGCCAATTCACCTGACCTGCACATCTTTGGATTGTGGGAGGAAACCCACACAGGCAGGTGGGAATCGAACCCAGGTCCCTGGTGCTGTGAGGCAGCAGTGCTAACCACTGAGCCACGAAGACCACCTTGTTTCCAGTAAGAACCTGGCAGTAATATAGATCTAGATTATGTAGAATTTGAATGTGGATGAAAGAATAATCAAGAACACCTCTAAATGGTGAGAGCTTGCAGAGCTCCAAGATGCAGAGGGATCTGGATGTCCTGTTGCACAAATCACAGAAGGTTAAAAAGCAGGTACAGCAAGTAATCAGGAAAGTTAATAAAATGTTATTCTATTGTAAGAGAAATTTAGTGCAAATAGGAAGGTAATGCTTCTTTAATCAGGCAAAAGAGGGTGAGATAGTTGATGGGTTGGTTTTAATTTTCCAAAACCCATGATACACAATACTTCAGATGCAGCCTCACCAATGCCTGATTAAAACCATATCCACTGCTTCCCTTTCATCTATGCTGCTTGTTACCTTAAAAAATGTGAATAAATATGTCAGGCATGATTCTGAGTCTGCTTACTCATATCATGCATTTCTAGATGTTTTACTGTTGTACTCTTTATAACAAATTCAAACATTTCCCCAAAAACAGATATTAAGCTAACTGGCCTATTGTCACCAGGTTTTTGTCTCCTTCCTTTTTAAAACAAAGATGTTACATTTGCAGTTTTCCAATCCTGTTGGACTTTTCAGAATCTAAGAACTCTTGGAAGATTACTACCAATGCATCTATTATCTCTGTAACTACTTCCTTTAATAGCTCAGGATGCATCCCATCAGGTTCGAGGGACTTATAGGTCTTTGGTCTCATTAGTTTCCCTCGCATTTTTTTTCCCCTAGTGATGGTTATTATATTTGTTCCCACTCCTCCTTTTGCCCATTAACTATTTTAAAATGTTGGCATGTTATTAATGGTTTTTACTGTGAAGACTGACACAACTTCTCTCCCATTTCCTGGTTCCCCTTTATTATTTCCCCAGCCTCATTCTCCACAGGAAATATGTTCACTTTGACTTCCCCCTTCCATTTTATCTCTTTAAAGAAGATCTTGCTGTCTCGCCAAAAGCACCTAAAAGAGGATGAGAAGCACTCAACTAGGTGGGAATCAAGCATTAGATGTAATCACCTCAGACAAAGAACTCTGGCTAAAAAGGGAACTAATGCAGAGATAAAATAATTATGTAAATCATTGTAATCCATCAACAATGATCATACTTGTATAACTGGTCAGCTAAAAGAGGGGAATCATGCAAGAAGCCAATACTTGTGTATTTGTATGAATCTTGAAGCACATATATGAGTTTAAGTTGGTGAGTTTTAATCATTTTATTTAAAGTGAGAGATACAATAAATACAATTCTCTTCAAAATTTAAAAACTTGCAAGGAAATATATCTTTCTGTGTCTTTTACAGTCACAGCATGTAAACAATTAAACACTCCTTTAATTAACAAGTACATCTTTTCTTAAAAATAACTTGCTATACTCTAATGGGGAGTGGGAGAGGAGGAGAGCAATTCTAAAGATCCTTATCATAATCTGTCCCTTCATTCAATTTATGTGGATATTCTCAGCAGGTTTTGATTATTGATTGGTTTCTAATTCCAAATATAAGAGACCTCCTTTTAAAGATACATTCAAATACAGTTTTTAATTTACTGCGTATTGGCTATCTAAAGCATGATATGAAAAAAATACAGATTTTACGAGGTTCTGCTTTGCAGGGAAATTTATTTAATCTAAGATCAATGTAAATAAAACAGAAGTTTTATCTCCTGTGATGTCCATGACACCTTTTTCCCATGTGTGTAGAAAATTGAATTTATTAAGTGTACATGATGAAACAACATGACAGATGGCTCCTTACGCGAACTGTAACCATAGCAACTCTCCTAACAACTGCTCTGGATTGCAATATTATGGAAATAAAAACAGGCTTACAGAATCACCATTGAGAGGAAAATTTACTTTAGAATGTTACCACCATTGGATGAAATGGAATGTATATCATAACGCTGGGAGCAGTTCATGATGGTCACCACATTAGTATAATGCAGAATTAGATGACCAAAGTTACTCGCTCCTTGTTGCTCTCCCAACTTGCCTGTAAGTTATGCCCCAATGTTATCAGAGAATTGACAAGACACTGTCTCTTGAACATTATTTAGGTTAAAAAGTCTCCCGGGGGCTATCTTGCATTTCTATGTTGAATTCATGTGTTTTTAGTTTTTACCAAAATGTGAATGTCACCAACTGAGTGGCTTCCCATCAACATGTGGCAGTTTTGATTTTACGTAGATATAGTTGTGCATATGACTGGTCTATTTATCGCAAAGTACCAGGAGGTCCTGAATTCAATTATTATTCCAATCAAAAAGTAGATTTGTGTAAATAAGTAACCAGGTCTTTGTAATTTGTGGATTATCCTACAATGCTAGAATAGAGATTGCATTCAGCTCCCTCCTCAGTGTGCATCGCTTTTTTATTTCACTCATTCTGTATAGATTTAATCACAGCCAACAGTGTTACTCATGTACTCACCGAGCAACATTGGCTCTATGACTCGAATTTAGAACTGTGATTCCAGTTATCAAATCCTCCCGTGGCATCACCTCTCCCAACCTCTGTAATCTCCTTCAGCCATAAACTCTTTGAGATATCTACATTGTCAAATACTGGTCTCTTGAATATCTCCAATCTTAATTGCTTGACCATTAATAGCCATGTAATCATCTATCTAAACACTCTACCCTGGAAATTATGCTCTAATTCTCTGTGATTTACCTCTGTTTTCTCCTTTAAGACGCTTCTTAAAATTTAAACCTTTGACCATACATTTGATCATTTGCCTGATTATTGTCTTATGTGACTGGGTGTCAAATTATAATGTTCCCATGAATTAATTTCTGTTGCTGTTCGGTCTAGTTTTCACGAGGTTTGATATTGATTTACAGACAAGCAAAGAAGAGGAAGAAATCTGTTGCCACATCTATGTGCTAGATTCCTGTCTGATCATAGCTAATGGGTATCAATTCTAGCCCTGAATTTTCCCATTGAGTTTCAAAGTGAAATCACTACAATTGGAGTCACAGAGTCAGAGTTTTTGTAGCACAGAAAGAGGCCCTTCATGTCTATGTCAATCGTCAAGTAAATTATAATGGGGTAAATCTCCTGGGCAGGTGATGGCCTTGTGGTATTATCGCTAGACTATTAAGTGAGGGACTCGGGGACCTCAGTTCAAATTCTGCCATGGCAAATGATGGAATTCAATAAAATATCCAGAATTAAGAGTCTAATAATGGCCATCGAACTGTGAGATTTTCAGGAAAAACCCATCTAAGGTTATTAATGCCCTTTAGAGAAACAAATCTGTCATCCTTATCTGATCTGGACCACATGTGACTCCAGACCCACAGTAATTTGGTTGACTCGCAACTCCCCTTAGGGTAATTAGGGATGGGAAATGAATGCTGACCTAGCCAGCAACATCCATATGCTGTGAATGAATTTTAAAAAAACCCTATTTTCTAGCTCTTAGCGTGTGGTCTTATATGTTATAGTGTCTCAAGTGCTTTCTAAATAGTTCTTAAGTGTTTTGAGGTTTCCTGCCTCCATCATCTTTTTAGGTTGTGAGTTACAGGTACCCACCACTCTCCTAGCTATTCATTTCCATTAAATACTATGTGAAAGTTTTAAATGTATTACCCCTAATATCTTACTTTAAATTTGTAGGGGAGTGGCTGACTTGTCCCCTCACCTAAAAGTTTATTTTTGACAAATAAATACATTATGGAAAATAAACTTGTCTTTTTATAATTGACCAGTCTTCTTATCCACCTTTTCTATGGTCCTTATAATCCTTTTCACCTCTATCAAGCCTTCTCTCAACTGTAGTTGCTCAAGGATAACAACCCCAGCCTCTTCAATGTTTCCTCATAGGTCAGACCCCTGCAGCCCAGGCAGCATCTTGGTAAATCTCCTCTGCTCCCTCGACAGTGCAATCGTATCCTTCTACAATCTGGTGACCACAACAGCAAGTAATTCTCCAGTTGTGACATAATCAGCATTTTTTACAGTTTCAGCTCCCTGGGCCTGTATTTTATGCGCCAGCTAATAAAGGTAAACATCCCATATGCCTTCTTACCACCTTATCTACCTGTCCTGCTACCTTCAGGGATTTGTGGGTATGCACATCAAGTCTTCTTCGATATTCAATACTTTCCAGGGTCTTACACTCATAGTGTAATCCCTTGTTTGTTAGCCCTCCACAAGTGTATTACATCACACTTTTCTGGATTAAATTCCATTTGTCACTGTTCTGCCACCTGACAATGGATAACTTCCTGCAGTTTTCCATGATCCTCCTCAGTATTTATCCATTACCAATTTTCTTGTCATCTGTCACCTTTTTTGATCATACCCATATTTAAGTCCAGATCATTAACATACACAACAAACAGCAAACAATGGACAGCGAAGAAGGTTATCTTAGAGTACAATGGAATCTTGATCAGATGGGTCAATGGGCTGAGCAGTGGCAGAAGGAATTTAATCTAGATAAATGTGAAGTGGTACATTTTGATAGGGCAAATCAGGGCAGGACTTAAACATTTAATGGTAAGGTCCTGGGGAGTGTTACCGAATAAGGGGTCCTTGGAGTGCAGGTTCATACTTCATTGAAAGTGGAGTCACAGATAGGGTAGGGTAGTGAAGAAAGTATTTGGTTCACTTGCTTTATTGGTCAGTGCATCGAGTATAGGTGTTGGGAGGTCTGTTGTGGCTGTACGCAACATTGGTTAGGCTACTTTTGGAATACTGCATTCAATTCTGGTCTCCCTGCTATAGGAAGGATGTTCTTAAATTTGAAAGGGTTCAATAAAGATTTACAATAATGTTGCTAGGGTTGGAGGTTTGAGCTATAGGGAGAGGCTGAATAGGCTGGGGCTATTTTTTCGGGAGGGTGGGAAAGGATGACTTTATTGGTGTTTATAATATCATGAGGGACATGGATAGGGTGAATTGCCTAGGTCTTTTCCCCAGAGTCGGGGAGTCCAGAACTACAGGGGATAGGTTTAAGGTGAGAGGGGAAGATCTGAAAGGGATGCAAGGGGCAGCTTTTTCATGCAGTGGATGGTATGTGTATAGAATGAACTGCCAGAGGAAGTGGTGGAGGTTGGCACAATTACAACATTTAAAAGGCATCTGGATGGGTATATGAATAGGAAAGCTTTAGAGGTGAGATGATGCTGTCACCTTAAAAACTTACAGATTACTTACAGTGTGGAAACAGGCCCTTTGGCCTAACAAGTCCACACTGACCCGCCGAAGCGCAATCCACCCAGATCATTCCTCTACATTTACCCCTACACCTAACACTACAGGCAATTTAACATGGCCAATTCACCTAACCTACACACTTTTGGACTGTGGGAGGAAACTGGAGTACCCGGAGGAAACCCACGCAGACACGGGGAGAATGTGCAAACTCCACACAGTCAGTCGCCTGAGGCAGGAATTGAACCCGGGTCTCTGGCGCTGTGAGGCGTTTTGAAGGTTATTTTGTCCTGGGATTTTTTCCAAGAGAGGTTGTAAAGGCAGAGGTGATGAAATAGCTATGAGAGACCGCATAAGTCAACAATCAGAGGAGGCCTCCGGTTTTTTTTTAAACAGTTTAACAATGGAAGGAGACTGGTCAGTTCTCCCAGTCCAGGCTTTCTGGGTTTATTTAGCTGTAGCAGTCACAAGATGTTTGAGTCCAGAAGAGTTATAAGCTTCAGTAAATGATCCCGAACTGACTTTCTCTGAAATCTCTCTGGATATTGTTCCTTCCTGCATGTAAGAATCTGTTGTGAATTTATCTTTTAGCCAAGAAGTGTGCTTATGGGATGTTACTATATTAGAACAGTTAATTAGTTGTTACTGTATCGAGTGTTCGGTTACGTTTTCCAAAAGTTAAGTTATTCTAAATTCTGCTTTCTTTTTTCGTGTTTTATCTATAGTGTTTAAATACATTCTGTTTTGCTTAAAGCCGAGTGGTTTGACTAGCTCATCACACCTCGACCACCCACTTCACATTTACTTTTAAAATTAAAAAAAATTAGGATCTTGGCTACCTTCTTAAAATATTATGAGGGAGTCTGGCCTGGTCCATAATGGAGTGATATGGGTCAAATGCTGGCAAATGGAATTTGATTAATTTAGGACATCTGGTCAACATGGATGAGTTGGACCAAAGGGTCTGTTTCTGTGCTGTACATATCTATGAATCTCTATGACTCTCTGTAGACCACATCACATGCATTACGCTCTACAATATTCCTACATGGCTCCTTGAAAAAATTGATCAATTTTGTCAAGCACGATCTTCCTTTGATGTATCTATGCTGACAACCCTTCATTAATCAGTGTCTCTCCATAGAATCCCTACAGTGTGGAAACAAGCCATTCAACTCAACAAGTTCACACCAACCCTCTGAAGAGGATCCCACCCAGACCCATTCCCCTACCCTATTTCCCATGACTAATGCACCAACCTGGTAAAAACAATGACTGCGGATGCTGGAAACCAAAGACTAGATTAGAGTGGTGCTGGAAAAGCACAGCAGGTCAAGCAGCATCCGGGCAGCAGGAAAATCAACGTTTTGGGCAAAGGCCCTTCATCAGGAGGGGGAGAAAGTAGCGTAGAGTAAATAGGGGTGGGGATGGGGGTGGGGATGGAGGTGATAGGTCAGAGAGGAGGGTGGGGGAAGGTAGCAAAGAGTACAATGAGTGAATGGGGGTGGGGATGAAGGTGATAGGTCAGAGAGGATGGTGGAGTGGATAGGTGGAAAGGAAGATGGGCAGGTAGGACAGGTCATGGGGGCGGTGCTGAGCTGGAGTGAGGTGGGGGAAGGGGAAATGAGGAAACTGGTGAAATCCACATTGATGCCATGTGGTCGAAGTGTTCCGAGGAGGAAGATGAGGCGTTCTTCCTCCAGGTGTCGGGTGGTGAGGGAACGACGGTGAAGGAGGCCCAGGACCTGCGTGTTCTCGGCAGAGTGGGAGGAGGTGTTGAAATGTTGGGCCACAGGGCGGTGGGGTTGATTGGTGCGGGTGTCCCGGAGATGTTCCCTAAAGCGCTCTGCTAGGAGGTGTCCAGTCTCTCCAATGTAGAGGAGACTGCATCGGGAGCAATGGATACAATAAATAACATTGGTGGATGTGCAGGTAAAACTTTGATGGATGTGGAAGGCTCCTTTAAGGCCTTGGATGGAGGTGAGGGAGGAGGTCTGGGCGCAGGCTTTGCAATTCCTGCGGTGGTAGGGGAGGGTGCCAGGATGGGAGGGTCGGTTGTTGGGGGCGTGGACCTGACCAGGTAGTCAAGGAGGGAACGGTCTTTGCGGAAGGCGGAAAGGGGTGGGGAGGGAAATATATCCCTTGTGGTGGGGTCCGTTTGGAGGTGGCGGAAATGTTGTCGGATGATGTGGTTTATTCGAAGGTCGGGTGGAAGGTGAGCACCAGGGGGGCTCTGTCCTTGTTACAGTTAGAGGGGTGGGGTTTGAGGGCAGAAGGGCGGGATGTGGACGAGATGCATTGGAGGGCATCTTTAACCACGTGGGAAGGGAAATTGCGGTCTCTAAAGAAGGAGGCCATCTGGTGTGTTCTGTGGTGGAACTGGTCCTCCTGGGAGCAGATAGGCAGAGGTGGCGGAATTGGGAATACAGGACAGCATTTTTGCAGGAGGTAGGGTGGGAAGAGGTGTAATCCAGGTAGTTGTGGGAGTCGGTGGGTTTACCTGGATTACACAGGAGCCTTCCACATCCATCAAAGTTTTACATGCACATCCACCAATATCATTTATTGTATCCGTTGCACCCGATGTGGTCTCCTCTACACTGGGGAGACTAGACACCTCCTAGCAGAGCTCTTTCGGGAACATCTCCGGGACACCCGCACCAATCAATTCCACTGCCCTATGGCCCAACATTTCAACTCCCCCTCCCACTCTGCCGAGGACATGCAGGTCCTGGGCTTCCTCCACCGCCGGTCCCTCACCATCCGACGCCTGGAGGAAGAACACCTCATCATCCGCCTCGGAACACTTCAACCCCAGGATTTCACCAGTTTCCTCATTTCCCCTTCCCCCACCTCACTCCAGCTCCAACCTTCCAGCTCAGCACCGTCCCCATGACCTGTCCTACCTGCCTATCTTCCTTTCCACCTATCCACTCCACCATCCTCTCTGACCTATCACCCCCATTCACTCTATGCTACTTTCTCCCCATCCCCAACCCCTCTCATTTATCTCTCCACTCTGCCTCCATTCCTGATGAAGGGCTTTTGCCCGAAACGTCGATTTTCCTGCTCCTCGGATGCTGCCTGGCTTGCTGTGCTTTTCCAGAGTGACTCTAATCTAGACTAATGCACCAACCTACACATTCCTGAACACTATGGGCAACTTAGCCTAACCTGCATATCTTTGGACTGTGGGAGGAAACTAGAGCACCCAGAGGAAACCCATGCAGACACAGGGAGAAGGTCCAAACTCCACGAACAGTCACCTGAGGTTGGAATCGAACCTGGGTCCTTGATACTGTGAGGCAGCAGTGCTAACCACTGAGCCACCATGCCACACGACAGCAAATCAAGTTATTCTGAAAATATTCTGGATTTGAAATTACTGCTGATCTCTTCTAACTTATCTCCAGTTTGGGGTAAAACTGTGGATTTATCCACTTTTAAGGATAGTAAATCTGCTAGTACCTCCTTGCTCTTGAATTTTTATAATATTTCACAGTCCTCCACCCTTATGTCTATACTATCATTTATTTCCATTGTAACAACCAACGCAAAGTATTTATTGAGGATTGTCCCCACATCTTTCAAAAGCACACATTGATAACCTATACGATCTCAAGTAAATCCTACTCTTTCCTTCGTCATTATACTACTCTTTATGTATTTTTTTCAATCCACTGATACTTTTCGTGCACTATCATTGCTTTCCTAATTACTTTTTAGGCTCCCCCTGCAGTTTTTATACTTGTGAAGGGACTCTGTTGTACTATGCTCTCAGTATCTGCCACAATCTTCTCTTTTTTTTCTTAATACGAGTCTTTTCATCTCTTGACATTCAGGGTTTCCAGATTTTTTCACACTCCATTTTTACAGGAACGTATTTTCCCTGTACGCTCCTTATTTCCTCCTTGAATGCCACCCACTATGCTCTGGCACAGTTTTAACTGCAAGTAGCTGTTCCCAGTCCATTTGGGCAAAATCATACCTCACCTTAGTAAAATTAGGCATTTCCATTTAAGAACCTTTATTCCTGACTCATCTTTATCCTTTTCCATAACTACCCCAAATTTAACTGAGTTATGGTCACTATCTCCAAAATGCTCCACCACTGATATGTCTTCCCCCTGCTTGTCCTCATTTCCGAACTTTACGGTCAAAACTGCACCTTCCCTTGTTGTCCTTTCAACGTACTGGCTGAAAGAAGTTCTGAATGCAATGTAAGAATTTTGCTTCATTCTTACCTTGCATAATTAAACTATTCCAGTTAATACTTGTGGTAGTTAAAATTCCCTACAATAAATGCTTTATTATATTTACACTTCTCTGTAATTCAATTACATATTTGATTCTCTATCTCTTCCTGATTTTTTTTGTCTAAAGTACTCAGTGTGTTTGAATTTTTTGTATTTTCTACTTCTACCCATATGGCCTCATTTGATGATCCTTCCAAGACATCGCCTGTCCAACTGCTATAATCAATCCCTTGATCAATATCACATAGAAACATTGGAATTATGAACAGGAGTAGGTAATTCAGCCCTCCAAATCCCCTCTGCCATTTAACATGATCACGGCTGATCTTATTCTGGTCTCAACTCCACTTTCCTGCCTGTTCCCCAAAGCCCTTTATGCTGCTTTTCATCAGAAACATACCTATTTCTTTCTTGAATCTGTTGATTGATTCTGCCTCCACAACCTCGTTTCCTCTTCTATCACTCTTTCTACCTCATCTGAACACTCTCTAATCTATATATTCCCAAGTATCCTTGCCTTTCATCCCTCACCCCATGTTATCACAAATACACTATCAGGTTGATGATTAGAGTTTGTAGGATCTTGTTACACACGTAACAAGATAGCTGTAGCAGTAACGCACCTCCTGACTCTCGAAAGCCTGTCCACCATGTGCAAAGCACAAGTCAGGAGTGTGATAGCATATTCTCTACTTGCTTGGATGGGTGCAGCTACAACAACACTCACATAGCAAGCTCCTGTCAATAGCAATGTGAGAGTGACCTGAGAGTCTGTTCCACTGATGCTGATTGAGACATAAATGTAACAGTGAGACAGGTAGAAATTTATAAATACAAAATTAAGGATGTTAAGATATTTCCCAGGGTGAACATTAAAATCTGTTAAAGAAATTATAATAAACTGCAAGGAAGCAATGAGATCTTGTTGACACGTCCAAAGCAAGCAAAGAGTTAAACGTGCTGCCCTGAGGGATTCTAGACGGCGGAGATCCAGTAGGTCTGAGTCTGCTGAGCTTTGCCCAGGACCCAGGCAAAGTGGGGTGTGTACCCTCCCCTCACTTTGTAAACTAATAAAAATCGCTTTTTCCCAGCAGCTATAATCATTCTGCATTAAACTTTTGCAGTTTGATACACTTTAAAATGACCCAAAGGCAAAGGACCATGGAGTTCAGAACAGGCAGGCCCCCGTTTTGTTTGTAAAGCTCCGAGAAAAGATTGACACATCGATTGAAGAGACCCGGTCCAGGTGGGAGTCGATCTCGGTCTCGCTGCAGAAGCTTGACCGAGAGATCGAGAAACTCAGGCAGCGTGTCGGAGGGTTGGGGGGGGGGTGGAGCAATGTGCCACGGCCTCCGAGACTGCTGCTGAGTTAGCTGTAGGTCAGGTCCAGACTCTGGAGCGCCGAGTCCGGGCCTTAGAAGAAAATCGAGGTCATCGGAATAATATTCAGTTTCTGGGCCTTCCCGAACAGGAGGAGGAAGACCAGTTTGTTGATTTTTTGGAGCAATGGCTCTCACAGCAGCTGAAGCTGGAGTCTGAGTTGTCCAGGTGCAGGTTGACGGGCTCACTGAGTTGGTGTGTGCAGGCCTCAGTCGGACCGGTCCTAGTTTGACTTCAGTACTACAGGGAAAAACAAATGCAGCTGGAGGCCTCCAGAGTTTTGGGGAAGGATCTCCAAGCCGTGGTATACAAGGGTTCCAAAATAATGCTGTTCCAGGACGTCTCTCTGGTTGTGGTTCGCAAGAGGAAGGCGTTTGATGAGGTAAAGAAGAGTCTGAGGGATTTAAATATTCAATATTCCATGCAATACCGGGCAACGCTGCACTTCAGTCATGGAGGATCTGTGTATAACTTCGGATCGCCATAAAAAGTAAAAGAATTTTTGGATGCTGTCAAATAGACTGATGGACTTGAACTATATGGAAAATGACTTTATTTTACCCCCTTCTGCTTTTTTCTCCTCCTCTTTCCCTCTTTCTCTTTTCCATCCTTCCTCGGGGGGCGTTCTTTCTTTCTTCTTTCTTTTGACTCTTATCTATAACTCACTTAGTTTATCCGAATACTGGGGGATGTTTCTGAGTTGCTTTTTGTTCCTTAGTACTTGCTGGGATTGTAATTTTATATATTTTATTTTATGTTGCTGTTTGTTAAAAGTGCCTATGTAACAACATGGAGGGGGTATGTTGGTCACCCACTTTTAACTCTTGTATTATAAGATATTGGCATTTGTAATGTCTGAATCTGGGCTTTGGAGTGCCGAGTCCAGGCCTTAGAAGAACATATCGATGACCTCGAAAGAGGTCTTCGGAAAATTATTCGGTGGCCGAGGGCATGGCTCCAGCTGGGAGGTGTTATGGTGGGATTACTGGAAGGTAGGAGTGCCCCTGTGGACAAGGGGGACAGTCTCCTTTTAATTATGTCTTACTTTTTTTTAGGAGTAGTTCTTAACTGTTTTGATTTAGTTGTTTTACTAGTTGTTTTATATGTGAATTGTTTATGGTCTCTACCCAATGCCTTTTGAGCAGGCTTCTTCCTCCTGGGGGCTCTCGGGCTTTCTTGAATAATCATGGCTAGTCATTCGTTTAAATGGTGCACCTGGAATGTCAAGGGGAGCCACTCGCCAATTAAAAGGAAAAAGATATTATCAAGTCTTAAAAAAGAGAGGGTTGATGTAGCCCTTCTACAGGAGACACATCTATTTGATCAGGATCATTCGAAGCTGAAACAGGGTGGACTTGGCCTGGTGTTCTTTTCATCTTTCAGCTCAAAAGGTAGGGGAGTGGCCATTCTTATCCAGAAGAATCTTCCCTTCCAAATGCTCAGCCAGATAAAAGATGAGTCTGGGTGGTATATATTACTTAAAGTCCTAATATATGGAGAGGAATATGGGGTTTTGAATGTTTATTGCCCCCTGGCACACTCTTTTAAATTTGTAACAGATGCATTCTCCAAGATGATGGCTCTCAGGGTGCGTCACACAATTATAGATTTTAATTGTATTATCGACCCCGAGGTGAACAGGATACCTAGGAGCTCCACGGGTATATCTTTGAGATCCAGGCAGTTGGCTGATCTGAATAGGGAGTTTGGGCTGATAGATGTGTAGAGGTGTCTTCACTCTGAGGGTAGAGATTTTACTTTTTATTCTAATCCACACAAATTCCATTCCAGAATTGATATGTTTTTAGTCCCTTCAACCTTTCTGAATTTGATATTGTTTTGTAAAATAGATGATATAACTATTTCTGACCACGCAGCAGTATATATGGAGGTTAAGACTAGTGATGACAAGATGGGTTCCCAACAGTAGCGTATGGACCCTCTCCTATTGAAGGATAGTAAGTTCATAGAATATTTCTCGCAGGAATTTAAAGCTTTCTGGGATATCAATTCAGGCATGGCCAGTAACCTATCAGTGATGTGGGAGACTGCTAAGGCAGATGCATGTGGCTTGGTTATCTCATATTCTGCGACCCAGAAAAGACAAAAGGGAGAACAACAGCATCTGCTTGAGACTCGCCTGAAGGCAGCTGAGACGGTATGTTGATAGGCCGTCCATTACTAAACTACAGCGGAAGCCCTCAGGGCAACTTTGAATACCGTACTTGCTCAAACAGCAAAGAGGGAGATACTGTTTGCGAAGCAGAGATTAGCCAGGCAGGTATCTAGCATACCTTGCCAGAAAGAAAAATGCTCCCCAGTCCATTATGTTTATTAGAGAGGGTGCTTGTACCCTGACTTCTTTTCTTAAATGACCCATTGACATCTGTACCCCACTTAATATTTGGTATGTTCTCAGGTTATGAAAGCAATTTTATGAAATCAGAGACGATGTCACTAGGAGGTCTTATCAGCATATCCAATTTTCCAGATGGATCCCATTTCCCCTTTTGGTGGTCACTGGCAGGCTTTCTTTATTTAGGTATTTTTATTACCCTGACTTGTGATCCGAAAAAGATTATTGCAGCCTTTAGAAAATTCTATTTCAAATTGTACAAGTCAGGGGGCTGTGAGGATAGAACGAGGAAGATGGAGTCTTTTTTTAAAAAATCTGGCGCTCTCAGAGCAGGTCACTTTTGAACGCCCCCACCCCCCGACAACTCAGGAAGCCCAGGAGGTGGTGAGGCAGCTCCAGAGTGGTAAAGCGTCTGGACCAGACGGATTCCAGGCTGAGTTCTATAAAGAATTTATAGACGAATTGGCCGGACCACTTATAGCCATGTATAATTATTCACACAGTCAGGGTAGCCACCTGCCTTCTCTGAGAGAAGCAAATATCTCTCTCATTCTTAAGAAAGGAAAAGCCCCAGATGACTGTACTTCATACAGACTTATATCCTTATCGAATGTGGATTTTAAAATTCTCTCAAAAATGTTGGCATTAACATTGAACAGTGTTTTACCGTTCGTTATAAAAGAGGATCGGATAGGATTTATTAAGGGTCGCAGATCAACTAATAACATTAGAAGAGTGTTAAACATGGTACAAGTCTGCCAGCAGGGAACGATACCGGGATCAGTCGTCTCCTTAGATGCAGAGAAGGCATTTGATCGGGTAGAATGGCCATATCTCTTTTATACTTTGGAACGGTTTGGTATTGGAGAGGTCTTTACCAAATGGGTTGCAGTATTATATAATGACCTTAAAGCAGCAGTGATTACCAAGAGCGTAAGATCAGATAGCTTTAGTGTTGGCAGAAGTTGCCATCAAGGATTCCCTCTCTCACCACTACTATTTACACTAGTGATTGAGCCGCTGGTGGAAGCTATCCGAACTGACCCTAATATAATGGCCCCGGAGGTAGGATCAGGTAAGCATAAAATCACTCTCTATGCGGACGACGTCCTTTTCTTAAATGACCCATTGACATCTTTACCCCGCTTAATTCAAGCGGTTAACTTATTTGGTATGTTCTCAGATTATGAAAGTAATTTTATGAAATCAGAGGCGATGTCGTTAGGAGGTCTTATCAGCACATCTACTTTTCCAGATGGATCCCATTTCCCCTTTTGGTGGCTGGCTTTCTTTATTTAGGTATTTTTATTACCCTGTATTTGGTCAGCTATATAAAGCTAATTATACATATTTATTTGAGAAAATAAGGCAGGATCTCCAGTGCTGGGAAGATCTCCCGATATCCTGGCTAGGAAGAATAGCTTTGGTCAAGATGAATATTCTCCCTCGCCTATTATACCCTATGAGAATGCTTCCCTTGATGTTGCCGAGACAGGGGCTGTGTGAGTTCTATGGTTGGCTCGGCTCTTTTATTTGGAGTCATAGATGGCCCCTTATTAAATTAGATAAGTTGCAGCTCCCACAAGTAAGTGGAGTTCTGGACTTTCTGAATTTCAGGAGGTACCAACTGAGTTCTCTGTTATCATATGTGGCTGATAAGTCTCCGGTGACCCACAGTTAATCTGGTTGGATATTGAGGCCTCCCAAGCAAAATGTCCTCTCATCAATCTACTATTTATGGATAAGATAAGAGTTATTATGGATCATTGTAAAAATTCAATTGCATTAAATACAATCAAAGCTTGGAGGATGATGTGACAGGATGAGGGTAATTTACAAAAAACCCTTTTACCCCTATAGTGGGAATGTTGGGATTTCAGCCAGGCCTGACTGATGCTAGATTTAAAATCTGGAAGTCTAGAAGTATCTCCTGTTTGGGAGATCTGTTTGATGGGGAGGCCATGATGTCCTTCGAACAGTTGCGTCAGAAGTTCGGGTTGTCCAGCAAGGACCTTTTTCAATATTTTCAAGCAAAGATTTCATACAAAAAAAGACCACATTGATGACTAATCCATACAAATTAGATATGGAAAAGAGAGTGTTTCGATCGATGTGTGCGCCCTCGGTCAGTATTCTCTGCCACTTGCTAGGTAATAAGTTATCGGAGGACATGGAATGGTTATATGAAACCTGGATTCAAGAATTAGGGATGGAAATCTCCTTAGAGATGTGGGAGGGTATCTGGGAAAATGCCAGGAAGATCTCTATCTGTAATAGAACTCCGGCTATTCAATTGAAAATACTTCATAGGGCTCATACGGCACTAGAGCGACTTGCAAAGTTCAAGGCAGGAGCATCCCCAATGTGCCCTAAATGTAAAATAGAAATTGGCACTCTCACTCATTGTTTGTGGACATGCCATAAGATTCATAGATATTGGGACAGCATAGTGAATGTCTTGGCAAATAATTTGGGGACTGAGATTGGGTTGGACCCAGTGTCCCTTCTTTTGGGTTTTCCAAATTTCCCTTCTCGAAATGTATACGGGAAGAAACTATTCACTATCTTTTCCTTTTGTGCGAGGAAAACCATTTTAGTAAGTTGGGTATCCGAAAGTCCCCCAGGACTTACGAATTGGCATAGTTACTTATGGAATATATCCCCTGGACTTCCTTATAAATAGGGTGCATCAAAAAACGGAATTATTTTACAGAACATGGAAGCCCTTTTTGAATCACACCAATGCAGTTGTATTGGCCATACTGTTTAGGGTCTTTGCTTAGCCATGAGGACGGTGTTGGTTGGTTCGGGGGGCCCCCGGGAAGAAGAATCTCGTATAAATACGGGTTTTGTTATGACTTAATATAACTTTATTTTGAATGTGTATTTTTTTTTCTCTTTTTTTGGTTATTGTTAGTAATGTTGGGCGGCACATTGGTTAGCACTGCTGCCTCACAGTGCCAGAGACCCAGGTTCAATTCCCGCCTCAGGCAACTGTCCGTGTGGAGTTTGCACAATCTCCCCGTGTCTGTGTGGGTTTTCTCCGGATGCTCTGGTTTCCTCCCACAGTCCAAAGATGTGCAGGTCAGGTGAATTAGCCGTGCTAAATTGCCCGTAGTGTTAGGTGCAGGGGTAAATGTAGGGGAATGGGTCTGGGTGCGTTGCTCTTCGGAGGGTCGGTGTGGGCTTGTTGGGCCGAAGGGCCTGTTTCCACACTACAAGTAATCTAATGTACAATACTGTGGGTTTTTTTAAATATAGAGAATCTTCTTTCCTATATTTTGTTTTGTGTTTTGGTAGTTTGTAGAGTAGATTAATAGGAGAAAGTGAGGACTGCAGATGCTGGAGTACCAGAGTTGAAAAATATGGTGCTGGAAAAACACAGCAGGCCAGGCAGCATCCGAGGAGCAGGAGAATCGACGTTTCGGGCATAAACCCTTCTTCAGGAATCAGAGTAGATTAATAGTTAGTTTTCTTAATTTTATATTGTTGCTGTTATTATATTGTAAAGTGGACACATTATTCTGTATTGATTTTGTAAAAAAAACTCAATTTTTTTTTCCAATAAAAATATTCACAAAAATTAAGTGCAGCCCTTACCATCCTCATTAAAACAGACAGGTGAAGTATTTTTAGGAACTTATGGAACAACCACGACGAGAGGAGGTGAATGGTATTCTCAAACTGTAATTTGAAGTGACAGAGAGTATAACAAACAGTAATGAAATGATTAAACATCTGGAAAGTTCATAAGCGGTCAGGTCTAATATAATGCATCTGATGTCGCTGGGAACATGCTCAGGCTCCTAATACTGTGGAATCTGTCACATTGATTGTAAAGTAGAAAGCTGAAATGATATAAACGCACAGCATTTCCACTCTTACCTGATAATGGCAGAGTATGAAATTCCTTCGAGAATTCATTGTTGTCAATAGGCTTCCCAACACAATTGTGGCAAAGAACTGCATTGACTTCATCCTTGGCTACAGTCTTAGCTATGGTCCCCAAGTTTAGACCCAGAGATGGGTTTCTGACTCAGTATCCACCCTATTGGCATGGCTGGTTATTTCTATTCCCTGCTATTTCCCATTTTCTGCTGAAAATAACCCTAGCCCAAAAGGTTGATTCTTCTGCTCCTCAGATGCTGCCTGACCTACAGTGCTTTTCCAGCACCACACTTTCTGACTGAAAATAACCTCAGCCTATCTAGTCTCTGTTCGTAGCTGAATCACTCCAGGCCAGGCAATATATTGGTGATTCAATGATGCACCCTCTCTCATGCAATCACATCCTAACTAACATCTATACAGCTGCACTGTAACGTTCCTATTCAATGCCTTGATTAATAAAAGCAAGTATCCCATATGCCTTCTTAACCATTTTATCCACCTGTCCTGTTTCCAGGATCCTTCAATGATCTGTGGACTTGCACACCAAGCTCCCTGATTCTCTGTACTTTCTCGGGACCCACCATTCATTGTGTACTCCCTTGCTCTGTTGGTCCTTCCAAAATTCATCACCTTACACCTTTCAGGATTACATGCCATTGACATTGATCTGCCCATCTGACCAGCCTGAATATATCAGCCTTTCCTCCTATTTACCACACCACCATTTTTTGTGTCATAAGACCATAAGACAAAGGAGCAGAAACAGGCCATTCAGCCTACTGACCCTGCTCCACCATTCAGTGGCTGGTCTGATAATCCTCATGTCCCTTAATTCCCTGGCTGATTAAAAATCTATCTCAACCCTGAGTATATTTAATGACCCAGACTCAACAACCCCCTGTGGTAAAGAATTCCACAGTTTCAACATTTTGAAATTAGTGATCGCACATTCATGCCTAGTTCATTAATGGACAGTACAAACACCAAGGGACTAGCATCAAACCCTGTGGTATTCCACGGGATACAGGTTTGTAATCACAAAAACAACCTCTGACCAGTGCTCCCTGCCTTCTGTCAATAAGCCAACTATGGATCCAATGTGTCAAATTGCCCTAAACTCTTGGCTTTTAGTTCTGTGAAGTTTTTCTTTATAAAAGTGAGAACATCATTTTCAACAATGGGCTAAAATCAGCATTTCCAAGAATATGTATGATTTTAGCTAACGGACCAGCAAGCCACCTTGGGTTGGGGGGGGGGGGGGGGGGGAAGGGGGGGGGGGGGGGGGGGTTGGCGGGGAAAGGAGAGATGATTGCCAAGATTTTTGATGAATTGAGTTTTATAACCCAGTTAGAGAGAGAGAGAGAGAAATAAATAGGACCATTCAGAGGGTTCTATCATAACAAACAATATAAGTAGCGGTCTCCAAGGCAATCAGGGCAGGAGTGGGAGAAGTCCTGAGTTGTTTTGAAGAAAACTTCAGAAGCGGAATGATAATGAGATGTTAGAGAAGAAGCCATTCTCCAAGGTTGTTGAAAGCATGAGGTTAAAACATCCATGGTTGGTTATAATAGTGAGCTGAGTTAGCAGGTTGTTTAGAAATTTAGGGGAGACATATTAATTGCAGAAAATTGCATGGAGTAAATTCACAGATATTTGTCAAAAGGGAACTAATTACAGCCTTGTCAGCTGAACAAGAGCTTTATCTTAGAGATAGGGGTGACCTTTCACTGTGATTTGATATCTGTAAGACTGTCATTGGTGATAAAAGATTGATTCTTCCTAACATTTATAAGGAGTTTGTTTCAAATCATTCTTGCACAGTGTAATCAAGTTTGTTCTTTTTTGTGTGGTAGAGGTGTGGGAAATCATGTCTCACAAACTTGAATGAGTTATTTGAAGAAGATGAGGGCAGAGCAGTAGATGTGATCTACATGGACTTCAGTAAGGCGTTCGACAAGGTTCCCCATGGGAGACTGATTAGCAAGGTTAGATCTCATGGAATACAGGGAGAACTAGCCATTTGGCTACAGAACTGGCTCAAAGGTAGAAGACAGAGGGTGGTGGTGGAGGGTTGTTTTTCAGACTGGAGGCCTGTGATCAGTGGAGTGCCACAAGGATTGGTGCTGGGCCCTCTACGTTTTGCAATTTACATAAATGATTTGGATGCGAGCATAAGAGGTACAGTTAGTAAGTTTGCAGATGACACCAAAATTGGAGGTGTAGTGGACAGTTGAGAGAGTTACCTCAGATTACAACAGGATCTGGACCAGATGGGCCAATGGGCTGAGAAGTGGCAGATGGAGTTTAATTCAGATAAATGCGAGGTGCTGCATTTTGAGAAAGCAAATCTTAACAGGACTAATACACTTAATGGTAAGGTCCTAGGGAGTGTTGCTGAACAAAAAGACTTTGGAGTGAAGGTTCATAGCTCCTTGAAAGTGGAGTCGCTGGTAGATAGGATAGTGAAGAAGGCGTTTGGTCTGCTTTCCTTTATTGGTCAGTGTATTGAGTACAGGAGTTGGGAGGTCATGTTGCGGCTGTACATGACATTGGTCAGGCCACTGTTGGAATATTGCGTGCAATTCTGGTCTCCTTCCTATCGGAAAGATGTTGTGAAACTTGAAAGGGTTCAGAAAAGATTTACAAGGATGTTGCCAAGGTTGGAGGATCTGAGCTACAGGGAGAGGCTGAACAGGCTGGGGCTGTTTTCCCTGGAGCATCGGAGGCTGAGGGGTGACCTTATAGAGGTTTACAAAATTATGAGGGGCATGGATAGGATAAAGAGACAAAGTCTTTTCCCTGGGGTCGGGAAGTCCAGAACTAGAGGGCATAGGTTTAGGGTGAGAGGGGAAAGATATAAAAGAGACCTAAGGGGCAACTTTTTCATGTAGAGGGTGGTACGTGTATGGAATGAGCTGCCAGAGGATGTGGTGGAGGCTGGTACAATTGCAACATTTAAGAGGCATTTGGATGGGTATATGAATAGAAAGGGTTTGGAGGGATATGGGCCGGGTGTTGGCAGGTGGGACTATATTGGGTTGGGATATCTGGTCGGCATGAACGGGTTGGACCGAAGGGTCTGTTTCCATGCTGTACGTCTCTATGACTCTAAAGTATTTTCTGTTGTTAAAAGTACACTGCCAGCCTCCTCTGGTGACTGATCTCCAAAGTAAACAAAAAGAAAAAAAAATCTTATGATCTATCAAGTCGGGTCTCACTCTAGGATCTGATTCATCCAATGAATCATAACACCTCAGCCACACCATTGGTAGATGTCTAAGATCAAGTCTGGAATCCCCTCCCTAAATCTCCTGTGTACAACTCTCCTTCTCCCATAAGAGATTAATTAAATTGATCTCTTTGGCCAAACTTTTAATTACCTATCTTCTCTCCCCGAACATAACTGTTAATTTATTTGTTTGGTCACTCTCTTGATATTTTCTTTGTGGTAAAAGTGTGGTGTAAAAGCAAGCTGTTGTTGCTCATTTATTATTCATTAAATTCATCCATCTGAGTTTCCCTTTCCAATAAAATGGGAAAGGCCATTTGTACAGAATCAGACATTAAGGAACCTCAACACTTTGTTTGAAGTAAAAGACTCTGACCAGCATCTTGAAAGCTGTGTCTCACACATTCACTTAGCAGAACATTGTCACTCAAAACAATGCACATCCTTTCACTTCCTGATGGTCGTGCCAACTATTTTGAGCATTTGTGGTTGTTATTTGAATTTCAAACAACAACTTGAGTCACAGCTGGCAGGAGGGGTGAACAGCTTATTTTACTTCATCCTATCTCCCATTTCTCCTTCTGTTTTAAATTGACTCCCCTACTTGCTGTTACAATGTAGCAAATGATGCAGTGTATCAAATAGTTACCAGGAATGTAGTTCTCTAATAATAGTTTAATCACCTCCCTTTGACATTCCACACCATTATCATACTGGGGGTTTACCACCGACTAGAAACTGGAATTAAACCAGCTACAAACGTAGCTCAGAAACTACGAGTTCTGCAGTAAGTAACTCACCTCCTGACTCCCCAAAACCTGTCCACCATCTACGAGGCCCAAGTCAGGAGTGTGATGGAAAACTCCCCACTGGTCTGGATGAGTGCAGCTCCAAAATCACCCAAGAAACTTGACACCATTCAGGACAAAGCAGCCTGGTTAATAGGCACCACATCCATGCCCTTCCCCCACTCAGTAGCATCGGATGTACCATTTGCAAGGCGTACTGCAATGATTCACAAAGCTTTTGATGGCACTTTGAAAACCTGTCAACTCTACCTCTTTGAAGGACAAGAGACACAGATACGTGGGGTACACCAACACCTCCAAACCATTCACCATCCTCAGTTTTGGTATAGCCGGGCGAAAATCCTAGAACTGCCTGACAGCACTGTCTGTGTAACCATGTCAAAACAAAAAAGGACTGCAGTGATTTAAGAAGGAAGCTCAGCACCACTTTTCTAATGGGAGCTAGCGATGGGCAATAAAGGCTGACCCAGCCAGAGACGCCCACATCCCTGTGAATTAATAAACTGAAGCAAACATGAACACGGAAAATGCAAGCAAGCAAAGGAGGCGGGCTTTTGGACCACACAGCAGGAGTGCACTCTGGCTCCCAGGCAGAGATAGAGTCATATGATTGGATTTAATCAGAAGCCGCTGGAAGAGGCCGGTTTATGTATGAGGAGCTGGCACTGTGAGCGCACTACTGTTGATAATACTGTCACGATGATGATGATGATGATGCAGAGGCCGGAGAAGACGGTACTGGCTTTATTCCCGTTGCCGATGGTTTAGTGGGAGGGTAACTGTGTTGTGTTCGGATCCAGAGAGAGACAGAGAGAGACACACACACAGACAGACAGACAGAGCCTGCGGATCATGGCAGAGCGATGCTCCGGGAGCCCGGCCCTGGAATGCGGTGCCCAGACGGACTCCCACGACCCGGAATCCCAGGAGCTGTCCCTGGAACATATCCTGAAGCTTTACAACCAGCCCCTGAACGAGGAGCAGGCTTGGGCGGTGTGTTACCAATGCTGCAGCAGCCTCCAGCGGCAGCGGCGGCCCGGAGACCCGCAGCCTTTCCCGGGCAGGCTGAGCGGGACCAGGGCTGTCATTCTGCAGCGAGACGGCAACATCAGCATCCGGAGCGAAGCAGGTAACGAGACGCCCCAGACAGGACAACAAAAACCAGGAGCTGAGCATGGAAATGTGAAACGTCTGACGGTTAAAAGCTGGGGGGGGGGGGGAGAGATGCTAGTCCCCTGATTCGTCTCAGAATCTCCAGCAAATAAATACATAGAAAAGGATAAGGAGGGGGGGAGATCAACATCTGGCGGAGGAGGAAGCCAGAAATAAAGAGGACTTAGCGAGTAAACCCCAAGTGAGTGGAGAAGGAGTCTGCTCTTTTTGACAAAGCTGACAGGTTAGGCGGAGGAATCACTGAAGGACCCATTGATTAGGACACAGTTCCTTAGGCGGGTGGGCAAAAGGTGATATTAAAGCCAACAGATTTTTTCTTCTAAAAAAAAAATAGCCTCCCGGAGAGAGACAAGAGAGAAAGAGCCATGAGAGTCTGATTAAACAGGCACAGCGTTAGTGGGCACCAGCAGGGGCTTGCTTCATTGTTGACAGTGAGAGTCTCTGACTGACTGAAGCAACAAGGTCAGTGCAGCCTCGGGTAAACAAGCTGCAACCAAGGAGCTCCAATCAAAATTCACAGCCAGAGACCTCTGAATGGCCCAGTAAGAGGCAGGGCGATGCCTGGGTAAAATACAGGAAAATAGCAATTATTAAGAATAAATGTTGCTGACAAATTATTCATTCATGGGATGTGAGCACAGCTGGCATTTAGTACCCACTCCCTATTCGCCCAATGGGCAGTTAAGAGTCAACCACATTGCTGTAGGTCTGGATTGATATGTAAACCAGGCCGGGTAAGGATGGATTATTTCATTTCTTAAACAGCATTAGTGAACCAGATGGATTTTTCATGACAATTGACAGTAGTCATCATTAGGCAAGCTTTTTCTTCCTGATTTTTATTGAATTCTGAGTTCTCCTTCTTCTATGGTGGTTTTTTTTTAGATTAGATTCCCTACAGTGTGGAACAGACCCTTCGGCCCAACCAGTCCACACCGACCCTTTGAAAAGTAACCTACCCAGACCATTTCTCCTCTGACTAATGCACCTAACAGTATGGGTAATTTGGCATGGCCAATTCACCTGGCCTGCACATCTTTGGACTGTGGGAGGAAACCCACACAGACAGTTGCCTGAGGCTGAAATTAAACCTGGGACTCTGGTGCTGTGAGGCAGCAGTGCTAACCACTGAGCCACTGTGCCCATGTTGATAGAAACTCTATCCAGCAACATTATCAATATGCCACTGCCTCCCCAAATTAATAACAAACAAATATAAGCACTGATATGTCAAAAATTGCTGCAATTCAAAAATGCACAGAAATATCATGAGGGAAAATAGATTATTCAGTCACCTGAATTGAAAATAAGAACAGGCCTGGGCACAGCCATTCTTTTGCATAGCATGAGCACACAGGATAAACACATGAATTCCCTGGAATAGAATCTGGATTTGACTCACCCAGTTAATGACTTGTTCTGATTGTAATGATTAGCTACACTCCACAAGGCAGCCAGGAGTAAGAACTCATTGGCTGTGACCTGCACTTTTTATGGCACATTTAACACAATTCAGTATTGCAAAATGAGAAGTAACTGGACAGGGAGCAGACCAAAGATGATTTAGGTGAGGAGAAAGTGAGGTCTGCAGATGCTGGAGATCAGAGATGGAAATGTGTTGCTGGAAAAGCGCAGCAGGTCAGGCAGCATCTAGGGAACAGGAGAATCGACGTTTCAGGCATTAGCCCTTCTTCAGGAATGAGGAAAGTTGGTCCAGCAGGCTAAGATAAAAGATAGGGAGGAGGGACTTGGGGGAGGGGCGTCGGAAATGTGATAGGTGGAAAGAGGTCAAGGTGAGGGTGATAGGTCAGACTGGGGTGGGGGCGGAGAGGTCGGGAAGAAGATTGCAGGTTAGGAAGGCGGTGCTGAATTTGATGGATTTGACTGAGACAGGCTGGGGGGAGGGGAAATGAGGAAACTGGTGAAATCCGAGTTCATCCCTTGTGGTTGGAGGGTTCCTAGCCGGAAGATGAGGCGTTCTTCCTCCAACCGTCGTTTCGCTGTGGTCTGACGATGGAGGAGTCCAAAGACCTGCATATCCTTGGTGGAGTGGGAGGGGGAATTGAAATGTTGAGCTACAGGGTGGTTGGGTTGGTTGGTCCGGGTGTCCCAGAGGTGTTCTCTGAAACGCTCCGCAAGTAGGCGGCCCGTCTCCCCAATATAGAGGAGGCCACATCGGGTGCAAAGGATGCAATAGATGATATGTGTGGAGGTACAGGTGAATCTGTGGCGGATATGGAAGTTTCCTTTGGGGCCTTGGAGGGAGGTGAGGGGGGAGGTGTGGGCGCAAGTCTTGCACCTCCTGCGGTTGCAGGGGAAGGTGCCGGGAGTGGAGGTTGGGTTGGTGGGGGGTGTGGATCTGACGAGGGAGTCACGGAGGGAGTGGTCTTTACGGAATGCTGATAGGGGAGGGGAGGGAAATATATCCCTGGTGGTGGGGTCCGTTTGGAGGTGGCGGAAATGACGGCGGATGATGCGCTGTACATCCAGGTTAGTGGGGTGGTAGGTGAGGACCAGTGGGGTTCTGTCCTGGTGGCGGTTGGAGGGGCGGGGTTCAAGGGCGGAGGATCGGGAAGTGGAAGAGATGCGGTGGAGGGCATCGTCGACCACGTCGGGGGGGAAATTGCGGTCCTTGAAGAAGGAGGCCATCTGGGATGTGCGTTTTTGGAACTGGTGAGCACAACCAAAATCAGATAGATTTTCAGAGAGTTGGGAAGTATGGAGGAGAACATGCTAGGCCCAACATTGTGCTGTGGAAACTGGGATGGAGGGTGAAAGATGATAAAGAGGAGTTGAATATAAGCACAACCCCTTGAGCCTTATGTATCTGGTCTTTTTAATTGCCCTCCATTCATAATCCCTTGATACTTCTAGTCCTGATCTATTCAACTGACCCAGCATCCACAGTCTCCTGGGGGAATGGATTGCTGATGCTCAGTACCTTTTGTGGAGAAAGTGATTGCTTGTTTCAATCCTGCATGATCTAGCTCTAATTTTAAGAACACGCCCCTTGTTCTGGATTTTTGTTTATTGATGTGAGCATAGTTTGAGAGCTCATTGGAGAATATTTATTGTTCCTAATCCCAGAGACACTGATTGTGAACCACCTATGTGCTTTCATAGGCCATTTCAGAGGAAAGTTAAGAGTCAACCACATTGCTGTGAGTAGGGAGTTGCATGTAGGCCAGACCAGGTAAGGATTAGAGACAAAAACTACCCCACTATTCTCCGTATCCAACGCATCATCTTCAAACACTTCCCCCAAATCCAAATAGACCCCACCACTAAGAACATCTTCTGCTCCCCATCCCATTTTGCCTTCCGCAGGGACTGTTCCCTCCAACAGTCCTTGTTTCATGCCACCCCCACCACCGAACCCCCAGGTACCTTCCCCTGCAACCAGAAAAGATGCAAAGCCTGCTGGTACATCACCCCCCTCACCTCCACCCAGGGCCCCAAACAGTCTTTCCCGGTGAGGTAGAGGTTCACCTGCCTCTCTTCCAACCTAGTTTACTGCATCAGGTGCTCCCAATGTGGTCTTCTCTACATCAGGGAGACTGAACGTAAACTCAGGGAATGGCTTACCAAGCATCACAGCCGGGTCCACTGGGGCTGACTGGACCTCCCTGTCACCGCTCATTTCACCACCCTACCCCCACCTCTCCTTTTATCTGCAGCTCCCCCCCACACCCACCCACTGACCTGAAGTAGGGTTACACCTGAAACATTGACTTTGCACCTCCTGATGCTGCCTCGCTTGCTGTGTTCTTCCAGCATCCTGCCTGTAGACCAGGTAAGGATGGCAGATTTCCCTCTCAAGTACATAAATAAACTAGATGGATTTTATGATGATCTAGTTGTTTCATGCTCACTGTTACTGATAATAGCTTCTTTTTAAAAGATCCTATTTTATTTAACGAACCAAATTCACTTCAGTAACTGTAATAGTGGGATTTGAACTCATGTATCTCTGACTTTGTGCTCAGGCCTCTAGGTTGCTAGACCAGGAGCATTATGACTATACTAACAAACCTGTACACATTCCCTCACTCTGTGAAAGAGATTCTCTGTGTATTGACCCTACCAAATTCCTTCACCAATCACCCTCAATCTTTCAAACTCAAGGAAACAAAATCCAGGTTTATTCGATCTTTCTTTGTAAATTATTGTTTTAAACACTGGTCAATTCTGAAAAATCTGTGCCGTATTATTTTGGTGTGACAACCATTCAGTCCTAGAGCTTAACTTGTCAAGAATCCAGCTTGTTTTCCCATTACCATTTGCTTTTAAATTAAATCCATTAAGTTCCTCTCCTTAAACATTTCTTTTGATCTTAGCTAGAACTCAGTGAGTAATACTTCACCCACTGTATCAGCAAGTTTCAAGTTGAAGGTCTTTTCCAGAGACAAGAACATACCATTTAGACTGTGACTGAAATGCAATATTAAGGGAGTGCTGCATTGGCAGGAGCATTGGATTTTGACCTTAATCAATTTGCATTTAAATTCCTTGAATAATTTCAGAATAATGTTTCGAAACAATGCTTTATAATCAGTAAAGTATCTGGCTGTATTGGTTTTAGTGGTGTGTAACCATATAAAAATATTTAATAATCTGACAGTAATGGAGATATTACAAAAAGTTACCAGAAAACAATTGAATTTGATATTAAAGACCAGATTTCTGCTTTGAAGTGGGAAGGTCCAGTTAAGAAATTTCCTGACTTGGCACACAGGATTACTTTAAAAGGGCATTACTTTGAAAACAAGATAAGGATACAAGAGGAGCACAAAAGCTGGCTACTCAGCACATTTTCAGCAGGTTTGAGGTCGAGTTGGGCTCACCATCTTCAATGGAGACCCCACAGGTGGATGAACACTGAGGCAGGTTGGTTGGAAGGTCTGTCCTTGTCTCTTGAGACTTTAACCCAGTTTCTTCAAACATTAAATAAAAACTGTGAGAATGAAGAATCAAAACCAGAAATTGCTAGAAAAGCTCAGCAGGCCTGGCAGCATCTGTGGAGATAAATCAGAACTGGGGCAGAGAAATTGAGGCAAAGACGACGGAAGAAGAGTTCAACATCATGTTGTGCCCACAATTCATTTATGTGGGGTCACAGTGGGATAAAACTGAGACTTTTGCTGAGTACAGAACATTCAGCCTCAGAGGGAGAGTTCTGAGGAATGATCACCGGGCCCGAAACATTAACTCTGATTTCACTCCACAGATGTTGCCAGACCTGCTAAGCTTTTCCAGCAATTTCTGTTTTGTTTCATCAAACATTGTTAGGCCCTCAGCCCTCACTGTTCTGACCCTCCCCACATCTCCTCAAACCCCAAATTACTTGTACTTGCTTTCAAGCCCTTCCATGCTGTCACCATAGGCACTTCCCTACTTTCCAATATGGGTAGACCTCAAGAACCATGTGGAGATGAGTAAAATTAAACTTTTAGCAATCCAAAAGAACATGATGCATTGTTGACATTGAGAAAAACTCATTCATGAAACCCATTCAAACAATAATTTAGTCAAATCAACTCAAATATAGCCACTCCTTTAATAATCCTTAACATTATTAGTCAAACTGATGAACTCAGCCACCCCACTGAGATAAGTGTTTTTCAAACTTTTCACAATTAGTCACTAGAAATGGCTGTCAATCATTGCCCTCACTGAAAGTTGTAGCCTTTTTAGTCTTTTTTAAAGGGCTGGGGATTTAAATAGCTTCATATCATCGCACTTAAATAGACGTTATCTCACCTTCACACGGAATCCATAGATATGTAGGGTTGGTGACGATTCGCCACGGCACATTCGCCGCCGCCGATTAGCCACTGCCGGTTCACCACCAGCGTTTCTCCACTGTGGTTGTTTGACCTCTGGAGACTATTCGCCACTGAAAATATATATATGTAGTGATTATTTTCCCTCCCGCCTGTTCTTTCATACTTCTCAGTGCCCTTTATTTATACAACAGCATAGTACATATTGTTAAAAAAAAGAGGTGAAATAAATATGAGTTTATTGGTCTATACATAAAAATGAGTTACAAACACTTGTGGTGGCGAATCCTCCTCAGCGGCCAATGGGTGGTGGCGAACCATCCTATGCGGGGAAAGGGGAGTGGCTAATCGGCGGCGGCAAATGGTCCCATCCCGAGATATGTAGAATCCCTACAGTGTGGAAGCAGGCCCTTTGGCCCAACAAGTCCCTCCGAAGAGTAACCCACCCAGATCCATTCCCCTATATTTACCCCTGAATGATGCACCTCACCTACACATCCCTGAACATTATGGGCAATTTAGCATGGCCAATTCACCTAACCTGCACATCTTTGGATTGTGGGAGGAAACCGACACAGACACAGGGAGAATGTGCAAACTCCACACAGATAGTTGCCCGAGGCTGTGATCGAACTGGGTCCCTGGCACTGTGAGGCAGCAGTGATAACCACTGAGCCAACATGACATTCCCTTTGCTTGTAACTTCTCCATAAATTCTTGTTGCCTGTACCTTGTGTAAGGTTCTAGGAACAGTGGAAGTGGGGTGAATTTCAACTCTATTTCAGATGGTTTTGTCAGTTTCTGGTTTCCTGCTTGTCTCTCAAGCCACAACCCTTTCCCCTGCCAGCAAAAAAAAGGGGATTTGCCAGAAATGGACATTCACGTCAGTAACCATGGCACTATTTGAAATACCATTTTCTTTCAGTGCTCCTTTACTATTTTGTACTCCTTTGGTTTTCCTACCTCTCCCAGTACACTGGATTGGCACTCTTCCTTTTTTATTGTGTGTCTTTATGTCTTCCTTGCATAACTTTTTCTTCTGTTGTGATACTGTCTCTTAGCTTGTTTGTTGACAATGATTGCCTAACAAATGGAGTCTTTGCCATTTAGGGTTGTGGACAGTTCATTTTGTATCTCAGACCAATTATTTCCTTGAATATTTTATATTCCCATCATTTGTGGGTTTACTCATTACCTGTTTAGACAGTTTATTTCAATTTAGTTCACTTGCTTAAATTTAACACCTTGGTTGATGGCTCAATCTTTGCACTTTCAAACTTAATATCAAAGTCTATGATTTTACAGTAACTAATTATGAACTGCTCTGTTAGTGTGAAATGGTTAAATAATTTCATGTGGTTTCTGAGCATTAAGTTCAATATGTCCAATTCCATTTTTGGTTCTAAAACATATTGTTCTAGAAGACTCTGCTGAATATATTCAAAGAATTCTTACGAGATGACTGTGTCTCAGTGTTTAACATCGTTGTCTCTGAGTCAGAAGTTTGTGGGTTAAGCTCTGCCCCAGAGACATGAGCATACTATCCAGACTCCAGTAAAGCAGTGAGAAAGTGTGGCATTGTTGGAGATGCCACTGTTCCAGTGACATTCCTGAGCAAGCTCCTATATACCATCTCATTTGACAATAAAAGATCCCAGGCAGTCTTTTAAAGAAATGCAGGGCGTTTGTCCCTGTCCAATATTTCACCTCAAACAACTGTACAAGACATTGGTTAGGCCACTTTGGAATATTGCATACAATTCTGGTCTCCTTCCTATTGGAAGGATGTTGTGAAACTTGAAGGGGTTCAGAAAAGATTTACAAGGATGTTGCCAGGGTTGGAGGATTTGAGCTATAGGGAGAGGCTGAACAGGCTGGGGCTGTTTTCCCTGGAGGTCGGAGGCTGAGGGGTGACCTTATGGAGGTTTATAAAATCATGAGGGGCATGGATACGGTAAATATACAAAGTCTCTTCGCTGGGGTGGGTGTCTCCAGTACTAGAGGGCATAGTTTTAGGGTGAAAGGGGAAAGATAAAAGGAACCTAAGGGGCACCTTTTTTTACGCAGAGGATGGTGTATGGAATAAGCTGCCAGAAGAAGTGATGGAGGCTGGTACAATTGCAGTATTTAAAAGACATGTGGATGGGTATATGAGTAGCAAGGGTTTGGAGGGATATGGGTTGGGTGCTGGCAGGTGGGACTAGATTGGGTTGGGATAACAGGTCAGCATGGACGGATTGGACAAAAGGGTCTGTTTCCATGCTGTACATCTCTATGACTCTATGATTCTATAACAAGGCAAAAATTGTTTATCTGCATATTTATATTGCTATTTCTGGGATCTTTCTTTGTACAAATTGGCTACTATCTGCTCTGGGCAGTATCACTGCCCTTCCTATTCCAATTTAGTTGCCCTTCCTAAACAGATGGCAGTCTGGAATGTTTAGCTCCTGATCATAACCTGTAGCCTTACCTCCATAATAACTGAAATATTGTGTTCTCTTGAGATAAACGTGTGCTTCTAATTTGCTACTTATATCTCTTATGCTGTGTGCATTTGTACACAGAACTCTATCTGTGTAACTGTCTTCATCCAGCCCACTTGTGTGTGGCTGGTCATTTGTCACACTTTCTGAATTAAAATGGATATTTTCCTTTTGCATCTCCTATCCAGTTTAATTATTTTGCCACTTCGCCTTTGAGAGAGAGAGAGAGATGAGGTTGCAGAGGTAAGGAGGAGCAAGACCAAGGAGAGTCTTGTAGTTGAGGACAAGGCATTTGAAATTAGTACAGAATGAATGAAGGTTGGTAAGAACAAGTTGATCAGGTAGTGGGACTAAGTACTTTAGAATGCTGAATAAGTTCATGAATGATAAGGTGTGTGAAAGCTGGTCAGGAGAACGTTGATGTAAATAGATCTTGTAAAATATGGAACAGAGGCCTTGGTACTTGGTCCCAACATTCCTCCCTTTGAAGATTCTCATAATTTTCCATGGTTTTGCACCCTTCCTAACTTGGTATCCTTCTCCAACATGACAGGCCTATGAAATCTTAGTGTTTCTTCAAAAAGGGCCAATTTCCTTCACCCCAACATTGACAGCCACGCTTTCATTTAACTACAACTTTTCATTTAACTACAAATCCCCCCCACAAGCCTCTCACAGATTCACTTAAGACATTCCTAAAACCAACATTTTTTGTTAAGGTTTTGGTCAGATGTCCTAATGTCTCCTTCTTTGGCTCAGTGTTACCTTTTTCTGAAGTACTTTGGGACATTTTTCCTAATTCATGATATTATATAAATACACGCTTTTTTGTAGACATGCTGTCACCATGAGCTATGAAAAGATTGAAATCCAATCTTTTGGGAGAAACTGTGATTAAAAACTGAAGTGAAGTCATGCAGGACAAGAAATGATAAGGACCATGCTCACAACTCATGGAGGATGTTGTTTGTGACTTTGCTTTGACTATTTCAGTAAGGGGAAGGGTTGTAGAGATGTTTGGGAGATTTACACAGGGAATTAAGTTTGTGGACCTGGCAGGTGACAGCACGTTCAGGTGAAAGAAAAGGCTGCTGGAAATGAACAACAAGGGTGAAGGTGTTGGAGATGGTTTGAGGAACGAGGTAATGATAGTTGAATGCTTGAAGAAAGGGAATAAATTTGAGATGAGATTACGAAGGGAAGATCAATGGTCAGGGTTAATGAGAAAGGCATTAAAGGGAATCTGAACAAACCCAGGGTCAACATGATTTTGGATGTCTTTTAAGACTCGGCTGGTCACTTCTGCCTGAGTTATGTGCACAGATTCCATGTTTTTAAGCAAGTCTGCCAAGTAACAGTTCATTTTATACGAAGACGTTTAACAAAGTTAACCACTATCAATTGGAAAAAGAACTGAAGGGGAACTGAGGGGACTCTTACACAGTGAATTATAATGCGCTACCTAAAGGTTGCTAGAAGCAGAGTCAATAGTAATAGTAACATTTGGAAGGGAATAGATGAAGCATAATGTGGTAAAATGTGAACTTGCCCACTTTAGCAACAAGGAGAGATAAGCAGCATGTTATTTAAATGGTGAGAGGTTACAGAACCCTGAGGGATCAGAATGTCCACGTGCATGAATCTCAAAAAGCTAGCATATAGGTACAGCAAACGATTAGGATGGCAAATGGAATGTTGTTGTTTATTGCAGGGGGAATGGAATATAAAAGTAGCAATGTTTTGCGACAGTTTTACAGAGCATGGATGATACCACAGTTACTTGTGGTCTTTTGATTTAAGAAATGATGTAAATGCATTAGAAGCGGTTCAGAGCAGTTTCACTTAATTGATACCTAGGATGCAAGTTTGGGGGGAGGGTGTTGTTTATCCTATGAAGAAAGGTTGCACAGATTGAGCATTTATCTGTTGGAGACAGAGTGAGGTAAATATTTTTCTCTAAGGGTGCTGAGTGTTCAGAACTCTGTTTCTGAGAGAAGGGTGGGGTTGGGTCATTGGATATTTTTAAGGCACAATTAGATAAATTTCCCACTATAGTCATAGTGAGTCATTGGTTGTTGGGGTTAGGCAGGAAAGTGGAGTTGAGGCCCTTGTCAGATCAGACATGATCATTTTGAGTGATGGAGCACCCTTAAGGAGCTCATATTAACTTGCATTGGGCTTCTGTTGACTGTTTCAATGAAGAGTTCTCCTTAGTCTCTCGGCTATGCTTTTTAATCCATTACCGTATAAGTTATTCAACCTCAAATACCTGTCCAGCTCCCTTTTAATTTATTGTTTAGTGGATCAGCTCCCATTATCTTTTTCAGGTAGGAAGTTCTTAATCCTAATTAGTCTCCATCAAAAAACGTTGCCAATTATTTCAAATCTATCAATCCACTTGCTAGAAAATGCAGTCATAATCTATCAAAATCTTTCATCACCTTGTATCTCCTCATTTTATTAAGTTTTCTTTCTTGTTGGAGAACCTCCAAGTTTACTCATGACAAATAACAGAGAGAATGGAATGTTTTGGTAGGGACTGTTTTTTGCTTGCCGTAGAGCTTACACCTCTGCGGTAAATAATCCCTGCTTGTGCTGGTTGAGTTGCCTTTGTAATAATAATTTTTAATCACTGTGTAGGGACACATTACGACACACTTCCAGGGCAGGTGGGACTTGAACCTGAACCCTTTGCACAGAGGTAGGGGCGACTCCACTGTACCACATAACCAGGGGGCAACTTGGTTGATGATTTCCAAGTTAACATTGGCAATATGGTTGAGGAGTTCTTGGAAATGCTGTATCCAGCAACTGTTCTATTTTAACCTTGCCGTCCTTTAGCACTTTTTGTCTGTCTTTAGACCACGGTAGTGTGGACCATTTACTGTCTTAATGGCACTGAAGAAACCTCTGTGTCATCATCATTTGCCAGCTCTTGGATTCCCCAGGCCTTATCAGTGCACCATTTGTTTTTGAGCTCCTTTACCCTCTTCTGGACATCCACTTTCGCATTTGGCATCGGCTTTTCTGTGGGTCTTGCAGCTGTTGTCATTCTGCCAGTCACAGAAAGCTGGCCTGTTCTTGGCAATGAGTTGTCCAATTTCCATGTCATTCTCATCGAATCAGTCCTGATGGTTTCTGGATCTGTTATCTGGGGGGTGTTATTGCAGTTACTGAGAATGGTAGGTTTAAGCACACTCCAATGTTCTCCTGTGTCCTCTGCGTATTCTTGAGGTAGGTTGTTAGCAAGTGAGGCCCGTAGATATTACGTAGTGACTGCGTCATCCAGGCTTTCCATGTTGAATCCATAATTCAAATGAATTAATTTGCCAGGGCTTAGAATATAGAAGCAAGGAAGTCTTGTTTCAACTTTTATAAAACATTGATTAGGCCACGCATGAAATATTGTGTACAGTTCTAGCTGCCATACTATCGGAAAGATGTGATTGCAATGGAGAGGGTGCAAAGGAGATTCACCAGGATGTTGCCTGGGATGAAGAGTCTCAGGTATGAGGAGAGACTGGATCGGCTGTGTTTGTTTTCCTTGGAGCAGAAGAGGCTGAGGAGGAATCTGTTTGAGATTGAAATTATGAGAGATATAGACAGAGTAGATCATGAGAATCTCTTCCCCACGTTTATATGTGTATAAGACCAGAGAGAATAAGTTTAAGGTGAGGTGCAAGAGGAGATCTGAGACAAAAAACTTTTTCACCTAGCAGGTGGTAGAAATATGGATTGTGCTGCTTCAGAGGGTGGTGGTGGAGGCAGGTACTTTTGCCATGCTTAAGAAGCATCTGGACGAGTACTTAAAATGCCGGAACACAGTAGACCAAATAGAGTCATAGAGTCATAGAGATGTACAGCATGGAAACAGACCCTTCAGTCCAACCCATCCATGAAGACCAGATTCCTAACCCAATCTAAACCCACCTGCCAGCACCCAGCCCATATCCCTCCAAACCCTTCCTATTCACATACCCATCCAAATGCCTCTTAAATATTGCAATTGTGTCAACCTCCACCACTTCCTCTGGCAGCTCATTCCATACACGTACCACCCTCTGCGTGAAAAAGTTACCCCTTAGGTCTCTTTTATATTTTTCCCCTCTCACCCTAAACCTATGCCCTCTAGTTCTGGACTCCCCGACCCCAGGGAAAAGACTTTGTCTCTTTATCCTATCCATACACCTCACGATTTTGTAAACCTCTATAAGGTCACCCCTCAGCCTCCGACACTCCAGAGAAAAGAACCCTAGCCTGTTCAGCCTCTCCCTATAACTCAAATCCTCCAACCCTGGCAACATCCTTGTAAATCTTTTCTGAACCCTTTCAAGTTTCACACATCTTTCTGATAGGAAGGAGACCAGAATTGCACGCAATATTCCAACAGTGGCCTAACCAATGTCCTGTACAGCCACAACATGACTTCCAACTTCTGTACTCAATACTCTGACCAATAAAGGAAAGCATACCAAATGCCTTCTTCACTATCCTATCTACCTGCAACTCCACTTTCAAGGTGCTATGAACCTGCACTCCAAGGTCTCTTTGTTCAGCAACACTCCCTAGAACCTTACCATTAAGTGTATAAATCCTGCTAAGATTTCCTTTCCCAAAATGCAGCATCTCACATTTATCTGAGTTAACCTCCATCTGCCACTTCTCAGCCCATTGGCCAATCTGATCAAGATCCTGTTGTAATCTGAGGTAATCTTCTTCGCTGTCCACTACACCTCCAATTTTGTGTCATCTGCAACCTTACTAAATGCTCTTATGCTCGCATCCAAATCACTTATATAATGACGAAAATCTAGCACTTCTTCCTCTATAATATGGACATTTTTCAAGATGTCACCATCTATTTCCCTACATTCTATATCTTCCATGTCCTTTTCCACAGTAAATACTGATGCAAAATACTCGTTTAGTATCACCCCAATTTTCTGCAGCTCCACATAAAGGCTGCCTTGCTGATCTTTGAGGGGCCCTATTCCCTCCTAGTTACCCTTTTGTCCTTAATGTATTTGTAAAAACCCTTTGGATTCTTCTTAATTCTATTTGCCAAAGCAGGTAAATGGGATTATTACAGTTTAGTGTATGTGGTTGGTGTTGTTTCTATGGGCCTGTATGTCATGACTCTAAGATGTAGGTAGAGTTTTGTTGGACAGTGGACTCAAAGGTTATCGGGGTGGATGGAAATGTGGAATTTCAAGCAAGCAGATCATCCTTGATCTTACTGAATGGCACAGCAGGCTTAAGGGAGTCAAATGGTCTACTTTTGCTCCTATTTCACGTATTTATAGTAGGAAAGTAGGAAAAGATGTAGTGGTAGAACTGCGAGTCAAGAATGGCAATAGTTTGAGATGACTAAAAGAATCATGGACCAGGGAGAGATAGCAGGAACAAAGGCATTGATTAGGGGAGCAGCCAGATCATATTAAATGATGGAGCAGGCTCGAAGGGCTGAATGGCCTACTTCTCATTGCTGCTCCGAGTTCAGATGTTTGTATATTTCAATGAGGACATCAGTATATAGAATCGGTTTGGTAGGTGGTGGGAGGGGAATAGTCACTAGTCACTGAGGAATAGTAGGGAAATGAGTCACTAGTGGTAATGGTCCAAAGGTTCCTTACAGACAGCACAATGTAGGATGAAATATACAAGAAGAAATATTGGATGCTTGTGATGAAGAAACAGTGATAACGATGGGTGATTTTAATCTACAGATTAAGTGGAAAATAAGATTGCAATAGTAGTCTGGATGAGGAATTGCATTTGCATTTGAGATAGAGCAGCAAGTTCTGCGACCAACCAGAGAACAGGTTGTAGTAGATTTGGTATTGTGCAATGTGATAGGATTAATTAATGGCTTCAGAAAAGCATCTCGAGGCAGCAGTGGCAAAAATAAGATTGAATTTTATATCCAATGTAAAAGAGAGAAGATTGGGTCTAAGGCTAGTATTTTAAACTTAAATAAGGACCACTATGTGGGCAGGAAAGCTGAGCTAGTTGAAAAGAACAGACCTACTGGGCTTTGGGATAGATCAATAGAGACAGTGTTAGACATTTAAGAGTATATTTCAGAATCTTTACAGTAAGTATACTCCTATTTTAAATAAAACCTCTAAAGAAAGAACCCAAAATCTGTGATTAACTAAAGAGGTTGCGAAAATCAGCAAACTTAAGGGCAAAATGTTTAACTGCACAAAGATGAGTGGCAGGTCAGATGATTGGCCAGATTATAAATAATGGCAGAGAAGGATGCCAGGCTTGGTAAGAAATTAATATGAGAGAAGCTAGCTCAGAGTGCTAAAAATGGATAGCAAGACTTTCTATGGATATCTAAAAGGGAAAAGAGTAAGTAAAGTGAATGTTGATACTCTTAGGGAGTGTGAATAGGAGGTAACTGGTAGATGATAAGGAAATGGTAGGTGAAATAAACAAATATTGTACTTCTGTTCATTGTAGAGGACACATAAAAACACTTCCGTTATAGCTGCAAATCAGGAGGTGGGGGTAAAGAAGAACTTGGTAAAATTATAATCACTGGGACGTAATGGAGCTGCAAGCTAACAATTCTCTGAGCCCAGATGGACTTCACCCTGGGATCTTAAATGAGGAGACTAATGAGGTTCTGAATGCTTTGGTGTTACTTTTCCAAAATTCCCTGGATTCAGGAAAGGTTGTGTCAGGGTGAAAAGTAGTAAATATAAACTATCTATTCAAGAGGAAGGGGCAGAAAAAAGGAAACTATTGTCCCATTAACTTGACAATGTCCTATCAAACTATATCCAGACTGGAATCAATCAAACTGCACTGTTGTAGTTGTGGGTATGTTCGCCGAGCTGGGAGGTTGATTTGCAGACATTTCGTCTCCTGTCTAGGTGACATCTTCAGTGCTTTGGAGCCTCCTGTGAAGGCGCTGCAGTACTGTCTCTTCTGACATGTATTTGGTTCCTTTCCTGCTGCTTCTTGTTGCCAGTTCCAGTTGCTCGTTGTAGAGGCCGGTATATTGGGTCTAGGTCTATATGCTTGTTGATGGAGTGTGTAGATGATCTCCATGCTTCTAACAATTCTCTGGCTGTCCTCTGTTTAGCTTGTCCTATGATCGTTGTGTTGTCCCAGTCAAATTTGTGGTCCTTACCATCTGTGTGTGGGGCTACTAGGGACAGCTGGTTGTGGTGTTTGGTGGCTAGCTGGTGTTTGTGGATGCAGATTGCTAGTTGTCTGCCTGTTTGTCCTATATAGTGCTTCATGCAGTCTTTGCACTGTACATTATTCTCAGTCAACAATAGGAATTGCTGATACTGTGTTTAATTATCAAACATATAAAGTCACAATAGTCACAGATGACTCATTAGAAACAGATCACTGGCGGTGACTTAACTTGAGGGTTACCATGCCTCAGGCAAGGGGAGAGGTTGAAAAGGAGAGTCTTTCATGTTAACCTCAGCCAGTGTGGGATAAATGACCAAATACAATGCTACAAGATGTGAATCCAACTCTATACTATGTGGTCAGGTACTTTGCATGTTGATTGATTTGCTTAAAGCATAAAACAGGGATTTAGACTGAGACAGTCAAGTTAAAGCAAAAGATTGCAGATGCTAGAAATCTGAAATCAAAACAGAAACTGCTGGAATACTCAGCAGGTCTGGAAGCATCAGTGGATCGAGAAAAAAAGAATTAATGTCTTGAGTCCAAACACTCTTCTTCAGAACCAGTCTGAGACAGTTAACTGTTGCAGAGGCAAAGCAACCTATATTTTATGTAATTATATTTATGCAATAACAGAAACACGGAGACTAATAACACATTGAATGTACTGATGTGTCATGGGAGGTGCTGTAAATCAGAACTGACAATTGATTAGACAGTTATCATTACCAAAATACTGAAATGAAAAATGCACTGAGTCATCAGTGATTTTTAATAGAATATTTCAATTTTGCAACTTTAAAACTTTTTATAACATTGCTATGGGCTTGAAATATAATCTAGAAAACCGCTTGGATGATCAAAATCTATAAAGGGAAAAACCATTGCATTAGGTTCTGAAAATGATATCAGATGGGCCGAAGGGTCGTCTTTCTTCATTATTGCAATGGATCTAACGATACTTTCTAACAAATGAGCCCAGCACATAACAAAACAAACATGGTGATATACAGTCTAATGTGATTGGTTTTGACAGTGGCAGCAGAGAATTTAGTGCACACATGCAGAAACATACAAGCAGAACTAGAAACACACACACACTAACGCACAAACTCTCAGACACTGAAACCACACCCTCTATATAAACACAGGGGTATTTCTATAAGTCCACCCACCTGTTGCACTAAATGGCAGAAGGTGCTGTGTACATCATGGGTTCCTCCTTGATTCAGGCTGCTATCTAGGATATCTTTTGGAAAGCCACATTAATTATAGGCAGAGGCTGAATAGGCTGGAGCTCTTTTCCATGGAGCATAAGAGAATAAGGGGTGACCTTATAAGATCATGATGGCCATGGATAAGCAAGTTCTTTTCCTTGGGGTGGGGAGTCTAGAACTAAAGGTTTAAGGTAAGAGGGGAAAGATATAAAGGAACCCAAGAGGTAACTTTTTCACGCAGAGGGTGATGTGTGTATGGAATGAGCTGCCAGAGAAAGTGGTGGAGGCTGGTGCAATTACAACATTTAAAAGGCATCTGGATGGCTATATGAATAGGAAGGATTTAGAGGGATATGGGCTAAATGCTGGTAAATGGGACTATATTTACATAGGAGATCTGGTCAGCATGGATGAGTTGGATGAAAGGGTCTGTTTCTGTGCTGTACCTCACTATAACTCTTTGACTAAAGCTATGGTGATGGAGCAGGAACATGCAGTGGACAATGATTTAAACTCTGTCACTCTCACCTTTTCAGCCCGCCAACTTAACATAACATCATTCCACTGCGCTCAATCCATTTCCTTCCTAACAGATCTATTTGGATTCACCTCCCTCTTTGCATCCTACATTCATTCTGCAATATCTCTTGACTCTGGATTTTCCAGCAGGGAACTCTTCAGGGTTAAGTTATAAAAGATAATTTGTACTCTCACTATCAAATCCCATGACTACTGTAGTCCTACACTGAACTGTTCAACCTCTGCTCACTTTGTTGTTTTTTTCTCCATGACTCTCCTCCTTAAATTGCTATCCTTTGCTCCAGTGCACCATTGGGTTATAGCTCAAGATATAGGCACAGAAACAGGAAGCCATTCAGTCCCTCCAGCCAGTCAAAGCACTCCTCGCTGTTCTAAACTCTAATGAAACAAGTCCAGGTTGTCCAATCTGTCCTCATGAGATAATGTGATAATTCTAAGCATTAATTCAATAAACGATCATCTTCAATACATTTACATTTTTCCTTAAATAAGGAGACCAAAACAATATGTATTATTTGAGATGTGGTCTCACCAATGCCTTCCATAAATTATGCATGATTTCCTTACTTTATGTTGAATTTTCATGTAATCAAGGTCAGCATTCCATAAGCTTTCCTGATTATGTACTGTACCTGAAAACTAACCTTGTGTGACTTGTGCACTAGAATGCCTAGATTGTTTTGCATCTCAGAATTCTGCAGTCATTCTCCATTTAAGTAACGTTCCGATTTTTAAAACGTCTCCCTGCCAATTTCACATTTTTCCACATTATGCTCCATCTAATGGTACATTTAAGCGACTCTTGGATAGGCACATGGTAGTTAATACAATGAAGGGGATGTAGGTTAGTCTGATCTTAGAGTAGGATAAAAGGCTAGCACAACATTGAGGGCCGAAGGGCCTGTACTGTGCTGTACTATTCTATGTTCTATCTGTCGGTTTTGTTTTGCCCAGTCACTTTACCAGTCCATATTAGTCTGCATCCTCGCTATGTCCTCTACACAACATTTTGTTTTACCCATCTTTGTGGCATCTGCAAATTTTGCCACATGCTTTCAATCCCCTCATCTAAGTCATTGGTATAAATTGTGAAACACTGAGAGCTCAGCACAGACCCCTGTGGGACCCCACTTGTAACATCCTACCAGTCTGAAAAAGACTCACTTATATTATCCTCCTTATTTTGCACAATAATCTTTTATGTGAAACTTTGTCAAATGTATTCTGAAAATTCAAGTACAACATATCAATGGACTCCTCACTATCGACAGCGCAGGGACAATATGCACACTGCATGTAGGTTGAGTAATTGAATTGTTACTCCACAACTGCAACGTTTATAACATACATATCGGTTTTAGCATAGAGACAGCTATCTCAATGAACTTGAAAGAACAGGCACTATTAACATCTAGCTAGAGAATGAACTATAGAGGGGTGAAGAGAAGGTTAGTCAGAGGTTGGTTTTGAGAAGATTCTTAACAAAAGAAAGAGAGAAGGAGACTGGAGAGGTGTAAATAAGGAATAACACACCTTAAAGCCTAGACGGCTGAAAGTATTAGTGGAGTGAATGGAGTAGGATAAGTACAACATATTAGTTGCATAAATGAAGTGTTCCTCAAAGGTTGTAAATTCTGGAGTTCATCAGAGACGTGGGGAGAGGTGAAGTTAAAGAAGGATTCAAATGTGCAAAGAGGTAAAGATCTTAAAATGGAACTATCCATGGAACAGAACCTCTACCTAAAGTGTCTGTTTTACTGTGTCCTGCCTTTGTCATTTCTAGTCTTGTTAACTTCAAACCCAGCTTGCCAACATTCACATACTGAAACTTTTATGGTTATATCACAAGAGGAGGTTACAAAGTTAGTAATGAGATGGAGAGATTTAAACAGGAGTGTAAGAATTTCAGCGAGCAGCTGGACTTAAAGGCAGGTTGAAGAACACATGAACAATGAGCAAATAAGACTTAACTGCTGATACTGTTGGTATCATGCTTCATCACAAACCAGCCGCCCAGCCAACTGAGCTAACTGGCTGAAGAGCATGAACCAATGTGAAAAGACAAATTTTGTATAAGGCATTTAAAGTAAATTACTGTTGTTAGTTTTGGGCAACACAGTGTAGAAAGAACATTTAAATCAATAGATTATCAAGGAAGGTGTGTGGTTTGAGGAACTGTAGTTATGAAGAGAGACTGGAGAAATTGTGATTATTTCTATGTTTGCATAGAGGCTCCCATTTTTAAAGTCATTAAAGAAATTTGACAGAATGACTAAGAAAAGACTGTCTCCTCTCGTCGGGAGTCAATGATGAAGGTCATTAGTTTAATGTTGTCATGAAATAAGTGAATAGAGAGGTTAAGAGAAACTGCTTTACACAGAGCCTTGTGGAATGTGTTTCATAGGGATTAGGTGGGGCAGAGGCTATTGGACTGGAGACCATTGCGTCTTTTATGAGAACATTGCACAACATTGGTTAGTTGTGTAACCTATTATAGGTTATGTGGCAGCATTCCGTTGTAAATATATTGAACATTGCTAAGGAAACTAATTATTTAAAAAGAATAATTGCGTCTGAGATGCATTGCAGACTAAAGATATTTGGGTTTAAACAAACCTTTAAACTGCCAATTTTGACATTCACTGTGTTGACATGACACCTGTCAACTGCATTGTTTCTTTCAACACATATTGAGACTTCACTTGCTCAGAATAAGAAAGTTTGAAAGTCTTTGCTAATGGAACTCGGGCATTCAAACCTGGAAGAATCCACAGTTAGTTCCAGTACATATTCAGACTGCTGAAATATTTAATCTTGGCTAAGTTGCATTTTTAATTGCTTTTTGAATGTTTGACTGTGGGAAGAATTCCAGTTCTGAATCTGTCTTTGTTCAATGTCTGCACACTTGTGCAGCCTTCAGCAGGAGTCAATGCATAGAATCAAGAGTTGGCATTAAAGTCTCAAAGCGAAACGCATTGATGAAAATTGTATGCTATTTGCAGAAAATGTTGGAGAAACTCAGCAAGTCTAGCAGCATCTGTGAAGAGTCCGAACTAACATTTTGAGTCCAATATGATGCTTCTTCAGAATAGAACAGGATATTTGCAACTGTCCTGGCTGAGATAAGCAAAATCAACACCGGGGATTGTACCTGGAGCATCATAGTTTCTACATTTCAGTTTTCTACTTGATGACCCCTTTGCTCATTGAGTTAATTTGCATAATAGTTGCATGATATTTGCACCAAAGAGAAAAGTTTAATAGTAGGATAATAATTTGGTCTCGCTTCTGAGACCTCCACTTGAGCAAATTGGCATTTGGTGACAGCCCAGTGATGGTCCAATCTTCATGTGGCCTCACTGCCATCACCCACTTAGAACAGTGTTGGTCATTGAAACACACTTTTTGGTCCAACCCGTCCATGCTGATCAGATATCCTAACCCTAATCTAGTCCCATTTACCAGCGGTTGGCCCATGTCCCTCAAAACCCTTCCTGTTCATATACTCATCCAGATGCCTTTTAAATGTTGTAATTGTATTAGCTTCCACCACTTCCTCTGGCAGCTCATTCTGTACACACACCACCCTTTGTGTGAAAAAGTTGCCCCTTACGTCCCTTTTAAATTTTTCCCCTCTCACCCTAACCCCTTTAGTTCTGGAGTCCCCCATCCCAGGGAAAAGACTTTGTCTATTTATCCTATCCATGCCCCTCATGATTTTATAAACCTCTATAAGGTTACCCCTCAGCCTCCGACGCTCCAGGGAAAACAGCCCCAGTCTATTCAGCCTCTCCCTGCAGCTCAAATCCTCCAACCCTGGCAACATCTTTGTAAATCTTTTCTGAACCCTTTCAAGTTTCACAACATCCTTCCTATAGCAGGAAGACCAGAATTGAACAGCATTCCAAAAGTGGCACCACCAATGTCCACCAAGCCGCAACATGACCTCCCAACTCCTGTACTCAATACTCTGACCAATAAAGGAAAGCATACCAAATACCTTCTTCACTATTCTATCCACCTGCAACCCCACTTTCAAGGAACTATGAACCTGCACTCCAAAGTCTCTTTGTTTAGCAACACTCCCCAGGACCTTACTATTAAGTATATTAGTCCTGCCCTGATTTGTCTTTTCAAAATGCAGCACCTCACATTTATCTAGATTCAGCTCCATCTGCCTCCCATTGGCCCATCTGATTAAAATCCCATTGTAGTCTGAGGTAACCTTCTTTGCTGTCCACTACACCTCCAATTTTGTGTCATCTGCAGACTTACTAACTGTACTTCTTATGTTCACATCTAAATCATTTATATAAATGATGAAAAGCAGTGGACCCGGCACCGATCCTTGTGGCACTCCACTGGTCACAGGCCACAAGTCTGAAAAGCAACCCTTCGCCACCACTCTCTGTCTTCTACCTTCAAGTCAGTTCTGTAGCCAAATGGCTAGTTTTCTATGTATTCCCTGAGATCTAACCTTGCTAACCAGTCTATCATGATGAACCTTGTCAAACACCTTACTGAAGCCTATATAGATCATGTCTACCGTTTCACCCTCATCAATCCTCTTCGTTACTTCTTCAAAAAACTCAATCAAGTTTATAGACATGATTTCCCAACCACATTAAGCCATTAATCATTGAAGAATTTACCTTTCCTTTATTTTATAGCACCGTAATAGGTCATTTGATCCCACAAATCTAGTTCTGTTTTTGTGATCTGCACAAGACTTCTCCCACTGTTGTAAAATATCCTTCTCCCTTATGTGTTTATCTAATTTCCCCTTAATCACGTCATGCTATTTGCCACAACTTGTGATAGGGTGTCCTAACCACTTTCTGGGTGAAAGGTTCTTTCTGAATTCACTTACTTTACTCTTGTTATTATAGTCGATTTTTGTTGAGGCCCTTAGGTATGTCTCCACTTCAAATAAAACTATTTTCTTGATGTGAAAGCCCTTTCAGAATCTTAAAAACGCGACTAAGTCACCCCAACCCATGCCTCTATATCCTTTTATGTAACCTTATTATAATTAAATGATAATTTTTCACAATTCTTCATATATAGTCTAAGCAAGTCTCTATGCAAGTTTAACATAATTTCTGTACTTTTTCAGTTCTATTTTACTAGAAATGAGTCCAGTGCATGGCTTGCCTTTCTATGGACTTATGAGTTTGTGTCAGAGCTTTTAGTGATTTACCACGTAACTGTAGTTGCAGGTTCCTGTGTTCCTCTCTTAGTTTTAGACAATTATTTTCCAACACTACCGTACACTTTTTTCTATTGCCGTTACACCTCCTTGGTTGAGAATCATTGTCATTTGTAATTAATACATTACTGATGTGAAAACAAAATATTTGGCATTTATTTCTTATTTGTCCCACATTAACAAATATCACATATCAATTTCTGTCTCAAATTTCATAGAGTTTAAAGAAACAGAAAAACTCTTGGGTGCCAGAATGTTTGCAGCTTCTATGTTAATTTTATTTAAATAATCTGCTAACACATGTTGCAATTTAAACAAGCACAAACTTATTTTTTCCCTAGAAATATGATACATTGTGTTTTGTGTCATATTATATTCCTGTCCTAATGATATTGCAAAATAAAAATAGAAGGTACTGGATACATTCCAGCCTACTCCCAATAATTTTGATTCTGTTATTATTCAAGAATCTGTCTATCTCTATTTTAAAACCATTCAATGACCTGCCTTCACTTTACCTTTGAGTCATGAGTTTGTTTGAGAAGATTGATGTGTCATCTCTACAGAAATCAGACCATCTGAGACATTAGAAATCCAGTGAGGCCACATAATTTGTGCTGTTTTCCGAGTTACAATTCCCAAAATCACATTTTCATCCTGTCTAAACCAAACTGTCATTGTCATGTTCTTGAACATGGATGAGACCATATCAGTCAGATCTAAAGTGAATGCACATTGTTTTATATTAAACCTATGCTTAACTTCCCTTTGAAATGGCCGAGCAAAAGCCACTCAATTCAAGGGCAGTAAGGGATGGGTAATAAATGCTTGACCAGCCAGCGATGCTCACATCCTACGAACTGGGAGGGTGATGACATGAGTTAGTATTTGTGAACATGTGGTGTGAGTGGGAAGGTGGACAGGTGGAAGGTGGACAGGTGGAAGGTCTGACCTTAAGAAAGCAACTGGGGTGAAGTTGCAGAGAACTTGAGCCCACCTCAAGAGCAAAACTCTGGCTTGTAGAGTCAGCATGAGTGACCAATGTGAAGTGTACGTGGGCTATAAAAATCATGAGAAATCTGAGTAAAGCATATAGGAGAACATGGTGTGCTATGTGTCCATTTTAGCAGGGTAGATGTTTTGAGGTTGCTTCTGTTAGCCGCTATGTCTTGAACAAGGATCATAGTCTCAGGATAAGGGATTGGCCATTAGAACTGAGGCAAGCAGGGTTTTCTTCAATTAGAGAGTTCAGACTCTGTGGAATTTTTTTCCCCGGTGAGCTGTGGATTCTCTGTCATTGAGTATATTGAAGGCTGAGATTGATAGACGTTTGTTAATTATCCCATTTAAGGATAAAGCAGAGAAAGGTGAGTTGAAAGTGAAGGTTAGCCATAGTTTTAATCAGCATAGATTCAAGGGACCATAAGACCTGCTTGTATTTTTTATATTTTTATGAGAATTGCTCTGATATTTTAATTACCCCTTTAATACTGTCTGTTTTGTTATATTTCAATATCTGAATTGGACATCTTTATTTTTTGTTTTTCAATGTTCTGTTTGTGCATTGCCTCCTAGTCTTGCAATGCTGCTCATGAAACACGTGTTTAAAGAAAGCTCGGTTGACTGACTTTTAATTGTGGTTTTTGTTGCGTGCTGAATATTCACAGCCTGGTTTTGAAGGAAGTTTCCTTCCTGCCTGCCACATGATAGCACAGGCAAAATCAGGAATCCAGGGTGTGGCTAACTGCTAGACAGTTCCAACATAATGTAAACTGACGCAGTTGTGATTCAGTGTACTGTATTGCTGATGGGTGAATAAATACTTCTCCACAGCCTTAAGAACTAAGATTTGAGGAAATTTGGTAATACACTAGGGGGAATGTTGCAGTTAATTGGCCTGTTCTAGAATGTGTGTGATTAATAAAAGCTCTCCATTTAGGAGCTTAATTTATTTGATTAAATATAATTTCCCCTTCTAATTGCGCTATTCTGCAGATAAAACTACAGGTGTGGCTGGAAATTTCATGTACCGCAGAAAGATCCTTCATGATGTAGAAAACTCAAAGCTTATTATTGTGTGTGTGTGTGTCAACCATATAAGCATCATTGCTTGGTGTAACCTTTTAATGACACCCTTTAAGTTTGTGGGGACCGCGTGCTTACCAATGGAGATAGGATGTCCTCCCAATGATTAGAAATAAGACATCATTTGGCTTCTGCGAAAGGCATCTCATGAGTTCTGCATAATTCACTCTTGTGAAAGAGCTCCTTTAATTCTTCATGTGGTTTCTTAAGGATCAGAAAAGCCATTTGACTGAGTCATATCACTCAGCTATTAAATCACCGCATCATTCCCGAATAGCAGCCCCTGAATAGATATAAGCTCCTAAATGAGCAGCTCCAAGGGCTAAATATTTTTTTCTCCTTCCAGAGTTCCTTCTATATACTTTGCAATTTCAAGAATATTAAAAACATAAGGAAGGAATAGGAAATCTGACCCTTCAGGTCTGGAAGGCCATTGGGAAAGATCATGGCTAATCGCCTGCACGTTTCCACATATGCCTTGATTTCTTTAATATATCATCAATCAACCTTATCTCAAACATACTCAAAGATTGAGCAACTATAAATGAGATAGATCTACAAGTTGCAGAGATCTCCAACTATTTGGGGAAATGTTTTGGAGAGAGTGCAGAAGAGGTTTATGACAATGGTTCCAGGGATAAGACTTCAGGTCCGAAGATGAATTGGAGAGGTTGGGACTGTTTGATTTGGAGAGGAGAAGACAAAGAGGAGAATTGATAGAAGTTTCCAAAACTGTGAGGTGGCTGGACAGAGTAGATATAAAGAACCTGCTCCTACTCATGAGAGGATTGAGAACAATATGGTAGAAATTTTAAGTAATTTGTAAAAAAAAAAGCAAATGGAATAGGAGATAAAATATGTTCATACATTGAGTGGTTTAACTCTGGAAAACTCTGTCTGGAAATCTAACTTTGAGGCATTCTAGAGGGTTTTAGACAATCATTTGAGTCAAAACAATGCGCAGAGTTATAGGAAAATGGTACAAATTCATAATGCTCATAGAGAGAGCCAGTGCTTACACAGTGGGGTGAATGGCCTCCGTCTGCAATGTAACAAATCTGTGATTTGAACCGAGAAATTTCTCCTTGTCTCAGTCTCTCATAGCCAACCCTTATTCTGAAACTGTGGTGGTGGACAGTTAAACAACTAATCAGAGGAGGAGGTTCCCCATACTTGATGAATGGACAGAACATCAGTGCAAAACAAAGGGCTGAAATAACCATCTTTAGCCCAGAAATACTGAGTCGATGATTTATCTCAATTCCTTCTCAGGATTCCAGCACTACAGATTCCAGTCTTAGTGAAGTGGATTCACTGCACAAGATATGAAGAGATGGCTAAAGACATTGTATGAACATAGAACAGAACAGCATAGGAACAGGCCCACCAATGTGTGCTGACCACGATGCCATTCTAAACTAATCTCGGCTGTTTATACATGGTCCATATCCCTCCATCTCCTTCCTGTTCATGTGTCTTTCTATAAATACTTCTTAAATGTTGCTATCCTATCTGCTTCTACCACCTCCCCTGGTAGTGCACTCCAGGCACCTTCTACCCTCTGTGCAAAAAAAACTTACTTCCTTTAAACTTACTCGCTGTCACCATAAACCGAGAACCCCTAGTATTTGACATGTCCACCCTATCCATGCCTCTCATAATTTTATGTACTTCTATCAGGTCGCCTTTGTCTTCTAATGCTCTAGCTGCAAAGGATACTGACTCATCCACCCAGCCGCTCAGGCAACTTCCCCCATTAACCGCACTCCCCCTCCCAACCAATTGCTCTAACATAAGTAACGTGATGGAAGATGTCATTAACAGTATTGTTAAGCAGTACCTGCTCAGCAATAACCAGCTTACAGTCGCTCAGTATGGGTTCCACCAGGGTCACTTGGCTCCTGACCTCATTACTTTGATCAAACATGGATAAAAGAGCTGCATACCTGAGGTGGGGTGAGAGTGACAGCCCTTAACATTGATGCCACATTTGACTGAAAGTGTCATCAAAGAGCCCTTGCAAAACTGGAGTAAATGGAAATCAGCAGAAAACTCTCCGCTGGTTGGAGTCATACCTGGCACAAAGGAAGATGGCTGTGGTTATTGGAGGTTAGTCGTCTCAGTTCCAGGGCATCTCTGCAGGTGTTCCTCAGCATAGTTTTCTAGGCCCAACCATCTTCAGCTGCTTCATCAATGACCTTCCCTCCATCATAAGATTGGAAGTGAACTGGTGATGTTTTGCTGATGATTGCACGATGTTTCATACTATGTAAGCTACAGAAACAATCCATGCATATGCAGCAGACTTAAACAGCATTCAAGCTTGAGTTAACAAGCGGCGAGTAAGATTCATGCCAAACAAGTGCCAGACAATAATCATCTCCAACAAGAGAGCATCTAATCATCACCCCGTACCATTCAATGACATTGCCATTGCTGAATCTCCCACTATCAACAACTGAACTGGATTTGCCACATAAATATGTGACTACAACAGCAGGTCAGAGACTAGGGACCCTGCAGTGAGTAACTCACCTCTTGACTCTTCAAACCTGTCCATCGTCTACTAGACTCAAGTAAGGAGTGGATGGAATTCTTTCCTCGAGCCTCAATGGCTGTACTTCAATGTTTACTCATTACTCTTAATTCCTCTGAGTGTGTCCATCCCTTATGCTGCCTGAGCCTCCAGTCTGAAATTCCTTCTGTGAATATAGAATTTATGGAATTCTGCCTCTCAATATCCATTCATGACTCTCAATTAAAATTTGGCCAAGCCTTTCGTCTCCCTGTATTCCTGTCTTGGCATACATTGAATGTTTTTTGATGAAGAGTCATCAGAATTGAAGTTAATATGATGGGTTAACTGTTGTAAGCAATGATATCTGCAAGGATTGTAAAATAGATGTCTATTGTTGTAACATTGAAATCTATTTTGTGATTGGTTACAATGAAAACTGTATTGCTGCATGGTGTTTGACTTTTATAAAATTCTATTTTTTTGTTTTACAGGTAAAGACAAAGTAACCCGATGTACAGAACCAGAGGTAAGCTGTGTCTAAATAGCTCAAACTATTATTGATCATTCTGTGACGAAGGGTCTGCCTAAAATTGTTTATTTCTTTTTCCCTTGATTAAATTGAAATACTGATCCTTACTCTATAGCAGAGTTCTTGCAAATTTTCAAAACCATTTTCACCATGTCAGACCAGTTGGTTTAACTTAAGTGGTGAAGGAACTTCTCAAAACTTTTTAACGTCAAAATTAGTAGAAAGGTGGGTAGTTTAGGATGAGCCAGGATGAATTCCTGAACTGTTTGACTAACTTGCTGAAGGTAACAGAAAGGATTGAGGGTAATCCTGTTAATGACATGTACACAGACTTCAAGAATGCATTTGATACAGGGCCACACAACACACTTGTGAGATGAGTTATTGCTCATGGAATAAAAGAGATCGCAACGATATGATACAGAAAGTATTAAGGGGAAGACAATGGCATTGTCATGTAGTAGATAAACCAATAATCTAAAGACCCAGGTAATGTTCCATGGTCTTTGGTTTGAATCCCACAGCAGAATTTGAATTCAATAAAATGTAATATTAAAAGTCCAGTGATGACTGTGAAACCATCATTGTAAAATCCATCTGTTCATTAAGTCCTTGGGTTAGGAAAATTGTCCACCTGGCCTGGGCCAGACTACATCTGAGGAGAAAGTGAGGTCTGCAGATGCTGGAGATCAGAGATGGAAATGTGTTGCTGGAAAAGCGCAGCAGGTCAGGCAGCATCTAGGGAACAGGAGAATCGACGTTTCGGGCATTAGCCCTTCTTCAGGAATGAGGAAAGTTGGTCCAGCAGGCTAAGATAAAAGATAGGGAGGAGGGACTTGGGGGAGGGGCGTCGGAAATGTGATAGGTGGAAAGAGGTCAAGGTGAGGGTGATAGGTCAGACTGGGGTGGGGGCGGAGAGGTCGGGAAGAAGATTGCAAGTTAGGAAGGCGGTGCTGAATTTGATGGATTTGACTGAGACAGGCTGGGGGGAGGGGAAATGAGGAAACTGGTGAAATCCGAGTTCATCCCTTGTGGTTGGAGGGTTCCTAGCCGGAAGATGAGGCGTTCTTCCTCCAACCGTCGTTTCGCTGTGGTCTGACGATGGAGGAGTCCAAAGACCTGCATATCCTTGGTGGAGTGGGAGGGGGAATTGAAATGTTGAGCTACAGGGTGGTTGGGTTGGTTGGTCCGGGTGTCCCAGAGGTGTTCCCTGAAACGCTCCGCAAGTAGGCGGCCCATCTCCCCAATATAGAGGAGGCCACATCGGGTGCAAAGGATGCAATAGATGATATGTGTGGAGGTACAGGTGAATCTGTGGCGGATATGGAAGTTTCCTTTGGGGCCTTGGAGGGAGGTGAGGGGGGAGGTGTGGGCGCAAGTCTTGCACCTCCTGCGGTTGCAGGGGAAGGTGCCGGGAGTGGAGGTTGGGTTGGTGGGGGGTGTGGATCTGACGAGGGAGTCACGGAGGGAGTGGTCTTTACGGAATGCTGATAGGGGAGGGGAGGGAAATATATCCTTGGTGGTGGGGTCCGTTTGGAGGTGGCGGAAATGGCGGCGGATGATGCGCTGTACATGGAGGTTAGTGGGGTGGTAGGTGAGGACCAGTGGGGTTCTGTCCTGGTGGCGGTTGGAGGGGCAGGGTTCAAGGGCGGAGGATCGGGAAGTGGAAGAGATGCGGTGGAGGGCATCGTCGACCACGTCGGGGGGGAAATTGCGGTCCTTGAAGAAGGAGGCCATCTGGGATGTGCGTTTTTGGAACTGGTCCTCCTGGGAGCAGATGCGGCGGAGTCGAAGGAATTGGGAGAATGGGATGGCGTTTTTACAGGGGGCAGGATGGGAGGAGGTGTAGTCCAGGTAGCTGTGGGAGTCGGTTGGTTTGTAGTAGATGTCCGTGTTGATTCGGTCGCCTGAGATAGAAATAGAAAGGTCGAGGAAGGGGAGGGAGGAATCTGAGACTGTCCAGGTGAATTTGAGGTCGGGGTGGAAGGTGTTGGTGAAGTGGATGAACTGTTCAACCTCCTCGTGGGAGCACGAGGTGGCGCCGATACAGTCATCGATGTAGTGGAGGAAAAGGTGGGGGGTGGGGCCAGTGTAGTTGCGGAAGATGGATTGTTCCACATATCCTACAAAGAGGCAGGCATAGCTGGGGCCCATGCGGGTGCCCATGGCTACTCCTTTCGTTTGGAGGAAGTGGGAAGATTGGAAAGAGAAGTTGTTCAGGGTGAGGACCAGTTCAGTCAGTCGAAGAAGGGTGTCAGTGGAAGAGTACTGGTCGGTACGGCCGGAAAGAAAGAAGCGGAGGGCTTTGAGTCCTTCGTGATGGGGGATGGAGGTGTACAGGGACTGGATGTCCACGGTGAAAATAAGGCGTTGGGGACCGGGGAAGCGAAAATCATGGAGCAGGTGGAGGGCATGGCTGGTGTCCCGAACGTAGGTGGGGAGTTCTTGGACTAAGGGGGACAGGACGGTGTCAGACTACATCTGAGTCCACACACACCACATTGTGGTTATCTTTTAACTGCCATCTGAAATGGCTCAGCAAGCCATTCTGCTGTATCACCTGCTAAGAAGTCTCAAAGAAATGAAACTGTACGGGCCACCTGGCACTGTCCTAGCCACTAGAAATGGCAGACTAGCCCTGTCATCCTTGGGAACTTCAAGGGCCAGTGCCAAAAATGGGAGAGCTGTCTCACAACAGCTTGTCATAGTCAAGATGTGGAGATGCCAGTGTTGAACTGGGGTGGACAAAGTCAGAAGTCACATGACAAAGTCATCACTTCACCTAACAAAGGAGCAGTGCTCCAAAAGCTTGTGATTTGAAATAAACCTGTTGGATTATAACCTGGTGTCATGTGACTTCTGACTTTGACCTGGTCAAGGTCATGGAATATACCTTGCAGACAATGTCTCAGACACCACCAACGCCGCCTCTGGATTGATCCCATCCCATCGCAGGATAGATCCTCTGCTCTGAAGTTGCCCTGGGAGTCCTCAACATTGAGTCCAGACACCAAGAAGTGTCATGGCATCAGATCTTACATGGGTAAGGAAACAACTTGCTAATTACCATGTCCTTCCACCTCCACTTGGAGGTAGTGGTGAGGTGACAAGGATGCAAAGTACTATCATTGGGGGACTTTAGTGTCCAACATCAAGAGTGGCTCAGGAGCAATAGTGGTTGAGCTGGTTGAGTCCTAAAGGACGTTGCTTTACTATTGGTGGGAATGACCACTGCACATGATAAAATCCAGACTTCACTTGGAGGATATCATCCACTGTGTTATGTGGCATTGTCACCATATTAAATGAGGTTGACTTCAAACATCTAGCAATTCAAGACTGGGCATCCATGAGGCTCTGTGGACCATCAATAGCAGCAGAAGTCTGTTCCAGCACAATCTGTAACCTGATGGCCTGCATATTGCTTACTCAATCATTACCATCAAGCCAGGGGATCAACCCCAGTTCAACAGCAAGTGCAGGACAGCATATCAGGAGCAGCACAAGGCATACATAAAAATGAGTTGTCAACCTGTTGGAGCTACCAAATAGAACTACTTACATGCAAATCAGCAGCATAAGCAGCAAGTGATAGACAGAGCTGTGCATTCCCACACACAACAGCTCAGATCTAAGCTCTGCAGTTCTATCACAATATAAATGATGATGGACAATTAAACAGCTCATTGGAGGAGGCGGCTCCACAAACATCCCCAAATATCCTCAGTGATGGGGAAACCCAGCACATTTGTGCAAAAGATAAGGCTGAAGTATTCGTAACAATTCAGCTGCCTTTATACCTAGGAACAGGTACAATCTATTCAGCCCAGTGAGCCTGACTACCATTCAGTGAGACCATGTCTGATCTGTATCCTAACTCTATCTGGCTGCCTTAGTTCCACAATCACCTAATTTGTATCACCTTCTCTTGTGCGGCCTATGTGACTTTGTAAAGCAATGAGTCTGAGTCTTAGTGGGAAAGAAATGCTGGCCTTGCGTGTAACATCTACATCTCATTAAAGAATATGCCAAAACCTACATTTCATTACAGTTCTTCTGTAATCGAGGACTACCCTGTAGCATTGTGTGTGCATGGATTCCAAGATGTCTGTTGGTCCACCATTTTAATAATGCAGATTGATCCTGGTATGGTCCAAATTGTATGGTGTGTGTGTGTGTACGCATTCTTCTTGATGAGAGCATAAATGATCTGGATTTACTCACTAAGCAAACAAAATGAGAATTGAGTCACAACATGCAAATTACAAAGTACATGTGTAATAAATTCTACTGAAGATCTGACAGATGGTTGTGCAGCAAGATATAAGGAGGCAAACAGGAAACAGGTGCAGAAGAATATGAAATAATCCATTTGGAATTAAGATTAAAAAATGGGAATATATCTGTATAACACTGAGTCTTGGTATTAATCCAGGGATGTAGAGTGTGATAGCAAGTGGCTAACAGACCTCACATAGTTGTGGTTACTACATTGTGGAGGTACTGAAGAGGATTCAGGCCAGACCAGGTAAACCTGTCCGCTTCCCTTTCTTAATGGCCTATAATAAACCAGATAGTTCTTTGCAACTAAGAATAATAATTGTATGGTCGCCATAACTGAGACTAGGTTTCAATTCCAGAATTACTCATTGAATTTTAATTCCATCCTCTGCCATTTTGGGATTTGAACCCACAATCCCAGCCTGGCCTTTGCATTACTGCTCAAAGGATATGATCACTATACTACCATCATCCCAATGCTGAATATGTAGATGAGGAAAGGAGGGACTGGATCTCCTCTTTTGTAAATAGAAGACTAATGGGGTGAGCTAATGTAGGGTTTTAAATTATGGAAGCGGTTGCCACCTTGCACGTAGAAGAAATATTTCCTTCTGTGGGGAAAAACAAAACTAAATGCAATCAATATGAGAGACAAGAAAAAAACTGCAGATGCTGGATTCCAAGGTAGACAAGCAGGAGGCTGGAAGATCACATCAAGTCAGGAGCATCAGGCAGTGGAGAAGTCAACGTTTCGGGTGTAACCCTTCAATATGAGAGAGCCACCAAGAAATCCGACAGAGAATTCAGAGCAAACTTTTATCCCCAAAGACTGGGAATTTGTTACTGCACTAAATTGTCATAGTGAACAGCGTAGATGTAACAAGGGGAAGCTAGACAAGCGTTAGAAGGAAACAGATTAAAGGTTTATGATGATCTGTTTTGTTGGGGGAAGATGGGAGAAGGTTCAATTGCAGCATTAACACTAGTTGGCCTGATTAACCATTCTGTGTCACATAACCTCTGAATTACAGTCCTATTTAACAGCAAACTTGTACAATGTCTTAGGTTACAGTTGGAGTAATCTGTGAAGCTTTGGGCATCCCATTATAAACAGGAAATGAAAGCAATTAGAAAGGTGCAGCTTTAATCTAGGGGAAGGTGGGCCTCCCTCATTTTTGCAGGTCGGTGGAAGTCGAATGACCCCAGTCATTTCTGTGATGCCACTTTATTGCTTGTATCATGGCAACGATAAATCACCAGCCAACTAGGACTACACCATGCAAAGTCTTTCTGTGCCAGTTTAAATATTGTCCAAGTGGCACGAGTGAGATTCAGTGGAGCGTGTCAGCAGAGTAAGAATTAACACATTCTTTTGTCTCCCATTCCCTTTTATGAGCAAAGTCAATACTGCTGCCAGAAAGTGTGTATTTTCCCATGCCCGCCTTTGGCTTCCATCTCAGTGTATGATACGTTTTATTTTTGTTACTTTGTTATTCATTTATTTAATTACTCAAGTCATTGCATAGAGGAAAATGTGTGGAGGCAAATATTTTGCAATGGTTCACTCAAACAGGGGTAAAATATTTTATCCCATTTTTTAAAAGTGGTGTAACCAAGACAGTTATCCTTTCATAAAGTGCTTAATCCTATGACTGTGTTCTTCAAATTGAAGTTTAAACTTTTCTTTTGCAAAAAAAACTGCCTTTGGTTTTGAAAAATATTCCTATTCAGAATCTGAAATGTTATCAAGCATTATGGGAAATACAGGCATGGAGTAGCTGATACTAGCAGAACAGTTTATGATCTGAATGTCTTTGAGACACTCAGAACCAGTATGGTTTTTAAAAAATTCTCTGCAGAGAAGAGAATTCTGTCTGTCTTGTGGGCCCTCTATTTCCATACGTGGGCAAGTCCAAAACCAGGGTCATCAAAATGAGACGGTAACTCATAAATCCGATTGAGATTTCTGGAGCAGCCTCTTTATGCAGAACAAGTTTAGAATATGATACTCTCCATCACATAGGAAAGTTGAGACTGATAACACAGTCTGGAGAAACTCAGTAGTCTGGCAGAATCTGTGGTGAGAGAAACAGAGTTAACACTTTGAGGTTAATATAACTCGAACATCTTGCTTTTCTTTCAGATTCTTAGCATCTGCTGCATTTTACTAGTGTTTTTGTGCAGATTTAAATGTTGTTCCTTATAACCCTGAAAGGGAAGCCCCCTTGAAAGTGAGCCTTTTTGTAAAAGTTCTCATAGCTTTTAAGAAGAAGCAAAGTGATGGGGGGAGCATTGAGAAAGGATTAGAACGATATGTTTTTATGGCTAGCCGGGAAGCTCTTCCTCATGGGGGAGGTAATGGCCAGGTGGTATTATCACTGGGCTATTAATCTGGAGATCCCACTTAATGCTATGAGGACCTGGGTTTGAATCCTGACAAGGTAAATGGTGGAATTTGAATTTAGTTTTAAAAAAAGGTCTGGAAGCCTACTGATGATCATGAAACCATTGTTGATTGTCAGGAAAATCCCATCTGGCTCACTAGTGTTCTTTAGGGAAGGAAATCTGCCGTCCTTACCTGTTCCTGCCTACATGTGACTCCAGACCATTAGCAAAGTGGTTGACTCTCAACTGCTGTCTGGGCAGTTGGGGAACAGCAATGATTGGCCTGCCAACAGTGCCCACATCCTGTGAATGAATAAGAAATTTCTGTGGAATTTTTTTTAGTTGGAACATAAACTCTGGCCTAGACCAGTTGGGCTGAATGGCCAACTTCTATGATATAGATCCAATTTTTTTAATTGAATCTAACCTCCACCTTTACTCTGTGTTAGGATTGCTTTGTTTCCTGCTATTTTATTAATGTAGTTCTCCAGAGAGTGATATAAAGATCAGGATTCCCCTGGCTGCTGTTCTCGGAGGCTGCCTGGCGGATGTAATTTAGTAGGTAATTTATTCTGCAATATTAGTGATCGATCTGCTTGAAACTAATAGGGTGGAAATAATGTTTCAAAGCAGGCTTGCTGGTTCTGATGTTAAAAGTTCAACCTCAAAGAATGAATGAGTTACTTTGGTTACCAGCAATGTATAAATATCTGAACTCTGGATAGAAGTGACTAGACCGATATATTGAGACTGAGCAGCTGATCGCTCAGGACATAATGTTCTTGTGCTCTGCTTCTACAATAAGCCTGTGCCAATGTTTGAGTAAATGATTAATCCTAAGCAGTAATTAATGCTACATGTATTCAGTAAGAATTTACTCAATATGGAAAAGTCATACATTTGTATTGTAATGATTTGCATTTTACAAAGAATGTTTAATGTTGTAAAGCATATCAAGCAACTTCACAGTGGTGTGAGGGGAAGATATAAACATCGAGCCTGTTTCATGTGCGTATGCTCCGTGTTCACCTTCTAAAGGTATTTTGCTATAAAAATAATTAGGATGCACATTATCTATTCCATTCTTATTAATTTGGGAAATGTGGAATTTAATTTCTTGGATAACACTACTTGGGTCAGTGTTTGCTGATGTGCACCTCTCTTTATCTGAATCCTTTGTCTGCCATTCCCTTGAATATTAAATTGTATGTTCACTTTATTTGATATGACCTTTAAGCAAGAGGAAAGCAGGAGATCAGGACTGCAATTGAGGTTGATTAGAAGTCTGTATCCTCAGAACTAATTTTCCCTGCAACCACCTTCCATTTCAAATTTTAAAAATTATTAAATAAAGAGGTCACCAGTTTAAGACAGAGTTGAGGTGAATTTCTTTAGTTCTGAAGATCGTAAGCCTTTGGAATTCTCTTCCTTTAAAGGCAGTGGAAGCAATGTCTTTGATTATTTTTAAGGTAGTGGCAGTTAGATTCATAATAAGCGATGTTATCAGGGATACACAGGAATATGAAGGAATCAGATTGCATGGTGTAGCTACCTTGAGGGATTGAATGGCCAACACCTGGTCCAAACTCATATGTTTATATAACTTGATTCAGCTTTAGACCATAAAACATGGGAGCAAAATTAGGCCATTCAGCCCATCAGGTCTGTACCATCATTTAGTCATGGCTGATATGTTTCTCAACTTCATTCTCCTGCCTTCTCCCCATAACCTTTGATCCACTAACCAATCAAGAACCTACCTTAAATACCCTCAATTTCTTGGACTCCAAGCCTTCTGCGACAATGAGTTCCACAGATTAACCACTCTGTGGCTGAAGAAAGTCCTGCTCATCTCAACTCTAAAGGGTTGTCCTTTCACACTGAGGCTGTACCCTTGGGACCTAGTCTCCCCAACTCTTCTCCATGTCCTCTGGATCCAGGCTTCTCAGTACTCTATAAGTTTCAATCAGATCCCACCACTCATCCTTCAGAACTGCATTGAGTGCAGTCTTCAACTGTTCTTCATTTGGAAATCCGGGATCATTATTGTAAATCTCTTCTGGATCCCCCCAAGGCCAGCACATCCAACCTGAGATATGTGGCCCAAAATGTGTCTCAATATTTGTAATTATTCTCACCACAAGTTCTGGGTAGTGAAACTGGAGAAACATTGAAAAATAATAATTGATCTAACTTTTCTGTGCATTACTCCCAAGGAATACTTATAGAGTCATAGAAATGTATAGCATGGAAATAGACCCTTTGGTCCAACTCGTCAATGCCGATCGGATATCCTAAAGTAATCTCGTCCCATTTTCCAGCACTTGGCCCATATCCCTCAATCCTTCCTATTCATATACCCATCCAGATGCCTTTTAAATGTTGTAATTGTACCAGCCTCCATCACGTCCTGTGGCAGCCCATTCCATACGCACCACCCTCTGCATGAAAATGTTTCCCCTTGGATCCCTTTTAAATTTTTCCCCTCACACCCAAAACCTATGCCGTCTAGTTCTGGACTCTCCCACCCCAGGTACTTAATGGCATAATAGCATAGAAGCAGATCATTCAGTCCATCAAGTCTATTCTGTGCATAGAAGACATGGGGAAAAATGGTAGAGGTTTATTCTCTGCAGTAGAACACATGGGGAAAAATGGGTAGAGGTTTATTCTCTGCAGTAGAAGACATGGGGGAAATGGATAGAGGTGTATGACTCTACATTGCCCCTGGATTTCAAGGGCTTTGCCCTCAGGCAAACAGAGTGAAACCAGGTAAAAGATGCTCTGGTAATGAAGCAGTTGGACATATTTCAGGCACTGTGAATTTGTTTTGCTTCTTTCAACATTAGAAGGACATTTCATATGGATGAGTGTTCCAAAAACAGGCCTCCAATCTCAGATTATCCAAGTTCAAGGTTGGCCTGTTGCCTCCAACTATGAGGATTAATCTTCCAGGTCATTGCTTTGAGCTACGTGCATGGAAAGTTGGGTTTAAAAGGATTTCTTTTAACGGTATTTTCCTTGAACGCTTTCATTTATTAATGAGAAAGTTCTCAGTGATGGAGTTAAAAGCTCCAGAAAAATTTCTAGTCAAGGTGAGCAATGTGAAGGGTGCTTTCAAAAGAGGTTCTGAGATATTCAGTCTGCATTACATCAAGCTGTTATGCAGAAGGAGAACTGATTTGGAAACATCCCTGACACAGTGAGACAAACCTGGTGGGAGGGGAGGGGAGTTGCTCTAGAGAGGAATTTCCGTATATTAATTGTCTGTTGAAATTGAGATAGCTATTATTTCTATTGCAATCACTGTATTTCCAAATCAGTGGAAGAAATATTTGTCTTACTCAATTGAGGTAGTTTTGCAGGAAATGCGATCTGCTGACCAGCCAATTGTCCCTTTAGTGGGTTGAAAAGCTTCCTCAGGAGTTTATAGCCGCTGGCTACATCAATGTTGTTACTTTTGTTCTTTGTTTCATACTTTGTTTTGTACAATGGGTGACAATTAATCCCAGGTTGTACTTCATTCACTAGTGCACAAGCCTTTTCCTGTTGTTTGCAAGGAGTGAATAATGCAACGAATAAAGGCAAGTTTAATGTGAATGAGTGGATTCCTGTCCCAAATACAAATTCCAATCCTTTTTATTCTTCCTCCTTTGTAGTCAGGTTATGTGAATATACTCTGTTCTGTTTTTGAGATGTCAGTAACAGTTTGGTTGGGAGCAATCCTACCTCTCAAACAGGAAGCTGACTGTTCAATTTTTCTTCTGGAGACTTGTGACAATAATCCAGGCAGATATAGGAGTGCAGAACAGTGGGAGAGCTATACTGTCAAGGGTGCTGGCTTTCAGAGAACATATTAAATTGAGGCTACATTCAAACGGGTGTAAAAGATCCCCCGTCACCAAACCAAAATAAAAAGCCTTTTATGTGTGAAAGTTTACTCTTACATTTCCTACATTGCTACAATGAATACACTTCCAAAATATTTAATTGGCTAGAGAGCTATTTGGAACATCCAGCAGAGTGCTTTATAAATAGAATTTATTTCTTACGTAACAGAAACTGAGTAAGATAGATGGGAATGCTTAGAAACAAGAGGACCCTGAATTAAACAATGAAATTTGTTACCTCATTCGTTAACGATGTAAAGTATTTGTTAGAATGGGGTGAATGTGCAGAAAAGCAAATTATTAATGACCCTGAATGGCAGAGTGAATTAGGCAATGAAGGGGGAAGAGATCAGTGGTCCTCTTGCCTGAGCCTTTGGTCTTTTCTTCACATTTCAACATCTGTGATTTCCTTCTATTCCATTTTGTTATTCATTCATTCATGGGATCTGGATGTCAATGGCTAGGCCAGTTTATGCCCATCCCTAATTGCCCAGAGGCCAGTTAAGAGTCAACAATATCATTAGAGTCTGGAATCACATGGATTGTACGGATAGCAGATTTCCTTGTGATCTTTCAGTGGTTTGACCACATTCTAACATATTTTGTATTGTTAATAAATCCTGTTGCTATTGTGTATTGTTAGATTGCAAAACATTTGTTTCACTGATGGCAGCTGCCTCTGTCATACATTATACTATTAATTTTATAATTAACCTTCTGCCACTCCCTAGCTAAGTCCACTTAATTCAAAGGGATGGCTTTGGACTTGAATTCTCTTGGCTAATGGTGGTATTTTCTCCTCTCTTTGAAATTGAACAGAAGAATAATTGAGCTGCATTTCTGTTTGTGATATTTTTAGTTGTCAGATATTTTTATGATCTGCCATAGATTAGGGTGAGCAGTAAAATGGTATCTCACAGCATACACATACATACACACAAATACACACACATGCAAACAGACACATACACACATTACCAACTCATACAAACACACACACGCTGTCCAGTTATATACTAATGAAGTACTTGCTGACTTTAAAGAAATTCTCTGCACTCTTAGTAAAAACTGAAAAAAACTGGATGCTCAAATCAGAAACAAAATGGATATTGCTGGAAAAGCTCAGCAGGCTGGCAGCATATGTAGAGAGAAATCAGAGTTAACGTTTTGGGTCGAATGACCTTTCCTTAGATCAGGAGGAAGAACTCTTCATTCCTGTTTTGCCAAAACTTTGATTCCACCTCTGAACATTGCAGACACTTAATGGACACATTGTGATATGAAAACCATTGCCAATTGTTGTAAAAGCCCACTAATGTCCAATCCTCACCTGGTCTGGTCTACGTGTTACTCCAGGCCCACAGCAGTTTGGTTAACCCCTAACTGTTCTCTGAAGTGGCCCAGCACGCCACTCAGACTAAGAGCAGTTAGGGATGGGCAACAAATGTTAGTTTTGTCAGTGATACTAACGTTCCCCATTAAAAAAAATACAAAGATGTTAAGAACATAAGGAATGGGAGAAGTGGTGAGCTATTTAGCCTCTTTTACCTGCTTCATCCTTTCATAAGAACTTGGCTGATCTGATTATGCTCTTAATTTCACGACCCTGACTGCCTCCACATTGCTTGGCTCCCCTAAAGCAGCCTTGACTGTATTCAATGATCCAAACTTCCCTTGCTGTCTGGCCCCCTGGAATCTCACCTCGGAATAGGTGCCTACGTGATTTCTATCCAAGAGCCTCCTGCCCTCCAAAAAGCTCACCTGAAAATGGGGTTTGGAAGTCTGAACAAATTTGGTTTTGTAACGAGGGAAAAAGTCGATTAAATTCAGCATTTCACAACCTAATTTGCACTTCTTTTGGGAGACTAAACTCAGGATTCATGGCTGCCACAGCAAACATGCATCTCCCCTTATCCCTCCCTGGTTTCTGTTGCAGCTCACCTGCACAAATTTCCTTCATCCTGACGTCCCACCATTTAATTCCGCTTCAGTAGCATAGCTACAGCACTTTTAATACCAGTTACGCTTGCCACTTCTGGAGATCTGGCCCTGTTTTTTGAGATGACTTTCAACTCCCTATTAAATAGAAAGCTGTTCATGAGAGGCCAATGTACACAGTGAGGCTGTGCAGATAAAAGATGCAGATTTAATGGTAAATTTCAAAAAGGAATGATAAACCTTTGAATGAAGAAAGAACTGAGGAAAGAGTAGGGCTCTGAGACTGAATGGAGAACCTTACAAAGAGCCAACACAGGCACAATGGGCTCTTCCTACAAACTCATTGCAATCCTATAAAGAGGGGTTATGTGGAAGTCAGACTGTGTCCTCGGATGCTGCCTGACCTGCTGTGCTTTTCCAGCACCACTCTAATCTAGACTCTGGTTTCCAGCATCTGCAGTCCTTGTTTTTACCCTGTGTCTTCTTTGCTTGAGTGTGCATATTTTATTTAGCCCAATCTTAGAACGTCAGCCTCAATAGGAGATTAATAGAATTAGAATTAGGTTTATTGTCATAGAGTCATACCACACGGAAACAAACCATTCGGTCTAACTAGTCAATGCCAAACATAACCCCAAACTAACCTATCATGCTCCTGACCCACATCCCTCCAAACCCTTTCCTATTCATGTAAAATTTATCCAAAAGGATTTTAAGTGTTGTAATTGTACCCACATTCACCACTCCCTCAGGAAGTTCAGAAGTTTGTTGCAAATGTGGACCACCCTCTGTGTAAAATATTTGCTCTTCATGACTTTTTCAAATCTCTTTCCTCTTACCTTAAAAAAACCCCTTAGTCTTGAAATCCCCCATCCCGGGGAAAAGACAACTACCATTAACTATATCTATACCCCTCTATCTTATAAACTTCTATAAGGTCACCTCTCAATCACCTACGCTCATGTACACCCAGCTACATGAGTACAGTGAAAAGTTTACAATGTCGTCCCTCACAGTGTCATCTTAGGTACAAAATCTTATATACAAAATAGAGAAATAAGACAAAAATGTTACATACCTCACAGTGATCCATAGTATAAGTTAGGAGATGAGAAATAAAGTTAAAATTTAAGCATTACATTCAGATAAACAGATAGGTATATGGATAGATTTGAATCTGTTGATCCTGGAAATATGGTGAAGGCAGGTTCAAGTGAGGCATTCAAGAATGCATTGGATAGAAATGGTGTGTGAGAGTGTGGGGAGAATAAAGGGGAAGATTAGTATCATGTAATGGTGATTGTTTGAAGAGCGAGTGCAGGCACAATGGGCTGAATGATCTCCTTCTACTCTGTAATAGTCTGTGACCCAGCCGTATCCAAGGGCTGGACCAGAGTTAACATTTTGCTATGACTGAAGAAGAGTCATGCTGGATTTAAAATGTTTCTATCACCACGGACACTACCAGAACTGCTGGGTTTCTCCAGCATCTTCTGTCTTTCTGATCTATTGCCTCATTTAGCATAATTTTATTTTTGCATCATTCCTTCACGAAGTCGACTGTCTCTTTCTTCCCACCCTCCTTTCAAGCTGTGTTCCAAAGAGGGTGAGCAATGACTTTCAGGCAGATAGGAGTTCTGCAGCCCAAACATCGTTGACTGCAGCATCATTGAAATCTCCATGAAATTGGATGTTACTTTACTGCAGAGTTTTCCTTTTTGGACGAGGAGGCTTTATCCGCATGTTTATGTTTGTAGTTCAGCATTGCTATCCAGTGTCTGAAACAATGTGAAGGTGAATGACGGGTTAATCGCACAATGTTCTTTTTGAGCTAAAAACTACATAATTCCTCCATGCCTTCTGGCAGGGGCTGCTTGTTATGAGGCCTCAGCTGCTTGGTTGCAGTGATTTGAATGCTTGTCGGGTACAGCACTGTCTTGCCTCATGCTCATTTGCATCTATTAGCATTGATTTGAAGATTTCTCAATTTCTTTCTACTCAAATTATTTTGGAATATCCTTTATTTTAAAAACAATCTTTCTTGGAAAAGGGGTATCATTGACAAGTTGAGCATTTGCTGCCCATTCCTAATTTCTCCAGAGGAGGTGGGAGTGAGCTGCCTTTTTGAACCGTTGCGGTCCTTAAGTTGTAGGGTCACCCACATTGCTGTTAGTTCCAGGGTTTTGACCCAGTGACAGTGAAGGAACGGTGATATTTATCCAAGTCAGGATGGCTTGGAGAGGAATTTAGAGCGGTGTTCCCATCAATCTACTGCCCTTGTCTTTTGAGATGATAGAGGTCATGGAAAGCGCTGTTGGAGGAGGTTTGGTGAATTTCTGTAATGCATTGTGAAAATGGTACACATTGCTTCTCCTGAGCAACAATGTTGGAGGAACTGAAGGTTCAAGAAGTTGGATGGTGGACTGCTTTGGCCTGGATGATGTCAAGCTTCTTGAGTATTGTTGGAGCTGCACTCATTCAGATAAGTGGGGAGTATTTTATCTCATCCTCCTGATGTGTACCTGGTAAGTTGTGGACAGGCTTTGGAGAGTCAGGAGGTGAGTTACTCACTGCAGAACTCGCAGTCTTTTGAGATCATCATATGTTCTTGGGATCTCAGGTGAGTCTCTTATAATAACTGTAACTGTTCATCCTTATATAGCTGGCCCAGTTAATTTTCTGGGATTCAGCGATTGAACATTTTGGGGAAATAGTTAGACTATGCTCTGGTTGGAGATAATCATTGCTCATGTGTGTCATGTGAATGTTATTTGCCACTTAGAGTCATACAGATGTACAGCATGGAAACAGACACGTCCATGCCGTCCAACCCATCCATGCCGACCAGATATCCCAATCCAATCTAGTCCCACCTGCCAGCACCCAGCGCAGGTCTTGCTGCATACAGGTAGGGACCACGTCAGTAAATGAGCAGTTATGAATGATGATGAGAACTGCATAGTCTTCAGTAAACACCCTCACTCCTAACCTGATGATGAAGAGAAGATCAGAAAAGTGTGAAAAGAAATACAAGCACATAGTGTCCGGCACATAAACGCTAACCAGCCAATAGGGAACACTACCTCAGAACGTGCCCTGATCAGCCTGTCGTAATGTTAACCTCTTCTGGAGAGTGAGCTATCCTGTATCACTTTCTGTGTATTTGTGCTCAGAGACATGATTGGGACATCAAAGATTGAGGAAGTCAGGCGCAAATGTATTAACTATTTGGTGATAATTTTTGATAATACTTTTACACCTGTCATTTTGATCTATGTGTTTGAATATACATTGGCTTCACCCATAGGTTGTTCCCCTGAAGGTCCTGAACTTCCAGATGGGAATAGAATTTAAAACTGTAATTTGAGAGCTCAGTGGAAATAAAGTCACTTCTCTGGTCTTTTACTGAAATTCTTTAGCAATGAAATAAAACGGAACCTCATTGTGACATATACTGTATTTTCTGCTTCTTTCAGTTTTGTTTTCCACATCTATATAGGTTCCATTGAAAACCTCACCTATTGCATATTCTTAAAAATGCCGTGCCAATGTGGCTGACTTTATTTATCAACTTGCAGCAGGAACATACAGCATGTTTGTTTACTTTTATTCATTCCATGCATGTGGGCGTTGCTGGGTGGCCACCATTTATTACCCATCCCTAGTTGCCTTTGAGAAGGTGGCGATGAGCTGTCTTCTTGAACCACTGTATGAACCACCATGTACTGTAGGTAGGGAGGGAGTTCCAGGATTTTGACCCAGTGACAGTGAAGGAACAGTGATATATTTCCAAGTCAGGATGGTCAGTGGCTTGGAGGGGAACTTGCATGGGGTAGTGTTACCATGTATCTGCTGTCTTTTTCCTTCTAGTGGGTAGTTGTGAGGTTTGGAATGTGCTGTTGAAGAATTCTTGGTGATATTAGTTGTTGAGATGTACAGCACGGAAACACACCCTTCAGTCCAACTTGTCCATGCTGACCAGATATCCCAAACCAATCTAGTCCCACCTGCCAGCACCCGGCCCATATTCCTACAAACCCTTCCTATTCATATACCCATCCAAATGGTTTTTAAATGTTGCAATTATACTAGCCTCCAACACTTCCTCTGGCAGGTCATTCCATATACATACCACCCGCTGCGTGAAAAAGTTGCCCCATAGGTCTCTTTTATATCTTTCTCCTCTCACCCTAAACCTATGCCCTCTAATTTGGACTCCTCACCCCAGGGAAATGACTTGGTCTATCTATTCTTCTGAACCCTTTCAAGTTTCACAACAGCTTTCAGATAGGAAGGAGACCAGAATTGCAAGCAATATTCAAGCAGTGACCTAACCAATGTCCTGTACAGCCGCAACATGACCTCCCAACTCCTGTACTCAATACTCTCACCAATAAAGGAAAGCATACCAAACACCTTCTTCACTATCCTATCTACCTGCAACTCCACTTTCAAGGAGCTTTGAACCTGCACTCCAAGTTCTCTTTGTTCAGCAACAGTCTCTAGGACCTGTATAAGTGTATAAGTCCTGCTAAGATTTGCTTTTCCAAAATGCAGCACCTCACATTTATCTGAATTAAACTCCATCTGCCACTTCTCAGCCCATTAGCCCATCTGATCAAGATCCTGTTGTAATCTGAGCTAACCTTCTTCGCTGTCCACTACACCTCCAATTTTGGTGTCATCTGCACACTTACTAACTATATCTCTTATGCTCCCATCCAAATCATTTATATAAATGATGAAAAGTAGTGGACCCAGCCCCGATCCTTGTTCCACTCCATTGGTCACAGTTTGAAAAACAACCCTCCAGCACCACCCTCTGTCTTCTACCTTCGAGCCAAGGTATCCAAATGGCTAGTTCTCCTTGTATTCCATGAGATCTAATCTTGATAACCAGTGTCCCATGGGGAACCTTGTCAAATTCTGTACTGAAGTCCATGTAGATAACATCAATTTTCTTTGTTACTTCTTCAAAAAAACTCATTCAAGTTTGTGAGACATGATTTCCTACGCACAAAGCAATGTTGACTATCCCTAATCCGTTCTTGCTTTTCCAAATACATGTACATTCTGTCCCTCAGGATTCACTCCAACAACTTGCCCACCACCGAGGTCAGGCTCACAGTTCTTGGATCCTAATTGTTTACCATGATTTATGCCACTTTTAAAAAAAAAATCTGGCAAATGTTAATCAGATTGGCAGGAATCTTGGTGCTTACAGATATTGGTCTGTATATATATGCTTAATTTTTAAATTCTTTCTTCAAGCATAACATTTTAAAAAATCTTTTATTTGACATGGGAATCACTGACAAAGGTCAGTATTTGTACTACTTGAGAAGGTATCCGGTGATCGTCATGAACCCCTTCATTCGGGTGTGTCTTCCTAATTACGTCCCTGTGTAGGAAACCCACTCCCTTGTGCCTACATTCTGGAGAAACTTGGGAAATCTCTTTCCAACTCACAATGGGGACTAATTCTTTTGGTGTGTCTCACAGGATCACGTTGATTCAGTGAATTGGGTTTTCAGAGTGAGCCCTTCTGAAAGCAAAACCATTCGATTTCTTTTCCTGCCCATCGATTTAAGTAGAGGCTAATTTGAATCCCCCTCTAAGCTGCATAGGAACACCGCCATGCGAGAGCTAGAAATGTTGGTAGCCGCTCAGAGCAGCTTCTCCCTTAAGATGCAGGCATTTGCATCAATCTTAAAGAGACTAGATAGTGAGCTAGCTGTGTAATGCAGAGACATGATAGAGGCAACATTCGTTACTGTTACGTGTGTGCCCATCATGGCTCAGTTGATTGTACACTTGTCTCTTAGTCACAATCAGTGTATTCACGTCCCACTGTCTAGAATCGAACAGAGAAATGTAACCTTGCCCCGTGTAGGTCCGAGGGAGTGCTGCACTGTTGCTGTCTTTCAGATGAGACATTAAACTGAGGCTGTGTCTTCTCTATTAGGGGGATGTGAAAGACTCTATGGCACTGTTTTTGAGAAGAGCAGAGGAGTTATCATAGCCTTCTGGCCAATATTAGTCTCGAGGAGAAAGTGAGGACTGCAGATGCTGGAGATCAGAGCTGAAAAATGTGTTGCTGGAGAAGCACAGCAGGTCAAAGGAGCAGGAGAATCGATGTTTCGTGCATAAGCCCTTCTTCAGGAATGAGGAGGGTGTGCCAAGCAGGCTAAGATAAAAGGTAGGGAGGAGGGACTTGTGGGAGGGGCGTTGGGAATGCGATAGGTGGAAGGAGGTTAAGGTGAGGGTAATAGGCCGGAGAGGGGTTGGGGGTGGAGAGGTCGGGAAGAAGATTGCAGGTCAGAAAGGTGGTGCTGAGTCCGACGGTTGGGACTGAGAAAAGGTGGGGGGAGGGGAAATGAGGAAGGTGGAGAAATCTGAATTCATCCCTTGTGGTTGGAGGGTTCCTAAGCGGAAGATGAGGCGCTCTTCCTCCAGGCGTCGTGTTGCCATGGTCTGGCGATGGAGGAGGCCAAGGACCTGCATGTCCTTGGCGGAGTGGGAGGGGGAGTTAAAGTGTTCAGCCATGGGGCGGTTGGGTTGGTTGGTGCGGGTGTCCCAGAGGTGTTCTCTGAAACGTTCTGCAAGTCGGCGGCCTGTCTCCCCAATATAGAGGAGGCCACATCGGGTGCAGTGGATGCAGTAAATGATGTGTGTGGAGGTGCAGGTGAATTTGTGACGGATATGGAAGCATCCCTTGGGGCCTTGGAGGGAAGTGAGGGGGGAGGTGTGGGCGCAAGTTTTGCATTTCTTGCGTTTGTAGGGGAAGGTGCCAGGAGTGGAGGTTGGGTTGGTGGGGGGGGTGTGGACCTGACAAGGGAGTCGCGGAGGGAGTGGTCTTTCCGGAATGCTGATAGGGGAGGGGAGGGAAATATATCCCTGGTGGTGCGGTCCGTTTGGAGGTGGCGGAAATGACGAAGGATGATACGATGTATCTGGAGGTTGGTGGGGTGGTAGGTGAGGACCAGTGGGGTTCTGTCCTGGTGGCAATTGGAGGGGCGGGGTTCAAGGGCGGAGGAGCGGGAAGTGGAGGAGATGTGGTGGAGGGCATCGTCAACTACATCTGAGGGGAAATTGCAGTCTTTGAAGAAGGAGGCCATCTGGGCTGTTCGGTATTGGAATTGGTCCTCCTGGGAGCAGATGCAGCGGAGGCGAAGGAATTGGGAATATGGGATGGTGTTTTTATAGAGGGCAGGGTGGGAGGAGGTGTAATCTAGGTAGCTGTGGGAGTCAGTCGGTTTATAATAAACGTCCATGTTGAGTCGGTTGCCCGAGATAAAAATGGAGAGGTCTAGGAAGGGGAGGGAGGAGTCTGATACGGTCCAGGTAAATTTGAGGTCAGGGTGGAAGGTGTTAGCAAAGTGGATGAACTGTTCAATGTCCTCATGGGAGCACGAGATAGTGCCGATACAGTCATCGATGTAGCGGAGGAAAAGGTGGGGGGTGGTGCCAGTGTAGCTGCGGAAGATGGACTGTTCCACATATCCGATGAAATTAGTCTCGAATCAATATTTCATGCCAGAGGTTATCAGATTATTGTTGTATTGCTGCCTGAGAGATCATGATATGTGCAAATTGGTTGTCTCTGTTCTGCCATTCCAAAAATGATTACACTTTGTAAAGTGTGTTTTGCTGGATGTAAAGCACTGTGGGACATTCTAAGGATGTGAAGAGAACTATTTAAATGCAAGACCTTCCTTTCTCCTTCCTTATGTTTAAGGAGGAGTTAGACATTTGTAATTAGTAATAGGTTAAAGGGCTATGGAGAGTGAATTGAGGCCAAGGTGAGATCAGCCATGATCGTATCAAATAGCAGATCAGGCTCGAGGGGCTGAATGGCCTGCTTCTCGTTCTTACATTCTTCCTCTCCACATGCATGAATTTTCAATCTTCACTCTACTAATTCATTATGATATAAGGCCAGAAAAATCTGTCCTTGTAAGTGAACTCAGCAAATATCATTTTCGCTTGATAACTTGGTGAACAGAAATTACTTACACATCTCCTCTGTTCTCTTTCCTAGAATCCCTACAGTGTGGAAACAAGCCCTTTGGCCCAACAAGTGCACACCAACCCTCTGAAAAGTCACCCACCCAGACCCATTCCCCTACTTATTACTCTACATTTACCCCTGATTAGTGCACTTAACATATACATCCCTGAACACTTTGGCAATTTAGCATGGCCAATTCACCTAACCTGTTCATCTTTGGACAGTGGGAGGAAACCCTGCAGACACTGGGAGAATGTGCAACCTCCACAAGACAGTCATTTGAGGCTGGAATCAAACCCGGATCTCTGGTGCTGTGTGGCAGCAGTGCTAACCACTGAGCTACCCTGCAGTGCAACCCAGAGACATGACCAATCTCCTCTAATGATTATACAAGGTATAGCGGTGTAGATTTGTCAGATTCATTTGTAGAAAATGCTCTTTGTCAACATATCTGATTGTTCTCATATTGCACTGTCCCTGATACTACTCAAATATTTATGCATATCTTAACACCCCAATGTTTTCGTAACTTTCAACTCCTCACCAACCTATCCTGTTCCAGTCGCTCAAGTCTGTGTCTGAGGGACTGCCCATTCGATGTTTCACTGGAGGCGAATATGACGTCATCTGCTTTGGAACAAGAATGGACAGAACATTTTAAATAATTGAAATCTAGAAACTGTGGGGGTCCAAAGTGATGCTGAGGTTCCAGGCACAGAAAATCATCAAAGAGCATTGTGAAATGCTGCCCTCGATCAAGGAATTCTAGTCCGCTTCAGCTAGTTGAGTTACACCTGGATACTGTATACTGTTCTGGGCTGTCTATCTTAGGATACCTAGACTTATTGTCCGAGAAGGGAATGCTGCGCAGATTTGCTAAAATAGTATCCCAAACTCTCCTCTCAATTGGATGACGCAACAGGGGTACACTGTGAAAGAATTTACCTTTTCTGTACTGGGTCACTCCAGAGTCAGCCTCAACAAGTGAACTTTAGGACCCAGAAGCTGCCATTCACTGATTGGCTGGTAGCTCCTAGTGACCCTACAGTGTGGAAACAAGCCCTTTGGCCCAACAAGTCCACACCAACCCTCTGAAGAGTCACCCACCCATCCACCAAGTTGGATGAGATATTCCACCTTTTCTTACCTCTTATTGGTGGAGAATCCAGTGACTTTTTCTACTGGTTGGGGGATGATGCAGCACATTAGTTACCACCCAACATTCTCACCCCACATTTAGGTGGAATTTTCTTTGTTAATGTTTCTTAAGAGTGAACAACAGGATTCCATACCTTAAATTGTGATCAAATTCTTTGCATTCTTGAGGGTTGATGCATGTTTGAAAATTAGGGTCCAGCATAGGTCTGTGGCATTTCTGCTTTTTGTATGTCATATTCCAGTAGGTAATTTTTCTTTGGTACAGAATATAGAAAGCTCAGCTATAGTAATGAAAGGTACTTTTTGGAAATGTGAGGTTCTGTGGGAGTAGAAAGGAGAAACTAGTTCCACTTCTCAGGTGAATTGAGGTTGGGAGAAGGTTTTGTGAAGCTGTCACTAACCAGCCGTCACCAATTAAGGATAACTGGCATTGAAAAAAAAAACAAGGGGAGAGAAGGAGAGCTTTTTTTTTTGAGTTAATCGGATTCTTACAATCTATCATCTTTCCAAAATGAATTAGATAAATACTTGGTGAGAAACTTAGATTAATTGGATGACTCTTTCAAAGGGCCAGGACAGACATAATGGGCAAAATGGCTTCCTTCTGCTCTGTCCTATTCTAGTTATCATTGAATGGCTACAGCACAAGGGAACACCCACCCAATTCCACTCTCTTGATCATTCTCTCTGGCCTGACAGATCTTTATCTTCAAATAGTTATGCAGTTGTGTATCATTCTATGATTTGAATATGAGAATGTTCCCTTTATTGCTAGGCATTTGAAGTTTCATGCCGACAAGAATGGTTGGATGGTTGGTTACAGCTTCCCATTTATTGTCATGACCCACTGAGTACAGACACCTCCATGAAAACAGTCCACTGGCAGCCACCAATTTTATGTGAGTGAAAGTAAACCAATTTTATGTGAGTGAAATCTCGTTCGGGCAAAACGCTTTGAAATGAAATTCCCAATTAATCAAATGACTGGAATGTACCACACCCTTTATATAAAGTACTGAAGTCAGCTACTTCAGTTTGCTTCAGGCTTGATTTGACTGCAGAAAGGCAGGATTTGTTTCCCTTAAGACCTGATGACAAATTCCAATGTAATGTTCAGATATATTTCTGCTCTGGTAACAAAGCTTTCATTGAAATTGAGCTCCTATGAACATGTAGCAGGGGATACATGTAGGACATTGAAAACATTAATTACCTATGGATGGGCATCCACAGATGGCTTAATTTTTGGCCCCCGTGTTAGATTCTGTAGGCTTTTACTCAGACTGAAATATAAAATCAGACTCAAGAAATGTTTTAATGTAAATATGCTTTTGCTAGATTCACAATTTGCAGCAAAAAAATTAAAACATGAAATTGCCGTGATACCAACTGTGCTGGACCGGAGGGCTACTCTCTCAGTAGAGAGAGAGATGACTAGTGGAGGGTTAACCTGAGGGGAGATATGAGTCCTTCAAGACTAGTGTGGGGATTGAACATACCCCGCATCCAGCTAACCCCCATTCTAACCATCACTGTAACGGTGGGAATATGAAATTTGCACCAGTGTGGTGAGCAACTCAACTTGGTTGAGGAGAATAGCATTCAGACATTACAGGGCATTCCTAATACTATTTTCTGGATTAGAGTGGTGCTGGAAAAGCACAGCAGTTCAGACAGCATCCAAGGAGCAGGAAAATTAACGTTTCGGGCAAAAGCCCTTCATCAGGAATACAGGCAGAGTGCCTGAAGGGTGGAGAGATAAATGAGAGGAGGGTGGAGTTGGGGAGAAAGTAGCATAGAGTACAATAGGTGAATGGGGGAGGGGATGAAGGTGATAGGTACCTAGCATGTTGCTCTCCATATTGAAAGGAGAAGGCCCTTGCATTGGAAGCACGGTTCACCTAGCCAATGCCTAGGATTGTATTATGCAGGCTGGGCCACCACTAATTGGAGTTTAGAAGAAAGAGAGGTGGATATTGTTAAAAACATAATATTTTGAGGGATCTTGACAGGGTAGATACTGAGAGAATGTTTCCTCTCATGGGAAATATATAACTAGGAGCCATGGTTTCAGAACAACTCTCCTTTTCTCAGAGATTCGTTAATCTTTGGAATTCTTTTCCCCAGATAGAGAGAGAGAGAGTGAAGCAGTGGTTGGATCATTGAAAATGTACAAAGCTAAGATAAACAAATACAATTGAATTATAGGGGAGCTGTGGATTATGGGGAAAATGGAATGGGAGCTCAAAATCAGCTGTGATTATATTGGCAAAAGTGAGGACTGCAGATGCTGGAAACCAGAGTTTAGATCAGAGTGGTGCTGGAAAAGCACACCAAGTCAGGCAGCATCCGAGGAGCTGGAAAATTGACGTTTTGGGCAAAAGCCCTTCATCAGGAATAGAGGCAGGAAGCCTCCAGGGTGGAGAGATAAATGGGGGGGATGGGGTGGGGCTGGGGCTGGGGAGAAGGTGAAATGGGGTGGGATAGAGGTGATAGGTCAGAGAGGTGGGTGGGGGAAGGAAGCAAAGAGTACAATAGGTGAATGGGGGTGGGATGGAGGTGATAGGTCAGAGAGGAAAGTGGGGGAAGGTAGCAAAGAGTACAATAGGTGAATGGGGGTGGGGATGGAGGTGATAGGTCAGAGGGGAGGGTGGAGTGGATAGGTGGAAAGGAAGATAGGCAGGTAGGACAGGTCATGAGGATGGTGCTGAGCTGAAAGGTTGGAGCTGGGGTGAGGTGGGGATGGGGAAATGAGGAAACTGGTGAAATCCACATTGATGCCATGGGGTTGAAGTGTTCTGAGGCAGAAGATGAGGCGTTCTTCCTCCAGACGTCGGGTGGTGAGGAAGTGGCGGTGGAGGAGGCCCAGGACCTGCATGTGGGAGGGGGAATTGAAATGTTGGGCCACGGGGCGGTGTGGTTAATTGGTGCAAGTGTCCCGGAGATGTTCCCTAAAGCGCTCTGCAAGAAGGCGTCCAATCTCCCCCATGTAAAGGAGACCGCATCGGGAGAAGCGGATACAATAAATGATATTGGTGGATGTGCAGGTAAAACTTTGATGGATGTGGAATGCTCCTTTGAGGCCTTGGTTGGTGGAGAGGGAGGAGCTGTGGGCGCAGGTTTTGCAATTCCTGCGGTGGCAGGGGAGGGTGCCAGGATGGGAGGGTGCTTTGTTGGGGGACATGGACCTGACCAGGTAGTCACGGAGGGAACGGTCTTTGCGGAAGGTGGAAAGGGGTCAGGAGAGAAATATATCCCTGGAGGTGGGGTCCATTTGGAGGTGGCGGAAATGTCGGCGGATGATGTTGGTGGGATCTCCAGACCAAAGGGGTAGCCATGGGCACCCGTATGGGCCCCAGCTATGCCTGTCTCTTTGTCGGCTACATAGAACAGTCCGTCTTCCATAGTTACACCGACACCATTCCCCACCTCTTCCTCCGCAACATTGATGACTGCATTGGTGCTACCTCGTGCTCCCGTAAGGAGGTTGAGCAGTTCATCAACTTCACCAACCTGACCTTAAATTCACCTGGACCATCTCTGACACCTCCCTCCTCTTCCTGGACCTCTCTACCTCCATTAATGACGACCGTTTGACACTGACATTTTTTACAAACCCACCAACTCCCACAGCTACCTGGACTACACCTCTTGCCACCCTGCCTCCTGCAAAAATGCCATCCTGTATTTCCAATTCTCCGTCTCCGTCTTCCAGGAGGACCAGTTCCACCACAGAACACACCAGATGGCCTCCTTCTTTAGAGATTGCAATTTCCCTTCTCACGTGGTTGAAGATGCCCTTCAACGCATCTCATCCACATCCCGCACCTCTGCCCTCAAACCCACTCCTCCAACTGTAACAAGGACAGAACCCCCCCCAGTCCTCACTTTCCACCCCACCAACCTTCGCATAAACCACATCATCCGACGACATTTCCACCACCTAAAAACAGACCCCACCACCAGGGATATATTTCACTCCCCACCCCTTTCCGCTTTACGCAAAGACAGTTTCCTCTGTGACTACCTGGTCAGGTCCATGCCGCCCAATAAACCCCCCTCCCATCCTAGCACCTTCCCCTGCCACCGCAGGAATTGCAAAACCTGCGCCTACACCTCCTCCCTCACCTCTATTCAAGGTCCCACAGGAGCATTCCACATTCATTAAAGTTTTACCTGCACATCCACCAATATTATTTATTGTATCCATTTCTCCCGATGCGGTCTCCTCTACATTGGGGAGACTGGATGACTCCTAGTAGAGCGCTTTAGGGAACATCTCTGGGACACCCGCACCAAACAACCCCACCGCCCTGTGGCCCAACGTTTCAACTCCCCCTCCCACTCTGCTGAGGACATGGTCCTGGGCCTCCTCCACTGCCGCTCCCTCACTACCCGATGTCTGGAGGAAGAACACCTCATCTTCCGCCTCGGAACACTTCAACCCCAGGGCATCAATGTGGATTTACCAGTTTTCTCATTTCCCCTCCCCCCACCTTACCCCAGCTCCAACTTTCCAGCTCAGCACTGTCCTCATGACCTGTCCTACCTGCCTATCTCCCTTCCCACTTATCCGCTCCACCCTCCTCTCTGACCTATCACCTCCATCCTCACCCCCATTCACCCATTGTACTCTTTGCTACCTTCCCCCACCCTCTGTTTCTGTTTTTGTGACTTGGTGAACTTTACTTGATTATCATTGAATAATGACAATGGGACAATGTTATATTTAGGTACAAACAATGACTGCAGATGCTGGAAACCAGATTCTGGATTAGTGGTGCTGGTAGAGCACAGCAGTGTTATATTTACCTGAGCAGCATGGATTTGTTAAAAACTAACACCTTGATCCAGTAATGTAGAGGGTTATGTAGGGTGATTTTGTTGATGTGTATATGAACTTCAAAAGATAATTGACAAGTATCACAAAATAGACTTGTTAACAAAATTGACACCTGTGGGATTATAGGAGAAATGGCGGTGTGAATACATAGTTGTCGAAGGGGCAGAAGGCGGGGATTAATGGTGGATGTGTATTTTTCAGTCTGGCAAGAGGTATACAGTAGTTTTTCCCCAGGGGTCAGTATTGGGGTGACTGCTTAATATTGATACACAGCAATATTCTGGACTTTGTTGACAGAGCACAACTTTAAAATCTATGAAATTTGTAAAATTTAAACTTTAAAGTTTACTACTTGGAAGTAGTAAATGATGAGGACGTTAATGAGAAGCTCAGGGTGGATCTAAACTGATGGATGTAAAATGCGGCAGATAAAATGTGAGGAATAGCAAAATGAACTGTAGGATATAATTATAAAGAAGCTGTAGGATCAGAGAGCTGGTGCTTGCATGTATACAAATTTTTAAGGTGGAAGGACAGGCTGTGAAGGCTATTAAATTGGCAAATACTTTAGATGCAACAATGTACAAAACACGGAAGTTATGTACTTTTATAAAATAATGGTTGGACTATTGTGTTCAATTCTGAGACACGCATTTTAAGGAATGTTAAGAGATTTACTTTGGTACACAGGATAAGGAACTTGAATATCTGAAGAAGTGAGAGAAAATTTCAGTTGTTTTCCTTGAAGCAGAGAAAGTTAAGAGGATACAAAAACTATAAATAGGAAATTCTTGGTCATGTTCTCTCTCCACAGATGCTGCCTGATCACCTGAGTTTTTCCTGTATTTCCTGACTTTATTTGAGATTTCCACTGTCCATAACTTTTTGCTTTGAATTAACACTAAGAGATAATTTGATGGAGGTGTTCAAAATCAAAGAACAGTTAAAATAAAGTGAACAAACATAAGCAGTGATGGGAAGCTGCATAACCACATTTAAGATGAATCAGAGACAACATGGTATGTTGTTCTGATGGAAGCACACTGATCAAAGGGTGGAGGAAGCAGATTCAATGATAGCTGTCATAAGTGAAATGTACAAATACGAGCAGGAAAGCAATTGTATGATGATGGAGAAAGGTCAAGTGGCTAAGTCAGGTTGGATTGCTCTACCACAGTACCAGCACATTAATGGGACTAAGTAATTCTATCATGTAACCTTGGTCCAAAGTGTGGCACTTGGAGCAATCACAGATCGCTTGGGATCATTTTAAGCAGGATATGGAGATCTCTTCAACCCTTGACTGAATATTCCTCTTTAATACAATATAAAACTTAATTGCTGTTGAATCTTGTACTGTGCAAATTAGTTGCCAGGTTGCAAAGTACATTAAAAATGCCTTGAAGTATGTGCAAAGTGGCTGCATACAGGCACATTCTTAACTTTTCATCCCTGGCTCACTGAGTTCTGAGTTAGGAGATGTCGGTGGCCAAATTTCATCAACTCCATCTGCAAGTTCATTGACAACACCACCATTTTAGGCCATAAATCAAACAATGACAAGAGAGAATGCAGGAAAAAGACAGAGTGCTTGGTGATGTGGTGCAAAGACCGCAATTCCCCCCTCAATGTCAGCAGAACTAAAGAGCTGATTATTACCTTCAGGAAGCAAGGAAGATGGCATGCCCTTATCTACATCAATGGAACTGTGGTGGAGAGGGTCGAAGATATCAAGTTCCTAGGAGTGACAGTCATCAGCAATCTGTCCTGAACCACCCATGTTATTGTAATGGTCAAGAAGCCACAACAGCGTCTCTTCTTCCTTAAGAGGCTAAGGAAATTGGGTAATCAATAAGGACCCTCACCACCTTTTACAGATTCACCATAGAAGGCATTCTATCTGGATGCATCGTGGATAGGTACGGCAATTGCTCTGCCCAGGTCTGCAAGAAACTACAGAAAGTTGTGAACACAGCCCAGACCATCACACAAGCCAACCTTCCATCCATTGATGCCATATACAATTCTTGATGCCTCAGAAAGGCAGCCAACATCGTCGAAGACCCTTCCCACCCCAGTTGTAATCTCTGCCAATCTCTTCCATTGGGCAGAAGATATAAATGTTTAAAAACACCAATAGGTTCAAGAACAGCTTCTTCCCCACTGTTGTTAGACTGCTGAATGGACCTCTCAAATTTCAAATCTAATGTTAATCTTGCTTTTTGTCCATATTCTTTGCAGCTGTAACTTTGTAATCCTTGCTCTGTTAAATCACTCTGCGATCTTTGTATGTTATGACTTCCCTGTACTGCAGGTAAAACAAAACTTTTCACTGTACTTAGGCACATGAGACAATAATAAATCAAATCAAATCAAATCAAATCAAAATCAGTCTTGTCAGGGCCTTGGGCACAAGATTTAAGCTGACAATTCAGACCACTTGAGGAGTTGCATGTTGGTGTATGAGGCACCTCCATAAATCTGCTTTGCTAAAAAGCAGCAAGTGTTTCCTTGTGTGCTGACTAGTATCTAACCATCAGATTGGGACGATTTTCACTCCAGTTGTGAGAAAGAGCGGCTGAGTGTCGATTGTTTGCAGAGATGCCCAATTAATGACCTTAACTAATTAGTGGAAATGGCATCCAGTTGAGAGGTAACAGTTGAGACGTGATACAGGATAAGTGAAGGAGAGAGTGGTTCAAAATGTAGCACCCTCTCTCCAACCTTTTAGAAACTGTAATTCAAAAATGGGTCTTGCTGTCAGGTTTCCCTTTGCAGGGCATGACTTGGCTTCTTCTGCCCTCAAGTAGGATCAATGGGTCTCTGAGCTTTCCTCAAGCACTGGATCCTCAAGCAACCCCCTGGCATCAAACTGGCTCCCACTGCCTGATCAGAAAATCCTATCTGGCTCCTTTTTAATTGCTCTCAAATCATCCTATGGATCAGCTCCAGCACATGGACAGATTGTTGTCCTATCCAGCCAATCTCCCTGTAACCTATCTCTGTTAAAAAAAATGCTTTGGAAACAGAATGGAGGCAGAGAACAAGCACTGAGATCTAACAAACTATTTTCTGAGCTTCAGGCAATGATTTCCACAGATTAAAGTGATAATAAGCAATAGCCATGATAGAGAGCTCATGACTACCAGCCAGTACAACACACTTCTCCCAATGTCCTGCCTTTCATAAACAAAAATTTCAATGCACTCCCTTTTGGAGCTCAGCGTAGGGAAACAGTCCTTCTCCAACTGCAGCCGAACCTGGACAGTGTCCCAGCTTAGCCTGAAGCTTAGCAAGTTCCCCTCCAAGCCACTCACCTTCCTGATTTGTAAATATATCACTATTACCTACACTGTCGCCGGGTCAAAATCCTGGAATACCCTCCCCAGCAATATTGTACATTTACCTACAGCACATGGAGTGCAGCAGTTCAAGAAGACAGCTGAAGACAGCTCACCACAGCTTTCTCAAACGCAGCTGGGGATGGGCAATAAATGCTGGCCTACCAGCGATGTCCACATCCCATGAATGAAGAAAAAAATATTACAAGTTACTGAATATTTGTGATCAACAAAGACACTTCTCATCCATTTTCAAACCTGTTAATTTTAGTCAGTCCCATTTTCATCAGTCTATGCAAGCGCATCTTTAAATTTTGCAAGTTTTCTATTGGTACACCTATGTGTTGTCATCATCTGTTCATCTGGTCATTCTTTGAATGACATTGCTTTTCTAGAGAGTGCTATTTCTGTGACATCTGATAATTCATAACCTTTTCTGTCACAGTTCAACTCCCCCCATGCATTTACTACATTCATTAGTTTTACTTGCTGCTGATTCCATTGCTATTACTCCACATTGCTTACATGCAAAAAGGCCTCTTTAGTGGTTGATGTTGTGTATATGAACTTCAATGAAGCATTCAACATGATTCCACATGGTAGTCTGGTTAGTGAGGTTAGATCACATGGGATCCTGGGGGAGCTAGCCAATTGGAAACAAAATTGGCTTGAAGGTGGGAGACAGAGTAGTGGCGGAACGATGTTTTTCAGACTGGAGGCCTCTGACAAGTGGTGTGCCACGAGGATCGGTGCTGGATCCATTGCATTTTGTCATTTATATAAATGATTTGGAGGTGAAGATAGGAGATTTGGTCAGTCAGTTTGCAGATGACATCAAAATTGGTGGCATAGTGGACAGTGAAGAAGATTATCTCAGAGTACAATAAGACCTTGATCAGATGGGCCAATGGGCTGAGGAGTGGAAGATGGATTTTAATCTAGATAAATGTGAGGTGCTGCATTTTGGTCAGGGCAGGACCTGTACACTTGACGGTAAGGCCCTGGGATGTGTTGCCGAACAAAGAGACTGAGGGGTGCAGGTGCATTGCTTGTTAAAAGTGAAGAGTCAGTTAGACAGGCTGGTGAAGAAAGCTTTGGCGTACTTGCCTTCATTGGTCATAACATTGAGTATAAGAGTCGGGCTGGCATATTGTGGCTGTGCAGGACATTGGCTAGGCCACTTTTGGAATACTGCCCTTCTATAGGAAGGATGTTGTTAAATGTGAGAGGGTGCAGTAAAGATTTACAAGGATGTTGCCAGGATTGGGTTTGAGCTATAGGGAGAGGCTGAATAGGCTGGAGCATTTTTCCTTGGAGTGTTGAAGACTGATGGGTAACCTTACAGAGGTTGATAGAATCATGAGGAGTACAGAGAAGGTGCATAGCAAAGATCTTTCCCCATGGGTTTGAGCTATAGGGAGAGGCTGAATAGGCTGGAGTGTTGGAGACTGAGGGGTGACCGAATGAAAAGGTGCGAGAGGGGCATGGATAGGGTCAATAGCCAAGATCTTTTACCCAGAGTGGTGAAGTCCAAAAATAGAGGGCATATGTTTAACATGAGAGGGGAAAGATTTAAAAAGTTGGTGTGTCTATGGAATGAGTTACCAGAGGAAATGGTGGAGGCTGTTACATTTAAACGGCATCTGGATGAGTACATAAATAGGAAGGTTTTAGAGGGATACAGGCAAAATGGTGGCAAATAGGACTAGATCAGATTGAATGACTGGTTGGCAAGGATGAGTAGGACTGAGCAGTCTGTTTCTTTGGTGTATAATTCTATGACTCTATGATCTCTGGTTCAACCTCCAGAATATTTTGGTGGAATGAGATTTTCCTGTGTTTTAAAGTCCGAAAGATGTTCACATGACTTTGCAATACAGAGCACCCTCTGTCCCATTTGTGTCAGCAGTCATTCATCAGACCAGTGAGCAAATGGGCACTAAAACGGAAGAAAATGGGCCAAGGAATGGATTAGGAAACCCAGACTGAATAAGTAATTGTGTATTTGCTGGAACGAAGCACATCCTGGATTAATGCACTGAGCTGTTTGACTCTATATGTTAAGAAAACACTTGTTTCTCTTTTTTTTGCCATTCCTCATATGGGATGGAGAGAGGCGTCAGAGACAGAGCAGCTTTGGAAGCTTAGAATGATAAAACATTGGCATGTGTTCCTTTCCCACATGTTTCTATTGTTATGTTGCAGTCTTAAGACTCAAGCAATTGTGGCATAACTGTGTTGCTGTTGTTTCCAGAAAGCACTCAGATGCTGTAGACAGGCTGATGATCCCATGGGGAAGGGACTGCAGTGAGTCTCAGGCAGCACATCAGCTTCAACTATTCTGAGCTTGATGGCATTTGTACTGATGCATGCATCAAATATGTATGTATTCAAGTATGTATAAAATACATATGTGTCTTACACATACACACATATGTATATGTGAAATACATATTTACATAATATTACAAACATGTTTAGAGTATGTATTTATACACTTATATGTGTGAGTGTACAAGATATGTACATGTGCAAACATATATAAAAGATTTTCTGCAACATTTCAGGCAAAGCTTCCCAGGGTCACAATGGAGTGTGCTTTTTAAATAAAATTATTGGCAATACGGGCTCCAGGTTTTGTTAAATGACACAATTCTTTACATATCCTTCTGGAGTGAATATAATGTTATTGAACAATAGTCTTCAAGTCGATAGACTGAATTTCTACGGGCTTCAGTAACCCCCAGTTGGCTTAATCTCCTGAAGCATGTTTCTTGAATTTGAGTGACATTAGTCAGAAAATTGCTTACAGTGCTCATGCATGGACTTTCAAATCACACAGAACGTGGTTGTGCACACAGTGCATAAATTTCCTCTTTATAGCAACAAAGTCATCTTGCCCCTTTTAGTATCTTTAATATCTAGCCTCTAATGCAACTATAGTTTATGGCATGAGGTGAATTAAGTTCAATGTAAGCAAGTTTGAAGTAGTATGTTGGTGAATTTAAAAACTGAAGAATGTAAATATATCCTAACTGTGAAACACTCATTGTTTGGAGCAGTAGCAAAACGTAAATATGCAGGTAAACATGTCTTCTTGGCATGACATCTCTTTTAAAGCTGTTTTGTTTGCAACATCAAGATAGAACAATGTTGAGATTTATGGAATATTGAATTTTGTACTTTGAAGGCTGTATGTACTAAGTCCACACAGTGCATTAATTCAGTCACAGTCAAATTGCTACGTGCAGTTTTAGAGACTTTACTGTACTAAGCATTTGGGAGCCCAGAAAAATATGCAATATTATCAGACTTGGAAATAACAGGAAATGGGTCACTTGACAAATTAGGACTTTACTCATTGGAGCTGAGATGTTATGGGAGATTCAACAAGAACGTTAAAAGGATTTGCAAGATTAAAAAATGGTCAGTTAATCTGTAATGTGAACTAGAGGCAGGATGAGGGGTTTTTATTTTAATTCAGCAAGTTGTTGTGAACTGGAATGCAGAACCTAAAAGGCTGCTGGAAGCAGATTCAATCATAATTTTCAATTACAAACGAATTGATTCTTGAAGGGGGAAATTCTCATAAAGGGATGGGCACTGCCTTGGATTAAATAGATAATCCTGACAAAGAACCAGCACAGGTACAATTGGCTGGTCTTCTGTCCTGTATGATTCCATAATTCTTTGCAGTTGGTTGTAATGCAAGTAAACTCCCTGGCATATTTATGATCTGTTCCACGGTCAGACTTCTCTCATTTGTTTGATCACAGGTTATGGATGTCACTTTCATTTAGCAATTATTCCTGGTCCTTAGTTTGCCCAGAGGGCAGTTAAGACTCAACCACATTGCTGTGGGTCTGGATTCATGTCACCACACTGGATGAGGATGGCAGATTTCCTTCCCCAAAGGGCATCAGATAGGTTTTTAATAATCGGCAGTGGTTACATGGTTACTATATCTGCATTTAGTACATCTTCCAGTTGCCAATCTTAGTGAATCTAGTCATCACTAGTGTACACTAATTAAACTTGAGTTTAGTAACTGAGAGTCCTTTGCTCAGAACTAGCATCTTTAACAATTGGTATAGTTGACTTCATAAGGACCATACTTCATCGTGATAGCCTAGGCAAGAATTCTAAAACACTTAAAGAGGCATAATGACTGCTACAAAGCATTAAATGGAATATGGAGTATTCCAAGTGGCTGTTAAAGCTGAAATGGAAATAATGTGAAAGGGATGGAGGAAAGTGGGAGAATGGCAGGAAGTCTCAAGGTTCATTTGGAGAAGAAGTGCAGTGACTTTGGGCCAAGTGTCGTAACAATTCTGAGACAATCTGCTCATATGTCACGAGTGGAATTAAGTCCTCTTCCCTTTGATGGGTTTGGTCGTGGGGCAGAGGGAGATTTAGTTCGGTGAATAGGGAACTGACCTCCTGTCTCCACCCCAATTAAGTCTATGATGAGAGGGCTCATGAATGGCCTTTCTATCCCATACCAATGGACACCTTTCTGTGGTCAATTAACATCATCGTCTCACTGCCACTAGTAATCTCCATGTGTGGAACATGAAAAATAAACATACATGGATGTTTACAAGATTGAGATTGCAGAAAATAATGCTGTTACTGTTTTCCACAATACTATAAATGGTAGATCTGATATATGTTCACTTTGAACCCTTATTGATTCTCAAATACCACAAGGACTGGAGAGCCTTTTTCTGTGCTATAGGCCAGATAGATAGATTTATTTATAGAAAAAAAAAACACATGGATGATGGTCAACAGCATGCTTCTCTTAAACAAAATAATTTTAAAAAATTATATTTTCACATGTTTTTAAAAATTTAAAAATCCAAAACATTAGCGTGGTGTTCACAATATTTAAATTTGATATTGAAACATGGGCACGAGAGTTATGCTGAGCTTTCCTGAATATGAAGTGATTAGGGAACTGACTAAACAAGAAAAACTTGCATGTTTAACAACACTTGTCTGGGTCTTGAGGTAGAACACAACACGTGAATCAAATTCTTTCACACTAGGTATGATATTACATTACTATATTTCACTCTTCACCTTGAAGATTGTGAGCATCAGGCATCTGACCATTCTGACGAGGTTTTGATTGCTTTTGACTTACTTATTAGTTGTAGTTCTAATCATGATCACTGACAGTCTGTAATTTTCCATGCACTTAACATTTCAAAGACTTATCTTCTCAATCCAGATTGATGTGTTGATGATTTTGATCAGATAGTTTCACTAACAAAGCTGGATTTGCCAACACTGATGATAAGAAGTTATTTTTAGAAGATATTCGTTTGGCGGGATGGAAATGGGTGGGGTGAGAATGGGTGTTGAGGGGTGGAGAAAGGCAATACAAAAATGTGACAAGACCATTTTGAGAGTATAAATAACATTTTCTTTCAAAAAGTCTTGAACTCAAAAACAAGATTGCAGTGTAATCTTACAATTTGTGAAGGTGAGAAATGGTTAGACCATATTTTTGGGTCACAGCTGCCTTGACGTTAGTGCTCATGTCATTGGCTATCACACATCCACAGGCTTATCCCCTGGTCAAGATTTTGGTCGATGCCATCCAGGTGACAGGGTAGGGGCAGGTTAGAGAGGTAAGAAAGGTCGGTAGGAAACGAGGGAGTGCTGTAGGTTGTGGGATTCAGCAATACCCTAGCAGCCACTGTTAAATAGTCAGTTTGCTTAGTTTCTTTTTAATAGTAATAGCCTCTTAATGTGGCATTGTAACAAAAGGAAAAAAAACTTTAAAGAGACTTATGAATTTAAATGAAAACAACATTTTATGGGTGAGATGATGCACTCCAACCTCTGTGCTAACTACTGGTCACCCTCAAGGATGCTAGTGAACACAATGTGCTCCCTTTCCAAGGACACCCAAGCACATATATGACAACGGAGGAGAGGCAGGCAGTGGGGTTGATTAACTTTTTCCAGGGTACATGATCTGGAACTGGGCTTGGTCATTGTAGCTAGGTCTGGCAGCAGATGTACAAAGATCTGCCCAAACCTCATTCACACTTTGTAGCTCAAGATCAGGATTAAGTAACAGGCCCTTACATATATCAGAATCGGGGCTTGAATCTAGTGGATCCTGTGGGCTCCTCAAGTCCTCAGAATATGCAGGTGGTCTGGGAGTCCATGAGCCATCATAACATCCTACTGTCCTACTAAGAGTAACAACCTCAGGTGCCAAATTCCTGATAGTAAAAGAGAGGACCCCTGCGTAGAAAGACTTTAGTCCCTTTTTAATGCTATTTTGAAAACTGCTAAACCAAATTAGTCAGATAACACTCCCTTAAAGATGTGCTACAACGAAAATTAAAGTTGTCAAAGGAAACTTGATAAGCAGGTTAATCTGTGTCAGTTTTTGCCCTTCATAATTTCTGAATGTTGGGCCATGGACTTCCATTGGATTGGCCCATGCTTATGGGCAGTATTGTAGTGGTTTGCCATTGCTTCTTGTAGGATAGTCGACCAGGAGAGTCTCCAACTGTTCCTGCCTAACTGCAGGTGTGTCAGGAGGACTTAAAGACTGATAATCAATATGTTGGCTATTTTACAAATGCACCTTCCATGGCTAACAATTCCCAGGGTGAAACTCAAATATGGGATTTCTGGTCCAGAGATGATAACTGGACAGTACCTCCCTCAGTCCCTCTTCATACTCTTTTGAGGGAAAAGTTCAAAATTAAACAATTTAAAGCAATTTTTACAAGTGTTATGAGTCATTTCCTTTGAAGAGTGCTATTTAATGAGGGAAAAAAATAATCAAAATGAAAAACATGCCAGATATGGCGACCTCTGATAGTACAAATCTATTCCACAATGGAGGCCAAACAATGTGCCATTGCACTGATGTGCACTATATCTTCTGACTTGTGAAGGTTAATTATGTTTCCATTTTGTTCTACTGATATGAATGTAATAATTACTGGCCTGGTACTGTCTGTGTATATCAATTAGCCAGTGCGAATACATTCAAACTTGTACCAGGACAAATAATCATTTAACAAGCTATTTAATGCTGTATGCCATGCCAACAGCAGCGGTGCTCAGTAACCTCAGGCTTCCTGCAGCCCATGGTATTTTTTTCTTATAAAGCCATTAAAATAAAAGCAATAGCTGTCATTGTTGGAAGTTTGTTCTTAGAATGCATGAAAGTGAAAATCTGTCTTTGTATCTCTTTAATTTTCATGATTGGAAATATGCAGTTTGCAGGATAATGTGGATAACTTTGCAAGATACAATGCCTAAATATTCATTTCCTAGAATCAAAAGACCTTTCAGCCTTCCATTCCTGTGCTAACTCTTTTCACATGGCCATCTAATTCACCCCACACCCTTGCTCAGTCCCCATGGCTCTGAGAATATTTCCTTTCAATATTCATGCAAGTACCTTTCTGAAAATTACCTTGAGTCAGTTTTCACAGCTCTTTCAGGAAACTTATTAAAGTTTTTAATCACTTGCTGCACTAGAACAAAATTCCTCAGATCCTTTTGACATGGTCGGCATGGATGAGTTGGACCAAAGGGTCTATTTCAATGCTGTATGAATCAATGACAGTTATTTTAAATGTATCTCATGGTTAACAGCGGATTTCTCCCCCTGTTTACCTTGTCAAACTGCATGTCATTTTGAGCATCTCTTATATTAAATTTCCACTCAGCTTTCTCTTCTCCAAGGAGTCACTCCCAGTGTTTCTAATTTGTCCATATAATTTAATCCTTCATCCACAGTGCCATTCTGGGAAATCTCCTCTGTGTTCTTTTTGTGGGCCTTGACATTGTTCATGCTGAAGCTGAGACAATGGTTTGTTTAGATTAGATTAGATTCCCTACAGTGTGGAAATAGGCCCTTTGGCCCAACAAGTCCACACCAACCCTCCGTTCCCTCCCCTATACTTATCCTTGACTAATGCACCTAACACTATGGGAGATTCAGCATGGCCAATTCACCTGACCTGCACATCTTTGGATTGTGGGAGCAAACCAGAGCACCCGGATGGAACCCAATCAGACACTGGGAGAATGTGCAAACTCCACACAGAATCACCCGAGGAGGGACTCAAACCCGGGCCCCTGGCACTGTGTGGCAGCATGCTAACTACTGAGCCACTGTGCTGCCCGATTTATCTCATCTGTTTTCCCCCATTTTGTGGATTTGGTTGAAATGATCAATAAATCATTTACTTTCTTGCTTTCATGCTTTCTGCCTCTATTGATGATGTCCAAAAGTTCCACATTTTTTGTTACAAACAACCGTGTCAACTGGTCCTGCTATCTTTGCTGTGTTGACCCCCATGTCCCTCTGCTTCAGTATCTCATTTTAGATTATTTATATTGATCTTCTTCTTCCACCCAAATATGCATCATTTTTCAATATAGGCAACTTTTCTATGTATCTGCACCTTTCACCAGTCTGTATATGGCCCCCTGAATCCCATTATTATCCTCTTTGTTGCCTCATGTGTTTGCTTTCGTAAGCCTGGCTTCCAGCTGCTTCACGTCAGTTGGGGCAATGTGCAACGATGTTCTTCATTGGCCTTAAATCTTTGGTCTGAGCAGTAAATACCTATGGCAGATAAAATGAGATTGAACTTTTTAAGCACAGAGCTATTACCCAAGATATGAACCTGATGGCTATTTTGTGATGCTCATTGAGAATATAAACAAGACCTGGGGCTGAGATTTTATTGATTTCACTCCACAGGAGACTGAGTATTGATAAATAGAGTTCTTGATTATTGTCCTCATAATCTGTAGGGCATATATCCATATTTTAGTGCCTGCACAATTGATGAATTTAGCCTTTTAAATGCAGCCTAATGTCATGAGGAGGAAGAAGAGATTGCAAGAAAATAATGTAGCTAGAGATTGGTCATTGTAAATCACTGTTTGCTTATTATCATTTTAATTCCCAAATGAGACTCTCTTTCACTTTGAGGCTGTCTTTTCCATTCAATTGGTATTTGTGTGCTGTGTGATTTGTGACTGTTCTAAGACAGCAAAAGCCATTGGTACTACTAGAATATTATTACGAACTCCATAAGGAGCAGCATTCCCTGCTCAATGAAGAAATTTAAAGTGCAATCACTGGATTGAAACCTTCTTCCATCTGGTGTTAAAGATAAAGCAGCTATATCATTACTGTGTTTATGGACTCTATAAGGAAAACAGCTATGCATCAGTCAATGAATAATGTAAAATCCGCTCAGCTTATTAAATCTGCCTCACCCTGTGCATATTTGCTTTATTCCATTACGTGATCTAGGAATCACTGAGTGGGCCAGCATTTATTGCTAATCCCTATTAAGGGGCCCATGGAGTTGTTAGCAGCTTGGAAAAAGGCCCTTTGGCCCATCATATTTGTGTCAGATATCAACATTCATCTATTCTGATCCCACTTTTCAGTGCTTTGACCATTGCTTCTGTACTATGGCATTTCAAATGCTCATCTAATTATTTCTTCAATGTCTTGAAGGTTCCTGCCTCCACCACCCTTTTAGGCAGAGTTCCTGACACCACCAGGGTTATCGAACCCCCTACGAAGGGGAAATACTTTTCCCTATTTTCCCTATGACTGTTGTAACTTTGTACACCCTCAGCCTCCTCTGTTCAACAGAAAACAACTCAGTCTATCCATTCTCTCTTCATACCTGAATCATTCCACCCCAGACAACAATTCTGGCGAATATCTTCTGTACCCTGTCTAGTGCAGTCACATCCTCCCAAGGTCTGTCGACCAGAACTGCAGACAGCTTTCCAGCTGTGGCTGAAGTAATGATCATTGTCCAGGAGAGTAGTACCTTCTTGAACTTCGGAGACCATGGAGTGTAGTGCCATATATAGTCCCAGGATCTTGACCCAGCGACAGTGAAGGAGAGGCAATAGTGTGTCACTGGGAGGGAAACATTCAGGCGGTTAGAGTTACCATTAAATGCTATCCTTTATCCTTCTAAGTAAAAGAGGGTACAGGCTTAGAATGCTGTGACAAAAGTGCCTTTGTGAGTTACTATATCCATGCTTTCAGTCTGTATTAGTGGTTGAGGGAGTGAATGTTGAACGTAGTGGCTGGAGTGCAGTCAACTGAGCTGCTTTGTCCTGAATGGTGGTGTTGTTGGAACTGCACCCTTCCAGGCAAGTGGGCAGTATTCTATCATGTGCCTTGTAGGTGGTGGACAAACTTTGAAGAGTCAAGGGATGAGTGACTTGCAAATTTGCTGCAAAGTTCCCAACTTCTGATCTAACCTTTTGGCCACTTTTTTTAATGTGGCTAGTCTAGTTAATTTTCTGGTCAATGGTGACCCCAGGGTGTTTATAGTGAATGATTCAGTGATGGTAATGACATAGAATGTCAGTGAGGTATGGTTAGTTTCTCTTGTTGGTGATAGTCATTGTTTAGCTCCTGTGTAGCATGAATGCTACTTATCAGCATAAGCTTGAATATTATTTTAATATTAGCCTCACAGCGCCAGGGACCTGGGTTCAATTTCTGCCTCGGGTAACTGTCTGTGTAGAGTTTGCACATTCTCCCTGTGTCTGCGTGAGTTTCCTCTGGATGCTCTAGTTCTCTCCCACAGTCCAAAGATGTGCAGGTTAGGTGAATTGGCCATGCTGAATTGCCCATAGTGTTAGGTGCATTAGTTAGGGGTAAATACAGGGTAGGGGAATGGTGTGGGTGGGTTACTTTTCAGAGGGTTGGTGTGGACTTGTTGGGCTGAAGGTCTGTTTCCATACTGTAGGGAATCTAATCTAATTATCCAGGTCTCACTGCATATGGACTGCTTCAGTATCTGAGGAGTTGCGAATAATGTTGCATATTGCGCAGTCATAAGCGAACATCCCCACTTTTGATCTTATGTTGGAGAGAAGGTTATTGATGAAGCAGCTGAAGGTGGTTGGGCCTAGGACACTATCCTGAGGAACTCCTGTAGAGATGCCCTGGAACTGAGATGACTGACCTCCAACAAGAACAACTAGCTTCCTTTGTGCCAGGTATGTCTCCAGCCATCCCTCCAGATTCCCATTGATTCCAGTTATGCTGGGACTCCTGATGCCACACTCAGTCAAAAGCAGTGTTGCTGTCAAGGGCAGTCGCTCTCATCTCCCCTCTGGATTTCAGCTCTTTTGTCCATGTTTGAACCAAGGCTATAATGAGGTCAGGAGCTGAGTGGTCCTGGCAGATCCCAAACTGGGCGTCAGTGAGCAGGTTCTTGCTGAGCAGGTGTGGCTTGATAGCACTGTTGATGACACCTCCCATCATTTACTGATGATTGTAAGCTGGTACGTGTAAATAGAACTGTGCGTATCTGTCCATAGGTGACAATATGTGCACTGGAAAGTTTATCATGGCAAAACCTGTGCAGGACTTGCTGCTTTAAAATATAGCCCAGTCAATATTTGTTCCTCAACCTGCATCATTTTAGCGAAGAAATGTTAACCTTGGTTAGTTATCTATTTTTTTTTTCTGTGTGAGTTTTATGTGCATAAATTGGCTGCTATCTTTCCTATAATATATCAGCAGCTATACTTCAACAGTACCTTATATTTGCTTTTGAGCATCCTGAAGTTATGAAAGGTGTTACGCAAACACAAGTCCTTGCTTTCTTGCACTAAAATTTGAACTCCAGTGAGAATTCGGTGATGGAGTGATGGGAAAAAATAACACTTAGCTACTGCCCTTCAGATGCCAGTGTCTACCTGCCCTGATTAGGCTGCGTAGGCACAATCAGTCTTCACTGAAGCTAAAATGAAAATTTAATGGTACTTAAATTTAGATTTATGAGTGAAGAGGTCAAACAGCCAAGCCTCGTACACAACAACAAAAAGCAGCCTTGTCATTGCAATTAGGAATGTTCAGAAGCTTAGAAATGAGATTGTGTGATGTTTTGAGTTCTCAGTAACTGAACAAAATATAGAAGCATATTGAAAAGCAAATACAGCGTGACTCATCACTGGAATAATTAATTTAATGCCAGAGGAAGCATTACTTTAAAACCCCAATCAGTCACATTGCTTGTGTTTGAAAAGATGTATTGATCCATTCAAAAGAAAGTGTTGTTGTCAGCGGCACATAATAGGAGCCAAGTTGCAATGAGTAAACCATCTCTATTCCATTATTGCACCATTGAATTCTGTGTTCAACCTATGTTCCAAGGAAATACAACTTCAAATCAAGAGGAAGTGTGTTTCATATTACATTAACAAGACTTACATTTATATAGCATTTCCTCCAGATATTTCAAAGTACTTTGCAACCAATGAGGTACTTTCTTAAGTCACTGGAGACGCAGCAGCTAATTTGCATACAGGAAGATCCCATAAACAGCAATGTGATAATCACCAGGTAATTTGTTTTTTGTGTTTTTGATTCATCAGACAAGACACCAGGGTTCTTGCAGGCTTCCCCACTCGTCTTCAAAATAACCATGGGATCTTTTACATTCACCTGAGAAGGCAGATGGGGTCATAATTTATTGTCTCATCCCAAAAACAGCACCTCCTACAGTTTTGGGGACCTTCTACAGACCTCAGGAGTGCGTCATAATATTAAGCAGGTTATGTCACTTTCAAAGTAAGACTGTCATTTTGAAGAGTATAATATGAACACTTCTCTGGTATTTATGTGGGTGTGTGTGTCTGCTGTAATTATGTTATTTGTGTCAAACTGAATTACAGTTTCATTCTGAGTGACAGTGTTGCTTAAATGTTACATTTGATTATTGTACATACAATTATGTCAACATGCAACTGCAAGAGAATTGATTTTGGAAACTATTTGTGAGCTTTCTTGCAATGTTTCTTTTACAAAGTGATGTAACCTTTGTTAATCCTTTCAATTCTTGCCTTTGTATTAATACTATCCTGCATTTGTATTGGTAAAATTCTGACAACCAGGCAACACTGAACAGCTTGGGCTTCTTCCTTGACTAAAGAAAAGTTTGCAAAGATTAAGAGTGACCTAATAAAGGATTTTTGAACTTACAGCCCTCCTGAGGAAGGTCAATTCTCCTGCTCCTCAGATGCTGCTTGACCTGCTGTGCTTTTCCAGTACAACACTCTTAACTCTGATCTCCAGCATCTGCAGTCCTCACTTTCTCCTATCTGATTTCAACCTAACTGCAAATCCTCTTCCAAGGATGCCTACCTCGTAGAAGTTCTCGTCTATTCACAAAGATCTCAGTGAGTCCCTCTCTCACTGTACCCCTCCAAGTCCTCTCCTCTGCCCTGAAGCTCTTCAGCCACGTCCTCAAGCAGACTCACTACCACAGCCACATCTCCTTCCTCAGTGCCTGCCTACAGAAATGACTGATCCCGCATGGACTCTGGACCATATTCAGACCAACCCAGTTTGGATCTGAACAGGATACCCAGTACACACTACAAATCAGACACCTTTACAACGATTCTCTTTCTGGATCCTCCGCTCCATGCTATCAGCCATGCGCCGCCATCCTACCAGTCTTGCCCTAGCTCAGAGCCACACTTTCCTAGACCTGCAGCGAACCTCTATATTTCTACATCCTCAGAAGGACACACGTGCTCAACAAACGTTATTTATCTACTACATCGGACATAAAAGAACGTAAGTTAGGCAAACGTTCATGCACTTCCCTCAATACACAGGTTTCCTTGTACCTTCTAGAACCTTCCCCTGGCCTCTGGAACCGCCCAGATGCCATTAGCCATGTGGCCGTTCCTTCCACGCCTGCCGGGGCGATCGATGACATCACTCCTGCCCCTGCTGCAGCCGCACGGCCCACAGCCACTGCCAATCACACCACCTCCGAGATCGTCGTCCACTCAACCAACGCCATGACTGCAGAGAAGACTACCACTGCAGGGATCCACCGGCGCCGCTAGATTCACCAGCACAGATACAATACCTACCTTCCATGTCACTTCCACTCCTGCAGTTGCCGCTGTGGCAGCCACTTCCTCCCTGCTGGAAGGCTTTATCTTCGATGTCACTTCTGCTGCGAGTGACATCACCAGCCGAGAACCTAACAGAAACATTGCCCTTGCCGCAAATGACGCCACTTCCGCCCCCGTTAACACAACCATAAGCACCACTTCCGCCTCCTTTTGTGAGCTTCACTTCTGTTGGTGACATCACTACTGGCCCTGTAACCATGCCCACAGGCAACTGTCTCCACGCCCCCCACCTCGCACTCCAGCCCCGCTCCAGGTCCTAGCTCCCATCCCTGCCTTGTCTTCACCATTTCCCCAGACCTCTCCCTCACTGAGGACAAACATTTAGTCCTCAGTAAAGGCCTCACCTTTATCCCTCTACGGTCCCAGATTAATGCGTTTGACACAAGCTGCGACCTTGAACGTTTCTTCTGCCGCCTCTGCCACAGTGCCCACTTTTACAACCAAGACACCCGACCACCAACCGAGGACCCCTTCTCCCACCTCCAACACACCCCATTCACCTGGAGACCCCGTCCTGGCCTGTTACCTGCCCTTGACCTCTTCATTTCAAACTGCCACCATGAAATTGACTGCCTTAACCTGTCCACCCCCTCACCCACTCCAACCTCCCGCCCTCACAGCTGGCAGCCCTCTACTCCCTCCACTCCAAACCCAACCTCACCTTCAAACCTGCAGACAAGGAGGGCGCAGTAGTAGTGTGGCACACCAACCCCTTCACTGCTGAAGGCAAGCGGCAACTCGCAGACACCTCCTCCTAATACCCCCTTGATCACGACCTCACCTCCCACCACCAAACCCATCATCATTCCTGACGAAGGGCTTATGCCTGAAACGTCGATTCTCCTGCTCCTCAGATGCTGTCTGACCTGCTGTGCTTTTCCAGCACTACACACTCGACTTTGATCTCCAGCATCTGCAGTCCTCACTTTCTCTCAGGGTTTTTCGATAGAACAGACATAGAGAAAATCCTTCCACTTGTGGGAATAAATTGTAATAAATTGTATAGGAATTCAAGTGAAGCTTCTTAATCCCAGTGGTTAGAATGTGGAACTCATTGCCATGTAGAATAATTGAAGGGTAATTCGAAAGGTTGATGGGGGAGAATGATTGGGAGGTGATGTCCTAGTGGTATTATCAGTAGGCTGTTAAATCTTGAGGTGGCACGGTGGCTCAGTGGTTAGCACTGCTGCCTCACAGCTTCAGGGACTCTGGTTCGATTCCATCCTCGGGCAACTGTCTGTGTGGAGTTTGCACATTCTCCTTGTGTCTGCGTAGGTTTCCTCCAGTTGCTCTGGTTTCATCCCACAGTCCAGAAATGTGTAGGTTAGGTGGATTGGCGGTGCTAAATTGCCCATGTGATCAGGGATGTGTAGGTTAGGTGCATTAGTCAGAGGTAAATGGGTCTGGGTGGGTTTCTCTTTGGAAGGTCGGTGCTGACTTGTTGGGCCAAATGGCCTCTTTCCACACTGTAGGGATTCTATGATTTTAGGGATGTTCTGGTGGACCTGGGTTCACAACCTGCCGTGGCAGATGGTGGAATTTCAATTCAATAAAAGTCCAGAATTTAGGCTCTAAGATGACCACTAAACAGTTGTCAATTGTTGGAAGAACCTACCTGGTTCACACATTCCTTTAGAGAAGGAAACTGCCATTTTTACCTGGTCTGGCCTACACGTGACTCCAGACCCACTGCAATGTGGTTTGCTCTTAGCTGCCATCTGGGCAATTAGGGATGAGTAATAAATGCTGATGCTAGCCAGTGACACCCAAGTCCTGTGATTGAATGAAATAAAGAGAGTAAGAGATTATGCTGATCGTGCTTAACGAAGGAGGATGGCAAGAAGCTGATCTGAAACATAAACAATGACTTGTTGGGTTGCATGGTCTGTCCATGGATTGTAAAGTATGTGTCAAATTACTGGTAATATCATGTACAGTTTCGCATGTCGAAACCCATGTTTTATATGTATTTACAGTTGTCAATTGTTGGAAGAACCTACCTGGTTCACACATTCCTTTAGAGAAGGAAACTGCCATTTTTACCTGGTCTGGCCTACATGTGACTCCAGACCCACTGCAATGTGGTTTGCTCATAGCTGCCATCTGGGCAATTAGGGATGAGTAATAAATGCTGATGCTAGCCAGTGACACCCAAGTCCTGTGATTGAATGAAATAAAGAGAGTAAGAGATTATGCTGATCGTGCTTAACGAAGGAGGATGGCAAGAAGCTGATCTGAAACATAAACAATGACTTGTTGGGTTGCATGGTCTGTCCATGGATTGTAAAGTATGTGTCAAATTACTGGTAATATCATGTACAGTTTCGCATGTCGAAACCCATGTTTTATATGTATTTACCGTTACAATGTACTCTGCTATCTGGGGCAGCTGTTGCTGTTAGTTTCCAAGCTTGTGACCAAAGTCTGTGCCCGAATATGAAGTCCTTTATGGAGGATAGGAAGGAAAATGGGATTGAACCCTTTTACAAAACTGAAAAGAAGCCTTGAATTCTTCAGACTGTCATGCTAAGATCAAAGTCTGCCAAATCCTGAATGATGACTTAACACTCCCCTTCTGACGAGCAGTATGTCTGCTGGAATCTCACACCAAATATTGTGGCAAAATAATCCATTTATTGTGCTTGACCAAGTCTTTGAAATGCATGATTTTTTGAGGCCATCGATGCATTGGGAAATAAACACAATTACTCAATGTTTCCATTGACAAAGGTTACATCCCTTTACAATCATTTCCATTCTGACTCAATGTCAAGAAGATCTCAAGGTCTTTGCAGTCATGCATGGTGCCCTGATGATTCTTTGTATCAGTTGTTGTAAAAAAAAACAAGCACCCCCCACCCCCCAAAAAATGCAAGGTTTTCTTCAAAACACCAGGTGGATAATCTGTTCACCATTAAGCAAGTAATCAATCATCTTATGCTTATTGTGTGACAGCTCAATGGTAGCACATTTGCTCTAAGTTAAAAGGTTCTGGGTTGAAGTTCCACTCCGGGGAATATGTTTAGGCTGATACACCAGTGCAGTGCTGAGGGTCTGCTGCTCTGTCAGAGGGGTCTGTCTTTTAAGTGATATATATTTAAAAAGCTTCTTGGCTGCATGTGAACATTTTATCACATCATCAATTGGAGTACTTTGAATGTGGTCACCAAGAAACACAGTCATAAAATGATATCTGTTTGTTATGCTGTAACAGTTCAGTTCAGAAATACCGGCTTGAGACTGGAGAAGAACATGGGCAATGTGCTTGCAGACAGTTGAGCTGGTCATTATATTATATAGAATTATTGAAGAAGGTACAACAAGGTTTGCAGGGTTGATATAATGTTAAACTATGACATTATGTTAGAATCATAATGTGTACAATGAAGCACAGAGGACAATATCTGGTTGATTGTGTCTGTGCTACCTCTTTGAAGGATCTATCCTTTCAGGAATGATTGAAAGGGCTGAAGATATTTTCTCTAGAAAAACAAAAAGCTGAGAGAGATCTGTGCGATTATGAAGGATACATACAGAGAAGATGATATTCCACATGAAATCCAATAGGGAATTCAGAAACAACTACTTCACCCAGGTGTCGTCCCGTTTCCCGCCCCACATCAGTCAAAGCAAAATGCTCAGAGTCACAGTATAGTTTTACCTCCTTCATCTTTATTCCGGGCACTGGAGGGAGAGAGAACGATCACCCACGTGCACAGAGACAGTCTTCTCTGGAAGAGTAGTTTCTTAATGAATTATCTGATCATTTTACAGGGAGGAGCATCGAGATAAGGCAACGTACATGTTGATTGGGTGACTGTTACAATCAGCGAGTGTCAATGGTAAAGATTAAGCCATCTGCTGTTACACAACGAATGTTCTTCACGTTAACTAACTTCACATAATGAATACTTTTCACCTTGTTAAACTGACCTTACATACTGAATGCTTCCAATATTGTTTAATGGCTCTACATAACAAATGATTTTCCACCTTGTTAATCCATTACCTTTGCCTCCAGCACCCTATTGTTAACTGCAAGTTCGTATCTGATCTGAGTCATGCTCAGCTGAATCTCTTGTTTTACAAAAACTCAAAGCTTAACCCTTTCTCTACCTGTTCATACCTGGTACACTTTCTCACAGGGAGGGGTTAGAATGTGGAACTTGATGCCCGAGGATTAGTTGAAATAAATAAAATTGATGTATTTAAGGTGAGGCTGGTAAGCACATGAGAAATAAAGGTCTAGTAAGTTATGCTGATTAGGTTAGATGAAATAGAATAGGAGGTGGCTCACGTGGGGCCATAAAAACTTGGATGGCCCAGTTGGACTGAATGGCCTCTTGCTGTGCTGTATTTTCTATCTAGGTCAATTGCAGGTGAGTTATGTATGAGGCAGGGTGAGGCTGTTGTGAAATGGGGAAATCCAGGAGAAGGGCTAACCTGAATGTGTTACATCATTTAACTGTGAGACTTTAATCAGTTTTCCCAGCCACAGGCAGCTGGGTTGATGTTTGGAGGCCTTTTGAGAAAGAAGCCTGTTGATTGTTAGAGTTAGAGAGGGATCGTTGCCAGCAGAGTAGGGTGGAGCCACATTGCGGAGGTTAGATGATTCTGAATGTTGTGGGGATGTGGCTCAGGGAGGGGCAGGGACAATGATAGTTCATGGGTTTGAGTTGTAACGAGAGGATTTAATCATGTTCTGGGGTAGATTCAGAGTGATGTTCAATGGTGGTCAGCTAAGGAGGGAGCCAAGTGGTGGTCTAGGTGGTCAGGCAGGGGTTCAGACAAATCAAGGGGATCAGAGATTATTACAGTAGCTTGTTGAACCTGGAGAAAACATTCCTGCTTATGCATTGCTGAAAAAAGTACATATTTTATTGAAGCTTTTGTCCTGCACTTGTCAAGACAATTTGCAAGATTACCAAAGTGAAATTGTTTATGCCTGTCTTTATCAAGAGGACACTCCCAGATATTGAAAATGATGCAGGTTTTCCAGTATCTCGCCCTCGATATTGATTGCTAGGGAAGGTGTTATGGTTTGGAGGCTGACTGAAAGAGGACCCTAGTGTTCTGGGGGTTTAGTGAAAGGTCCATTTTTCCCTATTATTTGGAGCAGGACAATGACCTGGAGCTCAATTTCAGAGTGAGCATCATCTACATACTGGAGCTCAGTGACGGAGGTTGTGTAGTTTTGGTTTTGGATTGAAATGGCGTAGCTGGAATTGTTTCTTGTCTGTCCTGTAAATTATCCATAAGCCTGTGGGTAATATGCTGGAGGGGAAGTGCAATATTACATTGAGGAAAATAGGAAAGAGGATTGGCATGATTACGCAACCTTGTTTGGCTCAAATCCTCACAGAGAGGGTCTGTGGTGGTTCCAATGGTGCCAATCTCTGTTTGCATGTCACAGTGGAATAAATGCACGAGATTTCCTTGGCTGCGGCCTGCAATTGACACCTATTAATTTTGCCAGTTATGGTAGGGAAACGGAAAGGATAAAATTATAATGGTTACATCTGGCAGGCCTTTTGCTTTCCCTGTGCACTTTCCCAGTCCTCCCAGCATCTTCCCAGCTCCCTGTAAATTATAAGGGCCTGTGAGTCTGCCAAATGCTACACTCTCTTTGGAGATTACTCCATTAATCCTGGGTCCCCACTGTTAACAGTTCCATTTGTTCTGAACTCTGACCAGGATTGCTATACTCTGCTCTCTGTTTGGAAGGGTGTGAGGAAATCTTTTAAACAGCAGCACTAGCATTCTCTACTCTTAAACAACCTTGCGTGAATAGTAGCGCAGTAATGAGAGGGGAAGAACTGTGAGCCACTTTGGGATTAAAGTAGTGGAGATATTTGTCAGTAATCCCAACTGATAACTGATTTTATTCCACCCTTTTCACCCTTTTACCCATTTTGTTTAGGTTAGATTCCCTGCATTGTGGAAACAGGCCCTTTGGCCCAACAAGTCCACACCGACCCGCTGAAGAGCAACCCACCCAGACCCATTCTCCTACATTTACTAATGCACCTAACACTATGGGCAATTTAGCATGGCCAATTCACCTGACCTGCACATCTTTGGACTGTGGGAGGAAACCGGAGCACCCGGAGGAAACCCACGCAGACACGGGGAGAATGTGAAAACTCCACACAGACAGTTGCCTGAGGTGGAACTTGAACCTGGGTCCCTGATGCTGTGGGGTAGCAATGCTAGCCACTGAGCCACCGTGCTGCTGTGTTCTTTTAATAATGTCCACCTACGAGCTGACATCTGCATTGAATTCATGTCTCTCTAAGGGTTTGTTGTATTGAACATCTCTGTCCATCAATAAACACAGTAGACACTGGAGGTCTGTTCCTATTAATAGAAGGCTCAGTCTGTGAGCACTTGAGTTGATGTCATGAGGAATGATTTCTTTTTCACTCCTACATCAGTAAATCCAGTAATTAGTTCTCAACTCAAATATACAATCACCGTAAGCTTAATTTTGATGTGTATTCTAAGGGTGTTGGCTTTTCTGGAGAAGATGGCATATTGTTTCCAAGTTTCCCATTTGATAGAAGCGAGTGGCTAACTAGCCACTTGAGACACTTAACTGTTCTCTGCTGGTATGGACCTAGAATCAGATAAGGTCAGACTGAATACTGACCTAGACCCGAAGACACATAAAGGGGGTGCTTCCTCTCAGGTTTGATTTGGCGGTTTGCCTTTTAAAGAGAGTCTCCCCACCCTGAAATAAAAACTGAAACACTCTGGCAACATCTGCGGAGAGAGTGAATCCAGTTAATGTTTCAGGATGATGACTTTTCATCAAAGTCGGAAGATATCGGTGGGCCTGATAGAGGCGTATAAGATAATGAGAGGCATTGGCAGGTGAATGGAAAACAGCTACTTTCCTTTTAGTTGAAGGGTCAGCAACGCGGCGGCATAATTTTAAAGTGAACTGCAGAAGGTTTAGAGGGGATTTAAGAAAAAAGCCTTTTCACCAGAGGGTGGTAGAGATCTGGAATGCACTGTCTGGGATGATATTTGAGAAGAGGAACCTCAGATTTTAAAAGCTACTTGGATGAGCACTTGAAATGTCATAACATTTAAGGCTATGGGCCTAGTGTGGGAAGTGGGACTAGTTTATATGAGTGTAGTGTATAATATGCTAGTTGTATATTTTTAATAGGACGACTTAATGGATGGAAGGGCCTCTTCTGTACTGCATGATTCTATTATTCTTTTAGAGGTAGCCAGCCTTAAAACATTTTTTTCCATCATAATTTTCAGTTATATGTCCCACAAAGTCTTGTGTTTTATCTCACATATTCCCCCTCTCTTCAACCATCAGCACCAAAATCTTCAGTAACTTTTCTTGACCTTTCTGAAAACATTGCCTAAGGGTGTGATTTTATATGTGCTGTTTGTTGTTGGTGTTGGGGAGGTGAAGGTTAGGCAATTGTTTGGCAGGATTTGACTGGTTGCATTTTGAGTAGAGTTCCAAGCATTGGGATAGACTGTGTCTCAATGCTTCGTGCTGTGGTTGCTGAACACAAGCTGGCATTGTTACGACTGGAAAGTGCTGGAGACTCATGCTGTTATTTTGGTTTAAAACCCACATGATTTGCCTTCAAGAGAAGAAACAACTTGTTCTGTTGCCCAGGCCTGACTGAGGCAATGGGAGAACGACCTCATGTTTGAGTGGGCTTCCATTCAAATTGTCAGATGACTGAGTTCATAACTGGCTTCGGGTTTTGAGTTTGATAAATTGGAAAAAGTGAACACAGAACACATCAAGATCTAGACTGTGTGCGCTCATGTATGATAGGTGATAGCAGCATAATTTTTAAAATTCCTTTTGACTATAAATGGAAAGAGCTATAAAGCAGGCTGCCAACTCACTACCACCCGGTGTTCAATACTGAACACAGTGCAGATCAGTCTGTGATCTGTGTGATTATTTCCGACAGGGATGGGGAAATGGTATTGACTTTATTTATTGCTGAAATATTGTACTTAACACATTATGCAGTACATAGATTGATAATGTAGTCTGAGGGAGGTGCAAGTAACCATTGAGGGAGTTAATTCTACTCTGTTTTGGCGACTTATCTGAATGCCAGTGACCTATATTTCCCTTGTGTCAGTAATGAGACATTGGGTGGAATCTTGTATGAGTCTGAGTGACCCAGGCTTCTGGTGAAGTATGTGGCAGAGTTGGGCGACAAAACAGCAAGGTCCATCTCACCAATGAGATCTCCTCACTCCAACCTTTATGCTTTTCATAAGTAGCGTGACACAATTCTTACTAGGCAGCAGCAAGATGCTTATTGACAGACATCATTGATTGTTAAATATCTTGCTAATGCCACAACCCTGTCCCTATCATAACTTGCCTTATTAATGTTCAGACTCCCATTTTACCAAACTCACCAAACAAGCTTGGGAAAATTCAACAACGAACCCAGAGTGGGTACCCGGCAAATTCAGCTCACCGCTTACTCCAAATGACCTCTATGTTGGGCACTGATATCTCTGGGTTGGAGCCTTAGACACTGGCCACACATACCCATCATGCTATATTAGTAGCTGTCACCTGCCAACTCCTTATGGCCATCTTGGCGCTTCTACATTGCACTGCCATTGTTCACAGGAAGCACAGATTTGCATTGCAGGGCACACAAGCAACTTGAGTTGGAAGGCAGCGGTGGAGACACTTTGTGCACAGGTTTCACCTAGCCTGCAGACTGGACTAGGCCCCATCTCAGGGCTGGTTGTTTGCTCCCATAGCTTCTGCTAACTTAATGCTTACTTGCCATTTTTCCGCATTCCCTCCTTGTATTGCCTTGCCACACTGCCAGTTTGCACTTTGGCACTTCAGCTAAATCTACAGTTAAATCTGTTCTCTGCTACAGTTTTAAGGGGCTATTTAGCATGCAGACAGGCCACTGTATTGATCTGTCTTGGGGGTTGGTGGACATTCTGGTAACTGACACACTGAGAGGACAATCTAACCTGCAGCATGTGCAGTATAAACACTGCAAATTCCTTTAACTAAATGATCATATTAGACAGTGGTGAAAGATACTCCTCAGTTGAGTCAGTGTGAGGTGCCATCTTGTCTGCCAGAGTGTCCTGGTAGAATCAGTCAGGAGCATAGTCCAGGTTCATCATCATGGTCATTCTTCCAGTTGTGTGACTTATGGTTGGGGATCTGTCCTGGTGCAGTCTGGGAAGGGTTCAGCATTTGGTGCTGCAGGGAGAGAGAGGTTGAGACAATCAGTCACCATCAGTCAGGGAGCTCCAAGCACAGCTTTTAGGGGCTGGTCACTCATCCCAACAAGCTGTTGGTCAAAATCAATCAGAGGTCTGGGCCACATCCAGTCAGGAAACAATCCATTGTTCTTTCACAGTATTGATTGTGACCAACACCATGACCTCCACAGGGGAAGTGTAAAGGATTAGTGTAAAGTGTAAATGTGGACAGCAGCAAAGTATAATGCCAGGGTTCAGGAGGTAGTGAGAACTATTGTGGTTGAGGTTCATTGTAGTGGGTCTCCACGTCAAGGGCATAGGTCAAATTGGCTTGTCAGGATAATGCAAAGTGGTGTCAGGGGACATGGAGGCTCTGGGAAGATACTTAGCAGGTGAATAAAAAACAGTTGTTCCCCTTAACTGAAGGATCAATAACAAGGGAGCATAAAGTGAAATGTAGGAGGTTTGGAGGGGATTTGAGGAAAACTTCTTTTTCAGTCAGAGGGTGGTGGGAATCTGGAATACACTGCTTGGGACGGTGTTAAGGTGGGAAACCTCACTACCTTGTAAAAGTAATTGGATCAGCAATTGCCTTGTACCTTCTTCCAGAGTACATCACCTCACTCTTACCAGGATTGCATTCCATCTGCCACAGATCTGGCCATCTCACCAATCTTTTTATACCCACCTGTAACTTAACACCTTCCTCCTCACTGCCAATCGCTCGGCAGATCTTTGTTCCAGCCACAAATTTACATCTCATCCCTCCCAAATTCTCATCTTCATCATTTATGAATGTCACAAACAATAAAGGACCAAATACTAATCACTGACCACTGACCTCCAGACACACAAACATCTTTCCACCGCCACCCTCTGTCCCTTATCAATAAGCCAATTTTAGATTCAATTTGCCAAGTTACCCTGGATCCTCTTGGCTTTGCTGTCTTTATCAGTTTCCCATATGGGATCTTGTCAAAGGTCTTGCTGAAATCCACATAAACTACATCAACTGCCCTACCCTAATTCAAACACTTGGTCACTTGCTCAAAAATTCCACAAGTTGAAGTGACATTGTAGTCACCAAAGCTGCAATGTGCAGCTACATTGGATTAACAATTATTGCATCACACATGTCACATGCATTTACACTGAGGAAGAGTAAGTTTGGTCACAAGTGATTTGCTGCACTCCAAGTTCAGGTTCTCATCTATCACATAACTGTGTATTGTGTGGAATGCAGTGTCAGGTTCAAAGCTTGATGTGGGTTCGGAGTTGTGTGAGTGTCAGAGTATTGCATTGCATGTTCTTCGCTCATGTGGGTATGGGGACCTCACTCAACCAAGTTACAGCACATGCTGAGATACAATGTAGATGTCCTCTGCAAGCCATCTTCACCATGCGTCATTGTTTGGGTGAAGAGTGCACAGCCCTCACCTGCTGATGGTTGCACCAGAGATGAGTGTTCTGAGATATACAAACCTATTTGGAACATTGTCTGCCCGATTTAGGATCTATCCAAGGAGACGGATAGGCTCTCTTGCTGGTGACTTGTTGGTCGCTGTGGGAGTCTACCTAAGAAGGTCCTTCTGGACGCAGAAGGACCAGTACCTCCAACAAACCCAGGAGCAGCCACAGGATAAGGGCCTAGTGAGAGTCTAGTGAGAGGTTTCAGCCACTGAACTTCTCGGTGTAGGGATCATCAGGAGGACGACCAGAGTATTTCATCCTGACTCCATTTCTTGTGGATGGGTGCGGTGCAGTCCTGAGACAGGCTCCCTCTGTCCTGGGACACTGTAAGGGAACTGTATTGGATGTTGGATTGGGACCTGAGGGCTGCAGGAGTGGGAGAGCATCTTCCCGAAATGACTTTGGAGTTTGCATGTTCTCCCCTGTCCGTGTACGTTTCCTCCCACAGTCAAAGATGTGCAGATTAGGTGGTTGGCCATGCTATATTGTCCCATAGTGTCCTGGGATTTGCAGGCTAGGTAGGTTAGCCATGGGAAATTTGGGGCTACGGGGATAGGGTGGGAGTTAGAGTTGGATGAGATATCCATCGGAGGGTCAGTGCAGACTCAATGGGCCCAACTGTCCTCATATTGCAGAGATTCTATGATTCTATGAACAGTGGCCAGAGTGGGAGAGTGTGTGAGGGAGTGTGAGCCAGGCCAGCAATGTTCCATAGCCAGTATGGCTGCTGTGCCATGCTGTTGCCAGAGAGGGGCAATGGCAACACTTTTTTCCAGCCTCACAGCCACCTTTCCAAGAGGGTATGGCACAGGGGAAGCTGGTGTTTTGGCAGATATTTGCTGAGTGGTGAGTTTTTCAGGAAGATGGAGTAGACATCAGACATAAGAGACACCATGGGGGTGGGTAGGTAATTAATGAAGCAAGATATGGCAAGACAAGTCACAAGATTTCACCCCCCCCCCCCCCCCCCCAAACACACAAAGAAAATCCAACGCAATTCAGAGTGAACGAAGAAAAATTATTTATAATCCTGAGCATGTTGTTCTTATCTGGGAAAATATCCAATTTGCAAGTGTAAACTGACATTTCCCTGATTCACTGATTCTCAATACCCCCACCCCCACCCCCCACTTCCCCCCCGGAGGCTGGAAAGTGTTCAGTTCTGCCCACAGATTAAAATGACTTCCACCACACATGCATTAGTTAAAAGATTGTCCTCCCCATCCCCCAGCCCCCTCCCCCATACCGCCACCACTAACTAATCCTGTCACGGCTACTATTACTAGCTGCTGCTGGAGCTAACTCAGTCACAGTCATTGTTGCATAAACCAGCCTCTGATCAGAACCATTTTCCTGAATTCCTGGCTTTCTAAAAGCAGGAACAAGGTGGGCATGGGGTGAATGTCTCGGAGTGTTGTGTGGAGAAAAAATATAATTGAAGCAATTTACATTTTGTAAACTATTTTGAAGGACTTCTAGAAACATCAAAGGACTGCAAGAAATCACTTATCGACACATGTTGAGGTCTTAGTTTACTGTAAAGAAATATCTTAAAATGTATTTCTTGCTGCTCATTCACCAAGCCTCCTTAGACAACACCTGCCAAACCTGTGCTGTCTACAATCTAGAAGGACAAGAGCAGCAGATACAAGAGAACACCATTACTTTCAAATTCCCCTCCAAGCTGCTTGCCATTCTGACTTGTGACCGTGTCATTGGGTCAAAATTCTGGACCTCACTTGCTCCCTCCCTAACAGCACAGTGGGTGGATCTACGTCACATCGCTACAGAGATTCGGGAAGGCAGTTCACCATCACCTTCCCCTAGGCATGGACAAAAAAACACTGACCCCAACCAGTGATGTCTGCATTGCGTGTAAAAGCGTAAATGACATGTTCACACCTAGTAGTCAGTATTTTTATTGGAACCAGGTTGAGGGAAATTTACTGAAATGCAATTATGATGATTCATTGGCATGGCACCATGCAGAGGTAAAGAATGTTGCTTGTTTGAAGAGAACAGCTGGAATTTCAAGTCCAACAACCCTAAAAGACTCCTCTTCAGAAACTGACAAGGCCAATATCTTTTAGGTATTTTCCGCTCCCTTTACAGCATGGCTGTCATTCCAATGCGGTGATTATATCAACTTGTACATCAAGATTTCTTTCATTAAGAAGCTAGTTATGAGGATGTCAGTGAGGTTCCAACCTGCAGAAAGAAAGTTCTGGCAAATCGAAGATGTTTTAAGACAGTAGTAAGCAATGCTTGTAACAACTCAGGAGCAAGAAGAGAAAGGAGGGAGTCACTTAGATTTATCAGACTCCTGGGGCTCTTAAAAAAAAATTATTTTGTGTGGGGGTGAAATATTTGTTGCTCATCCCTAATTTCCTTTGAACTGAGTGGCATAACCAGTCCATTTCAGAGGGTAGCTAAGAGTCAACCGCTTGATGATCTGAAGTCACATGTAGGGCAGACTAGCTAAGGACAACCAATTGCCTTTAGAAACAAGATGAGTTTTTATGCCAGTCATTTAGAGTCCTCACCATTGCTGAGACTGACTTTATAAGAGCATAGGAAATAAGAACTGGAGTAGGCCATTCAGCCCCTTGAACCTGCTCTGCCATTCTAAAGGATTATGGCTGATCCAATACTTCTCATGTCCACTTTCCTGCCCTTTCCTTATAACCTTGATTTCTCCTGTTGATCAAAACTCTGTCTATCTGCTTGTCTATCTCAACCTTAAATATACACAAGAATGTTGCTCCCACAGCTCTCTGTGGCAAGGATTTCCAAAGAACTCAACCCTCTGGGAGGAGAACGTCCTCCTCAATCTCAATCTTAAATTTAAACCCCTTTATTCTGAGACTATGCCCTGTGGTCCCTTCAGGGGTAAACATCCTCTCAGCATTTACCCCGTCAAGTTCCTTAAGAATCCTATATGTTTGAATATTATCACCTCTCATTCTTTAAATTCTAATGAGTAGAGTCCCAACCTGATTAAACTTTGCTCATAAGACAATCCCTCCATACTGGGAATCATCCTAATGAACCTTCTTATTACTTGCAGTATGGAAACAGGCCCTTCAGCCCAACAAGTCCACACCGACCCTCTGAAGAGCAACCCACCCAGACCCATTCCCCTACATTTACCCCTTCACCTAACACTACGGGCAATTTAGCGTGGCCAATTCACCTAACCTGCACATCTTTAGACTGTGGGAGGAAACCAGAGCACCTGGAGGAAACCCACACAGACAATGTGCAAACTCCACACAGACAGTTGCCCGAGGCAGGATTTGAACCCGGGTCTCTAGCGCTGTGAGGCAGCAGTGCTAACCACTATGCCACCATGCCACTCGGTGAACTACCTCCAATGAAATAATATATTTCCTTAAATAAAGGGACTAAAATTGTACTCAATACTCTCCTCAGCACAGTTGTACAGTTGCAGTAAGACGTCCCTCCTCTTACACTCCAACCTCTTTGAAATAAGAGGTAACATTCTGTTTGCATTCCTGATTACCTGCCAGGAGAAAGTGAGGTCTGCAGATGCTGGAGATCAGAGCTGATAATGTGTTGCTGGAAAAGCGCAGCAGGTCAGGCAGCATCCAGGGAACAGGAGAATCGACGTTTCGGGCATAAGCCCTTCTTCAGGAATGAAGAAAGTGTGTCCAGCAGGCTAAGATAAAAGGTAGGGAGGAGGGACTTGGGGGAGGGGTGTCGGAAATGCGATAGGTGGAAAGAGGTCAAGGTGAGGGTGATAGGTCAGACTGGGGTGGGGGCGGAGAGGTCAGGAAGAAGATTGCAGGTTAGGAAGGCGGTGCTGAGTTCGATGGATTTGACTGAGACAAGGTGGGGGGAGGGGAAATGAGGAAACTGGTGAAATCCGAGTTCATCCCTTGTGGTTGGAGGGTCCTTGTGGTTGATTACCTGCCACACCTCTGTGCAACCTTTCTGTGTTTCTTGCACAAGTCTCCACAAGTCCCTTTCTGCAGCTTGCTGCAGATATATTTCAGATTTGCTTTTGTAATGTAATTGAATTTAAATTATACCTGTCAACTGTGGTGAGATTTGGACCTGTGTCCTCAGAGCATTTACAAAAACAGAAATTGTTGGAGAAACTCAACTGGTCTGGCAGCATGTATGGAGAGAAAGCAGAGTTAGTGTTTTGAAGCCAGTGACCCTTCTTCAGTTTATTTCAGACTTCTAGCTTTCGCAGTTCTTTGTTTCACCCCCAGAGGATTAGCTTTGGTGCCCTCCCAGGTTGAGCCCGTGGTTTTAAGGCAAGGTACTGGCATGGATACAGGATTCGGTGACTGGCAGAAGGCAGAGAATGAGGATAAAGGGAACATTTCAGGATGGAAGCTGGTGACTAGTGGAGTTCCACAGGGGTCAATGTTGGGACCACAGTTATTCATATACATCAGTGATCTGGATGTAGGAACTGAAGGCTTATTGCTAAATTTGCAGATGATATAAAGATAAGTAGAGGGGCAGGTACTGTTGAGGAAGCAGGGCAGTTGCAGAAGGACTTGGACAGACTAGGAGAATGGGCAAAGAAGTGGCAGACGGAATGCAACATGGGAAACTGTGAGGTCATCCACTTTGAGGCATAGATTATTTTCTAGATAGGGAAAGGCTTCAGAAATCTGAAGCACAAAGAGGCTTAGGAGTTCTAGCTTAGGATTCTCTTAAGGCAACGTGCAGGTTAGCTGGCAGTCAGGAAGGCAAATGCAATGTTAGTATTCATTTCAAGAGGGATGGGAAACAAAATCAGAAGTATACAGCTGAGGCTATACAAGGCTCTGGTCAGATCGCATTTGGTATATTGTGAGCAGTTTTGTACCCCATATCTAAGCAAAGGCATGATGGTATTGGAGGGTGTTTAGAGGGGGCTTACAAGAATGTTTCTGGGGATGAAGGGCTTATTATATGAGGAATGGTTGAGGACTTTGGGTCTGTTCTTGATGGAATTTAGAAGGATGAGAAGTGATCTAATTGAAACTTACAGAATACTGAGTGTCCTGGACATGGAGAAGGTGTTTTAACAAGTAGGAGAGACTGGCTTCCGAGGGCACAGCCTCAGAGTGAAGGGGCAACCCTTTAGAACTGAGGCTGAGAAGGAATTTCTTCAGCAAGAAGATGATGAAACTATGGAACTCATTGCCACAGAAGGCAGTGAAGGCCAAGTCATTGAGTGTATTTAAGACAGAGAGAGACAGGTTCCTGATTAGTAAGGAGGTCAAAGGTTACAGGAGAAGGCAGGAATTTGGGATTGAGAAACATATTACCCATGGTTGAATGGCAGAGCAGATTTAATGGGCCAAATGGTCTAATTCTGCTCCTATATCCTATGGTCTTCCCTAATTACCCTGTAATCATCTTTAGGATTTAATCACTGCTGTGAGAATCATTGGGTTGTTAGACAAGATAGATATTCTTAACACATTTATTAGCTTTAAAAGGAGAATATATAAAAATGTAATCAAGCATTATCCATTCTGCCTTCCTGATGTGGATCAGTAGTAGCACACTCCAATCCATGCAGTGTTGGGGCAATGCTGCACTGTTGGAGGTGCAATCATTCAGATTTGATTTTAAACCAAGGTTGTATCTGCCGGTCTGTGTAAAAGAACCGTGGTTACTATAATAAGAAAGAGCAGTGCAGTTATTGTTAATGTTAAAAACAGATTATCTGGTCATTATAATTTTATCTGAGCTGAAAATGTGTTGCTGGAAAAGCGCAGCAGGTCAGGCAGCATCCAGGGAACAGGAGAATCGACGTTTCGGGCATAAGCCCTTCTTCAGGATTCCTGAAGAAGGGCTTATGCCCGAAATGTCGATTCTCCTGTTCCCTGGATGCTGCCTGACCTGCTGCGCTTTTCCAGCAACACATTTTCAGCTCTGATCTCCAGCATCTGCAGACCTCACTTTCTCCTCCATTATAATTTTATGGTCAGTAGAAGTTTGCAATGTCGATATTAGCTACTGTTTCTCCTACCAAGTGACTTCATTTTAAAAGTACTCACTCAGCTTACAAAGCAATCTGAGATGTCCATTGGATGTGAAAAGCACTTTATATTTACAAGTCATTGATTGGGGCAATTTAGCACCTGTTTGGTCTGCTTGGGCAAGTTGGGTAACCAATGGCAGGAGCATGTGTGTGGGATGTTAAGAGGTGGGAGATTGTATAACGGCTAGTTGCCCAAGATCCTGTAGTTTCATAGTCTTAAGTAAAAGTTAACATGGGAGGCTGAGGGAAGGTATGCTATGACCTTCGTAAGGAAGGAGGTGAATGGGTTCTTGTTATTATTGAGTTTTCTTATCCAAAATAAACACAAAAGAGCCATTAAACTAATCACTGCAGAGTGGAGACACATTGATCCAGTTCTGACTGATTACCTTACATGTACTTTCGACATGTACTTTCATGAGTGAAAAGTGATGTAAAGATCTGAACACACTGTGATTTGGTACAGAGAATGTTCTCCTTAATGATTTGATCTAAAAGGTCTGTTTATAGAATGAACAGCATATTGCATCACTGTGGTTAACTAAGGTATCTTTCATTTTGGTCGATAAAATGTGGAGCTGGGAAAAGCATAGCAGGTCAAGCAGCATCTGAAGAACAGGAGAGTCGACGTTTCGGACAGGGCCCTTTGTCAGAATGGCCGACTCTCCTGTTCTTCTGATGCTGCTTGACCTGCTATGCTTTCTCCAGCTCCACATTTTATCAATTTTCCAGCATCTTCAGTCCTCACTATCGTGTTCGAAAGAATAATTGTGTCACAGTACATCACCAGTGGGTAGTAGTATAAGCCAATTATACTTCGTTGGTGAGGATGCCCCAAGACTAAATAAGACAAAGCTATGTGGGTGAATGAGTGTTCTTCAAGATTAGCTGCCACCTTCCTATTTTTAATGCCCACTTCTTGAGTCTTGGCCAACTTTCGACATTGGAGGGGTTTGGATCACCTAAAATTAGAAGGTAATCTTTTGCTCTTTGTTCTCAGTTTGGTTCCTCTGTGTAAGCTTACAGGAAAGGAGAGCTGACAAGAAAATCCTGTCTATTAGTCAATGTAAAAACTTAATTTCAATGGGGATCTGGGCTCAGATAGCATAAGTCAGAGATTCAAACCTCTGCCCTAAATGCAGGCTCATCCTATATGTGGCTCACTGCCACAAAGCAGCTGTATTTACCTTCACACTGCCATTGTTAAGTGTCTTATATAAAGGAGCTTGTGTAATCTTGAGTCGTAGTAGACTCAAAGGTGGTTTTGGGCTTTAAAGGAAAAGAGGCAGAGGGATTTAGAGATGGAATTCTAGAGTTGCAGCCTAGAAGACTATGATAACTAAGGACCATGTGAAAAACTTTGAAAGATGTGAAATGCTTTGAATATTTTCTGAGACCCTCTGAAGGGACTCTGAAACTGAAAGGTTAACTCCATTTCTCTCTTCACAGATGATGCTAGACCTGTTGAGTTTCTCCAGCAATTTCCTCCTCTTAGTATTATAGTTATAGAGGCGTGGGTTTCCTCCGGGTGCTCCGGTTTCCTCCCACCGGATGTCCAAAGATGTGCAGGTCAGGTGAATTGGCCATACTAAATTGCCCGTAGTGTTAGATAAGGGGTAAATGTAGGGGTATGGGTGGGTTTCGCTTCGGCGGGTCGGTGTGGACTTGTTGGGCCGAAGGGCCTGTTTCCACACTATAATCTAATCTAATCTAATCTAATTGCACCTGACCAGCAGATTTAGGTGATTTAGGTACCTGGACCCATAACTGTCTTCAAAGCTCCACTACTCCTAGCTTTTCAGCTCTTAGCAGATACATGGATGTGTCCTTTCTTGGTCCAAAATGGTTGCACTTTCCTGCATTGAACTCCATCTACCACACTTTTGCTCACTTGTTTAATCTATTAATGTCTGTTTGTAATTTTATGCCCTCGTCTATACTATCTGCTAATTAATTAATCTATGCAATTGATAAACTTGAATACTGACTTTCTGTTGAGCTATCTAAATGATTAATAAATGTATTTAGCACTTCAGACTCTGAAAGATATTTAGATCCTGTTTAAATTACTAAATTACTTTGAACATCTGCCATTGTTGGACTTTCATGTCTGGTTTTGGCCTGTTTGTTGCTGTCAGTCTGACTCCAACCATTACATTTGGCAGAAAGGTTGGTCTTACCAAAATAAAGTTGAAACTTTATTGCTGGAACAGCACAGCAGGTCAGGCAGCATCCAGGGAACAGGAGATTCGACGTTTCGGGCACAGGCCCTGTTCCCTGGATGCTGCCTGACCTGCTGTGCTGTTCCAGCAATAAAGTTTCAACTTTGATCTCCAGCATCTGCAGACCTCACTTTCTCCTCGAAGATCCTTACCAAAATAAAGAATCATAGTAATAATGTGATGTTGCTTCTTTTCAAACCTTTGACTGTAATATGATTACTGTTAGATAAGTGCTGCCTTGGTGTGAAATTATTATTTTAATGTTACTTATTACAGCTTTACAAATTTTACTACAAAGATCTCCCACTACTAGAAAAATATGTTATAACATGCAATATTTCACCAAGGCCAGCTTGCAGCTGTTGCTCAGTAAAGGCCACCACACAAAAAGACTTAAATTCATATAGCACCTGGTGTAACCACAAACATTGAAAAAAACACTTTATGGCTAATTAAGTACTTCTGAAATGTAGTTTCTGTTGTAATTTGGCAAATGCAGTAGCCATTTTGCACGCTATAATCTTCCACAAATAGCAATGGAATAATAACCAAATAATCCATTTTGGGTTGAGAGATAAGTATTGTCCAGGACATCAGAGATAACTCTTCTTTGAAATGGTGCCATGGGCAGGAAATGTGGGACCTTGATCTAATGTCTGTGTGAAAGGTGGGATCTTTAACAGTACCGCACTCCCTTATTATTGCACAGGAGTATCAATGTTGAGGTATTTGGACCAGGACTTGAATCTACAATGTTCTGACTCGGAGACAAAGGTGCTATCGACTGAGTCATGGCCAAGGTACACTACTAGGTGTCATACTCTCTAAGTTATGTTTGAGCCTTGAATTCACTTATTTCTTTAACTTGATTCATGAATATTATTCGGGCAGGAGACCTGAGCTAGCTTGACGTTGCCCTATTCACATTTACTGTTGAACTTAACACCTTTATTGCTTGTCATTTCTGATCTAGCTGATGTAGTAATTTCAGGAATTCCTTCACTTGAAATATCTATGTCAATGATTGTGACCTGAGCTGCTTTTCTCTTATTGCATTTTATATATATAATCCCCCCCACCCCCACACACACAGACACGCATACACACACGCAATGTTATATGCACTAAAAGCCTTTCTACACCCTATAGTTTATACTAGGACCTTGACCCCAGCCTGGGCAGCTTGTCCCTTCCTGTCCCAGTATTGGTGGCCATGCCCTGTTAAATGGAATCCCATTTTTCTACACCAATGCCTTATCCTGATCTGATTGGTGCTATGCCAATTGGCATGCTTCTCAGAAATTAACCTGAGACTACCATCTTGATTCCTTACTTTTTAATTTAGTTCCTGGAGGTTTCTCAATAGAATGTAACCATTCTCCCCACTCCTGTCACTTGTCCTGGCCATAAATCCCTGTCCCTTTCCAGCATCTTGAATATTTTTACCCAGCTGGGACTTTTAGTCCTGACTGTAAAGGGTGTTATGTCTGTTGTTATTGATTCCCTGCAACATTCCTGTTACATTTACATTTTGAACCTCCGCCACTTTGGAGATATCTCCTCCCTTTGTAGCTGATCTTCCATAGTCTTTCACCTTATTTTCATGGGTATTAAGTGCATTATTTATTGAATAGGACCTACGTTTACAGGATGCCTTCTGTCTATCTCCCCTCTGTTCTCCTTATCCTGTTGACTGCCAGCTGCACTCTCCCCATCATTCATCTCTGATTTCCTTTGAATCCTGGATAAAGCGATCCATAAATGCCCTGTTTCCTGATGACTCAAACTCACAATCCAACTCCGGGACTCTGCGTGAATACACAGTTCAGGGAGAGTCTCACTGTCCAGAAGCTCCCACAAATTACAGTCCTGACACTGATCTTGTCCTGAAGAAGGGCTCATGCGCGAAACGTCGATTCTCCTGCTCCTTGGATGCTGCCTGACCTGCTGCGCTTTTCCAGCAACACATTTTCAGCACTGATCTTGTACTGCCATGTCTACCTGCACTTTATTCTTTTTTAATGGGATGCTGTTGCCCATTGCTAACTGCTCTTGAATAAACACGCTAGACTATTTCAGAGATCAGTTAAGAAACAATTGCATTTCTCTGGTTTTGGAAACACATATAGACCGGATCAGGTAAAAGGACATTAATAAACCAGATAGATTTTTAATGACAATCGGTGACAGTGTCATGGTCGCTGCTATAATTCCAGGTGATGATTATTGAATTTACATTCCACCAACTACCGTGGTAATGTTTGAACCCACATCCCCAGAACAATAAGCCTATGGATGACTTGTTCAGTGACTGTGCCACAATGCCAACACCTCCCATTTGTTACTGGCAATTTAATTCTAACTATTTTACAGAATTATTTTCTTTATTTATACATGGAGAGTTCTTGACACTGATCCAGCTCCCTCAGAGCCAGCTCTCAGAGTGAACAGGATGTCTGACACTGCAATTCTTTTCTTTGTTTTAACTTTTTAAATTCCCCCCCCACACACACTACCGGCTAACTGCAGTATTGCTTATTTTTTCCCCAGCACCAATGGTGTGTGTGTGCAGATGTGAGACACAGTGAGAGACACAAGGTGCACGAATCTTTATTCAATTTCCACCACCAGGAAGATAGGAAAACACCCGGGTGGCCAGTGACAAACACTGCCCTTTACATCAAAGGGCAGTGCTGTGTGATCAAAACAGTGAAGGGGAGGGCAGGGATTAAATCAAAATAGAGTTGGAGGGGGAAATATGCACTCCACTCCCTGCGGGGCCCACCTCTCCCTGAACAACTCCAGGGTGTTGGTGGACACCGCGTGCTCCTTCTCCAAGGACACCCGGGCCCTAACGTAACCGCGGAAGAGGGGCAGGCAGTCGGCCCTAACGACCCCCTCCACGGCCCGCTGCCTGGACCTGTTTATGGCCAGTTTGGCCAGGCCCAGGAGCAGATCCACGAGGAGGTCTTCAGACCTGCCCTCCTTCCTCAGTACCGGGTGCCCAAAGATCAGGAGCGTGGGACTGAAGTGCAACCAAAAGCAGAGGAGGAAGTTTTTAAGAAAATCAAAAAAGGAGTGCAAACGCCCACACCCAATATATACATGGTCCACGGACTCCACAGTGCCACAGAACAAGCAGTTGGGCTGGGAGTCCGTAAACCACCACAATCTGCGGTTGCAGGGGACTGCTGCGTGCAGCACCCTCCACCCCAGATCCCCGAGAGAAAGGGGGAGGACTCCCACGTAGAGAGCCCTCCACTGGGGATCCCCACCGCCCGGTGGCAAATGGGCACGCCAAGGCGTGTCCGGATGGTGGATGAGGGAGAAGAGGTGGACGGTGTGCAGCAGCAGTCTATACAGGGCCTGCCTTTTTACCCCTGAAAGAGAGCAAAATTAAATTTCCGGAGGCGGCTCAGGTTGTGGGGCACAGGCTCCCGCGGGAAGTACGGGACCTTGGGGCCAATGTGAAATTCCGTCCGGGCTGGGGTGAGCGCGGACGGGATCCCACCGCACACCTGAGCGTACTCCAACAGGTGCACTACGTCGATCCGAGCACCGCCGTTTTAAGGCGTCGGATGGCGGTGGCCACGTACTGGACGTCTACCGCTGCCCTGCCTGCTATGTCCTGCGGCAGCGTCCAGCCCAGGCCTCCGGCACCCAGCACGTCCCCGACCCTGGTCACCCTCGCCGCCACGGCCCTCCCCTCCGACAGCCACTCGAACCCGCGAGTACGGAGGTGCGGATTCCTGAGCAACGGCTCCCTGATGACAGCCGCTACTCCTGCCAGAGGGTAAGCGCGGCGCGATTCGACCATGTTCCAGACAGTGATCAGGTCCTGGTAAAAGACAGGCAGCGTCTTGAGGGCGACCTCCAAACCGTCATGGTCGACGAACAGGAGCTGCGTGTCGTAGTTGAGGTTACGCACCTGCCAAAAAAAATACGTCACCAGGGCGCACCACCTAGGAGGAGGCTCGACGTAAAGGTATCGCCGCAAGGTCTGAAGGCGGAACGTCGCGACCTGGGTGCGGATGCACACCAGCGACTGACCGCCCTCCTCAATAGGGAGACTCAGAACCTGCGCAGCGACCCAGTGCATCTTTTTGTCCCAGAAGAAGTCGACCAACGTTCTCTGGATGTCAGCGACAAAGCCAGGAGGAAGGACCAAAGCGACCAGCCGGTACCACAGGATGGCAGCCACCAGCTGGATTATGACCAGCACTCGACTCCTGTAAGATAGCACTCGGAGCAGTCCTGTCCAGCGGCCTAGGCGAGCCAAGACTTTGGCCTCCAGCTCCTGCCAGTTGGCTGGCCAGGATTCCTCAGCCGGGCTGAGGTAGACCCCCAGGTAGAGGAGATGGGTGGTACTCCAGCTGAACCCCCGTAATTCCTCCGGCAGAGAGTCCACCCACCACGGACCGACCAGTAGTCCGGAACATTTGGCCCAGTTGATCCAGGCGGAAGACGCTGCCGAGTACACGGCCTGGCACTCGCGCATCCTCCCCAGGTCAGCCGGGTCGGTGAAAGTGAGGAGCACGTTGTCGGCGTAGGCCGAGAGGACCACCCCCATGCCCGCGCTGTGCAGAACCAACCCCGACAACCTCCTCCGCAAGAGGCGCAGGAAAGGCTCCACGCACAGGGAATACAGCTGGCCGGACAGGGGGCAGCCTTGACGCACTCCTCTCCCGAAGCGAAGGGGCGCCGTCAGGGACCCGTTAACTTTAACCAGACACTTTGCGGTGGCGTACAAAAGTCGGATCCGGGCGACGAACTGCATCCTGAACCAGAATGCCACACAGAGTCCCGAACAGGTACTCATGATCGACCCTGTCGAACGCCTTCTCCTGGTCGAGAGACAGGAAGGCGCTCGGCAGACCAGCCCGTCGACAGAAATGGATCAGGTCCCGGACCAGGTGGACGTTATCGTGTATCCTCCGGCCTGGGACCGTGTAGGACTGGTCTGGGTGAATCATGTGGGCCAGCACGGAGGCCAGGCGAGAAGATGACACCCTGGCGAAGATTTTGTAGTCCGTGCTGAGGAGGGAGACCGGACGCCAGTTCTTCAAAGAACAAAGGTCCCCCTTCTTTGGCAGCAGGACGATGACCGCCCTGCGCCAAGAAAGGGGCAGCTATCTCGCAATTAGACACTTCCTCAGGACTTGTGCGTAGTCGCTCCCCAGGATGTCCTGAAGCACTCCACAGTCAGCCCGTCCAGCCCCGGGGATTTGCCCCTCGAGAGCCGGTCAGCTCCTGTAAGGTGACGGGAGCGTCGAGCCTTCCGGCGTCCTCCGGGCCGAGCTGCGGCAGGTCCTCCCACAGAACTCTGTGAGCATCCTCGCTGGACGGATCCGGAGAGAACAGAGCCGTGTAATAGCTCCGATACAGAATTATTAAAGACCTTGATTTGATGCAGTGGATGAATTTAGCTTAATTCTCAGCTTTTTGGAATTAATTTATCCCATTTTTAATTTACTTGCTGAAGTGGAATTTTACTAATTTTCTTGTTATTTTATCCTCTTAAATCAAATTATTTGCTTTGATTTTACATCCATATGTTATTTATCCATGGCTGCCCCAGGTTCAAATTGCCTCATCCTCCATCTGTTCCTAATTTTTTAATTCATTCATCAGATGTTGATGTCATTGGCAGCATTTATTGTCTGTCCCTAGTTGTCCTGGAGAAAGTGGTGGTCAGCTGCTTTGTTATAGGGTCATAGAGATGTACAGCAAGGAAACAGATCCTTCAGCCCATGCCGACCAGATAGCCTAAATAAATCTAGTCCCATTTGCTGGCAGCTGGCCCATATCTGTCTATACCTTTTTAAATGCTGTAATTGTACCAGCTTCCACCATTTCCTCTGGCAGCTCATTCCAAGCATGCACCATCCTCTGCATGAAAAAGTTGCTCCTTAGGTCCCTATATCTCAAACCCTCCAAGCCTGGCTGAACCCCTAACAAATGCTACTACCATTTGCTGTAGTAGACCTGCAGTGCTGTTAGCCATATAAACACAGTGGCTACAAGAGCAGGTCGGAATCCTGTAGTGAGCAAATCATCTCCTGACTCCCCAAAACGTGTCCACCATCTACAAGGTAGAAGTCAGGAGTGTGATGGAATATTCCCCACTTGCCTGGGTGAGTGCAGTTCCAACAACACTCAAGAAGCTTCACACCATCCAGGACAAAGCAACCTGCTTTGTTTGGCACCAAATCAACAAATATTCACTCCCTCCACCATTCATTCTCAGGAGCAACAGTGTATACCATCTATAGATGCAGAAAGGCTGCTTTGACAGTATCTTCCAAACTCATGAGCACTTCCATCTTGGATGAGCACTTGAAATATCATAACATTCAAGGCTATGGGCCAAATGCTGACAGTGAGACTAGTGTAGATTTACAGTAGATTTTGGTCAATGCAGACTCGATAGGCTGAAGGGCCTCTTACGTACAATTTGATTTTATGATCTAGAAGGACAAGGACAAGGGAAGCAGATTCATGGGAAGACCATCACCTGCATGTTCCTCTCCAAACCACTCACTATCCTGACTTGGAAATACATTGTTGCCCCTTCAATGTCACTGGGTCAAAATCTTAAAACTCCCTTTCTAAGGGCATTGTGGGTCTACCGACAGCACACGGACTGCAGTGGTTCAAGAAGGCAGCTCACCACCAACTTCTCAAGAGCAATTAGGGATGAGCAACCAACAATGCCCACTTCCAAGGAGAGAATAATACAGGTTCCTTTTCTGATCAGTGGTAACCCGAGGAGTAGATAGTGGAAGATTCAGTGATGATAACGCCATTGAGTTCCAAGGGGCACAGGTGAGACTGTCTCTTATTGGAGATGGATGTTGTCCGGCAATCGTGTGGCACAAATGTTATTTGCCACTTGGCAGCTCAAACCTGGATGTTGTCCAGGTCTTACTGGATTTGAACATGGATTGCTTCAATATCTGAGGAGACGAGACTGATGCTGAGTCTTGTCCAAACATGCCCACTTCTTACCTTATGATGGAGGAAAGGTCATTGAAGAAGCAGCTCTCACTCTCTCTGAATTATCCCTCTCTGTGTTTAGTAAGTCACTTTGAGCTTGATTTGTCAATTCTCCCCATGTACAAGACCACTTGCTGAGGCTCCTCTTTGTACGTAATGCCAGAAGGACACAGCAGTGTAACCTGCTAGTGTGGAACCTCTCCATTTCATGTGAACCTTGCTTGAAATATGTAACACCTTTCATTGTGTAATTGGTTAAAAAACAGCAAATTAGTGACATTAGTGATATTATTGGCAAAGCTACTCATGAATTTGAAACTTGTTGATTATAGTAGCCAAGCACATTCAAATCAACCCGAATAATCCAAAATACACAATCACCCTAGCTTCATCACAAAGGCAATGGAACTGCTGAAGGTTTAATGCATCATTTAATGGTCTTCAAATGCCTTTCTGCTTCTTGTGTTTTCTATAAAATAGAATTGAGGGGAGGGCTTGTCTTACAACAGACAGTAAATTCATGATCACAGGGTACTGATTAAAATTGGATTTTGCTGTTCAAAATGCCAATAAAATGCTGCAAACGTTTTTATAACTCAATAAAATAATGTCTGACGTCACAATTTTAACAGCCTTTTGAGTCGAGTACAATTAGACCAAGTTGGATAAATTTAGTTAAAAAGCATTCCAACAATAGCAGCAGCACCACCCCCTGCAAGCTTCCCTTCAAGCCATACATCATCCTGTGTTGGAACTATATTGCCGTTCTTTCACTGCCACTGGGTCAAAGTCCTGTTTAACCTTAACAACTCTGGCAGTTCAAGAAAACAGCTCGCCACTACCTTCTCCAGGTCAATTAGAGATGGGCATTAAATGTCAGCAATGATCACTTCCAGATAATAATTAAATTGGTACCTGGGCCATATATATATATATATATATATATATATACATGAAAATATTCTGCATTTGTCTACCCAGTTTATATTCCACTGGTGCGAGTTTGGGCTCTTCACCTCCACTAATCTTTGTTCTCATGAATCTTCACTCTGAGTGTAAGGTGGATGTTGTATGATGAATCATCATCACATTGCGTAAACTCTCTAGACTATTGGTCACCACGAGGTAAGTTTGTTGTCACCATCCCCCTCTTGTGTAAATTTCAATCAATCTGTTTGGACATGTCATATATATCTGTGGGGCAGGTGAGACCTGAACTTTTACCTTCATCGCCTAGAAACAGGGACACTTTCATAACACCGTAACAGTCCTCTAAGTTCCTCCTTTTAGTTTAGGATCTTCGGGGCCTTCTTGTGTGGTAGATTTGGCAGTCTAAAAGGAAGAAGCTCTTTTCTAAAACAACATGTAATTTATTTCTAGATAGCAGACAGGTACAAGATACATTGGTATGATAGACATTGTTTACAAAGACTTTGTGGACTTTGCTTCAAGGTTCTGCCTAGGTCCATATGACATTATCATATCATGCAGTGATTAATACTCTCCTTAGTGTTAACTCTTTCAGAGTTTAACATCTTTCTCTCCAGTCTCGAAGCTGTATTGCAGCTAATTTTGAGTTTCTACCAGACCTATAAGATGCAAGAACACACACCTCGTTGTTTGGAGACCAGGCTGTTTAGCACCTTTAACATTACTGCACTCTCCAGTCGATTGTTGATAACACTCGACATGGCAAAAGTGAGGACTGCAGATGCTGGAAATCAGAGTCTAGATTAGAGTGGTGCTGGAAAAGCACAGTAGATCAGGCAGCATCTGAGGAGCAGGAAAATCAATGTTTCAGGGAAAAGCCCTTCACGCGACATGGCCCCGTACATAATGTTGAAATTCAGAGGCAGATCTCCAGTACCTCCAAAGTGTGCTTGTCTGAGGGCAGCCATCCAAGTAATATCTATTCACCCCGCTAGGATAAGCAGCTTGAATGACCTTCCCCAATGCTACCAGCTCTGTCTGGATCATTGATCTCCTGTTTTTGCTTCTGGTCACATGTTAAACCGGGCTCTGCCTGCTCTCTCTCATGAACAAACATTATTTTGAAGAAATGTAGGAGAGTTATCACCAATATCCTGGCAAAAATGTACCTCTCAACAGCACCACTTGAAATCCAAATATCTGGTCATTGTTTTGTTGCTGTTTCTGGAATCATGCTGTGCATAAATTGCTTAATTACATCAGTGACTACGCGTTAAAAAGTGCTTCGTTGGTTGCCAATCACTCTTGGAGATATCCATAAGTCCTTTATAAATGCTAGCCTTTTCATACTAGAAAGCACTTGTAATTTATACAGGAATAAATATTCACCACTCCCATTGCAATTCTTCTACACAACCTATTCAGTATATTAATATAGTTCTAGGATTTGACTGTAGGCTGTCTGACAGCCTCGTGTTATGTGTAGTTCTGTTTCATTTAGTCTGGTAAACGGTGTGGGGAAACTGGTATTTATTCTGTCAGGTGATAAATGAATCCTTTAGAATGCAATAATTCTGAAATTCAATGAAAACAGCAGAGTCTGTAATGTAACATGATTTTCACTTTACTTCCCCATCATCCTTCAATCTATTTTATCCACTGCCCCTTCAGGGACACTCTGAAAGGCTGGCTTTAAAACAACATTAAAATCCTCCCCAAACTGCTGCCTGAATGGCTTGGTGCTTGGCATCTCTGCTGACCTCCAGCAACATACAACCTGGAAAGCAGACCCTTTAGTCCAACTTGTCCATGCCGAACATAACCCCAAACCAAACTAATCCCACCTGCTTGCTCCTAGCCCATATCCCTCCAGACCTTTCCTATTCATGGACTTATCCAAATGTGTTTTAAAAGTTGTAATTGTGCCCACATCCCACTAACTACTCAGGAAGCTCATTCCACGCACAAACCACTCTCTGTGTAAAAAAGAAAAATGCCCCTCATTTTTAAAAAATCTCTCGTGTCTCAACTTAAAAATGTATCCCGTAGTCTTGAAATCCCCCACCCTAGGGAAAAGACAACTATCATTAACTGTATCTGTCAGAAGAGATCCCATCATTTGCTGAAGTGGGATACCCAGCACTAGAGTCCCATGTCAAAGGTGCTTAGGAAGAACATCTGAGGAGTAGATGTAGGCAGCTAGTGACTGGAGACCACAGACATAAACCTGTGCAAACAGTCTCTGGTGTCAGTGGAAATAGGGTGTAAAGGGAAGAATCTGGGCATGATCGGAGGTGGAGGGGACGGCGATCATTCTGTTTTCAGCTTGCGATTGTGAACAGTCAATAGAATTTGAACATAACTGCAGATGTTTGAGGGCTATCCAGTGAGAAGTTTGTAGTTGTCACCTTGAACCGTTGTAGCCTGTCTGGTGTAGGTATACACACAGCTTTGTTTGGGAGAAAATGCCAGCATTTTGACTCAGTGCTATATTTCCAAGTCAGGAGGGTGTGTGGCTTGGAGGCGAGCTTGCATATGGTGGTGTTCCCATATATCTGCTGTCCTTCTCGATTGTAATCATCTTGGGTTTGGAGGGCATCATCAAGAGAGTGAATTGGTGCAGTGAATCTTGTAGATAGTGCACACTACTGCATTAATGGTAGGGAGAGTGAACAAACATAAGGCTGGAAGACAGAAGTGATTAAATACTAGGCAGACAATATGACTTGCTGGTTTCATAAAGACTCCTCCAAACACTTTTTGAGTCAGAGTCTGTGGCCAGAAAGTCTAAATTGGTCAAACTATGAAGTCATCTTTCAAAGACCAGATATATATTCCCTTGAGTATAGAAGATAAAGGAGTGAGTTAATTCAGGTGATTGAAATAATTAAATGAGTTGATAAGTTAGATGAAGGGAAAGCATTTCCTCTGATGGGGCTAGGAGGTGTGACCTACAAGTTAGAGCAATACCCAAAAGTACCACACGCAGAATAGTGGAAATATGGAACTGTCTGCACATAAAGCAGGAGGCTGAGGGTCAGTTGAAAATATCAGAACTCGGTTGATAGATCTTTGTTGCTCATTCACATTAAGGAACACAGAACCAAAGCAGGTAGATGAAGTTTATGTATAGTTCAGCCAACTGATTTGAATTTTGGAACAGTCTCGAAGGCATGAATGGCCTAACATTTGTTCTAGAGTTTTCAAATGTTTGCTTGTCATCTTAATAAAATTGCTTTTTGGTGTCATCCATACAGGTGATTGAATCTGTGGGAATTCTTGTTTACAAAGCCCTGGACTGGGGCCTGAAGGACAATGAAGAACGGGAGCTCAGCCCTCCATTAGAACAGTTGATTGGTCAAATGACGAATATTATGGATGAGGCACTGAAGACTGAAGGAAACCTGGATGAAGGATATGATGCTCAGGATGAAGAGGAAGAGCAAAAAGAGATTACCGTCATAAGAAATTTTAAACATGTAATGATGGTGAGTCCTCGTTTTATTTTAAGTAATCATAGCCTGTATGATGTGGATCATTTTCTTGAAAAACAGCTCTCATTTATGGGATATTCATATTTTTAAAACTCTAATCCTATTTGCAATCTGGAAAAATCTATTGCTCACTATTTAAATAGTTAAGATTCATGTTGACCCTATGATTGGTTAGAGTAAAAGAAACAAGTGAAATTTGTTCCAAAAATATTCTGAGAGAATGACATAGAATTTAGAATACAGAAACATCTGGCTCAACTGATTGATACAACTGTTCATGTTATATATGAACTTCCTCCTACCATAGGTCAGCAAACTCTATCAATGTAACCCTCTCTTCATTTCACCCTCATGTATTCCTGATTCCCACTGAATGCATCTGTGCTAGTTGTTCTTGGTGATAGCAAGTTCCACATTCTTACTGCACTCTGGGTAAAAGAGTTTATCATACATTCCTGCTTTTTGTTTCCATCATTAGTTTGTATTTACAGCGTTTAGTTTTGGTACTTCCCCCACATTTCCAAGATTAAGAGAAAAGACATCTGGAAGAAAAATTATTAGCAAACTCAGCAAACATTGTTACTCCCTGGCATTAAAGAATAAAGTCATTTTGGTTTAGCTTGTATGATCATTGGCAAATATACTTCTCAAAGGATTGGGAAATGGACAAGACAAAGGTTTTGCTGAGGGTCAGGTAGCCAATATAATTAAAGACCCTTCCTATCCCAGTTGTACCCAAAAAGAGTACAAACCTCTTCCGTTGGGCTGAAGATACAGAGGCTTGAACACACGCACCAACAGATTCAAGAACAGCTTCTTCCCCGCTGTTATCAGACGGCTGAATGGACCTCTCCAATTTTAAATGTAAAGGTGATCTCACTTATTGTATACTTTCTCTACAGCCATAACATTATATTCTTCACTCAATTCTATTGCCCTAATGCACTTTATACGGTATGATCAGCCTGTGATGTATGTAAAATAAAATATTTCACTGTACCTAGGTACATGTGACAATGGTAAACCAAATCAAATAAAAAAGCATGGTCGGGGGAGAGAAGTATTTGAGCAGGTCGCTGTTGAAAACTAAACCTAATCCTCAATGAAACACTGAGGTATTCTGCCAATTAAAGTGCAAATACACGCTGGATCATCCTGGATATGTTTCACAGACTTCATCCTTTTTTCTGTTTAATATATTTGATATTAGCAAGTAGGACTAGTGTAGTTTGGGAACATGGTCGTTATAGACTAGTTGGAGGGAAGGGCCTGTTTCCACGCCAAATGACTCTATGACTCTAGCTACATCTCTAAATGGTGCAGTGTGTAGTATCCCAGCCTCTGAGTAATCAACGCTGAGTTTGAATCCCACTCTAGGATGGTTAAGGAAGGTGTGTTTATAACTTGGCTATTAACCTGCAAATCCTACCAGCACACACCAACGGGAGGCAGTAAGAATGGGGAAGGTTCCATATCAGTCTTGTGATGGAAATTATGCTAGTGTCTGTAATGTCACAATCCATACTTCTAGTATTATATATATATAAAAGCGAATGTTGCTACAGTAACTGGGGACCCCCTGAAAGAATTGTAATACACCAGCACCACATCTGCACATTATTACACAGTTGATTCTGATAAGCTAACTCCCAATAAACTAATAAAAACAAAATTCTGAAGAAGAGTTATATTGGACTTGAACATTGACTCTGTTTCTCTGTTCATAGGTGCTGCCAGATCTGCTGAGTTTTCTCCTGCATTCACTATGTCTGTTCCCAATGAATTAATACTTTACAGATTTCCTGATTGTTCAAAGTGTCATTCTAATCTGTGTGTATCAAACCATCTGTCTGTGTTTTAGTTTCTCAGCACACTGAATGCCGTCAATGGGTAGTGTTATATAAATGATAGCCTAGTGTATCGATGAGTTTTTATACTGATTCATATGCAGCGTGGCTGATTTGATGAAGTGGGGATTGGTTCCAGCTGCAGCACAAGCAGACTGCATAAACTGCTGTTATTTCATTGACAGGTTAATTGCAAGAATCGTACAGCTGCAATTTTCAGAAGCTATTTTTGTCACACCCTTAGAGTTAAATTAGACGGTATTCTTTTCAAATGTATAGCAAAGCACGTTAATTAATAAACAGTGTGCAATAATTTTATTCAATCTCATGCATATTCGTGTAAGAGAAAGTGTTCTCCTTTTGTCCATCTGACGTCAGGAAGGTTTGGGGTGGTGAAGGGTGGGTAATTTGGGTGGAAAGACGAAATTAGCGAGAATCCAGTTCATGGGTTGATTGGGAAGAAAGAGAAGAAACACCTTATATTTATATAGCACCCTTCACAACCTCAGCGACCACCCCAGCACACTTTATTGTGAACAGAGATGAAGTGGAATCATTGCCAAAGTGTAGGAACCAGGTGAATTAATGTGGAAGCATCATGGTCCCACAAATGGCGATGGGATAATTAACCAAATAATCGGATTTATTTTGATGACGTTATTTGTGGAATAAATATGTGGCAGGCGAAATCAATTGCTTTTCTTCAAAATAGTGCAATGTGATCTTTTTCTGTCCATCTGAGAGAGAGCCTCAGTTTAATATCTCCTCTGAAAGGTGGTGCTTTTAACAGCAATCCCTCCTTACTGCCTTAAAGGGTGTGCCAGGGATAAATGCAGGAGGGTCTGAAGTGGAATAATCAGAATGGAATTCCTGAAGGTGATTGAAAATGTGACCGATCAGTTGGACAAAGGGATTGCAGTAGTCCTGGATGTTGACGTTAAGGATGGAAATGAAATAACAGGGATGGGTTGGCTGATGAAACGGAAGCGAAGGGTTTAAATGGATACTGACAGCTTCGTCCACCCCATCCTGAGCTATCACAAGATTCCCAACTCCATTTTACGCCCCTCACTGTCTGTAGTAAGGCTTCCATCCCTGTAAAGAAAGAGACTCTTCACCCCCACCCAAGAACTGATGCCCAATGACTAAAAGCTGCTCAGTCCCAGCAGTGCTACCAAGGGGACTGGCTATTTCTGGAACTGTAGCTCTCCTTGACCATCTACTGTGGAGGAAATACTGGTGTGAAGACAATTCAGCTTGGTCTTGCTGGGACCAATCAGGCAGGTCTTGGCAAGATGTCAGGGAAACACAGTGATGTCAGGGCAGGGAGATTCTTTACCTGAGGATGGCTCTTTCAGCTTGTGGGTTGGGGGGCGGGGGGGGGGGTGGAGGTGAGTAATCAGTCCTCCATGTGTTCTAGAATGCCCAATCAGGATGGCCTCCCTGAGCCTGGGGGCAGGGGGTACACCGAGTGACCTTCCACTTGACAAAGTGCCCACTCACTTAATTGCCTGAATTGGTAAGAGATGGCAGGGTCTGAGGGAGGGACAAGAGGCTGACACCTGTATTTATTGGGGTGACTGAATAAAGGAGGGTTTTTGATGTTAATTATTCAGAGGATGTGGTCAGCACTTGGAAGCCCTAGTTGAGAAGATTTTGATAAGCTGCCTTCTTGACCCCCCACCACCCCCTCCACCCCCCCAGGGAGAGTTGGTGAACTGAGTTTTTTGTTGGACCATTTTAGCCTTCCCTAAAAAGCATTACTGACTCAGATGGGTTTTTTACGACAAGCGTAGTTACATGGCCACCACTGCTGATGCTACCTTTTTAACTCCAGGTTTATGTAATTAACTGAATTCAGTCTTCTGTTTTCCAATTATAATTCAAAGACAAATCCACCATGGTGTTAGGGATAAGACCCAGTGATAGATACTCCTGCTATCCCTTCCATCTTTATTTATTAGATTCCAGAAATATAATCCAGATCAAAGAATTGCTGAAAAATACCACTTCTGACTTCTACAGTCTTATAGTAGCTCATTTTTGAGGGAATACTTTCTCAGAGATTAGAAGCCGATACATGACTAGCCTTTAATGCTCAACGTTTGTTGTTTTTTTTAACCATTTTATTTTCTAATCAGCCTGTTCAGGGTTGTTATGGTGGGACTTCAACCCAAGCCTCCTGGCTCAGATGTAGAGACACTACCACTACATCACTAGAGCCTCCATGCTCAATGGTTGTAGCTGGACTATGCTGATCATAGAAATTATTTTTAAGATCTTCAGAATGAGGAGTGAGGGTAGCCATATGACCCCCTGAGCCTTCTCTGTTAATCATGACTCGATCTGGTCAGTTAATATTATGACTGATCTGATCTTGGATTCAACTCCACTTTCCAATTTGCTCCCTTTCAACCCTCAGGTAGCCTGTGATTGAAGACTTTCTCTCTCTCAGCATCAATATAACTCCACAGCTATGTGGAAGAGAACCTCTGGTGGAAGCAAATCCTGATTTCCATCCTAGATGGGAGCCCCCTTATTCTGAAATCATACTTCCTCATTCTAGACCCTTCCCACTGTATACAGAGGAAACATTTTCTCAACATCTATCCTCAGAATTTTGTTTGTTTCAAAATAAAATCACTTCTCATTTTTTCTAAACTCCAGCGAATGTAGACCCAATCTGCTCAGTTTTTCCTCATGAGATATTAAGGGATTACGGGAGATCTAATTAGCATAAATTAACAAAGCTGTGTAAGAAATGGAGTGCAGATTTTAAAAACCTTGGGAATTGCTGTAGTGTATGGCTGCAGCTGGTGAAATGCCTTTTTCTCATTCCAGAAGATTACATTTGTCTGAATCCTTCCAGGCAGTAACCATTCTATACAGCTCAAAAAATCTCTCCCACTGTTCCCCAACTATGAATGAGATAAAATAAACAATATCCGCACACATTGAGCAAATCAGATGATCTAGCTTGTTCTTGCTGCAGTCTCCTTGTTACTGTCGTTATTGAACTGTGCAGAGCAATCCCAGTATTCTTGGCACCTTCATGTTTACATCACTCTTCCTGACATGTGACTGACAGTTGAATTTTACTGATAAAATGCAAACTGCTGGAAGTGCACAGCAGGCCAAAGCAGCTTTTGTGAAACTGAGTGAACGGCTGAAATCTAACACCCACCATGTGGCAGGTTTGGATGCAGTTGAGGGGAAACACTAAAATGGACTGGAGTATGAGATGTGGGGACCTCATCACCTTACTGTCCCAGGATGTACTTTATTCCACATTGCCACGGACAGCCCTCCCACTTGCTACCAGTTGAGGCCTTTTTTTTTTTCTTTTTTTTTCGTGCTGTGTGGGTATCCTGTTTTTTTTCTCTCTTTTTCTTACTTTTTTTTTCCTTTTTTTAAATTTAACCCCCACACTACCACCTAAGTGCGGTAGTGCTTATTTTATCCCCAGTACCCATGGTGTGTGTGTGCAGGTGTGAGACACAGTGAAAGACACAAAGTGCACCAATCTTTATTCAATTTCCACCACCAGGAAGATAGGAAAACACCCGGGTGGCCAGTGACAAACACTGCCCTTCACATCAAAGGGCAGTGCTGTGTGATCAAAACAGTGAAGGGGAGGGTAGGGACTAAATCAAAATAGAATTGGAGGGAGAAATGATGCACTCCACTCCCTGCGGGGCCCACTTCTCCCTGTACAACTCCAGAGTGTTGGTCGACACTGCGTGCTCCTTCTCCAAGGACACCTGGGCTCTAACGTAACCGCGGAAGAGGGGCAGGCAGTCGGCCCTAGTTGAGGCTTTTAGAGAACTAAGGGCCACTTAAAGACCTGATGGTATTAATGCAGTGAACGTGGGTCGTGTTAAGTGGGAAGCACCAAACTGTGTGAGCCTCTGCGATATCGCCCATTGTTAAGTTCTTAGTACCTGGACAAGGGTTGCCCCATTCCGAAACTGGGAAGGCTGATTGAGACCTGACCACTGTCCTTGCTGCCAGCCCTCGTCTTCTGTCAACCTCAATCCTCAGCCACTACCTGTTTTCCCTCTCCCCTGCTGTTACTGACTGTGGCCTACCTCCCTCAGTGACTCTGGGCCCTCTGGTTGGTATGTTACAGTAAACAGCCACCATCTCCCCAGTAGCACGGCAGAGAAAGCACAGTCAGTAGGTGGGATTTCTGTCCCCATGGGCTCCTTGATCCTGGGGAAACACCCATTACTGAGCAGTTAATCCCCTGCTTGGCACTGACTGTAGTGGGCCTTCTTCAAATTAGGCATTGTAGGATTCTCATTAGTGCTATCAGCCACATTAGATATTCAGCATTTCAGCTTGGTGGTCACTCAGCCTTCAACCTTTGGTGTGGTCCCAGATGGTCACTGCTGGCACCTTGTGCTATTTACCCCTGCCAGTGTGTGGGTATGGTAATAGATAAAGGTTTTGCACTGCCAGCAGCCCTCCTCTGCCTTTACATTATCTTTGTCCTGGGGCTAGCTAGTGATTAGTTGTAGAGGATACCCAACCTTGAGAACTACAGAAGAAACCCTGTTCTTAGATAATAAGAGCATTCGTTGCATGTTTCCACTAAGAACAACTACATTTGGTCTGGTATAGTTGCTTGGATGTTCAGGAGCTGGTATCAATACATCTATTCCCTCCAAAAGGTGGAATGAAACTCATCTCCACCCATAGATTTTGTGAGAGAGCAATAGAATGGGTGGAGCCAATGTAACATGAGCATTAACCCCTTCAGAATCACTACCTTTTACCAAATCCCCAATCTGCAAATTCACATTTGCTAATTCATGAAAGAGGTAAAAAGATAATGAAAATATTCCGGTGTGATTTTTACTGTCCCTATTGTTCTCCTCCCCTTGCTGGCAGCTGTGACTTGGAGATTAATTTTTAATTCCTAGATATCCCTGTTTGCCAGGTTGTTGCAGTGTGAAATTCGGAAGGCCAATGTCTGATTTATTAGTTAACGACCTGTGTGGCTGACACACTTCCTTTTCAATTATTGTATATAATGTTTAATTTACTGTTAGCCTGATATAGCCAACTGTCTGCACAGTATTTGAGATAGAGAAATTTAAAGTGCATTTGTATACCTTACCAGGTTTTTCACATGAGCGCAGTTGAAGTCTTTCTTGATAGGCCTCAATAGAAACATCTACTCCCATCAATCTCTGCATGTTGTCTATGGTTTTCTACCGGTGGGAACAAATGACCGAGAAAACTAAAGGTCACAATCACAGTTGGGGGAAGGGTGTGTGGCAGTCTGGTTACTACAGCAACTCTGCCGTTTTCGTGTAATGAGGAAAGACGCTAAAATCCCTTTATTAAATTCATTTACATAGAAAACATGCAGGAGTCATTACATGTTTTTAATCAAACCCTGCATTGTTTTGTTTGTTACTGGAGATTTTCTAGCATTAGATTGAGAACTGGATTTTGCATAGATTTTGCAGTTGGTGAATACTTGATTATATTGAGAATTAAACAACCATTTTATATTTCATGTTGAGAACAGTACAGCTGTGATTTACTGTTTGTGTAGTGCAAATCTCAAAGTGTGAGAAGCAAGAGTATTTTGGAGCAAAGGGTCCTCTCACCTCCGAGGTAAACAAAATTATGTATACGCCGTTAATCTGGACTGTGATGTGTAAAATGTCAGTCTGTGAGAAGATTTGTAGCTCGGGTGCTCGTTGTTGTGGTTCTGTTCGCTGAGCTGGGAATTTGTGTTGCAGACATTTCGTCCCCTGTCTAGGTGACATCTTCAGTGCTTGGGAGCCTCCTGTGAAGCGCTTCTGTGATCTTTCCTCCAGCATTTATAGTGGTTTGTCTCTGCCGCTTCTGGTTGTCAGTTCCAGCTGTCCGCTGCAGTGGTCGGTATATTGGGTCCAGGTCAATGTGCATCTCTGGACTCACAGCAGAAGCGGTAATGCAAAGATTAGAACAAACAGTCTTACCACAAATTCAACCCAAAATCTGGGTCAGATATGTGGATGACACCTTTGTAATCATTAAAAAAACACAGAAATAGAAAACACACACCAGATCATCAACGCCACACTCACAGGAATCCGATTCACTAGAGAGAAAGAAAAGGACAACCAACTCCCATTCCTAGACGTGATGGTACAGAGAACACCGAACGGAGAATTCACCACAAAGGTATACAGGAAAGCCACACACATAGACCAAGTCCTGAACTACGAAAGCAACCACCCCAACACACACAAAAGAAGTTGCATCAAGACACTGTTCAAAAGGGCCACAACACACTGCAGCACACCAGAACTGCAAAAAGAGGAAGAAGAACACCTATACAATGTATTCGCCAAAAATGGATACACGCGCAATTTCATCAACAGATGCCTAAGGGAAAGACAACGGAACGAGGACATGCCTCAACCCAAATGACTAGCCACACTACCATACATCAAGAGCATTTCCGAACTGACAGCCAGACTACTGCGACCACTAGGACTTATAACAGCACACAAACCAACAGCCACTCTCAGACAACAACTCACCAGAACGAAGGACCCGATACCCAGCATGAGCTGTAGTGTACCAATGTAGTGTACAAAATCCCATGCAAGGACTGCACAAAACACTACATAGGACAAACAGGAAGACAGCTAACGATCCGCATCCATGAACACCAATTAGCCACAAAACGACACGACCAGCTATCCTTAGTAGCCACACACTCAGATGACAAGCAACATAAATTTGACTGGGACAACACTACTATTATAGGACAAGCCAAACAGAGAACAGCCAGGGAATTCCTAGAGGCATGGCATTCATCTACAGATTCAATCAATAAGCACATCAACCTGGACCCAATATACCGACCACTGCAACGGACAGCTGGAACTGACAACCGGAAGCGGCAGATTCAAACCACTACAAATGCCAGGAAACATCACAGAAGCACTTCACAGGAGGCTCCCAAGCACTGAGGATGTCATCTAGACAGGGGACGAAACGTCTGCAACACAAATTCCCAGCTCAGCGAACAGAACAGTAAAATGTCAGTTTTAATCTGATTTGAGAGTGTGTTGCTGGAAAAGCACAGCAGGTCAGGCATTCCTGATGAAGGGCTCTGGCCCGAAATGTTGATTTTCCTGCTCCTCAAATGCTGCCTGACCTGCTGTGCTTTTCCAGCAACAGACTCTCAACTCTGATCTCCAGCATCTGCAGACCTTAATGTCTCCTAGTTTTAATCTGATCTCATGTCGGTGCCAGAATACTCATATTGGATATTTACCAGTTGTATGTTTGGCTTATATGCAGTTTGGCTTGGCATTGGGGATTTCAAAAGGTCATTGGGTGGTATGATCGTGGGAGATCATCAGGTCATGGGAAGTTAAAAGGATTGTTTTGGAAAACATAGGCTAAGGTGGGCCAGATGGCCTGTCACATCTGACGGTTTGAAATAATTTGACATCCCAGCAACTGTTCTCAATCACTGCTGCTGTGACAATCCTATTTGTTGGACTGTTGCCAGTTTCGGCTGAAGATCTTCACTCTTGGTAAGGCTGAAAGGAACACAGAAGCTATAACCACATGGAGTGAGTGAGGCAAATAGCAGAGAAACCATTAATGGGGTTTGAAGTGGGAGGTGGGGGATTCGGGGAGCCCACATCAGGAGTGCGGCAGAATACTTGCCACTTTTTAGATTCTTAGATTACTTACAGTGTGGAAACAGGCCCTTCGGCCCAACAAATCCACACCGATCCACCGAAGAGAACCCACCCAGACCCATTCCCCTACATTTACCCCTTCACCTAACACTATGGGTAATTTAGCATGGCCAATTCACCTAACCTGCACAATTTTGGAGTGTGGAAGGAAACCGGAGCACCCGGAGGAAACCGGAGCACCCGGAGGAAACCCACGCAGACACGGGGAGAATGTGCAAACTCCACACTGTCAGTCGCCTGAGGCGGGAATTGAACCCGGGTTTCTGGCGCTGTGAGGCAGCAGTGCTAACCACTGTGCCACCGTGCCGCCCTGAACATTTTCTGAACATTTGCAGCTCCTAACACACTCAGGAAACCTGACAGCTTCCAGGACAAAATAAGCCTTTTGAATTATTCCCTATCCACTATCTCAAATATCCACCACTGGCATATACCATCTACAAGATGCAGCAATTTGCCAAGATTCCTTCGACAGCACCATCCAAACCTATGGACTGTACCACTAAAAAGGACAAGGGCGGCAGATACATGGGAATAAGAGTTGCACGTTGCCTCCAAATTGCACTTGTCCCAACTTAATCTGTTTCTGTCCTTCGCTGTTGCTAAATCGACGCCCTTCTGCACAGCACTGTGGGTGTCGCCACACCTCAAGGACAGTAGTGTTTCAACACCACCTTCTCAAGGGCATAAAAATGAGCAACAAAAAAATTAAGAGGATGGAGAAATAAATAGACTGAAGTGTTGCTAGGATTGGATGAAGTAAGGATTGGAATTGGCTCATGCAGAGCAATTAAAATCAGGAATGCTGAAGAGACCAGGATTAAAGGAATACTGAAATCTCTGAAGGCTGTGGGCTGGAAAAGATTGCAGAAATTGGGAGGGACTAGGATGTGAAGGGATTTGAAAACAAAGATTAAAATGTTAACGTATTTGTGCCTAACACAATGTTGTAATTGAAGTAAAGAGAATGTTCTGCCTACCACACAAATGAATAATGTGGTATATCAATTTCATTATCAGTGTGGATGCCATGTAAAAAGGCAATGCATCTCCAAGGCCTATTGGATCATATCGAACAGCACAATTGTTTAGCTGTTTGCAAGAAACAAGTTACTGACCAGAACAAACCAGCCCACACAAGCAAAAACATGTAACACAGTGTCAATACTTGATGTGATCACATAATCGGACAGTATTTGCTGGAAGATCCTGAGTTTGAATTACGTTGACAACCAATTTAGAATTGACAGTTGGTTTGCAGAGTGGTATACCTACAGGTACTGGAACCCACTTGTTCTGATGCACAGATTGGTTCTCTTTGCAGACAGAAACTCAACAGAAAAACTCACAGCCATTTGCTGTTCATTTCTCAGGGCAATACCTTGACCAATCAGTATCGACCTGTCTGCTTTAAAATCTAAACAAAGCCTGTCGATCATCAACAGTTGGTGCAACAATGCCAACAATGCTATCAATCAGAGCTCACTTGCCAACCAATCAGCTCTGTCTTCTTGTACTGTGTAGTTGTTGATTTCCCTCTTAAACTAATTAAACTTCCTTGCAAGAATGAGAAATTTTACTTCTGAGGATAAATTAAAGAAGTTTGGATTGTTCACCTTGGAGAGAAGAAGGCTGAGATGGGATTTGATAGAGGTTTTCAAAACCATGAGCGGGATTGGAAGCGTGTATGGGGAGAAGCTGTTCCTGCACATAAAAGAGAAAAGAACGAGAGGGCATAGATCTAAAATGATTTGAAAGTAAAGCAAAGGTGATATGAGAGCATCTTTATCGCATGGTGAGTAGTTGAGGTATGAATGCACTGCCAGGAAATGTGATGGATGCAGATTCAATTGAAGCACCGCGGAGGACATTGATGGTTATTACCTGCCAAGTACAAGATGAGGTAGAACAGAACTAGTCCTGTGTACCTGGGTATGTAAGAGCAATGATGGGTACTTTCGGAGCACTTCATTAAGCTTGTCTGGGGATTTGGAGTGGTATCTTATTGTGCCCAGATTGGCACGAGATAGTAGAACCTGTGCAGGCACAATCAGTTGAATGGCCTCATTGTACACTGTAAGGGACTGTGTGCCCCATCTGTAAGGGTGCCTTGATCACAGCTAATTTGGCTGGAGGCTGATGAAGGGAGGACAGACCTGAGGGCTGTGTTTGAGGTTGATTGAGTGTTGAAGAGTTGTCCCTCTCTCTCGCTGCCATGCTTGTATGAGGTCATTGAAGCATTCAGATTCCTAGTGTTAAGGAACTGCCTTTAAAGGTCTCGGAGATCACTCTCTCCCTGCCCTGCTGTTCATAGGAGAATGGTCTATGCTGTGTTCAGGTGGATCATGACAATGACTCAGACATGTTATGGTTTATGGTACCCTGTCCCACACAACCAGGTGTCATTGACTAATGTGTCAGTATTGACACAGTCAGTAGCTTTCTTGCCTGAGTCAGAAGGTTGTATCTTCACCTTCTATTCTTGGACAAATCCAGACCTAAGCTCTAGTGCAGTGCTAAGGAAATACTTGCATCGTGAGGGTGTTGAATTACAAATGAGACCTTAACAAATGTTAGCTGTGAAATGAAAACATTTTGAAAGAGGGTGCAGCAGTTCTCCTTGGTGTTGGATTAATGTCCATCCTTCAATCTGCATCAGTGAAACAGGTTGCCTGACAGTGCAGTCTGTGGGAGCTTGCAATGCACATTTGGCTGCTGTGTCTCCTATATGGAAACAATGATTTGTACTTTTGTATTTTTTGAAAGTACGCCAATGGCTATGAAGCATTTTGTAACTTCCTGAAAGGTGCTAGTTAAATGTAAGACTTACTTTACCAACTGCTTAGCTTTGTATCTGTTTTTGGAGGAAGGTTAATTCTCGGGTTTGTTAGTTTTGAGGTGACACACCTCATACCGAAAGTTTGGAATCAAGCTGTGTCAGACTATCACTGATCTGGTACTGGAAATATAGCACGGGAGTACAGGGCATTTTCAAACATTGGCAGCTGGACTGCAGTGGTAAAGCCAGCTCTATGAACTCTGATATTTCCTCCCGTTTCCTGCTCCAAATACCCCTGAAAGCCAATACTGTTCCTGGCTGACAAAACACATGAAGTATTCAATAGATCTGTTTCAACGGGGAGAGTGTATTCCACATTCCACTGGGGAAGTGCTGTGATGTCATGGTAATGTTACTGAGCTTACATATTCTGATGACATGGGTTTGAGTCACACTACAGTGTGGTGAGATTCTGAGTCCAAATTTTTTTTAAAAATCTGGACTGAACAATAAAGCTTGTATAATGTTCTTTAGTAACCACTGTAAATGGTTTTCTTTTTTAAAACAATCTGGTTCATTAATGTCTTGCAGGGAAGGAAATCTACCATCCTTACCATCCTTTCCTGGTATGGCCTACATGTGACTCCAGACCCACAGTCATGTGGTTGGCTTTTAACTCCCTCTGTGTAGGGATGAGGAATAAATGCCGGTTTTGCCAACATTGTCCACATCCCTCAACGATTAAAAACAACTTAAGGCAAGAAGAAAGCTCCCTGACTTACTTTGAAGTATTCATTGGGGTTTTCCCACATGTCAGTCACCAGGAGGCACTCCAAATACTGTTTAAAAAAAAAGCTCTTTGGCCTTTTCTTTAGAAGTAAAAGTTTCTGAAATGGGGAAACTCCAATGAACTGGATGGCCAAGACACGTATTCTCCACGTGGCACGGCCGTTTCTTTAAATCAAATAGTTTATCTAATTATGTGACAAGAGATGTAGCCATTTAACAGAATAGTGGGGGGAAAAGAATGTCCTGACCTCAACAGTCTCTCCCCACACTGCACAAAAGCTGATTGTTCAGACTGGCTGGGAAATGCGGAGTGTTCCTGGAAGCTCAATGGTTGTTTATTTATTATGCTACTGCACTGGCAGCTCTCAAACAGAATCGCTCTGGCTGCATTTCCACTTTGTACATTAATGAGGTGCTGACCCAAGACTGCCTTAAGGGCTTGAAATGGTGCTTTGTGTATATGTTGTACCCCTCCCCGTGCCGTTTTAATTTATACATTGCTGCCTCATTGCTGCACCAGAGCTAGAGCATGCGGCAATTTGTCTGCATGAGAAGCAAAACAACTCAATCATACATTTTGACAAGGCAGAAATGAACGAAATTCTGCCTCTGGCTTTACCATCAATCCTCCAGGTCTGAAGCGGTGATTTTACAATGATTTTATTAGTTTTACAACATCAGTTAGAGCTACAAAAATGAATTGCCAAACAATTGCTGCAATTTACCTACCATTTAAACGCCTCCTACCTTATAGGACAGTAACATCAGATTCAGACACTGCAGAGAAGAAATTAGTAAGGACTACATAAAATGCAATGTTGACTCTTGAATATTCCATTCATAGTGACAGAGAGGAGAGCTGGGCTGTGAGATCTGTCTGTCTTGTGTCTTGTTTGATTCCCTTGGTGAAATTAGTTTTTGCAGTTGGGTCAATGGAAAGACACCTGGATGGGTACATGAATAGGAGGAGTTTAGAGGGATATGGGCCAAATGCTGGCAAGTGGAACTAGATTAATTCAGGATATCTGGACAAGTTGGACTGAAGGATCTGTTTGTGTGCTGTACAACTCTATAACTCAATGCTGATTAATATTTTTATTTCTGACAAAGAATGCATTTAAAAAGTGTTAAAGTCGCAGTCAGATCAGCCGTGCTCTTAATGAATGGGGATGCGGGCATGATGGAGCCAAGCGGCCTGTTCCTACTCCTAATTCATATGATTGTATCTGATATTTTCCAACCTGCCCTTGGCTTTGCAACCTTCTGTCTGAGAGGCCTGAATGGTTGTCGTGTTCCCAAGCCTCCTACCAACAGCCCTAGCCCAGTTAGTGTCACTCCTGCCTCTGAGTCAGGCTATTGTGACTTGAAGGCCCACATTGGGCTGTCATTATGGGTCAGCTTTCTTAGAGATGCTGTCCTTCAGATGAAATGTTAAACTGAAGCCCATCTTCTCTTTCAGTTTGAGGTAAATGCAATGTCACATTGATTTGAAGTTGAGCTGGGGAGTTCTCCAATAATTAACCCTGCACTAACAACTGAGCACAGACAACCTAGCTCATTCACACACAGCTGCGTGTGTGAGCCTGCTCAGTGCAACCTAGCTGCTGTGTTCTCTCTCCTACTATATTTCAAAAGTACTTCATTGACTGCAAAGCTACTTAGGCTATGTTGAGGATTAGGAAAGCATGATATAAATGCATCTTCTTTTTTGTGTGAGGTTTTCCACTTGGAGCCACTCATGATCAGACTGAGATTAAGTGAGAGATCAAACTGGTGTTGTACCACACTGAGTTACTGTGATTGATATAGTTAGATAGATAGATAGATAGAGATAGATAGATAGATAGATAGATAGATAGATAGATAGATAGATAGATAGATAGATAGATAGATAGATAGATAGAGGACGCTTAGATAGAGTTACTGGGACTGATAGGTTTACTCCTCAGAGAACCAGCATGATCTTGAAGAGACAAGTGTGCCGTAATTACTCCCGTTTTGATGCTCCAATGCTGTGGCTTGTATTTCACAAACAAGAATTATTGTGTCTGACCTGACAATACCTGAGTGTAACTATGCTGGCAGCTATAACAGAATGATTTGCTATACAGTCGGTTGCTGCAGGGAGAATTCCCTGTTGAAGAACTATTCTGAATCTAAATCTTGTCCAACTTCAATGACAACAGGGTCGGCTTTTATTGTCACTGCCTATGTGATAATCCGGCAGAGTGTTTGCAGCTAGGACAATGATGAAAATCTACCCTGGTAACCCCATTCAATCGTAAGCAAGCTAAGTAAGACAGCACTAAACCAGGCTACCGAAACGCAAAAGGCACGGACTTATTCATGACTGACTCAGTGCTCGCATGGTCCAACAAAAGGCTGCAAGGGAGGAAAGCATTAAATTAAATAATTAAGTTTAAAAGAATGGAATCTAACATAAAAGCATAAACATACACATGTGGGTCACTTGTTGACTGAAGTGGGATATTGAGGCTGACAGCTTAGGTTTGCTGTCAGGTTGAGTGGAAAGTAAGCAACTCACCATTTCTTCCTTTTTTCTGTTGGTCAGCTCTGCGCTGCTCACTTGACAACACCGTCGGAAGCTCCAAACCATTACCAGGCCGTGTGCCGGGCTCTGTTTGCCGAATCCATGGAGTTACGCACCTTCTTGGCCAAAATTAAAAGTGCTAAAGAGGTAAGAGGTTACCTAAGGTTAGCCAACATGAGTCAGGATCAGAGACCTCTGGAAACTCCACTTCTGCATTTCGGGTACTGCTACTTTTTTTTAATAGAATCCCCAGGAGATAGGCTGTGTCACCCTTGCACAGGGTCCAAGATATTTGACAAGGAATGGCTTAAGGACAGGCAGAGATCACACGTTGAAGACTTAGAGAGTGGGAGTGACTATTTCAAAATTATGCCAAACAGTTATGATCATAAAACATCAGAACAGAGGTCGGCCATTTGGCCTGTCAAGTCTACTCAGTAATTCAATAAGATCATAGCTGTTCTGATTATACTCAACTCCACTTTTCTGCCATATCCCCATATAGCTTCCCCCAGCCTCACTGTTCTCCATGAGTCCATTGCAAGAGTTGGCCACCAGCCAACACACATTGAAGAGAGCGTGTGACCCCTGCCCTCAGTGGAAGAAGGTCCAGCCTTTGAGAGTCCCAGTGGTGCCAGAACTCCATAGTGGGCACTTACGGAACTGTAGGCCACCCACATCCAACTTCAATGGGTCCCAGAGAGAGACAAGTGGGAGGCCTTGGTGGGTAAGTGAGCAGGAGGGTTGGATTTGGAGGCCAGCTGACAAGGAACAAAGAAAGCTTAGTGGGTTAGGACAGCCTTTTCTTTCTATCTTTACAAAGAAAATTCAATTGGCCATTAATATTTTTTATAAGAAGAGTTCTGATCTCTGCATTATGTATTGTAGGGAATGGAACAGATTGTCTGACCAGGTATGGGTTGCTGTGAGTTTTGTTTTGGAAATCTTTAAAGATAGATCAAGTTTCTTCTATGCAGAATTCAAGAGATTAAAAATGGCTTGCAAATGGAGTGGTCAATGGCACTACAGTCATCCATAAACTGTAGATGTTTTTGGTGGTCACTTTAGTTTTGGCATGAGGGTGACTGAAGTTAAAATTTTTCTACCTAGAAGGTATTTAATACTGACACCAGAGGTATTTGTGTCTGTGATGTTTGTTTTTGTTTCTGCTTTAGTTATGTCAGCATCACAGATTGATAGCTGAAAATGTGTTGCTGGAAAAGCGCAGCAGGTCCGGCAGTATCCAAGGAACAGGAGAATCGACGTTTTGGGCATAAGCCCTGAATGATTCCTGAAGAAGGGCTTATGCCCGAAACGTCGATTCTCCTGTTCCTTGGATGCTGCCTGACCTGCTGTGCTTTTCCAGCAACACATTTTCAGCTCTGATCTCCAGCATCTGCAGCCCTCACTTTCTATCACTTTCAGTCAACAATTATTTGGGTAACACTAGCCAATGGCCTGCTCAAATGGTAATCCTGAAAACAAATAAAAATAGAAGTAATTGGATAGTTCGTCTTTCAAGGGATGAGTCTGTGACTATTTTTCTTTTGCAGCTTGTTACATTGTGGGATTGTCCTTGCGAAGAAAGGTTGATGAAAGTCTGCCTTTGACACAAATGGACTGTCTAGTTTGTATATTTCATCCTTTATTATTGCTGGAGGAAACCAGGTTCTTGTTTCTTTCAATTCCCACAAGTCCAATTCCATATTTTGTCAAACATGGTCTTTTTGCCTGACAAGATTACTCTACCATTCATAGCTGACAGCAGAGTTCAATGCCTTTTTCCCCCACACAATCCTCAAAATCCTTTATGTTGTTGAGGGTATTTAGAAATTGTCAATTTCTACATCAATCATACACGATAACTGAGCTTCTACAGTTTCTGGGGTAGAAAATTCCAAAGATTTACAATTTGCTGAGTTGAACAATTTCTCATCTTGGTCCCAAATGGCTTTACACATAACTTTGAAATTACAGAATCACAGAATTGTTACAGTGTAGAAGGAGGCCATCATTTTACCCATCATGCCTGCATGGGTTTGTTACCCCATGCCAATCTTACCTTTTCCCTATATCCCTATGCATAATTTCTAACCAAGTAGTCATGCAATGCCCTCTTGAATGACTCAATTGAATATGCCTCCACTACATTTCCAGGCAGTGAATTCCACTCCCCAACTACTCAATACCCTCTGCTTAATTTGCGCATCACTTTAAATCTTCACCCTCTTGCTGTTTTTTTTCCCTCCCTATCTATTCTGTCCAGTCTGCTCATGATTTTGAAATTACCCCACCCTCCACCATGATTCTAGACTCTACAATCAGAGGGGATACACTCTTTCCTCTACAATCAGAGGGGAAATGCAACATAGTCTATTCAACTGCAAAGTTCTGGCAGTGTATGCAAAATCCAGATGACAAAATCAATTCCATCGACATGAGGTTCACTGTCAACCTTTTAATCCCATTAGATACGTAGAGCGTGAAGAATAGCATAAATTAGTTGGACCGAATAGCCTGTTTCTATGCTGTAAATAGTACACCTTACTACTCATCATTTTACTTGATTGACTCCCTGAGGCAGCATTTTTAAAACAGAGTGAACATCATTGCAAATGTTTGTGCCCGTTCAAGCCATGCATTGGCTTGCAGCCAGTGACTGACTGGGCAAATAGCAAGATCTAACTCTCATTCTGTTTGATGGTGTTTCTGTCGTAATATTATCTAGTGCCATTTCTCAATGCTGTCCAGTCTTGCTCAGGTCACACGGGAAGGCAATCCACAGGCTCAGTTCTTCATTCAAATCAGCGATTGTGCATGGCGGGCAGAACAAAAGTAATAGCATCCTTCATCTGGAACAGCCAGCAGTTCACAGACAGTACTGAGTCACTTAGTCTCAGACAGAGCAACAAGCATCGATTTACATTTGATCACCTGTGGGAAAAGTTGGAAATCAGTCAGTGTCCAATTGTTAGACAGCATTACTGCTGAAAGTATATGTCTCAGCCCCAGAGGGCTTAGTCTTTGTATATGTTTCAAGTGGAAATTGGTAAATTTCTGATTACCGTGGTGTACAGGGCTGTGGGACGAGGTGAGTGCAGGTCATTCTGCTATAATGTGCGTTTCATTAGCATGAATTAGTTATAATACGATTGACAAATTGTGGGCATTGTTTGAATAACACAAACTTTCTACTAGACGGGTATAGCGATTTTCTATTAACAATCTTCTACAGTACAATTTTCTATAACGGTTTTCCATAGTACAATTTTTTAATGTGCAAGGTTGCAGAGGAACACAACTGTCATATTATAGCAGAACAACCTATAAAAAGCATTGTCATGTTCGGTCAGCCATGATCATTCAGCCCATTGAGCCAAGGGCTCAATGGGCTGAATGGTCGACTCCTGCTCCTGTGTTCCTCTGTGAATATGGTTATGATTTTATCTACGTCCTCACTGTTAATGTTAACGCACATTGAATGCCGTTTTGGGTGATATACCTCTGTAAAAGTTGAGCATTTTAGAGAAATTGGAAAGAAAATGGGCAAAAGAATTGAACTGTCCTCCATTTCTTGGCACAATGCAGTTGGTATGTTGGGTTTCACTGCCAAAGGATTTGTACTCTGGAGTAGGATGACCTACTGTAGTTATACAAACCCTTGGAGAAACCATACCTGGAGCATTCTGTGCAGACCTTTTCTCCCTACCTAAGAATGGATATGGAGAGGGTGCAGCAGAAGTTCACTTGGCTGATACCACGAAATGGTAATGAGAAGAGATTGGCTTGACTGGGCCTACATTCATTAGAGTTTAGATGAATGAGAGGGGATCTGATTGAAATGTATACAGTTCTAAGAGGGCTGGACTAACTAGGAGCAGGGAGGATGCATACCCTGATTAGGGACTCTTGAACCAAGATTCACAGTCTCAGGATATAGGGTAGATCTTTTAGAAATATTTCTTCATTCTAGTGGAATTCTCTACCCCAGAAGGCTGAGGAGGTCATGCCACTGAATATCTTCAAGAAAGATTCTTTTTTAGATTTTAAGGCATCAAGGGTATAGGGAGAAAGTGGGAATATGGCATTGAGATAGGGGTTCGGGTTGAATTGTGAAGCAGGTACAAAGGATTGAAGTGCCTATTCCTGCTTCCATTTTCTACGTTTTTATGAAATGGGTTATGATTGATTAATTGGGTAGCTGTCTTATAAAGTTGATACAGGCATAATGGACTATGCCCACCTCCTGTGTTCTACATTATATGGTACACTGTCTTAACATGTTGTATTGATTGACAGAATCTGAAGAAACTGCTGGATGAGAAGGGTGAAAGCAGTCACCCCAACATGGAACTTAATGAGCTCAATAACTTTGACTGGGTAAGATGCTGCTTGTTTGACTGATTAACGCTCCTGTTTGCTTTCATTATTTTAATTTAACAAATTTTGAATTGTAAAGTTATTTGTAAAGTTCTTATATCAATGGTACTTGACAGCACTGAAGCATTTCACATGTATCTGGTTGAATTATGGTAGCCATGTTTGACAGGGCGGCACGATGGCTCAGTGGTTAGCACTGCAGCCTCCATCACTGGGGACTCAGGTTTGATTCCAGCCTTGGGTGACTGTCTGTGTGGAGTTTGCACATTCTCCCCGTGTCTGCATGGGTTTTCTCTCACAGTCCAAAGATGTGCAGGTCAGGTGAGTTAGCCATACTAAATTGCCCATAGTGTTAGGTGCATTAGTCAGAGGGAAATTGATCTGAGTGGGTTACTCTTCGGAGGGTCGGTGTGGACTAGCTGGGCTGAAAGGTCTGTTTCCACACTATAGGGAATCTAATCTAATCATTAGGACCCTTTCCCCTCAATACACCTGGGCAGGCAGGAAGCACGTGTTACTTAACATGGAAGTAGCATATGGGCTAGGGAGAGGCTTGGAACTATATTGCCATTTCTTCACTGTTGCTGGTTTAAGATCCTGAAATTCTCTCACAATATTCCTGCACTAGATGTACTTTTATGGTTCAACTTGCCACCACCTTCTCAAAAGTGATTAGGGGTGGGCAATAAATGCTGCCTTGCCCTGTACCTCAATTAAAAAAATGATTTTTAAAGAAGACACTGTAGACTCTAGGTACACTGGCACAATCTAAAGTGTGAGTGTGGAGACAGATGGACTTAAGGTGCATGCACATAGATCTCTGAAGTGGCAGGATATATATATATATAATGTTGAGTACAAAATCAGGAAAGTTAAGCTGAACTTGTCTAAACTCTGTTTAGGTGACAACTAGAGAACTGCATCCAATTCAGGTTGGCACACCTTAGGAAGGAAGTGAGAGTCCTTGAGAGGCACAGAGGAGATTCACTAGAATAGTTCCAGGGATAAGGATCTTTAATTACAACATTTGGTTGGAGAATCATATAATCCCTAAAGTGTGGAAGCAGGCCATTTGGCCCATCAAGTCCACACCGACCCTCTAAAGAGCATCCCACCCAAAGCCAATCCTATCCCTGCATTTACCATGGCTAGCCCACCTACCCTGCACATCCCTGAACATTATGGACAATTTAGCATGGCCAATCCACCTATCCCACACATCTTTGGACTGAAGGAAGCCCACGCAGACACAGGGAGAATGTGCACACTCCACACAGACCATCGCCTAAGGGTGTAATCGAACCCAGGTTGCTAGCGCTGTGAGGCAGCAGTGCTAACCACTGAGCCACCGTGCCGCTTGGTTTATCCTTGTGGAGGGGCGGGGAGAGAAACAAGGTTAATGAGGGCTTTATTGGAGATGTATAAGATTATGGAAGATTTTCAAAACAAAAACCAATCACCTTAGCTGATGGTTTAAAGACTCGGGGGTTGGGGGTTGATGGCTCTGATTTAAAGTGTCATACAGGAGCGTCATTTGAGATTTCCATCAGTTCTGAGGAATGTGAGGATGATCCATTTTACACAGTGAGTATCCACTGTCAAAGAGGGAAGCTGCAAAAATAGTTTCGTAAGGAAATTGGTTGGGCACTCGAGGGATTTAAACTTGCAAGGCTACATGGGCATTGTGACTATCTAGATTGCTCTACAGTGAGCCAGCTTGGATTTGTTGGACTGAATGACCCCTGCTGAATTGTTTTGACCATGTGGATGGTATTTACTCCATGTGAACAGACTTACCTGACAAATGGAGAATGTGTGAAAGCCCCATGATGCTTTTGCTGGGGAAGGCTGCCTCGATTAGCTGCCAATCAATCTTGTAAGTGGTCAGTGCTGAGGTTTTTCCCAGGATTTGGCAGGGAGAGGTACAGAGCTGACAGAGGATGCCAGTTTGCAGGCAGGGCAGAAAGGGGAAACTTAGGATTGCAGAAGAGGGGAGACTCAGATACATCTTTTCCTGATGTTTGACAATGAGGAAATCCCCTGGAAGCTTCCCACCCTGGACATAAAGGGGACAGAAGCAAAAAAAAACAGTGGGGCACTTGATGAAAAGGCCCCTGTCTCCTGACACACCTCAGCAGAGACCACTATATTCCATCCAATGACTCCATGACAAGGTCAGAAGTCACACAACATCAGGTTACAGTTCAACAAGTTTATTTGAAATCACAAACTTTTAGAGCGCTACCCCTTTGTCAGGTGAAGACTGGTCAAATAAACCAGTTCTTGGAAAGGTCACCGGACCTGAAACATTAATTCCAGTTTCCCTTCACAAATACTTCTTTTCCAGCAATTTCTGTTTTTGTTTCTGATTTACAGCATTCCCAGTTCTTTTGATTTTTTAACCAGCACTTCCACATCAAGACTCCATGGCTACTCAGCGAAACACCACACATACCAACTACAAACTCCTACTGCAAAATACTGACATTTCCTCACCCTCTCACCCCTCTCTGATTCAGTCTTCATTCACCTTCTGAGAGGCAGCCTGAATCTTGCTAAACTCAACAGAAATTCATTTTAAAGGTATTTTTAAAAATTGGTATCGCATGGCAAGCCCTCAACTGAAGAAAAACAGAGAGAGAGGAAATCCTCAGCATCCACCATTGCTTTATTTTTAATTCATTCATGGAATGTAACTGTGACTGGAAAGGCCAACATTTATTTCCCTTAACTGAGTGAATTCCTCAGATACTTCAGAGTATCAATGCTACCCACATTGCTGTAGCCCAGACTATGGGAGCACAGCAGATTTCCTTCCTTAAAGTGAATCAGATAGCTCTTTACAATTATCCAGCAGTTATATGGTCATCAATACTGATTCCAGGCTTTTACTCCAGAATTATTTATTGTCTGAATTTAAATTCTCCAGCCACTGGGCTGGGATTTGAACTTCTGTCACTGATCAGCCACTTGGGTTATTTGACCTGGTGAACTGGGTTGATCGTGTTCAATTCTTTCTTGCAGCTTGTATATTTGCCATCATTCAGCTAAAAGTGATCAAGTGAAACCAAGAGCACAGTGCAAACTGCTTGCAACTAGTCCAGCGTATAACATAACTGAGGATTAAGTATATTTTTGTGTGTCAATGTTTGAAATCTGAGCATCATCGTTCACAAAGGATCAGCAGTTTGATGCTTGCTATCGGAGAAAGTGGGGTGTAGGCAAAGGAGTGACATGCTAGTTACTAATCCCTATGTGTTGTTGGGGAGGAGAGTTTACCACAGTCAAAATCACAGGAGTGTCTTTTGAGATTTCCATCAGTTCTGTGTCAATGGTGGAAAATTTATTGGATGCAGATTCAGACATGGAGTTGTGGGAAACAACAGATAAGTTTGCAGTGCAATAATAACCAGAGTTTGGAGGTGGCAAGAAAGAGAGGTCATGGTCAAATTGGTTAAAGAGGGAAGTGATGACAACAGTTTAGAAAGAGAGGGGCAAATATCTGAAGTAAGACCAATAGGTGTAGGAGCAGAGTTAGGCTATTGGGGCTATCAAGTCTGCTTTGCCATTCAGTGAAATCACAGCTCTTTTGATCATTCCTAACTCCACTTTCCTGCCTTTTTCTAAAAACCCTTGATTTTCTTACTGATTAAGAATTTGTCTTTCTCAGTTTTGAATATTCTTAACAACCCAGCTTCAACTGTTCTCTGTGATAAGGAATTCCACAGATTTGCTACCCTCTGAAAGAAGAAATTTCTCCTCATCTCTTTCTTAAACTTCAAGGGGAGGTGATGGCCTAGTGGTATTATCACTGGATTATTAAACCAGTGACCCAGATAACATCCTGGGAACCCAGGTTCGAATCCTACCATGGCAGATGGTGGGATTTGAATTCAATCAAAAAGAAATCTGAGATTAAGAGTCTAATGGTAACCATGAATCCGTTATCGATTGTCACTAATCCCCTTTCGGGAAGCAACCTTCCATCCTTTACTTGTCTGGCCTACATGTGACTCCAGACCCACAAGAATGTTGTTGACTTATAAACGCCCTCTGGGTACTTAGGGGGTGGCAATAAATGCTGGCCTAGCCAGTGATGCCTGCATCCCATGAATCAATTAAAAAAAAGTGACGCTTTATTCTGAGATTATGGCCTCTGGTCCTAGACTGTCCCATAAGGGGTGGTAACCTTTCTGCATTCAGTATGAATCTTGTAATGGTTCAGGTTAATGTTCCCTCTCCCTGATGTGCCTCAGTGTTAGCAGCTCTGACACTGCAGGTAAGGGAATGTTTTACTATATCGGCTTGTATGGGGCCGCAAATGAAATCATGTGGTCAGCAGGTTAATGGGAATAGCATCAAGAGAGTGGGAGGTGAGTCATCTGTAACTCTGAACAAGCCATAGGAAAGAGGGAGGCAACAGGCATTTCATAGAAATAGGAGAAGGGCATTGAGGTCTTTATTCCTGCTGCAATATTCAATTAGATCCCAGTCGAACTGCATATTAATTGCATCCAATTGTCTTCGTTCCATGTACCTTAATATCCTAATCTAGCAGAAATCTATCAATCTCAGTTTTGAGGTTTTAGTATACTCTATACCCTACCTGTTTGAAGGCAGGTATGGGAAAGAATTCTAGAGTTCTATCGCCTTTGGTGTGAAGAATTGTTTCCTGAAAGTTCTTCTAGTTATAGCTCTATGTCAGGACTCTCCCTGCAAAGACAAATCTTTATCTACCTGAACAACAACTTTCATCATCCTAAACACCTCAACGAGATCATTCCTTAATCATCTGTGTTCATGAGAAACATGCAATTGTCGCTTTGAACTGTAAATTTATTTGACTTTTTCTCTGGAAGCCGAGCCATTTTAAGCAGGTAGTGTTCACTCTGTCAACATTTTAAATCTGTAAATATCATTTAAGAACAATATCTGTTCTTATAATGTGAATGAAATATTTACTTCTGTTGTCAACATTATGTCTCTTTCAATATTTGCTTTATAATGTATCTGGAGACAAGAGGTGAAGAAAAAATTGTTTGCTGACCATCTATGTTCAATGGCTAATTCTGTATTCCTCAATAAAAGACTAGACCTAGACATTCTGCCCAACATGTGTTCCTGTCCCACCATCTCATATGATCAAATGCCTATTACTCTGTGCTGCTTCCAGAGAAACCTTTTATTTATTGGTTTTTAGGATTGCTGTCAAAGCCTTTATTGTACATCCCAATCTGTTTTGGGCATTAAAAGACAATCATGTCATGAGGGACAGGAATGTAACATAGGTCAAATCAGGCAGGTTTACTTCTTCAAAGGACATTAATTGGATTTTTGCCACAATCTATTGTCTTCTATGGTGGGCTTTCTGGTGAGAGCGTGCAGATCATCAGATTTAATTAGAATTTAATCAGGATGTAATTTTACAATTTGCCACCATAAAATTTGAGGATTTAAACCCTCTTGACTTGAAAATTCTAATGCCCTAGAATGTCACAGTGCAGAAGGAGGCCATTTGGACAACACGCCTGTACTAGCTCTTTGAAAACACTATTAAATTAACCCCGTTCTCCTGATCTATCCTCATGGCCCCGCTATGTTTTTGTGCTTTTCAAGTTTACTTTCGATTCTCTTTTAAAGATTACAATTGAATCTTTCAGGCAATACATCCAGTTTGCAGCAGCTTGCTGGGTAGAAAATAATTCACCGCATCATTTTTAAAACTTCTTTTGCTAATTATCTTAAAGCTTTATCAACTAGTTCCAGCCAAACTCACTGCTTACTTACACAATCTAAACCCACTATGATTTCGAACAGCTCTGTGAAATTGTCCCTTAACCTTCTCTGTTCTGAGGAGAACACTCTCAGCCATTCCACAAAACTGAACATTGATGTCCCCTGTTCAACAAATGTAGTGATTCACCTACATTGAACCTGTGGTAGATAAACCCATTTGTTAGATATGTACAATCTTTTAACAAATTCTGTTTTGTGTCACTTATTGCTGTTTTGCACATTTTGCTCCTTTGTTCTATTGAGAATCTTTCCTTTCTTCCAACGTCCTCCTATAATCAGTCTCTAGCCCATGTCAAGACTGAGTAACCATCTTGGCTCATCCTAATGGTCACTGTGTCATCAAAAGATAGCGCTTTTGTTTCTCCCTAATAGAGGCACATGGGAACAGTGCATTGCAACAGCACCCAAAACATCAGGAAAATTCCTTTCCCTTTCACTCTGAAGGGGCCTCAGTGAATATGGGCGATTTCCAACACTAAGAGCAATTGGCTTTTACTTTCAGGCCTGCTTTTGGGTTCAAGTGATGCGGGATTTGCGGAATGGTGTGAAGCTGAAGAAGGTGCAAGAGAGACAATATAACCCCCTGCCTATTGAGTACCAGCTCACACCGTATGAAATGCTCATGGATGACATCCGATCCAGAAGGTACACGCTGCGAAAAGTTATGGTGAGTCATTGGTACCAACTCAGACCGTGTGTGTGTGTGTGTGTGTTTGTGTTTGTGTGTCATTAAATGCTGGCTAAGCAGTGACGCCCCTATCCTATGAGTGGAAGCCAAGTGGAAACGCAGGATTAAAAACTTGCGTTTCCGACATATAGCAACTCTGAACCAACCACTGTGTGTTGAATTTTTTGTGAGATAGGGAACAGTGAAAGGACACGGGATTTTTATTTCCTTGTCTAAATATATAATATGTACTGAGTAAGATTGTTTTAGTTGTGGTGGTTTCTTTTTCAGTTTCCTGCATGTTCCGACAGCAGAGGTGATGCAATTCTTTACATGTTGTAAACATTAAAATACTCCATCACAGAAACCTCTGGAACTGTCCTCTCTGTGTTTTCTGCCACCAGTCAGTGTTTAATTTGTCTGATAGTTGTGAGAGTCATGGTTATTGTTGTCATGATGTAAATAAAAATGTATGGTTGATTTGGTTTTCTTAGCAAGAACCAGGCAGTTCTGTCTCATCACAGGTTAGCTCCATTTCTGTAACATTGTTTTGTGTTGTGAAGCAGTCAGCAGAGCAGTTCTGATTAAGTGGTTAAGGCCATCTTGTTGTCTCAAGCCAAGCAATGAAATAAGCGAGTAAAAAGAATGTAAGGAAAGTCAGAGCAATGAAAAGATCATTTGACACAAGAAAAATCTCTCAGTTAAAACAGCAGCTTTTTCAAAGCCTTGATTCCTTTTTGTCTCCACAATCTCAATTTACAGATTGTTCCAAACATTTGTCACTGTTTGAGTGAAAGAGGATGTTTTGGGTGTGAGTCAATTTGCAGTAGTTGTGGAGCAGTGTAAATGCTACAATGGTAACATGTTAATATCTTCAATCATTTGCAGAATTATTCACAGCTCCCGGTACAGTTTTGGACTGATATTAATAATGGGAGTTGATTGCATGTAGGTAGAATTTACAGGAATGCTGACAATTGAAGAATGTTAATAGAAAAGAATGAAAAATAAATCTTGTGGCCTTTGGAAATGCTCTAAAGCAATTTAAGTTTATTAATTATTGTTGTTGAGATTGAAATGAGAATTAGTCCAGTCCCCAGTAGAACCATAACGAAAATAGAAAGGTGATGAGCCTTATCTTCAGAAGGGTGACCCTCTTTTCAGCTTCACAACACCATTTCCACATGTTTACATGGTTACAATGAACCAGAGACATGCCTGAGGATACAGCTGGTCAGTTTCAACACTGTATCAGATTTGAATGTACCTTTGCTCAGCCAGAACAGAATTTACAGTTTTATAAAATCAAACAAAAACAGAACATGAGGAGATCATTAACTTTATTATGACTGTACCACCTCTGTGGTGGGACTATCCAATTATCCTGCACAAAACCAGGCAAATCCAATCTGGCTAATCTGTATCTATCATCACAAAGTGATGGAGAATGTCATCGTTGAGCTGTGAAGCAGCATTGACTCCCCAGTAATCAACACACTTTTGCTCAGTTTAGGTTCTGCATGATCATTCGGCTCCAGACTTCATTATAACCTGTATGGACCAAATAGATTTTAAAAGAGCTTGTCATGTGTTGAAAATGCCGCTGTGTGTTTTGTCCCCTTAGAGCTACCAATAACATGTATGGTAGAGAATTAAAGGAATCCATGCCGTAAATGAATATGTAGCAGTCTGCTTCTTATATGTGTATATGCAAAATAAAAGTTGGCTATTCAGCCTCTCAAGCCTACTCCCCCATTCTATAGGATCATGAATGATCTCTATTTGTGTTTCGAATTCCACATTCCACCTAACTCCATTTGATTCCCTAAGAAGAATCTTGCCAAATCTTTCATATTTTTTTCAAAACCTTCACAGAGTTGAACTTCAGAGAAGTGTGATTGATGGATTGTGGTATCAAGTAGGCCTCGCAATTTGAAGTCATGAGGGAATTAGGGTGAAACTGTCCTTTGATCTTACAAAGGAAGGTGGTTAAGGCCAATCACGGTCCATTGTGCAGGGGTTTCTCAAGATAATGTTCGGGTCCAATTGCCTTCAGCTGCTTCATTAATGGCCTTCCCTCTGACATAAGGTCAGAAGTTGGAATGATTTCTTTTGATTGCACAATGTTCAGTGCCATTTGCAACTCCTCAGATACTGAAGTATTCTTTATCTTTATGCAGAAAGACAGAAAATTTTGGACTGGTAAGAGCTAAATGAGAAATACCATCTATATCGCACAAGAATTAAGCAATGGCCCATCTCTTCTTGGTATCCAACAGCATTACCATCAATGAATCCCCACTATTAAAACCATTCTCAACCATTGAGAAACTGAACTGGACTAGTCATATAAAAATACTGTGGATTTTAGCTTGAAAGAGGGGGAAAGGCAGCAGTGAAACAGAAAAGCAAGGCAGCGTAGAAAATTTAGCAAACCAGAAAGGAATTAAATAGAATCATAGAGCTATACAACATGGAAACAGACCCTTCGGTCCAACTTATCCGTGCTGACCAGATATTCTAAGTTAATCTATTTGGCCCATATCCCTCTTAAACCCTTCCTATTCATACACTCATCCACATGCCTCTAAAGTGCTGTAATTGTACCAGCTTTCACCACCTCCTCTGGCAGCTCATTCCATACATGCACGACCCTCTGCATGAAAAAGTCAGCCCTTAGGTCCTTTTTAAATCTTTCCCTTCTCGCCTTAACCCTATGCCCCCTAGTTTTGGACTCCCCTACTCTGGGAAAAGACCATGACTATTCACACTATCTATGCTCCTCATGATTTTATATACTTCTGTAAGGTCACCCCTCATCCTCCAATGCTCCAGGGAAAACAGCCCTGCCTACTCAGCCTCTCCCTATAGCTCAAACTCTCCAATCTTGACAACATCCTTATAAATCTTTTCTGAACCCTTTCAAGTTTCACAACATTTTTCCTACATCAGGGAGGCTAAATTTAAACACAGTATTCCAAAATCTTGATAACTCTCCTGTTTTTAGTTTATGGTTTATCCTTTATCTACATTTTAAACCCCTTTCTATTACTCTGTAGTAGATCGTGTCCAAAGTATGGTTAATACCTATTGATCTGTTTTGAATCTGGACCAGTGTAGCATAAATGAAATTAGTTGGAATTGTTTGTCTTGGTTCTGATGGGCTACATGTCTCCAATTAGATTGGAACACATCTTTCAGTCAACTTGACTTCTCTTAAGGGAAATAACTCAATTGTGGAGAATGATAATTGTTCTCTTTTTGAAACGCTGGCTACATTAATAGCTGGTATTCATGTGAAGTAGTTTTTCAGACATGTTTACAGTTTCTTTTGTTAGTCCAAGTTGGTGATGGGCAATAATGAGAAGACAGAGTCAGTGATTCCACAATTAAGCTGGGATTATGCTTGCTGGTGGTTTCTGGTGATGTTCCTGAACACTTGCTGAAGATTCTCAGACACAAGATCTATATGCATTTCGAAGCAAATGGACTTATTAGTGATAGACAGTATGGGAGGTCATACCTCACAAACTCGATCAAGTTTTTTGAGGAGGTGATGAAGATGATTGATGAGGGAAAAGCATTGATGTTGTCTACATGGACTTCAGTAAAGGCTTTGACAAGATCCCTCATGGCAGACTGGTGCATAAGGTTAAGTTGCATGGTATCAGGGTGAGCTGGCAAGATGGACATAGAACTGGCTGAGTCATAGGAGGCAGAGGGTAGTGGTGGAAAGATGGAGGGTTGTGACTAGTGGTTTTTCCCCAGAGATCATTGCTGGGACCTCTGCTGTTCATATCTACATTAATGATATGGAGGAAAACATAGCTGGTCTAATTAGTAAGTTTGCAGATGATACAAAGATTGGTGCTTAGTGAGGAGGATTGTCAGAGGATATAGATCAGTTGGGAGGCATGGACAGAAAAATGGCAGATGGAGTTTAATCTGGACAAATGTGAGGTGATGCATTTTGGAAGGACAAGTACAGTTGAAAATTACACAGTGAATGGCAGAACCCTTAGGAATATTGGTATGCAAAGAGATCTGGGTGTGCAAGTCCACAGATCACTGAAGGTGGCAGCGGAGGTAGATAATGTCGTAAAAAAGAGGCTTATAGTATGTTTAACTTCATTGGAAAGGGCATTGAGTATAAGGATAGACAAGTTAAGCTGCATCTCTATAGAACTTTAGTTAGGCCAAACTTGGAATATTACGTATAGTTCTGATCACCACACTGCCAGAAGGATTACCAGGATGTTGCCTGGTATGAGGATTTTAGCTATGAAGAAGGGTTGGAAAGACTGGGTTTGTTTTCACTGGAACGCAGGAGGTTGAGGGGTGACCTGATAGAAGTTAATAAGATTATGAATGGCATGGATAGAGTGGAAAGTATAAGGCTTTTCCCCAGGGTGGAGGGGTCATTTACTAGGAGACACAGGTTCAAGGTGCGAGGGGGAAAGTTTGAAAGAGATGTGTGCGGCAAGTTTTTCACACAAAGGATGCTGAGTGCCTGGAATAAGCTGCTAGAGAAGATGGTGGAAGTAGACACCATAGCAGCATTCAAGAAGCACCTGGACGAATCCATGAATAGGACGGGAATAAAGGGATATGGATCCTTTAGGTGAAGACAGTTTAAATATGGAAGGGCAAAATGTGTCAGCGCAGATTCGGAAGGCCGAAGGGCCTGTTCCTGTGCTGCATTGCTCTTTGTGCTTAGTACGCAGCATGAGGGGAGGTTCTCTGTTCTATAGGTCTGTTTGACTATAATTGAATGTCAGGCTAGAAAATTGTTTCACTGGTGCCATCTTATGGGAGTACTGGATTTACATGGTAAAGTCAGTCACCATTATAAGGAAGCCAGGAGAAAAATGGCCTCTCTCTATTTTCCAAGGCAGCACTTGGTATGCCTCTTTTTTTTGGACCTGGCTACATTCCCTCTAACACAAATAAGCTTGTAAAAGATTCAACCCTTCACAAATCCCCACAGATACAGACAGCACAGTTTATGCATCTGTCTCCTGGTGTATATTCATGTCTCGCGCTTTCCTGATAACATTAATAAAGGAATGTGCCAGATTAGTGGTCTTAGAACATAGAACATAGAACAATACAGCACAGAACAGGCCCTTCGGCCCACGATGTTGTGCCGAACATTTGTCCTAGCTTAAGCACCCATCCATGTACCTATCCAATTGCCGCTTAAAGGTCACCAAAGATTCTGACTCTACCACTCCCACAGGCAGCGCATTCCATGCCCCCACCACTCTCTGGGTAAAGAACCCACCCCTGACATCTCCCCTATACCTTCCACCCTTCACCTTAAATTTATGCCGCTTGTAACACTCTGTTGCACCCGGGGAAAAAGTTTCTGACTGTCTACTCTATCTATTCCTCTGATCATCTTATAAACCTCTATCAAGTCACCTCTCATCCTTCGCCGTTCCAATGAGAAAAGGCCTAGCACTCTCAACCTATCCTCGTACGACCTATTCTCCATTCCAGGCAACATCCTGGTAAATCTTCTCTGCACCCTCTCCAAAGCTTCCACATCTTTCCTAAAGTGAGGCGACCAGAACTGCACACAGTACTCCAAATGTGGCCTAACCAAACTCCTGTACAGTTGCAACATCACTTCACGACTCTTGAATTCAATCCCTCTGCTAATGAACGCTAATACACCATAGGCCTTCTTACAAGCTCTATCCACCTGAGTGGCAACTTTCAAAGACCTATGAACATAGACCCCAAGATCCCTCTGTTCCTCCACCTCACTGAGAACCCTACCGTTAACCCTGTATTCTGCATTCTTATTTGTCTTTCCAAAATGGACAACCTCACACTTGGCAGGGTTGAACTCCATCTGCCACTCCTCAGCCCAGCTCTGCATCATATCCAAGTCCCTTTGCAGCCGACAAGAGCCCTCCTCACTATCCACAACTCCACCGATCTTCGTATCATCTGCAAATTTACTGACCCACCCTTCGACTCCCTCATCCAAGTCATTAATAAAAATTACGAACAGCAGAGGACCCAGAACTGATCCCTGCGGAACTCCACTTGTAACTGGGCTCCAGGCTGAATATTTACCATCTGCCATCACTCTCTGACTTCGACCGGTTAGCCAGTTTTCTATCCAATTGGCCAAATTTCCCTCTATCCCATGCCTCCTGACTTTCCGCATAAGCCTACCATGGGGAACCTTATCAAATGCCTTACTAAAATCCATGTATAGTTGTGGTCTAAATGAATCAATGTTAAAGGTAATGAGTTTAAATTGTTCATATTATTGAAAAATTATTCTTAAATTCAGGATACAGAAATTAAACAGGAGTCCAAAAAATCTAACAGTATTAGGAGCTATTCAGCTTTTTAGAAGAAAATGATCCATATACTTCAGCAATGACGTGTCAAATTTTCAAACTTGACAGATATTTGAGCAGTCTGTCTCAAATGACAATTCATCTAGTTAGAAATATAAGGCAGGAGAATATCCAAAATAAAGATCAACCATGAGCATTCTTAGACTCTGCTGAATCCTTGCTCCTTGGCTAATTTTTGAACTTAGCTACAGAGTTTCATTCACTGCTTCACTGATGTTTCCATACAGACTCTAGGCTAACCGCAATGGGTTCACCATTCTGTTTCTTGTTCAAGTGATTAGTTAACATTGTATCTTCAATAGAAGGAAAGCCAGTGTATGGTGTTCCTCTTGCTGTCTGATAGTAGGACAAAAATAACCATGAAAGCACCCTCCATAGAGTTCCTTCTGTAAATCAGAGGGTTGTCAGCTGATGAGTACATCCAAGACTAAGATTTGTTATATTTTGGGCACTTTGAGAAACAAGAGATCTAGGGATCTTGGAAGAAAGTGGATTTGATTCACAAGTTCAACCATGATCTTGTTGAGTTGGTATGAGGGCTCACACAGCTGGTTTCTCTGCCTCTTTTTCTTGTATCATATTTGACTTCTCTATAGGGCCAGTTCACCTCCACCTTAAGGCAATTAAGGATGGCCTATAAAGCTGCCTCATGGAGCAATGCCTCCATACTGTGAAATAATTTTTTTTTTAAATGGCATGATACATTAATCATTAAATGTAATAAAGATGGTTGTTCACCTTCTTGCCAGTGGAAATGCATTCTCCTTAATTACTCAGTCAAAGCCTTTTTTCTAAAAAAGCTCTGCTTAACCTTCTCTGCTGAAGGTAAATTATCCAGATGACTGAAGGGCCATCACATATTGATAGCTGTAAAATCCTCTCAACAGGTATCTGAGTTTCCAACATGCACTAACATCAGGCAAGACCCACCACCAATAAAGTGAAGTTGAAAATGACTCTTCTATTATGAACATTCTTCAGTTCTGAAAGGAAATCACATTGAACTCATAATATGAACTCTTTCTTTCTTCGTAGATCGTGCCAGACATGTTAGTCTCTCCAGAAGTTTCTTCTTGATTATGACATTTTTTAGATCATGCTGTCTGAAAATCTAATGTTGCAAGGTTTATTTTTCCAAATGTTTGACTGACTCCTGGTTCTGTGATCTGTCTGCTCTAAATCTCAGAATCTCTGCTAGCCATCAATTTGTATCATTGATACAATGATATAGAAGTCTGCATTAGAGAGGAAGACCGATTAGTTCACTTCTATCATGTTTGTGCTGGATAAACTATCACCCTTCTTCATCTTATCTGTTAGCTTCCCAATGGACCTTTAGATTTCTCACTCTTTTCCATTCATTTTCCTAAGATTTGCCCTTGGGCTAATTTTCGTCTTTCAGGAGCAAGGCATCTAAATGGTTAAGAAATTTTACACAGATTTGCTCCATTAAAAGGTGAGATGGTAACAGTGAACAACCCCCTAGTGTTAGTCAATTTGTATAGTTATTCATCAACAGCCAATGTGGAATTAGCTGAGTTTAGTAAGTACAATAGCAGTGACAGAAGAATGTAAGGGCAATGAAATATTTTATATTAATTAAAGTAAGGTTATGCTGTATTGGACAATATTCTCCAAACACTATGGAAACAAAGCATTGGGAGCCCTCTGCAAACACTCAAATACCTCAACTACTTAATTTGATGCTGTGTATGTTAAGTTGGTATAGCACTAATAAGAGTACAGTTTCTGTGTTCCAAATTACTTTGTTTAGCATCGTAATAAGGGTTCAAATCAAGTTCCGGACTAATTGCTTATCGTCTTCCCATATTCCAACACCATGTTTGATGGTAACCATTGATGTTCTTAAAGTTGGTGGCAAAATTTTGAGTTTGCCCTAAGGCTGATGAGAAGACTAACCCCATTGTTAAAAATATCAAGGTCTACAAAAACAATGGATGGCAGCTTGGTGGTTACAACTAGTCAGCTAAAGCTTGGGAGTTTACTTGCATACCTTGTACCGAGGTGTTCATTGTTTTAACCAAACTGTCTGACATGAGATCTGCTGATGCTCCTTTATGGATTGACTCTCAGTTGGTCTCTCAAGTCCACTCAGAATGGTCACCACCTACTCATGGACAGTTAGGAATGGGCACCAAATGCTGACCTTGACAACAATATCCTTGTCCCACGGATGAGAAAAGAAATCACTCTAAAACGGACCTGAAAATACTCAGCTACACTTTCTGTAGGAAAATGTTTATCATAGTCTGCTTCAGAATGAACATATTTTGCAAAACTAAGAAAAATACGTATACAAATTTAAAGAAAGCCATGCTGGAGAAACCCAGCAGGTCTGGCAGCATCTGTGGAGAGTGAAACTCAGAATCCATGTTTCAAGTCATATTGGACTCGAAATGTTAACCCTTTTTCTCTCTTCACAGATGCTGCCAGACCCACTGAGTTTTTCCAGCACGACTTGTTCTTATTTCAGATTTCCAACATCTGCAATATTTTGCTTTTATTATTAGTATGAATAAGACCTCTGTCTTTGCAGTTCAAGATTTGAAGACATTAAGTACAGCAGGACATAACTACATGTACATCATGCATTATATGCCCAGTTGCATTGATTCTGACATGGTTAAAAAGAAAATGCCTTCTTGTATTTAAGCCACAGACTGTGTGGAGTGTGATTTTTCTTATGATTTTAAAAACTTGAAGGATAATGAAGAAATTCATTCATAATACATCCTACCCAAGTGTTCGTTCATGTTTGATATGTTTCCATACTGGAAGCTAAGTTGATTATTGTTTTAAATAAAATATAGAGTCATCATAGAACAGAATCATAGAGTTATACAGCACACAAACAGACCCTTTGGTTCACTCTTCCATGCTGACCAGGTTTCCCAAACTAAACAAGTACCATTTGCCTGCACTTGGCCCATATACCTCTAAACCTTTCCCATTCATGTACCTATCCAATAGGCTTTTAAATGTTGTAACTGTGCCTGCATCTGCCACTTTCTCTGGCAGTTCATTCCATATACGTACCAGCCTCTCAGTGAAAAGGTTGCCCCTCAGGTCCCTTTTAAATCTTTCCCTGCTCACCTTAAAATTATGCCCTTTAGCTTTGAACTCCCCTACCCTAGGGAAACGACCTATGCAGTTCACCTTATCTGTGCCCCTCATGATAATGCTCATGTATAACCTGCCGCTCCAACCAAGCTTTTAGTCACCTCTCCAAATATCAGCATTTCTAGTTTAATGTGAAATTTTATAATACTCCTATGACGTGTATCGAGACTTGCATTAAATGTGCCGTACAAGCTATAAACTTTAGGGACAATGATAATTGGGGAATTTGTTATTCAGCTGCAAAAGAATGGCCCTTTTGCACATTTTCACACATTGTGCCACGCCCTGATCTGAAAGTCAGTTGGCACCACACCAACCAAACATTGTCTGCCCTGCAATGAAAATATGCTGGGAGAACATTCATTGGATTAGAGTGGAACTTCTGCTCCCTCAGTGACAGCAAGCCCCTTCCTAAAGATATTTGCACATGGCTCTTCCTAATCTCAGTACCAGCTCATGCCCTTCACTCAACTCTAAGTTCCTTCTTAGCTCCAATGCCAACTTAGTGCCATCCCAAGCACCAGCCCTTTCCCTTGCAACCCCCTCCCCGCCCCCCCCCCCCCCCCCCCCCCCCCCCCCCCGCAACTCATCTAACATCCAAATCTCAGGAGCCTTGCTGACTTACAATGAAGTTATGAGTCTCACTTGGAGATGTCAATCAACCTGTTCCCTTAAGAGGCACCACACTGACCTAATTTTAGGTTGCAAAATCAGTCATATAGTACAGTTCCTACAATGATAGCCCATAGACTTATTTCAACAGTGTGAAATAGAGAGCACTGAATTTGCTTTTAAACTCCACAGATTTGTAAACATTCAAAGTCTGAACAACTTTGACAGTTCCAGAGGGTATTGAAATTCCAATAGACTTTTACAGTCCAACAAACTTGGGCAGTTCTTTAACATCATGACAGTTCTTTGACAGATTGGGAATATTTTGACAGAGCTGTGCAAAAATTCAGGCTGAAGTGAAGGGATTTGTTTCTTGTAATAATGCCTGTCAGACAAATCCTGTGGGATTCTGTTATATATTCTCCACATATCTTAGGAGATATCCTTTGCTAATGTTCATTAGTTATGATCTGTTTAAAAGGTGGTATGATTTCTGTGACTAATTTTTATTTCCCTGCTACAGGTTAATGGTAACCTCCCTCCCAAATTGAAGAAAAGTGCCCATGAAATGATCCTGGACTTTATTCGCTCAAGGCCTCCATTAAACCCTGTGAGTACAGCTGATATGTTTAGAATTCAGAATAGTCACAACTGACCTGCCGGGCCATGTGATATGTTTGAGTGACACCATGACCATGAGTATGAATGTCATATGGTTAGAAACTTACTTCGAGCTCTTTGCGGCGGTCTGCATTACTGAGGCAGGTAGAAGAGCATGAGAGCAATTCAAAATGGAGCTGCCCTTGAAAACCTGATTAATATTTGAAAGTCATAGATGACCACAGTCATCAGTGTTCAGGAGAATCCCTTACTTAGGAAGGGTATGGTCAAGGCTGATGCCTTAGCATTATTGCAGTGTATACAAGAAAAAAATAATATTTTCTTCATTGAAGAATATTAGAAGAATTTAAACATTGACAGGAGATGGTAGTATCATGGACTAGACCTGAGGATGTGGTTTTGAATCCCACCATGACAGCTGGTGGAATTCAGAACATAAAGCTAATCTCAGCAAATTGTAACCATGACAACTACCATCGATAGCCATGAAACCTCATCCAGTTTCTTCAGGGAAGGAAATCTGCCGTCCATACATGGTCTGGCCTACATGTTACTGCAGACCCACAGCAATGTGCTGACTCTCAAATGTGCTGTGATATTGCTACTTGATCATGGGAGATTAGGAATGAACAACAAATGCTGGCCTTGCTAGTGACACCTATATCCTGTGACCCTTATATCTCCTGACTCAGTATGTGGGGAGGAGGTGATCCAGCATGGGAAGATCCCAGTCATTTACCTTAAATGGCCCTCAACCATTACATTAAGCCCAGCCCTGGAAAGTTGTTGGAAAACAGGCACACAGTGGGGAGCCAAATTGAGGAACCAGTTTCATGTTTTCCACCTGTTCTAGCCTCCAATTCCTCCTCCTTAGGTGTGGGTAAATACCATCAGTCTCTTCACATCCTCCCTATGCAACTCATTCATAATTCTAAACCAGGTCAAACATTAAATTTAATCCTTTATAAAGAAAGAAGACCCACCCTGATCCGACATTCCCGATAGCTGTTACCTCTCACTTTTGTTACCAGCCTCGTATTTGCAATTTTGCCAGTCAGATCTGTGACAGTTGTTAATTTCTCTGGGTCACAGGCATCTGCACGGAAACTCAAGCCACATCCACCACGTCCTCGGAGTCTCCATGAAAGAATATTAGAAGAAATCAAATCTGAGCGAAAACTGCGGCCAGTATCACCCGATATGATCAGACGTAGCAAACATGGTGAGTCCATGACAATAAAACTGCAATCTATAAAAGCTGTGGTTTATGGATAATGTTTCCTTTATTTATTTTGTGAAGAAGTGACAAAAATACACGATGCACCAAGTTTCATTTCAAAGTCAGTACAGGAAGACCACAATTCCTTTTATCATTATTCATTAATTTTAATGAAAGATTAACTTAAAAAGAAACTCATGCATTAGGCTAAGAGTGGTTGTGGATAATGGGTACAATTTGAAAGGTGCCAATTGGCTGATTATATTAAGGATGTGAATGCATTGGAGAGAGCTCAGAAGCAGTTTACAGAAATAGTTCCACGAATGAGGAATTTCAATTATAGGGATAGATCGAAGAAATTGGGACTGTTATCCTTGGAGAGAAGGCCGAGAAGAGATTTTATACTGATTTTCAAAATCATGAGTAGGCTGGATTGAGCAGATGTGGAGAAACCCACTCCTAAAAGGAGCAAGAGTTTAAAGTGATATGTAAAAGCAGCAAGGGTGAGCTGAGGAAAGATGCTTTAACTCAGTGGATAGTTCAGATCTGAAATGCACTGCATGGAAGTAGAGGCAGGATCAGTTGAGGAGTTTATTTGAATAAAAAGATAACATGCAAAGGTGTGGGAGAAGAGAGCAGGAGATTGGTACAAGGTAACAATACTCATTTATAGAGCCAGTACAGGCATGATGGCCTGATTAATCTCCATCAGCACCATAAATTTCTGTTTTTAAAAATAAATCTATGTAGTGTTTTAAAATATGATTTTTAAAACAAAATTGTAAATGCAGTTTACAGTGAAGCTAGATCGCTTCCTAGTGTCTAATCTCAGATCAGCATTGTTAAAGGTGGCTGGAACCTCTGCATAGCTCTTGGACCCAGGTCACCATAGGAACTTGGTGGGATCAATGGAGTTAAAGTGGATTGCACTTCAATAGCACCTTACTGCACGCACAGAATGACTCACATATCGGCACCGGTGAATTAGTTTTGTCTTGCATCCACTGTTGTAATGTAGGCAACGGCAATGGGCAAACTGCTCACGAGCAGGCAAAAAGAAGTGAGTGACCAGTCCAGCTGTTTCTAATGGGGGAGTTTTATGAAAGAAGTTTTGTTCACTCTTGGGATGTGAGCATTGTTGGCTGGGACAGGCATTTATTGCCCATCCCTATTTGCCCACGTGGGTGGTGATGTGGTCAAGGTACACCCAAGGTGTAGTAGGACTATACATGTTAGTGCTTTGAGCCAGTGACAGGGAAGGAGTAGGAATATGAGCACAAGACAGGATGGTTGGCAACTTTGAGGGTGATGTGGAGGTGGTCCCATGGTTCTGCTGTCCCTTCGCTTCTATGATAAAGAAAGGAGGAAGGCTAGACTCAGAAGCAAGAAAACCCATTGTTGTCTTTGAATTGGATTGTTAGTATTCATCTAACTCAGCAGACAGAATTTCACTTTAATGACTCATTCAACAAATGATGCCTTCAGACATATGTGCCTCCCATAGGCCAGCAGTGACATATGAGCGTCAGTTACAGCAACTCTCTGACTCAAAATTGAGAATACCACCAACTGAGCAAAGCCTGGTGTTTCGTGTGTGTGTGTGTCTGTGTGTGTGTGTGTTTTCAAATGAGAAAGCAAATATTAGGGCATCAAAGACATTTAAAAATGTTTTTGATTTAAGGTATTGAATTTGTTTTGCTGGCACTTTTATGGATTACACTATAAATAAGGTATCTGTTTATCCAGGATATGGTATGCATTGTCAGTGAAATGTCTAGAGGATCCATAGAGCAGATGTCATTCAAGCACATTGTCATACAGTCCTACAGCACAGAGACAGGCCTTTCAGCCCAAACTTTGGCCCACATTAAGATCACTATAAGACTCGTGTAGCGTTGCCTTTCATTGTGCAGTTTGTGAAATGATATGCTTTGTGTTACATGGTGCTGAGAGTAGTGTCATGCTGCTTAGCTGGCTAATTAATACTCAATTAGAGCTAAATCCTCTATGCATATATATAATATTTGTTTCTCTGGTTATTGAGAGTTCCTCACATAAATGCCTACGGAAAGGTTTGTAATACATGTGTTGAAATATTACACCAATGTCATGGCATGAAGTGCAGGGATGAAAGTTTCAGGGTTTTCTTTCAGCCCTTTGTTGTTCATGATGCAGTGACTGCAGGCTGGGAGTGCCCTTCACGTGATACTTTGTGGGTGATCTCTTAGTTCCAGCAGCTGAGCTGATGATGGCACGTTTCTCTCTTCACAAAATCAAAGAAGTGTCACAGTGCAGAACATGCTTTCGGCTCATTGTGTCTGCACAGGCTCTTCATTCAGCAACGTGTCTTAGGGTCTTTTTTCTGCCTTTTCCTCATTCCCTTGCACATTTCTTCCTATTTAAAGAAATCATCCAATGTCTCAGTTGAACCTGCCTCCACCACATTCCCAGGCAGTGCATTCCATATCCTAGCTACTCATTTCGTAATAACGTTTTTTTTCTCACATCACATCAGCTTCTTTTGAAATCACTTTAAACCTGCACCCTCTGGTTATTGATCCTTTTATGGACCGGACTGTTTCCCCCATATACTCTATCCAACACATGCAACATTTTGAAAACTTCTATCAGATCGCCACTTGGTCTCCTTCTGTCGAAGGTGAACATCCCAACCTCTCCAATCTATTCCTCGTAACTAAGGTTCTTCTGGAACCATTTTTGTAAATATCTTCTGCACTATCTTCAATGCATTCCCATCCCTCTTATAGTGTGGCACTCAGAACTGTACACAATCCTCCAAACTGAGTTCTAACCAGTGTCTTATGCAAGTACGATATCTTGCTCTTGTACTCTATGCCTCTATTAATAAAGTGATTGGTAGCTAATGAACCTTTTTTTTATTGTTGAGAAACATACAGTCAAATGCAGTCAAACATGCCACTCGAACCCACTGCCAGTCATTGCCAAAGCAAACTTGACGAACATAAGAGCAAGAGACTGAGTAGCAATCAATAGCTGGACGGTTACAAATCTTCAGTACAAGTTTGAAATACCAGCTTATTTTATTTAGTTGTGGGATGTGGGTGTCACTGACTTGGGCAACATCTATTGCCTCATTGTGCAGAAGATAGTTAAGAGTCAACTGCATTGCTGTTGGTCTGGAGACATGTCTAGACCAGGTAAGAACATTAATACAGCAATTGGGTCTTTCACAACAGACAACAGTGGTTACATCAGACTAGTATTTAATTCCAGATTTTATTGAATTCAAATTCCACCATTTGACAGGATGGGATTTTAACCTAAGTCCCAGAATATTAGACCTGAAAATGTGTTGCTGGAAAAGCACAGCAGGTCAGGCAGCATCCAAGGAGCAGGAGAATCGACGTTTCGGGCATAAGCCCTTCTTCTTCAGGATATTAGTGTAAAGTTCTGAATTGCTAGCTGAGTGACACTATTGCTATGCCACCACCTCCTTGTGTGCTTTTATGAAGTTAATAAAATATAGTCTGTTTGTTAACCTCTGGCTAATTTCTTGTGGATAACCAGGATCTTGCCAAGCAAGTAGCTGAGGAGTGTGGCGGTGAAGTTGCGCCACAGTGGCTCAGTGGTTAGCACTGTTGCCTCACAGTGCCAGGGACCTGGGTTCAATTTCCACCTTGGGTGACTGTCTGTGTGGAGTTTGTACATTCTCCCCACGTCTGCATGGGTTTCCTCTGGGTTCTCTGATTTCCTCCCGCAATCCAAGGATGTGCAAGTCAGGTGAATTGGCTATGCTAAATTGCTCATAGTGTTAGGTGCGTTAGTCAGGGGTACATATAGGGTAGGGGAATGGGTCTGGGTGGGTTACTCTTCGAATGGTCGGTGTGGACTTGTTGGGCCAATGGGCTTGTTTCCATACTGTAGGGATCTACTCTAACTTAAACTTTAAATAGAGTTCAGTTGCTTAGGGACATAAACACATTGATGTGAAAGTACAATGGCTTCTGCAATTAATTGTTATCTCTCTGAATTGTATTGGACGTCTAAAGATTTAATAGAAGCAGGCTTAGCAGTGGAATCTGGGGTCTTATTGATTTGATTCCCATCCCACTGACAATGCCAACTACCTTTGTCTAATATCTTAATATTTAACAAGATTTAAATATTTAAAGGAATCACTTTGAACACAAATGTCAAGGCATTTTATACGAACGCTGTCAAACTTCAGAAAATATAAGCAGCAGTAAAATTAGAAATTTCTCAACAGTTTCAGGAGCCACATTGAGAAATACTGCTGAAGTGATGAAGGAGGTATTAAGCAGTTTGCATGACAATGTTCATAGTAGAACTAATAAAGTTGATGAGCTGCAGACAGAAATTGCAATGTGATTTTGTGATGTGGTTGCAGTAACAGATATACAGCTTAAACAAGATCATGAATGAGTTCTTAGCATCCCTGGTTATGATGAGGAAAAAGAGGAAGCAGTATTGATTGATGAACACTTATGTTACAGTTCCAAGTAGAAAAGCTAGGTTAGATGATTCCATATCTGAATCTATTTGAATGAAGAAACAAAGGAAGGGCTGTTCCATTCATTGATGGAAACCTTTTTAAGGATTTTCAAACAATGAACAGTATATAGGTGAATAGATTTGGAGGTAAATTTTTAAAGTGTGTAACAAAATTGAGGCAGTAATATTAAGAGATTATAAATTTGCTTGTATCGACTGAGTAAAACACGGTGCCAAGAATTAGGAAAGAGAGAATTTTTTCACTGTGGGTACAGAAGAACTTTCTGAGTCAGTATGTCTTTTGTTTAACATGGAAGGAAAATAGTGTTGGATCTAGTTCTGTGACATGAAGTAAGGCAAGTAGAATGTGTAACAGCAGGAAATCATCTTCCTACCAGTGTCTGGAATATAATTCTGTTTAAAAACATCAAAGATTATGAGGCACAATGATGGGAGTGCCAATGTCACTGTTTTAAGAAAGAAGATAAACACAGGTAAATTGGGAAGGACAATTGCTGGATTAGACGGTAATGAAAGGACGGAGGGAATTGAGGAAAAGGATAGTTCAAATAGTTCAGCACTTGTCCTTCAGTGGGAAAGTCTAAAGTACAAGATGCCAAAAGAAGTGAAACTGAAAATAAAATGTTAAAAAGGAGGCTTATGACAACAAGGCAGGGCAGGTGACTGAGGTGTCAATGGGGGAGCACTTTGGGGCCGGCGACCATAATTGTATTCGCTTTAAAATCATGATGGAAAAGGATAGACCAGATCTAAAAGGTGAAGTTCTAATTTGGAGAAAGGCCAATTTTGACGGTATTAGGCAAGCGCTTTCAAAAGCTGATTGGAGGCAGATGTTCGCAGGTAAAGGGACGGCTGGAAAATGGGAGGCCTTCAGAAATGAGATAACGAGAAACCAGAGAAAGTACATTCCTGTCAGGGTGAAAGGGAAAAAACAATGACTGCAGATGCTGGAAACCAGATTCTGGATTAGTGGTGCTGGAAGAGCTCAGAAGTTCAGGCAGCATCCAAGGAGCTTCGAAATCGACGTTTCGGGCAAAAGCCCTTCATCAGGAATAAAGGCAGTGAGCCTGAAGCGTGGAGAGATAAGCTAGAAGAGGGTGGGGGTGGGGAGAAAGTAGCATAGAGTACAATGGGTGAGTGGGGGAGGGGATGAAGGTGATAGGTCAGGGAGGAGAGGGTGGAGTGGAGAGGTGGAAAAGAAGATAGGCAGGTAGGACAAGTCCGGACAAGTCATGGGGACAGTGCTGAGCTGGAAGTTTGAAACTAGGGTGAGGTGGGGGAAGGGGAAATGAGGAAACTGTTGAGGTCCACATTGATGCCCTGGGGTTGAAGTGTTCCGAGGCGGAAGATGAGGCGTTCTTCCTCCAAGCGTCTGGTGGTGAGGGAGCGGCGGTGAAGGAGGCCCAGAACCTCCATGTCCTCGGCAGAGTGGGAGGGGGAGATGAAATGTTGGGCCACGGGGCGGGGTGAAAGGGAAGGCTGGTAGGTATAGGGAATGCTGGATGACTAAAGAAATTGAGTGTTTGGTTAAGAAAAGAAGGAAGCATATGTCAGGTATGGACAGGATAGATCGAGTGAATCCTTAGAAGAGTATAAAGGAAGTAGGAGTATACTTAAGAGGGAAATCAGGAGGGCAAAACAGGAACATGAGATAGCTTTGGCAAATAGAATTAAGGAGAATCCAAAGGGTTTTTACAAATCAGCAAGGCGGCCTTTGTGTGGAGCCACAGAAAATGAGGGGAGGTACTAAATGAATATTTTGCATCAGTATTTACTATGGAAAAGAATATGGAAGATATAGACTGTAGGGAAATAGATGGTGACATCTTGCAAAATGTCCAGATTACAGAGGAGGAAGTGCTGGATGTCTTGAAGCGGTTAAAGGTGGATAAATCCCCAGGACCTGATCAGGTGTACCTGATAACTCTGTGGGAAGCTAGAGAAGTGATTGCTGGGCCTCTTGCTGAGATATTTGTATCATCGATAGTCACAACTGAGGTGCTGGAAGACTGGAGATTGGCAAACGTGGTGCCACTGTTTAAGAAGGGTGGTAAAGACAAGCCAGGGAACTATAGACCGGTGAGCCTGACTTCAGTGGTGGGCAAGTTGCTGGAGGGAATCCTGAGGGACAGGATGTACATGTATTTGGAAAGGCAAGGACTGATTAGGGATAGTCAACATGGCTTTGTGTGTGGGAAAACATGTCTCACAAACTTGATTGAGTTTTTTGAAGAAGTAATAAAGAAGATTATTGGGAGACTGATTAGCAAGGTTAGATCTCACGGAATACAGGGAGAACTAGCCATTTGGATACAGAACTGGCTCAAAGGTAGAGGACAGAGGGTGGTGGTGGAGGGTGGTTTTTCAGACTGGAGGCCTGTGACCAGTGGAGTGCCACAAGAATCGGTGCTGGGTACGCTACGTTTTGTCATTTACATAAATGATTTGAATGCGAGCATAAGAAGTACAGTTAGTAAGTTTTCAGATGACACCAAAATTGGAGGTGTAGTGGACAGCAAAGAGGATTACCTCAGATGACAACAGGATCTGGACCAGATGGGCCAATGGGCTGAGAAGTGGCAGATGGAGCTTAATTCAGATGTGAGGTGCTGCATTTTGGGAAAGCAAGTCTTAGCAGGACTTATACACTTAATGGTAAGGTCCTAGGGAGTGTTGCTGAACAAAGAGACCTTGGAGTGCAGGTTCATAGCTCCTTAAAAGTGGAGCCTCAGGAAGATAGGATAGTTTGGTATGCTTTCCTTTATTGGTCAGAGTATTGAGTACAGGAGTTGGGAGGTCATGTTGCGGCTGTACAAGACATTGGTTAGGCCACTGTTGGAATATTGTGTGCAATTCCGGTCTCCTTCCTATCGGAAAGATGTTGTGAAACTTGAAAGGGTTCAGAAAAGATTTACAACGGTGTTGCCAGAGTTGGAGGATTTGAGGTATTTGGAGAGGCTGTTTTCCCTGGTGTGTCGGAGGCTGAGGGGTGACATTTTCGAGGTTTACAAAATTATGATGGGCATGGATAGGATAAGGAGACAGTCTTTTCCCTGGGGTTGGGGAGACCAGAACTAGAGAGCATAGGTTTAGAGAGCAGAGGGGTAAGTTATAAAAGAGACCTGAGGGGCAACTTTTTCACGCAGAGGGTGGTACGTGTATGGAATGAGCTGCCAGAGGATGTGGTGGAGGCTGGTACAATTGCAACATTTAAGAGGCATTTGGATGGTTATATGAATAGGAAGGGTTTGGAGGGATATGGGCCGGGTGCTGGCAGGTGGGACTAGATTGGGTTGGGATATCTGGCCGGTGTGGACAGGTTGGACCGAAGGGTCTGTTTCCATGCTGTACATCTCTATGACTCTATTAGGAGTGAGATGCGTTGAACCACCAGGCAGATCATGGTCAGTACAGTAGGGAATTGAAAAAGCAAATATGATAATGCAATGTGAGGTTTTTGAGAAAAGATTAACATTATTAACATTAGGTAACATTAAATTAAACATTTAAACATTTTCTAAATTTATGAGGTATAAGAGGTAGCTAGGGTAAAACTTAGGCTTGTTAGGCACTGAAAGGGAAGTCTTCATGTTGAGGTAGAGAGCAAGGCTAAAGTACTTGTATCTATCTCCACAATGGTTAACAATAAAAGAGAAGAAGGAAGATGCACACACAGTAGTATCAGCTAGTGAAGGTGAGTCAAAAAATATGATCTTTACTTGATGCCTCACCTGGCCCAGATAGATTGCAACTAGATTCAAACTTAGAAACAGCAAAGGTAATTGTATATAGGCATTGTGTCAGACTATTGAAAGATTGTGAATGTGATACCCTTACTTAAAAAAGGGGTGTACAAAGTTAAAAATCACACAACACCAGGTTATAGTCCAACAGGTTTAATTGGAAGCACACTAGCTTTCGGAGCGACGCTCCTTCATCAGGTGATAGGTGCGTGCTCCGAAAGCTAGTGTGCTTCCAATTAAACCTGTTGGACTATAACCTGGTGTTGTGTGATTTTTAACTTTGTACACCCCAGTCCAACACCGGCATCTCCAAATCTTAAAAAAGGGGGGAGCTGGTGGCATAGTGGTGATGTAACTGTACTAGCAATCCAGGCCAGTGTTCCAATTTCAAATCGTACCATGGTGGATAATAAAATTAGAATTCAATAAAGTCTGGAATAAAGAGCTAATCAATGGCAGCCACGTATCCAGTGTTGATTGTTGATACTGATAAGCAAAGTTCCAGATGTCGAGAAATCTAGACAGGATGGTGACGTGGGCAGAAACAAAGCAAATGCAGTTTAGTGCAGAAATTGTGGAATATTGTTGAAAGTATTGTCAAAAGCTTCTCGTCTTGCATTCTTCAGCACATTTGCAAGACTACTGAAATAAGGAGGAATAATATTCTAAACAGTATGAGAAGAGAGTGCTGGTTGGTTAGTTAGTGAACTCTGATAGAGGTTTGCTATGGAGAATGCACCAGTTATGTGATGGCTGACAGCTAACAGCCAGGATTTCATTGACCTGGTCAAGAATTGAACTAAAGGATTACTGTCGCCTAGTTTGTCAAGTTGACACAGGCACAACGTATGCACATAATACTTCTCTTTGTAAAGAAGCTTTGTAAAAAGCCCTGTGTTTGGTATAGCCACCAGCTATATCAATACACAAAACTGGGAGCCCAGCCTGACTCAGGTTCAGCAATGGGGTACAATCAGACATGTTACTAAAACAATGTATTCTCGAAAGTCTCAGAATTTCTCATTAGTCTGTACAAAGTAAACTGATCTTACTCCTACCATACTAGGAGATACAATTTGGAATTGGCTCACTAGCTGTTCTTTGTAAAATTATGGCCCGAATTTGACCATGGAAGCTAGAGTCCTGTTGGCAGGAATTAAAGAAACAATTTGCCGGTGGCAGCCAATTAAATAGCTGCTGCCAGGGGACTGCTGTCCAATCACCAGAAGAGGTGGGAGTTGCTGTCCAATCACTAAGACCTGTTCGGAGCTGCTGTCCAGTCAGTAAGAGGTGCTAGGGGCTAATGACCAGTCCTGAAGAGGTACCAGCCCAACAATCAGCCCCACCTGTTGAGGTGGCCATTGCTATGGCACCAGTTACAAGGAGGCGGCACCTCAATATCTGGGGATCCTCAAAGAGAGGGAATGAGACCTGGGAAGTGCCAGTGCTCTGGTAATTGTGGGGATTTGTCGTGCATTGAAGGAGCTTAATTGTGTTCCAAATAGGCAGCTGCTCTTCCGACTTTCCTATCGCTGACCTGGCAGTAGGAAGACATCGGACAGACTTGTCTCTGAGCCTTTCCACTGCCATTCTGTCTGCCTGCCCATCTCTTAGCCCTTCAGCCCAGGGCATGGCAAATTCCAGGTCTGTGTATTTGCTTATTGAGAAATCAAGTTTGGTCTCAATTCTCAGGCTATTGGCTATTAGAATTCCTGCCAAAGTTGTTTACAGCATTGTTTACAGTTCTCACATGAAGAGCAGCTATTTTGAAACAGGTAGTGTCTTGTTTCCTCTGCTTGTGAAATCATATTCCAGTAAGAAAAAAACAATGTCTTACAGATGAAGTAGAAATAATAGAGAAAAGCACTACAGTGATTCAAAACAAGGGGTTTGCTGTAGCATCCTCATGGATCTAGTAGTCTCACGAACCAACTCATATCATATTTGAGCATCAATCTCAATTCTCCTCAATTAATTGTTTTCTTTCATTGAGAGCTAACCATGTGAATAATTGGAGTAATGTATCCCTTACTGCCCTGTCTTTATTAGTTCTCTGCATAAAGTTGAAAGATTTCAATGTTGAGATGAAATTCTAACTGTATTATTTTCTCCAGTTTTTTTCCTAACCATCCAATTGTTTTTCTTACAGTAATGAGGCCACTTAGCATGTCTTGCAGTTTTGACTTGTCAGGTAAAGGCAGCTCCGTACCTGACGTGGTGGTTTTTGTCATGTATCGCTTTTGCTTTTGCATCTTTCACTTCATCCACCTTTGTTTTAACCATTCTTGGCTCCTTTGATTATTTTAACGTTGCTGTTGGTTTTATGGTTTGTGCTTGATGCAGCAGCTTTGGTGGTTGTGGTTTCAATGTCTACGGTAATGGGGCGCTTTCAGCATTTTGCAAATTGAGCTTATGTCAACAACGAGTAAGTTCGGTTCGATGTGGAAGTGCTTTTGTATTTACTTGTTCATGAGCAGCACAGGCAATGACATCATTTATGCCCACTCCTAATTGCCCTTGTGAAATAGGCAGTGAGCTGCCTTTCTGAACCACTGCAGTCCATGTGGATGAAGTTATAGCCATAGTGCTATCAGGTAGAGTTCAAGATTTTGACTCAACATTGATGAAGGAGTGCAATATCTCAATATAATCATGTATCACTTTTTGGTGACGGGGTGTTTGTGTATCTGCTCCTGCCATTACCCTACAAGGTGGGAGGTGTCAAAGCAGCCTACTGGAGCTGAACGCCTGTATATATGTGGGACCTGCTGTTATCCAGATACAGCATATAGATGAGGTCTAGGAAGGGGCCAAGATCTCTGGGGACTCCAGAGATATCAGGGCAAGAAGGAAGAGTGATTAGATTGAAATTCTCTGGATTCAATTGGAAAGCAAAATGAGAAATCAGGAATAGGCCTTCCCTTTGTTTTTTTTTGTTCAGCTTTTCTTTTCTCCCTCATGAGGTGATTAAAGAATCTTTCTGCGTGGATGGGCAAAGACAGGTTTCTAGATCTTTCTTAGCTCCATATGTAATGTAACCACATGAATGATTTTAAACAGCTACATCCATTACATGATGTGAGTGATTGAATTTCATTTGCTGAGAGCATATTTTTCCTGCTTTACAGTAGAAGACAATCTGTGAAAATGCAGAATGGGAAATGCTGGACTTGTAGCTTGAAAGTTTGTTACTGTGTTGGGTGGAGTATATGGCATTGCATGATAGTGAAAATCAAATCAGCAACTGTTTCAAATCTCTCCTAATTTTAATTTTCAGAGGCGTTATGTAAGTCCGACTAAACTCACACAATTTATGCACCATGCAGTGTCTGGATCTACCCTATAAAATTTTTCCAAGCAGAGAGCATTGATTAGAGGTGAAGAGTTAACCCTGCACCCACCCACTGAAACCCCCTCCAAATAAAAGCTCCAAAATTTGAAGTGCTGAAGTTATTTGTGATATCTCTACACAAACTGAGGATGTAATCTGGGCCCTCACTTCTCTGTGTGCCTCAGTACTGTGTTGAGCAATGCATTTACTCATTAGACCAGTGGGGATGTTAGACGGTTCTGAAGGGAGACCACTCAGTAGAGATTCTATATTTTGGATTCTTACTGTTGAAGTAACCAAGTGCTTTGTTTTTTTATTCTGCATGTGGCATTGCAAACAATGGCTTTCACAAGTACTCTTGCAATTACTTTAATTATTTAAAAAGTTATTCTTTCCTCCCTACCTTATTAAAAGAGCAGACAATGATGTTCTCTGCTACCTCTGTTAGGTTTGGCCTGTAGTAATGTATTGAGATGGACTCACCTCTGACCCTTGCTCCCATCTGAAAGTTGAGCAGCTCACCATTCTTGCTGACCATTCAATCAAACTGAAAACCTGGCATGGAAGGAGGGTCTTTTCTGTTTAAAATAAAGTGCAGTCAGAAGTTCCTGGTACATAGGCTGGAGCGTCGATATCCAATTGGATGGCATGGTGGCTCAGTGGTTAGCACTGGTGCCTCAACGCGGTAGGCACCCAGATTCGATTACAGCCTCAGGTGACTGTGTGGAGTTTGCACATTCTCCCCATGTCAGCGTGGGTTTCCCCCCACAATCCAAAGATGTGTAGGTTAAGTGAATTGGCCATGCTAAATTGCCCATAGTGTTCAAGAATGTGTAGGCTAGGTACATTAGTTAGGGGTAAATATAAGGTAGGGGAATGGGTCTAGGTAGGTTACTCTTCGGAGGGTCGGTGTGGACTTTTTAGGCCGAAGAGCCTGTTACCACACTGTAGGGATTCTAATTCCATTATTTTATGAGGCCGCATTTCAATTTTATGTCAAATGAACTGAATGTTTAAATCCAGAGAAGAGCTTTGCCATTTGAATTTGAGCAGGCTGTTCACCCTCCCGAATCTCTGCCATCATTCAGTTAAATCATACCTGAGGGGGATGCTGGGAAAGTGATGGTGGGTGCCTGAGCTGTGGCTATGGCGATATCGTAGTGAGCAGGCATGCCATTTGTGGTCGGTGTCTTTTTGAAAATGGAGAAGATTTAACAACAGACTTCAAGCAACAAAGTTCACCTGGTGAGAAGGGTTTTACCCTCTTTCATGATTAGAGTTGCCACGTTTGCCTGGTTTGCCAAGACGCAAAAAAAAGTGTTTGAGTCTGCAATTTGCTTGTGCAGAAAACGTGTTGAACACTGTGATAACTTGAATATATCACCAGAATAGGAACAATGCGCTTTCACTGTTAGGCTTGTACATTTTAGATGTTTTACAGAAACTGACTCAATAAAAACACACTGCCAGGAGCAATACCAGGCAGGTGGCAACTCTAACTTTGACATGCAAGCAGCAGACAAAGTATAGTGTAGGAGTAGCCTTCCGAAAGATCCAGTCATAGGGTAGACTTTTTGACTCCCTTCTTCTGTGTTTACAGATGTGACAACCCCAGAGAGGAGCAGGAAGACCTCACCCCCTCCTATGGCCAATGGTGCAGTTATGTCCCAAATTACAGAGACTGATGCCCACACGTCACAAGTCCAAAGAAGAAGACTCCTGAAGGCACCTACGCTGGCAGAGATAGACAGCTCCGACTCTGAGGTAAGCAAAAATGTGCTCGTGAACCTAGTCTCTGTTGTTCATTTATTCATGTGTGTGTGTCCACATGTATGTGCATGTGTGAACATAAAAGTACTTGTTCCTGCAGTATGTATGCGTGTGGATGTACGTGTGAGCATGTGTGAGTGAGTAGTTTTTGAATTGAATTGAATTTATTATCACGTGTACTGAGGAATACTGTCTTGTGAGCAATACAGGCAGATCATAGAGTTGAGTAGCATTGATACGTATATAATAGGTAAACAGCGACAAATACAAAAACACAGGTACAGGCGAATGTTAAGAATTTGTGAGTCCATTCAGTGTCCTAACGACAGTAGGGTAGAAACTGTTTCAAAACCGGCTGGTGCGTGTGTTCAGGCTTCTGTACCTTCTCCCTGATGGTAGCGTTTGTAGAAAAACATGGTTTTTTGCCTGTAGTTAAACATCGGAGAAAGAATTTTAGACTTTTTCTCTTGCACTCAAATCAGGACTGTAGTGCAAGACACCAAATTTAGAAAATTCATGTGTCTAACTTGCTCATCAATCTTGATGAAAGATGAAAGGTGTTGACATCATATCTCTTTCTCTGAAGGGTTTTAAGTTCAGTATTACCAAACACTTAATAATAGAGATATCTGCAGAGTGAAACTACCCATCATGTGTTTAAGTAAGTACACAGGTGATCTCATTGAAACACATAAGATTCATTAGAGGTTTGACAGGTTAAAAGCTGAGGGTATCAACCCCTTCATGGGAGAACCTAGGACTTGAGGGCATAGTCTCAGAATAAAGGATGCCAATTTAAGACTGAGATGATGAGGATTCTCTTCTGTTAGAGGGTTCAAAGTCTTTGGGACTTCTTGCTGTGGGGGTAAACTCCTTTTGTATATTTATGACCAAGATAGATCTTGACCACTTGGGAAATCAAAGGTTATGGGGAAAGGGTAAGAAAGTGGAATGTCAGATCACCCATGGATCAGAGAGAATGGTGGAGCAGGTTTGAGAGGCCAAATGGTCTATTTCTTATGGTGAAAGAGAAAGAAAGGAATGGATAAATGTGATGCAATAGATTTGGAGATGGTTCATAGAGTTATATAGCACAAAAACAGACCCTTTGGTCCAACCAGTCCATGCCGACCATATTCCCAAACCAAACTAGTCCCACTTATCTGCATGTGGGACTCTGCATCCCTCCAAACCTTCTTTATTCATGTACTTATCCAAAAGTCTTGTAAATGTTGTAACTGTACCTACATCCACCACTTCCTCAGGCAGTTCATCTCACACATGAACCACTCTCTGTGTAAAAAGGTTTCCCCTCATGTCCTTTTTAAATCTTTCTCCTTTCATCATAAAAATATGCCCCCAGTTTTGAACTACCTTACCCATGGGAAAAGACCCATGCTATTTTGTGGAGTATAAAAGCCCAGCACAGATTATTTGGGTCAAATACCTGCTTCTATGCTGATAATTTATGTAATTCTTTAAATACATTAATGTCATTACAGTATTCCTTTTTCCAGTTGATGGAGAAACTGCAGCAACTTAATATGCAAATTCTGTGGCAACTGTTACCATTATTGGGAAATTAAATTCAGTGTCATATCTGGGCGGCACGGTGGCACAGTGGTTAGCACTGCTGCCTCACAGCGCCAGAGACCTGGGTTCAATTCCTGCCTCAGGTGACTCTGTGTGGAGTTTGCACGTTCTCCCCGTGTCTGCGTGGGTTTCCTCCGGGTGCTCTGGTTTCCTCCCACAGTCCAAAAATGTGCAGGTTAGGTGAATTGGCCAAGTTAAATTACCCGTAATGTTAGGTGAAGGGGTAAATGTAGGGCAATGGGTCTTGGTGGGTTTCGCTTCGGCGGGTCGGTGTGGACTTGTTGGGCCGAAGGGCCTGTTTCCACACTGTAAGTAATCTAATCTTCTTGGGGTTGGAGTCATCTCAATCTCATATCTTTGTACTGTATTAAAAGCTGGAATATTGGTCTTGATTCAGAGTGATTGTATTTATTTCCTTTTGTTCATGGGATGTGGGCATCACTGGCCAGCCAGTGTTTATTGCCCATCCCTAATTGCCCAGAGGGTAGATAGGAGTCAGCCACATTGCTGTGGGTCTGGAATCACGTATAGGCCAGAGCAGATAAGGTTGTCAGATTTCCTTCCCGAAAGGACATTAGTGAACCAGCTTGGTTTTTATGAAAATGAACAGCATCAGGCTGTGTTTTGTCAAAATTTATATTGAGTTTGGAATTGAAGCCCACACGTGTTTTTTAGGTCTTTGCCATATTGATTAACGTTCTTACTTATTCCCGATTTTGGTGCTTTCTTATGCACTGATGGGATGTGGGTGTTGCTAGCTGGTCAGCATTTATTACCAATCCCTAGTTCCCCTTGAGAAGCTGGTGGTGAACTGCATTCTTGAACCGCCGCATCCATATGCTGTTGGTTGACCCATAATACCCTGAGGAAGGAAATTCCAGGATTTTGACTCAGTGACAGTGAAGAAATGGTGATATATTTCCAAGTCAGGGTGGTGAGTGGCTTGGAGGGGTACGTGCAGGGTGGTGTTCCCATGTACCTGCTGCCTTTGTCTCTCTAGATGGCAGTGGTCATCGGTTTGGAAGGTGCTGTCTAATTTCTGTAGATTGTACAGAACTGCTGCTGTCGAGAGAATGGATGTTTGTGAATATGGTATCTATCCATCGGGCTGGATGATGTCAAACAAGGAGAGTGCAGTTGGAGTGCAGCAAGTGGGCAGTAAATTGCAGCCAAGCTAGCAATGGCTACATCCCTTGAATAATTAAAAGAAACGGTACATGGACCATATGATTCAGAGCAGGAGTAGGGCCAATGGACCTTTGAGTCTGCTGCACCTTTCAGAAAATCAATGTTGACCTTCTAGCAGTCTTCATTTTCCCATCCTATGCTTTTATACATTATCCCTTCCCTAGTGGAACATTACTAGAAGAAACTATTACTTAGATTAGATTACTTACAGTGTGGAAACAGGCCCTTTGGCCCAACAAATCCACATCGACCCTCCGAAGAGCAACCCACCCAAACCCATTCCCCTACATTTACCCTTTCACCTAACACTAGGGGCAATTTAAGCTTTTCGGATGCTGCCTGAATTGCTGTGCTTTTCCAGCACCACTGATCCAGAATCTGGTTTCCAGCATCTGCAGTCATTGTTTTTACCTCGCAATTTAACATAGCCAATTCACCTAACCTGAACATTTTTGGACTGTGGTAGGAAACCCACTCAGACACGGGGAGAATGTGCAAACTCCACACAGACAGTTGCCTGAGGTGGGAATTGAACCCAGGTCTCTGGCACTGTGAGGCAGCAGTGCTAACCACTGTGCCACCCATAAAAGTCAGTTCAGAAACCACAACACTACAATGGCTGGGAATTGAACCCGGGTCAACTGCTTGGAAGGCAGCTATGCTCACCACTATACCACCATCACCCTGCCAGCTATAATTAAACGCACCCGTTCCCTGACCGGGAATTGAACCCAGGCCACAGGGGCGAAAGTGCTGTTTAAGCATTGTGTGAATTTTAATTAGACATCACCCAATTTTTTTTAATAGATATTTTTATTAGAAATTTAACATTTTTACAAGTTTACAAAAATAAACAAAACTCTCAACTACAAACATTGATATACAATTAAATCAAATATACAATAGCCAAAATTTAACAAAAGAAAAAAATACCGAAAAAGAAAAAAAAACTCAACTGTCTACTAATCTAACGTACAACTAACCAGAGTGTATATTTAAGTCTCTTACATGCTCGGAATGTGTTAACATCAGATGTAATAAAACCCGTATTCATGCGGGATTCCTCTCCTAAGGGGCCCCGGACCAGCCAGGTTTGTAATCTCAATTAAATAAAAGCCCTTGTTAGGATAGCCGAAATATCTGTATTTATGTAATTCAAGAAGGGCTGCCATATTTTATAAAATAATTCGGTCTTTCGGTGCACCATATTTGTAAGGAAGTCAAGGGGAATACATTCCATAATTAATCTGTGCCAATTTGAAAGTCCAGGGGGGCCCTCAGCCACCCAGTTCACCAAAGTATTTTTCCTTGCACAGAAAGAGAGAATAGAAAATAGTCTCTTCCCGTACATGTCCAGGGAGGGAAAGTTCGAAAAGCCCAAAAGGAGAGATACAGGGTCCACTTTAATTTCCGTTCCTAAAATTTCTGTCAGGGTACTTGCTACTTTAGTTCAATATCTACGGATCTTATGACAGGTCCATAGGCAATGTACAAGAGTGCCCACCTCTATTTTGCATTTGGGACACATTGGAGATGCTCCTGCCTTAAATTTTGCCAATCGAACCGGTGCTATATGGGCCCTATGAAGTATCTTCAGCTGGATAGCCTGGGTTCTGTTACAGATAGTAATTCTTCTAGCGTTTTCCCAAATATTATTCCACGTTTCTATAGAGATTTCTAGTCCTAAATCCTGATCCCATGTTTTAAGCAGATTGTCCATATCTCCCGATACTTCATCATATAGTAAATGATAAATAGTACTGATGGAAGATACCCCCACTGGTCATAGGACACTACATTCTCTATCTGATTTATAAAGACTATCTAATAATGTAGTCTTCTTCTGTATATAGTCTCGAATTTGGAAGTATCGAAAGAGGTCTCCAATAGGTAATCCGAATTTCTGACGCAGCTGTTCAAAAGACATCAGGACCCTATCCTTAAATAGGTCCCAGAGTTTAAAAGTGGCATCTGTAAACCCCGGTTGGAATCCCCATGCTCCCACTATTGGTGCATAGGGGGATGTTTTATGTGAATTACCCTCATTTTGCCGCATTATATTCCAAGCCTTAATTGTGTTTAGTATTATAGGGTTTTTACAGTGATCTGTAATGATTTTCCTCTTGTCTGAAAATAAAAGGTTAATAAGTGGGTATTTTACTTGAGAGGTCTCGATGTCCAACCAGATTGATTGCGGATCAGACAAGACCCAATCAGCTATGTAACTTAATAGGGAACTTAACTGATATTTCCTAAAATCTGGGAAGTCCAATCCTTCCCTTGTCTGTGGAAGCTGTAGCTTCTTCATCTTAATGAGGGGCCGTCTATGATTCCAGATAAAGGAACCCAGCCAGCCATATAATTTACGTAGCGCCGTCCTCGGCAGCATCACCAGAAGCATTCTCATAGGGTATAGGAGACGGGGCAGGACAATCATTTTAATTAGTGCTATTCTACCCAACCAGGAAATTGGAAGGTCTCCCCATCGCTGGAGGTCCTGCCTTATCCTTTCCAGTAAATGCACAAAATTAGCCTTATACAACTGACCAAATACTGGAGTAATAAAAATGCCTAAATATAAGAAGCCCTCCAGGGACCAACGAAAGGGAAAAAGGGATCCGTCCACTAAGTGGGGGGTCATAGCAAGGCCACCCATTGGCATAGCCTCCAATTTTGAAAAATTAATTTTATAGCCTGAGAATGCACTAAATGTATTAATAACTTGGATTAGGTGAGGTATGGACATCAGAGGATTACTGAGGAATAGAAGAACATCATCTACATAAAGGGTAATTTTATGTTTACCTGTACCAATCCTCGGGGCCGTTATATTAGGATCAGCTCATATAGCTTCTGCTAGTGGTTCAATTATTAGCGTAAATAACAATGGAGAGAGAGGACATCCCTGACGGCAGCCCCTACCCACACTGAAGCTATCCGAACCTAATCCATTGGTAACAACAACTGCTTTGGGATCACGATACAATGTTGAGACCCATTTGGTAAATACCTGTCCAATGCCAAACCTTTCCAATGTGTAAAGTAAAAATGACCATTCAACCCTATCGAATGCCTTTTCCGCGTCTAATGAAACTACTACTCCTAGTATCTTTCCCTGAAGACAGGCTTGAATCATATTCAAAACCCTTCTAATATTATTGGATGATCTACGGCCCTTAATAAACCCCGTCTGATGCTCCTTTATAATATGTGGCAGTACCCTTTCTAGTCTCAGTGCTAACGTTTTAGAAAGGATTTTAAAATCTACATTTAGCAAGGATATTGGTCTGTTGGACATACAATCTTCTGGATCCTTTCCTTTTTTAAGGATAAGAGAGATATTTGCCTCTTTCAGCAAAGGTGGGAGACAGCCCTGACTATATGCAGTTATACATGTCCATAAGTGGACCAGCCAATATTTCTGTAAATTCTTTATAAAATTCAGCTTGAAAACCATCTGCCTTACCGCTCTGAAGTTGCCTAATTGCATCAAGTATTTCTTGGACTGTTAGAGGAGCATTTAGGACCAATACCTGTTCCGGAGTTAGGCCCGGAAAGGTCAATTTTTTTAAAAAATGACTGCATCCTCCTACTCCTATCTTCACAATCCTGCGATTTATATAACTCAGAATAAAATTCTCTAAAGATCGCATTAATCTTTTTATGATCATGAGTCAAAATACCCGTACTTTCCTTGATAGACGTAATAGTCTGAGGGGCCTTTTTTTTCTTTGCAAGAAATGCTAAGTATCTACCCGGTTTGTCACCATATTCATATAACCTTTGTTTTGCAAATAATATTTCCCTCTTAGCCGTTTGAGTAAGCGTAGTGTTTAGAGCTGTCCTAAGAGCCGTAATCCTTTACAATTTAATAATAGAAGGTCTATCAGTGTATGCTGTTTCAGCTGCTTTTAAGCGAGCTTCAAGCAGACGCTGTTGTTCTCCCTTCAATTTTTTCCGGGTCGCTGAGTAGGAGATGATCAAACCTCGCGTGTAAGCTTTGATGGTCTCCCACATCATTGATGGGTTGCTAGCTGTACCTGAATTAATTTCTAAAAAAGTTTTAAATTCTTGAGAGAAGTACTTTACAAATTTACTATCTTTCATTAGGAAGGGGTCCATACACCAATGCCGAGGGGATGTCCCATTGTTCCTCGCCTTGGTTTCCATATATACAGCAGCGTGGTTGGAAATTGCTATACTACCTATTTTACAGGATGATATGGAATTTTAAAAAATCGAGGGGGCAAAAAACATATCAATTCTGGTATGACATTTATGTGGATTGGAGTAGAAAGAAAAATCTCTGCCCTGTGGATGAAGACATCTCCATACATCTACTAATCCTAATTCTTTGTTCAGATCCACCAATTGTCTAGATCTGGGAGATACTCCTGCAGTACTCTTGGGAATCCTATCTATTTCCGGATCCATAATACAATTAAAATCTCCCCCTATAATTGTGTGACGGGCACCAAAAGCCATCAATTTTGAGAAGGCTTCCGTTATAAATTTAAAGGGGTGTGCCGGGGGGCAGTACAAATTTAAAATCCCATATCCCTCTCCATTTATAAGGGCTTTAATCAAAATATATCGTCCAGATTCGTCTTTTATCTGATTTAGGATTTTGAAAGGGAAATTCTTCCGAACAAGAATAACAACTCCCCTGCTTTTTGAGCTAAAAGAAGAAAAAAAGGCCTGATCAAATCCACCCTGTCGTAATTTCAAGTGTTTTTTATCCAACAAGTGTGTCTCCTGTAGGAGAGCTATATCAACTCTTTCTTTCTTAAGATTTGATAATATTTTCTTCCTTCTGACTGGCGAATTACTCCCCTTGACATTCCAGATGCACCACTTAACCGACTGATCAACCATAATCATCTGGGCAAATCCGAGACCCCTCGGGAGGGGAAACCCTATCCAGAACATCCCGAGCGTAGAGCATATAAAATTTACAAAAATAAAGGCTCTCTAATACACTCACAACAGTATAATAAAAAACTATTTCTAAATTAAAAAAATATAAAATGTATCTAAGTGTATTCCCGCCTCAGGCGACTGACTGTGTGGAGTTTGCACGTTCACCCTGTGTCTGCGTGGGTTTCCCCCGGGTGCTCCGGTTTCCTCCCACAGTCCAAAGATGTGCAGGTCAGGTGAATTGGCCATGCTAAATTGCCTGTAGTGTTAGGTAAGGGGTAAATGTAGGGGTATGGGTGGGTTTCGCTTCGGCGGGTCGGTGTGGACTTGTTGGGCCGAAGGGCCTGTTTCCACACTGTAAGTAATCTAATCTAAGTGGAGATTTTCCCCCTTGTTCCCAGGGGGTGTCACTTCCTCTCCAAAAGTCCATCATAGCCTCTCCCAACCAATGCCCCATCCTTGACTCAGGCACTCCTCAATAAAATGAGGAGAATTCAGATATAATACAAAGCTAGAGTTAACAGTGAGCACCCTACCCCCACCCATACCAACACCTGGATATATTTGGTAATGTTAATACCATATATAAATATATAACTATAAAATTACAACCTCAACAAATAATAATTAAATATAATAATACAAAATAACAAGGGAGAAACAACTCCGCTCCTAAAGACAGAGGTAAAATAGAATAAGGCAACCACCTCCCCCCACCAACATTAACCATACCCCCAGCTCACACACACACATATATACATAAAATAATAAAAGAAAACAACCCCAAGGGGGGGGGGAGAAAATCAAATCCGTCTCCCCCCCCCCCCCATGATAATATTAAACAGTAAGGTAAGAAAAAAGAAAAAAAAGGGGGGATATAAACCAAAGCGGGGGGAAAGGCAAACCAACATCCATTATCTCTTACAGTTTATCTAAGAGAGTCCAAGAATTCCTTAGCCTTTTCTAGTGATCCGAAGTTATATACGGATCCTTCATGGTTAAAGCGTAGCATCGCTGGGTAGCGTAAGGAGTACTGAATATTTAAGTCCCTTAAACGCTTCTTCACCTCGTCGAATGCCTTCCTCTTTCGGACCAGAACTGGGGAAAAGTCCTGGAATAACATGATCTTGGATCCTTTATAGATCATAGCTTGGGGGTCTTTTCCAAGATTTCTAGAAGCTTCTAGGAGTATCTGCCTCTCCCTATAGCTCTGCAGCCGGAACAGGACCGGGCGTGGGTGCTGGTTCGAGCCGGGCCCGCGTATTGCGACCCAGTAGGCCCATTCTACCCTTACCTGGCCTGATCCAGCTTACAGATTTAAAAGCTGTGGCAGCCACTGCTCGAGGAACGCTGTAAGCTGGCCTTCCTCTTCCCGTTCGGGAAGGCCCAGCAAACGAATACTGTTTCGACGACCTCGATTATCGAGGTCGTCAATGTAATTCTCTAAGGTCCGGACTCGCTGTTCGAGAGTCCGGACCTGATCCACGGCCGATTGCGCTGTAGTTTCGGAGGACGCGGCCTTTAACTCCGCCCCTCCAACTTGGCGCTCGATTTCCTGGATGTCTCGGTCGTGCTTCTGCAGCGCGGCCGAGAGTGAGTCCCATCGATTTCGGGATTCTTCAATAAAAGCGTCGATCTTCTCATCCAGTTTGGAGATCATTTCTACAAGGCTTGTCACTGTAGGTAAGCCCCAGGGGCGGCTGCAGACGTCTCTGCTGCATCTGGAGAGGTTGGGAGAGGGGGTCCTGCTTGCTGAGAGCTGCGGGCTCCCTTCCCTTTGGTCATTTTTACTAAATATTAGATTGTTTAAATTTAATATTAAACAACTAATTAAATTAAACAGCTATTATAAATGATTTGGTGAGTGTGATGGGGGTGGGTGACCCACTTTACCCAAGTCTTGGGAGGAGCACTATAGACTCAGACTTGCTGGGTCGCCGCCATCTTGGATCCCCCCAGACATCACCCAATTTAAGTCAAGGTGATGAGTAATGGTACTTAACCTTCTATGTGTTGTGATTATGAAAACCTACTTGTTTATCATTGGCCTGAAGTTCACATTCTCAGTTAGACCAGTCATGCTGACTACACAATGGAACCATTCAAATTTGTTGGGTAGACATAATAACATGAACAGTGCTGCTCTGGGAGAGTTTTCATGCATTTTGATGCGATTGTTTTTCTAAAATGCCCAATTCGTGTCTTATGCTCGGATCATCTGATGTATGCAGTGTATCTGTGTCACCAATTCAGAATGTCAGTGCAATTTTCAATTGTTCAATTGTTTGTCGTTTGACTAGTGTGTGTGCCTGTTTGTGGTCTGCTGTTAGTTAAATCTGTGTGTTTAACTGGAGAAACATAAACTAAACTGAAATCCAGCAGAAGTTGTAAATATGAGAGAGTTTTAAAGTTCCTGTTTGGACTTGGAATCATATAGAGATGGCATTGTAGTTTCTGAAGTGTAAAACATAAATGTCAGGGTCCATGCTTTGTGACTAAAATGTTGACGCAGTGTGCCTTTATTTATTTTTCATCTGGGTTAAGTGAAGATGGTGAGTTTATGCATGGTCAACAGATGTTGGCCATTTTGGTCTTGGGTGACCAGCTCCACTTGTGTGGGAGCTGCTGACTTTGTTAGATTTCACTCTCCCATAGGCCAGCTGTCTCCAGCCTCGGGTTATGAAGTGGGTTCTATGACTGTAGCGTATTGAAAATAGAGACAATAGAATAGAATAGAAATTTATTGTGACGTGTACTCTTACTTGAAAGGTTTTATAAGTCACCCCACCACAGCACCTACACTAATGGCAGAATTCAGAGATAATAATTTTAAAAAAGTAAAATGAAGGCAAAGTTCATCACAGTTCAGTTAACGGCTCCTGGGCTCAGGAAAAGCCATAAGGAACAATGGAATATCTTGAAGACGCAGCCTGGATGATATCGCCTTTCTGTAATAAAACCGCCATTCCAGTATGATACCGCCATTCCGGGATAATGCTACCACTCCAGGATCATAGCACCATTCCAGAATGATGCCACCACACCAGGATGACGCCACCATTCTGGGATAATGCCGCCACACCAGGATGTACCAACTCTCTCCGGGATGATGCCACCATTCTGGGATAATGCCGCCACACCAGGATGTACCAACTCTCTCCGGGATGATGCCACCATTCTGGGATAATGCCGCCACACCAGGATGTACCAACTCTCTCCGGGATGATGCCACCATTCTGGGATAGTGCTGCCATTCCAGGATGATGCTGCCGTTCCGGGATGACATCGCCACTCGGGATGATGCTGTCACTCAGGGGTGATGCAGCCATTCCAAGATGATACCACCATGCTGGGCCGCTGGAATACCTTGAAGCTGAAGATGAAGAAGACCTTCGCATGGGGAAGGGACCTGCACTCTGGGTCAAGACCACCATGCCGTGCTGAGACCACCACACCACTTCGCTTCCTGGGGCCTGGTTGTAGACCTGGAGCTTTGGCCCAGACTGCAAGTCCAGGCCAGGGGGAATCAACCCTGGGCCCATTCCTTACTCACAGAGAGACCCCGGCTGGAGTGAAGCCGTGTCTGGTGTTGCTGCCATTGGAAGCCTCCTCCTTCACCCGGTCACTCTCCAGACTTAAATGAAAAGGAAAAGAAAAGAGAAAAATGAAAAGAAAAGAAAAGAAAAAGAGCTCAATAAAAAAAGAAGGAAAGAAGAGAAGGAACGCTGACAGGAGCAGGCGATCCCCAGGCTCGGCTCAGCTACTCTGCCACCATCTTGATATAATGGATAGAGAGAGAGAGAGAATCCCATCATGGAATTGTTCCTGACTCTGGACTGGGTCAGCTAAACCTGGTTTTTCAAAATTAGAGCTGAACTGGTTAACAACAATCTTCCACAATGCTGTCAGTTGTGTGTTGGCTATTCACACTCTACTCCACACACACTGTAATGCAGAATCTATGATGAGACTCAAGTAAGGGGCTGAAGGAATGTGATACTGTCAGAGGTGCTGCCTTCCGGATGTTCTGAATCCATCAGGCCTCATTTCTGATCATCTTCTCTGCAGCACTTTGTTGCCCATTTTATCCCTATAATTGTGGCATAAAATAACACTCTCTCACTTCAGATCTGTGTTCACTGGGGAAGACACCAGCAATCTCCCAGAGGTAACAGTGGCTGAAAGACCTGAACTTAAGGGAATTTATATTTGCCAGGAATTGGTGTTGGAGAGACTGTTAGGTCTGAAGGTTGATAAGTCCCCGGGGCCTGAGGTGGCTTGAGAAATCGTGGATGCGTTGGTGATTATTTTCCAGAGTTCGATAGATTCAGGATCAGTTCCTGCGGATTGGAGGGTGGCTAGTGTTGTACCACTTTTTAAGAAAGGAGCGAGAGAGAAAGCAGGAAATTATAGACCAGTTACTCTATTATAAAGGATGAAATTACGACACATCAGGATAGCAGTAACAGGATAGGTCAGAGTCAGCATGGATTTATGAAGGGGAAATCATGCTTGACTAATCTTCTGGAATTTTTTGAGGATGTAACTCTGAAGCTGGACAAGGGAGATCCAGTGGATGTAGTGTACCTGGACTTTCAGAAAGCCTTCGATAAAGTCCCACATAGGAGGTTAGTGAGCAAAATTAGGGCGCATGATATTGGGGGCAAAGTACTGACTTGGATTGAAAATTGGTTGGCTGACAGGAATCAAAGAGTAGTGATAAACAGCTCCCTTTCGGAATGGCAGGCGGTGACCAATGGGGTACCGCAGGGATCAGTGCTGGGACCGCAGCTTTTTACAATATATATTAATGATATAGAAGATGGTATTAATAGTATCATTAGCAAATTTGCTGATGCTACAAAGCTGGGTGGCAGGGTGAAATGTGAGGAGGATGTTAGGAGATTACAGGGTGACCTGGATAGGTTAGGTGAGTGGACAAATGCATGACAGATGCAGTTTAATGTGGATAAATGTACGGTTATCCACTTTGGTGGTAAGAACAGGAAGGCAGATTACTACCTAAATGGAGTCAAGTTAAGTAAAGGGGCAGTACAGAGAGATCTGGGTGTTCTTGTACAATGAAGGCAAGCATGCAGGTACAGCAGGTAGTGAAGAAAGCTAATACCATGCTGGCCTTCAAGAGGGATTGGGTATAGAAGCAAAGAGGTTCTTCTGCAGCTGTACAGGGCCCTGGGGAGACCGCACCTGGAATATTGTGTGCAGTTCTGGTCTCCAAATTTGAGGAAAGACATTCTGGCTATTGAGGGAGTGCAGCGTAGGTTCACAAGGTAAATTCCTGGAATGGCGGGACAATCTTATGTTGAAAGATTGGAGCGACTGGGCTTGTATACCCTTGAGTTTAGAAGACTGAGAGGGGATCTGATTGAGACATACAAGATTATTAAAGGATTGGACACTCTGGAGGCAGGAAACATGTTTCCGCTGATGGGTGAGTCCCGAACCAGAGGACACAGCTTAAAAATAAGGGGTAGGCCATTTAGGACAGAGATGAGGAGAAACTTCTTCACCCAGAGATGGTGGCTGTGTGGAATGCTCTGCCCCAGAAGGCAGTGAAGCCCCAGTCTCTGGATTCGTTTAAGAAAGAGTTGGATAGAGCCCTCAAGGATAGTGGAATCAAGGGTTATGGAGATAAGGCAGGAACAGGATACTGATTAAGGGTGATCGGCCATGATCATATTGAATGGTGGTGCAGGCTCGAAGGGCAGAATGGCCTACTCCTGCACCTATTGTCTATTGTCTATTATTTATGACTAGCCAGCAGAACACTGCAGTACCACAATAAAAAATAGTTTACAAACATAACTGACATTTGAATCAAATTTTATTTAATTTGTTCAGGGGATGTGGGCATTGCTGCCTGGGCCAATATTTATTACCCATCCCTAATTTCCCTGAGCTGCCACCTTGAACTGCTGCAGTCCTTGAGGTGTACGGCATCCACAGCACTGTTAAAGCCTGCAACAGCAATATAGTTCCAAGTCGGAAATAAAAACAGAGTGCTGGAGAATCTCAGAAAATCTGTCAGCGAGAGAAAAACAGAGTTAATGTATTGAATTTGATATGTTTTTTTTCAGAATGGTCAACACTAATCCTAGAATCCCTACAGTGCAGCAAGAGACCATTCTGCTCATTGAGTCCACACTGACCATCTGAAGAGCATTCCAACCAGACCCAACCCCTGCCCTGTCCCTGTAATCCTGCATTTCCCATGGCCAATCTACCTAACCTGCACATCTTTAGACTGTGGGAGGAAATTGGAGCATCCAGATGAAACCCACGCAGACATCATGCAAACTCCACAGACAGTCACCTGAGGCTGGAATCAAACCCAAGTCCCTGACACTGTGAGGCAGCAGTGCTAACCATTAAACCACCGTACCACATATTAATCTTTTCTTTTAGTGCTTTTACCATTGAAGAGACTATATCAATATCCAAAATGCTAAGCATCTTTTGACTTGGTAAATGATACTCAGATGTGTATTGGCAGTATTTTTCATTTGGTTTCTGTAATTGATATAATTTTAGCAATTAAGAAAATAATATCCTTTCCTCTATACAGATTGCCACCTAGTGGCCAATGTATGAATGAATAAACCTTATCATCTTCAGTTCCAAAAGCAGGTTAACCCACAGCAACACTGTCTCCATGGAAGGTCGGGGTCAAGGAGACAGGTCCAAATCCATCCCAATCTGAAACCCTGCTGCCCAACCAACCGAGTCCCCAAGGAATCAGAGTTGCTTTGGCTTGTGTAGTCTGTAACAATTGATAGCGCCAATAGAGACTGCACTTTCCTTTCCATCAGAACTGATCAGGAGCAACTCCCACCAGCCTGGGATTTGGAAGGATTTAAATAGAACATAGAACATTACAGCGCAGTACGGGTCCTTCGGCCCTCAATGTTGCGCCAACCCGTGAAACCAATCTGGAGCCCATCTAACTTGCACTATTCCACTCTTGTCCATATGCCTATCCAATGACCATTGAAATGCTCTTTAAGTTGGCGAGTCTACTACTGTTGCAGGCAGTACATTCCATGCCCCTATTACTCTCTGAGTAAAGAAACTACCTCTTACATCCGTTCTATATCTATCACCCCCTCAATTTAAAGCTATATCTCCTCGTGCTAGCCATCGCCATCGAAGAGAAAGGTTCTCCCTGTCCACCCTACCTAACCCTCTGATTATCTTATATGTCTCAATTAAGTCACCTCTAAACCTTCTTCTCCCTTACAAAAACAGCCTCAGTTTCCCCAGCCTTTCCTCATAAGATCTTCCTTCCATACCAGGCAACATCCTAGTGAATCTCCTCTGAACCCTTTCCAAAGTTTCCACATCCTTCCTATAATGCGGTGACCAAAACTGTACACAATACTTCAAATGTGGCCGCACCACAGTTTTGTATAGCTGCAGTATAATCTCATGGTTCCAAAACTATCCCTCTACTAATCAAACCTAACACACCATATGCATTCTTAACAACCCTATCAACCTGAGTGACAACTTTCAAGGATCTATGTACCTGGACACCATGATCTCTCTGCTCATCTACACTACCAAGAATCTTACCATTAGCCCAGTACTCTGCATTCCTGTTACTCCTTCCAAAATGAATCGCCTCGCACATTTCCACATTAAACTCCATTTGCTACCTCTCAGCCCAGCTCTGCAGCTTATCTATGTCTCTCTGTAACCTACAGCATCCTTCGTCATTATTTACAACTCCACCGACCTTAGTGTCATCTGCAAATTTACTAACCCATCCTTCTATGCCCTCATCTAGGTCATTTATAAAAATGACAAACAATGGACCCAAAACAGATCCTTGCGGTACCCCAAGAGTAATTGAACTGCAGGATGAATATTTCCCATTAACCACCACTCCTTTCAGTTAGCCAATTTCTGATCTAAATCACCCTCAATCCCGTGCCTCTGTATTTTGTGCAATAGCCTACTTTATCAAATGCCTCACTGAAATAACTGTTGCTATTCAACCAGTTGATCATGCTCTGAATGCACCAAGTCCCAGACTGATACTTGTAACTGGCTCAGAGGCTGGGACACTGCCCAATGTGTCACAAGACCCCACAATAAACTTTGTGCTGGCTTTCATGCCTGAGGAAGCACAGCTGCAACTGAATGGAACACAACAGAGAAAAACTTGTATTTTCATAGCACCTTTAACACGGTAAGGTGGCCCAAAGCATTCTATGGGAGCGTTATCGAGAACAAAATATGATATTAGGCCACACAAGGAGATGCTAGAGCAAATGATCAGAGATGACTGAGAGTGAGGTTTAAGGAAAGAAGGAATTCCAGAGAATTGACTCTTGGGAACTGAAGGCATGGTCACCAATGGGAGCTCAATAATTAAAACCAGTGGTGTCCAAGAGACCGAAATTGGACCATGGCAATCTCAAAGATCTGTGGTGTCAGAGGACATTACAGAAACAGGGTGGGCCAAGATCATAAGAGATTTGAAAACAAGGATGAGACTTTAAGTTAAGGCATGGCTGGGAGGTGATGTTAGTTAATAAACTCAGGAATGATGGATAAGCAGGATTTCCTGAAACTTAGGACCTGAGAAGCAGAGGCTTGGATTCCCATCAAGATTACAAAGAATAGAACATGGGAGACCGGCCAGAAATGTGTTTGAATAGTACAGCCTAAATATTACAAAGGCTTGGATGTAGATAAGCAGCTTAATAAAGGCAGATATAAAGTTGGCCCATGTTAGACTTTTGTTGAGAGTGTGTTGCTGGAAAAGCACAGCAGGTCAGGCAGTGTCCGAGGAGCAGGAAAATTGACATCGATTTTCCTGCTACTCGGACGCTGCCTGACCTGTTGTGCTTTTCCAGCAACACACTCTCAACTCTGATCTCCAGCATCTTATTGTCTCCATATTAGACGTCTGTCTTACTCTTTCATGGAAAGTGGGTTCTGCTGGCAAGGCAAGTGTTTGTTGCCAGTCTTCAATTGTTTTAGTCTATTTCAGAGGGCAGTTAAGAGTCACCCACATTATTGTGGGTCTGAAGTGACATGGAAGCCAGACCAGGTAAGAAGGGCAGATTTCCTTCCTTAAAGGGCATTATTGAATCAGATGGGCTTTTATCATAATTGTAGTTTCAGGGTCATCATTACAGTCACAGAAATTACTGGAGAAACTCAACAGGTCTGGCAGCATTTGTGGCTTATTGGACTCGAACCATAACTCTGCTTCACTCTCCACAGGTGCTGCCAGACCTGCTGAGATTCTCCACTTTCTGTTTGTGTTTCAGATCGTCAGTGTCTGCAGTTCTTTTTTGATTTATCAGCTTTACTGATGATTGTTTTATATTCCAAATGTTCTTATTTGAAATTTAAAAAATGGTAGAATTTAAACTGCTTAATAATTGAGTGGTCCACAAATTGTCGTTTCCCAGGCACTGAAGGTTAGGTTGGAAGGCTGGTATTTCCTGGAACATGGAAGGTTAAGGAGTGAATCAATAATCTTAAATTTTGAAAATGTTAAGTTTAAAACAACTTTAAATTTGGAGAAAAGCCTTTCAGGAACTCTCTCCCTAAAAAAGTAGCAATTGCTCGCTGAATTAAGAATTTCTAATATGAGATCGACAGATTGATGTTATTCAAGGAATATGAAGCAATGGTGGGTGATTGGAGTTAGGATACAGACTTGCCATGACTTCATTGAATGCAGGAGCAGTGTAGAGGGGCTGAATGGCCTGTTCCTAATCCTGTGTTTCCTTTCCAAATTTTCATTGCTGAGTGTAGGTATACCTCGAGTCTGAAAAGTACGGCTCCCTTTGCCAAGGATGATCATGAAAACTTTTGTTGTTAGATTGACATTTTTGTGAAGAAGACATTAGCTACCAGGAGTTTGTAAAGTAGTTCAACTCAAAATAAAGTCTGAATTAATTGTTGGGTTACTGTATTCACATTCATCTGTCACCCTTCGACTCATCGAAGACAATCATCCTCACCTGCAAAGGATTAGTCTGTATACACACAAAAGCAAAACTTGTTCTAAAAAACTCAACGAGTCAGGCAGCATCCGTGGAGAGAAAGTAGAGTTAATGTTTCAAGTCCAGCGACCCTTCTTCAGAAATGTTCATCCTGCTTTCTCTCCACAGATGCTGTCAGACTTACTGAGTTTTTCCAGCAATTTCTGCTTTTGTTTCTGATTTTTAGCAACCATGGTTCTTTGGGATTTTTTGAATTGTCTGTACACATACATTTGATTGACAATAACAGTGCTGTGCAGTTCAGATACCAACCAGCACGTAGCTTCCACTTGCATTTCTATATTTGGCTGTTTTTTGTTTCTTCAAAAGGAGGAGAGGATTAAGATGTTGAGGAGCAGTTCCAGTGGATCAACATTTAAAGTGGAAGACAGCTCCCCGGACACTCCAAATGGCAAAAAGAGTAAGTAAGGTGGAATCTGTCCACACGCACTGAGTCACAGCAGAAAACTCCATGGAAGCAAGGTCACATGGTTTTAATGAGCTGAACCTTCATTAATTAATCAACACAGAGCAGGGAGCTGGTGGGTAAAGAGTCATAGTCATAGAGTCATAGAGATGTACAGCATGGATACAGACCCTTTGGTCCAACCTGTCCATGCTGACCAGATATCCCAACCCAATCTAGTCCCACCTGCCAGCACCCGGTCCATATCCCTCCAAACCCTTCCTATTCATATACCCATCCAAAAGACTCTTAAATGTTGCAATTGTACCAGCCTCCACCACTTCCTCTGGCAGCTCATTCCATACCCTCTGTGTGAAAAAGTTGCCCTTTAGGTCTTTTTTATATCTTTCTCCTCTCACCCTAAATCTATGCCCTCTAGTTCTGGACTCCCCGACCCCAGGGAAAAGACTTTGCGTATTTACCCTATCCATGCCCCTCATAATTTTGTAAACCTCTATAAAGTCACCCCTCAGCCTCTGACGTTCCAGGGAAAACAGCCCCAGCCTGTTCAGCCTCTCCCTATAGCTCAAATCCTCTAACCCTGGCAACATCCTTGTAAACCTTTTCTGAACCCTTTCAAGTTTCACAACATCTTTCCAATCAGAAGGAGACCAGAATTGCACGCAATATTCCAACAGTGGCCTAACCAATGTCCCGTACAACCGCAACATGACCTCCCAACTCCTGTACTCAATACTCTGACCGATAAAGGAAAGCATATCAAACGCCTTCTTCACTATACTATTTACCTGCAACTCCACTTTCAAGGAGCTATGAACCTGCACTCCAAGGTCTCTTTGTTCAGCAACACTTCCTAGGACCTTACCATTAAGTGTATAAGTCCTACTAAGATTTGCTTTCCCAAAATGCAGCAACTCGTATTTATCTGAATTAAGCTCCATCTGCTACTTCTCAGCCTATAGACCCATCTGGTCAAGATCCTGTTGTAATCTGAGGGAACTCTCTTCACTGTCCACTACACCTCCAATTTTGGTGTCATCTGCAAACTTACTAACTGTACCTCTTATGCTCGCATCCAAATCATTTATGTAAATGACAAAAGTAGAGGACCCAGCACCGATCCTTGTAGCACTTCACTGGTCACAGGCCTCCAGTCTGAAAAACAACCCTCCACCACCACCCTCTGTCTTCTACCTTTGAGCCAGTTCTGTATCCAAATGGCTAGTTCTCCCTGTATTCCATGAGATCTAACCTTGGTAATCAGTCTCCCATGGGGAGCCTGAAGTCCATATAGATCACATCTACTGCTCTGCCCTGATCAATCCTCTTTGTTACTTCTTCAAAAAACTCAATCAAGTTTGTGAGACATGATTTCCCATGCACAAAGCCATGTTGACTATCCCTAATCAGTCCTTGCCTTTCCAAATACATGTACATCCTGTCCCTCAGGATTCCCTCCAACAGCTTGCCCACCACTGAGGTCAGGCTCACTAGTCTACAGTTCCCTGGCTTGTCCTTACCACATTTCTTAAACAGTGGTTGCACCAGCAGGCAGTGAGTTTACACTTGGGGATGGGGGGTATGTGGATAGGACACAGAGGGAAGAGCAGGAAGGGAAGAGGCAACTGGGTAGCCTGCTAGCCCCAAAAGCTGGAGTTTCTGAGGCCTGGGAGTGAAATTCGAGGGTCTTGGTGGTGAGGAACATCAAGGTCTGAATCGGGGAATTGGAGACCAGAGGATGAAGCTGGAGGCCTGCTAACTCTAGTTTGATGGCTTCCTGAAGGTTCAATGACGTAGTTTACTTCCTCCAAGCACCCAATGAGATCAACCAGCCTTTCCCTTTATCTGCAATATTTTTATATCCTGTCATGGCAGTTGCTCTCTGCCAGGTCCTGGAGATTAAGCTCAGTGGCTCAGTGGTTAGTACTGATGCCTCACAGTGCCAGGGACCCGGGTTCAATTCTCGCCTCAGGCAACTGTCTGTGCGGAGTTTGCACATTCTCCCCTTGTCTGTGTGGGTTTCCTCCAGGTGCTCCGGTTTCCTCTCACAGTCCAAAAGATGTGCAGGTTAGGTAAATTGGCCATGCTAAATTGCCCCTAGTGTTAGATGCCGGGGAATGAGTCTGGGTGGGTTGCTCTTCGGAGGGTCGGTGTGGACTTGTTGGGCCGAAGGGCCTGTTTCCACACTGTAGGGAATCTAATCTAGTCTAATCTTTCAGATTCCAGGGCAATCCTGAAGGATTGGAAATTCTACCAGGAAAAAGAGGAAAGAGGTGGATTGGAGTAGATTGGAAGGGGAGGTTGCGGGGGCTTTGTGGCATCAGTGGTTTGGGGATGTTGTAGGAATGGGGGGGAGGTGAAAGCCAATGGTGAGGAATGGGGATCCTGGGGGTGCTGTATCCGATAGGAAGACCTAAAAGTGCTCACCTCCTGTATCCAACAAATCCTGACTTCGATGAGGCGGTTAGCAAACCCAAGTTGAAGCCAGAAACTAGATGACATTGAGGGTTTGACCTTATTTAGCCGCTTTCTGAGTGGTGCCATTAAAACTGGGAATAATTATGGTGAGGTATGTTTGAATCAGGAGACTGATTCCCCCCACACCCCAAACCCCACCTGTTTTAGGTTAAAATACCTCCCAGTATTTTCACAAATTTAAGGACAAACAAATGGAACTCAGAGACAAGTGATACTCAGAGACACTATGTATACAGAGGAACTGCTTCTGAATAGCTGCAGTGGATTCTGATTGCATGGATTTTGAAACTGAAGTTTCTTCCTCTGAAAAATCAACATTATATCAGAACATAGAAACAAGTTAGTTTACCCACTCCAGCATGTTAATAAAAAAACTTGCATTTACATAGCACCTTTCACATGCAAGATGTTACAGAGTACATCACAGCTCATTAAGCATTTTTAAAAGCAGAGGAAGGAACACAGATGCCAAGTTGTGCACAGCGAGCTCCAACAAAGAGCCTGGGGGTAAATGACCAGATGATCTGTTTGATTAGCTGAGGGACAGATAAGGAAAAGTCTTGGTTTCCTATATTTCTATTGCTCCTTAATTGTGGAAACTGTATCTAAGGAGCAGCAGCTGCGTCTGATGATCAAATTGAGAGATTGGGGCATCCCAGGATTTGTGGATTTTTGGATTTAAAGGAAATCAAACTCTTGGGTAAGATAGGGTAAGAAAGAAAAGTTGAAGTCAAAGGTCAGCCATGATATTGAAAGGTGGAACAGGTTCAAGGATTTTGTGGCCAATCCTGTTCCTGATTCATGGAATCGCTTATTGAGTTCTCGATGCTCCTGGTTCCTTCAGCCTTATTGTCAGGGTTGATAAATAATGTGCTCGATTTAATATGGCATCTCCATTTTTGCACTTGTTTTTGAATCCACAGCTCCTCCAATGTTCCTGCCCATCTCCTCCACTCCACAGCCTGAGCGAAGGAAGCAACCTCAGAGGCGGCACTCCATTGAGAAGGAAACGCCAACCAATGTGCGTCAGTTTCTTCCCCCATCTCGGCAGAGTTCCAAGTCTCTGGTAAGTATAACGTGGTGGAAAATTGTGCTAAGATTCCAGTGGCATTTCCCCGACTTGGGATGATTACATAGATCCCTGCAGGGCCAAAACACTTTTAAAAAAAAAAGATATTTGAATTTCTAGAATGTTCACACATCAAGATGACATGTTTTTAGACATTTACTGTAACTATCAAACTAAATAATTGAATAACCACTAATTAGTAGCCATTTTATACTTCAAATTATTGAAACGATCCTGCTGTTGATTTTTAGAATGACTGACAATGGTTAAACTTTACTCTAGCCTTTAAATGGAATCAATCAAAAGCCATTCTCTGCTCCACTGGCCTCTTCCTTTTTCCTCTTCCAATTGGGTTTCTTCCTATTTCAGGACTGAAGTTGACGATAAAGATTATCCTGCAGATTCTTCCCTCTAGTCAAAGCTGGTGAATCTTGCAACCTTCTATAAATTCATTCTAACTTTGTTTCTTCAATCTGAGCATGGACTTTTGCATGGTGAATGATAAAGCCCATCGTTTTTTGCTTCAGATGCAGGACTTACCACCTCTATTTCTTCTCTCTCTGTCACACACAGTCTGCAGACTATTTCTGTCAGACACAGTGCTATCTTAGAAAATTCCATGAATTGGTATTGCAAGAGGTTGCTTTGGACTAAGGCAATGTGAATCATCTAAGCCTTGTATCCAGGCAGAAATGCTGAATAGCTAGTTCTCAAGGTTATTCTATCTTAGCATTAAATGGGCAGCGCAAAGTGTAAAATTTAAAAAGTGAAAATTGTGGAGAAACTCAGCAAGTCTGGCAGTGTCTGTGGAGAGAGAAACAAAGTTAATGCTTCAAGTGCAATGCGACTGTTCTTCAGAAGACACACTGCCAGACCTGCTGAGTTTCTCCAGTATTTTCTCTTTCTATTTCAGATTTCCAGTACTGCTGTATTATATTTTTACTACCTTAGCTTAAAGTATAACCTGTCAATTACACCTGATATTCCTAACACTTGCTCGTAAAATCTAGAGACTTAACAACTGGATTTTCACAAACTTTTGAAAATGGTGGTGGGACCCGAGGTGGGAGTCGTCCATCACATTTTTAGCAATAGACTAGGGAACAGAGTGTGATTCACACAACCAGGAAACCGAAACTAAACAGGGTTATTTGAACTTAGTGGTGAGTTTGTTGGTTCGTGAGCTCTAGCTCAGAGGGGTGTGTTGAATTGTTGAAATAAATGTCAATCTTCTTAAAGAGTTGAAAACGTCTGTTTAAGGGTCATATTCTGAAGTTTTTAAAATTGAAATCCTTGCTATTTAAAGTTACTGTGAGTTTAAAAAAAAAATTAATGTACCTTTGAAAGGTTATTTGGCATAGATTAGAAAAAATATCATCTGTTTGTGCAATTTAAGAGTTCATTGTTGACATTTCCTAAGGACTGTCATTATGTTCTAATGAATGCTTAGCTGAGTTTAAAAAAAACACTATTATCTCAGGAGATTTCTAACTAATTCATTCCTGGCTCGGTCAGCATTTATTGCCCATCCCTAATTGCCCAGAAGGCAGTTAAGAGTCAACCACATCACTGTGGGTCTGGAGTCACGTGTAGGCCAGATGAGCTAAGGATGATTGTTTCCTTCCCTAAAGACCATTAGTGAACCAGATGGGTTTTTCCTGACAATCAATAATGGTTTCACAGTCATTTTTAGACTCTTAATTCCAGACTTTTAATTGAATTTGAATTCCATCACCTGCCATAGTGAGATTTTAAAATCAGATAGTTAAGGAGACCATGAAAGGATTAGTAGTTTTTAATGCAGGGCCTGAATAGAAATTTGTGTTTAACATTTGAGATTTAAAAGCTTTGAAATAGTTTCATGTAAGGGATTCTTTTTAATATCAAGTGCATATCAGTGAGAGCCATATGAGGTTGTTGGGAGTTTTCAGACATGGTGGGCCGAAGGGCCTTTTTCCATGCTGTACTGTTCTATGTTTTATGTCCACATGGCTCCTGATGCTGGATACTGCATGAGTGGCTTCAGGATCTAAGGGATGAATAAGAATATCAGCTGGCCTGGAGTGATAGGTTGGAAAAATCCATGTATCAGGATTCCTGAGGCTAAAAGTCCTGTTTAGATTAGATTCCCTACAGTGTGGAAACAGGCCCTTCAGCCCAACAAGTCCACACCAACTCTCTGAAGAGTAACCCACCCAGACCCATTTCCCTCTGACTAATGCACCTAACATTATGGGCAATTTAGTATGGCCAATTCATCTGACCTGCACATCTTTGGATTTTGGAAGGAAACCCACACAGACACAGGGAGAATGTGCAAACTCCACAAAGACAGTCGCCCGAGGCTAGAATCGAACCTGGGTCCCTGGTGCTGTGAGGCAACAGTGCTAACCACTGAGCCACCGTGCTGCCCACTGTTCTCACATTTAAAATTGCAGCAGCCCCTTGCTGACTCTACTAAGCAGTTTCCCACTCAATACATGCTCTTCATTAAATTCTGTTGCAAATCTGGAGCAGATGGAAGGGAGAAAGCTGGAATGTAGATACAACTGGTAATAAGAAAGACACCTGGAATTTTGGCATTTATTGCTAAAGGAATAGTGTACAAAAGTAGGGAAGAATTGCTGTAACTATACAACGCATCAGTGAGACTATACTTGGAAGATTGCTTACAGTTTTGCCCTCCTTACTTGAGGAGGGATGTAGTTGTATTGGAAGAAGTTCAGAGGAGGGTCACCAGATTGATTCCAGAGGTGAGAGGTTTGTCTTATGAGGAGAGTTTAAGCATTTGTCTTGAGTTTAGAAAAATAAAGGAGATCAATTGAGGTAAATAAGATGCCAAAGGAGTTTGGCAAAGTAGATGAAGAGAGGAGGTTTCCTCACACACAGAAATCTAGGATGAGAGGTCATGTTTTTTGGATAAGGAGTAGAAGCTTTCAAACAGAAAAAAGAAGAAATTACTGCTCTCAAAGAGTTGTGAATCTGTGGAATTCACTATTCCAGACCATGGTGCATGCTGGAACACTTAGTAAATTTAAAGAGGAGATAGACAGATTTTTAATTAGGAACAGGTTAAAGGGTTATGGGAAGTGGAGTTGAGGCCTAGAGGTAAACAGCCATGATTATATTAAATGGTGGAGCAGGCTTGAGGGGTTGAATTGCCTGCTCCTACTCCTAGTTCTTATGTTCTTTATTGGAATATATGGAGTGGATATGAAAAGGAGGGTGGTGAAATGGGCACAAAGTTGGCAGATCGAGCCCATTTTGTGAAGGAAATCAAGGATTGAGAGCAGGTGCAGAAAGCAGTGGATAGTTGGGAATGAGGGCTTTAGTTAGACTGGGAAGTGAAGATTATTCCTTGTGAGTAGTGAATGTTTAAGAGAAGATTCAATAAATAGAGCTGCTTCCATTCACTTGGTCATTTCCAGACTCACCTTACAGCACTTGCTTCAAGTTTGCCTATAGTACTACTAGATCATTTTCTAATTCAAGTTCAGATATCCAGCAACCACAGTAATTTGGTTTAGTTTTACCAGTTAGATTATGCTGGGAGTTGCTGCCTCTTACTGTCACACCCAATGGTCACACCTAGTGTAGGTTATCAGCCTCGTGGTTGGGTGGGAATGGGCTGGAGGGAGTGAGATCTCTGGAGTCCCTCAGTCTACCAGTGACAGAATCATGGGGCGTTTTCCAGTCTCTCCTGGTCCCCATTAGCAATGCTGCCACCCTAGTTTGACATCTAAAGTTTGGGTTGAGCTCCTCAGAACAGCATAGGAGACCCAACATGGAGTGTGAATGGAATGCAGAGTTCAGTCACCCTTGCACACAAATCTAAGAGCAGTCAGCTACTTTTCATTTGATCTACTCACTGAGAGGAAGCCTACCACAAGCAGCAGGCATCATTTATTTCCATTGACTTCAAAGACAAAATCACCACAATATGTTCATCTGTTGGTGGTGTACTTTAAAGAAATCTTTGGTCAGCACTAAGAGTCAGATAGTGCTGTGGGACCTCCTAGATTCACTTAAACTGACAGAGCATGTGTCACCTTAAATTCATCTGAGGTGGGTCTTGAGCCTACAGCATTGGGGCCTAGAGGCATGATTGCTGATAACTGAACCAGGCCAACAGTGCAAGTAACTGGGGACAATCAGACACATAGCCAGTGCAAACCTTGTGCAAGTTTCTGCTAATTTCAGAGATGTTCTTAAAGTCTCTGTCAAAGTTTCAATCCCTCCGTGCTTTCTTAAATTCATTAGAAATGGTCAAGACCAATCCAGGTTGACTTCATTATTCCTGATGCTGAAATGTACGGCTTTGGTTGGAAATAAGAATTGCAGTTTGTTTGTTTGTGGTTCCGACGGAGAATCCCCATGCAAGTTTCCATTGTAACCATCTATGTGTTGTCCAGGTGTCCAGGCTAAGCAGTTTATTACCTCGGATGAGCCACCGACTGTTTATCCCAAGCATGCAAACAGTCTCCATGCTCAATTCTTGCCCGCTGGAAGCCGCCATGTTTGGTTTGGTGGGGGCTGTGTATTTTCTGTGTGAGGGAGTCTTTACCAGCGTGAGGTGGAAAACACCAAAGGTTTGCTGTTTCATCGTTTCTGAAATATTCCTCTTAAATAACCAAACTGGATCACTGTCGCTTTCCTACCAACAGCAATGCCAGATTGCATTACTAAGATTGCTATTATCTGCTTTGATGGTTCCATTTCTGATTGACACTGATTTTATTTTTTCTTTGCTTTTTTAACTTTTTGGAGGGCGAGATGATGGTATCGAACATTAGCCATTTCTCAAACGTATTTGCTTGAAGTGCCTGTGTGTCAAGAAACATGAAGCAATTATTGAATTCGCTACCTCCACCTTATTGCCGATATCTCTGTTTGGGTTTCTCATGTAAATTGGAATAAGGTGATGAATCCCTAATGACTAGGTTTTGTTAATCTCAAAGACAGTGATGTTCTTCTCGTTGAAAGGATAAATTGGAAAGGTTTGCGTTAAATCTCCCTTTTTTGCATTGAAATGAGTTGAGTGGAAGAAATCGCAGTTCTTTAATGCTTTAATGTTAAAGTGTTGAACTGCTGAAGTGTAAATGTTTTGAGGCCTACAGCCACACTCGCAATTTGAAACTTGATTTCTCGCCCTCCTGTTAATGGGCAAAGAAATTAAACACTAATCAACATGGGGAAATGATGTGTGAGCACATTGTATGATATCTTTATGGCAATGTTTTCTTTGTGTGATTTGTCAATCTGGAGTGTTTCTTCTCAATCTTTTCAACATAATATTCATCAAATGGAGTTTGTTGCACTGGCTTTATTTAATGATAGGTTGGAGGATCTTGTGTGGGTTATCAAAACAGTGTGTTAATTCTCCTTGCAGCACTTCTTGGGTTTAAAAGAGCATAAACGCTTCCTGTAAGCCCAATAAGCTATCAGTGAGCAACCACATACTCACATTCAGTCACATTTACTCTCACTCTCACTCATGTACACACACATTCACTCACGCCCACTCACACTCAGACACACTCTAATTATCTCCCACACACACACGCATGCTTTCACAGTCACACTCATACAAACACACACTCACACAAACACACACTCTCACTCTCACACTCCTCAGACAGAAATACATACATAAAAATGGCCTCACTCACAAGAGCAGTGACCTTGTGAAATAGTTTGTGTTCAAGTCCAACTCTTGGCAGTTGGTGCTAAACCGAAGCTATACTCTCGGACATGCCATCTTTCATTGTTAAACAAAGACTCAGTCTGCCGTCTCAGGTGAACATCAAAGATTCCCAGGCACTGTTTCCAAAAAGAGCAGGGAAGTTATCCCCCATACCCTGATCAATATGTATCCCTCAGGTGACACCACTTCCTGTGTGCCATGTTTCTACATTACAACAATAACTACACCTCAAACAACAGAGACGAGAAATACAAGCTGGCGTATCCAGCCATGTCCACATTTCCTTGGACAAATACAAAAATAAACACTTCATTGACTGTAAACTATTTTGAGACATGTAATGGTCATGCAAAGTGCCATATAAACGCAAGTCTTTCAGACTTCCTACCTGAAAGGCAATCAGCCTGCCTTGGGTGTGTAAAAACAAAATTAATAGTTAAAAGTACCCAAGTCTAAGTTTCTCAATCTCACAACAGCGCCTCCAGATCCTTCTCCACTTCAGATTTCGCATCTGAGCTAAAGTCCAGGGAAAAGTTTCTGACAGAAATGCATGGGACCCATTTTCTTTTCCCTTTCTGGTAAACTTACCAATCACCTTGAAGAAGAGTAGGTACTAAGGAGCTGTGTTATCTACACCAGCAGCACACAGTACATGGTAAAATCTGTCCAGCCCCTTCAGTTTCTAAAAAAAAGACCAGGTAAATGTATCTGCTGGAGAATGGTGATGAATCAGTTTTGTCAAAGTTCCAGGATTGTTCTGCAGTTCCCACTAGTTAAAAATTGATCTCGTAGACGGTACAAGAGCAAATCAGCAGCAAAATCATTCCATTGTTTAAAAAAGGGTTCTGTTTTCATCTCACACTTAGGGCTGACTGCACATTCGGGAATCAGGTAATAAGGAGCCTATTCTCTTCCTTACTGGTACAGGAAGACCACCAATAGGAATATCAGGGCGGGGCACTTGACAGTAGGAGACCAAGTGGTGAATTGTCCTTCCAGAGTTGACGGAGCGGAGGGGAGGTGTTACCCCACAGAGAGGATCATTCTGAGGCCACTTCTGCATCTGACTGACGCACAGCAGCTTTGGTCTTTGGTTTTGTTGACGAGAGGATATGTAGAAAAGGGCAGGAGATTGGGAATAGGGTGTAGAAATGATGCAAGCATGGTGGGGTGTCTAGCCTTCATCTGCACTGTAACGATTCAGTGATACCACAGACCTGTTCACAGAGAAAATGTGAGGACTTTTTATTTACAGATCATCAGACAAGATATCATAGTAAATATTGTAAGCAGAGTTAGCAGCAGTATTTTCCAGGGTGGACAGAGTTTTCCACTTGTTACATCTTCATTCTTGTCTCTTACCTTTGTCATCCCTACCTGCCCCGTCCTCTTCCATTTGCTATATCCAAGCTCAGCAGTTATCCCCCCTCAAGCAGTGCTAGGCAGTTTCATGATACATTTGTTATTATGTGAAAAAAATACATTTTATTTAAGAATCAAAGTTCTCAGAAAAAATGTAAAATGTAATTCGAATATTACTAAGAAGAGTGTTGTCAAAACTTGCCTTCTTATACACATCAGGTCAGATACAGGAATGCCAAATTTCAAATGACTGTAATAAGTTGTACTAAAGGATTTTTTTAAAAAGTGCTAATTTGCTAGCAAATCAACTCTTATCAAAGATAATCAATCAAGCTCTGAACATGACTTAGTATGCTTGCTGGAAGTGATAAACCTTCATACACAGAGACCATCCTCTGCAAACAGAAGGAATGTGTTCAAGCTTTTGTTACACCTCACTGTGGGAAGACACTGGAATTCAAGCCCTACTATTTCCAGATTTGTCAAAAAAGTTTTACTTGTCTTTTAGACCCTAGCTGACAGAAAGCTGGGAGCAGGTTTCTGTACTTAAATTACAGAACCTATGGTTCCTTGATCTTCCTTCTCCTTGGTACTTGGATTTGCTTGTAGGAGGCACAAGGTGACTTTTTCACAACTTATAAAGTCTCTAATTGGTTAAGAGCCACAGCTTATAGCAACTGATGAGGGAAAATAAATTGACTTTCTTTAGGTTTGAGTTTTTTTTAAACAACAGAGAGGACAGCTCCTTCCTTTCTGGAGGTTTGATGGCTTATGACCCAAATAGTCGCATCCATAAGTTGCACAGCTACCAGGGAACCAATCGCATTGTTGCTGGCAGGCATATGTTGCCCAACAAAACTCCCTCCTTGCAATCTCCTCCCCACTCCACCTTGTCTGTAGTAACTTCCTGCACTGCTTGAACAAACAGCAGTGTAAACAACACTTATATGATGAGTGTCCGGTAACTTGCACTAATCCTTTCCACACTCCTTATTTTTAAAACATTCCTTTTCCCATTTCAGGCCACAATCCAAAGCACAAATAGATATGTTCTTTGTCCCTTGCCCCTGTTTTATATTGCCTCAGTGATTGGAAACGAAAATGTGTTGCTGGAAAAGCGCAACAGGTCAGGCAGCATCCAAGGAACAGGAGAATCGACGTTTCGGGCATAAGCCCTTCTTCAGGAATGAGGAAGGTGTGCCCAGCAGGCTAAGATAAAAGGTAGGGAGGAGGGACTTGGGGGAGGGGCGTTGGAAATGCGATAGGTGGAAGGAGGTCAAGGTGAGGGTGGTAGGCCGGAGTGGGGTGGGGGCGGAGAGGTCAGGAAGAAGATTGCAGGTTAGGAAGGCAATGCTGAGTTCGAGGGATTTGACTGAGACAAGGTGGGGGGAGGGGAAATGAGGAAACTGGAGAAATCTGAGTTCATCCCTTGTGGTTGGAGGGTTCCCAGGCAGAAGATGAGGCGCTCTTCCTCCAACCGTCATGTTGCTATGGTCTGGCGATGGAGGAGTCCAAGGACCTGCATGTCCTTGGTGGAGTGGGAGGGGGAGTTAAAGTGTTGGGCTACGGGGTGGTTGGGTTGGTCGGTCCGGATGTCCCAGAGGTGTTCTCTGAAACGTTCCGCAAGTAAGGCGGCTTGTCTCCCCAATATAGAGGAGGCCACATCGGGTGCAGCGGATGCAATAGATGATGTGTGTGGAGGTGCAGGTGAATTTGTGGCGGATATGGAAGTGTCCCTTGGAGGGAAGTAAGGGGGGAGGTGTGGGCGCAAGTTTTGCATTTCTTGCGGTTGCAGTGGAAGGTGCCGGGAGTGGAGGTTGGGTTGGTGGGGGGTGTGGACCTGACGAGAGAGTCATGGAGGGAGTGATCTTTTCGGAACGCTGATAGGGGAGGGGAGGGAAATATATCACTGGTGGTGGGGTCCGTTTGGAGGTGGCAGAAATGACGGCGGATGATACGTTGTACATGGAGGTTGGTGGGATGGTAGGTGAGGACCAGTGGGGTTCTGTCCTGGTGGCGGTTGGAGGGGCGGGGCTCAAGGGCGGAGGAGTGGGAAGTGGAAGAGCTGCGGTGGAGGGCATCATCGACTACGTCTGACGGGAAATTGCGGTACTTGAAGAAGGAGGCCATCTGGGTTGTATGGTTTTGGAACTGGTCCTCCTGGGAGCAGATGCGGCGGAGACGAAGGAATTGGGAATATGGGATGGCGTTTTTACAGGGGGCAGGGTGGGAGGAGGTGTAGTCTAGGTAGCTGTGGGAGTCGGTCGGTTTATAGTAGATGTCCGTGTCGATTCGGTCACCCGAGATAGAAATGGAAAGGTCTAGGAAGGGGAGGGAGGAGTCTGAGACGGTCCAGGTGAATTTGAGGTCGGGGTGGAAGGTGTTGGTAAAGTGGATGAACTGTTCAACCTCCTCAGATTTCTCCAGTTTCCTCATTTCCCCTCCCCCCACCTTGTCTCAGTCAAATCCCTCGAACTCAGCACCGCCTTCCTAACCTGCAATCTTCTTCCTGACCTCTCCGCCCCCACCCCACTCTGGCCTATCACCCTCACCTTGACCTCCCTTCACCTATCGCATTCCTAAAGCCCCTCTCCCAAGTCTCTCCTCCCTACCTTTTATCTTAGCCTGCTGGACACACTTTCTCATTCCTGAAGAAGGGCTTATGCCCGAAACGTCGATTCTCCTGTTCCTTGGATGCTGCCTGACCTGCTGCGCTTTTCCAACAACACATTTTCAGCTCTGATCTCCAGCATCTGCAGCCCTCACTTTTTCTCAGTGATTGGAAAGCCTATAGTTCCCCTTTGGCTTTCACGTAGCAATGCCTCAAGCTCTGAATATCCTCCCTAAACCTCTCTACCACCACCTTGCTTTTTTCATCTAAGAGACTGATTTAAAATCTAACTCTTATCCAAGCTTTTGGTCATCTGACCTAATACCTTCTTAAATGGCTTAATATTAAACCTGGTTAAAATCTTTGGGTGAAGTTCCTTGAGACAACTTATTACATTACAGGTGCTATATAAATATTAGTTATTGTGATGTATTTATTAGCTGCAGAAGACTGTGGTAGGAATCAAGGAAAGCTATAAACAATTCCAATTAGAATTGTGAGATATTACTTAATTCTCACCTGCATTCTAGAATTTGTATAGTGGGTTGATGGTGATGTAGTGATAATGTGGCTAGACCAGCAATCCGGAACTCCAGGCTAATGTTCTAGGGCAGTGGGTTTGAATCCCATTGTGGTATATGGTGAGATTTGAATTAGATAAAGGACTGTTATGATGTAGTGTTTGTGTCCCTACCTCCAAGTTCGGGAGTCCCTGTACAAGTCCCAGCCATTTCAAAGACACATCTCTGAATAGGTAGAATATGAAAATATCCATAATTGGTAGCTGGGACAAGGGAGTCAATCCATGCAAAAGCTTATTTTACCCTGACCCATTGTAAATGTAGGTGCTCAAATGAAAACTGCTGCCACTATATTTTTTAAAAAGCCCTGTATGTTCAGGTGGTTAGAATAATGAAGAATAGAGCTAAAAGTTTCAGCGTCTTCTGGCATGCCAGCTCTGCAGTGAAGTAAAACTTGATTTAAAAGAACAAGGCTGATGTTATGTTTACATCATATAAAGACCACTCTTACTGTGTTTGGTCCCTATTACATATAAATAGATTCAAGAACAGCTTCTTTCCTGTTGTTATTAGACTTTTGAAAAGACCTCTCAAATGTTACTTCAGATCTGTCTCTCTGCACCTTTTCTGTGGCTGTAACACTATTCTACACTCTGTTCTGCTACCCTGATGCACTTTGTAATATATGATTCACTTCTATAGCATGCAAAACAATACTTTTTACTATCTCTCAGTACATGTGACAATCAATCTTCAATATATTATTAAAGCACAGAAATTTGGGAAGGTAGCTGACGCTGTGCGTAAACTCCATATTGAACATTAGAAAAACTTTTAATGTATTCAAATGTGTTCTTCAAATCTTTTAAAAATCTGCTAAAGTTTCCAAATTGTTTTGCTTGTGGTTGTGTTTGTGTACATGTATGTGTTCTCCTTTGAGATAATGAGTGGTGCCCACGTACCTGTTATCCACCTGTCCTGATCTTATTCTTGAATGATTGATGTTTCTGAAAAATGAATTACAAGCCAATGAAACTAATTGAAATACTGGAATGTTAATGGGAACCTGAATGGTTGGCAACTCATTTGGACATTTGTGTTGTTGCAGGAGGAGTTCTGTTACCCTGTGGAGTGTCTGGCACTGACTGTGGAGGAAGTGATGCACATCCGGCAGGTCTTGGTGAAAGCAGAACTAGAAAAGTACCAGCAGTACAAGGATGTCTACACTGCTCTGAAGAAAGGAAAGGTTTGTTTTGAACAAATTGGTTTCCACCACGTTGGTAATTAGAATCGTAGAGATGTACAGTGTAGAAACAGACCCTTCTGTCCAACTTGTCTGTGCCTAGATATCCTAGATTAATCTAGTTCTATTTGCCACCATACCCTCTAAATCCTTCCTATTCATATACCTATCCAGATGCTTTTTGAATCTTGTACTTATACCAGCCTCCACCACTTTCTCATGCTTTGTGTGAAAACATTGCCGCTTAAGTCCCTTTTATATCTTTCCCCTCTCATCTCAAACTATGCCCTCTAGTTTTGGACTCTCCCACCTCAGGGAAAAGACCTAGCGCATTTACCCTATCCACGCCCCTCACGATTTTATTAACATCTATAAGGTCATCCCTTAGCCTCCGAAGCTCCAGAGAAAACAGCCCCAAACTATTTAGCTTCTCCCTATAGCTCAAACCATCCAATCCTGGCAACATCCTTGTAAGTCTTTTCTGAAACCTTTCAAGTTTTATTTTTCATGATGATGACTTCATGAGCATATATTTCACAGCAGTGTTTTTTTTAAAACATGCTGCTTATTATTTTTTATCCTGCTGTCAAGCCTTTATTTTCACTGTAGGAAGGTGAGGTTAACTAGCCCATCAGTTAGACATCATGGTCTAGATATTGGATTAATACAGGGGGCTGGGAGGCTGTCAGACTTGGTGGCTCACCCACCATGTTTAAATAAATAATTAAGGGCATTGGAGCATGTTAGAAGTTCAATTGTCTTCAAAGTTACTGTCAGGCCTTTGTTGCACAGTGGTAGTGTCCTGACTACTGGTTCCACCTGCTCCAGTAGCATGGCTGAGACCGAAGATCAGCCGGCCCTTTGATTGGCGGTGGGATGTCGTCCTTCCCAGGGAGCTCTCTCAGCAGCTAACAAATCACAAGATGGTCGCGAAATGCATCCAGGCCTCTTACAAACAGCCAAGATGTGATTATCCCAGATTTTGGGTCCCACCATTTGACCAATATGAAGGGATGCAATTCTTTAAGAACACAGGTAGCAGGAGAAAGTACAGCAGATCAATTGGAGAAAGGAATATCAATGATCTCAAGGTCAAGAACCAATTCCACTTCCTGAAATATGTGCGAAATTTGGGGTGGGAAATGTGGCTCTAGATTTGGTCAAGGACCCACAGATCCCACATCCAGTGACACAGAATTTCCTGGGTGGACAGACATATTCGTTAGCAAGTGACTTCCGATGATGACTGCCTGGGTCCAGTTTCTATTCTAAAATGGGAGAGAAAAGAGATTCAGTATTCTGTCATCTTCTGAGCGCCCTTGAGAGGGAAAGGGAGATCATGTTTCCCAATGCTTTCAGATGTGGACATTCAGTAATTTCCTCATAGATACCTAAAAATCAGATCAAAAATCAAGTGATTACAACTTCAGTAGAGGAAGTACTCATCACCAGAATTCAGCATCACTGTCATATGTTCATCATTTCAAAAAATAAATGTGAAATACTTTAGTTCCCTAAAAGTTACATGCAATTAACTAGAGTGTTTAAGTATTCCATGTAATATTTGAGCACCTGCAGATATTTCCTCCCTTTTTAATGTGTCACAATACAGTAACTCAGAAACTTTTCATGCTGCAAAAAAACATTCTATTTATAAATATTATGTGACACAAGTTACTGACTGGTTTCATTGCTGAAGCTGTTATTTTGGCTCTCTGTGTCTAGTCATAAGGAGGCTGTTAAATCAGCCTCAAACAGAGTAGTTTTACTGAAGTCGAACCAGAAAGTGGGAGTGATGATTGAGCTGAAACAATTAACTTGTGACATTGCCTTGTGGGTAAAGCAGGGACCAATAAATCTTGAGTAAAGCTTAGTGTACACTTCATATAGCAGAGAGATCTAATGGGAAGGTACTGAACTAATAACCCAGGGCCCCAGGCTAATATTCTGCAGCTATGGGTTCAAACCCCTCCATAGCAGATGGTATTCATGATTTGGAGATGCCAGAGTTGTACTAGGGTGTACAAAGTTAAAAATCACACAACATCAACTACCTTGTGAAGGAGCAGTGCCCCGAAAGCTAGTGCTTCCAAATAAACTTGTTGGACTATAACCTGGGTGTTGTGTGATTTTTTAACATAGCAGATGGTAGCATTCACATCCATAAGAAGTTTGTCTAATGATGAACGTGTAACAATTGTCATTAAAAACTCATCTGGCTCACTAATGTCCCTTTAGGAAAGAAAATCTGCTGTCCATGTCCTGGAGTCCATACATGTGACTTCAGAAGCACAACACTGTAGGGGCTCTTAGCTGCTTTTTATGGTCATTAAGGATGGACAATCAATGTTGATCAATGGACAGCAATGCTCACATCCCAATTAAAAAATAAACAGCAAAGTAAATTGAATATTGTTACATTACAAGCCTGACATTTCATTCACTTTGTTCAAGTCACATGATTCTGTACTTGTAACCTCACGAGTATTGGCATAGATCATACTTTTTTGGGTGTTTGTTGTTGCTGAAATAAGCCTTTTCCTTCAGCACAGAATTGTTTTCTTAATAAAGAAAAAGGTTTGGTGTCTGTATAAACAAACATTTGTATGCTGAGTTTTTTAAAACACTTTAAATATGGAAAGGGGCCATTCCACTCCCAGGCCATAAGAAAGAGAAAGCAGCCGTAAACGTCTGATCCCCATGTTCTCATCTGCAAATTTTGTCGTTGTAGTGCACCCTATGTCATATAGCTTTGCACTCACTCTCTTTCTACTGACCCAGTGTTGTTTTCCTCACCTAGCATTTGGCTTATGTGGCTCTGAAACCTCTTCGCTCCCCACCTAATGTGTCACCACCTCAGACTTCTGAAAATCCCTCACCCTGTTGGAGGATTTATGTTCACTCAATTGTAACACACATCATGTAACTGCCATTGGTGTTTGTTGCATTTCTCTAACTGCTCTTGAGAACGTGGCAAAACTTCCATCTTCTTGGCGACTGTATGGCTTCCTGGGCCATTTGGGGTCAGCCATGTTGGATAGTCTGGCAGGGTAGGTTAAATAAGGCAGAAGGCTTTAACAGGCACATTTAATACAAATGCAAGGAGGTTATGGTGAACTGATATGAATGCTATTTAGAATTCTGAGCCAGACTAGGTAAAGATGACAGCTTTCCTTTCTGAATGGCCACAAGTTGGCTTTTTGTAACAATCCTTGTCACCATTACAGATTCTAGCTTTGTTCTCTATACCATCACTCAATTAACTGAACTAGCATTCCCCATTTGCAGTGGTGGATTTAACCTGTTGCCTCTGGATGATTAGAGTTGAGCTCTGGATTATTGGTCCATTTCTGTGCTGCTCCACCCATACGCGGCAGATATGCACCTATTGGGAGACTGACCTTGGAAAAGACATTCTTAGGTCCAGGGTCCTCCAACATGAAACAGGCCATTTGATCTCTTGTCTCTCTGCAAAAGTAACTCGGCTAGTCCCACACTCCTGCCCTTTGCTTGTAGCCCTGATATTTTTTTCAAATAATAATCAAATCTGCTTTTGAAAGCCATAATTGGCTCAACCTGCTGTTTCCCACATACTGCCACTGTTTCCCACATACTACAGTCACTGCCTAAAAATGTTTTCTCTTGTGCCATCTTTAATCTTTTGCCATTTAACTTAAATCAGTCGATTCTCAATCCTGTCACCAGTAGGAGTTGATTCTCTAATCTGTTCAGACCCTTCATGATTTTGATTAACTTTTTTCATTCATTCAAAGGAAGTTGGCATTACTAGCTAGGCCAGCATTTATTGCCCATTCCCTAATTGCTCTTGGGAAGATGGGAGTCAGCCACGATCAAATCTTTAAATCAAATCTTCCCTCAGTATTCTGCAAGGAGAACAACCAGAGCTTTATGCAATCCATCTATGTAACTGATGACCCTGATCCTGAAGCATTGTCATAAATGTGGACCTGTCTAATCTTGTCACATTCTTCCTGAGGTGTGGTAAGCAAATGGGACACAGCGCTCCTGCTGAGGTCTAAATAGCATTCATATCAGTGCACCGTAACCTCCTTGCATTTGTACTATATGTGCCTGTTAATAAAGCCCAACATCCTTCTGGCTTATTAACCACCACCTTGATGTACCCTGCCACCTGCAATACATATACTCAGATCCCTGAGCTCCTGTACCTGCCTTAGAATTGCATTCTTTGTTTCATGTTGTTTCTTTTCCCAAACTTTTTAGCACTAAATTTCATCTGTCACTTTTCTGTCCATTCCACCTGCCAGTCAGTGTTACCTTGAAATCTAACACTATCCTTCTCACACTTGGCAACACTTCCAGGTTTTGAGTCACCTTTGCCAATTTGGAAAGTTGTGCCTGTGCACTCAAATCTAGATCATGAACAGGATTGAGAAAGTTAAAACCATCAACACCAGGTTATAGTCCAGCAGGTTTATTTGGAAGTACAAGCTTTCGGAGCACTGCTCCTTCGTCAGGTAGCTAGTGGGGCAGGATCATAGGCCACAGAATGTACAGTAAAAAATCAAAGTGTCATACAACCAATGCAATGTATTGAACAAACCTAGATTGCTGTTAAGTCTTAATCACTTAGAATGGGGATGCAGTTTTGATTTATTTATACATAAATCCCAATACTTCTTTCAAATTTGCACTCCAATATGCCAATATTTTCATGCATAAGTTCGAACAAGGCTTCATTTCTGCACAGGACCTCCGACCAACACTATATACCAGATATATTGACGACATTTTCTTCCTCTGGACTCAATAGTGAGGAGTCACTGAAACAGCTACTCAGTGATATCAACAAGTTTCATCTTCAGACTTACCATGGGAAACTCTTTAGAATCGGTCTCATTCTTGGACACAGGCACCTTCATCAAGGACGGGCACCTCAGTACCTCACTCCACCGCAAGCCCGCGGATTACTTCATGATGCTGCGCTTCACAAGTTGCCACCCTAAACATATTTGAACAGTCATCCCCTTTGGACAAGCCCTTTGTGTACACAGGATCTATTCAGATGAGAAGGAATGTGATGGACACCTGAAGATGCTGAAGGACACCTTCATAAGAACAGGATACGATGCTCAACTCATCGATTGCCAGTTCCAACGTGTCACAGTGAGAAACTGTAATGGCCTCCTCAGGAGACATCCATGGCGTATGACCGATAGGGTACCCTTCATTGTCTCGTACTTGCCGGGAGTGGAGAAACTGCGCCATGTTCTTCGCAGCCTGCAACACATTATCAATGAGGATTAGCACCTCACCAAGATCTTCCACTTCTCACCTTAAAACAACTGCCAAACCTTAAACAGCCCATTTTTCACAGCAAATTGCCCAGCCTTCAGGACAACATTGAGCACAACACCATACAACCCTGTCATGGCAACCACTGCAAGGTGTGTCAGAGTGTCAATATGGATACCACCATTAAACACGGGGACACCGCCTACCATTTACATGGCAGGTACTCATGTGACTCGGCCAATGTTGTCTATCTCATACGCTGCAGGCAAGGATGCTCCGAGACATGGTACATTGTGGAGACCGAGCAGATGTGATGACAATGGATGAATGGACATCGCACAACAATCGCCAGACAGGAATGTTTCCTCCCAGTCGGGGAACACTTCAGCAGTCAGGGACATACAGCCTCCGATCTTCAAGTAAGCATCCTCCAAGGCAGACTTCGGGATATGCACCAATGCAGAGTTGCCGAGCTGAGGCTTATAGCCAAGTTCGGTACCCATGAGGATGGCCTCTACCGGGACCTTGGGTTCATGTCACACTACAGGTGACCCCAATACAATACACATTCTCACAAACACACACATACACACAAGCACACATACATACATATATACACACTCTTACACAGGATCACACTTGCACTCACACAGAACCTGTCTCATACACACCCTCTCTCTCAGTCACACTCACAGCACACACACCCACTCTCTCATCGGCATATACTCCATCACTCTCATGCTCACACTCTATCAAGCATGTACATACACACACACACACATATAAATCTATGGGGTGAATTTGCATTTGCAGAAATGTATTTGCAGATACATTCTATTTTGTTTAAAAAACACACAATCTGTTGGCAGTCAGTCAATGTGGCATTTTCTAAATTCCTACTTTGGAAATGGAACCAGTCTGACTCAAGATTGAGATGCAGACAGACTCTAACCTCACACCTTTAATGCATTGTCTGAGCTGAGATGTCATGTTTTTATACTGATAAAATTTAAAGTTATCTCAGGACCGTGACTTGAAAGAAGCTCTGGGGTTTACAAGTGAAACCTGCAATCCATTATAAGTGATGAAAGACTTAACAGCAATCTAGATTTGTTCAATACATCGCATCAGTTGTATGACACTTTGATCTTTTACTATAAATGCTATGATCTTGCCTCACTAGCTACCTGACAAAAGAGCAGCACTCCAAATGCTTGTACTTCCTAATCAACCTGATGTTGTGTGATTTTTAACTTTGCCCATCTCAGTCAAACACCAGCAGCTCCACATCAGGATCAAGAAAAGCAGTGATTGCAGCACCAATGCCTGGGAAGCCCCACTATATGCATTCCTCCAGATCAAAAGACGAAGCCAATTTCTTATCCATGCTGCACCTTTCTTTATTATTCCCTGGGCTTTAACATTGCCTGTTATCTGGGCATCTTATCAGATACCTTTGAAAGTTCATGTGTACTAAACCAAATTGTCAGCCCTCTCTGCTAACTCATCAAAAAATTCAACCATATTTGATAAACATGATTTACTTATAAGAAATCCATGCTGGGTTTCCTACTTGTCAAAGTGACTGATACTTTTGTCCCAGAGTGTCCTTTTTAAAAGCTTCCCCATCACCAGGATGAAGCTGACCTTACCTCTAATCATTATATTTATCCTTATTGAGCAAAGCTGCTACATTGGCAATTCACTGGTCCTCAGCACCATCCCTGTATCTAATAATTCGGAAGCAAGAGTAATTTTTTTAACTTGAGGGCTGTTGAGATTTCTTTTCTTGGCTTTTTTTGAATTTTAGAGGCTTCATTTCTCATTCTCATTCACATCTTTATCAGATGTGTTAACATATGAAGTGTTGGGACTTGCTAGATGCAGAGTCCCAGGAATCTGAAGTCTTCTTACCTCCATCATTCCTACAACCAAACTATTACGTGCTCAGTCCTACTATTCCTGTATTTCCACCTAACATGTGATATTGGAAGGATTCTGGGGGTTACCGCCTTGCAGGTTCCAGTTTTGTTGAGAAGCCCTTTAGATGTTGAAAAGTTGAATGATCGAAGTTCCAGGCCATTGTTTACTCGACGGGTGAATAAATATCTCGATGACAATTATATTTTTACAAAACCTATAAATGTATCTAGTAGAGGTTCCAGCGGTTTCGGCTATGGTTATTTGAATTACCTGTTGTCGTATTGATCCTTATTGCTGTCTCTCTGTAGTTGTGTTTCTGCTGCCGAACGAAGAGATTCTCGATCTTCACCTGGTCATACACTTGCCAATTTTGTAAAAGGTTTGTCACCATGCTCCTCTTTGATGTTCATTTGTCCAGCTTTCTTGTTTTCCTTATCATTCATTTACTGCCCCCTCCCCCCATTCTTCAGTGGGATTGGGAAAGAATGTGTGAAATGTTTACTCGAGACAGGAACCAACTAGTAACAGGTTAAGAAAAAGCAGCATAGTATTAGTGGGAGTTCTTCAGAAATAATAAAGTATGATACTGAACCAGTTTATACTCCTCAGGGCCCAGAACTCTCTTTGCTAGAGAACTGGTTGGCAGGCAGGAAACAACGAGTAGGTAAAAACGGGTAATTATCCAAGTAGCAGCCTAATGGGGTACCGCAGGGAGCAGTGCTTGGACCCAAGTATTCATCATATCAATAATTTAGATGAGGAAACTAAGTGTAATATGTCCAGGTTTGCAGATGACCCAAAGCTGGGTGCGAGGATGAACTTTGAATGGTTGCAAAGATGCCTCAGGATGATTTGGACAAACTGAGTAAGATGGTAAATGTATGGCAGGTGAAGTATAATGTGGATAAATTATCCACTTGAATAGCAAAACCAGGAAGGCAGATTATTATCTAAATGGCAATAGGTTAGGAAAGGGGAGGTGCAACAAGACCTGGGTGTCCTTCTCCACCAGTCACTGAAAGTAAAAATGCAGGTGTAGCAGGGGATAAAGAAGGCAAATGGCCTTCATAGCGAGAGGATTTGAGTACAGGATACTTCGCTGCAATTATACAGGGCCTTGGTGAGACCACACCTGGAGAATTGTGTGCAGTTTTGATCTCCCTATCTGAGGAACAATTTTCAGGCTACAGAGGGAGTGTGGTGAAGGTTTACCAGACTGAATCCTGGGTTGGTGTGACTCATATACGAAGAGGAATTGGATTGTTTAGGACTATATTCACTGTAATTTGGAAGAATGAGCAGGAAATCTCATAGAAACCTATACATTCTAACTCAATTAGACAGAGTAAACATAAGAAGAATGCTCCCAGTTACTCAGGAGTCCAGGACAGAATCATAGTCAAAGGATATGGCGTATATCATTTAGAATTAAGATGAGGAGAAATTTCTTCACCCAGAGGATAGTGAGCTTTTGAATTCTCTGCTATAGAAAGCAATTGAGGCAAAGATTTTCAAGAAGGAGTTAGTTGTAGTTTTAGGGATCAAAGGATTTGGGAAAAAGCAGAATCAGAGGACTGAGTTAGATGATCAAGTATGATCACGTGAATGGCAGAGCAGGCTCGAATGGCCAAATGGCCTACTCTTGCTTCTATTTTCTATGTTTGCTACAAAAAAAGAGCTGATAAAGTAAGGCACCACTTAAATTTGGAAGTGGCAATACACAAGAATGCAAGAAATAGCACAAAGCCTGGTAATTGGCAGACAGCAGTTAGCCGAATATCTGTTGTCGGGAAATCACAAGGGGCATTAATTAAGGATAGAGTGAATGAACATCTTTAAAATTTTTAGCTGGTTAGACAGAGAGAGAATGGATTTAGAGAAGGGGAGTGATGCTTGTTGAATCTGTTTGATTATTTTTGAAGACGTTACTAAAGTAGTTGATGTGGGAATTTCTTTTGTTGTGACCCATAAACACATCCAGAAGGCAATTGATAGTGTCCCTCAGAAGAGACTGTGAGTTAACTGAAGTTGATCATCACCAAATGGAAGGCAAATAATTCTGCCAGTTAGGGACTTAACTAAACAGCGGAAGGCAGAGTAGGGATAGTGGCGTGCAAGATGTAACTAATTAGGATCATGCCATGAAGATCTGTGTTGGGGCCTCAGAATTCATTCCATTAACAACATAACAAAGAGCCCCAGCAAAACAGAAAACAGTAGGAATTGGGGGATATCTCTAAACTGTTTGGTATCGTATCTGGGAAAAAGCAAAATTGTTGTGGTCACCAGAGGTCATTCAGCCTAGCCCAACAACATCACTACTATGATTGCACAATGTTTGTTTGCGACTCCTCAGATACTGAAGTAGTTCATGTCCAAAATGCAGTGAAACCTGATAAGTGGATATAACACTTGTGTCACGCAATGACTATCTCTAACAAGAGAGAATCTAACCATTGCCCCTTAATATTCAATGGCATTACCACCACTGAATCTGTCACTGTCAACTGGGGGGGTTACTGTTAGCTAGAAACTGAACTAGACTTGCCACGTAAACACTGTGGCTGCAAGAGCAGGTCAGAGGCTAGGAATCCTGCAGTGTATAATTACCTTCTGACTCCCAAAAGCCTGTCCACCATCAACAAAACACAGGTCAGGAGAGATATACAATACTCTCCGTTTGACTGGATGAGTGCAACTCCCAACAACATCAAAAAATTTGATGCCATCCAGGACAACAATTTTCCTTATCTTTGCCTTTTTTATTCTTAAACATTTTTCCCTTAGTTTTACTCACCTCCCCCCCTGCCCATAGGAAAAATACTTCTGGTATTTAAAGTGTGAGAGAAGATTTGTAGCTCGGGTGCTCATTGTTGTGGTTCTCTTCACCAAGCTGGGAATTTGTATTGCAGACATTTTGTCCCCTGTCTAGGTGACATCCTCAGTGCTTGGGAGCCTCCTGCGAAGCGCTTCTGTGCTGTTTCCTCCGGCATTTGTAGTGGTTTGTATCTGCCGCTTCCGGTTGTCAGTTCCAGCTGTCCGCTGCAGTGGCCGGTATATTGGGTCCAGGTCGATGTGTTTGTTGATAGAATCTGTGGATGAGTACCATGCCTCTAGGAATTCCCTGCCTGTTCTCTGTTTGGCTTGTCCTTTAATAGTAGTGTTGTCCCAGTTGAACTCATGTTGCTTGTCATCTGCGTGTGTGGCTCCTAAGGATAGCTAGTCGTGTCGTTTCGTGGCTAGTTGGTGTTCATGGATACGGATTGTTAGCTGTCTTCCTGTTTGTCCTATGTAGTGCTTTGTGCAGTCCTTGCATGGGATTTTGTACACTATGTTGGTCTTGCTCATGCTGGGTATCGGGTCCTTTGTCCTGGTGAGTTGTCGTCTGAGAGTGGCTGTTGGTTTGTGTGCTGTTATGAGTCCTAGTGGTCGCAGTAGTCTGGGTGTCAGTTCAGAAATGTTTTTGATGTATGGTAGTGTGGCTAATCCTTTGGGTTGTAGCATGCCCTCATTCCGTTGTCTTTCCCTTAGGCATCTGTTGATGAAATTGCGGGGGTATCAGTTTTTGGCGAATACATTGTAGCGGTGTAGAGGAAAAAGAACACCGCTACAATGTATTCGCCAAAAACAGATACCCACGCAATTTCATCAACAGATGCCTAAGGGAAAGACAACGGAATGAGGACATGCCACAACCCAAAGGACTAGCCACACTACCATACATCATAAACATTTCTGAACTGACATCCAGACTACTGCAACCACTAGGACTCATAACAGCACACAAACCAACAGCCACTCTCAGACAACAACTCACCAGAACGAAGGATCCGATACCCAGCATGAGCAAAACCAACGTAGTGTACAAAATCCCATGCAAGGACTGGACAAACAGGAAGACAGCTAACAATCCGTATCCATGAACACCAACTAGCCACGAAATGACACGAACAGCTATCCTTAGTAGCCACACAAGCAGATGACAAGCAACATGAGTTCGACTGGGACAACACTACTATTATAGGACAAGCTAAACAGAGAACAGCCAGGGAATTCCTAGAGGCATGGCACTCATCCATAGATCCTATCAACAAACCACATCGACCTGGACCCAATATACCGGCCACTGCAGCGGACAGCTGGAACTGACAACCGGAAGCGGCAGGGACACACCACTATAAATGCCGGAGGAAACAACACAGAAGCGCTTCGCAGGAGGCTCCCAAGCACTGAGAATGTCACCTAGACAGGGGACGCAACATCTGCAACACAAATTCCCAGCTCGGTGAACAGAACCACAACAACTTCTGGTATTTACACTATTCAGTTCCCTCAATACTTTAAATGTTTCAATAAACTGGTCTCTCATTTTTCTAAACTCCAATGCGTGTAGGCCTTTGTTCAGCCTTTCTTTGTAAGAGAAGTCTTTCTTTCCAAAACTAATTGCTTCTAATGCAATTATATCATTTTTCAAATATGAAGTCCAAAATTGTACTGGAGCAGTGTGGTCTCACCAAAGTCTTTAACAGCTGCAGTACAGCTCCCTGTTTCAATATTCTGTTCCCCTTGAAATAAACAACCACATTCTAGTTGTCTTCCTAATCACTTGCTTTACTTGCACATTAACATGATGTATTAATGTACCTGAACCCCTGAGTTCCTCTGTACCACCTGCAATTTCTCCCTATTTAAATCATAAACTGTTGTTCTGTTCTTTCTGCTAAAATGGACAAGTTCACATTTACCCATATTCCATCTGCCACATTTTTTGCCCACTCACATGAACTCTCAGAACCACAGAATTGTTACATTGTGTATATATCCCTTCACAAACTTTCTACATCCTCTACTTTCCTACCTACCTACTGACTAAACCTTCGGTTTCATCATTCGAATCAATTATATAGTTTGTAAATACTTGAGAACTACTGGCACTGCACTAGTTACAGCTTGACCACCTGAAAATGGTGTGTTTATCCCCACTCTATCTTCCTGTTAGCTAACTAATCTTTCATCTATGCTAATGTTACCCCCTACAGCATGCACTCTTATCCTGTAGTGCAATCTTTGATGAGGTACTTATCAAATGCCTTTGGAAACCCCAAGTGCACCAAATCCACCAGTTTCTCTCTATCCACTGTGAATATTACTTTGTAAAAAAGCTCTATTAGATGAAGTACGATTTCATTTTCAAAAGACTCTGATCACTTTGAGATTTTCTGAGTATTTCTAAGTATAGTCTCTTTAATAATGGGTTTCAGCACCTTCTCTATGAAGGTTAATTGGACTAAAGTTTCCTGTTTTCTCCTTTCCTTGAATAAAGGTGACATATTTGCTTTTTTCAAATTCTCTGGGGCCCTTCCAGAATCTAAGGAATTTTGGAAAGTTATATCTAATGCAACCACTGTCTATGCTGCCATTATGTTTATGACCTAGGTCATTCAGTCCTGGGGACATGTCAAGCAATTAAAGAGGACAGCTGACCACGGCTCCCTCAAGGACAGTCAGGGGAGGGCAATAAATGATGTCCACATCCTGGGATGAATAAAATTAATGGCAGAATAGAAAGCTACATATCCCTAAATTTTCCAATGAAACAAACAAAAGTAACATCTTGTTTTATCTGTTCATGGGATGTACTCACCATAATGGCAGCAGTTCCCTAGTGGAGCTTGAGAATTTAGTGATGAACCACTGCAATCTCTGCAGTGTCCATACATCCAAGGTGTGGAATTTCAGGATTTTTGCAGTAAAGGAATGATACTCAGCTTCTGTTTCAGTTACAAAGAGATGTTAGGAAACAAATTAAAAAGATCAGCAAAACAGTAGCAAATGGATTTTGACATTGCCTATTGAGACCATCAATCCGGGACCAAATAAGGTGGAGTACTTTTTAAATGGTGAAAAACTAAAATCATCATAAAATTCCTACAGTGTGGAAGCAGGCCATTCAGCCCATCAAATCCAACCAACCCTCTGAAGAGTATCACACCCCCTATCCCTGTTAACCCTGCATTTCCCCTTGATAATCCACTTAGCCTGCACACTATGGGCAATTTAGCATGGTCAATCCACCTAAGCTGCACGTTTTGGACTGTGGGAGGAAACCGGAGCACCCGGAGGAAACCCACACAGACACAGGGAGAATGTGCAAACTTCACACAGACAGTCGCCCGAAGCTGGAATCGAACCAGAGTCCCTGGCGCTGTGAGGTAGCAGTCTAACCACTGAGGCATCATGTCACCCCTCTGTGTGAATGTTCAAAAAGGCTATTCTTTAAATCTTTATTGACTATTTGGACCCTTTTGTAATCTTGACATCCAGATAGTCTTCTCTTTCCTAGAGAGAAATAAACCTTTTTCATAGAGTTAAATTCTCTCTATTCTTGTGAATCAGTCGTCCCATTGTATACCTAGTTCAATCAAAGCAAACATCACGGGCAGGTATAGAAAAGAGTAGAAACGGTTAGTAAAATGCTGGCCTTTCTATCGAGTAGAGTAGAACCTAAAGTGGTAGAAGTGGTATTTCAGTGAAACAAGACCCTGGTTTGATCACACCTAGAGTCGCTATGCCTCTCCCTAGGGAAGGATATATTGGCCCTGGAGGAGTGCAGTGTAGATTTACCAGAATGTTACCTCGACTCCAAGGGATAAATTATGGGAGAGGTATTACACAAACTAGGATAAAAGCAAAATACTACAAATGCGGGAAATCAGAAATAAAACAAAATGCTGGAGAAACTCAGCAAGTCTGGTTGCATCTGTGGAGAGAGGAAGAGTTAATATTTTTGCATCCTGTATGGCACTTCTTTAAACAAATTAGGATTGTATTCCCTGCGATTAGAAGATTTAGATGAGGTACAATGTTTCTTGCTTAATAAACCTCTTAAAGAAGACAAGAAGTATGTCTCAGTAAGCTCCATTATAACATCTCATGCAGATAACTTCGAAATTGGGTTAAATTCAAATTGATGTTTTTCTTTAAATACCATAAGAGACTGCCCTTTTTAAGCATGGTTGTTTTAATTTGTGGAGACTGTATGTATATCATTGCAATAACATACCTCATAAATTAGACAACTTAATCATTGTACAAAGTACCAAATGCAACAGGAGAAAGTGAGGACTGCAGATGCTGCAGACCAGAGTCAAAAAGTGTGGGGTTGGAAAAGCACAGCCAGTTAGGCAGCATCTGAGGAGCAAGAGAAACGATTTTTTGAGCATAAGCTCTCTATGCTTGAAACGTCGACTCTCCTGCTCCTCGGATGCTTGCCTGACCGACCAAATCCAACAACAGATCAAATAGTGCACTAACAAGCTCTTTGATGATTTAACCAATTTTAATTCTCGATTATCTTTCCACAGACCAGTGTGTTCACAGTGTTGTAAAAAGGTGCGTTCAAGATATTTTTTATTGGAAAGTATACATCTTTATCTATCAAAATATCTCTTTTATTGAAATTAATTTTTTGTTTGTGTTTTAGATGCGACTACCCTCCAAACCATACAGCAATCTTCCAATTTTTTCCTTGGGACCTTCAGCATTGCCAAAAGAGGGGAAGCTGTCAAAATCTGAGAGACCATCAGGCAGTCGCCGTCGTCATGATGGTCAACACAAGAGTCTAGTCAGGTACGAAAGTCCACAGCAGTTCCTAGATACAAAAGGAAAGCATTACAGCTCAGATTCAGTTATTTAATCAGAATTTGTGGCTATTGGACCATAAGACTATAAGATATAGGAGCAAAATTAGGTCATTCAGTCCATTGAGTCTGTTCTGTCATTCAATCATGCCTGATATGCTTCTCAACCCCATTCTCCTGCCTTCTCCTCATAACTCTTAATCCCCTTGATCATCAAGAGCCTAGCTATCTCTGTCTTAAAGACACTCAATGACTTGGCTTCCACAGCCTTCTGCAGCAATGAGTTCCACATGTTCGCCACCCTCTGTCTGAAGAAATCCTCCTCGTCTCCATTCTAATGTGTCATGTCTTCACTTTGAGCCCTCAGGTCCTAATCTCTCTTACTAGTGGGACATCTTCCCCACATCCACTCTATCCCACCTTGTTTGCAGATTCCGGAAATCTGAGATATGATGGGACTGCACCAGCGCATAACCAGGGTTTTCTCAGTAAACCAAAAATTGCAATCAAAAACTTTTTACATGTCCCGATAGTTTAAGTGTTCCTATTGCACTCAAAGATTGCAGTTTAACCTTTAGAACCTCCTTGAAGACTGGCAAAAAAACAATTAGATGATGGTGTGGTGGTGATCAGTTCAATCTGGGGACATGGCAATTAATTAAGTTTGGGGATGGGGGAGCCTCCTAGCATGATTTTTGTTCAAGGCCATTGGGATAGTGAAAGGGACTGTTTATGCACTGGAAGTAACTTGTGCTAATTCTGCAGCTTTTCTGATGAATTTACCCCAAATTTCCCCAAACTGGACAGTGTTAGTGGTAACTGTACCTCACTACAAATAATTCTAATCACCAAAGGATCCTGCTTTTTCGTTCTTGCCTGCCATAAGCAAAAACTGAACCCAAGACTCCAGTGAAGGTCAAGTGAGAAATTTCGCTGAGCTGAGGAATCACCATTTACAGATGATAGAAGTACATAGAACATAGAAGAATACAGCGCAGTACAGGCCCTTCGGCCCTCGATGTTGCGCCGATCCAAGCCCACCTAACCTACACTAGCCCACTATCCTCCATATGGCTATCCAATGCCCGCTTAAATGCCCATAATGAGGGAGAGTCCACCACTGCTACTGGCAGGGCATTCCATGAACTCACGATTTGCTGAGTAAAGAACCTACCCCTAACATCTGTCCTATACCTACCCCCCCTTAATTTAAAGCTATGCCCCCTTGTAATAGCTGACTCCATACGTGGAAAAAGATTCTCACTGTCGACCCTATCTAAACTCTATCAAGTCACCCCTAAACCTTCTTTTCTCCAATGAAAACAACCCCAAGTGCCTCAGCCTTTCCTCATACGATCTTTCTACCATACCAGGCAACATCCTGGTAAACCTCCTCTGCACCCGTTCCAGTGCCTCCACATCCTTCCTATAGTATGGCGACCAAAACTGCACACAGTACTCCAGATGCGGCCGCACCAGAGTCTTATACAACTGCAACATGACCTCAGGACTCCGGAACTCAATTCCTCTACCAATAAAAGCCAGTACGCCATATGCCTTCTTCACCGCACTATTTACCTGGGTGGCAACTTTCAAAGATCTGTGTACATGGACACCAAGATCCCTCTGCTCATCCACACTACCAAGTATCCGACCATTAGCCCAGTACCCCATCTTTTTGTTACTCTTACCAAAGTGAATCACCTCACACTTAGCTACATTGAACTCCATTTGCCACCTTTCTGCCCAGTTCTGCAGCTTATCTATATCCCGTTGTAACCTGCCACATCCTTCCTCACTGCCTACAACTCCTCCGAGTTGTAGGCAGTAGAATCTCAATCTCAAGAAGTAGAGTTCCTCACTTCATCAGTTGTCTTAAAATCAAGTCAACATTTCATTGGTCTTTTTGGTTCTATTTGCACCTATATACCAGCTTTGTGGATTTGTCCTGGCTGTCGCATCGTTAAGAAAATTTGTCTTTCTCAGATGCAAAATGTAACACCTTGCACGACCCCCCCATTCACCTTCATGGTTTTTCTCGTTGAATAGTTCCCTTTATAATTTCCTTCTTCCATCCACATAGCTCTCCTTATCCCTATGTAAAAATAGGGACCAAATGTTTGATCTGCTAGTCCCTTATTGCAGTCTCACCTGCATCTGTCACTCCACTGTCTCCTTTACTGCTCCTTCAAATATGTTACTAAAGCTGTTTGACGTTTGTTTGAATAGCCCTCTTTTTCATGGTTTTTCATTTGTAGCTTTTTATAGCTCTTTTTCAGTCCACAGGATTTCTGGTGTGCTTTGCTCATAATTCCCCTTGATAGAATCTCCTTTTCATCTACACAACTCCTCAAACCCCCACTCCCTGTTAAACAGGTACCAAATGTTCATTTAGTAATCAGCTAGTTCCTTCCTTTGGTCTCATCTGTGTAATACACATTTAGCTGCATTTAGGGTGTAGGTTTGCTCGCTGAGCTGTAGGTTTGATATCCAGACGTTTCATTACCTGGCTAGGTAACATCATCAGTGGCGACGTCCAAGTGAAGCAAAGCTGTTGTCTCCTGCTTTCTGTTTATATCTTTCTCCTGGATGGGGTTCCTGGGGTTTGTGGTGATGTCATTTCCTGTTCGTTTTCTGAGGGGTTGATAGATGGTATCTAGATCTATGCGTTTGTTTATGGCCTTGTGGTTGGAGTGCCAGGCCTCTAGGAATTCTCTGGCATGTCTTTGCTTAGCCTGTCCCAGGATAGATGTGTTGTCCCAGTCGAAATGGTGTTTTTTTTCATCCGTGTGTAGGGCTACAAGGGAGAGAGGGTCATGTCTTTTTGTGGCTCGCTGGTGTTCGTGTATCCTGGTGGCTAACTTTCTTCCTGTTTGTCCTACGTTGGTTCTGCCTGTCGCGGACCTAACACAGCCAGAAACCCTAACCACCTTACCATACATCAATGAAGTTTCAGAAATGACAGCCAGACTACTAAGACCCCTCGGAATCCTAGTAGCACACAAACCCACCAACACTCTCAAACAAAAACTAACAAATTTAAAAGACCCAGTGCAACGTCATCTACAAAATCCCATGCAAGGACTGCCACAAACACTACGTAGGACAAACAGGAAGAAAGTTAGCCACCAGGATACACGAACACCAGCTAGCCACAAAAAGACATGACCCTCTCTCGCTCGTAGCCCTATACGCAGATGAAAAAAAACACCATTTCGACTGGGACAACACATCTATCCTGGGACAGGCTGAGCAAAGACATGGCAGAGAATTCCTAGAGGCCTGGCAATCCAACCACAACGCCATAAACAAACACATAGATCTAGATACCATCTATCAACCCCTCAGAAAACGAACAGGAAATGACATCACCACAAACCCCAGGAACCCCATCCAGGAGAAAGATATAAACAGAAAGCAGGAGACAACAGCTTCGCTTCACTTGGAGGTCGCCACTGATGATGTTACCTAGCCAGGTAATGAAACGTCTGGATATCAAACCTACAGCTCAGCGAGCAAACCTACACCCTAAACCTCAACCTGAGCTACAAACCTTCACAAACCTTGCAATTTAGCTGCATCTGTTGGAGCCTCCTCTGGACTGGTCTTGAAGCATCAGTGGGGAAAGGTTAGATTTTTTTCTGCAATTCATCAAGAAGTTTGCAGCTTTCCTGACACCAAGACCAAATGTGGCTTACCTCAACTTTTGAAGAGTCACAGCAAGTGCTTCTACCATATCTTTTAAATTAACTGAGTGCCTCAGTGTAGTTCTCAGGCATAATACAAATACAGGCATAATCATTCATACAATAGGAGGAATGTAGCAGATATAAATCTTGCTGTGGCATTGATTGTTTGCATTAGTGGTCGATTGAATGGAAATTCCTTTGTTCTGAAGTTTACTGTTTACCAGGCGTATGTCAAGTTAGTGAAAATAAGGACTGCAGATGCTGGAAACCAGAGTCTAGATCAGAGTGGTGCTGGAAAGGCACAGCAGGTCAGGCAGCATCTGAGGAGCAGGAAAATCGATGCTTCGGGCAAAAGCCCTTCATCAGGAATAGAGGCAGGGAGCCTGCAGAGTGGAGATATAAATGAGAGGGGGTGGGGATGGGGAGAAAGTAGCATAGAGTACAATAGTTGTACAGGGCTGTTCATTTTCCTTCAGAAGAATGAGGAGAATAATGAGGTTTTTATCACCCGCAAGTATCAAAAATAAGAAGTGAGATTTAAGGGTAAATGTTCCTACCAATAAAACCGACTTTGAGCTTATCTCCAGAGCCACCAACAGGTCTCAGCTCTGAACAACCCCTGTCACATAAACACAATGCGGCTGCCAACATCCTTCTCTAACACAAGGCTTTTGATCTTTCACAGATTTCCATCAGTATCCAAACCTTCAGAGAAATCGACAGATAGCCTAGAGTTTCCCAAAGAGCTGATGGAGGACTGGAGCACGATGGAAGTTTGTGTTGACTGTAAGAAATTCATTTCCGAAATCATAAGTTCCAGTCGGCGGAGTCTGGTGCTGGCGAACAAGCGGGCCAGGTTAAAACGGAAAACTCAGTCCTTTTATATGTCCTCGGAGAGTGCGTCAGAATTTCGACTGGCAGCACCCAAGGAACGAACTATCAAAGAGGTTTAGACCTGTGCCTTTTTATTTTCTTCCTGAAGCTGTTTCTTTATTTGAAGAGGGATCTCCAAACAAAACAACTAGAAATGGATCCACAAACACACCAGAACATGGACTGACTATGCTAAAATTCACAAATATCTAGCTTTCATGTATTAATAAAAGTCAGGGTTCATTTGTATAGTCTTATCTTTGTCAATGGGTCTTATCCAACATGAAATAATGTAAGTTACTTGTATATAATTGTAATATATTTTATTAACAGGAGGGTTTGGACCCCATTGACATTGGGAGTGGATGTTTAAAACCACTTGCAGCAGGTGAAGAATTGATAACTTGTATAATATTTAATCTGTGCAGTATATGTACATTGAATATATACGACAGAAGATCTTCATTTAATCTTGAACGTCTGCTAAGATAATGATCTTATTTGATGGAGTCATTTTTTAAACTTACACTTTGTGTCAACGGGTTTATAGGTGAGCGAGAAAGATCATTTTAGTTGTTAAGGGCAATGTGAGCTCACTTTTTTATCATTTAAAAGCAAAGGCACATTTATTTTTAAACTGGACGATGGATATATGACACAGACTCCTCTCTGTTTTCATGAAAGCGACAGTATTTGTCAAAACTGATGTCAGACCTGTATTGAACACTTCATTGCCAGCTTACATAGGACAGTTTTTGCACTTATGTGAAGTACTTGATTCATGCTCTCTTTCAAAACTTCTTTTAACTAATGGCTTGCTCCATGGCAGTAGATCTTAAGATCATAAGAAACAGGGATAGGAGTAGGCCATTCAGTCCGTCAAGCCTGCTTTGCCGTTTAATAAGATCATGTGATCTGATTGTGGTCTTAATTTTTCCTGAAGCAGCTTTGTGACCAGTCACCCACTGAGCTGATCAATCCAGCTTACTGCAATAAATTCATTGCTAATCCATGTTGCCTTTCAGTCTTGGCTTACTGGTAATTAGCCTGAACACTTAAGGAATGGATTGCCATAACTTCCCATTCTTTTACTCCATTCCCCCATTGTACTGCAATATATAGTTTCAAAGTTATTACTGTAGAGCTGATGTGAACAAGACATGTCATTCAGTTCACGTACTGAGTTTCCTATATGTTCAATGTAAATGCAATGACTGTTCATGCATCAATTAAAAACAAACTTTAATCTTTATAATGAATATTGTCTTTCATCATCAATGGGATACTGCACAGGTACATGTTAGAAGAGAGTCAGGATTTTGACCCTGGAACCACGATGGTTCCAGGGTCGTGAGTGGGGAAACTTGCAGGAAATGGTGTTCCCATTTGTCTGCTACCCTTGTCCTTCTAGATGGTAAAGGTTACAGATTTGAAAGGTGCTGTCAGAGGATACTTGGTGAGTTACTGTAGTGCATCTTGTTGGTGCTACAAAGCTACTGCATTAGTGGTGGAGAGAGTGACCAGTTTACACTTTCACTTACAAATAATACGTGAAAATAACGAGCTTTTAAGGAGCTTAATATATGTGATGCTAGAAGTCAGCAGAAATAAAATGACAGCTTTAGTGAAATCATGTGACAGTGGGATGCCCATAACTTTTGAGATAGTTATCACATGATTCATATCAGGATTCATATTTTATTCACATAAAACACATTTATTTTCCATGTTGACAGTTTTGTTCATACTAAAATTTATACATGAAAATAAATTAATTGTTACTATTCACAGGTAAGATAACATATAAACTCCACCCATTTATAGAGAAGAATGATTGATACACATGTATATTTATATACAGTAATGTGGAGCTGAGTTCTAGTGCATGACTAACCACTGGTCTGGTGCAGAGCCAGATACTAGTTTGGATTAGGCCATTTGGCTCTTTGGGTTTGTGCCAAAGGTTCAAAGGGCAATTCAGATAGTCCCACATGTCCATTTCATCCTCATATCTCTACAACTTTTCTCCTTTGAGTACTTATCAAACTTATCTTTGAGTACTTATCTTAAGGCTGCTTTTTGATCTGTTTCCACCACCCTTTCAGGTAGCGCAAGCCAAATTCGAATCACTTGCTGTGCAAAACAAAAAGCCTTTCTTTCGTATAGCTTCTGATTCTTTTGTCAAATACCTTAAATCTCTACGTTCTGGTTAATGAATCTTCAGCATTGAAAATAATTTTTCCCTCCTTAAATTTTCCCTCCATCATGATCCTAAAGCCCTGTTAGCTTTATCTGTTTGAAGAGAGCAATCTAACCTCTCCAGGCTATCCACGGATCTAAAATTCTTCATTCTAGTAAATCTCTTCAAAGTCTCCTGTCCTTCGAAAAGCGTGGTCCTACATAAGATGTTAAAATATGTGCTTGATCAAAATTAGTGGTATAGCCGGATTCCAACAAAATAGAAGATCATGTCCTTTGTATTGTTAGGTAACTTATTTTAAAAACATTTGAAATTTCATATGTGAGGAGTTGTTGATTTCACGTCCTACTGACTTTTTTACCATTTAATTTCTAGGTACAGGGAATGCAGGGAAGCTTATACAGGGAACCTTAAGACACCCATGCATAATGAAATGGAAACACAATGGTTAACATTCCTGACGTATGCACTTTTGTTCAGACCCTTGTCACTGTTGTTACTTCCAATAATAAATCTTGCTAATGGGAGAAGGCAGTAGTCATTGTGTTTTCTGGTTCTATCCCCCCCTTTTTTTTTAGATTTAGATTAGATTAGATTACTTACAGTGTGGAAACAGGCCCTTCGGCCCAACAAGTCCACACCGCCCCGCCGAAGCGCAACCCACCCATACCCCTACATTTACCCCTTACCTAACACTACGGTCAATTTAGCGTGGCCAATTTACCTGACCTGCACATCTTTGGACTGTGGGAGGAAACTGGAGCACCCGGAGGAAGCCCACGCTGACATGGGGAGAACGTGCAAACTCCACACAGTCAGTCGCCTGAGGCGGGAATTGAACCCAGGTCTCTGGCGCTGTGAGGCAACAGTGCTAACCACTGTGCCACCATGCCGCCCACCTGTTGTATTTATACTCACCAAATCCTGATCATTGTCTGGATTGGGGAAATTGGGAGTCCTTGTTCCCAAACATTCCTCACCCTCCCTATCTCTGTAACATGTCACCCATATGAGAACTCCCTCACTCTCTGGCCTCTTGGTCATCGCTGACTCCCTTCACTCAGAGGATTGTGAACCTTTGCTCAGCCTTTGAGTACATTCAAGACTGAATTCATTCCAAATACAAAAATGGTGTAACAATAAATCTAGAAATTCAGGACAGCTCATCCCCTCAACACCCCATCACTGCTCTGAGTGCAGCAGTGACAGTGACCATCACTGATGGTGGCACCATTAGTACTGGGAAGTTGTCAGTCTCTGATTGGCCAGCAGTTCCTGAGGTGTGCTTCCTGTCCTGGCAGCTAGAAGTCCCCCATGAAATGGCTAACGGCCAGCCATCCTAAGGTAAGGGAGGGGGAGCCACAAAACCCAGCCGATAGATCCATTTTTATTAACCAGCCATTAACCTGCAGCATTCAAATTGCTGCACTGCTTCTGGCTGCCTGGTTTCATTTGTTAACTGTTCTGAATATTCTTTCTCCTCACATTCATTTTCCTCATACTCTTCGTCCAGCTCCTTGTCCTCATTCTCTTCTTTGTCACTGATTTGTTCCACCAATGTGAATGTATTTTGGTTTCCAATAATCATGTTTTGCAATTTGGACCTAATTATTTCAATGTCAGACTCCACTTGGATGGCCTCTCTGTTACTTGTGCTCATTTCATTGGAACTGCCACACGTGTGGGACTTAGACATCATTTCCAGGGCCTTCCCTGTTCAGAGAATAGATCAAGTTCAGTGATTAGAAGATAGCTTTCTGCAGTATTTTAACAATTATTATCCTGATTATTTACATTACAATGTATTGAAACACAATAATCTCACATGAATGTATTCAGCAGTGCATCACCAGGAAGATAAGTACTCTCTTAATTTACCCAATTAAGCCAAATTTCTGCAAAAATTGGGGAAAAACTCAGCAGATCTAGCAGCATCTGTGGAAAGAAATCAGAGTTAACACTTCAGCTCCAGTGACTCTTCTTCAGAACCGGAACTTCAGGTTACTGGTCCTGAAAAGTTAACTCTGCTTTCTCTCCTCTCTGCTGAGTTCTTCCAGCAACTTCTGTTTTCACTTTTGTTTCTGATTTCCAGCATCCGGAGTTCTTATGGTCTTTACTCAGCCAAGTTTCTGAGTAGAGCATTTGCCAAGTGATTTATGCTCATTCAATAATGTTCATCTAATTCTAGCCTCTTTGGACATTGTTGCCTTTGGAAAACTAATAAGAAAAGATGTCAGGCCAGCTCAATCATTATCATTTGATTATAAATGGACTGTTGACTTAAATGAAATGGTGCTGACAGTATAGAGCTCCCGAATTCAGCTTTGAGGCAAATTTTTGGACCAGTGATAGAAGGTCTTTGTTCTAATCTCTGATGAACAGAACGAAGAAAGCAACATTCAGTAAAGGAATGCACGTACCACATTCTGCATTCACACTGGATGCTGGATCCGCAAAGTTCTCCAAGGCAGATAATGACGTTGACCTCATAATGGATATGTTGTTGTTTGAGCCAAAGGTGCAATTGCTGAGACTCGAGTTGCAGATACAAATCTTGCAGATCACTGGCAGCGACTTGCATTGTCCTTCTAGGGGCAAAAGTAAAAACACTCAGATTCCAGCCCATTTTAAAAGTTTATCCAAACTAATTTTGAGCAAAATATGAATTAAGGTGAGGTACTGTGATGAGTGAAGTAACTTTACGTGATATACCTGCACTGGGTTTTGGATGTTTCTCTGTCAAAATGTTACAAGCTGAACAGGACCTTCTGTTATAGAACACAAACAGAAATTGCTGGAGAAACTCAACAGGTTTGGAGTGTTTGTGGAAAGAAAGGAGAGTTAATGTTTCGAGTACAGTGACTATGAGAATTCCTCTTGATATTCCTGAATGGTAAACCTTTTTAAGCAGTATTAGGAAAATGTTTTACTTTTTATGGCAAAATCCAACATCACCTGCTCCAAAGTCAGCTATAGAGAGGATCCAGACCGTGGTATTTAACCAGAGGCCTTCTGCTTAGATTCACCAGGAGACCCCTGGCCCTCAGATTTAAATTTGACTCTTTAAAAGTGCTGCGATTTTAAACTAAATTCCATCTCATTTCCAGTTCAACTTCCATATTTGTCAGTTTCTATCTGCAAGTGCCACAGTCCAAGTAGCTGGCCTAATGCTTGATTATACCATCAATCACCATTCACTTTAGATTTCTGACACCCCCTTCTTTACTCTTCCTTCCATATGGGCTGTAATTGCTGCAAATCTACTGTACAGTAGGCAAGCACGTCCCTCCCATGTCTTGCCACAATAACTATTTTGGCAAGTTAAACTCCACTTGCCCCACCACCCCTGCCCCCATCCCCACGCCCGACTGGAGACCGTTTTTAGCAATGCAATTTTTTCCAAAGCTGTGGAGATATTTGCTCCACTGGACCCAGCAGCTGTGCTTCCCCATCCAGTCCCTCGACTCTTCATCATTATTTGGCCTTTTGGAACTCTTCCCTCTCCGTTTCTTCCTCCTTGTTCCTTCCCTCCACATCCCCACTCGCAAACATTTGGTCATCTAAAGCCCCTCATACTAACCAGGGAGACAGATGCATTGTGGTAATGTTACTGGACCATTCACCCGGGTGTCCAGCCTAATGGTCTGGGGAAATGGGTTAAAATCTCACCAAGGCAGGTTGTGAAGTTTGAACTCATACAGTCATAGATGTACAGCATGGAAACAGACCCTTCGGTCCAACCCGTCCATGCCGACCAGATATCCCAATCCAATCTAGTCCCACCTGCCAGCACCCGGCCCATATCCCTCCAAACCCTTCCTATTCATATACCCATCCAAATGCTTCTTAAATGTTGCAATTGTACCAGCCTCCACCACATCCTCTGGCAGCTCACTCCATACACGTACCACCCTCTCTGCATGAAAAAGTTGCCCCTTAGGTCTCTTTTATAACTCAATAAATTAAATGATGTAATACATTCAATAATTGTGAAATTAAAGAAATAGACTAAAGGTATCCAAAGCCAGTTGTTTCAAAAATACATCTGGTTCGCTAATGTCTTTAAGGAAGGAAATCTGCCATCCTTACCTGGTCTCGCCTACATGTGACTCCAGACCCACAGTCATGTGATTGTCCTACTGAAGTGGGCTAGCATGCCATTCAGTTCAAGGACAATTCGGGGCGGGCAAAAAACACTGTCCTTGCCAGTGATACCTATGTCCCACAAAATACTTTTCAAAAATGGAGCTGCTTTCGATTCACCAACAATTAAAAAAACCCAACACAATTAGGTGATGTTTTTCATCCTCTACCTTCTTCACTCTCTCTCTCTCTCCACCTTCCACACCAGAAAACTGGGTGGGCAGTTTAAATCGCAGTTTAAATTCCTGTTACCTACTCACAGGTCCCAATGTTAACACTCTGTTCTGAGAAAGCAGGAAGGGTAACCATCTGGAAAAAGCTGACCAGGCGCCCTTGGTCCTCGAGCTCATTCAATAAGCTCATACACTCTCAACCCTCTGTTCTATCCCCAGAACGAAGCCTGGAACACTGATGCAAGGCGCCCCTGGTTAGGCCTCCCTCAGTGCTGCACAATGCTGCACAAGGTAACTAGATTCCAGCCCACCTTCATGCAACTGGAAAAGCCTGTCTGTGGATTGCAATTTACTTTTTTTTCTATTTTAATTTATTTTTTTTAAGTGCTGTGCTGAAGTATGGTGCCTGAAGGCAACTGGATTTCAATAACATTTTTCGTGTCTGGAACCCTGATGTCCAGTGATAACATGGTGACTAACATGTGTTTCTCTGCTCATCTGAATTACACTTTTCCTACTTTAACACACCCCTCTGATGAAATTATCTCAATAGATTCTGAGACTCAAATTGCTCAGCTTTAATTTATTTACACTAGTGTGGCATCTGGAGCCTGATGTCTGCAGCACAATGAATATGTTTACAATGTTTGACTAAATAAAGAACTCACTTTGAGAGGACAGCGCTTCTCCAGGTCTTGTTGGCTCTGAAGTATGAGGCCTTGCTGCAGAGAATAAAAGTGACAAATTAAAACCTGGGCATTCACTGTTCCTTCAATCAGCACTTGTAAAATTCCTGTGCTCATTTTAATCATTTTATCTGAGGTGCCTTCCCTAAACTCTTTTTAATGTGTTTTTCCTTTCTACTTTCAAAGCCTTCTCATAATCTATTCTTAGAAATCCTGGCTCAGTCATGCTCCCCCTCATTTTCAGACCAAGGCTCAATGTCATTTTCTCTATATAATTCCATTCATGAAATTCCCAGAGACATTTCTACATTAAATTCACCCTTTAACTGGAAGTCACTATCGGTGGCAAAACATGTGCCAATCTATTTGTTCATTAATATATGCAGATGAAAATTTTCTGCATATGGATGTATGTCACTCCTTAGGGGGTGTGACTAGACCAGGTTACAAGCTCATACATAAATAAAATGTGGATGCTGAAAATCTAAAATAAAAACAGAAATTGCTTGAGAAACTCAGCAGGTCTGGCAGCACCTGTGGACAGAAAGCAGAGTAAACATTTCGAGTTCAGTCATGCTTCTTCAGAGACTCGACTCACTATCTTCAATTAGTTGTTAGTGTAGTGGTTAGTGCACTACATAATGCAATATATAAAGCAGAAACTCTCAGCTTTTTGTCATGGGATTTCTAAATTGGGACGTTAAAGAAGAAGGGGACTTTGCTTTCAGCTCTCGCTTATAGTTTGCAGTATTCTGAGTCAGAAGATTATGGGTATATGAGTCACTCTCGAGATGTGAGCACACAATGTAGGACGACAGTAAAAACAGAATACTTCAAGAACATATACTGACAGAGGCTCTGTGCTTCAGGTGAGGTATTAAGCAGAGGCCTGAGTGGATAGATGTAAAACACTACTTTTTGAAAAGCAACTGAGGTCTCTGAGCGATATTTACCCCTCTAATAAAAATCTGAAAAAAACAAATGAACTGTTCATTAGCAAATTGCTGTTTGCAGGACCTAGCTATATGCTACTTTTTCTAAGTTATTGCAGTCATTACTAAAGCAATGCATCAGCTATAAGTCACTTTAAGATGCTTGGTGGACATGAAAACTAAAGATAAATCATTTCCACTAGTTAAACATTCTAGAACTGAGGGCAGAGTCTAGTAGTTAGTGCCACACCATTCAGGAGAGATGTTAGGAAGCACTTCTACACACAAAGGGTGGGAGATGTTTGGAACTCTCTTCCACAAACAGCAGTGGATGCAGGCAGCAGAACTGACCTCAAGGAATTGATCCCAGCAATGCAATGAGGAGGACAGGGCTCTGATAGAGAAACAATGGGAGACTGAACAAGCACTCCCACTCCTCCAGGCCCACAAGCAGTTTTTCCTGAAGCTGTCCCCAATGGATCCTCCAAGTGACTTCTATAATATCTCTTGGGAGGAGGGCTGGTATCTGTCCTCTGTACTACCTTCAGAAAACTCTGGACTGAGTGTTGGAGTGGATTTGAGTCAGGTCTCAGATATTTAAATCTTACCATTTCTCCCCAACCTAAGCCATTTGTCTTTGGGGTTCATCATTCAGCTCTTCGTCTTCTGTTTTTTAAAATTACTTCATTGAACCAATGTTCCAATGACAATCCCTACTTGAAGCATCTAACTGTCTTTCTCTTTTTACCAGGGAAGAACTTTATTCTGATACTTTATCTATCATTGAGCCTGACAGTTAGTGGATATATTAGATTTCTCATTGGCCTTTTCAGCAACTTATTCAAGCTCATTAAGGACAATGAAATGCCAATTCTGTTATTACCTTGAGACCTCAGTAGATATTCGTTTGAAGGAGAAATGAAGGGGCTGGTAAACTGTGACCTGTAAAATTAACTGCACAAAACCAGAAGAGAAAGCTCAGACAAACTCAGAACTAATATTTCACTGTAATCAAAGCAAGTACATTTCCTCCAATTTAAAATAATTGAAAGCAATATCAGAATTGTGAAATTGGATTATACTTTTTCATCATTGAAATCTCATAGCAATAACAATTTGATTTAGAAAGGCCTTTAAAGGTAGTAAAAATGTTTGAAGTGCACATTTGGAACATTTTCAAATAAAATTTGGGTCTCAGCCATGTGCTGTTCATGCCCACTGGAACAAGGCATGTGATATCAGTACTTGGTTCAATCGCGTGCAAGTTATTAATGTAGTACTAGCAGAGGGAAGAAATTATCTGATTGGGTGAGTTGCCACTTTGAATTATATCATTTGCATCTGATGTTAGTTACATTTGCCATTTAATGTTTAAGATTTTAAATTATTTTGCATGATGGATTACTGAAAATGTGAGTGAGAGAAACCAAAGTTAAAAATCACACAACACCAGGTTATAGTCCAACAGGTTTAATGGGAAACACTAGCTTTCGGAGCGCTGCTCTTTCATCAGGTAGTTGTGGAGTATAAGATTGTAGGACACAGAATTTATAGCAAAAGTTTACAGTGAGATGTAACTGAAATGATATATTGAAAAATACTTTGATTGTTTGTTAAGTCTCTCATCTGTTAGAATGGCCATGTTACTTCTTTCATATTTTGTATTGGTATTAGCACCCAATACATTATCTGGGCTGACACCAATTATTAAAGTTCACTTGAGAATGTAACTTTTAAAAAATGTTTTGCGATTGACATATGAAAGAAGTGAAACTATCATGGTCATTCTAACAGATGAGAGACTTAACAAGCAATCAAGGTATTTTTCAATATATCATTTCAGTTACATCTCACTGTAAACTTTTGCTATAAATTCTGTGTCCTCCAATCTTATACTCCACAACCACCTGATGAAGGAGCAGCGCTCTGAAAGCTAGTGCTTCCAATTAAACCTGTTGGGCTATAACCTGGTGTTGTGTGATTTTTAATTTTGTACACCCCAGTCCAACACCGGCATCTCCAGATTGAGAGAGACCAAGTACCTATGACATGCTTGAAGAGAAGTTTCTCCTAGTTACATTGACAGCACACACATCACAGAGAATGGGGGTATTTCAAGCCAAAAATGTGTTGCTGGAAAAGCACAGCAGGTCAGGCAGCATCTAAGGAACAGGAAAATCAGCGTTTCGGATATAAGCCCTTCTTCAGGAATGAGGAAAGTGTGTCCAGCAGGCTAAGATAAAAGGTAGGGAGGAGGGACTTGGGGGAGAGGCATTGGAAATGCGATAGGTGGAAGGAGATCAAGGTGAGGGTGATAGGCCAGAGTGGGGACGTAGAGGTCAGGAAGAAGATTGCAGGTTAGGAAGGCGGTGCTGAGTTCAAGGGATTTGTCTGAGACAAGGTGGAGGGAGGGGAAATGAGGAAACTGGAGAAATCTGAGTTCGTCCCTTGTGGTTGGAGGGTTCCTAGGCGGAAGATGAGGCGCTCTTCCTCCAACCGTCGTGTTGCTATGGTCTGGCAATGGAGGAGTCCAAGGACCTGCATGTCCTTGGTGGAGTAGAAGGGGGAATTGAAGTGTTGAGCCACGGACTGGTTGGGTTGGTTGGTCCGGGTGTCCCACAGGTGTTCTCTGAAACGTTCCCAAGTAGGCGGCCTGTCTCCCCAATATAGAGGAGGCCACATTGGGTGCAGCGGATGCAATAAATAATGTGTGTGGAGGTGCAGGTGAATTTGTGGTGGATATGGAAGTATCCCTTGGGGCCTTGGAGGGAAGTAAGGGGCGAGGTGTGGGCGCAAGTTTTGCATTTCTTGCGGTTGCAGGGGAAGGTGCCGGGAGTGGAGGTTGGGTTGGAGGGGGGTGTGGACCTGACGAGGGAGTCACGGAGGCAGTGGTCTTTTCGGAACACTGATAGGGGAGGGGAGGGAAACATATCCCTGGTGGTGGGGTCCGTTTGGAGGTGGCGGAAATGACGGTGGATGATATGCTGTATATGGAGGTTGGTGGGGTGATAGGTGAGGACCAGTGGGGTTCTGTCCTGGTGGCGGTTGGAGGGGCGGGGCTCAAGGGCGGAGGAGCGGGAAGTGGAGGAGATGCGGTGGAGTGCATCGTCGACCACGTCTGGGGGGAAATTGCGGTCTTTGAAGAAGGAGGCCATCTGGGTTGTACGGTATTGGAACTGGTCCTCCTGGGACCAGATGCGGTGGAGACGAAGGAATTGGGAATATGGGATGGCATTTTTACAGGGGGCAGGGTGGGAGGAGGTGTACTCTAGGTAGCTGTGGGAGTCGGTCAGTTTATAGTAAATGTCCGTGTTGATTCGGTTGCCCGAGATAGAAATGGAAAGGTCTAGGAAGGGGTGGAAGGAGTCTGAGACGGTCCAGGTGAATTTGAGGTCGGGGTGGAAGGTGTTGGTAAAGTGGGTGAAGGAGCACGAGGCAGCGCCGATACAGCCATCGATGTAGCGGAGGAAAAGGTGGGGGGTGGTGCCAGTGTAGCTGCGGAAGATGGACTGTTCCACATATCCTACAAAGAGGCAGGCATAGCTGGGGCCCATGCGGGTGCCCATGCCTACTCCTTTGGTTTGGAGGAAGTGGAAGGATTGGAAAGAGAAGTTGTTCAGGGTGAGGACCAGTTCAGTCAGTCGAAGGAGGGTGTCAGTTGAAGAGTACTGGTTGGTACGGCGGGAAAGGAAGAAGCGGAGGGCTTTGAGTCCTTCGTGATGGGGGATGGAGGTGTGTTGAACTCGTTAATCCGAGAGCGTAGGGGAATGAAGGTGAGGTCTCTCCTTATCTTCACCATGGACATCCAGTCCCTGTACACCTCCAATCCTCCCACTTCCTGCAAACCAAAGGAGTAGCCTTGGACAGCCGCATGAGCCCCAGCTATGCCTGCCTCCTCGTAGGATATGTGGAACAGTCCATCTTCCGCAGCTACACTGGCACTACCCCCCACCTTTTCCTCCGCTACATCGATGACTGTATCGGCGCTGCCTAGTGCTCCCACGAGGAGGTTGAACAGTTTATCCACTTTACCAACACCTTCCACCCCGACCTCAAATTCACCTGGACTGTCTCAGACTCCTCCCTCCCCTTCCTAGACCTTTCCATTTCTATCTCGGGCGACCGAATCAACACGGACATTTACTATAAACCGACCGACTCCCATAGCTACCTAGACTACACCTCCTCCCACTCTGCCCCCTGTAAAAATGCCATCCGATATTCCCAATTCCTTTGTCTCCACCGCATCTGCTCCCACGAGGACCAGTTCCAATACCGTACAACCCAGATGGCCTCCTTCTTCAAAGATCGCAATTTCCCCCCAGACGTGGTCGACGATGCCCTCCACCGCATCTCCTCCACTTCCCGCTCCTCCGCCCTTGAGCCCCGCCCCTCCAACCGCCACCAGGACAGAACCCCACTGGTCCTCACCTACCACCCCACCAACCTCCATATACAGCATATCATCCACCGTCATTTCCGCCACCTCCGAACGGACCCCACCACCAGGGATATATTTCCCTCCCCTCCCCTATCAGCATTCCGAAAAGACCACTCCCTCCGTGACTCCCTCGTCAGGTCCACACACCCCCACCACCCCAACCTCCACTCCCGACACCTTCCCCTGCAACCGCAAGAAATGCAAAACTTGCGCCCACACCTCCCCCATTACTTCCCTCCAAGGCCCCAAGGGATACTTCCAAATCCGCCACAAATTCACCTGCACCTCCACACACATCATTTATTGCATCCGCTGCACCCGATGTGGCCTCCTCTATATTGGGGAGACAGACTGCCTACTTGCGGAACATTTCAGCGAACACCTGTGGGACACCCGGACCAACCAACCCAACCACCCCGTGGCTCAACACTTCAACTCCCCCTCCCACTCCACCGAGGACATGCAGGTCCTTGGACTCCTCCATCGCCAGACCATAGCAACACGACGGTTGGGGGAAGAGCGCTTCATCTTCTGCCTAGGAACCCTCCAACCACAAGGGATGAACTCAGATTTCTCCAGTTTCCTCATTTCCTCTCCCCCCACCATGTCTCAGTCAAATCCCTCGAACTCAGCACCGCCTTCCTAACCTGCAATCTTCTTCCTGACCTCTCCGCCCCCACCCCACTTTGGCCTATCACCCTCACCTTGACCTCCCTCCACCTATTGCATTTCCAACACCCCTCCCCCAAGTTCCTCCTCCCTACCTTTTATCTTAGCTTGCTGGACACACTTTCCTCATTCCTGAAGAAGGGCTTATGCCCGAAACGTCAATTCTCCTGTTCCTTGGATGCTGCCTGACCTGTTGCGCTTTTCCAGCAACACATTTTCAGCTCTGATCTCCAGCATCTGCAGTCCTCACTTTCTCCTCGTATTTCAAGCCAAGTCAAATACAGCATAAGAAATTAGATTAGATTAGATTACATTACAGTGTGGAAACAGGCCCTTTGGCCCAACAAGTCCACACCGCCCCGCCGAAGCGCAACTCACCCATACCCCGATATTTACCCCTTACCTAACACTACGGACAATTTAGCATGGCCAATTCACCTGACCTGCACATCTTTGGTGCTGTGGGAGGAAACCGGAGCACCCAGAGGAAACCCACGCAGACACAGGGAGAACGTGCAAACTTCACACAGTCAGTGGCCTGAGGCGGGAATTGAACCCAGGTCTCAGGCGCTGTGAGGCAGCAGTGCTAACCACTGTGCCACTGTGCCGCCCATATAAAGAGGTGGAAAGAAAGACTGAGATAAGAGAGAGAAAGAGACAGAAAGAGGACAATGGTATTTAAAAATTTTACATTTTTAAATCTTCTACGATTAAAACCTGAAGGATTCAGCTTTAGGATAGCAATTCCATTACCGCAGAGTTCAGCCAGTTGTGATTGAAATTAACATGTCAATAAAAATATACTTAGACTGAAAAGAACAAGACTTAACTTGTGTGGAAAGTTTAGTCTGCATTTGAATCCAAAGTACAGCACCTATACACTGCTCATCTGTTTCAATGTTGTGCTAGGTGCTGAGATGTAGGTGTTATATAATTCAAATTGTTCAACAGCTTTTCAATATCTGAGCATCATCTGCCCCTCAGCTCAAGGTGTACAATTTGTACATAAATAACAGCGTCATTAGCCTTTCCTTTGCTTTGTCAACAAATTATATGCATTATATTATACACAGCTCTATAATCAAATCACTGCCACTCATCATATAACACTGAGCACCCTGCTGTTAAAAGCTACACTGTTAAAAACCGTGATGCCTCGTTAGCAAAAGATCTTGGAACAACATTAACCTATCATTAATTCCATAGGACAGTCCTCCGGCATGCCTGAGGCATACTCCACAACAAATAGTTGCTAAATGGGGAACTGCAATTTCTCCATCTATCGAGTCTGAAATATATTATCTGAGAGTGTGCTGGAGGCAGATTCAATCGAGGCACCCAAAAGGGAACTGAGTGATTACCTGAAAATGTAAAGGTAGGAAAAAGTAGCGGAGTGGCACTACATTAACTGTTTTTGCAGAGGGTCAACACAGGCATGTTGGTTCAAATGGCACCATTCTGTGCTGCAATTATCTTATGACTTTATTCCATTTACATTCAGAATTTTCCACTTCTCATTTCAGCAAGGGGACTTCAGTAATCTTGAAAGGTTATGAAATAAAGGAACAAAACCTAATTGCTGAATAAAGAACATCACAGTAAACACAGTCAAACTGCATTAGGTAATCTGAAACCAGTGACTACAATCACCATTTGATACAGAATACTTCAAATCTCATTAAGGGGTTTCCAACATTTCCTGTGGTTATATAAAACATCATAGCTCACTCAAACATATTCTACAATTGAGAGGAAGTTGATCATTTGGACTGGAATTATCTTTCAATTCGCACCACCATTACTACATTTATTAACATTTGTCAATAATAACCAAAAGGATTTAAGAATCAGAGAAGTCACGAGAAATAAATAAGATCACAGATGATTTCTCAACTTTTATATCAAGTTAAATATATGTCCAACATTGGTGTTTGTTAGATGGCCAAATCTATGTCACTACCACAAACAAAACATTATAATTAATTCCAAAGAGAATGTCATAACACCTTGCCTTCCATCTTATTGTCAAGATGGTGGTGGAGTAGCAACGCAGTACATGGGCTCCTGCCCAGAGCTCATCTGCTCCAAACACTTTTACTTTTTCCTTTTCTTTCACAACTTGTTTTTCTTACTTCGATGTAGCGGAGCCGGTGTATGACTGGGGTGGACAACATTAGAAATCACACAACATCAGGTTATTGTCCAACAGGTTTATTTGGAAGCACTTACTTTTGGAGCACTGCTCCATCATTAGCGACCTGATGAAGAAGCAGCACTCCAAAATCTAGTGCTTCCAAATAAACCTGATGGACTCTAACCTGGTGTCGTGTGATTTGTTAACTTTTTCTCACTTTTATCTACTTACCTCCTGTGGAGAGATTGGCAGCTCTATTGTGTCCAGCGCGCCTGAGGCAAGGTTTCTTCACAGAGAAGGGAGACAGCTTTGGGGCAGTACAGAGGAGATCAAGCCCATAGCGGAGAAGGGGGGAGGGGTACAGTGAGAGATCATGGGAGAGGGCTAGAGAGCGAGCCTAATGTGGAGGAGATTAAGCCCAGAGCGGGGGACAGTGAGAGACCCTGGGGAAGGGCTCGAGAGTGAACCCAATGCGGAGGAGAATGAACCTGATGTCTCCCTGCATCTGCAGCAGTGTCAAGTGGGGAGGACATTGTACCCTTGTGGGGAGTGCAAGCCCAGCATGGGTAAGCACTTAAGAAGGGACTGTCGTGTTGAACTTTTAACTTTATATCTTTATTTTTGTACATTATACTGAAAATGACATTAATGTTGAATTATTGTCTTTATTTCCTTATCTTCCTACATTGTACCTAAGATTTTGTACCTAGGTACCTTTGTACCTAAGGCGCTGGGAGTGGCGAGATTTTACACTTCTCACTGTATTCCTGTATCCTTGTGCAATTAAACCTAATTCTGATTCTAATTTTAATTCTAAACAGTATTAGATGTACCAGTCACAGGTAGATAGGATAGTGAAGGATGTGTTAGTTAAGCTTGCCTTTATTGGTCAGAGTATTGAGTACAGGAGTTGGGAGGTCATGTTGCGGCTGTACAGGACATTGGTGGTGCCACTTTTGGAATGCTGTTCAATTCTGGTCTTCCTGCTATAGGAAGGATGTTGTGAAACTTGAAAGGGTTCAGAAAAGATGTTGCCAGTTTTGGAGGTTTTCATCTGTAGGGAGAGGCTGAATAGGCTGGGGCATTTTCCCTAAAGCGTTGGAGGCGAAGGCTTATAGAGGTTTATAAAATTGTGAGGGGCATGGTTAGGATGAATAGCCAAGGTCTTTTCCCTGGGGTAAGGCAGTCCAGAATTAGAGGGCATAGGGCTAAAGTGAGAGGGAAAAAATCTAAAAGGGGCACCTTTTCAATGCAGAAAGTGGTGCATGTCTGGAACAAGCTGCCAGAGGAAGGGATGGAGGTTGGTACAATTACAACATTTAAAAGGCATCTGGATGGGTATATGAATAGGAGGGATTTGGAAGGGTATGAGCCAAATGCTAGCAAATGGGACTAGACTAATTTTGGATATCTGGTCGGCATGGATGAGTTGGACTGAAATGTCTGTTTACATGAGCCAGTTCTGTATCCAAATGGATAGTTCTCCATCTATTCCATGATATCTAATTTTGCTAACCAGTCTACTATGAGGAGCCTTATCGAACATCTGACTGAAGTCTATATAGATCACATCCACCACTCTGCCCTCATCAATCTTCTTTGTTACTTCTACAAAAAAACTCAATCATGTTCATGAGACATGATTTCCCACGCACAAAGCCATACTGACTATCCCTAATCAGCCCTTGCCTTTCCAAATACATGCAAATCCTGTCTCTCAGGATTCCCTCCAACAATTGCCCACCGCCAATGGCAGGCTCTTGTTTTGCAATAACTTGCTCACTGATGCCCAGGTTGGGTTCTGCCATGGTCACTCAACTCCTGCCCTCATTACAGCCTTGGATCAATAAACAAAACCTGTTCTAAAGAACTGGTGTCAGCAAAGACTGTGCCTAAAAGGTAGCAAAATGTAATAAAAACAGAAAATGCTGGAAGCACTGAGCAGGTCTGGAAACATCAGTGGAGGGAGAAACAAAATGATTATTGGTTCGGCAAAATGATTCACTGGTTGATGGCTTTTAATGAGAACAACATTTACCTTGTGTTCCAAATATCTGATTGCTCAGATGTGGATCACACATTGCAAGCGCTTGAAAGAAGATACCACAGGCTTTCTTCCCCTTTCGGATGACTGCAGAAAGTAGTTCACATGCCTTTGTAAGGATATCAGACTTGGACGTGATGACATTAAGCTCATATTGACTGAGAACCTGGCTGCTGTACAGGAAACATATCACCTGCTCAACTAAAGCTGGGCCCATTGATGTACTGAGTGTGTAATAATGTCTCCGCAAGTCTATTGATCACAAACAGAAAGTACAGTCATTAGCTTATTATTCATTATACACAAAAACTAAATGCTATCATTTAGAACAACAACTTGCATCAATATAAGTACACTTAGTCTATTAAATCACTTCACAAGAAATAACTATTGGACCCCAAGGGACATTAGGACTGATTATGAAAATCTTGTCAGAGATGGAGGGCTTAATGAACCTCTTCAAAAAAGGAAAGGGAGCAAGGCAGAGATGTCCGAGATGGGGACTGACCCCAAGTGGAGTCTTGTGCTGAGATTTAGCTGCCACAGACTACCAAACCTCCCTCACCCCTCCATTGCTGGCCCCACCCCTACATTCCTGTCTCCCCACTCCCCTTCATCCCTGTTCTACCAATCAGCTCTCCATTCCTTCCTTTCCCCTCATCCCTATCCTCCCCTCTCCATCACTATCTTAACCCTCCACTCCAACCCTGCGACCCCCCCCCCTACCTCTCCATCTCTGCCCTACCCCTCCCCAACCCCACAGTGGGAATATGTTGGGGAGAGGGACTGGCGTCAGGCCCCAACGGCCCAAGCTCCAGCTATGATAAGGACATAAGACATTGGTGCAGGAGTCGGCTATTTGGCCCGTCGAGCCTGTCAGTGTCATTATGGACGCCCTTGAGCCACCACTTCACTGCCCCTGTATCCTTTGGAGACTCCCTGCAAGACTAAGCATCTGTCTGTCTCCACCTTCAATAAATTCAGCGATGGCGCATCCAAAGCTCTCTGATGAAGGGATGAAGGCATAAAAAAACAAAGTCCAGTATTTCACTTTGTAACTTATTCTCGAAAGGAGCAGAGTGCATTTGAATCGGCAACAGCAGCAATGTGATTTTTCAACCCACTGCTACTCCTACGGTCTGCAATGACAGGAAACATTTTACTGCAGAGATTCACAATGGTAGTACTCTCCAGCTATGACCGCCACATGCCTCGAGAGAAACCCCGGAGGTAATTTAGCTCTTTCCCCCACCTTGTAAAAACAAGCTCCAGAAAGGTGCCTCAGACTATCACCGTCTGACCACCGTTTCCCCGGGTCCCTCTGGGAAATAGATACTTCACTGATTCTGTTGACAAAACAAAATTACTGAATTCATGACATGGGATTGTCAACACTCCCCCCGTCACTCAGATTTCCTGTCAGAGGCTGCTTTCCCCATTAGCCATTGCCAATGGAATGAGCTCTCTTACCCTGTGATGCCATCGTAGCCGACAAGCCGTCGCTGCCAGCTGTCGGGGCGGTCTGTGTGTGTCCTCCCCAGCCTCTGCTGAAGCAGTTTTAACTGCAGCTCTCACGCCCAGAAGTTCCCCTGCCTCTTCCTCCCCACGCCGTGCCGCAGCGGCGCAGGGAATCCCCGGTCATATTCCAGCCTTTCCCACCCAGTGCGAAAAGGCAAAGGCTGCTCCCCTCCTCAGGGCTCTCTGCTTCCATTGCTTTGCAACAGGTTGTTACAGAAATAAACATTTTCTTCAAAGAAAAAACGCAGCTGTCGATCATATCCTGTTCCCACCCCTTGTCATGAGCCAGTTCCGGCCCCTCTCATCTCTGCTGTTCAAACTCAGCCCCTTCAATTTGACCATTCTAGCTCAATCCTAGCTTCCTGCTGCATTCTGCCCTCTATAAACCAGAGTTGAACTGTCAGATTATGAACCTTTGCATGCATAGGGTGGTGTACTGTACAGCCAGGGCTGGAAGAATGTTCCACAAGTCAATGGAATGCAACACAAAAGAAAAATACTTCTTCCATTTCCAACATTCAATTAACAACCTTATTTATGTCAGAGCTATCGAGAGGGTTTCTTAAAAAATAGCATAATTGGTTTATTATCAGAACAAAACTTATTCAATGAAGATGCAATAATTACTGAGGCAGGCATGTAGAAGCATAAATGTTTATTCCTCTAATTTTTTTGCTATTCATTCAAGCCATGTGGGTGTTGTTGGCTGGGTCAGCATTTATGGCCCATCTCTAGATGCCCTGGAGAAGCTGGTGGTGAGCAGCGTTCTTGAACTGCTGCTGTGCTGTAGGTAGACCCACAATGCCACTAAAAGATGGACCTTCAGGATTTCAATCCAGTGACACTGAAAGAACAGTGATGGATTTCCAAGTCTGGAAGGAAAGTTGCTTGCAGATGATGTTCCCAAATATCTGCTGCCCTTGTTTTTCTAGATGATAGTGGTCATCATCCTATATTGGACAGTTACTAGGCTCCAGTCAGAATTTAAGAACATACAAATTCATTGTTTGTTGTAACCCAACAGGAAGGCTTTATTCTCTGAAAGTAACCAAAACAAGACAACGAACCTGGCTATTGACTCAGAAGTGCTCATATGACGCACCTCTTAAAGGGACAATGCCTTAACATATCATACCCCAACTATAATACTTAGCAGTCCTGAAGGTACTGAATTTATGCAATACATCTTGTAGATACTGTTGCTACTGAGCATCAGTGGTGGATGGAGTGGACATTGTGGATGTGATGCCAATCAAGTGAGTTGCTTTCTCCTGGATGGTGCCAAGTTTCTTGAGGTGTTGTTGGAATTGCACTCATCCAGACAACTGGAAAGTATTCATACTCCTAACCTGTGCCTTATTGATGTGGCATTGGGAGTCAGGAAGTGAGTTAATCACTGAAGTATTCCTAGCTTCTGCTCTGTTATCCACTGTATTAATATGGTAAATCCAGTTCAATTTCTAGCTAAGGGTAACCCCTCAGGATTTTGATAGTGTGGGATTCAGTGATGGTAATACCATTGTATGTCAAGGGTTAGATTCTGTTTTGTTGGAGATGATCATTAGCTGGCATTTGTGTGATGCAAATGTCACATAGACTGCTTCAATACCAGTACCACATGTATCATATGAATGCTGCTGAACATGGTGCAATCATTGGCAACTATCCCCAGTTCTAACCTTATATTGGAGAGAAAGTCTTAGATGAAGCAGCTAAAGATGGTCCAGAAAACCACTCTGAGGAACTTAAGGACTCTTGGTGCTGCAGTTGTAATGTTCTTACTTCTCAGCCATGTTTAAGTCCCACCTGCCCCTGACATGTGTAATAACATCACCAAACAGGTTCATTAGAAAAGATCCTGGATGAAAAGCTGACCCCCAACATAAACAACTATGCGCCAGATATGGCTGTAAGCAGCAGAGAATTCTCCCGATTCCCTTTGACAGTATAGTACTTGTGCTCAGGCTCCTTGATGTGTCATTCAGTCAAATGTGTCCTTGATGTCAAGGTCAGTCACTGTCACTCTCGCCTCAACCCTTTTGTCCATGTTTAAACCAAGGCTGTGATGAGCTGAATGGCTCTGGCAGAACGCAAACTGGACATCATTGAGCAGGTTATTGCTGAGTAGGCGTGGCTTGATTGCACTGCTGATGACACCTTCCATCACTCTACTGCAATCAAGAGTAGAGTGATGGGAGCAGTAATTGGGTTGAATTTATCCTGCTTTCTGTGTACAGGATTTACCTGGACTATTTTCTACATTGTCGGTTAAATATCAGTGTTGTAGCTTAAGGGTGCTGTGAATTCTGGAGCACATGGCTTCAGTAGTATTGTCAGAATGTTGTCAAGGCCCATACCCTTTGCAGTATCTGGTGCCTTCAGCCATTTCTTGATATCATGAGATTGAATCAAAGTGATTGAGGTTTAGCACCGTGGTGGCAGGATTTCCAGAGAAGGTTGGAATCAATCATTGAACCCAGCACTTCTGGCTGAAGATTGTTGCAAGTGCTTCAACAGTTCTCAGGAAAAAGAAAATCAAAAATCTCTGCAGAGATTAGCTTTCCAATAAAAAAGTAACACTTTGGCCAATGGGTTATTCTTGACACGATTCTGATCCACTTAACAATTCCGTATTTCAGCACGTAATGCTGTGTTTTGGAGCACAATAGCATTTTTCAATGCAATGCTGCTGTTTGCGCTTAATTACTTTGTGCCATCTTGGAATGCTTGCAGCATCTCTGCTCAATAGGGAGGCTAAGAAGAAAGGAATATGCAGGTTATGCAGAGAGGTACCTTGCTTACCAGTCTGAGTCTGTGACTCAGAGTTGAGGGCAACCTATGTGTCCCTCCATACACCTGCAACTTGTAAATGTGAAAATCATTGTGACTATGGAGTGGATTAAGTAAATGTTTATTTTTTCCATCTGAGCACACAAGTTCTACTTGTGAGCAATGTGAGGCCCCTCGAGTGGCAATTGGAATAATCAGAAGCTTTTACAGGACAGGTTGAAGTCATCTTTAATCACAATAATCATATCTCACTAATGCATTGTACAGTTGCAGCAACACACCCCAACGTTTTCATTCTATTCCTTTAGCAACAAATGCCAAAATTCCAGTTGCCTTCCTTGAAATGGGAATGAATTGCTGAGTTGCAGATGGAAACATATTCCTTACTGTCCATTATTACAAAAAACTTAAAGAGATTGTCATCATGTGTGATGATCCTCAAGCCCACCTTTGTATCATCTGTTACTATTGTAAGTTTCTCAAGAACAGTTTCTCAATTTCCAGAGCATGTCGAAACTTAATTTAACTCCTTTACTTTCTTACTATTAGGTCAAAAACTCAGAGGGTCCTTAGTTAGATATCTACTAATTAATAAAGGGAGAAAACTTAACTTACCAAAATATCTAGGTGTAATTTTGTGAAAGTTTGAGACTTTATATTCACATTTTATTCAGTACTTGCAAAAAAAAAAGTGGCAGAAATTTATTTGTTCATTTCTTTCAGCAAATAAGTTAAATATTTGCTCTACATTCATTACTCAGAAAGATCTTAGGAGTAAGAGTCGAGACAATCTTTGTTCCAAAACTTCTCTAGTTATTGTTCAATGCTTTTTTCAAGTCAACAGTAACAATTTACCTCAATAAATTCAATATGGAAAAAAAATTGAGATTATTTTTCCACAGCTGTGAATGTATTGGGTAAGAAACTCTCTGAAACTTGTTTTCTCTGTGTAAGTTATTCAGTGATTCACAGTGAGAGTGAAGCAATGCAGTTGTATGTATTTCAGAATAATTGGTAAGTTTGGTAAGAGTGAATGAAATTTAGGGTGAATTAGGTAACATGCTACACAATGAAACACACTGCACTCAGCTCGATCTATGATTCCTATGAGTCATTCCTGTTTCAATGTGTGATTTTTTTTCATGTTGGAAGTATTTTGGGGAAATTCTTGCAGAGTTCTGGAAAGACTGCGAAAGTTTCACTTCTTAATAGGTGAAAGTGTTTTAGTTTCTATCCTTATATTATTTCAGCTTACTCTGAAACACTCTGTTGAATGTAATGCAGCCAGTCATGGTAGTCACACTTAATGTCAGCCCTTCAGAGCGGCTGCAAAACCTCAAGTAAAAGCAAAATACTGGGGACTCCAAAGATCTGAAACACAAATACAAAGTGCTGGAGAAACTAAGCAGGTCTGGCAGAATCTGTGGAGGGAGAAACAGAGTTAATGTTTCTAATATGGAGTGATTCTGAAGAAATTCTGACATGCATCAGAGGTTGATTAGCTCAGTTAGCTAATTGATGGCTGGTTTGCAAACCAGTGAGATTCCAACAGCATGGATTCAGTTCCTGTACCAGCTGAAGTTACCGTGACACCTTCTGAACCTCTCCCCTCCCCTGAGGTGTGGTGAGCTCACATTAAATCACCACCAGTGAGAGAACACATCAGTAGGACTATAGTGACATCACCTTGAACCAAGTATCCCCTGGCCTTGTTTGTCCTGTCCAAGTGCATCACCTCACAGTCACTGGATTGAACTCTATTTGCCCCTGAACAGTACATCTGACCAGCCCATCTATATCCTCCTGTTATCAAATGTCATTCACCCCACAAATGTTCATATCAACCAACCCTCTTGTGTTGATGTCTTAATTGGTCATATATATTACAACCAGCAAGTGCCCTCAACACTGATCCTTGTGAAACCCCACCAGAAAAAGGTTCTCTGTCATAAAAACACCCTTCGACCATCACTCTCTGGTCCCTGCCACTCAGGCAGTTCTGGATCCAATTACCTAAATTTCCTTGGCTCCAACCCCTTCAAGTGGTCTTGGGCCAGGGTCTCTTACCCTTTCTTTGACAGTATCCTTGAAGTGTTTCCTTTGCCCTCCTGAGGGTGCCTTGCTGTGCCAAAGCTCCAAGTAGAGCACTTGTTTCTGGTATATAATGCCAGACTTGTGGATGATTTGGCCTGCCCAGAGGGACTGTTTTAGTGAGTCAGTAATTCAATGCTGAGGATGTGGCCTGAGAGAGAGATCATTAACATTGGAATGCCTGTCCTGACAATGGACTTGCAGGATCTTGCAGAGGCAGCAGTGGTCCTCCTTCTCAAGGTATCTACTGTATATGGTCCACATCTCAGGTGTGCAAGAGGATGCATATCACTGCTGCTCTCTAAACCATAAGTTTAGTGCCTGGTTTGAACTCCGAGTCTTCAAGCATTCACTTTCTCAGGCAATCAAACACTCCCCTGGGTCAATGAGGATAGTGTTGAATCTCATTGATGCTTGCCCTTAACAGCAGAATCCCAAGGTATGGAAAGTGGTAATGTTGTCAAAGGGCTTGATTTGGGCTTTGAAAGTGGGGATGGGGCAGGGTTGGGAAGTGGCAGAGACAGACTGGAAGTTGCATTTTTCTGACAAATGTTTAGTGTAAGGCCAATATTCTCTCGTGATGTGATAGTTTTTTTTTAGATTATTTACAGTGTGGAAACAGGCCCTTCGACCCAACAAGTCCACACCGACCCGCCGAAGCGCAACCCACCCAGACCCATTCCCCCACATTTACCCCTGCTCCTAACACTACAGGCAATTTAGCATGGCCAATTCACCTAACCTGCACATTTTTGGACTGTGGGAGGAAACCGGAGCACCCGGAGGAAACCCACACAGACACGGGGAAAATGTGCAAACTCCACACAGTCAGTCACCTGAGGCGGGAATTGAACCCGGGTCTGAAGGTGTTCAATCAGTTTCAGTCAGATTGTAAAAGTCAGTGGCAACCACAGAGGTATGGAGGCTAGCTAAAAGGATAGGAGCTGCTCTATTAGCAAAATAGAGTTGGCTCTGTGTTAAATACAGGCAATGTCTATGTAAAAACTGTGGGAAAACAGCAGACAATGTTAGACACCCGGACAGAAAACTGTGGAAATTGTAATATGTATGTTGTGATGTTTTACATAAAAATCAAAAGTTTCTGTAATCTACCTGAGTTTATAATAGTATGATTTGGAGATGGCAGAGTTGGACTGGGGTGTACAAAGTTAAAAATCTCACCACACTAAACTATAGTCCAACAGGTTTATTTGGAAGCACTAGCTTTTGGAGCGCTGTTCCTTCATCAGGTGGTTGTGGAGTATAAGATCATAGGACACAGAATTTATAGCAAACATTTACAGTATGATGTAACTGAAATGATATATTGAAAAATACTGGGATTGTTTGTTAAGTCTCTCATCTTTTAGAATGGGCATGTTGGTTTCAGTTCTTTCATATGTAAATCCCAGAATTTTCTGAAAGTGATATTCTCAAGAGAACTTTAACAATAGGTCCCATGTTGGCCTAGATAATGCATTGAAGGTGTTAGGTGCCCTGTGTGAGGCTGTCTGTGGCCCAATGTTCAGACTGATTCTAAACTAAAAAAGGATTTACAGAATCTTACATGGATTCATGTAGATTTTGAGCAAAATAAAATGAAATTGTGTAATTATAAATTCACCCCATAAACTTATATGTGATTGTGTGCATGTGGATGTGTATGCGGAGGAGGGAGGGGGTTATGAGTGTCTGTGAGAGACTATGTGTATATGTGCAAGCGTGAGTGTAAAGGGGTGTAAGTCTGTGAGAGGGTGTGTGTGTGTGAGGGAGTGTATGAGCTTTGTGTTACACTTTGTGGGCAGCATGATGGCTCAGTGGTTAGCACTGCTGCTTACAGCACCAGGGATTCAAGATCGATTCCAGCCTCAGGCAACTGTCAGTGTGGATTTTGCACATTCTCCACATGTCTGCATGGGTTTCCTCTGCGTGTTCCAGTTTCCTCTCATAGTCCAAAGATGTGCAAGTTAGGTGAATTGGCCATGCTAAATTGCCCATAGCGTTCAGGGATGTCTAGGTTAGATGCATAAGTCAGGGGAAATGGAAACTAATAGAGTAGGGGAATGGGTCTGGGTGGGATATTGTTTGGAGAGTCAGTATGGACTTGTTGGGTCTAATGGTCTGTTTCCACACTGTAGGGAGTCTATGAAGACTGGCTCTCTCTGCATATGCACGAAATAAAGGGTAATTGACCTGATTTTTTTCAATTCTTGTTAATTTATTGAGTTGTTGACGAAGCCAAGTTCCAAGCCATCAGAGTATGCGTAGACATAAGCAGCATCTACACACCATGATTTAATAACAGAGATTAGACAATCTTGGATATGTTCTGCAAGCAGCATTGGTTGAGCAGGTTCCATTTTATTCTGGAGATTAGCTTCACTGCCAAGGGCAGCTTGCTGAGTGCGAGGCGGAGTGTTGCAGCAAGGAAGATCAGGAAAAGCATTGGTGTGATAACATAGCCTTGATTGGCTCTGGTCTGCAAAAGAATTTGGTCTCAGACCATAAGATATAGGAGTAGAATTAGGTTATTCAGCTCATGGAGTCTTCTCCCCTATTCAATCATATCTGTTCTGTTTCTCAATCCTATTCTCCTGCTTTCTCCCCCTAACTCTTGATCCCCTTACTAATCAAGAATCTATATATCTGTCTTAAATAAACTCAATGACTTGGCCTCCTCAGCCTTCTGCAGCAACGAGTTCCACAGATTCATCACTCTTTGGCTAAAAACATTTCTCATCTCAATTTTAAAGGATCACTGTGAGGCTGTGCTCTCCTACTACTGGAAACATCTTCTCTATGCCCACTGTATCCAGACCTCTAGTATTCTATAAGTTTTAATGAAATCCCCCTCATCCTTCTAAACTCCTTCAAGTACAGAACAAGTCCTCAACTGTTTCTCATATGATAAGATCTTCATTCCTGGGATCATTTTTGTGAATCTCCTCTGGACTCCCTCCAAGGCCAGAACATCCTTCATTAGGTTGAGGTCACAAAATTGCTCACAATATTCCAAATGCAGTCTGGCAAGAACCGGAGACAACCTCAGCAGTACATCCTGCTCTTTAGCCCTCTTGAAATGAATGCAAACATTGTGCTTACTTTCCTAACTGCCAACTGAACCTCCATGTTAATCTTGGGAGTCCTAGTTCAGGATTCTGTTAAGTCCCTTTGTGGTATTTTCTCCATTTAGAAAATAATGTACACCTCTATTCTTCCTATAAAGTTTCATACATTGTATTCCATCTGCCACTTCTCTGCCTATTCTCCTAGCCTGTTAAAGTCCTTTTGCAGCTTTCCCACTGCCTCAAAATCGCCTGTCCCTCCACCTGTGTCATCTGCAAACAATGCCGTCAATTCCACATTTATTGTACAATGTGAATAATTGTGGTCCTAACACTGAACCTTGTGGAACTCCACTAGGCACTGGCTGCTATTCAGAAAATGTTCCTTCATCCTCACTCTCTGCCTTCTGTAAGTCAGCCAATCCTCTATCCATGCTAGTACATTGCCCCGAACACTATGGGCTCTTATCTTATTTAGTAACCTCTGTGCGACACCTTGTCAAAGATCTTCTGGAAATCCAAATAGATTACATCTACTGTTTGTCCTCTATCTAACTTGCTCCTTACATTGCTAAAAATAATTCTATCAGATTTGTCTCCTGCAGAGATCTCCTGGAGCTGAGACAACAGACTTCCATCAAGCATCTTTCTTTATGCCAGGTACGCTCCAACCAGCAAAGATTTCCACAATTCGTTTCATCTCCCGTTTTACTAGGACTCTTTGATGTCACACTCTGTTAATTGTGATCTTGACATTAAAAGCAGTCAATATCATTCTCACTTCAAGAAATTGAACCATTTTATCCATGTTTGAATCAAAGCTATACAGTGGTCAGGACCCTGCAGCACTCAAACTGGGCATCAGTGAGCAGATTATTGCAAAACAAGTGCTGTTTGATAGCACTTTCGATGACATCTTTCATCACTTTATTGAGAGTAGACTGATGGAATGGTCATTGATCTGGATAGATTTGTCCAGTTTTTTTTGTGTAAAGGACATACCTAGACAATTTTCTACATTGCTAGGTAGATGCTAGTAGTGTAGCAATAATCCTGAAATCTTGTGTTCTATCCTAGTGAGATAGTGGTATTGTCATGAATTATATTATGTATTCATCCAGAGGCCTCGGCCTAGGCCATGTCAGGAAGTGCAACCCAAGACTAAGGAAATGTTTTACTGAGGAGCAGTGATCCCCTGCTCCAACATGTTTTGGAGACTTGGACAACCTATAGTAGATACCTGAAAACACTGGCGAATTACCACAGCAACACCCTCATGAAAAAACTTCCGAATCTGGTGGCAAGAAAGGTAATCTAACAGCAGTGTTTTCTCTGTCTCTCTTTCAGACTATCAATAGTCACTCAAAACGAGCACCAATGCACAGGAAACGCTACTCATATGCCAGACACCAGACTCCTGAAACAGTTTCTTTACTCAGACTTTGGGCGGCACGGTGGCACAGTGGTTAGCACTGCTGCCTCACAGTGCCAGAGACCTGGGTTCAGTTCCCGCCTCAGGCGACTGACTGTGTGGAGTTTGCACGTTCTCCCCGTGTCTGCGTGGGTTTCCTCCGGGTGCTCCGGTTTCCTCCCACAGTCCAAAGATGTGCAGGTCAGGTGAATTGGCCATGCTAAATTGCCCGTAGTATTAGGTAAGGGGTAAGTGTAGGGGTATGGGTGGGTTGCGCTTCGGCGGATCGGTGTGGACTTGTTGGGCCGAAGGGCCTGTTTCCACACTGTAATGTAATCTAATCTAAAACTCAGCCATGGCAGGAAACTTCCAGATAGTCAGCAGTAACACGGAATTCCTAAAAAGGATAAATCTCCCCAGTGATTTATGAATGTCCCCAGCTTGTTACCAAACCTAAATAAAGAAGCATCCTACATCAAATGTGCCAACACTAAGATTTCATTGTGTACATATAGAGGCAAAGGAGGGAGTCACAAACTTTGCAATAACTTACTTAAGTTGAGTCTTCAACCACCAACAGCCCTGCATGTAGTCAATTCTACAGATCATACACTGGACTGAGTAAAACCTTTCTACTTTTATATTCTATTCCCTTTGAAATTAAAGGTCAATATTCTATTTGCCTTCCCTATAAGGCCATAAGACACAGGAGCAGAAATTAGGCCAGTCAGCCCATCAAATCTGCTTCACTGTTCAATCATGGCTGATAAGTTTCTCATCCCCATTCTCCACTTTCTCCCTGTAACCCTCGATCCTCTTAACAGTCAAGAACCTATCTATCTCAGTCTTAAATATACTCAATGACCTGGCCTCCCAAGCCTTCTGTGGCAATGAATTCCATAGATTCACCACTTTCTGGCTGAAGAAGTTTCTCCTTATCGCTGTTCTAATAGGTCTTCCCTTTAGTTTAAGGCTATGCCTTCGGGTCCTCATTTCTCACACCAATGGAAACATCTTCCTAACATCCACTCTGTCCAGGCCATTCAATATTCTGTATGTTTCAATTAGAACCCCCCCTCATCCTTCTAAGCTCCATTGAATATAAACCCAGAGTCCTTAAATGTTTTTCATATGTTAAACTTTTCATTCCTGGGACTATTTTCATGAACCTTCTCTGAACATGGTCCACGTCCAGTACATCGTTCCTGAGATATAGGGCCTAAAACTGCACACAATATTCCAATGTGTTCTGACCCTCTGAACTTGGATGCTAGCTTTCTGTGAGTCATAGGCGAGAACCCTCAAATTCCTCTGTTCTGAGCTTTCTGCAGTCTTTTTTCCATTTAAATGACATTGACATCTCTCTTCTTCTTGCCAGAATGCATAACCCCCCCCCCATTATATCCCATCTGCCATGTCTTTTTTCCTGCTCATGTAACATGTGCATTTCTGCTACAAAATTTGCATGTCATCCTAACCACTTGCTCTCCTGCCTTTATTTTTAACCATTTTTATGCAAAGAATTGGCAAGAATGCTATTTGACTCAATGCAGTTATCAACATTAGCTGACAGCAATAACAGGACTATTTCAGAGAAAATATTCTTTATTTTTCAGCACATTTCAGTTAGTACTAAAATGCAGCAATATCAACAGACTATCTAAATTCTACTAAATATTTTAAACATTTAAATTAGAATTAAAATAAATTACGAGAAAATTTGTCGCTTGGGACAGAATTGGAATAACGCTGAAAAAAACAGGTTACCAAAGCCTTTTATTTTGCATCATCAGGCCAAATATAAGAATGCCAAATTTAAAATTATCACAATTGATACTGGAGAAAAGAGTGTCGATTAGTTGGAAAGTTAATTCTGATTGATGGAGGTGTTGCCACAAAGAAAACTACAGGCTTCCCAAGCTTCCAGACATTTAATTAATTTCATCAACTAATGATGAAACTAATCAAATGCTGATTAATTTCATCAACTAATTTTTGGGATGCACAACCTACGTATTTGGCAATGCATTGGAAATGAAATTCATACAATGTTTCTCAATTGAATGGTACGCTGAATGGCTTTTTGAACTGGCAGCAGGGGGAAATACTACTTGCATAGCCAGTGAATTGCAGCAGTGTGAAATGATTTGAGTAACCTGTTCATATTTTTGAGATCCTTTGGCTTTCCAGGGTAATTTGAAGTAAAAGGGCACACTTTTCAGCTCCAAAAGTGGACTTGTTGCATGGTACAGTGAACAAGATAAATGAATTGCGCTTGCAATCATTTGAATTCTGCAAACAAAGGTCATGATCAGGCTGCATGCCATTTTGCCCACAAAAAAAATCTAACGTGGCAAGTTACTGCCCCATCAGTCTGCACAGTATATCATCAGTAAAATGACAGCATCATCGCTAGTACTATCCAGTTGCAGTAACTCAGTAATAATGTGTTTACACTCATTTTTGGTTGCACCAAGGTACTTAGCTCCTGACCTCACTACAGCCTTAGTCCAATTATGGATAAATATATTGAATTCTCCATTGGCCACAATCACATTAGCACAAAGGATAAGGGTTTTGGCTGTTGGAGGTCAATCATTTGAGTTTCAGGACACTGCTGCTGGTGTTTCTTCAGGTGGTACGTCAAGTCCAACCACCTTCAGCTGCTTTATCAATGACCTTTCTTCCACCAACAGGTCAGAAATGGGCATGTTCATAGATGATTGCACAGCGTTCAGCACCATTCACGACTCCTCAAACACTAAAACTGTCCGTGCCCATATGCAAGAAGAATGGGACAACGTTGGGGCTTCAGTTCATAAGTAACAAGTAACATTTACACCACAGAAATGCTAGGCAATCACCATCTCACCTTGACATTCAATAGCATGACTACCATGGACTCCCCTACTTTCAACATCCTGAGTTTACCACTGACCCAAATTAAACGAGGCTCGTGTATAAATGCCCGCTTCAAGAACAAGTTCAGAGGAAGGGAATCTTGCTCTAAGTAACTCACCTCCTGACTTATCAAACTTTGCTCAACATCTACAAAGGCATATCTGAAATGTGATGGAATATGTTCCACTTGCTTAGATGAGTGCAATTCCAGCTACACTGAAGAAACTTGACATAAGCCAAGTCAAAGCAGCCTGCTTGATTGATACCCTTGACAACATCTTCAACATTCACTCTCTCCATCACTGACAAAATGGCAGCAGTGCCCACAATCAACAGGATGTACTGTAGCAGCTCATCAAGCTTTCTTTAACAGCACACTTTAAACCTGCAATCTCTACCACCTGGGAGGACTAAGGCAGGAGGTACATAAGAACACTATCACTTGAGTTCCCTTTCAAGTCACATATCATCTGACTTGGAACCATGTAGCTGTTCCTTCAGTCACTGAATCAAAATCCTGGAACATCCTAACAGCATGGTTCAAGATGATTGTTTGAAATTTGGCACTCCTGTGTTTGTCTCGATTATAGATTCACAGACATGTACAACACCGAAACAGACCCTTTGGTCCAATTCATCCAGGCCGACCAGATATTTTAATTTCCGCCACCTCCAAACGGACCCCACCACCAGGGATATATTTCCCTCCCCTCCCCTATCAGCGTTCCGAAAAGACCACTCCCTCCGTGACTCCCACGTCAGGTCCACACCCCCCACCAACCCAACCTCCACTCCCGGCACCTTCCCCTGCAACCGCAAGAAATGCAAAACTTGCGCCCACACCTCCCCCGTTACTTCCCTCCAAGGCCCCAAGGGATACTTCCATATCCGGCACAACATCTGCACCTCCACACACATCATCTATTGCATCCGCTGCACCCGATATGGCCTCCTCAATATTGGGGAGACAGGCCACCTACTTGGGGAAAGGTTCAGAGAACACCTCTGGGACACCTGGACCAACCAACCCAACCACCCCGTGGCTCAACACTTCAACTCCCCCTCCCACTCCACCAAGGACATGCAGGTCCTTGGACTCCTCCATTGCCAGACCATAGCAACACGACGGTTGGAGGAAGAGCCTAGGAACCCTCCAACCACTAGGGATGAACTCAGATTTCTCCAGTTTGCTCATTTCCCCTCCCCCCCACCTTGTCTCAGTCAAATCCCTCGAACTCAGCACCGCCTTCCTAACCTGCAATCTTCTTCCTGATCTCTCCGCCCCAACCCCACTCCGGTCTATCACCCTCACCTTGACCTCCTTCCACCTATCACATTTCTAACGCCCCTCCCCCAAGTCCCTCCTCCCTACCTTTTATCTTAGCCTGCTGGGCACACTTTCCTCATTCCTGAAGAAGGGCTTATGCCCAAAATGTCGATTCTCTGGTTCCTTGGATGCTGCCTGACCTGCTGCACTTTTCCAGCAACACATTTTCAGCTCAGATATTTTAATTTAGTCTAGTCCCATTTGCCAGCATTTGGCCCATATCCCTTTAAACTCTTTCTATTCATGTACCCATCCAGATGCCTTTTAAATGCTGTAATTATACCAGCTTCCAGCACATCCTCTGGTAACACATTCCATACACACATGACTGTTTGCGTGAAAAGGTTGCCAAATAAGCCTCATTCTTGCAAGACAAAAAGCTTTGGAAACATATCAGCCTTTTTGGAAATATGTAAAGTTGTTCAAACACCAAGCACTGAGTGGTAGAGAAGTTTACAAAAGCAGATTTGCAGAATAATCCTTTCACCCCACTAAGTGGGACCATTGCAAGAGACCTGTCCTGACAGAAGGAAATGATCCAGATATGACTGAGGTGGAACTGCTACAAAGTAGCTTTATATTTCATAACCACTTGACACCAGCCATTTGTGAATTATTGATCACAGTGACAATGATTAAAGTTCACATTTATAACTACAAAAATTAATTTTAAAGCGTGTTCAGGATTGAGGTATTAATAGCATGTTTCAGGATCTCAGGTCAAAGCCCACACCACCTAGATCCCATCTGGATGGGATTTATACAAAAAGATACAGACCCAAATTCCAACTTAAACACACTGATTTAAAAACTTACTTCATAAAACTCACTGATCTACAGTTGCAAGACGATGTAAACATAATCCTGAAATACATACACTTCATTTTATTCATAGCCTAAGCCAAAAGGCAAACTCTAATAACTCCACATTCAAGTATTAGTTCAATGTGTTGTACCAAGTGCAAGACAGTGCGCAAAATTCAAGGGTATATTTTTGTCCATTGCCTCCATCTCCACTTTGATAATAATGTTTTAAAATAAATATCAAAGTGATATACCTATATCGATCTGGAGGCTTCATAAGTGAAAAACGTCACAAAATGCAACTTTTCATAAAAACCACAAATGTGACATCCCACATTTGCAGGCTTGTCTGCTGTTTTTTTTAATTTAGAAATTGAAATGATTTCAATGCTGTTTGATATATTCAATGTCAACTTCGTTGTTTATAATCTTCTCTCTGAAAAAAGACATGAGTTGCACCTTAAAAAAGATAGGATGCCAGTGACAAAGTGAATCTTCCAAACAGAAGTCCAAGGATGACAGCAATACGCTACCCATAAATCCTTAGCAGCTGCTGTGGTCATTGGCGACTTAATGTTTCTTTGGACAGACACAATATTCTCCACATTTACCTTGCCTAGAACGCACTCCACTGGTTTGCAGCCCTGAAAGCAAACATAAATAAGGAATTATGCAGAAAACAAAACACCAAATACAATTCCTGAGTAAAAGTTTATCAATTTTTGTTAAAATGGTGTTATGTCTAAATACTGAGTCCCAGCCCTGTTTTTGGAAAGATGTCATTAAACTGGAGAGGACTCAGAAAAGATTTACCAGAATGTTGCCAGGAATGGAGGGTTGGATTATAAAAATAGGCTGGGACATTTTTCAGAGTCGAGAGTGTGTTGCTGGAAAAGCACAGCAGGTCAGGCAGCATCGGAGGAGCAGGGAACATTCCTGATGAAGGGCTCCGGCCCGAAACGTCGATCTCCTGCTCCTCGGATGCTGCCTGACCTGCTGTGCTTTTCCAGCACCACACTCTCGACTCTGATCTCCAGTATCTGCAGACCTCACTTTTTCCTGGGACATTTTTCACTTGAGTCATTGAAATGTACAGCATGGAAACAGACCCTTCGGAACAACTCGTCCTTTAATCTAATCCCATTTGCCAGCATTTGGCCCATATCCCTCTAAATCCTTCCTATTCATATAACCATCCAGATGTCTTCTAAAGTTGTAATTGTACCAGCCTCCACCAGTTCCTCTGGCAGTTCATTCAATACATGCACCACCCTCTGTGAAAATGTTGCTCTTTAGATCATTTCAAATCTTTCCCTTCTCACCTTAAACCTATGCCATCTACTTTTGGACTCCCCTACCCTGGGGGAAAGACCTTGACTATTCACACAATCCATGCCCCTTATTTCTAAACTCCAGAAGCCCCAGGGTCTAGCCAGTCTAGCCTTTCCTCAGAAGGCAAGCTGCTCAATCCAAGTATTAGTCTAATAGACTTTCTCTAAATTGCTTCCAATGTATTAATATATTTCCATAAGTATAGTGACCAGAACTGTACACAGTACTCCAGATACGGTCTAATAAAGGCCCTGTATAACGCAAGTATAACCTTCCTACTCTTGCATTCAATTCAGCCCCTAGAGGATAGGAGTTGAGGGGTGACCTTATAGAGATTGATAAAATCATGGGGGACTTGGATAAGATAAATAGCCAAGGTCTTTTCCCTAAGAGAGTGGTTGATGTGGAATGAAGTGCCAGAAGAAGTGGTTGATGCAGGTACAATTACAACGTTTAAAAGACATTTGAATATGTGCATGAATAGGAAAGGTTTAGAGAGATAACACAGGTAGTTGGGATTAGTTTAGTTTGGGAAACTTGGTCAGCATGGACTAGTTGGACTGAAGGATCTGTTTCTGTGCTGTATGACTTTAAGACAAGATATTTTGCATTCCTACATTTTGCAGAAACATAATGCAGTTCCTGGCCACCCACTAGAGGGCACTTGATTTGCTCCAAGGACAATTTCAGATGTATAATAGTTGGGTCAAAATTGCTATTATTATCTATCTCAAGAAAGAGTCATTTTAAAAGATACAAAACAAAGTCACGATTGTGCTAAAATTTAACTTTTGAGGATGGTCCTGTCAAGGGATTACTCAGAACATAGAAAACACAGTTTGTTTGATATAATTCACTGATTTATATTCCACATGGGGGAAAGGCCCAGGGATCAGCTTTATGGTACAATACCCAAGATTGAGGAAGTAGAAGGAAGCTGCAACGGAAATCCAATACACAAGCAATTAAAATACAAGACACCCAAGCAAATATTTAAACAAATTGCAACTAATGTGAGTTAAAGCTGAAATCCAGGAGAGAAGCAGGTGTATTCAAAATATCCTTTAGAATGCTAGTGCCCGATTTAATTGACAAAATAAACTTTGATTCAAAAATGTTAAAATGTGAAGACACCATTCTTTTGTGCAGCGCAGACTTTGAATATGTCTAGTAATTCAAAACTAGGAAGCCATAAGTAGAATTGCAAACCAACTGCAACCCGGCCCCATGTGTCCATCTACCACTAACACCAAACTGGGAGATCAACTCTGATTTAATGAAGAGTACAGAGGACATGCCAACAGGAGCATCAGTAATACCTAAATATGATGTGCCAACCTGGTGAAACTATGACACAGCAAACGTGCATGCCAAACATCAGAACCAGTGTATAACAGACAAGGTTAATTGATTTTGTGACCAACAGAGCAAATCAACAGTTCAAAGGAGGTTTACAAAAATGAAATCCAGAATGAGTGGATTGTGCTGAGGATAGGTTGAACAGATTAGGTTCATTTCCATTGGAGTTTAGAAGTCTGAGAGGTGACTGATTGTGGTGAATAAGATCCTGAATAGCCTTGACATGGAAAGGATGAATTATCCTGTGAGTGACTCCAGAACTAGTAGGCACCATTTCAAAATTAGGGGCTGCATGTTTAGGAAAGAAAGTAGGGGAAACACTTTTTTTTTCCCCAGAGGGTTGTGTGACTTTGTGGCTCTCTGCCCCAGGAGGGAGTGGAAACACTGAGTTTGAAAAAGAAGATGTTGGATTGCATTAATCAAGGAATCAGTTATTGCTAGGGGCCTAGGTTCAATTCTAGCCTTAGGCAACTGACTGTGTGAAGGTTGAACATTCTCCCTGTGTCTGTCTGGATTTCTTCCAGGTTCACCAGCTTCCTCTTTCAGTCCAAAGATGTGCAGGTTAGTTGGACTGGCTATGCTAATTTACCCCAAGTGTCCAAACTAGGTGGGTTAACCATAGTAAAACCCCATTTGGGGTTACAGGAATGGGGTGAGGGATGGGTTTAGGAGAGAAGCTCTTCAGAAGGTCAGTGTAGACTTGATGAGCTGAATCACCTCTTCCTGCCCTGTAGGGATTCTATGATATTTAATGTATTTAATTCCTCACACAACTTTCCTTTCATCCCTTGATTATTTAGTACTTTCAGATTATTATTTGTGTTCTCTACCATGAAGATTAATGCAAAATATTTAGCCAATTCCTCTGTCATTGACTTGTTGCCTATTATTTCTCCAGCCTCACTCTTCCAGGGGCCGATATTCACTTTGGCTTCTCTGTTCATTTCTGTATATTTAAAGAAGCTCTTACTGTCCTCTTCTATGTTACTTGCTATTATTCTTTGGTCATCTTTCATTGGCTTTTAAAATTTTCCCAATCCTCCCATTACCACCAATCTTTGCCACAATGTATGTTTTTTTTCTTTCAATTTGATTCTATTATTAACTTCTTCAGTTAACCATGGTTAGCTTATTCCCTTCTTAGAATCTTTCCTCCTTACTGGGAAATATGTTTGCTGCAATCAATAAACTAATTTCTTAAAGGAGTGCCATAGTTCCTCAAAAATCTTTCACTAAATTCCTTTCCTACTCCACTCTAGCCAACTGTGCCCTTGTCCCTATGTTATTACCTTACGCAAGTTTAGCACTGTTGCTTCTGACCAATATTTCTCTCACTCACACTGAATTCTAAACTCTACCAGGTTACAGTCACTGTTCCATATGAATACTTGCCCTACAATACCATTTTTGTTTTGTTTTGTAAGTCTATGCGCCCCTTTCCAGAACCTTTCTCCCCTTTAATTAGTTCCCAACATCATTGATGCTGGTCTTGAGGCAATCTGAGTCACTTCCTGACACCATCCAAGATAAAGCAGCCCACTCGATTGGCACTCCATCGAGTAACTCTCCAGTTTTCCTCTCCAGGACAGAACAATATCGACTTTCCTTCGTTGCTGCTGGGTCAAAATCCTGGAGCTCCTTTCCTAACAGCACAGTAGGATATCTACACTACTTGGACTTCGGTGGTTTGTGAAAGCAGATTATACAACGTTCATGAGAGAAATTAGAAATGGGCAAAACTGCTAGTGTCACCCACATCCTGTGAAATGAGGAAAAAAAATCACTAGTGAAATAAAAGTTGCAATTATGAAATGGCCAGTAGACAGAAAAACAGCAAGTAGGCTTCTAATATTCTTACAGAATCATACAAGATCAAATCACAAGCTGCTAAAAGGATTTGGGAATGAAATTCATATTCTTTACTATTTAGTGCTTGAACTAAAACCTGGTTCAACCGTCAACCAAAGGTGGATATTTCCTGCAGGTATTGCAATAATTTTAAGAGAACCAGATCATTACAGTGTCACACTGAGCAGAACAGACTTAGTACTTCTTCTCTTCCTAAAACACAGAGTACTTGCAGATTATTATTAGTGTCCTCTACCATTGTAGAACTCATTGTAACCTCTTCAGGTGACAAATTGTTAATTTGCCAGGGTTCTTGCTGAGATGAAAGCTGTTACTATTTGAATTTTATGTATGCATCAGTATTGCATGTAGTTAATTGCGACGTGCTTTATTCATGGCTACTGAATTACTAAGAAATTGATACATGTGGATGTGAACTTGCTAATGAGGATTATAAACTGCAATGCAGGACAGCTCAGGACTCTGACTTGCAGCCTTGTTGCTACGAACGTTGCCCCAAGATGACCTGCCCCGGGCTTTTTAATAAAGGAGAAATAAGTTGTATTATAATCAAATAGAGTCCCATCAAACATGCAACACTTAGGGGAAAAAATAGCTGAAAAAAAATCAAAGCGATCAGTATATCAACAAAAAATAACACAGCAAGCTGAAAAACATAAAAAACTAAGCAAGTCAAGCTATACAAACATTCCACATAACACAATACCATTGGATTGTTAGTCTTCTTAATAAATAAATAAATAGTTACCACTGAGAGAAGTGCAATATGCAGAAGTGAGAGCTGTTAGCTAACAGCAGAGTTTTGAATTATCCATTCAATAGCATCCCACCCCTAGAGCAACACAGAAGAGTCATATCACACACAGAAGAACAGATGGTTTACAATATTTTCACTATATGATAAAATAAGTTTCTTTAGGATTACTCAGAGAAAAATAATTAAAAGATAAAAAGAACCTAAATAAATTATCTGCTAGTCCTTTAAATGTTGTATCTTGGTATTTTTGTGGGCATTTAACATTCATGTTAAACCATAACAATGTTAATTAAATCTGTCACAAAATATTACCAAGTAACTTCCTGCAAAAAAAGGGTCGTTGTGTCTCAGTGGTACTGTCTCCAACTATAGACCAGAAACTCCATACTAAAGTCCCACATTTACTATCGATCTAACACGTTCGACCAAGTTGATTACCAAAAGAATAACTCCATCTGTTACATACATGGATTCTATAGAAATGAATATCATTACCCAAATAACCAATCCAGTTGTAATTGACTAAATTTGTATACAGAGAGACAATGATATCTATTATACCGTAAAGTATTAAACACAAATAGAAAGTGTTGGAGGAACTCAGCAGATCTGGCAGTTTCTATAGAAAGAGAAATAGAGTTAATGTTTCAAAACAAAATCAGAAATCGCTGGAAAAACTCAGCAGGTCAGTCAGGATCTGTGGAGAGAAAACAAAGTTTATGTTCTAAGTCCAGTGACCTTTCTTCAGAACTGTTAATTTCATCAACCTGTTTGTCACACCTTCAGGACAAGTAAGTCTTTTACCTGGACCTTCTGGCCCAGAGGGAGGGATTATACCACTCAAACGAATAGTTTGAGTTATTTGATACATTCTTGACAGACCTCATTAACTTTTCCGACAAAAGTTCATTGGACTTAAAACATTAACTCTGTTTCTCTCCTTACAGATGCTAGCAGACCTGCTACGTTTCTCCAGCACTCTGTTTTCATTTCAAATTTTCAGCATCCACAGTTCATTGTTTTATTTCATTGCAAAGTACATTTCATCAGCTAAGCGAGTTTTGAGAAGATTTGTAGCTCAGGTAATTCTAAAAGCTTGAAGCTTTGAACAGGAAAGTGGCTTGAAGTGTGTATACTTCAATGCAAGAAGTATACGAAATAAGGTAGGTGAACTTGCAGCGTGGGTTGGTACCTGGGACTTCGATGTTGTGGCTATTACGGAGACATGGCTAGAACAGGGACAGGATTGGCTGTTGCAGGTTCCAGGATTTAAATGTTTTAGTAGGGTCAGAGGTGGGGGTAAAAGAGGGGGAGGTGTGGCATTGCTTGTCAAAGATAGTATTATAGTGGTGGAAAGGACGATGGATGAGGACTTGCCATCTGAGGTAGTTTGGGCTGAGGTTCGGAATAGGAAAGGTGAGGTCACCCTGTTAGGAGTCTTTTACAGGCCTCCCAATAGTCCTAGAAACGTAGAAGAAAGGATAGGGAAGGTGATTCAGGAGATGAGTGACAGTAATAGGGTGGTGGTTATGGGGGACTTTAACTTTCCTGATATTGATTGGGAAAGCTATAGCTCAAGTTCGTTAGATGGGTCAGTGTTTGTTCAATGTGTGCAGGAGAGTTTCCTGACACAATATGTAGACAGGCCAACAAGAGGTGAGGCCATACTGGATTTGGTTCTGGGTAACGAACCAGGCCAGGTGTTAGAATTAGAGGTAGGTGAGCACTTTGGGGATAGTGACCATAATTCGGTGATTTTTACTCTCGTGATGGAGAGGGATAAGTGTGTACTACAGGGCAAGAGTTATAGCTGGGGATCCAAGATGGCGGCGACCCTGTAAGACTGAGTCTATAGTGCTCCTCCCAAGACTTGGGCACAGTGGGTCACCTACCCCCTACCAAGCTCACCAAATCATTTATAAATCATTTATAATAGTTTAGTAACTGAATTAGTGGTGTAATATTATATTTAAGCAACTCTATCCTAAGTTAAAATGACTAAAGGGAAGGGAGCCCGCAGCTCTCAGCAAGCAGGAACCCCTCCCCCACACTCTCCAGCTGCAGCAGAGGCGTCCACAGCCGCCCCGGGGGACTTACCTACAGTAACAAGCCTTGCAGAAATGCTTTCCAAGCTTGACTCGAAGATTGATGCCTTTATCGTCGAATCCAGGAATCGTTGGGAGTCGCTCTCGGCCGCGCTGAAGAAGCACGACCGTGAAATTGAAGAAATTCAACGCCGAGTTGGAGGGGCGGAGCTAAAGGCCGCGACCTCGGAGACAACCGCTCAATCGGCCGTGGATCAGGTCCGGACTCTCGAGCAGCGAGTCCGGACCTTGGAAAATCATATTGACGACCTCGATAATCGAGGTCGTCGAAAAAATATTCGTTTGCTGGGCCTTCCCGAGCAGGAAGAGGAAGGCCAGCTTACAGCATTCCTGGAGCAGTGGCTGCCACAACTTTTAAATCTGCAAGCTGGATCAGGCCAGGTAAGGGTGGAATGGGCCTACCGGGTAGCAATACGCGGGCCTGGCTCGAACCAGCGCCCACGCCCGGTCCTGTTCCGGCTGCAGAGCTACAGGGAGAGGCAGATACTCCTAGAAGCCTCTAGAAATCTCGGAAAAGACCCCCAAGCTATGATCTACAAAGGATCCAAGATCATGCTATTTCAGGACTTTTCCCCGGCTCTGGTTCGAAAGAGGAAGGCATTCGACGAGGCGAAGAAGCGTTTAAGGGACTTAAATGTACAGTACTCCTTACGCTACCCAGCGATGTTACGCTTTAGCCATGAAGGATCTGTATATAACTTTGGATCACCAGAAAAGGCTAAGGAATTCTTGGACTCTCTTAGATAAACTGTAGGACATAATGGATGTTGGTCTGCCTTCCCCCCCCCGTTTTGGTTTATATCCCCTCCCTTTTTTTTTCTTACCTTATTGCTTAATATTATTATGGGGGGTGGGGAGAGGGATTTGATTTTCTCCCCCCCCCCCCCCCCCTTGGAGTTGTTTTCTGTTATTATTTTATGTATATATGAGGGGTGTATGTATATGTGTGTGTGTGTGTGTATGTATGTATATATATATATATGTATGTGTATGTATATATATGTATATATAAGCTGGGGGATTTGGTTAATGTTGGTGGGGGGAGGTGGTTACCTTATTCGATTTTACCTCTGTCTTTAGGAGCGGGGTTGTTTTTCCCTTCGTTATTTTGTATTATCATATTTAATTATTATTTGTTGAACTGGTAATTTTATAGTTATATGTTTATATATGGTATTAACATTACCAAATATACCCAGGTGTTGGTAGGGGTGGGGGTGGGGTGCTCACTGTTAACTCTAGCTTTGTATTATATTTGAATTTTCCTCACTTTATTGAGGAGTGCCTGGGTCAAGGGTGGGGCATTGGTTGGGAGAGGATATGAGGGATTTTTGGAGAGGAAGTGATGCCCCCTGGGAACAAGGGGGAAAGTCTCCACTTAGATACGTTTTATATTTTTTTTATTTAGAAATAGTTTTTTACTGTATTGTTGTGGGTGTATTAAAGAGGGTTTATTTTTGTAAATTTTACATGTTCCATGCCCGGGATGTTCTGGATAGGGGTCCCCCTCCCGAGGGGTCTCGGATTGGCCCAGAGGATTATGGTTGATCAATCGGTTAAGTGGTGCACCTGGAATGTCAAAGGGAGTAATTCGCCACTTAAAAGGAAGAAAATATTATCAAATCTTAAGAAGGAAAGAGTTGATATAGCTCTCCTACAGGAGACGCATCTGTCAGATAAAGAACACTTGAAATTACGACAGGGCGGATTTGATCAGGCCTTTTTTTCTTCTTTTAGCTCAAAAAGCAGGGGAGTTGTTATTCTTGTTCGGAAGAATTTCCCTTTCAAAATCCTAAAGCAGATAAAAGACGAATCTGGACGATATATCTTGATTAAAGCTCTCATAAATGGAGAGGAATATGGGATTTTAAATTTGTACTGCCCCCCGGCACACCCCTTTAAATTTATAACGGAAGCCTTCTCAAAATTGATGGCTTTTGATGCCCGTCATATAATTATAGGGGGAGACTTTAATTGTATTATGGATCCGGAAATAGACAGGATTCCCAAGAGTACTGCAGGAGTATCTCCCAGATCTAGACAATTGATGGATCTGAACAAAGAATTAGGATTAGTAGATGTATGGAGATGTCTTCATCCACAGGGTAGAGATTTTTCTTTCTACTCTAATCCACATAAATGTCATACCAGAATTGATATGTTTTTTGCCCCCTCAATTTTTTTAAATTCCATATCATCCTGTAAAATAGGTAATATAGCAATTTCTGACCACGCTGCTGTATATATGGAAACTAAGGCGAAGAACAGTGGGACATCCCCTCGGCATTGGCGTATGGACCCCTTCTTAATGAAAGATAGTAAATTTGTAAAGTACTTCTCTCAAGAATTTAAAACTTTTTTAGAAATTAATTCAGGTACAGCTAGCAACCCGTCAATGATGTGGGAGACCATCAAAGCTTACACGCGAGGCTTGATCATCTCCTACTCAGCGACCCAGAAGAAATTAAAAGGAGAACAACAGCTTTTGCTTGAAACCCGCTTAAAAGCGGCTGAAACAGCATACATTGATAGACCCTCTATTATTAAATTGCAAAGGATTACAGCTCTTAGGACAGCTCTAAATACTACACTTACTCAAACGGCTAAGAGGGAAATATTATTTGCAAAGCAAAGATTATATGAATATGGCGACAAACCGGGTAGATACTTAGCATTTCTTGCAAAGGAAAAAAAGGCCCCTCAGACTATTATGTCTATCAAGGAAAGTACGGGTATTTTGACTCATGATCATAAAAAGATTAATGCGACCTTTAGAAAATTCTATTCTGAGTTATATAAATCACAGGATTGTGAAGATAGGGCGAAGAGGATGCAGTCATTTTTTAAAAATTTGACTTTTCCAGACCTAACTCCGGAACAAGTATCGGTCCTAAATGCTCCTCTTACACCCCAAGAAATAGTTGATGCAATTAGGCACCTTCAAAATGGTAAGGCGCCGGGCCCAGATGGCTTTCAAGCTGAATTCTATAAAGAATTTACAGAAATACTGGTTGGTCCACTTATGGACATGTATAACTATGCATATAGTCAGGGCTGTCTCCCGCCTTCGCTGAAAGAGGCAAATATCTCTCTTATCCTCAAAAAAGGAAAGGACCCAGAAGATTGTACATCATACAGACCAATATCCTTGCTAAATGTAGATTTTAAAATCCTCTCTAAAACGTTAGCACTGAGATTAGAAAGGATACTGCCACATATTATAAAGGAGGATCAGACGGGGTTTATTAAGGGCCGTAGATCATCCAATAATGTTAGAAGGGCTCTGAATATGATTCAAGCTTGTCATCAGGGAAAGATACCAGGAGTAGTGGTTTCATTAGACGCGGAAAAGGCATTTGATAGGGTCGAATGGTCATATTTGTTTTACACATTGGAGAGGTTTGGTGTTGGACAGGTGTTTACCAAATGGATCTCAACATTGTATAGTGATCCCAAAGCAGTTGTGGTTACCAATGGATTAGGCTCGGATAGCTTCAGTGTGGGTAGGGGCTGCCGTCAGGGATGTCCCCTCTCACCATTGTTATTCACGCTAATAATTGAACCACTAGCAGAAGCTATACGAGCTGATCCTAATATAGTGGCCCCAAGGATTGGTACAGGTAAACATAAAATTACCCTTTATGCAGATGATGTTCTTCTATTCCTCAGTAACCCTTTGATGTCCATACCTCGCTTAATCCAAGTTATTAATACATTTAGTGCATTCTCAGGCTATAAAATTAATTTTTCAAAATCGGAGGCTATGCCAATGGGTGGCCTTGCTGTGATACCCCACTTAGCGGACGGTTCCCTTTTTCCCTTTCGCTGGTCCCTGGAGGGTTTCTTATATTTAGGCATTTTTATTACTCCAGTATTTGGTCAGTTGTATAAGGCTAATTTTGTGTATTTATTGGAAAGGATAAGGCAGGACCTCCAGCGATGGGGAGACCTGCCAATTTCCTGGCTGGGTAGAATAGCATTAATCAAAATGAATATCCTGCCCCGTCTCCTATATCCTATGAGAATGCTTCCGGTGATGCTGCCGAGGACAGCTTTATGTAAATTATACGGCTGGCTGAGTTCCTTTATCTGGAACCATAGGCGGCCCCTCATTAAGCTGAAGAAGCTACAGCTTCCACAGGCAAGGGGTGGATTGGACTTCCCAGATTTTAGGAAATATCAATTAAGTTCCCTATTAAGTTATATAGCTGATTGGGTCTTGTCTGATCCGCAATCAATCTGGTTGGACATCGAGGCTTCTCAAGTAAAATACCCACTTATTAACCTTTTATTCTCAGACAAGAGGAAAATCATTACAGATCACTGTAAAAACCCTATAATACTGAATACAATCAAGGCTTGGAATATAATGCGGCAAAATGAGGGTAATTCACATAAAACATCCCCCTATGCACCGATAGTGGGAGCATGGGGATTCCAACCGGGGTTAACAGATGCCACTTTTAAACTCTGGAGAGCCAGGGGTATCTCATGTCTCGGGGATTTATTTAAAGATGGGGTCCTGATGTCTTTCGGACAGCTGCGTCAGAAATTCGGATTACCCAATGGAGACCTCTTTCGATACTTCCAAATTCGAGATTTTATATAGAAGAAGACTACGTTATTAGATAGTCTTTATAAATCCGATAGAGAATGTAGTGTCCTACGACCAGTGGGGGTATCTTCCGTCAGTAATATTTATCATTTGCTACATGATGAAGTATCGGGAGATATGGATAATCTGCTTAAAACATGGGATCAGGATCTGGGACTAGAAATCTCCACAGAAACGTGGAATGATATCTGGGAAAATGCTAGAAGAATTACTATTTGTAACAGAACCCAGGCTATCCAGCTGAAGATACTTCATAGGGCCCATATAGCACCGGTTCGATTGGCAAAATTTAAGGCAGGAGCATCTCCAATGTGTCCTAAATGCAAAATAGAGGTGGGCACTCTTGTACATTGCTTATGGACCTGTCATAAGATCCGTGGATATTGGACTAAAGTAGCAAGTACCCTGACAGAAATTTTAGGAACGGAAATAAAAGTGGACCCCGTATCTCTCCTCTTGGGCTTTTCGAACTTTCCCTCCCTGGACACGTACGGGAAGAGACTATTTTCTATTCTTTCTTTCTGTGCAAGGAAAAATATTTTGATGAACTGGGTGGCGGAGGGCCCCCCTGGACTTTCAAATTGGCACAGACTAATTATGGAATGTATTCCCCTTGACTTCCTTACAAATATGGTGCACCGAAAGACCGAATTATTTTATAAAATATGGCAGCCCTTTTTGAATTACATAAATACAGATATTTCGGCTATCCTAACAAGGGCTTTTATTTAATTGAGACTACGAACCTGGCTGGTCCGCGGCCCCTCGGGGGAGGAATCCCGCACGAATACGGGTTTTATCATATCTGATGTTAACACATCCCGAGCATGTAAGAGACTTAAATATACACCCTGGTTAGTTGTAGGTTAGATTAGTAGATAGTTGAGTTTTGTCTGTTTGTTTTTTTTTGTCGTTTTTTTTCGGTTTTTTTTTGTTGTTTTGTTTTTTTTTGTCAAATTTTGGCTATTGTATATTTGAGCTAATTGTATATCAATGTTTATATCTGAGAGTTTTGTTTATTTTTGTAAACTTGTAAAAATGTTAAATTTCTAATAAAAATATCTATAAAAAAAAAAGAGTTATAGCTGGGGTCAGGGAAATTATGATGCGGTGAGGCATGACTTAGGATGTGTGGCTTGGAAAAGTAGACTCCAAGGCAAGAGTGTAAATGATATGTGGAGCTTGTTCAAGGAGCAACTATTGAGTGTCCTTGATAATTATGTACCTGTCAGGCAGGGAGGAAAGGGTCGTGCGAGGGAGCCGTGGTTTAATAAGGAATTGGAATCCCTTGTTAAATGGAAGAGGGCGGCCTATCTCAAGATGAGACGTGAAGGTTCAATTGGGGCGATTGAGAGTTATAGGGTAGCCAGGAAGGACCTGAAGAGAGAGCTAAGAGCAGCAAGGAGGGGACATGAAAGGTCCTTAGTCGGTAGGATTAGGGAAAACCCTAAGGCTTTCTATAGGTATGTTAGGAATAAAAGAATGACTAGGGTAGGAATAGGTCCAGTCAAGGATAGTAGTGGGAAGTTGCGTGTGGAGGCGGAAAAGATTGGGGAGACACTGAATGAATACTTTTCTTCAGTATTTACTCAGGAACAGGGCATTGTCGTCGATGTGAATACTGAGTCACAAATAAGTAGAATGGATGGCTTTGAGGTATGTAGAGAAGAGGTGTTGGAAATCCTGGAAAAGGTGAAAATAGATAAGTCCCCTGGGCCTGATGGCATTTATCCTAGGATTCTCTGGGAAGCAAGGGAGGAGATTGCAGAGCCATTGGCCTTGATTTTTATGTCCTCTTTGTCTACAGGAGTAGTGCCAGAAGACTGGAGGATAGCAAATGTGGTTCCCTTGTTCAAAAAGGGGAGTAGGGATAACCCTAGTAACTATAGGCCGGTGAGTCTCACTTCTGTTGTGGGCAAAGTCTTAGAGAGAATTGTAAGGGATAGGATTTATGCACATCTGGATAGGAATAATGTGATCAAGGATAGTCAGCATGGTTTTGTGAAGGGCAGGTCGTGCCTCACAAACCTTATTGAATTCTTTGAAAAGGTGACGAAGGAGGTTGATGAGGGGAAAGCGGTAGATGTGGTATATATGGATTTTAGTAAGGCGTTTGATAAGGTTCCCCATGGTAGGCTACTGCAGAAAATACGGAGATATGGCATTGAGGGTGAGTTGGAGGTTTGGATTAGGAATTGGCTGGATGGAAGAAGACAGAGGGTAGTAGTTGATGGCAAAGTTTCTTCATGGAGTGCCGTCACTAGCGGTGTTCCGCAAGGATCTGTTTTGGGACCATTGCTGTTTGTCATTTTTATAAATGACCTGGAAGAGGGGTTAGAAGGTTGGGTGAGCAAGTTTGCGGATGATACGAAAGTCGGAGGAGTTGTTGACAGTGAGGAAGGATGTGGCAGGTTACAGCAGGATATAGAGAAGCTGCAGAGCTGGGCAGAAAGGTGGCAAATGGAATTCAATGTAGCTAAATGTGAGGTGATTCACTTTGGGAAGAATAACAAAAAGATGGGGTACTGGGCTAATGGTCGGATACTTGGTAGTGTGGATGAGCAGAGGGATCTTGGTGTCCATGTACACAGATCTCTGAAAGTTGCCACCCAGGTAAATAGTGCGGTGAGGAAGGCATATGGCGTACTGGCTTTTATTGGTAGAGGAATTGAGTTCCGGAATCCTGAGGTCATGATGCAGTTGTATAAAACTCTGGTGCGGCCGCATCTGGAATATTGTGTGCAGTTTTGGTCGCCATACTATAGGAAGGATGTGGAGGCACTGGAACGGGTGCAGAGGAGGTTTACCAGGATGTTGCCTGGTATGGAAGGAAGATCGTATGAGGATAGACTGAGACACTTGGGGCTGTTTTCATTAGAGAAAAGAAGGTTTGGGGTGACTTGATTGAGGTGTACAAGATAATTAGGGGGTTAGATAGGGTTGACAGTGTGAACCTTTTCCCGCGTATGGAGTCGGGTATTACAAGGGGGCATAGCTTTAAATTAAGGGGGGGTAGATATAGGACTGAAGTTAGGGGTAGGTTCTTCACTCAGCGAGTCGTAAGTTCATGGAATGCCCTGCCAGCAGCAGTGGTGGACTCTCCCTCTTTATGGGCATTTAAGCGGGCATTGGATAGGTATATGGAGGATAGTGGGTTAGTATAGGTTAGGTGGGCTTGGATCGGCGCAACATCGAGGGCCAAAGGGCCTGTACTGCGCTGTATTCTTCTATGTTCTATGTTAACATTCAGAATTGTTTTTCTCCTTTTTTTAAACATGGGAGACAATGTACTTTATCTGAAAAGGCAAGTTGGTTTTAGTAGTTTTGAGAAGATTTGTAGCTCAAGTTGAGGTTCTGGATGTAGGTTTGATCACAGAGCTGGAAGGTTCATTTTCAGACATTAAATCACCATACTAGGCAACATCATCAGTGAGCTTCCAGATGAAGCACTGGGGGCATGGCCTGCTTTCTATTTACGTGTTTAGGTTTCCTTGGGTCAGTGACGTCATTTCATGTGGTGAAGGCATTTCCTGTTCTTTTTCTCAGGAGGCTGTAAATGGGATGCAAGTCATTGTGTTTGTTGTTAGAGTTCCGGTTGGAATGCCATGCTTCTAGGAATTCTCGTGCATGTCTCTGTTTGCCTTGACCTAGGATGAATGTGTTGTCCCAGTTGAAGTGGTGTCCTTCCTCATCTGTATGTGAGGATACTAGTGAGAGTGGCTCATGTCTTTTTATGGCTAGTTGATGTTCATGTATCCTGGTGGCTAGTTTTCTGCCTGTTTGTCCAGTGTAGTGCTTGTCACAGTTCTTGCAAGGTATTTCGTAAATGACAGTAGTTTTGCTTGTTGTCTGTATAGGGTTTTTCAAGTTCATTAGCTGCTGTTATAGTGTGTCGGTGGGTTTGTGGGCTACCATGATGCCAAGAGGCCTGAGTAGTCTGGCAGTCATTTCCAAGATGTCTTTGATGTAGTGGAGAGTGGCTAGGGTTTCTGGACATGTTTTGTTCTGCTTGTTAGGGTTTGTTGCTCAGAAATCGGCAGACTGTGTTCATTGGGTACCCGTTCTTCTTTGAATACACTGCGTAGGTGATTTTCCTCTGCTCTGCATTGTTCATCTGTGCTGCGGTGTGTGATAGCTCGTTGAAACAATGTTCTAATGAAGCTTCAGACCTCTTGCTGTTATGGTAGCACACCAACACACTAAAACAGCAGCTAATGAACTTGAAAGACCCTATACAGACAACAAGCAAAACTAATGTCATTTACAAAATACCTTGCAAGAACTGTAACAAACACTACATTGGACAAACAGGCAGAAAACTAGCCACCAGGATACATGAATGTCATCTAGCCACAAAAAGACAGACCTACTCTCACTAGTATCCTCACATACAGATGAGGAAGGACACCACTTCGACTGGGACAAGCCAAACAGAGACAAGCACGAGAACTCCTTGAAACATGGCATTCCAACTGGAACTCTATCAACAAACACATTGACATGGATCCCATTTACCACTCCCTGAGAAAAAGAACAGGAAATGCTGTCACCACAGGAAATGATGTCACCAACCAAAGGAAACCTAAACACATAAATAGAAAATGGGCCATGCCACAGTGCTTCATCCGGAGGCTCACTGATGATATTACGTAGTATGGTGATGAAACATCTAAAAACGAACCTTCCAGCTCTGTGATCAAACCTACATCAAGCAAGTTGGTTTATTTCCATTCTTTACAAAACTCTGACAATGGTTCTGAAATAGCATTAGATCTACATGCAAGTAATCTTTATAATTATATTTATTAGGCAGTTTAATATAGAGATCAGATTTTAGGAAAGGCAAATATTTCAAAAGACAGGGAGGTTTCTGGGTAATATTGATTATATGATGCTAATAAGTAGGGAAAGCTGCAGGGTTGATGGCAAATGGGAGTCACACAAATGGTCGAGAAATTAATACAAGCCGTCAGATAAAAAAAGTTGCCTATTAAAATAAAAACAAAACAGCTTTATAATATCCAAAAATTCTTAAATGACCTGCATTTGCAGAGCACCTCACTCAGTACATTCCAAAGCAAAGGGTCAGGTCTAGTGGGTACAAGAACAAAAATTGCTGGAAAAGCTCAGAGGGTATTCTGAGGAAGATTCACCTGACCCAAAATATGAACTCTAATTTCTCTCCACAGATGCTGAGCTTTTCCAGCAATTTCTATTTTTGTTTCTGATTTACAGCATCTGCAGTTCTTCTGGTTTCTATTAGGGTACAGTTTCAAGAAATAGTAGATATGCTGAATGGTTACAAGATTTAGGTGAACACTAATGGACAGCCACATTGTTGAAGGTGCTGAGACATTTAATCAAATCTCGCTTCAAGGTGGATGCAAATAATTCCTTGATATTATGAAGAGATTGGGAATTCTTCCAATGTCCTGGCTAATAAGAGATAGACACAGAAGTGATCCATTCAGCCCACTGAGTCTGCTTCACCTTTCAATGGGATCATGACTGATCTGATCATTTTCAACTGTCTTTCCCCATAAACCTGGGTTGCCTTACTGATTAAAATTCCTTTTCATGCTAGAATATACTTAAGGACACAATGTTGACATTAAAGAATTCCACAGATTCACTATCCTCTGAGAAACAAAGTTCTTTCTCATCTTCAAATGAAACGGATTCTCTGAGATTATGCCCTCTGACCCAAGATTCTTCCACAATGGGAAACAGCTCCTACACACTTGCCCCTCATAACTTTATACAGTCATCTCTTATTTTTGTTATTTTAAACTCCCAAGTACAAGCCTAACCTATTCAAGATCTCTTCATAAGAAAATCATTCCCTTACCCAGAATCAACTCACTGACCTTCTCTGGATTGCCTCCAATGCCAATACAAAACTGTTCATAGAATTGTAGATGCGGTTTAACTTGAGCTTTATATAATTTTAGCAAAACAACCATACCTGTCCTCACATCTAAAATCAGTATCCTACTGATGTATATGGGGGTCCTGCTTTGCATACATTGGTTGCCATGTTTCTTACATTACAGCATACCTCCATTTCAAAACTATTTCACTAACTGGAAATAAAGCAAGTAAGAAAAACAGACATTTTTATATAATACATTTTCAACACCCCTCGACACCTCAAGATACCTTTCAGCACTGAAGTACTTTTGAAGTGTAGTCATTATTTAAAACATAGGAAACAACAGATAATTTGTGCTCAGTGAGAGAGTTATAAAGTTATACAACACAGAAAAAGAGTTTCTCTTTGGTCCAACTCATCCACGCAGACCAGATATTCTACACTAATCTAGTCCTATTTGTCAGCATTTGGCCCATATCCTTCTAAACCCTTAATATTCATGTAGATGCCTTTTAAATATTGTAATTGTACCTGCCTCCACCACTTCCGCTGGCACTCAGTCCACACATTTACCACCCTCTGTGAAAAAGTTACCCTTCAATTTCTTTTTAAATCTTACTCCTGTCACATTAAACCTATGCCCCCTCGTTTTGGATTCCCCTACGCTGAGAAAAAAAGACTTTGGCTATTCACACTATCCATGTCTCTCATGATTTTATAAATCTCTATAAGGTCAGACCTCAGCCTCCTATGCTCCAGGGCAAATAGTCCTTAATTTAACTTATTATATTCATGTGTACTTAAGTACAGTGAAAAGTTTTGTTTTGGATGCAGTACAGGCAGATCATACCATTCAAAGTGATTAGAGTATAGAACTGAGCGAGGAATGTAATGTTATGGCATAAAGAGCAGGTCTAACATTTAAATTAAAAATATGAGAGATTATGTTCTGGAATCTGTTGGCTAATGTGTTTAAGCCTTTGTATCTTCTGTCCAACAGAAGATATTGGAAGAAATTATAACCGAGATGGGAGCAGTCTTTAATTATGTTGGCTGCCTTCCCAAGGCAGCCAGAAGTATAGATGCAGTCATTGGATGGAAGGTTGGCTTGCATGCTGGACTGGGCTGTGTTCTCAACTCTCACGAGTTTCTTATGGTCTTGGGCAGAGTAATTGCCATACCAAGCCATGATGCATCTGGATGGAATGCTTTCTATGGCGCATCGATAAAAATTGATAAGAATCTTTACAGACATGCTGAATTTCCTTAACCTCCTGAGAAACTAGAAGGGTTGTTGTGCTTTCTTTACTGTAGCATCAACATGTGCGGACCATATTATCTATTGCCCACACTATCCTTCAAACTAATGCCATGAGATCTATTACAGCTACTTGAGTAGGCAGGTATGGTCTTGGCTTAACATCTCATACAAAAAACTGCATGTCCAACCACACACCATCCTCAAGAACTGCAACAGAAGGTCAGCCTTGTGTTTATTTTCTCTTAAGTCCTTGTGATGTCCTAAAATTGTGAGAAACATTCTCAAACCGATCCTTTTTAATCGGCCTCACAATTGTTTTAACCTGCTTCTGCTGATCCAGCTGATTGGCAGATGCAATGCTAAGAGAAGCACGATGTTGGTATAAAGTTGTTATGACTTGATTTGGCAGACTGTAATCTCTTCAGAATAGGAAAATAACCACTGTATTGAAGCAGCTGTTTTAACTACTTGTTGAGCCCACAGACGAGAGGGAGTTCACATGGTTCCAACAATTTTTTAAAAGCGAGTACATTGGGAAGTGGAAATCACAGTCCAGTAATTTTTACATCAGAAGGTTCCACTAGATATTTGTAGTTTGGTCATTTGGAAAAGGCAGCAGTTATTAGAGAATTCCAACAGAGTTTGTGGAACTCGGCATCCACACTTACCAATGTAGTTCTTTTTTTTAAAGTGGTTGAAAGTGATAGAAGGTGGTAGCCCTGTTAATAAGACCATAAACTATATGACATAATTAGGCCACTCAATCCTTTAGTCTGCTCCATTATTTGGTCACGGTTGATATGTTTTTCAACCCCATACTCCTGCCTTCTCCCAGTAATCCTTGATCCTCTTACAATCAATGACTTGGTCTCTCAGCATTTTCTATGTTTCAATGAGATCCCCCCATATCCTTCAGACTCCATTGAGGTCAGACCCAGAGTTCTCAAGCACTCCTCATATGACAAGCCCTTCATCTGCGGGATCATTCTTGTAAACTTCCAATGAGCTAAACTCTTTCAGTACAGCATTGGGATCTACCCGACAAAGTGGAAAATTGCCTAAGTTTGTCCCGTGGACAAAAAGCAGGACAAATTCAACCTGGTCAATTACTGCCCCAGTCTACTCTCAATCATCAGTAAAGGGATGGAAGATGTCATCAACAATGCTGTCACACAGCAACTGCTTAACAATAACTTGTTCACTGGATAGCCAGTTTGGGTTTCATCAGGACTACTCAGCTTCTAACCTCATTACAGAATTGGTTCAAACAAAGGCCAAAGAGCTCAACTCCAGAGGCGAGGTGAGACTGACTGCCTTTGACATTTAGGCTGCACTCAACCTAGTGTGGCATCAAGGGACACTTGCAAAACTGGAATCAATGGAAATTAGGAGGCACTGGTTATAGTCATAGTTGGCACACAGGAAGATAGCCATTGTCATAGAGTCATAGAGATGTGCAGCATGGAAACAGACCCTTCGGTCCAACTTTTCCATGCTGACCAGATATCCCAACCCAATCTAGTCCGACCTGGCAGCACGTGGCCCATATCCCTCCAAACCCTCCTATCCATATACCCATCGAACTGCCTCTTAAATGTTGCAATTGTACCAGCCTCCACCACTTCCTCTGGCAGCTCATTCCATATACGTCCCACCCTCTGCGTGAAAAGGTCACCCCTCAGCTTCCAATGCTCCAGGGAGAACAGCCCCAGCCTGTTCAGCCTCTCCCTATAGCTCAAATCCTCCAACCCTGGCAACATCCTTGTAGATCTTTTCTGAACCCTTTCAGGTTTCACAACATCTTTCGTTAGAAGCCAGTCATCTCAGCTTCAGGATATTTTTGCAGAGTTCCTTAGGGTAGTGTTCTAGGCCCAACTATCTCCAGCCACTTCATCAATGACTTCCTCTTCATCATAAGGTCAGAGGTGAGGATGTTCGCTAAGGCAGTACAATGTTCATCATAATTCGCAATTCCTCAGTTACTGAAACAGTTAATGTTCAAATGCAACAAGACTTGGTTAATATCCAGGCTTGGGCTGGCAAGCACCAAATAACATTCATGCCACACAAATGCCAGGTAATGACAATCTCCAACAAAAGACAATCTAACCACCACCTCTTTGATGTTTAATGGCATTACCATCACTGAATCCCCCATTATTAACACCCGGAGGGTCACCATTGATCAGAAAGTCAACTGGACTCACCATACACAGTGGCAACAAGGGCAGGTCACTGTGAGAAATACTAAAGCAAGAATCTCACCTCTGGACTCCCCAAAGCCTGTCCATTATCTACCAGTCACAAGTCAGGAGTGTGATGGGATACATCCCACTTGTCTGGATGGGCGCAGCTCCAACAACACTCGAAGTTGGACACTATCCAAAACAAAGCAGACTATTTGACTGGCACTACATCCACAAGCATCCACTCCATCCAGCACCAACACTCACTAGCATCCAGAAGATGCACTGCAGAAATTCTCCAACATCCTTAGACAGCACCTTCCAAACCCACAACCACTTCCATCCAGAAGGATAAGGACAGCAGATCCATGGGAACACCAGCACTTGCAAGTTCCCCGCCAAGTCACTCACCATCCTGACTTAGGAATGGTGATATGTTTATTTCACTGTTACTGGGTCAAAATCCTGCAATTACCTCCCTAACAGTAATGTGGAACCGCACATGGAATGCAATAATTCAAGAAGACAGCTCACTATCACCTTCCAGAGGGCAACTGGGGATGGGCAATAAATGACAGGCAGCGATGCCCACGTCATATAAGAGAATTAAAAAAACATGTTGATCATTCATTTGAGCGCAAGCTCGATGTTGCAAGTGTTTTCAGTGCACCACAGTGTACATGAGGTAGGATAAATCTATGCATATGCATATAGTGCCATGGTACTGGCTTAAAGCTGTGGAACAGATTAGAGACCATAACAAATACAAATTAAGAGTTTGACGAATAGTTAGGACAGTTGAACACAAAATAAAAAATGCTATAGAAAATTGTGACAAACAGCACCTTGTATACAGCAACATCAAGAATTGTGCTGATAGCAAGGTGGAGAATACCCCAAGGACCATCAAAAGAATGACACCCAATCTTAGATGTGGAAGAGCTCGTGTTGGACTGGGTTGGACAAAGTTAAAAAATCACAGCACCAGGTTATAGTCTGACAGTTTTACTTGGAAGCACTAGTTTTCGGAGTGCTGATCCATCATCAGCACTCCAAAAGCTAGTGTTTCCAAATAAACCTGTTGGACCATAATCTGGTGTTGTGTAATTTTTAACTTTGTCCACCCAATCGTAGAACATTTGTGGATAGGCAAAAAAAACTTCCTCTTTTACATTTTTTAAGCTGCAAAAATATAGACTTCACAAAGGGTATATGATTGAGATCCTAGAAATGGTAAAGAAATAACCTCTATTTTTGATGGACAAGTTATTCATACTAAAGGCAGATGAGAATCAAAGTTACCAGCAAAACGAAGGAACAGATTGAGTAAGTGATTAGATTGCCAGTATGTGTAATGATCGTGGATTCACTGCAGAGTTGCAAATCAGAGCTGAAAACTTTGAGGAATAGAAGGTATGCTATTACAGAAGATAGATGTGGCTACTTGTGATTAGTACCATCTGTTGCAGTGATCTTCTGAAGCTTTCTCCTGAAGTTTTCTAGAAGGTTCAAGGTGGAATTCCCAGGATATTTTTCCTCTTCTTTGCCTATCTTAAAGAGAGCGTATAACTGTGGATTGGTGATGGCCTATGGAAATTGAATCATATTTGGTTTGATTTAAATGGTCTTCCATTATCAATGTCACCACTAACGTTATTCCATAACTATTCAAACATTACCAGCAGGGAATATCATCCGAAAACAGTATTTCCTCCAAAGCCTGAATGGAAACAGCAGCTCTTAGTCTCAAGTATTAAATGCTAAATGGACTCAAATCCCCAGCTATTACCTTAGTCCAGTGCTAGTTAGTTGATTGATGCTAAGTGAAAGTTAGTTTACCAACATTTTCAGGTGTTATAAAATAACTTTTGAGGTCCTCACCTGTTCCTGTGGAAAATAACATGATAGATCAGGGATCAACTTTTGAATGTATGAGTGAATACATGTCACATTTAACAATATGCAAGGACATCACAATGATGTAAAAAATTGACATAGTATCTAACATCTACATCACAAACCAGCAAATATGTTTTAAGACTTACTTGCCACTGATTCCACTGCAGCTATGAGGTCATGCTAATCAGGGCCTAGCAGCAATTGTTACAAATTGTCCAAATACAACTGTATTCCACAGATCTCTCATTTCCAATTTGGAGGAGGTCAGGAACTCAACTGACGAAGATTAAATAATCAGCGTCCCACTATCAAACAAAGAACTAGGAAGTGTCCAACAACATTTTCAGACAGGAGCAGGAAGCCAGGGGATGAGAGTAGGAATTAATGAACATAGCGTGTTCATCTAATTTTCCTTATAAGTAGGTGAAAACTGCCACATTGAGACTATGAAAGCTTCACCCAAGACAGGCGTTTTGATTACTGACAGCAGCGATTTGTCATTTATTCTGGAACCAAAGATTAGAAGCGCTTGGACTGCAAAAGATTCAATTCCCAGTTGGAATGGCTGCAGTATTACGTACACTCAAAAGACACATTGACGTAAATAAAATTGTGCACATACCTTTCCTGCATTGGCAGAAATTGTGTTGGCCATTAACCCTTCCAAATAGCTACTTAAGATAACTCCTTTCACTGTGATTATTGCCTCCTGGGTCAAAATGGTCCTAAAAGTCAATGTTAAGATTATGCAAAAATATTATATAAAATCATTTACATTTTAAAATATCTTAACATTATATCCAAAATGATTTTGCATTTAGTAAAAGTATATCCTAATAATCCAAAATATTGGTTTATGACACATAATATTAATTCATTTTAGTCTTAATCTCTCTCTCTCAAGTTCCTATTTGCAAATTTAGAACCATTTCCAATGTGAATCATCTAAAACTAGACGTTTTTAAATGTTTTCATGGGATGTGGGCATCACTGGCAGGGCATTTTGGGAATGTGATAGTGTAGTGGTATTATCATCAGACTATTAATCCAGAAGACCAGATAATGTTCTCGAGACACGGGTTCAAATCCCATTATGGCAGATGATAAATGATAAACAAGTTCGGGAATTAGAAGTCTGGAATGATGACGATGCCCTTGACCATTGTCGATTGTCAGCAGGCCCATCTGATTCACTGATGTCCTTTCAGGAAGGACATCAGCTATTCTTACCTGGCCCAGCCTTCATGTGATTCCAGACCCAGTGCGACTGACTCTAAACTGCCCTCTGAAATGGCCTAGCAAGATGTAACAATCACTGCAAAACCTCAAAAAAGAAATGAAACCAGATGGACCACCTGACATCAACCTAGGCACCAAAACAACAGGGCAAAAAGTAGCCCTGAAGGCACTGCTTTGAGGGCTAGAGCCAAAATCGGAAAAGCTATCTTACAGACTTGTCAAGAAACAACTTGGCAAGTGGTTGATCCATCTCGGTCTCCTCCAGTGGTTCCCAACATTACAGTTACCAGACTTCAGGCCAACTAAATTCACTCCACGTGATATCAAGAAATGGTTGGAAGCACTGGATAGTGCGAATACTACAGGCAACAGTACTGGAGACTTGTGCTCCAGAACATGCCGCATTCCGGCCATGCTGTTTCAATACAGCTACAACCTAACAATGTGGAAAATAGTCCATGCACACTAAAAAGCAGAACAAATCCAATCCAGCCAATTACAGATGCATCGATCTACTCTCGATCATCACTAACAGGATGGAAAGTGTAATCAATAGTGCTATCAGAAATAACCTTCTCAGTGACAACAAATTTCATTTCTGCTAGGGCCTCCAGATCCTGACTACATTACAACCTTAAAAATTCTCCACTGGTTGGTGTCATATCTGGAACACAGAGGATGGTTGTGGTTGCTGTTGATCAGTCATCTCGGCAGTCATCCCACTTCTACAGGAGTCCATCAGTGCAACCATCTCCAGCTGCTTCATCAATCATTTCCCTTCCATTGTAAGGCCAGAAGTGAGGAAATTTACCAATGGTTGCACAATGTTCAAAAACAATTGCAACTCCTCAGAAAATAAAGCAGCTCATGTCCAAAAGCAGCAAGACCTGAGCAATTTTCAGGCATGAGTTGTAAATTGACAAGCAACATTCACGACACACAAGTGCCAGACAATGACCACCTCCAATATGAGAGACTCTAACCACCGCCCCTTGATATTCAAAGACATTACCATTATTGAATACCCCATTATCACCATACAGATGGGGTGATCATTGACCAGAAACTCAGCTGGACTAGTTATATTAATACAGTCCTACAACAGTATGTCAAACTTAAGGTCACTGCTGTGAGTGCTCTGCAAAGCTAATCCACTATCTACAATGCACAAATTCGGAGTGTGACAGAATTTCCCCACTTGCCTGGATGAGTACAACTCCAACAACTCTCAAGAAGCTTGGCACCATCCAGAACAAAGCTGTCAGTTTGATTGGCACCATATTCACAAACCACCACTCCTTCCACATCTGATGCTCAGTAGTGGCAGTGTGTACCATCTACATGTAGCTGTATTGAAACAGCATGGCCGGAATGCGGCATGTTCTGGAGCACAAGTCCCCAGTACTGTTGCCTGTAGTATTCGCACTATCCAGTGCTTCCAACCATTTCTTGATATCACGTGGAGTGAATTTAGTTGGCCTCAAGTCTGGTAACTGTAATGTTGGGAACCACTGGAGGAGACCGAGATGGATCAACCACTTGCCAAGTTGTTTCTTGACAAGTCTGTAAGATAACTTTTCCGATTTTGGCTCTAGCCCTCAAAGCAGTGCCTTCAGGACTACTTTTTGCAGAATTTCACTAAAGCACCTTCCAAACCCATGACTACTTCCACATAGAAGGACAAGGGCAGCAGATACAAGTTCCACCAAATGCAAGTCCTTCTCCAAACCATTCAACATCCTGACATCAGTTAAAATTATGAAATTCCCTCTCTAATGCTATTTCAGGTCCATCTACAAAATATGGACTGCAGTTGCTCAAGAGGCAGCTCACTATCACCTTCCCAAGGGCAAATGGTGATGTGCAATAAATACTGGCTGAGCCAGCAGCACCCATGTCTCAAGTAAACATTTATTTAAAAAATCCTCATAGATGCCTCCAAAGTGCTATTCGTTCATCACTGACTTGGCCTTTGCTAAATAAAAAAATCTTCAATGTAAATTAAGTTAGATTACATGTAGTGAAAGGTGTGTTTTGGTGGTAATGACTCTGAGGTTTCATGGGTTCAAATCCTAGTGGATTTAAAAAAAACATTAGTCTGGAATTGAAAGACTCAGTAATTATGCCATGAAACTAGCAACTATAATTTTCATTTTAAAAAACTCTCATTTACCAAAATAATGCAGTCAAAGAAATCTGCCCTTCTTATCTGGTCTGGACTACAAGTGAATCCAGACCCACAACAATGTGTTGATTCTTAACTGTCCTCTGAAATGTCTTAGCAAGCCACTCAGTTCAAAAGTGATTCAGGATGAATAACAAATGCTGTCCATAACCCATAAAGAAAAAGCAATTTAAACTTGTTTCATTACACAGATAAAAATATCCAAACACAAAATATAATCAATTAAATGTTAAGAAACAATATTGAACTTACTTTTCTGGATTCTCTGGATGAGGTCGATATATCAGTCTTTCATCTACGGATACAAGGTTACTGAGTGTAATCTGGAACAAAAGTAGTGAATAGAATTGAATCTCACCTGAAATGATATCTTCCTATTCAGGTAACAGCTCTTCTAAGAATAAATGCTTAGAACCTGACACATGTGTACCAACAAAAAAACATTAAAGAACAAGACATTGAAATATCTGTCTTGTTTTGAAGAGTTTTGTTCTTAACATGTACATTAGTACAGAATGACTCAATATGGTCAGGTGTTAAAAGTTACACTTTCTCCTTATAGCCTTGCACATTCTTCCTTTTCAGATAATAACACAATTCCCTTGTATGCCTCAATTCCAGATCCTAACCATTTGCTGCGTGAAAGTTTCTTATGTCAGCATTGCCTCTTTTGTCAGTCTTAAATGGAGGAAAAAAAAATCCAATCTACTCAGTCCAGATTGCTAATGGTCCTGAATACTTCAACCAAATCTCCTCTTACCCATATCTTCTCTAATGAAAACCAGCCCAAATTATCTAGTCTATCTAAGAAACTGAAGATCTTCATGCTATAAATGTTTGTGTGCATATGTTCTCCTTGTTGTATGGTGCCCAGAAATGTATGCAACACTGCGTTTGAGGGCAAATCAATTGCTACCCCTGGATAAGGATTCAAAACAGCACCATCTTTTCAAGCTCCTTACGTCTTTTTGCTTTAAAGAAGGTTATGCCTGCCAATTCAGTAAATGTGGTTCAGAATATAAATGACGCACACAGATAAATTAAACCAAACCTCTTTGACGATTGCATTCATACCCAAACACAAATAGATTACAGAATGAGAGGACAGATTAATCAATTTACCCTGAGTAAAATTAAAGGGATAACCAGCTCTTGATGATTCATGACGTGTGATGAATTGAACTCTGTGGGTTCTGATTGAACTCTGGCCCACCTGGGTTGGCATGAAGAGTTTAAAGATGGAGGATTCTGGATAATCCAAGATGGAAGACAGGAAAAAAGTTATGCTATAAGAGCTACCCCTTTTTTGAGATATTTTCAGTGTTGGAGCTGATTTTGTTTTTAATTCTAGGAACACCTATTACTATTTTATAAGCTGTTGCATTGTTTGGAACTTTGGGAAATAAAGATCAAAAATACAGCACTTTTAAAAAGGAGGAAGGGAGACAAAGGTAGTGACCATGTGGGTGGGAAGTGAATCAACAGAGAAAGAAGCTTATACTACTGTCTCACCCAGCAATGAACCTTCTCAGCTACTGCCTCTACTTTTTGATTTCAAGTACCTGTGGACATCAGAGTTCCTCTAAGAATAGTAAACAAACAACGAAATTCACAGCTGATCTTCGAGAAACATGCGTGGGCCGATCAGAGCAGGGGAGCAGCTAAGTGGCTAGTTCTTTTTTGTAAATCTACAATAGTGAGTAGTGTGGTTCTTTTTCATTATATGTTTTTATTGATTAAACTTTGAAAATATAAACATAGGCACTAAGTTAACCTGGAGCAGTGTTTTTAGAGTAATAAGACTGCTATTTTCTGGGTCTGTAGATTGTTAAGTGCAAAGATGGTCTTTAGTAGAGCGGTGTGCTCTTTCTGTCAGATGTAGGAGATTAGGGAGAGTTTCCATCTTACTGATGATTATGTTTGCAGGTGTGCTTGGTTGTGAATTCTATCAAATCGCTATCTCTCTGGGTGTCGCCCAACCCCCAAATTCCTTTACTGGTTTAAATCTTTCCGAGCAGCTCTAATAAATCTCCCTGCCAGTATAGTAGTCCCCTTCCAATTCAGGTGCAATCTGTCCTTCTTGTCCAGGTCACTTCTACCCCCAGAAAGAGATTTCAATCATCTAAAAACATCAATCTTTCTCTCCTGCACCAGCTGCTCTTCCACGCTTTTATCTGCTCCATCCTTCTATCTCTACCCTCACTAGTACGTGGCAGCTTGAGTGATCCGGATATTACTACTCTCAAGGACCTTTTTAAAATCCTGCCTAACTTCCTATATTCTCTCCTCAGCCTCTCGACCTTACCTGTTCCTGGGATCGGTTGGAGCAGCAGTTAGAGGCAACAAGGAATTTACAGAAGCTAGGTGGTGGTGTGATGGATAGCAGTTGCAATAAGGGAAATAAACCAACTATACAGTCAGGAAGATGGGTAACCTCCAGAAAAACGTTTTGGGAGAAGGGGGGGTGGGGCAGGTAGTGCAAGAGTGTCCTGTGGCTATCCCCATCTCTAACAAATGTAGGGAAATGTAGGGGGTGATGGACTCAGAGGGGAATGTAGCATTGACAGCCAAGTTTCTGGTACTAAGACTGGCTTTAATGTAATGAGCCAGGTTTCAAGCATCGATTGTGATAGGGGACTCTCTCGTTACAGGCACAGAGAGATGTTTCTGCAGCCAATATTGAGACATCAAATGGTGTGCTGCCTCCCTGGTGCCAGGATCAAGGATATCTCGGAGAGGGTGCAGAATATTCTCAAAGATGAGAGGGACCAGCAGGAGATTGTTGTACACATTGGAATTAAAGTCACAGGAACAGGTAAGGTCGAGAGGCTGAGGAGAGAATATAGGAAGTTAGGCAGGATTTTAAAAAGGTCCTTGAGAGTAGTAATATCCGGATCACTCAAGCTGCCACGTACTAGTGAGGGTAGAGATAGAAGGATGGAGCAGATAAAAGCATTTAATCAATTAGTTTAAATTATGTCCAGGATACTAAACCCCAATCGAGTTTGAATTTATTGTTTTGACAACATTGGACCAATGACAGAGAACAATATTGAGGGGTATATAAAAAAAAGAGACTTTTTAAGAATTGGTCAGAGAGCAACTACCACTGATCAACCAAGCAGAGCCAGAGAGCTAACTGCCCATCTAAAATCTTGCTCTCAAAGAAATTAGAAGACACTCTCTATCCAAGGTACCTTTTCCTGTAAAACTTGCTCACAGTAAAAAGAAAGAAGTTGACCTAGGAAGATCAGCAGATGAAAGACTGAAAACAGCAGAGACTGTGCAGACTTGAGATGAAGTTAATGTAATGCTTAATAAGTGTGTTTTTGGAGCAACACATTAATAGGATTGTATTTAGTTAGGGGAAAGTGTGTTCAGTTTGCTAATAGTTTTGTTTAGTGTTCTGTTAGGAAAATAAATTGTTATTTTTCTTTAAATAGTGCAAATTAGGAGTTCTCTTTCACTCCCTCACATTTTTAACAGATTAAGAGGTGAGGCGAGCTTTTCTGGGTGTTTGGCTTTAACTAACAGAGAGGCTTGATCTCCACATCAGGAGATCCAGCGCCTCGGGAAGCGTGTGGGAAAGGTGGAGCAACGGGCCGCGGCTTCTAAGACCGCGACGGAATTCTTGGCGTGTCGGGCTCAGGCCCTGGAATGGTGAGTGTGGGCCTCAAAAATCAAGGTCGTCGGAAGAACATTCGGTTTCTGGGGCATCCTGAACAGAAAGAAGGAGGCCAGCTCGTCAGCTTCTTGGAGCAATGGCTCCCACAGTTTCTGAGGCTGTAAGTTGAGGTAGGCCGGGTGCTGGCCGATCGGGCCCACCAGATCGCAGTGCGCAGGCCCAGATGAGGCCAGCTCCCCTACCTGGTCCTAGTGCAACTCCAGCCCTATAGAGACAAACAAATGATGCTGAAGCCTCTAGAGGATTGTGAAAGGATCCTCAGGCTCTGATGTATAAAGGATCACAAATTATGCTTTTCCAGGACTTCTCTCCCGTCGTGATGAGGTAAAAAGGCAGCTGAGGGACTTGAATTACCAGTATTCCATTAGAAATCCAGCGACACTGCGTTTCAGTCACGGAGGGTCAGTGTTCAATTTTGATTCACCGGAAAAGGCAAAGGACTTCTTGGATGCTTTAAAATAGACTAACTGGCTTGAATTAGTAGGACAATTATTTTATTTTGTTTTTTCTCTGTAATTTGCCTAGTTTTCATCATTGTTGGGAGGGTGGTCTTGGCTTCTGTTAATATATGTCGGGGTCATAATTATTTCCCTTTTTGTGTCCCCTCTCTCTTCCAGTCATCCTTTGTTTTCCTGGGTTTTCTTTTCTTCCTGTTTCCTTTTGTCCTTCGTTACTGGTTTGGGGTTGTGGGAGGCGGTGGGAGGAAGTGGGGAAGAGGTCTTTTTTTTTGTTCTACCAGGAGTGCTTAGGATTACAGTATGGAGGGAACAGGTTGAATGCCCACTTTTAACTTTCTTGTTCTAAGATGTTGGTATTTGTTTCTTACTTTGTGTTATCTGGGGCAGGGGCATGGCTTCAGCTGGGAGTCATGGTGGAGCTAATGGGTGGTATGAGCGCCCCCTGTGGACAAGTGGGAAAGTCTCCTTTCATTTATATGTTGGTATGTTGTAGAAGTAGGTGTTAGAAGTTTTGATTTAGTAATTTTGGAAGTTGCATTTTTAAACTTATACGAACTGTTTTTGTTTTTCACTTGGCGCGCTATGGGTGGGGTTCCTCCTCTTGAGGGGGGGGGGTCACGGACTGTTTTGGACGATCATGGCTAGCCATTCGTTTAAATGATGCACCTGGAATGTTAAGGGGAGTCATTCACCAATTAAGAAAAAAAAAGATATTGTCAAACCTTAGAAAGGAGAGGGTCGATGTAACCTTGTTACAAAAAACACACTTAACTGATAAAGAGCATTTGAAGTTACAACAGGGAGGATTCAGCCAAGTGTTTTTCTCAAACTTTAATTTGAAAAGTAGAGGAGTTGCTATTCTCATCGGAAGAACCTCCCATTTCAAATACTAGGCCAAAATAAGGATGAGTCAAGATTAGAGTGGTGCTGGAAAAGCACAGCAGGTCAGGCAGCATCCGAGGAGCAGGAAAATCGACGTTTCAGGCAAAAGCGCTTCATCAGGACTTTCCAGACTTTAAGAAATACCAATTGAGTTCTTTACTATCCTATATGGCTGAATGGGCCTGTCAGGATCTGCAATCAATCTGGTTGGATATTGAAGCTACCCAGACAAAATGCCCCCTCATTAATTTATTGTTTATGGACAAGATGAGAATTGTTATGGACCACTGCAAAAACCCAATTGTCCTAAACACAGTTAAAGCATGGAGAATGATGCGGCAAGGCAAGGACAATTTACAAAAAACACTTCCCCTTTCACTCCCATAGTGGGAATGTTGGGATTCCAGCCGGGGTTGATGGACTCTGGCTTTAAGGTCTGAGACTCCAGAGGAGTCTCCTATTTCAGAGATCATGATGTCATGACGTCCTTCGACCAACTTAGTCAGAGGTTTGAGCTACCTAGGAGAGACCTCTTTTGTAACTTCCAGGTTAGAGACTTCACACACAAAAAAAGACTACATTGATGGTTAGTCCCTACAAGTCAGACATGAAGAGGAGAGAGCTCCGGTCCGCGGGTGCCCTCTCGGTTAGCACTATCTATCACTTGTTAGGAAGTAATGTTTCAAAGGACATTGATTGGCTTAGCAGAACCTGGACTCAAGAACTGGGGGTGGAAATCTCAGAGATGTGGGAGGATATCTGGGAAAATGTTAGGAAGATCTCAATTTGTAATAGGACCCAGGCTATTCAATTGAAGATACTCCTTATGGTTCACTTGACACCGGAACAGCTTGCGAAATTTAAGGCAAGAGTGTCCCCAATGTGTCCCAAGTGTAAAATGGAGGTTGGCACTCTTACTCATTGCTTGCGGTCATGCCACAAGCTCCGCAGGTATTGAGATGCCATAGCGAGGGTTTTGGAAGAGGTTTTGGGAACTGAGGTTAAGTTGGATCGGGTGTCCCTCCTTTTGGGTCTTCCAAATCTTCCCTCTTTGGATATGCATGGGACGAAATTGTTTAATATTCTTTCATTCTGTTCAAGGAAGAACACTCTAATGAGCTGGGTGTTGGAGAATCCTCCGGGACTCTTGAGTTGGCATAGGTTAGTTATGGAACATCCCCCTGGACTTCCTTATGAGTGTGGTGCACCAGAAAACAGAACTGTTTTACAGAACATGGTGGCCTTTTTTGAATTATACTGATGTAGACTAATCCGCTATGCTGTTTGGGCCTTTGTGTAGCCATGAGGGTGGTGTCTGGCAGTCCAGGGGCCCCGGGGGGTAAAGTCCTGAATCAATACAGGTTCACTTACTATTGCTCCCAGTGGTGGGGAGCCTCGGTGAGATTGCGCTGAGTGTAGTGATTTAATTTAATATAATTTAAGTTACCTTGTTATAACTTGGTTTAATTTCATTTTGTTTATTTATTTTTCTTCTTTCTCCTTGGTTATTTATTGAATTGTAGTTTTTGTCGAGTTTTTCGCTTTTTCGTGTTTTGATAGTTTGTGGAGTAGAGTAGTAGTTTGGTTTCTATTATATATATTATATTATAAAGTTGTCACACTACTTCATACTGATTTTGTAATTTTTCAATAAAAATGTTTATAAAAAAATTTGAAGATGCTTGTTTGTGAATGCAGTGTATCATTTTCAATCTTAATGTGGAATTTAAACTGTTTTTCATTGGATCTTTTACAATGACATTACCAAATAACTCCTTGCCATTGTATAATACTGGATTTAAAGCAGCCATCCTTGGCTGGTCCCACAATGTGTTGATTCAGGAAACTGTTGAGGAAACACTCTTCAAACGTAACTTCAGAGCATCCTTGCCAACTTGATTGGTCCACTCTATATGAAAATTGAAGTCCTCCATAACTTTTCCATTGCATTTTCTTATAAACTCCAATAACGAATGCCTTGTCCAATATTATGATTAATATTCAGTGGTCTATAAACTGCTGTCACCAGCAGTTCCTCTCTTTTGCAATTCCAACTTTCACTCAGATTGGTTATGTTTCTTGATTTTCTGAAGCAAGATCCTTTATCTCTAATGTCCTTATGTCATTCTATATTATCAAGGCTACCACTCCTGCTTCTACCTGTCTTTTGTAAATGTGTGCATCCTGGATTATTTATTTTCCACCTTCTGTAACCATATCTCTTGTACTGGCTATTAGGTAAGCCATTTATCGCTATTCGTGGCACTAGTTTTAATTATCAACTAGGGATGCTCAATGCTTTCCAATAGTTGGTTCATTTTTTCCACTACAATACACTGCAGAGACCTTGCTCTCTGATGCGTTATTAATGTTAATCTGCAAGCTACTTCCTGTCCCACACATCTTCGTTTACTCATACCAATTTGCTTTTTAATGCCTCAACTTTTATCTTTGGATTTCTAAACCTCTCTCCAGCCAAACTCTCCTTCCCTTCTAATAGTAAAGATGTTTTCTACTTGGACTATATTTGCTTGAGCACTCTTATTTTTGCTTACTCTGTCCTTTCCTGTCAGACTGCCACTATCCTACACTATTGCCTCATCATTTTAACTTTCTAAGTCTCATCAACATTGGCAAGCACTATCATATTTCAGGAGGAGCTGAAAAATGTGTTGCTGGAAAAGTGCGGCAGGTCAGGCAGCATCCAAGGAGCAGGAGAATCGACGTTTCGGGCATAAGCCCTTCTTCAGGAATGAGGAGGGTGTGCCAAGCAGGCTAAGATAAAAGGTAGGGAGGAGGGACTTGGGGGAGGGGCGTTGGGAATGTGATAGGTGGAAGGAGGTTAAGGTGAGGGTGATAGGCCGTAGAGGGGGTGGGGCAGAGAGGTCGGGAAGATGATTGCAGGTCTAGAAGGTGGTGCTGAGTCCGAGGGTTGGAACTGAGACAAGGCGGGGGGAGGGGAAATGAGGAAGCTGGAGAAATCTGCATTCATCCCTTGTGGTTGGAGGGTTCCTAGGCAGAAGACCATGGCGTCGTGTTGCCATGGTCTGGCGATGGAGGATGCCAAGGATCTGCATGTCCTTGGCGGAGTGGGAGGGGGAGTTAAAGTGTTCAGCCACAGGGCAGTTTGGGTTGGTTGGTGCGGGTTGCCAAGGAACAGCTTCTTCAGATAAAGATTAGTTACAGTGCAACAATGCCACCAACACCTGGTGCCATCTTAGCTGCAGAGTACCTAGGTACAATCCTTGGTTAGAGAGTAGAGAAATGAAGAAGAAAAAGTTGCATGACATCAATACCCAGAGGTGTTCTCTGAAACATTCCGCAAGTAGGCGACCTGTCTCCCCAATGTAGAGGAGGCCAGTAAATGATGTGTGTGGAGGTGCAGGTGAATTTGTGACTGATATGGAAGGATCCCTTGGGGCCTTGGAGGGAAGTGGGGGGGGTGAGGGCACAAGTTTTGCATTTCTTGCGGTTGCAGAGGAAGGTGCTGGGAGTGGAGGTTGGGTTGGTGGGGGGGTGTGGACCTGACGAGGGAGTCGCGGAGGGATTGGTCTTTCCAGAACACTGATAGGGGAGGGGAGGGAAATATATCCTTGGTGGTGGGGTCTGTTTGGAGGTGGCGGAAATGACGAAGGATGATACGATGTATCTGGAGGTTGGTGGGGTGGTAGGTGAGGACCAGTGGGGTTCTATCATATTTCATCCCTGATACAGTGATGGATGAAGTCAATAGTAAAAGGACAAAACATCTACTCACTGATCTGCAAATGTTCAAACTGAAGCTTTCAATTCCAGACTTTCTTATAAGCAAAGATACAAATGGTAGATGAAATGAGTTACTGAAAGGTAGTTTACGTGAAGTTAATGGACATGGCCTACGCGAATGAAATGTTAATCAGGAGCAAAAGTCCTTGGCTGCGAATTCACTTGCTAGTGTGTTTCTTAAAGAATTAACTTATCTTGACATAAAGATTATCAAGACATCACGATATGAAAAGAGCTTTGCAGCTAATAAACCATTTCTGAATATAATCACTATTGTACTCTGGGGAAAATACAGGAACCGATTTGTATATAGCATGATCCCACAAAAACATTTACATGACCACAAACTCATCTGCTCCCGGCCTCTGAAGCACGGTTGGTGGTTGGTGGCCAGTGACCAGCTGCTCAGTGCCCAGCGTGGCCCCAGGGGCCCAGTGCCCACCGTGGCAGCAGCCAGCAGTCAAACTACGTGGATGCCCCTGAGCAAAGAGCCCTTGGGAAAAGACTGTAATGTTTCTCTTTTTTTGCTTTGCTTTTTGTTTATCCGACCTACGGTTATATTATGTATTGATGTAATGCAACTTTTTCTTCTTCATTTCTCTACTCTCTAACCAAGGATTGTACCTAGGTACTCTGCAGCTAAGATGGCACCAGGTGTTGGTGGCATTGTTGAACTGTAACTGATCTTTACCTGAAGAAGCTGTTCCTTGGCACCTTTGGATCTGAGATAGCACTGCAAGTGGCGACATATCACTGTACTCATTTGGCAATAAAGTTAACTCATTCATTCAACCTTTTGATGTATTGGCTGAAGAAAATAAGAACATGGGGGTTGTACTAAAAGTAAAATGGGATCTTGCATGTCCATGAGAAGACTTAAAGTATTATCTAATTGACAGCATCAATGAAAGATCAGCATTCCTACTGTTCTGGAATGATAGTTTACTTTCCAAGTCTCCAAACTTTGAATTAAATCTTTGACTATCTGATTCAGGCAGCAGCACTACCAAGTTCAATTCTTACTTCACAAATATAAGATGCTGACTAACAACAGGATAATTTTGAAGCTGACTTCAATGTCAAAAATTGTGTTATAACACTCCTGTGAAGCATTTTGGGACATTTTATTACTTTAGGGGTGTTATATAAATGCAGGTTGCCATTATACATCGTTGTCCTTGTTGCATTGATTCAGTACATTCAACTAACAGCTCTTCATCATTGTAAATAAGAATGCAAACATTAGCTTATTCTGCCAAAGCCAATGTAAATCTCTGACCAATAGTGCAAGGAGGGTTTGGGATGCCAAAAACAAGTTCAAAGAGCTTGAAATGTATCTCAAATACACTCATTTCTGAGGAGCAAGGAGAGAAAAACAGACTTACACTTACTCAGCATTTTGCATGCCCCTGAATGTTTCAATATTCTTTACAGCGTAAACACTATTGTGATCTAGGAAACAGAGCAGCTTCCACAAACAATAAGGTAATAATGACCTGATTATTCTTTCCTTTTTTCAAAAAAGAAAATGAATATTAAACAAGAACAGAAGTTTTTTTGGAAAAACGCAGCAGGTCTGACAACATCTGTGAAGAGAAATCAGAGTTAAATGCGTCAGGTCTGATGACCCTTCCTGAGATCCTGCCAGACCTGATGAGCTTTCCCAGCAACTTCTATTTTTGTTTCTGATTTAAGCATCCGGGGTTTTTAAAGAACAAGTATTGGTCAGAATACTGGATATAATTTTCTTGCTCTTCCTTAGATCCGTGCCATGATTTCTTTCACAATTGCTTGAATAGACGGTAACACTTTGGTTTAATGTATAACTTGAAAGCTAACTCCTCCATCAATGCAATTCTGCACTGCTCCAGGATGTTAGTCTTGATTATTGTATTCAGGCCATAGAGTGGAGCCTAAACCCAGAATAATATGACTCAGATGTGAGATATGAGTGCTACCAATTGAGCCATAGTGGACACACACAATTCAAAAATGCAAAGCTTTTCAAAAAGGACAGTGTCATTGATGCTACTAGGATGAATAACATCAGTTTCTGTTTTATTTAAGTCGTATGGTGGAACAAGAAAATGTATTTGGTATGATATATTAGCAGATTATATAGATGTGCATGTTGTTAAGAATTTCAAACTCAATTACTTACATTAGAAGAACTCAGTTCCATTGTCCGTTCAACTGGATCTACAACAGAATGTTCTTTAATGTATGTTGTGGTCCTGCTTGTACCTAGTATCTAGCAAAAACACATTACATAGGTTACAATATGAAACTACCCCATTGTCTTAATACCCCCAATTTCTGAATAATACTTACTAAATGGAGAACCAGAATATTTTTCGAGTTTCAATGAGTCAAGTGAATTTACACATGAATTAAGTGTAGGCCATTTGGTTTTTCTAGACCGTTCCATCGATTAATAAGATCATGGATGATCAGATTGTGACCTAAACTCGATCTTCTCTAGCCTCTCTGTAGTGAAGAATCTACCTAAAGAGTATTCAATGATGCTGCTTCCACCACTGTGAGGAGGAGAGTTCCAAAGACTCGATATCTTCTGACAGAAAAATATTCTCTTCACGGTGGCTCAGTGGTTAGCATTGCTGCCTCATAGCACCAGGGACCCAGGTTCGATTCCAGCCTTGGGCAACTATCTGTATGGATTTGCACATTCTCCCCATGTCTGCGTGTGTTTCTTCCGGGTGCTCCGGTTTCCTCCCACAATCCAAAGATGTGCAGGTCAGCTGAATTGGCCATGTTAAATTGCCCATAGTGTTAGGTGCATTAGTCGGGGGGGGGGGTTTAATATTGCTTTTCAAAGGGTCGGTGTGGACTTATTGGGCCGAAGAGCCTGTTTCCACACTGTAGGGAATCTAAAATCCCTTAATGGAAGCCACCTAATTTTAAACTCTGCTCTCAAGTTCTAGTATCAGACACAAAAAATCTTTGTTTGGGAAAAATCTTTTCAGCATTCACTCTCTAGGGATATTACAAAGTCTTTTGGAGATTATAAACACTGTAAATTGAACAAAATTAGTTGGGAAATATACTCATACTATTTTACACAACAGCGAGTGTTGGATTAATTTCCTTACAACACACCATACTACAAATGTCTGTTTATGAATCTTTCAAAGGCTACTTAACTATTGAATATTTACAGAGCCTGGAAACTTCCTAAAGTTATTTGTGTTGACACTACACAGAAATGCCACATTCAATACAACAGCTTGTAAGAAACATGAGTTGGCCAAGTTACTTGTAGCTTTACATTGTAAATTACATATGCATTTTCAAACAGATTACCTAACATTCTCATCATTAACCTGGGATCTTAGATCATTATTGTGACTTAGACACAGATGGTTAATTAAAGGCAACTAAGTTGACAAGTCGTGATCTTATTGAACAATGGAGCAGACTTGAAGGGCAGAGTGGTCCATTCTAGTTACTTGTTCATACATATGTCAAAGAACATATCACTACCTTAAGCTCCATGTACAATTCTTTTTCAGTTTATTATTATCTGGATTCAACTCAGAAATCAGATTATTCTGCACCAACTTTTATAAATGTCAATTGTACAAACTGTTCTATGGATCTGGACAGTAACAAGCCATGTCAATTAAATTATTGGAACATAAAAAGCTCTTGTTGATTCTGGCTATTTTGGTTCAGTAATATGAACCAATGGGTATTCAAATAAACCCAAAATATTGCACAAAATGCTGCTTATGGACTTACAGCTATAACAATGCTGGGGAGGCCCCACTCCGTACTAAGCAGACGATGGCTATGCAGTCTTCCTCGAGTATCAAGATTTCTCTCCAACACATCCACGCCTACCACGTTAGGATTCATGGGATTGGGGTATTTACGCATTGCAGCTTTGATAACAGTCTCCCATGGATGGCTAAAGGATACAAGCAAATAAGACTACATGGCATATCAACCAACACCACTATACAGAAATGGAAGGGAAGAGGTGGGTGCAAAAGGCAGTTACAAAACTGTCAGCTTAAGCAAACTTACAATCACATGTATGTATACAATAGGTATTTTAAATGTACACATACACTGAAATATAACAATGCATAAATACATCACAGCATAGAACGTATTGTAAAAGTACAAGATCATTTAAGCCAGTAAAGAAAATAAGACTCTCCTTTTTCTATTCTGCAGTCTATTCCTCAACTTCTTCAATCAGAACTCAGAACAATAACAGTACAGCAAAGGAACAGGCCCTTCGGCCCACCAAGACTGCACCAACACATTCTAAACTAAAAATCTTTTGCCTCTACATGATCCATATCCTTCTATTCCCTGCCTATTCACTTATCTGTCAAGATATCTCTTACATGTTGCTACTGTATCCACTTTCACTACCTCCACTGGTAGCACATTCCAAGCACTTATCACCCTCTGTGTAAAAAAACATGTCTCTCACATCTCTATACGTTTCTCCCTTTTACCTTAAGCCTGCCCCCTAGTAAAGACATTTTTACTCTGGGAAAAAGACTCCAACTATCCATTCTATCCATCCTCCCACAATGTTGTAAACTTCTATGAGCTTGCCCTTCATCCTTCGATATTCAAGTGAAAACACACAAAGTTTGTCCAATCTCTCCTCATAGGTAATACTCTCCGAGCCGGGCAACATCCTGGAAAAGCTTTTCTGTACCCTATCCAAATCCTCCATATCTTCTCGTAGTGTGGCAACCAGAACTATTTGCAATATTCCAAATATAGCTGAACTAAAGTTCTATACAGTTGCAGCATGACTTGCCAATTTTCATACTCTATGCCCTGAGCAATGACAGCAGACATGCTGGATGCCTTCTTGACCATTTTATCCACTCGTGTTGTAACTTTCAGGACCTAGGCAAAAGTGAGGACTGCAGATGCTGGAAAGCAGAGTTTAGATCAGAGTGGTGCTGGAAAAGCTCAGCAGGTCAGGCAGCATCCGAGGAGCAGGAAAATCGACGTTTTAGGCAAAAGCTGGGGCTGGGGAGAAAGTAGCAAAGTGAATGGAGGTGGGGATGGTGGTGATAGGTCAGAGAGGAGGGTGGAGCAGATAGGTGGGAAGGGAGATTGGTAGGTAGGACAGGTCATGAGGACGGTGCTGAGCTGGAAGGTTGGAACTGGGGTGAGGGGTGAGGTGTGGGGTGGGGGGTGGAGGGAAATGAGGAAACTGGTGAAATCCACATTGATGCCCTGGGGTTGAAGTGTTCCGAGGCGGAAGCTGAGACGGTCTTCCTCCAGGCATCAGGTGGTGAGGGAGCGGCGGTGGAGGAGACTGTTGGGGACGTCGGGAGAGGAAGAAATGGAGGGCTTGGAGGACCTGGTCATGGCGGATGGCCAGGGACGTCCCCAACAGTACCCTTCCACTGGCTGAACTGGTCCTCACCCTTAACAATTTCTCCTTCGAATCCTCCCACTTCCACTTCCTCCAGACCAAAGGGGTAGCAATGGGCACCCCCATCAATCTATTGTACTCTTTGCTACCTTCCCCCACCCTCCTCTCTGACCTATCACCTCCATCCCCACCCCCATTCACCTATTGTACTCATTGCTACTTTCTCCCAACCCCACACCACCCCGTATGCCTAGATCCCCGTCTATACTGATGCTACTAAGGGTTCTGCCATTTACTGTATACTTCCCAACCCCCCCCCCCCCCGCCCCCCCCACACATAAGATCTTCCAAAGGGCATCACCTTGAATTTGTCCAGATTAAACTCTGTCTGCCATTTTTCTGTCCAAATCTCCAACATATCTATATCATCTGGCAACCTTCCTTACCTATCTGCAGCTCCCCCAATCTTTGTATCGTTCATAAACTTACTAATCAGGCCAACTAAATTCATTGCCAAATCACATATATGTTACAATCAACAGATATCCCAGCACTGATCCCTGTGGAACACCACTGGTCACAGAATTAGCAATTTGAGTAATGGGCAGTTGGGAAGCTCATCTTGGGATCAAATACAACGTCAAGCTTGAGAAGGATTGGAATCAGTAACAAGACAGCAAATTTTGTCATGCAGACCAGAGGCAATTGCTTCTGTCCTCCCAATGTTTAATTGCAGGAAAGTTTGCTCATGCCGTATTGCATGCTGAATAAGCAATCTGATAGCTCTAAACTCCTTCACAGCCTCTTAAGTTAAGTGACAAGTTAGAGATCAGTGTCACAACTAAAATGTGACTCCAATGTTTTTGGCTAAAGTTCCTAAGGAGCTGCATGCAAATGGGAAATGGGAGGGGGAGAATAGAGGTGTTGGATCTAAATTAATCTCTGAATGAGTCTGCAGACACTGTTTAAGGTGTGCACCTCCAAAAATGCAACTAGATATACCAACAGTCTGAATGCGCTGGCAGTATAACTAGGATCAGCACCACATCTGTTCCCAAATAAACAAGGAATTGGCTGGAAAAAACTGGCGAAGCATGCGGTAAACAATTAAATATCTTCCAGTGGGAGTTGTTACTTGTTTTCCACAAAGAGACCCACACAACCCTTTACAAAAAAAAGCAGCCCTCCAGTTCTTTCAGCAATGCAGAGTCCCGGGAGTTTATGAGTCTGTAAGGCATATCTCTGCACAAAATTCATCGATTTCTGGAAAATCTCAAACTAAACTGCTCAAGCAGATTTAAAGATCGAGTCAGAAACTGCTTCATGTCAGCTTCCAGCAGCATCTGGCTGATCCAGTCACAGCAAGCATGAGGCAGGCAGCAGCCTACCTCCCCTCCTCCCCCCCCCCACCCCCCCCCAAATTAATCCTTCATTCCTGTGACAGGCCAGACTCCCACCTTGCGTCTCACCTTCAGATCAGGCCCCAAACCCCTTCCCCTTCAGGCTCTACCCCAATCCCCTTCCCCCTCAGGGTCTACCCCAATCCCCTTCCCTGTCAGGTTAAACCCCAATCCCTTTCCGCCTCTGGCCAGAACGCCCAAGGCCCCCCCCTCCTCTCCTCGGGCCGGTTCCATTGCCCTCCGCCTGAGGCTACTACACCCCCAACCCACTCACCCTCAGGCCGGAGCATCCCAATCCCCCTTTCCGCCCACGCCCCCCATCGTGACGGAGGCCCACCTGCCCCAGCCATCATGCTGGAACCACTCACCCTCTCTTACCAGACCCCCACCATTCCTCAGGCCAGGCCGCCCACTCACCCTCACGCCCAGCCCCCTCAGGCCTGACTACTATACCCCAGTCCCAGCCCAAGGTGAATTACCTGAAGAGGTGCTCCGAGCTCCAGATCTTCATGGCACCGGAGGCCAGGCCGCACTGTGCCTGTCCCCAAACCCTCCTGGACAGGAGCCGAGCGTCTGTCGCCGGGATACTGTGGCATCACCGCCCCGCCCACTGGTGCAACGCGTCATCCCTCTGACGGATGCCCCGCCCATTAACCACTGGCCGCCTGCCCCCAGATTGCGTCACCTCCCTGCCTCCTGGCGGCTTCCCCGCCCAGGGACGGCAGTCCCGCCCCAAACAGAGCAATTGTCCCGCCCACCAGTAGCACCCTGTCCCAGGCATAGTCCGCTCCCCCCTTACCCTGAACCCTGTACAGACATTTAACACAGTCATAACGTTCAATATGACATTCCTCATAAGTGTCTTGGAGGAGCATGCTGTCAGTGGGTGTCATGCTCGAAGTGATCCAAGGTCAGATGGAAGATGAGATGTTTAAACCCTAGGAAACAGATAATAAGCATGCCTCTTGCCGAAGTACCGAGTAAGACATATCGCAACAGGAAAATTAGACGACTGCTTACAGTCCATTAGTGGCTTTGCCTGTCTGATTAAATGTCTTGCACTGTGCGTTACATTTATAAAACGTCTATGTAACATTGACATAACAATATTCCGAAGAAGGAATACACCCGAAACGTCGACTTCTCCACCTCCTGATGCTGCCTATGTTCTTCCAGCCTCTTGCCTGTGTACATATCTTAGCAAGTCAAAAGGCTCTCATATGCTGACAGTGCAAAGTTGTTTACTATGTAACTTGCTGTATTGGGATTTATCTAAGTTTGTACCTTTTAAAAAAAAATTGCTTAATTTCAGATGCAACTGCCTCACCTTGTATTTCATCCCTTAACGTTTCGGTGTGATATGTGTTCGTTGGTCGATCTTCTGACGTGGAACTGTTGGCAATCATTGGACTTCAAAATGTTTCTCGCCAATGAAGTAGGATTCCCGATCAAAAAAGAGAAAGAATAGCGAGAAAAAGTATGAGAAACAGCACAAGAAAACAGAAAGACCAATAATGGCAAATACGGTATAGCAAGCTGATGAGAAAGTCCATAGCAGGAGTTTGACTCAATTTAACATTGTTGAGTTTCTGATGACGTAACCGGGCCAAGGGTGAAATGACTGCTATGCGTCATGACGTAAAACGCTACACCTCCATCCAGCATGTATCCAGTTAGCCGCTAGATACTTTGTTGCAGCCTCAGGGAGCGCGGGAGAAATGACAACGACTGGAGGTTGTGCATTTTAAATGTTATGAAATTTATTGTTTTAAAATAAAAACGAAGGAAGCAAAGGGGGGTCCAGACGAAAAGCTTTGCTCCCAAGCGCACAGCGAGGAGCAGAGACTGGCAATGGTGATCTTGAGGTTCCTGCAAATGCAAGAATGACACGTTACGTTGGATTGTGATACAGGTCGTCATGGTCGTGAAGAGATTATTTGTTTGTCTATGAGAGTCAGAGGGGAGTTTTCTGCTGTTCATTCCCTGTATTGATACATATTTGCCTCTCACAGGAGATTACAGTCGAAGAGGAGAGGGAGTGAGTTAGTCGTTTGAGTTCGTTGCATCACGTCAAAGCAGTAGTCTTGGTGGACTATGTGATCTTTGCCTTTTATTAAACTGATGGTTTTGTACTAGTCGATTAGAAAAATATTAACCTCAGTAGGTATAAGCATGTTAAAAATGTTTCTTACCATGAATTTGCATTCACATTGTTACAGGTAAAAACAATGACTGCAGATGCTGGAAACCAGAGTCTAGATTAGAGTGGTGCTGGAAAAGCACAGCCGTTCAGGCAGCATCCGAGAACCAGTAAAATCGACATTCTTGATGAAGGGCTTTTGCCCGAAACGTCGATTTTACTGCTCCTCGGATGCTGCCTGAACGGCTGTGCTTTTCCAGCACCACTCTAATCTAGATTCACATTATTTCAGTCTATCTTGGGATAGTGTATACCGTATATGCTCGAGTAATAGACTAGTTTTTAAGGTTAACGTCTTGCGGTCGATTATTACATGGATACTGGTTTTGAGGGGCTGGAATTCATATGTATCATTCGCAGAAGCCCAATTGATGTCTAAACAAATGAAGAGGAAAAAAGCGATGATGGTAATTCTGAAAACCCGGAGCAGAAAACAACTGCCAGCTACTGGAAGATGGGGAGTGGAGCGGAACAGAACAACCGGCAGACTGGAAAGCTGGAGCGGGATGTGACGGCCGGCACACTGACTCATAAACGTTGGCCTGTTATCTGTGAAGAACTAGGGGCGACCTTTACACAAGATATATGGAAAATTCCAGATTATTTGACCAAAAATTGGAGTCGACCTTTACATGAGGTCGATTATTACCCGAGTACACACGGTATGTCTGCAGAACTATGTCACAATCTCATCTCCAAAGTGTGGTTAAAAAACACTTCATCCAGAATTCTACTACTCCATTCTCTTTTACTTAACTTTATCAATATGGGTTGCATGTTCCTGCAATCTCTTAAATCATGTTTACATTTTAACTCCATTAGAATCTGTTAAAAGTGATGCTCATTTAGGGGGCTGGTGTGGGTACGATGGACTAAACAGCCTCCTGTGCCATTGTACTTCTGTGATTCTGAAAATACTTTCTAAACACTGCCATTCCACCTTTGCCCTCCGTGCATGGAGTATAGGAATTTCAGTCTATCTTGGGATAGTGTATACCGTATATGCTCGAGTAATAGACTAGTTTTTAAGGTTAACGTCTTGCGGTCGATTATTACATGGATACTGGTTTTGAGGAGCGTGTCGCGCTGTTCAGGACATTGGTTCCACAACTGTTGGAATATTGTGTGCAATTCTGCTCTCCCTGCTACAGGAAGGGTGTTGTGAAACTTGAAAGGGTTCAGAAAATATTTACAAGGATGTTGCTAAGGTTTGAGGGTTGAATAGGCTGGGGCTATTTCTCTGGAGTTTCGGAGACTGGAGGGGTGACCTTATCGACCTTATAAAATCATGACAAGCGTGGAAAGAGTAAGTGGGCAAGGTCTTTTTCCTGGGGTGGGGAAGTTTAAAACTAGAGGCCATAGGTTTAGGGTGAGAGGGGAAAGATTTAAAATGGACCAAAGGGGCAACTATTCCATGCAGAGAGTGGTACGTGTACAGAATGAGCTGTTAGAGGAGGCAGTGGGGGCTGGTACGGATCTAACATTTAAAAGGATATGTGAATAGGAAGGGTTCAGAGGGATATGGGCTAAGTGCTGGTAAATGGGACTAAATGTATATAGCATATTTAGTCAAAATGGACAAGTTGGACCGAAGGGTCTGTTTCCACGCTGTATATCTCCATGACTCTATAACTTCTACCTCTGCCCACTCCACCGTATCTATTCTGAAAAATGTGGAATGTTACGTTTTTTCTAGCTTTCTTGTTTATGTTTGATATTCTTTGCCTTTTATCTAACAGTATTTTTGATTCTTATTAGATAAATGCCTTTCCTCCCCTTTAATCCTGAACAATATTTAAGTTAGTCATCAGACACAAAGATGTACGCTGTTTCATGATGTCAAGAATTAGTCATTTTAAGGTGTCAGTTTCGAGGTCGAATGATAAAACCAAAACCTCTGGAAAAATCAGGGTTAGGAACTGTGAGATTTCTAAGGAAGATTGTGCCAAATTGTCTACGTATTCTTTGGAACGGGACCAATCAGACCTAAAAACACACAATAGAAACACGAGGAAAAAATCTTTTACACAAGTGTTTACGATCTGGATGAACTATTTGGGAACCTGGTGGCAAGTTCAATCATGGAGATCAAGAGGGAATCGAAATCCTAGCTGAAAAGGGAGTACAAAGTTAAAGAGAAAGAGGTACTGGGTGAACGGCTGAGATAGACGGAATAAGCGAGTTTTGAGAAGATAGACGGGATTGAATGCCTTCATTCTGGATTAGTGGTGCTGGAAGAGCACAGCAGTTCAGGCAGCATCCAAGGAGCAGCTGAACTGCTGTGCTCTTCCAGCACCACTAATCCAGAATCTGGTTTCCAGCATCTGCAGTCATTGTTTTTACCTTGAATGCCTTCATCCCATGCCGTAACAATTGTGTAAAATCCCTTGCATCCGCTGTCTAATACAATTATGATGTTATAAATTCTCTACTGACTGAAAATATTTTTCCTACAGTTTGCAGTGACGCTGTAGTTGGACTATTTTAGGACATTTTATTTGATAAGTGCAAAACCGACCTACATGAGCGTGTTGGTAAAACAGTCGTGTGAGAAAACCTTGCCCCACTTACACCAGCATACCAGCTCTATTTACGGACCTGTGAAAATCGAAAAACTTGAAGTGGGCAATTTGAAAATCCAAGCAAATTTGTATTTAAATCCAGGTCATAAAACAACAAAACAAAAAATCAATTGAATTCCAGATTGTTAGATGAGGTTGTCTCACCTTTTCTGGCGATGATAATTCCTACTGCCAACATACCATCACGATGTGGCTGAGCACAAGGGGAGAGCAGGGATCACTGAGCAACTTCGTCATCGGGTGACAAGAGTATGAAATCGTAGGAATCGAGCAAATAAATAACGAAGAAAAGACAAGTGAAGAAGATACAGAGACACACGGATGGGCACAAACAGCAGCACTGGCACAAACAGTATAAGAGAAAGGACATAGCAAACTGGCGCTGCAGTTGGGGAAGAAAGTTTCCCGTGACGTTGTTGCAAGCAGTGACGTAACTGTGCGGAGAACACGTGACGAAGAGGGTTGAGGCGACGACATGACGTAATTGCGCTTGATCACGCCCACAATGACGCTTGGCGACAGCCCGGTCGGGGGAGGGGTCAAGGTGGCGGCCTCAGGATTTCTGTTCGTTGCTTAAACGTCGCCGACACGGACCCTGAGCTGGACAGGTGGCAGAAGGGAGAGAGAGGAGGAAAGGAAAGGGGCAATCAGCAGGCGGATGGCGCACCGCTACGCCGTGCTGGCCCGCTGCTGCCGAGGCTTGTATAAAAGTTTGGGCCCTCAGCGCGGCAGCCGAGCCTGGAGGCCGGTGAGTGAGTGAGTGGGCGGGCGGCGCTTTAACGAGGGTCGGGCGGCGTGTTTACACAGGCAACAACAACCACCAGCGCAATACCTTCGCTCAGCGCAATACCACCGGGCTGTTACTGTTTAAAACGCGTGCCTGCCTGATACCGACAGGTTTAACGTCATGGACATGTGTGACGTTAATCTGTTTAGAGTCATAGAGATGTACAGCATGGAAACAGACCCTTGGGTTCAACCTGTCCATGCCGACCGGATATCCCAACCCAATCTAGTCCCACCTGCCAGCACCTGGCCCATATCCCTTCAAATCCTTCCTATTCATATACCCATCCAAATGCCTCTTAAATGTTGCAATTGTACCAGCCTCCACCACTTCCTCTGGCAGCTCATTCCATACACGTACCACCCTCTGTGTGGAAAAAGTTGCCCCTTAGGTCTCTCTTATACCTTTTCCCTCTCACCCTAAACCTATGCCCTCTAGTTCTGGACTCCCTGACCCCAGGGAAAAGACTTTGCCTATTTACCCGATCCATGCCCCTCATAATTTTGTAAACCTCTATAAGGTCACCCCTCAACCTCCGACGCTCCAGGGAAAACAGCCCCAGCCTGTTCAGCCACTCCCTATAGCGCACATCCTCCAACCCTGGCAACATCTTTCCTGAACCCTTTCAAGTTTCACTACATATTTCCAATAGGAAGGAGACCAGAATTGCACGCAATATTCCAACAGTGGCCTAACCAATGTCCTGTACAGCCACAATGTAACCTCCCAACTCTGACCAATAAAGGAAAGCATACCAAACGCCACCTACACTATCCTAAGGAGCTATGAACCTGCACTCTCGAGGACCTTACCATTAAATGTATAAGTCCTGCTAAGATTTGCTTTCCCAAAATGCAGCACCTCGCATTTATCTGAATTAAACTCCACCTGCTACTTCTCAGCCCATTGGCCTATCTGGTCAAGATCCTGTTGTAATCTGAGGTAACCCTCTTCACTGTCCACTACATCTCCAATTTTGGTGTCATCTGCAAACTTACTAACTGTACCTCTTTTGCTCGCATCCAAATCATTTATTTAAATGACAAAATTGTAGTGTTAGATCATAATACATTCCCCCACCTTATTGTAGAACCCCTACAGCTTAGAAGCAGGCTATTCAGCTCATCAAGTCCCCACTAAGCCTCCGAAGAGCATCCCACCCAGACCCACTCTCCCCTACTCTACTCCTGTAACCCTGCGTTGCCCATGGCTAATTCTCCTAACCTGCACATCCTTTAACACCAAGAGCAATTTAGTTTGGCCAATGTGCACAACCTGGGCATCTTTGGACTGTGGAGGAAACCCACACCGACACAGGTTGGGGAGAATGTGCAAACTCCATACTGGCAGTAGCCCCCAAGGGTAGAACCGAGCCCAGTTCCCTGGAGGTGAGGTAGCAGTGCTGTCCTTATGGTTACACCAATTCTAACAAACATCAGATAATGCCTTACCAAGACTATGCCAAACAATGTAATTTCGTTTGTAGTTGTGACAGGATGATTTCTACCAACCCTGAGATGAGTGCCACCTTGCTGAAGTTTGCAAGACATTTTGACCAAACCATTTGAATATACTGCAATTTTGTAACATAGATTTATAGATTATACATGCAAAGTAGTGTACAGATATCTTATAAGTCACCTGCTAGGTCTTAACTGGAGTGTTCTGTTATTCTGGGCTCCACACTTCAGAAAGCAAATTGGATAAGATGTAGTTAGAGAGCATTTTGGTGACATGGAGAGAGGAGAGCCTGGCATTAGTTGGAAACATAGCAGCTCTCGTCCCTGTGACTGAGGTTCAGGTATAATGTCCACTCCAGGGCTTGAAGACAAAACTAATGCTGACACTTCAATGTAATACTGTTAGGAAATTAACTGTTGCCAGGCACCATCTGTTAGATGAAGTATTCAACCAAGGCCCTCACTGTAGGCCAGTGGGTGTGAAACGTCCAAGATTATTATTTGCAAGTAGAAAATGGCAGTTATCTCTGGTGCCCTGGTCAATATTTATCTCTCGATCAATATTACAGATTGTGTGCTGTCATCACCATTGCTTTATATGAGAGCTAGCTGAGTGCACTTTGGCTGCCATGTTTTCTGCATTCCCAAAGTGGCCATGCTTTACATAAGAACTAGGTGCAGGAATAGGCAATCTGGCCCTTCGAGCCCGTTCTGCGATTTAATAAGATCATGGCTAATCTTTTCGTGGCCTCAGCTCCACTTACCCAACCTCTCACCATAATCCTTAATTCCTTTATTATTCAAAAATTATCTATCTTAGCTTTAAAAACATGTACTGAGAAAGCCTCAACCACTTCACTGGGCAGAGAATTCCATGGATTCACAACTCTGTGGGTGAAGAAGTTCCATCTCAGTTTGGTCCTGAATCTGCCCCCTTGACCTGGTTTCTCCTACCAGTGGAAACATCCTCTCTACTTTTATCTTTTCTATTCCCTTCATAATTTTCTATGTTTCCATAAGATGCCCCCCCCCCCCCCATTCTTCTAAATTCCAATGAATATAATCCCAGTCTACTCAGTCTCTCCTCATGAGCCAAGCCCCTCAATTCTGGAGTCAACCCAGTGAACTTTCTCTGCACCCCTTTCTAATGCCAGCACATTCTTTCTCAAGTACTTGGCCACTTTTGGAATATTGTGTGCAATTCTGGTCTTCCTCCTATAGGCAGAATGTTGTGAAACTTGAAAAGGTTCAGAAAAGATTTACAAGGATGTTGCCAGAGTCAGAGGGTCTGAGCTAGAAGGAAAGGCTGAATAGGCAGTGGCCGTTTTCTCTGAAGTGCTGGAGGCTGAGGGGTGACCTTATAAAGGTTTATAAAATTGAGGGGCATGGATAGGGTAAATGGGTAAGGTCTTTTCCCTGTAGTAGGGAATCCAGAACTAGAGGGCATAGGTTTAGGGTTAGAGGGGAAAGATTTAAAAGGGGCGTAAGGAACAACTTTTTCATGCAAAGGGTGGTGTGTGTATGGAATGAGCTGCCAGGGGAAGTGGTGGAGGCTGGTATAGTTACAACATTTAAAAGGCATGAGAATGGGTATATGAATAGGAAGGGTATATGAATAGGGAGGGTTTGGAGGGATATGAGCCAAATGTTGGCAAGTTGGAGTAATCAGTTTAGGATATCTGGTTGGCATGGGCAAGTTCGACCAAAGGATCTCAAGTCTTTTGAATGTTATAATTGTACCAACAGCCTCCAGTTTCTCTGGCAGCTCATTTCGGACATGCACCCTCTGCATGAAAATGTTTCCACTTAGATCCCTTTTAAATCTTTCTCCTTTCATCCTAAATCTATGCCCTGTCATTTTGGACTCCCCTACCCTGGGAACAAGACCTTGACTATTCACACTATACATGTCCTTCACAATTTAATAAACCTCTACAAACATCACCCCTCAGCCTTTTGATGCTTCAGGAAAACAGCCCCAGCCTATTCAGCCTCTCCCTATAGCTCAAACCCTCCAACCCTGGCAACATCCTTGTAAATCTTTTCTGCACCCTTTCAAGTTTCACAATATCTTTCCTATAGCAGGGAGACTAGATGCTAGCGTGGAAAGCATTTCTCTATTTGGCTTAAGTTCTTCATTACCATGTTACTTGGTATTGCTAAAAATAACTACTGTTGGCTGGTACAGCTTGCCTTGCACTATCTCCATTTAATGTAAAACATTTGTGAGGAATTCAAGACTTTCAAGTTGCAACTTCCTCTATGCTAATAACTGTGTGTACGATTAATGCACTGGATCCCATGTTAAAGTGTTACCCTTGAAGGTGTGAGTAAGATGATATGATGACATATAGTATGTTCTCAACATTCTCTGTTGCATTGTATGGTTTCTTGCAGTTTTCATGTTGCACACACTATTATGTGGGCTCCGGTAAAAGCAGCCTACTATCAAATGTTCTAGGCATCTATGGACGACTCTGCTCACGACCACCAAAAGGTGAGTTATTTTGAAATTCTAACTATATTTGTAATTGCTATAGTTGTATTTAATCAGTTTCCCCTCACACCACCATTTAATTCTGAATTTTTTTCTATTTCTCAAATTATTTATAAACTGATATTGGAGTTAAAGCACAGGTTTGGATCTGCATTTCTTAAATTGAGTTAATGGATTTTAGCTGTCAATTGTGGACTGTCAGGCATTTTTCTACATGGTGGGACAAGTTACCCCGTAGACTCTTGAGATGCAGTTTTCAATGATTAGTTTCAGAACTTATGGCCAGGATCAGGATGCTTCCTGATCCACCATCTGAGGATATTGTAAAGATGTCCAAGAAAAGAGCAAAAAAAATTAAATCTGCATATGTGTATTGAATATCAAGATATAAAGATGTGCAATTGCTTGTTTGCCGATTACCCAAGTCTGGAAGGAGCAGTTCCTGAGGTATACTGTGTAGACTTCAGATCTTGGAAATTTGTATAACAGTCTTCCATTTGCATATAGCCTGACGTGAGTCTCTTTGTAAAGCAGACAGACTGCACTGGATGGTAAAGTGGAAATAAAACACGTGTAGATTTCTGTTTCTGCCATGCCATCCTGTCACCAGATGTTTAGAGGTGCTACTGAAACTGGCAAAAGGTGGCAAGTAGAGTTCTACAGGCAGGACTACTGGAACTGTTGCTATTAACCATTTAGAACCATATCCGTTGTTGGCAGTTGCCATTTTATCACTTTGCAGTAACATGATGTTAACTTGTGTCTATGCATGTGCAGTCACTGCACCACCTTGCAGTGATATTAAAAATAAAAATAGCCTCTTAAAAATAACTTTGTTTTTAATATTTTCTTTGTTATGCATTGTCTTTTTTTCAGATTGCTAAGCAAGTATGAGTCGGTAATAGCTAAATTGGAAAATTAAATTAATTTTACAAGCAGAAATCAAAATTGGTGCTCCCTGGATAGTAAGGGCATCAGGAGCATTAGTACATTACCATTTAGATCACACACTAACCTGGTAAATGCATATGTGATTTTTCCTAGAATTCTGCACTAGCAGCACTATGGTTATACCTTTACCACATGGACTTCAGCAGATCACAAAGGATGGGTGGTTAATCCTCACTCCCTTGAATGAATAAAAAGAAACCTGCTGAATTGTTGCTGAAATATAAAATGGTCAACTGTAAAACTTAATAAGTTTTCAGCAAAAGTTTTAAGTTGACAGTGGATTACAATTTTTTCACTTCTTGTATTCGAGTAAAATACTTTACATTGACTAATATGTTTCTCAGTATATTTACTCTGGATTTATCAATCCTGATTTTTAAAATGGTAAAAAAAAATTTCAAAGTGTAGGGACTAAGTTGTCATGGCTAGCATAATTCTACACCTTTTAATAACTCAAAATCGCCTTTTTTCACTTGAAGATTTGCTAATGATTCCAAGAGCGTTTAAAATATGTAGGTAAATCACCTAGTTTTGAGATAAGTGGATTTTGGGTTGAGTTGATAAGTAAACGAGAACAAGATTAAGAGCTAATCCACCTTGGGCAATCTACAGGTTATCCACCACAGCACCAGTATTTAAACATAAGTACTGTATGCATTCCCACAGGCGTCCCACTAAGATTGCTCTAAATTAAACTGCATCCCAACACGAGGCTGAGTCAAATGTAGAAAATGCTGGAGAAATTCAGGTCTGGCCACATTTGTGGGGAGAGAAATGGTGTTAAAAGTTTTGAGTTGAATGTAACTTTTTCAGAACTGAATCATGTATTTTCTTGTGTCGACCCTTAGAGATACCTAGAAAAGCTTAACTTTGCTCATTCTGTAAGTAGTTCTTAAGCTGACTTTTATATTAACATTTTCAAACATATAGAGTTTTGTTTTAGGTTTTGAAAAATATTTTCCAAACAAAAAGTCCAGAAGCACAAGTGAATCATCTAATGGATCATCCAGTGAGGCGAAAGGTAGTTTATTAAGATCATATCATAATTTCTAAATGATTTGCACAAATTCATCATTTTTATTTACGTTAAAATGGTGACATAGACTGCTTTCCTACAGTATATTACACTTGTAAGCAACTATTCCCATTACATAATTTGCACTGTAGTTGCATTCATTCGTTCTGTACATGCCATTCTGCTATAATGTGATAGTTGTTCCTCTGCAACTTTGTGCAATAGAAAATTATGCTGGAGAAGATCACTAATAGAAAATCGCTGTAAAATTTGCATGATCCAAAGAACATCCACAATTTGTCAGTCACATTATAGCCAGTTTGCACTGTTGAATAGCGTGTTATCGCAGAACAACCTGTAAGTCTTTCTGACTAGCTAAAAGCAGTAAGTTTTTTCACCATTCTCATTGCATGTTCACAAGGTATGCAAGCCTGAATACTTAAAAATGGAATCTGGTCAGTTTCTCATTGACAGCAACTTATTGCATATTCCACAGAAGCAAAATCCACAAATTCTCAACGTTCAGGGAGCAATGGTGCTGGTGGAGGAAGTGGAGGAAAGAAAGGAGGCAGAAAAGATGAGTCTACCTGGTGGACTAGATTACAGAAGGTAATTTTAAAAGAGTATTAATTCCATGGATGTTGTTGCACTGAATGGGCTGTTTTTTTCCTTTTGAGAAGGTGGTGAACTATCACCTTGAATCACTAGTCCATTTGAGGTAGCTACATCCACAATACTTTTAGTGAGGGAATTCTTGGATTTTCACTCAGCCATCCTGGCTGTTGTAGACCATAGTGATCATCAGTTTTAAAGTGCACTTCTGCAGTACAACTTGAAGATGATACACACTGCTGTCTTGGATGGTGTCATGCTTTTTGAATGTTGGAATGACTATTATATAATAAAGCACAAGAATAGTACAGTAGTGAAAAACTATCTTCATTTGGTGAGTTCAGATTTACAATCTGTTTCGGTGGTGATAGGAAACAGCAAAGGAAAGAAGTCTCTGGTGGGAGTAATTTATAAGTCCACCAACAGTAACTACATGGTAAGTCTGAATATAAATTAGTAAATAGTGGGGGCTTTAAGAAAGGTGCAGCAGTAATGATGGTAAATTTTAATCTTCATGTAGATTGGATGTATCAATTTGACAAAGATTGTTGGAGTGTCTCCAGAACCTTTTTCAAAGAGCAATGTATTGTCGAAACAATCAGGGTTCACACTATTTTAAACCAACCAATGTATAGTGAATTGGGGTTAATTAATAACCTCACAGTAAAGGATCATCTAGGTAAGTGAGATTGTGATATGATCGTATATTTGCATTCAGATTGAAGGCGAAGAATGTGGGTCCGAAGCTAAATTATTAAACTTAAAAAAAAAGACAGTTGCAAGGGTAGAGGATAAGTAGGCTAAACACAAAAGAGAAAATAGATTAACAGGTAGCGAAGGAGCTATTTCACAGCTCATAACAAAAGTTTATTCCCTTCAGAAAGAGAAAGTATGAGAACAATGCACCGTCTCCGGATAACTGAGGAGATTAAGGAAGGCAGCAAATTGAAAAAAAAGATATACAATACTACAAAAATAAGTGGTAGATCGGAAGATTGTTTTTAAAATAGAAACTAGCAAAAATATGTTTTAAAATGTTGAGGACAAAATTGAAGCAAATCATAAACATAAAAAGACAGTAAAAATGTCTACAAATATATAAAAAGTAAAAAAAATAGCTGAAGTCAGCTTTAGTCCCTTGGAAGGTGAGACTGGGGAATTAATACTGGGAATCATGGAAATAGTTGAGACTTTGACCTCGCTGCATTTATTCTAAGTGGTCTACTCTTCCTGTCCCACTCTAGGCACCTTAGAAAGGATAAATTGGCGTGGGAAGGAATACAATGTAGGTTTACAAGAATGATACCTGGACTTCAGGGTTAAGTTATGAGAAGATTATACAAATTGGATTTAATTTCTCTAGAAGATTAAGGGGTGTTGCCAGCTGGGCCAGCATTTATTGCTGATCCCAGAGGGCAGTTTAGAGTCAACCCTATTTTCACTGGTTGGACACTTTAGAACCAAGAGACATAGTCTAAAAGGTAGGGCCAGACCATTCAGGAGGTACGCTAGGAAGCACTTCTATGCACAGAGTGATAAAAAGTTGGAATTCTCTTCCACAAATGGCAGTGGATGGCAAGTACAGCAAAATTTGACTTAAACACAACCTTATGAACTGGCCTCTTGATAAACTGGCAAATATTATATACCACAAATATTGTGAAGTTTACTACATTAATCTGTCTAATTATTACAGTTTTAAAATTTATTTACCTCAGTGTAAGTATACTTGTTCAATCGAATGACCACACAGAATAGCAACAGTTGATTCAATTTTGAGCCAATTTCTTTTCAAATACCACAATCTACTGCGATGTCTGAGTAGTTAGTTGAGCGTGCAAGCGAGAAGGCTGACTGCCAGCAGGTTTTAATTTAAGTTCAAGTTGCATTATTATTTGTGATTTATGCTGTAAATAAAGTATATCAGTGATGTGTATAACCCTGTGTTATGTTTGTATTACTTAGTGTGTGTTTCTACATCGTTTATGTGCACTTCTTAATATTATCCAGAATATTTGATTAATTGGCATACACCTGGTCCCATAGGTGACAATAAAGGGTTTACTATATATGGAATTAGGTCAATTATGGTCTCATTAAATGGGATATTCATTTTTACTGTGTATTATCAATTGATTTAAATCAGTATTTTAGTGCAACACATTTGCTGCACATAAAGTATTCACTTGATCTGTATTGATTAATATTGTACTTCACTTATATCATACTGTATTTAAGATTTCTTGTTTTTACTTTCCAGGGTGATATTCCATGGGATGATAAAGAATTTCGATTTTACTTTCTAGGAGGTGCAGCATTTTGGGCAACTGTTGCATATTACATTTTCTTCAGGAATGTTGGCAGGGAAATTACTTGGAAGGACTTTGTTAACAATTACCTTTCTAAAGGAATTGTAAGTGATAAAATATTGGGTATGTCTTATTATTGTTAAATGTACTGTTGCTCAATATAGAGAAGGACCCTTGATGTGTAAAATGCATACATGAATCAAATATTTTCAACAAGTATACAATCAGGAATTCTTTTTAACCTGTAGTTATAGTTTCTAATATTCTGATCAACGTGGTTAGGGGCACTGGTTCATAGGCTTAGGCTTTGACTTTGAGAGGCAATCTTTAATACATTGATTTCCAGGAAGTTTTTGTAATTTTAGGGATAATCTTCAAGGTTCTTTCAATATCTAGAAGTGTGTTGACATTGTCATTTTGTCATTGTGACAAGTTTAAACATTGAAAAATACTTCAAAATCACTAGAGAATGTAGTTTTGATTTCTGGCACCAACTGTTTAAAAAAAAAAATGAATCTATGCCACCCTTCTAAACCTTAAAAATCAAACAATTTTCACCAGTTTTGCTAGATTTATCTTATTCTGAAGATTCTCACTTCCTCAGCGCATTCCTGTAAAATAACTACTATTCCAATTATCTCTTTAGCATCTGATCCTCTTTATCATTTTATTCTTCAGGTTTTGTTTAAGTAGAATTCTGCTTTTTAGGTGATTTGTTGTTTGTAAAGTGTTCCTATTGGGTTGAACAATTTTGATGGCCTTCAGTCAAGTTCCATTAATTGGGTTAGTTGCAATAGTTGATTGCCCTGCTTTTAAATTAATCTGACTTGGTCTCCTTGGCTTACTGTACCACCTTTGTGTCAACTACTTCACTGGGCAAGGAATTCCATAGATTAACAACCCTCTGGGTAAAGAACTTCCTTCTCAATTCAGTCCTAAGTCTGCTCCCTCTAACCTTGAGGCTATGTCCTGAAGAAGGGCTTATGCACGAAACGTCGATTCTCCTGTTCCCTGGATGCTGCCTGACCTGCTGCGCTTTTCCAGCAACACATTTTCAGCTCTGATCTCCAGCATCTGCAGACCTCACTTTCTCCTCAAAGATGGTACCACCTTTTAATCAACCTGATAGATTGATGTCTGAAAGCATCCATTCACAGTAGCAAAAAGCAAATTTGCCTTGTTCACTGCTTGATTATGGATATAAAATCTGTCTGGCTGCTTAATTCATGAGCTAAATAAATTGAGGCATATCTTATGCATTCTCTCTTCTAAATTGAAATTGTGCATTTTAAGCATGCAAAAAATATTCATAAGAACTAGGAGCAGGAGTAGACCGTCTGGCCCTTTGAGCCTGTTCTGCCACTCAATAAGATCATGGTCTTTTCATGGACTCAGATCTGCTTACCTGGGTGCTCTCAGTATCCCTTAATTCAATTTTTGTTTAAAATAAAAACTACCTTAGTTTTGAAAACATTTACTGAAGTAGTGTCAACTACTTCACTGGGCAAGGAATTCCATAGATTAACAACCCTCTGGGTAAAGAACTTCCTTCTCAATTCAGTTCTAAGTCTGCTCCCCCTAACCTTGAGGCTATGTCCTCTTGTCCGAGTTTCACCTGCCAGTGGAAACATCCTCTCTACTTCTAACTTATCTATTCCATTCACAATTTTATGTTTCATTAAGATCCCCTCAATTTTCTGAATTCCAATGAATATAATCCCAATCTACTCAGTCTCTCTTGATATGCCAACTCCCTCAACTCTGGAATAAACCTAACGAACCTCCTCTGCACCCACTCCAATGCCAGTACATCCTTTCTCAAATAAAGAAACCAAACTGCCACAGTCCCCCAGCTGTGGCCTCGCCAGCACCTTGTATAGCTGCAACATAATCTCTTTGCTTTTAAATCAATCCTTTAGCAATAAAGGACATAATTCCATTTGCCTTCCTAATTACTTGTTGTACCTGCAGACCAACCTTCTGTGTTTCATGCACAAGGGCACCCAGGTCCCTCTGCATAGCAGCATGCTGTAACTTTTCACCATTCAAGTAATATTCCTTTTTACTATTACTCCCACCAAAATATATGATTTTACATTTATTTACATTGTATTCCATCTGCCAGATCTTGGTCCATTCACTCAATGTATCTATGTTCCTCTGCAAAGTTTTACAGTCCTCTGCGCACTTTGCTCTGCCACTCATTTTAGTGTCATCTGCAAACTTTGACACCCTACACGTGGTCCCCAATTCCAAAACATCTATATAAATTGTAAATAATTGCAGTCCCAACACCGATCCCTGAGGTACACCACTCATCACTGATCGCCAACCAGAATAGTGCTCATTTATCCCCACTGTTTGCTTCCTGTTAGTCAACCAATCCTCTATCCATGCTAATACTTTACCCCAACGCCATGCATCCTTATCCTATGCAGCAGCTTCTTGTGTGGCACCTTGTCGAAGGCCTTTTAGAAATCTAGGTACACCACATCCACTGGGTCCCAATTGTCCACCTTGCTTGTAATGTCTTATAGAATTCCAAATGATTTGTTAAACATGACCTGCCGTTCATGAACCCATGCTGCATCTGTTCAATGGGACAATTTCTATTGAGATGCCTTGCTATTTCTTCCTTGATAATAGACTCCAACATTTTCCCCACTACACTGGTTAAGCTAACTGGTCTATAATTCCCCATCTTTTGTTTACCTCCCTTTTTAACAGTGGCATCACATTTGCTGTTTTCCAATCTGCTGGGACTGTTCCAGAGTCCAGCAAATTTTAGAAAATTACTGTCAGTGCATGCTATTTCTGCCACCATCTCTTTTTAGTATCTTGGGATGCATTCCATTAGGGCCAGGAGATATATCAATCCTTAGCTCCATTAGCTTGCCCAACACTACCTCTTCTGTAATAATGACTGTTTCCAGGTCCTCACCTACCTTCATCTCTGGCATGTTTTAGTATCCTCCACTGTGAACACTGATACAAAATACCCTTTCAGTGCCTCAATCATTTCATCATATCCCATAACTAAATTCCCCTTCTCATTCTGTCTCTAAAAGGCCAACGTTTACTTTAGCAACTCTTTTTATTTTATATATTTATAGAAACTTTTGCTATCTGTCTTTATAATCTGTGCTAGTTTTTTCTCACTGTCGATCTTACTTTTCTTTTTAGCTCTTTTTGTGGCTTTCTGTTGACCCTTAAAGTTTTCCCAATCTTGTAGTTTCATGCAGTTTTTGGCTGCTTTTTAAGCCTTCTGTTTCAATTTGATAGCCTCCCTTATTTCCTTCGATACCCATGGCAGATTACCTCTTTACTTACAATCCTTCCTCTTGACTGGAATATGCTTTTGCTGAGCATTTTGAAAAATTGCTTTGAAGGTCCTCCACTGCTCACCAACTGTCCCACCATCAAATCTTTGTTTCCAGTCTACTTTAGCCAAGTCCTCGCTCGTTCTATTGTAGTCCCCCTTCTTCAAGCTCAAGACCCTGGTTCTGGATTTTATCTTTGCACTCTCCATCTGTATTCTAAGTTTAACCATACTGTGCTCACTCTTTCCAAGATGATTCCTAACTATGAGGTCGTTAATTATTACTGTCTCATTTCACAGGACCAGATCTAGGATAAAAGTGAGGACTGCAGATGGTGGAAATCAGAGTCTAAATTAGAGTGGTGCTGGAAAAGCACAGCAGGTCAGGCAGCATCCGAGGAACAGGAAAATCAACATTTCGGGCAATAGCCCTTCATCAGGAATGAAGGCAGGGAGCCTCCATGATGGAGAGATAAATGGGAGGGAGATGGGGCTGGGGAGAAGGTACTCTTTGCTACCTTCTCCCCGGCCCTACCCCCCTCCCATTTATCTCTCCACCGTGGAGGCTCCCTGCCTTCATTCCTGATGAAGGGCTATTGCCCGAAATGTCGATTTTCCTGCTCCTCGGATGATGCCTGACCTGCTGTGCTTTTCCAGCACCCCTCAGATCTAGGATAGCTTGCTCCCTTACCAGTTCCATTACATACTGTTCAAGAAAACTATCATGGCTACACTCAACAAACTCCTCCTCAAGGCTGTCCTGACCGAGCTGGTTCAACCAATCATGTAGATTAAAATCCCCCATGATAATTGCTATAGCATTTTTACAGGCATTAAGTATTTCTTTGTTTATTGCCGGCCTCAATGTGATGTTATTATTTGGTGGCCTATAGACTACGCCTATCAGTGACTTTTTCCTCTTTAGAAATTAGAAATTCTACGCAAATGGATTCAACCTCCTTCTCCATAGAACCTGTGTCATCTCTCAGCATTGCCCTGATGTCATCCTTGAATATCAGAGCTATACCACCCCTCCTTTACCTTCCTGACTGTCCTTCTGAATAGTCTGGTTCCCCTGGATATTTAACTCCCAGTCATGACCATCCTGTAACCATGTCTCCGTAATGGCTACCAAATCGTATTCATTTGCAATGATTTGTGCCGTTAACTCATCAACTTTGTTATGAATGCTACGAGCATTCAGGTAATGTGCGTTTATGCTAGCTTTCTTACCCTCAGAATTTCAACTACCCAGTCTCCACAACTCTCTCAGCAAACCACATTTTCTTTTTTGTCCGGAAATGATAACCATTAATTTTAAAACAGTGCCTTCTTCTGGATTAACACACAAAAGGAAGCATTCTCTCCGCATCCACATTGTCAAAATCATTCAGCCTCCTATAAACTGCGATTAAGTAACCCACCCCTCTTAGTGGAATTTGTCCTTTAACAAAATGTGGGTAGCTGAACTAGAGGGGATTGCTTCTTTTACTGTCATTGTAAACCTTACCACTTTTATCTGAAATTCTAATGAATTAGGATTATGGAATACATTCCTTGGGGTTTTTGTTTTTTGGGATAACGATGAAGGTCATTTGGTGCGTTGATGTTTTATATTGACTGACTAAATAAATTATCCTTTTTGTTGCTAGGTGGACAGATTGGAAGTGGTAAATAAACGCTTTGTTAGAGTGGTTTTTGCACCAGAAAAGTTAGCTGTGGATGGGGTAAGTTGACCATGTACAAATCCAGATTTTCTCCTGGAGGATTGTTATGACTTGCTAGGTGCACTATTCTGAAGGCTGTACTGTTGTTTCTTACATAATAAAATTTTTCCAAGCCACTTTCCAGGAGTAGTTACAAATTCTAAATGGTTAACAGCAGATGGGTGCAGCACGAATCCTTGTGAGATTCCACTTCCTAGCCCCCGCCATTCAGAATGGCTATTCGTTGTCAGTAATCTACTTTCTGCCTTGCAGACAGTTGGCTATTCATTCTGATCTTGATTCCATGAATTGACCTTTTATATTATGTGGTACTTTGTTGAAAGCATATGGGAATTCTGTGTATATTATGTTAACTTCATTAATCTTGTCATCTTTTTATTTAATCATGAGATGAGAGTGTCACTGACTGGGCCAGTATTTATTGTCTACCTCAATCCCATGAGTATGTGGTGGCAAGCTATCTTCTTGAACTGTTGCACTCTATTTGCAATATTTTGCTTTTGTGCCAATATGTAATTATTAATGCCTTAATATCTATAGTAAAATGTAAATATAATGAACATAGTTTCAATGTATTTTAGTGGTGATTACAGTCTTATTCCACTTCTTAATGACTATCCATTTTGTTGGTTACCTTTTGAATCCTCTGATAAATGTTTAAACTAGACATTTTAGACATAGAACTTTGTCTTGGCACATATCACTCAAGCTGGTCATTACTTATTTCAATACTTTTTTTAAGCAAATAATGATTTTGATTAGATTAGATTACATTACAGTATGGAAACATTTTGATTGTATTCAAATATAATTTGAGCTTTTATCAGTCATTTCTGTTTTGCTCTGTGATCGGGTATACTCCTCGGGAGAGCTCTACCCTGAGAAGCAAAATATGACTCGCGTACAACACTTCTTTAAAAAAAAAAGCACAGAAAATTGCAGATGCTCAAAAACAGAAATTGCTGGAAAACCTGAGCAGGGTCTGGCACCATCTGTGGAGAGAAAGCAGAATTAACATTTCGAGTCCAATGACCTTGCTTAAGAATGGATTGTAGTTTGGCAAATGTTAGTTCGTGTGCTGAAGATGGGATGGCAGTGGGTGGGGGAAGCAGTATACGGTCGGTGGAGATGGAGCCCAGAGTGAAAGAAGTCAGTTGGGTAGACAAAGAAATGGATAAAGGTCAACCTGGATAGCTGCTAATGAGGCCTGTTACTGGCTGACAATGGGTTGTTCTGGTAGCAGCCGAGTAATTTTAGGGCCTGAGCCCTATGTCCTTACCCTAACCCCTACACCCCAGCCCACAAGGTCTGGTGTCTGGGGGCTGGGATAAGGGCATGGGAGAAGGTGCTCCAGCCTTAAACTGACCAAACTTAATATTGATTCCAGACGGCTGTAGGGACCCCAGTGGAAAATGAGATGCTGCTCCTTCACTTAAAGCTGAGCTTCGCTGGAGCACTGCAGCAAGCCTAAGAGAGAGAGGTATTGGCTTGTGCTAGAGATGTGTTGAAGTGGCAGGCAAGAGGAAGTTCAGAGTCATTTTTGCAGCAGAATGTAGGTTTTCTGTTGAACAGTCACCCAATCTGCGATTTGTCCCTCGTGTAAAGCACACACATTATGAGCAATGAATATAACAGTCTCGATTGAGAGAAGTGCAGGTAAATTACTGCTTCACCTGGAAAGTGTGTCTGGGGCCTTGGATAGCAAGGAGCAAGCATGTAAATAGACAGACATTGCAGCTTCTGCGATTGTATGGGATGGTGCCATGGGGGATTAGGGAGGTGTTGGGAGTAGACCAGGGTGTCCTGGAAGAAATAATCCCTGCAGAAGACTAACAAGAGAAGGGAGGGGAATGTGTGTCTGGTGGTAGCATCTCACTGGATGTGGTAGAAGTCTTTGGATGTAGTTGCTGGTGGAGTGTTAAGCGAGGACCAGCAGGACCATGTCACTGTTGTGGGAGAGAAGAGGAGGAGTGAGGGCAGAAGTGCGGGAGATGGGTTGAATATGGCTGTAGCTCATCGCAAGCTGGACGAACCACATCTCATTTTCTGATAGGGGACCTGACAGCCTTCAGGACTAGATATCTAATTCAGTAATTTTAGGGCCTGAGCCCTATGTCCTTACCCCAACCCCGACACCCCAGACCTTGTGATATGGACTGCTACCTCAAACAACCCATTGTCAGTCACTAATGGTTCCAATTAGCTGCTGTTGATTCACCCAGGCTGACCTTTACCCATCACTTTGTCTGACCAACTTTCTTTTTTTCTCTCTCTCTCTCTCTGGGATCCATCTCCACCTATCATTTAGACCCCCTGCCCCCACCCAGCTTCAGCATCTATACCAACCTATTTCTAGCTACCGTCAGTTCTGAAGAAGTGTCACTGGAACCGAAATGTTAATGTTAACTCTGTGTTCTCTCCACAAATGCTGCCAGACCTGCTGAGCTTTTTCAACAATTTATATTTTTACAGTATTTCTAAGCTGGTCTTACCTAGTTTTGGAGCAAACAGCTTCATTAGAAATTGGTTACATGCTGAGACAAGCAATTCAGATTCCATTAATATTCAGAAGTGTTATTACTTAGAATCCCAACAGTGTGGAAGGAGGCCATTCAGCTCATTGAGTCCACTGACTCTCTGAAGTGCGTTCCACCTAGACTCATCACTCTACCCTACTCCATGGTGCTTCATTTCCCATGGCTAATCCACCTAACCTACTCATCCCTGGACACTTTGGGCAATTTAGCATGGCCAGTGTGCCTAACCTGCACAGCTTCGGACTATGGGAGGAAACACAGAGCACCTGGCAGAAAGTCGCACAGACATGGGGAGAATATGCAAACTTCGCACACAGTTGCCCGAGGATAGAATCAAACCTGGGTCCCTGGCGCTGTGAAGTAGCAGTGCTAACCACTGAACCCCCATGCTGCTCATTTGTCTTACTGCCTTGGGAATTGGGAATCAGATGCTTGTCATAGTGATGGCTCTTACTTCCACATCAGAGAGTGAATTCAAGGTGCCTAGTATAGATTATCCAGGCCTATGTTGAAGGCGTGACTTTTGGGTGAGATGTAAACTGATGAACAAGGTCCAACAGCAGTATTCAAAGAAGGGCAGTGATATTTGCTGGTGGCTTTGCCCACCATTATTTTCAAATCAACACACCAAAATCGACTAATAGATCTCTTTGGTGTGTGCTGTGAACAAATTAACAATTGTTTGTCTGCATAACAACAGTGGCTACACTTCAAAAGCTGCAAATTCTTTGGGATGAACTGAATTCATAAATATTCTATTGATGTGCAAATGTTTGATGCCAGTTATTTAAAGTAAAGGCTATGCAGTTATGATCCATGCTGATGATGTTACTGGACAAATCGGATCCCAAAACTGGCTTGATAGTTTTTTTTTGTCTTAGCAAAGTGATCTTTCACTGAAGCACAAATACATAATGTTGTAGAGTTGGTTTTAACAAAACAACAGAAGTTTATTTTATGGAAGAAATGAAGAATAAAATTGAATAAACCAAACTATTTCATGCCCGAAACGTCAATTCTCCTGCTCCTTGGATGCTGCCTGACCTGCTGCGCTTTTCCAGCAACACATTTTCAGCAATTTACATATAAGACAAGTTTACAACATACAAGGTAAAATACAATCGCAACAACTCTCCATTAAGTGCTGCCACCAGTCAGAGAATTCCTTTTTCTATCACACAAGGTTTGACTTAGCCATAGCTTCAATTCCCTGGTCGAGAGCTTACACTGCCTCAGCTTAAAATAACCTTTTAACATTCTAACCAAACATTTCTGGTCTGAAACTTTAAATAGTTTGGACTGAGGTAAACTATTAACTGCTTAAATTGTCTGTTTTCTTTCACAGCAATTGTTATGTACCTCCAACTCCAGTCAACACTTCTGCAAAATTGCCTAAATGAATTAAAAAAGCTTTTCCAAGCTCTGGGTATTTCCCCTTAGCCAAAAGAAAATCACAGAACCTTATACCTGAAACCTAATTCACAATTATTTACTGTGTTTGTTCATAAAACTCCTCCAATGTAAACTGATCCCCATTTGCTTCCAAGAACTATCTCCCTAATATTGTTTTAAACAGACCAAATATCCCACTAGTTCACGATTCAAGCTCTAAATTAAATGATTTTAAAATATATTTTCAGTCATGTACACTGCATTATGATGTTACCTCATGCTTTCAAACTTCTCTGGAAAAAATAAAAGTAATTCGGACCATTTTCAATTTTTCAGCAACTCAGACTTAATAGAGGGAGGGGCCATACTGGTCCTGGTATTGGGAATAAGCACCGGCAGGAGATCAAGTTTCAGTAGGGGAGCATTTTGCGATGATTTTGGATATTTATGGATAAGGACAAGAGTGGACCTTGGATGAAGGTGCTAAATTAGGGCAAGACCAACTATAACTGAATTAGGTAAGAATTGGAGAATGTGGATTGGGAGCAGCTGTTCGAGGGCAAATCTACAACTAATGTTTGGGAGTATTTTAAAGACCAGTTGATTAGAATGCAGGACAGACATGCTCCTGTGAAAATGAAGGGCAGGATTCTGGAATCTTGGAAGACTGGATAGTATCAGCTTAATCAAAATTAAGGAAGTTTATCTAAGGTTTAGGCAAGTAAAAACAAAGTACTTGGAGAATATAGAGAGAGTAGGACGGAGCCTAAACAAGGAGTGAGGAGGGCTAAAAGGGGCCATAAAATGTCTTTGACCAGCAGGGTTAAGGAGAATCTCAAAGCATTTTATACATGCATTAGGAACAAGAAGATCGGGAGGGAGCTGACCTACTCCAGAATAAAGGATGGAGGTTCTGTGAGGAGCCAGAGGAAATGGGTGAGATCCTTAATGAGCACTTTACATAGATATTCACCAACATGAGGGATGTTGATTTTAGAGAAAGATGTGTGAATACTCTTGGGCAGGTCAACATAATGAAGGAAGTGTTGTGTGTTTTGAAATGTTAAGGTAGACAAAGACCCAGGGCCAGTCAGGATCTATCCTAGGATACCATGGGAGGCAAAGGAGGAAATAGCTGGGGCTTTAACAGATACCTTTGCATTCTCCTGGCCTCAGGTGAGGTTCCAGAGAATGGGAGAATGGCCAGTGGTGTTCTTTTTGTTTAAGAATGGAAACAGCGATGATAATATGCTGGTGAATCTGATGTCAGTTGTTGGGAAACTCTTGGAGAGGGTACTGAGGCACAGGATTTGTTCACATTTGGAAGCGAATGGACTTGTTAGTGATAGGCAACGTGAATTTGTCCGGGCAAGGTCTCACTAACTTGATTGAGTTTTTTGAGGAATGACTGGAATGACTGATAAAGGAAGGGCAGTGCTGTTGTCTATGTGTACTTTAGTAAGGCATTTTATAAGGTACCTCATAGCAAGTTGATACAAAAAAGAGTCTTATGGGATCCGGGGGTGTACTGGCAAGATGAATACAGAACTGGCTTGGTCATAAAAGACAGGTGGAAGGGTGCTTTTTGAATAGAGATCAGTCACTCGTGGTGTTCTGCAGGAATCAGTGCTGGGACCTTTGTTGTTGTAATATATATAAATGGTCTGGGGGAAAAGATAGGTTGTCTGATTAGTAAGTTTGTGGATGATGCCAAAATTGGCGGAGTGGTCAATAGTGAAGAGGATTGTCAAAGGATACAGCGGGATGTAAATAAATTGCAGATTTGGGCAAAGAAAAGGCAGGTGAACTTGAATCTGGACACTTTGCAAGGTGATGCATTTTGGAAGTGCAAATTATACAATAAGTGACAGAACTCTTGGGAGCATTGACATACTGAGGGATTTGGGTGTACATATCCCTGAAAGTGGCAACGCAGGTGAATTAGGTGGTGGTCTCAAAGGCGTATGTTACACTTGCCTTCATTGGCCAGGGCACCAAATATAAAAATTGTCAAGTTATGTTGCAGCTGTATAAAACTTTAGTTAGGCCACATTTGGTATGTTGTGTGCAGTTCTGGTCACCATCCTACCAGACAGACGTGGATGCATTCGAAAGGGTGCTGAGAAGGTTTACCAGGATGTGCCCTGGTCTGGAGAGTTTTAATTATGAGAAGAGGTTGGATAAATTCATATTTTCACTGGAAAGGCAGACTGAGAGGTGACCTGATAGAGGTCTACAAAATTGAGAGGCCTCGGTAGGATGGAAAGTAAGAGGCGTTTTCCCAAGGTGGAAAGGTTAACTACAAGTGGGCACGGGTTCAAGGTGAGAAGGAAAAGGTTTGGGGGAGCAGTGCAGGGACGCTTTTTCACACAAAAGGTAGTGGGTGCTTGGAACTCACTGTCAGTGGAGGTGGTGAAAGCAGGCATGGTAGCAACATTTAAGGTGTATCTTGATAGAAATGTAAATGGAACACAGATGAATAGAAACCACGTATGGGCAATAAGTAGTGGATCTAAATAAGGATTAGCAATTGGTGCAGGCTTCATGGGATGAAGGGCCTGTTCCTGTGCTGTGTTGTATTAGTAAGCCAATTGAAAGTGGAACATAGAGATCATATTCTATTAAACATCTATCCAGTTTTTAATCACTCATTTAATTTATTTCCTCTATATTTGCTGCAGTATGTGTGGTTTAACATTGGTAGTGTGGATACCTTTGAACGGAATCTGGAGACGGCGCAGCAGGAGCAGGGCATAGAAGCTGAAAATAGGATACCTGTAGTATATTCAACAGAGAGTGATGGGTAAGAAATTAGTTTGTTCATGCTTAATTGCTTTATTTTAAAGAGATGTTATTTTCACTTATCTTTTTCTTAGCTTGATTCAATTTCTTTACTATTCACAATTTATGAATCATAGAATCCCTATATTCCAATTATAGCCATTTGGCCCATCGAGTCTGCACCAACCCTCTATAAGGTATATCGTCCAGACCCTGTAACTACTTCCTATAAATATCCATAGGCATCACCAATAAAAATTTCATACATATTCATTGTGGAACCTTTTATTGTACAGTAGAAGGAAATGGGTACCGCAGTAAACGACATGTGAGTGGGTAGGTGCAACTTTTTTTTTTTTGTTCCTATTTCCTGGCTTATGAGATCATAGTATTGCACAAGCTGGAACATTTTTACAAACTTGTAGCAAAGTGTCTTGATGGCTGCATGAAATGCAATGAATTCAATATTTGTTTTTAGTTATGAATGACCTAATTAGTCGGTTGCATCTCTGACTAAGAAATGAGATTCCAAATCCAACTTGTGCCGTTTTTGGATTTGACCAATAAAGTGAATTCTGTGAGTCAGAGGTTGCTGACAAAAGGAAAATTGCTCAATGTCCATGCATTACACTTCCTATGCAGTATTCAGCTGTAAAGTTGTTTGCCCAAGGGATTAAAAAAGTAAATAATTATTCCCTTTCTTAGCCTTAATTGATTTTGCAACTTCTATAGAATAGAATGATATGACACCATCGCCTGTTGCTGATATTACCCCTCGTTCATAAATAATTACACTGCTTGTGGTACATTCGATTATACAGCAATGACACTCGCCCTTGGCTGATATTGTCCTGATCTGTTGCATCTTGTTCTTTTTGGCTGTTCCCGCCCATTTCGGCCATCCTCTGCTGGTTCCTCTTGTTCCAGAGCCTCCAAGTGACTGGGTGAATGAGACCTATCTTGTCTAAATAGAATGAAATGTCAACATAAGGCAGGTGAAGAACTGTTCAGCACTGTCCACATGGTTCTCTTTCCTGACTTAGCACTTCCCTTTGCATTGGCCATGGATAACTATCTCCGCTTGAGCTCTGACCACCTCTTTTTTGTCGTAGCTGTGACCTTGGACACTTGTGCATTGACCCTGGAGCTGCAAGCCTCGTAGCTTCAGTCACCCAGTCCTCCCTTTGCCTCCCATCCCATTTGCCCTGTAACATTTCAACCTCTCTTGTCATGTTTGCGATCACAAAATCAAAGACCCACTTTCCCCTTTATCCGGCGGCCTCGCTCTATCCCATGCAATCCTTCAAGGCCTGGCACAGCCTGCCTTCTTGCACTCTTGCAGCCGTGACCCAATGTTCTGAGACAGCAACCACCTTCGTTCCACAGACAAGTATCCTGACCTCCCTAAACAGTCAACACTGTCCCTCCCATTGATAGCTATACACTGTGACCTCCCTGGACAATTGTCACCCAAGTTCAATGCAACAGTTTGGTCTCCTTTCCCCTGGCTGAGAAACATTCCCAATATAAAACCAGCTGATCCTGTTCATTCCGAATCCTCAAGGAAGGCTACTTCACCTGCTGCACACTATCTTTAACCAGTCAGAACTCCGAAGGCACATGTTTCTCATTTGCTGATGACTTAATCACAAAGGCACATTTTAATATGGCAACCATATGTTACAACGATGAGTATTCTTGACTTGTTAATTCTTGACTTTAAAAAGGTTCCTGCAGATTCCCATTGGGAATCTGTCTTTCATCTACTTTCCACTTAATTACCAACTCTTAGCCGGTCTTGAAAAGCTATCATTTCACCCTTTGCACAATTCGGTGCCCCTTTCCTACTCACAGTAGCAACATTACCACCCAGGGTGATATTTGTTATAAAAAATCAATCTCCAGTCTGTATATTTTCCCTTTTAATTTTCCTGGTCCTCATCACAAGTCTAGAATAAATCTGAACTTGTTTATTAATTGTTTGGTATGTGGATGATGACTTTTACTGATGTCTCGAGTTGACATATGGCCCTGGTCAAGTTTCTTGAAGCTGTTTGATACAATTTTGTGACTTGCTAGGCTACTTTAGATACAGTAAAGAGTCAACCTTTAGTATAATCTAGGAGTTATAGATGGGCTGTAATGTTTACGACCAGCATATTTGCTTGCTTAAAGGTTGCTTGTGGTACATTCGATTACACAGCAATGACACTCGCCCTTGGGTTGATATTGTCCTGATATTGTCCTGATTTGTTGCATCTTGTTCTTTCTGGCTGTTCCCGCCCATTACACAGCATATGCTCAGTGATGCCAGCGTTTTATTTTCAATTATTTCTAACTGAATTCAAGTTCTCAAACTCTATTTGGTGTCATTTGGCTTAACTTTGTCTGGGTTGTCTAGAAAGCCATTTACGTTATTTTAATCCCTCTGTAATACAAACAGTTGGGTTTGAATTACAAGCCTTGCATACTCTCAAAATGATTGCTACAATCATTCTCTGAAAAAGTTTGTTATATAATATAATATTCTCCTGTCTGAACGTCCATTTTGTTTCTGGTATGGATATCTTGTGTACATGAGAAGCTGAGTATTACAAAAAAGCTCAGTTGAGGGCTTGTTGCCTAGTTTTTAGCAACAGTGCTCCATAACAAGTATCGCCCATTCTCAGGGAAAGGTGCCTTAATTTGAGTGCTCCCTTAATTGAGTGGGAAATCATTGGTGTGAATCTGTGTCTAGTACAATGTCTCAAGCATTGATACTCGAACATTAACCAGATTGAATGCTGAAAGTCACAACTTTATTAAACTGGCAGGTATATTTCATTTTCAGAAGTGTTGAATTTTTCAGTGTTTTGGATATTACATCGACTTAAAAGTTGAATTTTTGGAATCAAATTTTTTAGACTAAATGTAGGGAGACAGCTTTTACATGAGTTATACCTTACAAGGGATTGAAATCCATGGCAAACTTTTTAAAATGGTTTTGGCAGTTTGTGTTTGCTGGCCATGTTCTGGATTCAGCAGGAACTGTATCCTAGTCTATATACTGGAAGTTTTTATGTTTTAAAAGGGGAAAAAAGCGTTGTGGAAAAGACTTTTCATGCCAAACATGTTCCCAAAACTAATGCAACGTGAAGGTAAAATGGAATATTTTGAGGCCAAATGTTTACAATACAAGGCATTGAGTCTTACCTTGTCTCATGATTTTGCCATTTCCAAAAGAAAATACAATTAAAATACAATCTGCACTTTAAAAAAATCACTTGATTTATGACACTTTTTTAAAATTCATTATTGGGGTGTGGGTACTGCTGGTTGGGCCAGCATATATTCCCCATCTCTTAGATGCTTTTGCGAAGGTGGTGGTGAGTTGCCTTCTTGAACCGTTGCAATCATTTGCTTCAGGTAGACCCACAATTTTGTTAGGAAGGGAGCTTCACAACTTTGTAGATATCGTAGACTATTTAGCATTTATTTATCATTTTATGCAAATAAGCATAACATTTTTGTTCTAATTTTAAACCAAAATAGATGTAAGACTATGCATCTTAAAATTGTGTATTACTGTATATTATGACTACAGCTTGAATGTTTGGATTCTGAATCTCATGCCACTGAGCATATGCCTACAATTTAAAACAAGGACTATTTTATTTATAAACATTGAATCAACCTTTTTATTATAGAAGTGTATAACATTTTCTGCTGTTGATGCCCTAAATATCGCAAAATTCTGAAAGGCTAATTTGTTTTTATGGCAACCAATTTCTTGCATAAATTCATTTTTTAAAAAAGTGAAATGTTAATGTTTTCTCACTTGAATTAATCCTTTTTATTCTCTTAGCTCATTTCTACTGAGTATGCTTCCTACTATACTGATCATCGGATTTCTGCTGTTTACCCTGAGAAGAGGGTCAGCAGGAATTGGCCGATCCGGACGTGGCATGGGTGGATTATTTAGCGTTGGTGAAACAACAGCCAAGATGCTCAAGGATGAAATTGATGTAAAATTCAAGGATGTTGCAGGATGTGAGGAAGCAAAGTTGGAAATAATGGAATTTGTTAATTTTCTGAAGAACCCAAATCAGTATCAAGAACTTGGAGCCAAAATTCCAAAGGTAAGTTGGAGACAAATCCAACTTCAAGAAGTGAAACTGCAGTGAGTAACATCTGAATGTAGCCAAGTGTCGTTAACCTACTGCTATAGGTTTACTGTTGAATTAGGATCTCTGTTAGTACAGAGTTTTGAGGATAATTTGGAGGGCCAAAGGTCCTGTTCCTGGGCTGTAAATTTTCTTTGTTCTTAATAAGCTAATATCCCAATCTTCCAAATGTGGTCGACAGATTCAGTCCATATTGCTATGGGTCTGGAATCACATGTAGGCCAGACCAAGTAAGGATGGAAATTTCCTTCCCTCAAGGGCATTTTCCGACAATCAACAATGGATTCATCATAACTCTCCTAACTTCAGATTTTTATTGGATTAAAATTCCACCTTCTGCCATGGCAGGATTTGAAACTTGAGTCCCCAGCGCATCATTTGGGTCTCTGAATTGACAACCCACTGATAGTACCATTAGGTCATGTCCACCTTGAATGCAGTAATCCAGATGAGACTGAGTCAAAGTCCTGTGTAGGTTCAGTTCCCCATCCTAACTTCAAAAAATAAATTCTGGCTATTGATTGAAAAGATTAAGCAATTCACTGAGCATAAAGTGTTGGATCAATTTACATCATACTTGAAGGAGCATTTTTTGTTGTTGTATTCAGCCCACGGCCCTTGAACAAATTTTAAAATTAGATAATTTATAGCGAAATTAAACTAGCATTGCATTAGGTAGTAAGTTGCATGTTGATGTAAAGTTGTTTGATATGCATAAATCAAGTCCTTTGGGTTTTTTTGGATCAGAAAGTAATACATTATAATTGTACCTATGAACGGATTAATGAGTTTCTCTAAACCCCATCCAAAGTGAATTAAGCATTCTTTTCGCAGGGAGCTATCCTTACGGGTCCTCCAGGCACTGGGAAAACTTTGTTAGCAAAGGCTACTGCAGGAGAGGCCAATGTTCCATTCATCACAGTTAATGGTTCTGAGTTCTTGGAAATGTTTGTTGGTGTGGGCCCTGCAAGGGTAAGTCTTACGGTATTTAATTTGAAGTTCTAAATGTTCAAAATGATCTGATGGTCTCTTTTTCCTAGAAAGGAACTGAAGATATCTTTGGAAGAAAGTCATGCCCATTCCTGAAAGGATGACTTTAAAAGTTCACACTAACTAACCCCACCTTGACTAGTTATTACAAATGCATGTACACATTAAGATAACTGTAGGTGAGAAGATACTCAATCCAAGAAGGTCAACAGGATAGTAGATTTGTTCCCTTAAACAGTACTAATTCACTTTGATCACAGCTTGATCAATGTTATTTGATGAGCTTAAATCCAACCATTCAATCCTTCACATCTGTTTGGTATTCAATCTGCTTAAAGTTGGTGTGTATATACAACCTATTTACCGAGCCTTTAATACATAACATACCCTTTTCCAACTAAAATCCATCATTTCCAGTATGAAAATATCAATTTATCTACAATTTTACAAGCCTTTAGGAAAGGAAGCTACAAATCGCTACACCCTATGTAGGAAAAGTAATTCTTGATGTCATTCCAAAGTGGTCTAGCTCAGGTTTAATGATTGTAGCTCCTTGTTCTGAATCCCCCAAAATAGACATTTCTCTGTTGAAGATCTTTGGAATTTTAAACATCCTGATTATATCCCCATTATCTTCTAAACTTAAGATAATTCAAACCAAATTTATGCCATGTGTCCTCATAATTTAGCCCTGTCAGTGCCTCTATCAATCTGGTGAGTTTGTGCCTTACTCTCTCAAAAAATCAATATGTCCTTCCTGAGTAGGAGAGCCAAATATGTCATGCACCTGCCTGGTGTGTTTTCAGCAGTGGGGAGACGTGTAAAGTAATGTGGGCATCCAGTCCACCACCTTGCCTCTTAGCAAGCAATGCCTGCCGTATGGCAAATAGGTGGTCCGCTTATTGTATGCGAATAAATAATTCAAGGTCAGTTGAGCTTGTTTCCTCACCTTGAACGCTATGCCACAGCTTTGCTCACTTATTTACTCTGTCCCTTAACTTAGCTACTTATTGTGCTTCCCATCTTAACGTCATCTGCAAATTTTGCTGTAGCGTTCTCTCTTCTTCCAAGTCCTTGATATATATGATGTAAAGATGTAGCCCTGGTACAGATCCTTGGGAATTTCCACTTATCACATCTAATCCTCGTATACCTTGTTCCTGCTCACTACCTTCTACCTCCCAATCAAATATTTGCCATGTAATTGCCGTTCTCTATTTGCATTTACTCAGTGCAGACATGTTGGTCACATGTTAGATTCTGGAGCATACTGTTCCTTTAAAGTCAGTCCTCAGGAATTTGGGATACGAGACTCTATTTGTAGTACATTTTGATTTACTGTAATTAATGGGTGGTGCTAATAGTTGTGGATTTTTTCACTCCATATTTGAATAAATCAATCTCTGATCAGGTGTAGAGTGAATCATAAATTGAGTAACGATTCCTGTGCTGTGCTGCAGTTCCGGTTTAAACTAGTAACAACCTATCACTTTCTACTGTTTACTGTAGCCTTCCAGTATTGAAGGCTGATTGACAGAAATCATTTTGTGAAGAGTTATGTTCTGAAATTGCTCTATCAAGGACTATAAATGAGCAATTAACACTTGTAGTGTTTAATCTACAATTGTCAGTTTGTCCCTATGTATTTTATCTATCCCTAGCAGAAAATCAGTTGTCAACACTTTACATAAAAGAAATTCTGATCAAGCATTAGTTGTCATGCTTCTAATCTACTTTTCCAAATTCAGGTTAGGTCATTGTCAGATGGCCTCTAAGATCTTTTTGTTGACTTTAATCTGATTAAAAGAAACATGTCAATGTACACTGAAGTAATCGATTCTATACTTACTCCATTTTCTGTCTGACCTTCTGATTTTGCTATGTATTTGAAATTTTAAAAAAAAGTGATTTAGGTTCCATTGTCACTCAATAGATTGACAACTTTTTAGTCAGTCAGACCTTATCTGAACATTGGTTTTGAACAGTTTTGATATTAATGTTGTTATACTCTATTGTTTACATTCTGAATTTGCATCATAATATGTATCAAATGATCTCCTGAACATTTTCAGACTGAATGCTTCTGTGCATCCAATCTTGGTATAAGCAATGCAAGTTCCATTGAAAATTGCTGTTTAATTAGCTTTTGCAGGAAATTCCATTATAAAAGTAATGCATGCCCAACTGCGCTCATCTCATAATGCAAAATGCTTTCTTAAAGAGAGTCAGAATTTACAGTAAAAAAAATCTGACCATTACTTACTTAAAGATCAGCCTGTATCTAAAATAGATCATAAGTACACAGTTGTATACAGTTAAACACACGAACTCATAAATTGTTTTCCAAAATATGAGAGAGCTCAATAAACTGATCAAATAGAATGTCTCATCGTCTGGCTGCTCTTTTGAATGTATCAGAATGGTGTACCTGCAAGATAGGTGCAGATTAAATCTACGCAAGAATATAATTTGTCCATTTCTGTCTTAAGTTTCTTTTGTAATGATGGGCTGCAAAGTCTTAATTACTGTCAAACAACTTCTCTGGCACTCAATTAACCAAGTGCATAGTCTCATCCTAGAGATTTTATAGAACCTTTATTTTTAAAAAGCAATTCATTTTTTCCTTTGTTTCTTTTTCACTCTTTAAAAAATACAAAATATACAAGAGTATCAATTCTTCAAATGAGTAATTGTGTCTCCAGACTCTATCAGAGATTCTTGTCCAGAGATTTGAGCATAAGCGTTTCGTGAGAACTCCTGTACTCAGGTAGTGTTGAGCTGTTACAGATGCCAATTTATACCATCTAGAAAGACAAGTCTGCAAATACATAAGAACACCACCACCACAAGTTCCCCTCCAAGCCATATACCATCCTGACTTGGAATTGTTTCTCAAGTGGACAACATGTCCATTGCTGTCTACATATCCTTTGTAATAATGGACTGCAAAGTCTTAATTATTGCCAAACAACTTCTCTTGCACTCGGAATTAACCAAGTATGAAAGAGAGAAGGCTACAGCAAAATTTGGGAAGCACAATAAGTAGATGAGAACATGAAATTATTAAGGGACAGAGTAATTAAGTGAGCAAACCTGTGGCACAGCATTCAATGTGAGGAAACAAGCTCAACTGACCTTGAATTATTTATTTGCATACAGTGAGTGGACCACCTATTTGCCATAGTGTGAGCATGGGGCTAAGGGGGAAGATGGTGGACTGGATCCCCACATTACTTCACATGTCTCCCCACTGCTGAAAACACACCAGGCAGGTGCATGACCTGTTTGGCTCTCCTACTCAGGAAGGACATATTGACTTTTTAGAGAATAAGGCTCAAACTCACCAGATCGATTATAGGCACTGACAGGGCTAAATTATGAGGACACATGGCATAAACTTGGTTCGAATTATCTTCAGTTTTCAGTGTTGCTGGATCAAATTTTGGCACTTTCTCCTAATAGCATTGTGTCCCTACATCCCAAAGATGGCAAAGCAGTTCACCACTGCTTTCTCAAGGGCTGTTAAGTTGTGCTAACCTACCAGTGATGCCAATATCTGCTGAATGAACTTTTAAAAAACTACAAGGACCATCCTTCCACATGTACTTGATTGGCTGTAAAGCACTTTGAGATGACCTAAAGTCATGAAAAATACTATAGAAATAAAAATCTTTCTTCCTCCTTACCTTTTCCTTACTTTTTACTTTAGACTGACTTGTAAAGAATAAAAGTAGTTTCAGTAAATTTATACCATGTACATAAACATCCTGAGTAAGGTGTCACACTTCTAGGTGCGAGACCTGTTTGTAATGGCTCGAAAAAATGCTCCTTGTATCCTCTTCATCGATGAGATTGATGCAGTTGGAAGGAAAAGAGGTCGAGGTAATTTTGGAGGGCAGAGCGAGCAGGAGAACACACTAAATCAGTTATTGGTAGAAATGGATGGTGAGTACAATTTACTGGTATAACTAGATCTGTCTTTGGAATATGATGCTCTCTGTATGCTTTTTAATACATATATGTAGTGCATCAATTGTAAAATTTAACACCTATTAAATGCCATTTTAATGCAAAAACATGTATTCTTGGTTGCTTATCTGAGCTGACATTTGTGCATTTTGGACGGATAATTTCCCTTCTCACAAAGCTGAACTGAACTGACCTGACCCTAACCACATTTTCCCTTGCTCCATACTCCTCATCATGTTTAAGTCCTTCAAAGATTCTTTTATTCTTTGCTGAGATGTGAGTTTCACTAATAAGACCAGAAATTGATGGCTGTTCTCATTGATCTGAAAGTAAGGACATTTTGGAGGCAGTTAGGAGTCAGCCACATTGCTGAGAGTCAGCAGCCACATGGAGACCAGACCAGCTAAGAATGGCAGAACATTTTTATGAAGATTGATAGTTTCATGGTCAGTATTTCTCAGGCTGACTTTCAATTTCAGGTTTTATTAAATTTAATTCAAATGTCATCAACATGGATCTCTATATTACTATTCCAGTGGCATTACCACTATACCACCATCTAGGAGGACTTAGTGCAGGGCTTCTGTTGATGTCTGTGTTGAGGATGAGATTTGCGTTGGCTCAGTATTGTGATCACCATCTGAATAGATTCAACCAACAGTAACCCTTTTAAAATTACCCATTACTTCACCTGTGATTTTTCTGGCCAAGCAGTAGAGTCAGTTTTGAATGAGAAATGCAAGAGAAAAAGCCGTTTAGTGCAAGAATAGAGTTACAGGCCAAGGCACTGTCATTTTTACAACCAAAGCGGCACAGTTCAGGAGTTGAAAGGTCCCAGAAGCACGCTGGCAGTGACTGTGGAAAAGCAAGAGTGAGTTACGTGAGGGCATAGGGTGTCAAGTGGGTACGGCAGGGGAGGGTTAGGGTGGCAGGTTGAAAATGGGGTGGTTAGGGTCCAAGATAAGATTAGAGTGGTGCTGGAAAAGCACAGCAGGTCAGGCAGCATCCGAGGAGCAGGAAAATCGATGTTTCGGCAAAAGCTCCAAATCGGGAATGTTGCCTCAGAAGCTGTCTGATCCTGTGCTTTTCCAGCATCACTCTAATCTTGACTCTAATCTCCAGCATTGCAGTACCCATTTCTGCCTAGGGTGCCAGATAAGTTGAGCGCATGTGGTGTGGCAGAATGTTTTGTTTGGCAGGATCTGTGGTGTCAGGCCTGGGGTAGGGGGAGGTTGGTGGGGGCGGGGTGGGAGTGCCCTGGCTGCTTTTATATCTGGGAGCATGAGTTAGGAGTCGAAAGAGATGTACAAGGGTTTTTTTGTGCATTGGGTTGGCATTGTCAATGGTGAGTTGGGGGTCAATTCATAGTTACCCAGGAGTTAGTCAGTTTTTAATCCTGTAACTTTATCTAGGTGACTATTAATCTTAAGAGTTGAAATGCCCCACATTTTAAGGTACTTTTTCAGTTAATTCCAGATGCATTGAAGTTTTTCAACAGATTTCAATTTCCTGGTCAGTTCCTGTAGAGTCAGCTGTGCTGGGATCCTGCACAGTACTGGTGCACAACTCCAGTCTATGCTGTTCTAATAACTAAGCAGGTTAGCTGCAGTCACTATCTGTATTACAAATAATTATCTTATATTTGTATTGGCCACTTTACATGAATCATTATGGAAGGAAACACTATGTCATCACTTAGGCATTTATGCATTTTAAAACTGCAGTACAAACTGATGGCTGCAAAGGCCATGTTAGTACAGATGGTTCGTGAAAATCTATTATAAATATTTCAATTTCAGCATCATGCATGGTACATATAGGAACATTTTAAAACTGTACCTAAGTATTTTCTCTCAGATTTTCAAAGTGCTATTCATATCTACATCAACTTGACGGTGCATAGCCAAACTGGGGAATGATGGGTATTTTTCTCTACTGCATTAATTTGAATAAATGATTCTTGCTCAGGATAGGGTATTTCTCCAGTGGAGTATTTATTCTTGTGACATTTGGTTTTCACCTTGCTACCTCCCTTCCATTAGACTCCACCTCCTGATGCTGCCTGGCTTGCTGTGTTCTTCCAGCCTCCTTACATTTCACATGTTTCTGTGCAGCAGTACCTCCCCCGCTGAACCTCTGACTGCACTTCTTTGTTTAGCCACGAGATGATGCACAAGAATGATCAGCACTGATTTCCTGCCTACTGTGGCTGCAGATGCAAAATAAAATTCATGTGAATTTATGAACACCTCCATGAGAAGTTTTGATTCTCTCTTCCTTCCAGTCAAAGCTGCTGTACCTCTGCAAGGTTTCTGCTTCTTGCTATGCTAAAAATTGGGAACTGCAAAAGCAATTGTCATATTACTTCCTGCTGGGGCAATGGGCCTGCATTGTTTTGCAACTACAGCCTCATCTTACTTCCCTGTTTTAGCATTCTTAATGGCTTTCTCATTTCGGAGCTACTTCCAAATTGAATGCGAAAAATTGCAGTTATGCTTACAAAAAATGTAATTGTACTTTGACAAGGTTCCTCCAAATAGGAAACCTGCAACTGTTAAGTTCCTATGTGGGGAGGAATGAACTGGCTGTACTATTTTATTCATCAATTCCTTTGGTTCATTGCAACATGGTTAATCTATAATTGGTCTCTCTTCCTAAGAAAGGGTGCTCTTACCATAGAGGAAGTGCAGTGAAGGATTGCTAAGCTGATATCAAGGATTGCAAGACTTGTGTGAGGAGAGATGGGTTTGAGTGAACCTGTATTTCCTTGAATTTAGAGCGATGAGAAAGAATGAAATTTTAGCAGGGCTAGGCAAACCAGATCCAAGGAGGATGTTTCCCCACAGTTGGCGAATCTAGAGCCAGGGATCACAGTCTCAGAATATAGGTAAAGCATTTAAGACTGAGATTTATTCACATTTACATGGTGTTGAGATAGACGATTAGCCATGATCCTGTTGAATGGTGGAACAGGCTTGAAGGGTTGAATGGCCTATTTCTATTCCTATCTGTTTCTATAAATGATATCTTATTTTGTGAGTACCTTTCTCTCTGACCCAATTGAACTTTTATTATAAAGAAACCAATTAGGTCAGGCTTTCTTGAATTATGAAAAAGTGTGAATTAATTAGTTACTAAATATGCGAAGAACTAAAGCAGCATACATGTTCACACATTAGAAATAAGAGGCAAGTCCAAAAAGGTAAAAGTTTTTCACACCCACTAATGTGTGGATCATATTTTTAGATTAGATTCCCTACAATATGGATAAAAGCCCTTCGGACCAACAAGTCCACACTGACCCTCCAAAGAGTAACCCACCCAGACCCATTCATTTACATTTACCCTTGACTAATGCACCTAATACTTTGGGCAATTTAGCATGGCCAATTCACCTGACCTGCACTTTCTTTGTGATTGTGGGAGGAAACCAGACCAGACGTGGGGAGAATGTGCAAATTCCACACAGACAGTCACCTGGAGGTGGGAATTCACCCCGGGTCCCTGGCACTGAGGCATCAGTGCTAACCACTGAGCCACCATGCCGCCGCATTTTGGATAGGCTGAATAGTCTAGGTCTTTTCCCTAGGTTGGGTGAGTCAAAAACTTTAAAGTGAGAGCAGAAAGATTTAAAAGGGACCTCTGACATCTTTTTCATGCAGAGGGTGATGAGCATATGGAATGAGCTACCAGAGCGCGTGGTGGAGGCTGGTACAATTACAACATTTAAAAGGCATTTGAATGGGTATATGATAGGAAGGATTTAGAGGGATGTGGACCAAATGCAGGCAAATGAGACTAGATTTATCTAGGATATCTGGTCAGCATGGATGAGTTGGACCAAAGGGTCTGTTTCTGTGCTATACATCTATATGATTCTATATACAAATTGTTAGAGAAGAGCTGATAGTTGAATGTTGTGGCCTTTGCAGGGGAAGTTACCAGTATCTTTGATGTTGAGATTCTTGGTTGTGTAGGCTGATTGAAGTTTCATTGTCCTAATTCCTACAACATTCTGAGTCTCTGAGGGTGCTCCTTTAGTTAACCCTGCATAGCAGAGTAGCACAGTCTGTCAACTATGACTTTCGGAGCATGCTAATGCAAAATGCAGTCTAGTACACATCAAAGCATTCAGTCCCACTGATCCACTCCAGTCTGAAATTTTGTGAAGTATAGGTGAGAAAAGGCAGTTGCAGCAAGATTTAGGTAAATATTTTATTATTACACTTTTTTTGAAAGAGCTGTAAATTTTGAAGAAAAAACTAACTTGATATTCAAGAATCAAAGGAAGTTGCTCAGCTTGTGTTAGTTATGATAATCATATCAACCCTCCACTTACTCATCAAGAGGTATGAAATAAATATGGAAATGAAACTCAAAACAGGCAGAGTAACAGAAATTAGTTCGTGTTTTCCTGCTTTCCTGTTGTGTTCAGCTGTATGTTCCTGTTAGAGCACAGGAAAAGAAACACTGCTGACCTTGACGCACACAGATGTTATTGTTCTGCAAGGTTTTGAAAAGAAAAACTCATGATATGTGAGTAACACATTTGTGTGCATATTTTTATGGCTAGCTAACAGGAAGCAGACAGCAGATATAAATGGTCATGTTCATTTTATTTAATGTACTCATGGGATGTGGGCAAAATGACTGGACCAGTGTTTTTTAACTCATCCCTACTTGCCATTGAAAAAGTGGATGTGTGCTGCCTTCTTGAATCGGTGCAGTTCATGAGCCTCACAGCACCAGAGACCCGGTTCGATTCCAGCCTCGGGCAGTTGTCTGTGTGGAGTTTGCACATTCTCCCTGTGTCTGTGTGGGTTTCCTCCGGGTGCTCCGGTTCCCTCCCAAAGTCCAAAGATATGCAGGTCAGGTGAATGGGCATTGCTAAATTGCCCATAGTGTTAGGTGCATTAGTCAGAGGGAAATGGTTCTGGGTGGGTTACTCTTCAGAGGGTTGGTGTGGATTGGTTGGGCCGAACAGCCTGTTTCCATACCGTAGGGAATCTAATCTAAACTAAACTGTGTTGTACTTAGACCCACAATGCTGTTAGGAAGGGAATTCCAGGATTTTAACACAACAGCACAATGTATTTCCAAGTCAGGATGGTGATGGAGGGGAACTTGCAGGTGATGGTGTTCCCAAGCATTTGTTACCCTTGTCTTTGTAGATGGTAGTGGTTGTGGGTTTATAGAGTGCTGTCTGAGGAGCCTTGGGTGAAACTCTGTAGTGCATCTTGTAGATGGCACATGCTGCTGCCATTGAGTTGTGGTGGTGGGGGAGTGGATGTAGTGCTGATCAAGCAGCCTGCTCAAATGCTGGATGGTGTCAAGTTTCTTCAGTACCCTTGAAGCTGAATCCATCTATCACACTCCTGATTTGTAGATGGTGGAAATGCTTTGGGATGTCAGGAAGGGAATTACTCGCTGTAGGAATCCCACATCTTGTAGCTACGTATTTCTATGGCTAGTCCAGTTTCATTTCTGATAAATGATAACCCCCAAGATGTTGATGGAGATTTGACTGAAGGTAAAACCACTGAATGCAATTGATAGATCGTGTCTTATTGGAGTTGATCATTACTTGACATTTGTGTTGCCATTTTTCAGTCCAAACCTGGGTCTTGTCCAAGTCAAGCTACATTTGTACATGGACTGCAGCAGTCTTGAATACTGTGCAGTCATCAGTGAACATCCCCATTTCTGACCTTATAATGGCGTAGAGTGCATTGTCTAAGCAGATGAAGATGGTTGGGCATAGCAAAATACCCTGAGAAACTCCTGCAGAGATGTCCTGGAACTGAGGTGACTGATCTCCACAGCCGCCACCAACTTCCTTTGTACCAGCTATGAATCCAAACAGCAGAAAGTTTTCCCTCGATCCTCATTGATTCCAGTTTTGCTCGAGCTTCATGATGCCAAATACAGCCTCGATATCAAGAGCAGTCACTGCCTGCTCACTGCTGGAATTCAGCTTCTTTGTCCATGTTTGAATCAAGGCTGTAATGAGGTCAGAAGTTGACAAAAGCCAAACTGAGCGCCAGTAAGTAGATTATTATTGAGCGGGTACTGCTTACCAATTTGGGAAGGGGCCATACTGGATCTGGTGTTGGGGAGTGAGCCCAGCCAGGTGGTTGAAGTTTCAGGCGGGGATTACTTTGGGAATAGTGATCATAATTCCATAAATTTTAGAATACTTATGGACAAAGATGAGTGGTTCTAAAGGAAGAGTGCTAAATTGAGGAAGCGAGAGAGGAAATAGTTGGGACCGTAAAAGATATCTTTGCAGCATTCTTGAACATGGGTGAGGTCTGAGGACTGGAGAATTGCTAGAGTTTTTCCCCTTGTTTAAGAAGGCTAGCAGAGATAATCCAGGTAATTATAAACCAGTGAATCTGATGTCAGTGGTAGGGAAGCAGCTGGAGAAGATACCGAGGGATAGGATCTATTTATATTTGGAAGAAAATGAGTGTACTAGTGATAGGCAGTAGGTTTTGTGCAGGGATGGTTATGTCTTAGCAACTTAATAGAATTCTTTGAGGAAGTGACAAAGTTGATTGAGGGAAGGGCCATAAATGTCATATACATGGACTTTAGTAGGGCGTTTGATAAGGTTCCTCCTTGCGATGTTGATGGAGAAAGTGAAGTTGCATGGGGTTTAGGGTGTACTAGCTAGATGGATAGAGAAATGACTGGGCAACAGGAGACCAGGTAGTGTAGTAGTGGAAGGAAGTTTCTCAAAATGGAGAACTATGACCAGTAGTATTCCACAGGGATCCATGCTAGGACAACTGTTGTTTGTAATGTACATAAATGATCTGGTGGAGAGTATAAGTAATCTGTTTAGCAAGTTAGCAGATGTCACTAAGATTGGTGGAAGAGCAGATAGTGAAGAGCACTGTCAGAGAATGCAGCAGAATATGCATAGATTGGAGAGTGGGGTAGAGAAATGGCACATGGAGTTCAATCCAGGTAAATGGAAGGTGATGCATTTCGGAAGATCCAATTCTAGAGCAAAGTATACAGTAAATGGAAAAGCCCTGGGGAAAATTGATGTACAGAGAGATCTAGGTGTTCAGGTTCATTGTTCCCTGAAGGTGGCAACACAGGTCAGTAAAGTGGTCAAGAAGGTATACGATATGCTTTCCTTCATCGGATAGGGTATTGAGTACAAGAGTTGGCAGGTCGTGTCACACTTGTATAGGATTTTGGTTTAGCCACATTTGGATTACTGAGTACAGTTGTCACCACATTTACCAGAAGGATGTGGATGCTTTGGAGAGTGCAGAGGATGTTAACCAGGCTGTTGTTTTTTATGAAGGGTGCTAGCTGTGATGAGAGGTTGAGTAGATTAGGATTATTCTCATTAGAAAGACGGAGGCTGAGGGGGATCTAATTGAAGTCTACAAAATCATGAGAGGTATAGACAGGGTGGATAGCAAGAAGTTTTTTTTTCCAGAGTGGGGGACTCAATTACTAGGGGTCAGGAGTTCAAGGTGAGAAGGGAAAGGTTTAAGGGAAATATGCATGGGAAGTTCTTTTCGCAGAGGGTGATGGGTGCCTGGAATGTGAAGAGTTGGTGGAGGCGGGCACGATAGTGTCATTTAAGATGTATCTAGATAGGTTAATAAGTGGGTAGGGAGCAGAGAGATACAGATCTTTAGAAAATAGGTGACAGGTTTAGATAAAGGGTCTAGATTGGCACAGGCTTGCTGTGCCAAAGGGCCTGTTCCTGAGCTGTTATTTTCTTTGTTCTTTGATAGCATGATTGATGACAAGTTTCCATTTCGGCACCATGACTCAGTAGTTAATACTGTTGCTTCACAGCGTCAGAGATCTGGGTTCACTTCCACCTTTGGGTAACTGTATAGTGTTTGCACATTCTCTTCATGTTTGCATTGGTTTCCTCCCACATTCCCAAGGTGCAGGTTAGGTGAATTGGTCGTGCTAAATTGCCCACAGTGCCCAGGGATCTGCGGACCAGCCATGGTGGGAGTGTTGTGGATCTGGGTGGAATGCTCTACGGTGAGGACTCGATAGCGCAAGTGGCCTGCTTCCACACTGTAGGAATGCTATGATTCTTTAGCATTGATCGCAAAAAGACTGATTTTCCTATATCACACCATGTTGGATCTGTTCTGCTTTTTGTGTACAGAATATACTTGGGCAATTTTCCACATTGTCACTTAAATCCTAGTGTTGTATCTGTACTGGAACAGCTAAGCTAGGGGTATGGCAAGTTCTGAAGCACAAGTTCTCTGTACTGTTGCTGAAATATTGTCGGGGGCCAAATATCTTTGTTATCCAGTGCATACAATCCTATCTGGTATCAGATGGAGTGAGTTGAATCAAAAGGATATGAGGTGCTGATTGAAACATATAGAGTTGAAATGATGATACTTCTCAGGAGAATCTAAAGCTAGGGTTTGTATGTCATATTAACAAGAGCTTTATTGAGAGTGTTACTGTTTTTTTGTTTGGCAGGATTCAACACAGCAACCAATGTGGTGGTTTTGGCCGGCACGAACCGCCCAGATATCCTGGACCCTGCACTGATGAGGCCCGGTCGATTTGACAGACAAATTTTCATTGGTAGGTCTGACCCATGCTATTTGCTTTATTTATTCTGAGGCAAGCTGACACCAGTAGAATGTATCTTGTGCAAAAGCACGTGAGAGTGTAAAGCACAAGGACATGAGATAGGAGCAGACCATGTGCTTTCTCAAGCCTACTCAGTCATTCCACACAATCATGTCTGATCTTGAACTTCCATTTTGTTTTCCTGCCCACTCCCCATATCCCATGATCCCTGAGAAATCAAAAATCTACCAATCCCAGCCTTGAATCTACACCTCTCTGGATAAAAAAATTTCAAAGATTTGCAACCTTTTATATGAAGAAATTTCTTCTTATCTCAGACCTAATGATCATCTCCTTATTCTGATTCTGTGTGCCCACATTTTAGATTCCCTAGCCAACAGAACAGAATATTACACAAAATGCTGGAGAAACTCAAGGTTTGGCAGCATCTATGGATAGAGAAACTGTTCTGAAGAAGAGTCATTTTAGACTTGAAATATTAATGGTTTCTGTTTTCACAGATGCTCCCAGACCTGCTGAATTTTGCCAGCATTCTTTGTGTTTGCTTCAGGTTTCCGGCATCCACAGTTTTTGCCTTTGTCTTTCAGAATTTTGCAAGTTTCAGTTAGATAACCTCTGGTTAAAAGAAAATCTTCTCATCCCAGGAACCAATCTAGTGAATCTTTTCCATAACAATCAAAACCTGTATAGCCCATCATTAAATATTGAGACCAAAATTTCACAAAGCCCAGTGGAATTGTAGCGAGGCGTCTTTATTTTCTAATGCTCCATGAAGGCCAACAGGCCATTTGTTTTTCCAAATGTTTCCTGTACCTACATGTTTCATTTCTGTGCTCCTAGCATGAGCGCACTCCTGTTTCTCTGAACACCAACATTTAGAAGTTTCATACTTTTTTAAGAAATGCTCTGTTTTTCTATTATGTTGAAAGTTACTAACCCCTAACTTCTCACATTCTACTCCATTTACTATCTCATTGCCCACTTGATTAATTTGTCAGAATTTCTTTACAGCCTTTCTGTGCCCTCACAGCTTAGCTTTCTACCTAACTTTATGGCATAAACAAAACAAATATTGAAATTTGAAATGTGCACATTTGGTTTAATGTTTACAAAATAATTCATGGAAAGCTATGTGCTGGGTTCGAGATGCTATTCTCTTTGTCCAGTCCAAAGGACAGCTTGTCTTGCAGCTAGACTTTAGGTTACAGTAAGAGATGGAAGGAGTAGCCACTGGGATAACATCTCCATTCCCGTCAGTGCTGTAGCCTAAACAAAAATCTACCAACTTGTGAACTTCTGTGCAACATACCATTCTTAGAGTAGAAATCATTCCTCTGACAAAACCGTTTTGTCATCCCGACCACCCTCCATGCTGTCAGGCAGTATGGAGGCAAACTTTTAAATTATTACCTTATGGAAAGAACAACTGGAAGACCCACTATTCTTGCATTCAGGCTCCCAACCCAAAATTCATCTTGATGCTTTGTGTCCAGTATTTCAGATTAGCTTGGTTTTCTGATCCAGCTCAGCAACTAATGATCAACTTAGGCACGCACATGGGAGTTGCGTTTTTTAAAATTCACTCATGGGTGCCAGTATTTATTACCTGTTCCTAGTTGCCCTTAAGAAGGTAGTGGTGTGCTGCCTCCATGAACCGCTGCAGCCCATATGCTGTAGATAGACCCATGCATCGCAGACTCCAGTCGGGTGAGGCTAAGATCGCAGTTGGTGAATGGCACTGAGTGGCTCACCTTTCCTCACTCTATTGGAAAATGCAATCATTTGGGCAGCACGGTGGCACAGCGGTTAGCACTGCTGCCTCACAGTGCCAGAGACCCGAGTTCAATTGCCACCTCACGCAACTGTCTGCGTGGAGTTTGCACATTCTCCCCATGTCTGCTTGGGTTTCGTCCGGATGCTGCGGTTTCCTCCCACAGTCCAAAAGTGAGCAGGTTAGGTGAATTGACCATGCTAAATTGCCTGTAGTGTTAGGTGAAGGGGTAAATGTAGGGGAATGGGTCTAGGTGGATTGCTCTTCGGAGGGTCGGTGTGGACTTGTTGGGCCGAAGGGCCTATTTCCACACTCTAAGTAATCTAATCTAATCTTAAGGTAGAGTGCTTGCAAATTTGTCCTGCTTACAAAACTGTACTCGGGAAAGAATTGGGAGGCTCTAAATGAGTGTGAAAATTGGATTTTTTTTGTTTACGAATCCATACAGGCCCTTCGGCCCAACAAGTCCACACCGACCCTCTGAAAAGTAACCCACTCAGACCCATCCCCTTACATTTACCCCTAACTAACCTACATATCCCTAAACACTATGGGCAATTTAGCATGGCCAGTTCACCCTCACCTGCACATCTTTGGACTGTGGGAGGAAACCCACGCAGACACGGGGAGAATGTGCAAACTCCACACAGATAGTGCCTGAGACCAGAATTGAACCCAGGTCCCTGGCACTGTGAGGCAGCAGTGCAGCCCCAAAATTTTAAAAATGAATTAAATATAGATTGGTCCCAGGTGGTTGTTATAAACTATGTGAAACCTGCAATTTCAGGGAAATCCAAAGAGAAACCCTCTGTTCAATATTGTGGTCATGGTTTGGCTTAAGCTGGGCAAACTGACACAGTTTGTATTAATTCCAATCTGGAGGCTAAGTCTGTGCCCTTGCATATTTTATATTCTATCTTTTTTTTTAATCAAGCATTTTAGTGGATAGAATAGAACGAAATGTACCTTGCATATGCTGCTTTTTCATTCTCACCTGGAAAAGGATGTGTGTTAAATTGAGTTTCTCAGCCTGGGCAGGGAAAAGTGGGAGACCTGTTAATCAGACCTGCTCTTGTGAATTTCTAAATGACATCATACTTCTAGAAAATTATTGAAGCAGACAATGAGTAGATTGTGTTGATACATCCTTTTACTTAAAGCCCTCCGTACTAATTTTTCCCTCTTACTTCTGTCTTTATAAAGGACCACCTGATATTAAAGGAAGGGCTTCGATTTTTAAAGTTCACCTCAAACCTTTAAAATTAGCAACTTCTATCAAAGGGGAGAATTTGGCAAGAAAATTAGCAGCGTTGACTCCTGGATTTACAGGTAAGTGTTAATTTTTGTCAATAGGTAATGCAGAAACAATTCCCTCCTATCAAAATTGCAGCAATTATAGTTGCACCCATTAATTTTCTGAAGCTCATTTATCAATCTTACAATTAAATTTATATATCTTCTCCAAAAAATCATAAGACTACTTTTTTCTACTTGGTCTTCCTCACTGCCGACTCAACCTTAAGAGAATCGTGAACTAGCATTCCCAAGTCCCTTTGTGTTTCAGATTTCTAAAGCCTTTCCCTGTTTAGAAAATAGTCTACTCTCTATTCTTCTTGCCAAAGTGCATAGTCTTTCCCACATTGGGCACAAAAATGGCAAATGGAATACCATCTCCTAGCCTGTTCAAGTCCTTCGAGAAAATCCTTGCATCCTCAACACCACATGTATTGCCAACTATCTTTGCGCCATCTGCAAAGGAAGTTCCATGATTTTGACCCAGAAGCAAAGGAATATTTCCAAGTCAGGATGCTGATTTGTTTGGAGAGCAACTTGCAGGTGGTGATGTTCCCTTGTATATGCTGCCCTTGTTCTTCTAGATACATGAGGTCATGGTGGAGGGAGTGATTATATGTGGATATGGTGTTAATCAAGTGGTTTGCTTTTCCTGAATGATGTCAAGCTTCTTGAATGTGGTTGGAGCTACATTCATCCAGGCAAATGGGGGGTATTCCATCGCACTCCTGACTTGGGCCTTATAGATGATGGACAGGAGTGCCATGGATCTGCTTGAAAATGACAGTAGATGGGAACATTTACGGCCCATAGTCACTGGTTAAACTGGAGTCTGTGGGCATCTAAGGAACAATGTCCCCCAAATAACTGGAATCATACCCGTCCTAAAGGAGATATTAGCAATTGTTGGAAATCAATAATCTTAGCTGCAGGACATCATACAGTATTCCTCATGGTACTATTCTAACCCCTTCTACCCTCAGTTACTTCATTAAATACTATCCTCCATCATAAATGCAGATAATCCAACTGTGTTTAGTTCTATTGCAATTTCTCAGATAATGAACCAACTCTTGGTTGCCTGTTACAAGACCTGGACAGCATTCATGCGTGGGAAGATAAGTGACACGTGCTCAGCAATGATCATCTCCAACAATGGAGAATCTAACCCCTTGACAGTGAATGGTGTTACCATTGTTAAACCCCAAAACATCAACATCTTAGGAATTGAGCAAAAATTAACTGGACTAGCCATGTCAATGCTGTGGCAATTGGGGAAGTAATGAGGCAGGTTATTATTCCTGGGGCTGTGTCTCCATCTTGGATGTTTCAATTGAGCCAGCTTCTTAGGGTAGAGATGTTCAGACTTCCATTATTCCATTATCTGCAAAGGTGATTCCAGTTTTAATTTTAGGATTATACCCCCTTGTAGATTCCACATCAGAGGCAGTACATCAAATCCTCGTTGTCCGTGGGGAATAGGAGCACAAACTTTCTGCAGAAAACAAAAAACGTGGATACCACTCTTGTTACGACATGGAATAAACTCTCCTGCTTTATTTAAACCAGTCTCACAGAAAAGATTTATCCCGTGTAGTAATCTGTCAAGATTTGAGTGGCCAAGAACTATGTAAAGTAAAAATTAACAACTTTATTTCTTAAAGTATAACAGAGTAAAATTAACTAACAACTATTTACCATTCCTCATTCTAACCTATCAGTTACCTTCCCTTCTATAATACTAGTCCAATAAAACTCCCAATTAAGATTTACAAAGCAACACTTCTTATCTCAAAACCAGGCAGCTGTAGGCTCTTGTCTTCGGATCTTCCTGTGTCATCTTTCCTCCTTGTTAGGAATTTCTGCATCACAGGTTTCTGATTGAGAAAGTACTTTTCAGACATTTTTTCAAGTAGTCTGTTACATGCTACAACTTGGCAGTTCTCCTCTCAACTGTTCAATTTTTCCCTAGTTTTGTACCCCAGGGCATTGGATTGTGTCATTGGCTCTTAAGATTGTCAGTATACTCAATCCAAACTGGATTGGAGTTTGATATTTTTCGGGGTATAATTTAAACTGATCGGCCGAATTCAAGTTTGTTTTTGTCTCCAGGCAATAAGCTAATCGAGTTTTGTGACTGAGTGTTACATTGTTACCTTATTGAGAATACATGGTGCTGTGTCTGGTAGTTCTGCTGCTTTAACTCTCTTAAGAGGTACACCACATCTTCAGAACACCTGTCCCCTTCAGAAAAAATGAACCATCATAATGAAAAGATGGCGCCTTTTTTTTCTACCTTTTTAAACACCTGACCCTAACATGCCAATAACTTTCATATAAGTTCACCTTAACTTCTCCCTGTATACATAGGTATACAAAAAACATAGAGTTTACATGAGATTTGTCTTTATTCAATCAGTTAAATCCGCAATACGACATGTATGATTTTTAAATTAAAAGTCTGTAATGTCAAGACTCCAACGAAATAGTCTCATTCTTATCTTTGAAACGTTCTAAGAATGTAAGCGGATTGTGGTCCGTGTACACAACCGTCTCTGACACATGCACATTAAAATGCTATAAGGCCAGTACCAAACTCAAAAATTCCTTTTCAATTCTGGAGTATTTCCTCTGGTGGATGTTGATCATCTTAGAAACGTAACCAACTGGCATTTCAGTCCCATCCTCATCTTCCTCTAGGAGTACAGCTCCAACTCCAATGTCACTAGCATTGATGGTGACTTTAAAAGGTTTTGAAACATTTGGTATGGCTAAAACTAGCTTGGTGGTTAATATTGATTTCAAATGGTCAGATGCCTCCTGGCATAGTTTCGGTGGACAGAACATTGTGATGTTCTTCAGCAAATCAGTTAACAGTGCCACTAAATTGCTGAAGTTTAGAACAAACTTTCGATAGAGTTCGTTGAGTCCTAAGAATCAAAGCACCTCTTTCTTTGAGGTTGGTCATGGAAATTCCTCGATAACCTTAGTCTTTGCGTTCCATGGGGTCAACCTTCCATGACCGATTTTATGTCCCAAGAATGACACCTCTGCTTTTGTGAATTCAGTTTTATTTAAGTTTATCACTGGTATAGCTTCTCGTAGTCATTCAAAGAGCTCTGCCACCTGTACCATGTGATCTTTTCAGGACTTACTAAAGATCACTACATCGTCCAAATAGACTGCACAGCCTGTTAACCCAGCTCCATCTCTGTTCATGAGTCTTTGGAATCTGGCGGGCAAGTTCTCCATTCCAAAGGGCATCACTTTAAATAGATATAGCCCATCTAGGGTTACAAACACAGAAATTTATTTTGCTGTCTCCGATAAAGGTACCTGCCAGTACCCATGCATTAAGCCCAATATGATGTAACTGGCTTGTCCGATTTTCTCAATACAGTCCTCCAATCTAGGAATTGGATATGAGTCTGATTTTGTAACGGTGTTGACCTTGGGATAATCCACACAGAATCGTTGAGTCCTGTCTGATTTGGGAACTAAGACGATCGGCGAACTTCACTCGTTCTGGCTTGGTTCGATAATGTCTTTCTCGAGCATGGCTTCCACCTCCATCTGGACCTGTCTGGCTTTGAAAGAATTAAGCCGATATTTTATTGGAGCAGTACTCCCTACGTCTACTTCATGTACAACAGCCTTAGTCCTCCCCAACTGATTCTTACACATCCTTATACTGTAGTAACAAATCTTTCAAATCCATTCTATGCTGCTGAGACAGTTTACTAATGTATCCCACTCCTCAAGGACGACTTCATTTTTTTAATCTATTTTGAGGCACCTCAAAATCTATATCATCTGGATTTAATTTCTCACTCTGCGGGACAGTAACTAACACCTGTTTCTCCAATTCTTTCTCTCTAGTGCAATATGGTTTCAACATGTTCACATGACATACTCTATACCTTTTTCCTATCTGACATCTTTACTAGATAGTTCACCTGACTCAACTTGATGGGGACCACTAAACCTGGCTTTGAAGGGATTTCCTATCATTGGTAACAGTATTAACACATTATCCCCTTGGGAAAACATCTGAGTCTCAGAGCTTTTATCTGCCACCTGCTTCATTCTACTCTGCGCCTTCTTTAGGTGCTGTTTAGCTAACTCACCTACTCGATTTAATCTCTTCCTCATCTCCGATATATAATCTAATTGTGAGATCTCCGACTTTGGTCCTGTCAGTCTTCTGCGTCGGATTTTATCATTGGCTTTTAAGATTGTCAGTATACTCAATTCAAACTGGATTAGAGTTTGATATTTTCCGGGGTATAATTTAAATTGATTGGCCAAATTTGAATTTGTTTTTGTCTCCAGGCAACGAGCTAATTGAGTTTTTCGTTTGAGTGTTACATTGTTACCTTATTGAGAACATTTGGTGCTGCATCTGGTAGTTCTGTTGCTTTTAACTCTCTTAAAGGTACACCCGCATCTTCATAACACTCTTAATAACCCTCATCTGAACAACTCAATCAGGCCAGATGCCTTAATGAGGGAAAAAAAATGGGTTCTCACGAATGCATGGATCCGCAGGTTATGAATCAGCAGATAACAAGGACTGAGTGTAGTTCCACTGGATCTGTCAATGATGGAACTTGTTATGATGAAAATGTAGGTTTACTTCCCAATGAATGTTGTTTTCTGCCAGTGAAGACTTTTACTTTTGGAATGTCTTACTAGAAGTGAGTTATGATTCTGTGCTTTTTAATTTGACTTCCTTCAGGAGCTGACATTGCGAATGTATGTAATGAAGCTGCTTTAATAGCTGCCAGGCATCTATCTGAAGCCATTGTACAGAATCACTTTGAACAGGCCATCGAGCGTGTAATTGGAGGTAAGGTTATCCATGATCTAAATATTGATACATCATCAGCAACATGTAAAGCATCAGTGCTGAAACAATGAATTCACGCACAAATAACATCTGCACCCGCACTTATGATATTTCAATAAATTATGCAAAGAACTGGTCACGTTTGTTGAAACATAGGCCAAGTTCTCATTCTAATAATACAAATTACCTACCTGAACTGTGTAAGGAAAATAATCCAAAGAAATGATCACCCAGTGTGCTCCCTCGTATCTTGTCAAAAATAAGTTGTGTTTCCAGTTGATGGTAGAGAAAGACACCAAAGTGAAAGTTAGCTTGATATAGACCATAAGTTTTATTTTTATTTTTTGTTTCCCATGGCGATCAGGCACTGAACATATTCATAAAGGCTGCCAATGTACTTTTAACAAAACAATATCAAAAGAATTACACAAAAAAAAACTATATTAAATATACAAGAACTATTGGAACAATATCATTTCAGCTTTCAAAAAGATTAATTTCTTTGATCCCAGCAATAACCTTTCTAACACTCTACCTCACTGAAGAGTCACACCTTTCTTCACACTAACGCACTTGCACAGTTGGCATGACAGTCATCAATTTCCTTTTGGTAAATTGCTGAGAGTTCACTTGATCCTTTTTTTTTTTAATGAATGTCTCTCTTCAAGACCCTTACAACAAACTACTAACTCAGTTCATTATGGCTTTACGTGTGTTCCATAAACACTTATCTTCACCAGCCCTGTAGCACGGGCTTCCTTCTACTTCAGGAGTTTTCTTCTCACTCAACTCTGGCATTCTCCCACACCCTAACTGCTTGGAGACCACTAAAAACCGCAGGCTGATACCACGTGATTTCTCCCTGCATGAACTTGTTTTTGTTCCACCCCTCCAGTCTCTTTGGAGATTGTAAAACTGAACAGATTTAAGCAGAGGCAATGTCCTAATGGTGCTGTCACTACCCTACTAATCCAGAGAGCACGTAATGTTCTGGGGACCCTGGTTTAAATCCTGCCATTGTCAATTGTGAAAAATCCATCTAGTACACCCTGTGGTAGGTAAGGAAACCACCACCCTTACCTGGTCTGGCCTACATGAGAGTCCAGATCTATAGCAATGTCACTAACTCTTAAATGCCCACTGGGCAGTTAGGGATGGACAATAAATGCTGGCTTTGCCCGTGATGCCTGACAGAAAAAAGAAAACTCCAGACTGTGAAAACTTAGCAATTATATCCCCAACGGTTAGTTGTCTGTTTGCATAAAATTACATGACTTCTGGTCAATGCTGCTTTGAACTTGGTGTTCAAGATGTCATTCTGACCATTTGTGGTATGATTGCATAGTTTGAAGTACGCTTCTTATATTGTTGCAGCAAAAATAAAAGCTGCTTGAAATCAAATAAACATTGAAAATGTCATAAGCATTCAAGTTAGTCAGCATCTTTGAGTGGGAAAGTTAGTTAATTTTCAGGTGTATTCCCTCTGCTGGAAGACAATACATAATGGGATTGTAAAAGAAACAGAATAAAAGGGAGAGAATGTAATCACTTACAAGAGAAAACAGGGAACAAATAGGAAGGTGGCAGGCATAATATGAGGCTGAAAAATGAAAGACATTTATGAAATATGATGAATTTTATGGACAAAACTGGAAATGCAAACTGAGTTCCAGTAGCATGAGTGAAGGGAAGAGGAGCTTGATGCCAAAGCTGCAGACCGTCTGCCAGCATTGCATTGTGACCGCGGGTCTTCAGCCCAATATCCCAACCACTCTTCCAAAGTACTCAAACATCAAGGCGCCCAATGCCAGAAACAGGAAGGACTAGTTAGTTTATTAAAGACGTTATTAAAAAGATGACAGCATGTCTAGTAAAAGAGGAAGTACAGCTCTTCAAGTTTTCATTGAGCTTCATTGGAGCTTTCAAACAAGCAACAATCAAGAGGTCACTGGAATTGGTAATTGAAATGGTGATAGAATGCATCTCGGAGAAATTCTGAAAAACAGTCATCCAACAGTCAATCAGTCCAAAGATGTGCAGGTTAGGTGGATTGGCCTTTCTTGAATTGTCCATAGTATTCAGGGTAGGCGAGGTGAGTTAACAATGGTAAATGTGGGGTTATGAATATGGTAGAGGATTTGGTCTGGATGGGATGCTCTTCAGAGGGCTGGTGTAAACTCAATGGGCTGAATGGCCTCCTTCCACATTGTAGGGATTCTGTGAATCTATATTGTCTCCCTAACCTGAGATTTGGATCCCAGGAAGCGAATGGGTTCGGAACCATTTCTTGTTCTGAGATTCCACATGGAGTCTGTCTAAGTTTACTGTTTCTTATTTCAGAGCAATCTTCTGCACTCTTCCACCAAAGCTCTATGGCTCAGTTGAGAGTGTGCTTGCCTCTGAATTACAAGGTTCTGGGTTCAAATCCCACCCCAGGATTTGAGCTCAGAATCAAAGCTGACACACTAATGCAGTATTTCTGTAATGTGGGAACTTTGTTGAAAATGCCATCTTTTAGATTTTCCAATAAGCTGAAGTCCCCTCTTGGGGGATAGATATAAAACATCCCATTTTAATATTTCAAAGGAGAGCAGGATACTCTGGCCAATATATATTGTCCTGGCTAATATTTATCCCTAAATTAGTATTTCAAAAATATTATCTGGTTATTGCAAGGTTCCCCATGGGAGACTGATTAGCAAGGTTAGATCTCACTGAATGCAGGGAGAACTAGCCATTTGGATACAGAACTGGATCAAAGGTAGAAGACAGAGGGTGGTGGTGGAGGGTTTTTTAAGACTGTAGGCCTGTGATCAGTGGAGTGCCACAAGGGTCAGTGCTGGATCCTCTACTTTTTGTCATTTATATAAATGATTTGCATGTGAGCATAACAGGTAGAGTTAGTAAGTTTGCAGATGACACCAAAATTGGAGGTGTAGTGGACAGCAAAAAAGGTTACCTCAGATTACAACAGGATCTTGATTAGACGGGCCAGTGGGCTGAGAAGTGGCAGATGGAGTTTAATTCAAATAAATGTGAGGTGCTGCATTTTGGGAAAGTAAATCTTAGCAGGACTTATACACTTAATGGTAAGGTCCTAGGGAGTGTTGCTGAACAAAGAGACCTTGGACTGCAGGTTCATAGCTCCTTGAAAGTGGAGTTGCAGGTAGATAGGATAGTGAAGAAGGCATTTGGTACGCTTTCTTTTATTGGTCAGAATATTGAGTACAGGAGTTGGGAGGTCATGTTGCGACTGTGCAGGACATTGGTTAGGCCACTGTTTGAATATTGTGTGCAATTCCGGTCTCCTATTTATGGGAAAGATGTTGTGAAACTTGAAAGGGTTCAGAAAAGATTTACAAGGATGTTGCCAGGGTTGGAGGATTGGAGCTATAGGGAGAGGCTGAACAGGCTGGGACAGTTTTCCCTGGAGCTTTGGAGGCTGAGGAGTGGCCTTAGGGGTTTACAAAATTGAGGAGCATGGATAGGGTAAATAGGCAGTCTTTTCCCTGAGATCGGGGAGTCCGGAACTAGAGGGCATAGGTTTTGGGTGAGAGGGGAAAGATATAAAATAGACCTAAGGGGCAACTTTTTCACGCAGAGGGTGGTATGTGTATGGAATGAGCTGCCAGAGGAAGTGGTGGAGGCTGGTATAATTGCAACATTTAAGAGGCATTTGGATGGGTATATGGATAGGAGGGGTTTGGAGAGATATGGGCCGGGTGCTGGCAGGTGGGACTAGATTGGGTTGGGATATCTGGTCGGCATGAACGGGTTGGACTGAAGGGTCTGTTTCCATGCTGTACATCTCTGTGACTCTATTGCCACATCTCCACATCCTTTTAAGATGATCCCGAGTACAGATTGATTACCATGTTTCCTAACTTATTAAAGTTCAAAAGGCTACACTTAAGCATTACATAATTGATTGTAAACTTCTTTGCAGTGTTCAGTAGTCATGGATTTATAAATGTGAGTCTTTATTTTCAGCTCAGATGAACAGCAAATTTAATTTTTTAAAAATCGAGAATGTGCAGACTTCTGTCCATAATATTGGCAAATAACTTGGACCTTCACTGGAACTCTCACTTGGCAACAGCTAAAATAATGAAAAGGGCTGAGATTATAGTGCAGAGCCACCACATCAGGAAGGGTTCAGGTAGAAGCAGGGGATAGTGAGGTGTATGGTAACAACTCTTCTTGCTGAGCCTCCCAGTGGTAATGCAGGAACCCAAAAGAATGCTATTATTTACTTTTTGTGTTGCATGCAGACGTGAATGGCAAACTCACTTAATCCTGATTTGAAGTCACTTTGTGTAAATTGTAAGTCATTAAATATTTCATTGATTTGGTTGTGTCATCAGCATTCTGTTGCAAAAGAAGCAGTTCTGCAGAAGTGATGCATTCTTATTCAGGAATGAATGTTTCCTCCACCTAAAATGTTCACTGAAGGAATATTTTGTGTTTGTGAATGTTTGTACTTTGTAACATTTTCTCCTCAACCTTTAACTTAGGGCTGGAAAAGAAAACTCAGATTCTACAGCCTGATGAGAAAAAAACGGTAGCATATCATGAGGCAGGCCATGCTGTTGCTGGATGGTTCCTGGAACATGCTGACCCTTTGCTGAAGGTGAGATAAGTTAAAGCAAATATTACAGTGCTAAATAATTTCTTTGAGATTTCTGCTGTGCACCTCGAGAGACTTGTTCCAGAATATCCTTAAAAATATTCAGTGCTAACTCAGTTGAGTGAATATTCCTATTCGAGCAATAAATTGTGTAATAATATATGGAGAACTTTTCCAAATGATCACCAAGAGACAGATATAATTTCTTGAGCACACATTTCGGAGAGAAAAAAAACATTTGGTAGTGACTGGCAAAACTGAGGCTAGCAGAGCATGAGGGAGACAAAGAAAAAAAATGCATTGCTAGTTTAAGAAACCGAGCAAGTGAGAGATTTGCTAACATGATGCCTGGATAAACAGAATATATTGCAATGTATTTCTTAGTTTAAGATACCTATCTATTTAAATTTACAATTGCAGAATATTCTGTAGTTCAGGGCTTGCATGTTGATGACAATCGCAAAATGTTGCTGAAGAGTTTTGTTTTGAGGTCTCATTAGGACAAATGCAGGGTTACCAGGTTTCAAGCAATCACAACACTTTACAGGAAGAAAGGGTGCTGATTAGTTGGTAGGCCAATTCTGGCTGATGCATTGTCATATTGAAAACAAAGGGCAACTTTATACTCCACAAGCACTGCTGCTGCTGTTACCTCATAGTGCCTCATGAATGCCACAAGCAGTTATTTATTGTACACAAAAACGCAAGACAAATCCAACAAGGCCACTTACCATCCCAACATTCTACTTTCCATCACTGGTGCTTGGTTAGCAATAAACTGTTCACTGATGTCAGTTTGGGTTCCTCTCTGTCTAATCTTCTGCTGCTCTCATTACAGCCTTAGTTCAGCACGGATAAAAGAGCAACATTAAACGTTTTCATTAAAACGTTCACATCGTAAGGGCATCATAAGAGGCAATGGAAGAGATTTACAGGGAATGGAGCAACAAACATACACTGAGAAATTTTTACTGTGTTTATTTTTAGGTATCCATCATACCTCGTGGGAAAGGACTTGGTTATGCTCAGTATTTACCCAAAGAGCAATATCTATATAGTAAAGAACAACTTCATGACCGAATGTGTATGACACTAGGCGGACGAGTTGCTGAACAAATCTTTTTTGGTCGAATAACTACAGGGGCACAAGATGACTTAAGGAAGGTTACCCAGAGTGCCTATGCTCAGGTATGTTGTTAGTCCAACAACTTTGATAAAATATAGTGTGTTTCAGTTTTTCTATTTCAGTTTACTCCGCAACAGTGTTTCTGCACATTGTTAATTCCTAATAAACTGCAAACCCCATTTATGCATAAACATTTATATATAGAGTATCTTGAAACTTTTCTTGTTTCAATTTGACTGTCTTCTGTAAATTTTCAACCAAGTGTTTGGTTAAACAATATGCTCATCGTTAAAATCTATATCAGTCCATCTCAGACTGGGAGGATGGACAAACTGCAATATAATTTAGATTCCAAATTTGACAGCGTGTACAAAGGAACTAAGGAGGAATGATACCTTAAATTCCTCATGTTAACTGCTTTGAATGACAGGAAATGAATCACTTTGACTTCAGGTGTCAGCCTTTAACTCCTGAATGGTGACCCCCTATCCCTCACACACTTCCCTGCATATAATGTACATCATCTAGCGTAGTCCTATTCTGTTGCTTACATGAATTTCACCCCTTTTCATATATTAACTGAATGAAAAGCTGAACTGCTGAGGTAACTGGTTATTTTATACAAATACATCAGTCCAGTCTTGATCGTGTAGTGTCATAGCACAGAAACCATAGTCTAACCCGTCCATGCTGACCATGTATATCTTGGCAACGTTCTCGTAAATCATTTTTTGTACCCTTTGTTTTAACAACATCCTAAAGTGGGGAGACCAGAATTGTACGCAGTCTTGTCTAGCCACAATGTCCCAACTCCTATACCCGGTGCACTGACAAATAAAGGCAAGGATGCCAAATGCCTTCACCACCCTATCGACCCACGCTGCCACTTTCAAGGAACAATGAAACTCTCTGTTACCAACACTCCCCAGGGCTTTACCATTACCAATGTAAGTCCTACTTGGTTTCCTGTTCTAAAATGCAACACCTCCCATTTATCAAAATTAACCTCCAATCTGTCACTCCTTGACCCATTGGCCCATCTGATCAAGGTGTCGTTGTATTCTTAGATAACCTTCTTCACTGTTGACTATACCACCAACTTTGGTGTCATCTGCAAACTTACTAACCATACCTCCTATGTTCACATCCAAGTGATAGATATAAATGACGAACAGCAATGGACCCAGAACCGATTCTTGTGGTACACCATTGGTCATAGTTCCCCAGTCTGAATAGCAATCATCTACAATTACCCTCTGTCTTCTACCATGAAGCCAATTTTGCATCCAATTGGCTACCTCTTGCTGGATCCCATGAGATCTAACCTTACTAGCCAGTACACCTTGTCAAAGGCCTTGCTAAAGTAATCAAACGGCAAACTAATGTTTCTACACATCATCATTTCACCCATTTGATATGACCTAGAAGTATTTGTATTTCATTACAGCTCATCATTTTCCAGTCCCTCATACAGCTGTGACTTTGCTGCTTTTCACTATCCTGTGCGCAATCATCCTTGTTACATGAAAAAAGGTTCTTTTGTCTTAGGCCACTGATCCTGAGATCTGCAACTTAATTTCCTGTGCAGTTAGCTTCAGTTAATAATGTAACAAATAGTGAAAGATGGATTCGTTTCTCTGAATTCCCTGCAATTCCTAGTGAGGTGGCCTACCAGTAGTTTGGATCACCTGACCCCCAATCTTCTCTCTAACCCCACTTGTACACCACTTTTGATTTTAAGTAACTTTGTTAGATCTTCATAGTTTCAATTTCCTTCATTCCCACTACTGCGCAAAGATCTGTTTCATGCCACAGTACCTCAGTGAATTTCCATTTCTTTGCATGTGTTAAAATCCTAAAAGGCTTTTCACCTTTTAAACACCTTAAAGAAAGTCTGTTTATGAAAAGTTTGAATTTTGCAGTGCAAGGGGAGGGTTGATTCTTCCTTTTTTTAATTTGTGGAACATCCAAGTCAAAGTTATCCTTGGTTAGCACATAATGCTGAAAAACTTCTAGGTGCAGGGTGGAGGGAGGATACTGGAGAAAAAGGATTTTTGTTTACTTGGTTTACCAATGAAATTGGTCTTTGTTGGGGTTGGGGAGTGTGTATTATATTCTTGGGCTTTGTAGCTTCATGAGCAATGTTACTATGTGGTAAACTCATGTTTAATTTTCATGATGTTTTCTTAGATTGTCCAGTTTGGTATGAATGAAAAAGTAGGCCAGGTTTCTTTTGATTTTCCACGACAAGGCGAGATGACTTTAGAAAAGCCATATAGTGAGGCCACTGCCCGACTGATAGATGAAGAGGTGCGATTGGTCATCAATTCTGCATATGAGAGGACTCTGTCGCTTCTAACAGAAAAAAGAGCGGAAGTTGAGAAGGTTGGAAAATTTGATATAAAACTTTAAAACTGCCTTTTATTGACAATTGCAAGAATTCTTTTGCTACAGTGGGAGCTGGCTGAGTTGTTTCGCCTGCTATCTTAATCCACAAATTCATTTCTCTAAAATGGAAGGAAAATTGGCTCGGCGCCAGTACATGGACCTGCAGCGATCTCTTCAGATTTCTGTCAGATTTGTCTGGGCAGCCACCCAGGAAAGCACAACTTGGGTTTTCTTCATGGGTCTTCTCTCTCAGCTGTTAAAACTGAATGTGCTCTTACATGCATAAAGGAGAGCACTCCTCACAGGCAACCGACTATTCTGAAGTTTCGAAACTATAACAAAGCTGTCACAAGGCCAAATTGATAACTTAAGTTTAGAGGTCACCTAGTCTTTAAAATGCCCACTTTGCAATTTAGATCATGCTATAAGGGGAGACTGTTAGACATCATTTTTACCCACATTAGATTATCATGTGAACATCTATAAATAAGTTACAGCCCATACCATTTGGTGTCTTCATACGAATATATAAGTATATATTTCCTATTTATATCTGGAAGTTTTCATTTAGAGATGTTGGGGCTCTCTACTCTGTATGATACTGAGCACAGGAAAGTCAAAATTACAATCTCTGGTTGTGCTAAGCTAACTATCTGGTAATGTAATGACAGTTGTAAACTTACTCCATATTGAAATATCTGGATAATGTATTTACATCTGTTTTTAAAAGAAAGTCATTCATAAGGCTTCCTGCAGTCCCTGCAATGAAGCTAACATATAAAGATTGCTCTCTTGGAAGACCTAACATAGGCTGCTGGCACCTGTGGACCTGAGCTGTATCATGAAACATTCCTTTAATCGAGCAGGAGAGAAAGAGAAACTTGTTTGTACTTGTACAGGTTCTTCACAGCTTATTATTTCATAAATAAGTAGATTTCCTGCTCTTAAGACTTTATGTAATCATAAAAATTAAATAACACTGACAGTCTCAAGTGGTTTAGATTGTGGTATCTTGACTGTAAATCTTACCTTTTATTTATTGTTTTAACCTTCTTTGATCCTGATTTATTTTGTAGCTGTTTACAGTTTGCTTTGAAATTCTGGAGCTAGAACATATTGTTTGTCTAGTCTATGACATTATTCTGCTGTAATTGTAAAATGATTTGATGTCCAACTGCAGTCCATTTATTTTGTTTAAAAAGTCCCATCCTGATCGCATCAGCTGGAGCTCAATAGATAAATTATTTCTACAATATTTAATGATGATGTAACGTTTAGAGGTATGGAACGTTGCTTAAGGCAGTGGCATTCTTTTGGATCTCTTCTGTCACCCCCGTCCTCCTCACAGGAAGTTCCTAATCTCCACCCAGTAATTTGATTGAGATTGCAAACTAACTGCGGTGAGGTTTTGAATGTGTCCTTCACCATACTATTATTCCATAACATTACATGGAATTTACAAACAGAAACAGATCATTGGTTATGCTTCACATGAACTTCCTCTGACTCTCCTTCATCCAACCCTAGCAGCATTTAACTTCCTGTTAAATGCTTTAATGGTATTCACCTCAATTATTCCTAGTGCTAGTTCCACATTTTTGGATAAACCAGTCTCTCCTGGATTCTACATTAGATTTATTTTGTATTCATAGTTCCTCGTTTTACTTTCCCTCGCATCTAAAGCAATTTATTTATCGAGTCCTTTCAATAACTGTAGAACATGAACATTACAGTGCAGTACAGGCCCTTCCAATCTAAATGTTGCGCTGACCTGTGGAACCAATCTGAAGCCTATCTATCCTACACCATTCCATTTTCATCCATATGTTTATATAATGACCATTTAAATGCCCTTTAAGTAGGCGAGTCTATTGTTGTGGGCAGGGCGTTCCATGCCTCTACTACTCTGAGCAAAGAAACTACCTCTGACATCTGTCCTATATCTATCACCCCTCAGTTTAAAGCTATGTCCCCTCGTGCTAGCCATCACCATCCGTGGAGAAAGCCTCTCACTATCCACTCTATCTAACCCTCTGATTATCTTATACGTCTCAATTAAGTCACCTCTCAACCACCTTTTCTCTAATGAAAACAGCCTCGATTCCCTCAGCATTTCTCATAAGACCTTCCCTCCATACCAGGCAACAGCCTAGTAAGTCACCTTTGAACCCTTTCCAAAGCTTCCACATCCTTCCTATAATGCAGTGACCAGAACTGTACGCAATACACCAAATGCAGCTGCACCAGAGATTTGTACAGCTGCAACATGACCTCCTGGCTCTGAAATTCAATCCCTCTACCAATAAAAGCTAACACACCGTATGCCTTAACAACCCTATCAACCTGGATAGCAACTTTTCAGGACCTATGTACGTGGACACCGAGATCTCTTTGCTCATCTACACTGCCAAGAATCTTGCCATTTGCCAAGTACTCTTGATTCCTGTTGCTCCTTCCAAAGTGAATCACCTCACACTTTTTCACATTAAACTCAGTTTGCCACCTCTCAGCCCAGCTCTGCAGCTTATCTATGTCCCTCTATAGCCTGCAACATCCTTGGCACTGACCATAATTCTACCAATGTTAGTGTCATCCACAAACTTACTAACCCATCCTTCTATGCCCTCATCCAAGTAATTTATGAAAGTGACAAACAGCAGTGGCCCTAAAATAGGTCCTTGTGGTACACCACTAGGAACTGAACTCCAGGATGAACATTTCCCATCAACCACCATCCGCTGTCGTCTTTCAGCTAGTCAATTTCTGATCCAAACCACTAAATCACCCTCAATCCCATGCCTCCATATTTTGTGCAATAACCTACCGTGGGGAACCTTATCAATGGCCTTACTGAAATCCAAATACACCACATCAACAGCTTTACCTTCATCCACCTGTTTGGTCTCCTCCTTAAAGAACTCAATAAGGTTTGTGAGGTATGACCTATCCTTCACAAAACCATGTTGACTATCCCTAATCAACTTTATTTCTTTCTAGATGATTATGAATCCTATCTCTTACAACCTTTTCCAATTCTTTACCCACAACCAAAGTAAGGCTCACTGGTATGTAATTACCAGAATTGTCTCTACTCCCCTTTTTGAACAAGGGAACAGCATTTGCTATCCCCCAGTTATCTGGCACTATTCCTGTAGACAATGATGACATAAAGATCAAAGCCAAAGGCTCTGCAATCTCCTCCCTGGCTTCCCAGCAAATCCTAGGATAAAACCTATCCAGCCCAGGGGACTTATCTATTTTCACACTTTTTAGAATTGGTAAAACCATGTAGACTGGTTAGTAAAGTTAGATCACATGGGATTCGGGGAGAGCTAGCCAGTTAGATACAAAATTGGCTCGACGGTAGGAGACACCGGATAATGGTAGAGGATTTTTTTCGGACTGGAGGGCTGTGACCATTGGTGTTCTGCATGAACTAGCACTGGGTCCACTGTTGTTTGTCATTTTTATAAACAATTTGGAAGAGAATTTGGGAGACATGGTTATTAAGTTTGCAGATGACATCAAAATTGGTGGTATAGTCAACAGTGGAGAAGATTATCTAAGAGTACAACAGCTGGGCCAAAGGACCAAGGACCAAGGAGTGGCAGATGGAGCTTAATTTAGATAAATGAGAGGTGTTGCATTTTGATAAGACAAACCAGGGTAGGACCATAGCTAATGATAGGCTCCTGGGGAGTGTTGTTCAACAGAGAAACCTAGGGATTCAGGTACATAGTTCCTTGAAAGTGCCATCACAGGTAGACAGGGTGGTGACTTTGGCACACTTTCATTGGTCAGACTATTAAGTATAGGAGTTGGGAAGTAATGTTGCAGCTATACATTGGTGAGGCCACGTTTGGAGCACTGTGTACAGTTCTAGGAACAGGAAAATCAAGGTTTTGGGCATAAGCCCTTCATCAAGAATTCCTGATGAATGGCTTATGCCTGGAAAATCAATTCTTCAGCTCCTCGGATGCTGCCTGACTTGCTATGTTTTTCCAGCACCACACTTTTCCACTCTGATCTCCAGCATCTGCAGTCCTCACTTTTTCCTGTGTACAGTTCTAGTTGCCCTGTTATAGGAAGGATATTATTAAATTGGAAAGGGCGCAGGAAAGATTGACAAGGATGTTACTGAGGCTGGAGGATTTGATTATAAGGAGAGGCTGGATAGGCTGGGACTTTGTTCCATGGAGTGTAGGAGGTTGAAGGGTGACATTATAGAGGTTTATAAAATTGAGGTTCATAGATAAGGTGAATAGCAATGGCAAATTTTTCACACAGGGTGGTGCATATAAGGAATGAACTGCCAGAGGATGTGGTAGATGCAGGTACATTACAGCAATTAAAAGACATTTGGATAGGTACATAATAGGTGAGGTTTTGAGGGAATATGGGCCAAGCGCAGGCAAGTGGGACTAACTGAGTTTGGGTACATGGTTGGCATGGACAGGTTGGACCGAAGGGTCTGTTTTTTTTTGTGTTGTATGACTATGATTATATAATAACCATAAACTTATGTTTGTTTTTGTTTTCTTCCAAATTTCAGATTGCTCAGCGATTGTTGGAAAAAGAGGTATTAGACAAGGCAGATATGATTGAACTGTTGGGACCTCGACCCTTTGCAGAGAAGTCAACGTATGAGGAGTTTGTGGAAGGAACAGGAAGCCTTGAAGAAGACACATCCCTTCCGGAGGGCCTCAAAGACTGGAATAAAGATCGTGAAAATGAGAGAAATTATGAGAAGAAGAGTAAATTACAAGAGGGATCGCTCGACAGCTGGCATACCAAATGAGACAAAATAATTATTTTGCTTTTGTAAGTTTAAGAAATTGTGATCCTACAACAGAAACATTGTGCCTCCTTGATTGTGTTCAGACTTGTTGGTTAAAGAATTTTAAACTCATATGGTTCACCAGCTCAAGCTCTCTGCATTCAGTGTGGCTTTAACAGTAATTAATTTCCTTTGGGCCAACTTGTTCTGTGGAAATGAACATGAAACAAAAATACCACTTTGTTTTAAGGTTTGTATTTTAACAAAATTTGCTGCTTCATTTTAGCACCTGAAGTCTCTGACTATTCACACAGCATCTGGTTTCATTTGAATGGAACTTCTATTTATTAACTTCTATTTGCAGAACCAATTGTTCTGCACATTTGAAGATGCAAGGGATTGTCTGCTGAGTTAGCAGGAGCTCATGGCTGAGACTTTTCGTATATAATTTTCCATACACTGTGGCTTCTTTATTTGGGGCTGTAAGCAATTGAAGACTTGAATGTAATTAGTTGTGTAAATATTGTTTATTTTGAAATGTCAAATGGGATACCTAAATAAAACTTAAAATATTCAATTTTGCTATTGATCCTGGGCTGGGATGTGATCTTAATTTTGTAGGTAGACTGTGATTTCTGCTATTAATACGCTCATTAATCAAATACGTAGTATACCCAGTCATTAAATAATTTTGAAATGAAACTCTAAAGGGAAGCATGACAATGAATAAAGTTTTCAAAGAGCTCTGACTATCTTGAAGTTAATATCAATAACTATTTGCTGATGACAGATATACGTTCCAGGGGTGTGCTACATTCTGTTCTGAAGAGGAAGTTTTAGTCTCAGCATGAGCTCTTGTTTTTCTCTCTCCTTAAATGTTGTCAGACCTGCTGATTTTCTCCAGAATTTTACATTTTTAATTCAGATTTCCAGAATCTGCAATATTTTGCCTTGCATGTTATACTGTAGTTAGTTTCAGCTTTCGATTTATCAGTGTTTTGCACATAATTGTTCCAAATTTTCTTAGTACTTTGAGAAGCTTTCTAGTCTTGGTGCAGTGTTGACATGAAGTCGTCTTGTTTTTCCTTCAGTGAATATTGTATTCAATCTCACTCCCTTTGCTAAACTTTAATTATCCCTTTCTTTAGTAAGGGCTAATAATCAGTTATTAGGATGCTGCCCTCAAATCTGCCTGCACTCAGTGTTTATAAATTAATGTGTAACCAATCTGCAGCCTTTTAGAAAATGGACATGTGTGTGCAGAGCTTTGAAATCAGACTCCATTATAGGAGAAGACAGTGCATACCCTTGTGCATGTTGCTTGAGGCATGACTGCTGAAGAATTCTTTGGCTTTTGTATTATTTTACCATGATCGCAAACTTTAAATAATGCAAGGCATTTGTTAACATTGCAAAATGTGACATCATGGTTCCAAAGATGAGGGTTCATGAGATACACCTTTCTTTGCATAATTCATGTTATGGATCATGCCAGACCCCTTGACATTTCAAGAAGGTAGCCCAGACCCTAATTTTGCTGGCTGTTTTAAGCAAGTGTAAAGTGGATATTCCAGGATAGAATCAACTAGTCAAACCACTTAGTTTTAAACAAAACTGAATTGGTTTCCAAGATTATTGAATGAAACACAAACAACAGAAAACAGAATACTGAATAATCTAACCTCTCTAAAAACCAACAGCTCATCCCAACTTAATGATGCTATTCCAAATTCTTACATCAATCCCCAGAAACACCCCTTGGCACAAAAGGTAAAATCAAACACAGGGTCTTACAGGCGAGACGTCAGAGAGAGAGTACCAACCTGGACCTGCTTCTTTGGGTCCAGCAGCTTTTTCTACACTACTCTAAAAACCAAACCAAACCAGAGTAAAGCTGAGCTGGGAGAACTAGCCACTCCCCTTTCATTGTACAAGTGCTTTTTTTCAAACTTGAAAGCTTCTACCTGAGGCAGTATCTGTTAGCTATTATCAAATTGGCCCTAAAACCCTTTAAACCTAGACTTTTCGGAGTCTGTGTCATTTACAACCTGTCTTGGGGAAAAATAAAGCCAAGGACAGCATAACCTTGTTAAAGGAGTGGCTTTGTCACAAAAGTATTAGGTTGTTAGCAAGTGTGTGAAGTGCAATTGTTCATGTAACTAGATCTCAGTGATTACTTTATTATGGGAAAGATGCAGTATAAAACATGCCATACCAATTAGGATCTAGAAGTAATTGAGATAAGGTGAAAGTGAGGACCGCAGATGCTGGAGATTAGAGTTGAGTGTGGTGCTGGAAAAGCACAGCAGGTCAGGCTCGCATCCGAGATTGAGTAATTCAGAAAATTTGACTGAAGCATACAATCTTGACAGGACTTGAAAGGATGAATGCTGAGAGAATGGTTCCTCTTGTGATGTCTAAAACTGTGAGATGCCATTTAAAAGTTAAAGAATGAAATGAGAATTTATTTGCTGTCAGGATCTTTCTTCTGAAGTTCTCTTCATTGGGGGGCAGGGTCGTTGAATATATTCATGTCTGATAGAAGGTATCTTCGTAAAACTATTTACTTCCTAGTTTTGAAGGATTGTGGAAAATTGAATTCTAGTTGTATGGGCATACCTGGAGTTGTTTTTAAAAGCAGCCATTGAACATTCCCAATGGGCATTGGAGTTTTTTTTTAAATCAAGGCCTCCTGTGGATCACCTTGATTCGAACAAGGAGAAAAAAGCTGTGTTACAGTGGTGAGGTGAGAGTGACTGATCTTGGCATCAAACCCACGTTTGACTGAGGCATTTGAGGGGCCCGAGCAAAACTGAACTCAGCTGCTTCAGTAATGACCTTCCCTTCATCGTAAGTGCAGATGTTTACTGACTGCACAATTTGCATCTCTACAGATATTGAAGAGTTCCATGTTTAAATGCAGCAAGGCCTAGTTAATATCCAGACTCCGGCTGCAAGGAGCATTTGGGACACCCAAGTATCAGGCATGCTGGGGGTTACCATTGACCAGAAACAGAACTGGACTTGCCATTGTTAATAAACTGGGTACAAGAGCAGGCCAGAGGCTTGGAATCCTGCAGCAAGTAACTCATGACCTAACTCCCCAAAGCCTGTCCACATCTTTCAAGACACAAGTCAGGAGTGTGATGGAATGCTTCCCACTGCCTGGATGGGTGCAGTTCCATCAACACAAGCTTGACACCATCCAGGACAAAGCAGCCTGCTTGATCGGTGCCATATCCACAAAGATTCAGTCGCCTCACCACCAATGCACAGTGGCAATAGTGTGTACCATCTATAAGATGTACCCCAGAAATTCAACAAGATTCTTTCAACAGTTTCTTCCAGTATCATGACCACTGCCATCTAGAAGGACAAGGACAGCAGATACATGGGTACCCCACATGCAAGTTCCTCATCAAGCCAATCACCATCCTGACTTGGAAATATATCACCACTTTTTCAATGTTGTTGAGTCAAAATTTTGGAGTTTCCTCCCTAATGTCATTGCAGGGATACCTAATCCAAATGGACCAAATCAGTACAAAAAGGCAGCTCATCACCATCTCCTTGAGTGCAACTGGAAATGGCTAATAAATACTGGCCCAGCCAGCAATGCCACATCTTGTGATTGAGAAAAAGGTGACTATGTGTAGGTCGGTTAGCTCAGATGATTACTGTGGTGCTAATAACGCCAAGGTCGTGGGTTCAATCCCCACACTGACCAAGTGTCTTGCTGAAGTTTGGTCCGTGCTCGCAGTGTCAAAATTGGTCCTTGTTTAGGGCAACACAGTGGCTCAGTGGTTCGCACTGCTGCCTCACAACACCTGGGTCCCAGGTTTGATTCCAGCCCTGGGTGACTCTGTGGAGTTTGCACATTCTCCCTGTATTTGTGTGGGTTTCCTCCCACAGTCCAAAGATGTGTAGGTTAGGTGAATTGGCCATGCTAAATTGCCCATAGTGTTAGGTGCATTAGTCGGAGGGAAAAGGGTCTGGGTGGGTTACTCTTCGGAGGGTCAATGTAGACTGGTTGGGCCGAAGGGCCTGTTTCCACACTGCATGGAATCTAATCTAATCTAATCTATTCCAAGAAATCTGAATAGAATGATATGGGTCAAATGCTGGCAAATGGGACTAGATCAGTTTAGAATATCTGGTTGGCATGGAGTTGGACTGAAGGGTTGTTTCTATGCTGCGTAACTTCACAACTCTATGGTGACAATTGCTTGCTTTGCTGGGACTAGTTTTGAATAATGACTGGCTTGTCGATCTTTTCCTTTATCAACCTGTGCAGAGATGTTATTGCAGACCTCTGGCTCAGAGGTAGTGACAATCGCCACGGCACCTGGTGACCAGCTTGAAGAGGTATTTGTATTATCTGGTTAAGCTGCAGGAAATCATGCTTCGAGCAAGCAGAGCCCAACAGGTGTGTCTCATTTCTGGAAAGGAAAACTATTCAGGATGGAAGCTATTTGTGTTTTTTTAAACGTGACAAAAGAAACATCTTATGATTGTATATCCTGATGAAGGCTTTGTCTGTATAAATTACAGGCAACAGTTTGATTACTGACTTAACCATACATGCCAGGGCACCACAGTGACAGGCTCTGGAACATTCTGCACTTTAACCTTTTGTCTTTTGCAATATCCCCTTGGGCAAAGGTACTTTTTAAAATCCAATCTCTGGAGCAAAAGCTTTTTATTCTCTTTTCCTGAAGTGTGTGTGTGAGGAATATTTTTCTATATTGCTGATAGCTAACCAATTATTGCATTTTTCTTAAATACATTTTGCTTTGATAATAACCTGGTTGATGGATCATCTTGTTTAAACCCTGAAATTAATGGGTATTGGCCACCTTGATAACTGGAGAAAGTCTTTTTTATGATGTAGTTGGCCTAGAAGAACACTGCATTCTTCTAGCCTCCATCGCAACAGAAGTGAAGGGATGCATCAGGATAATTAAATTGAAACCAAAACCAGATCAACCATGATGCTACTGAATGGCAAATGCCCTACTGTTCTGAATTTCAAGGCTGAAGAATCTCCTCCAGCATCCCCTCGCTCAGTGGGGATGGCTGATGTTGACTGCCCCATGGTTCCAATCTGAATCACCTTTACAGCCTCAATATCTTCTCCTGTAAAGTCCTGAAACCTGAATAGAGCACTGAGTAACCAAAGCATAACCTGTTCTGACTTCAACATGAGCTCAAATGTTGGAAATTACCTACAATGACAAAGGCAGTAGATGCATAGGATCACCACCAGCTCCAGGTTTCCCTCCAAGTCACACACGATCCTGATTGTGAAGTACATTGCCATTCATTCATTGATTATCACTGAAGTCAATATCCTGAAACTCCCCACCTGACAGCAAGTAGGAATAGCTTTCCCATACAGTTTGCCATTGCTCAAGAAGGGTATTTGTGAATATACAATAACTTCTGATCTTGCCAGTAGAATCCCCCTCCAAAGAAGATTAATATTACAATTAATGATGCATTTAAGGATCCTGAGCACATCAATGATTCCTGGGATGTTCTTACGAATCTTGAAGAAACTCAGTATTAAAGTTTATCTGCCATGCGTCTGACTGAATATAACAAATATCCAGCACTGGTGAAACACAAGTTGACATTTCCAAACATTTTGACAAGCCAATGTTGTGTTTCATACTAAAAACTGGAAGGAATTGAGCTGTAATTTGATCAGTGTTGACATCACTAAACAGATGAACAGGTGCTATGTCATCTCCCACACTTACTGTTCCACAAAAGCTGTTGGTTTATTTCCTTCCTCTTGTTTCTTCCTCCTCTCTTATGCTGATGACCCTATTTTTACTATCACTTTCCTCTCTCAAGTTCATTCTCAAACACCTGTAGAAAATATTTTCTTTTATGCATTCAGTTTTTTTTGAGAGCCATTCCAAGTTGGATGGATCATTGATACTAAATGGCAATGAGGGAAGATGTTTTAATGGAATAACCTTTAAACCTCAAATCTGTTAAATGATTTAAAGAGCTTTCTGATTGTTTGCACAGAACTTGAAGTTTTGCTGAAAAAGGCATTTTGTCAAACCGACTCATGTTGCAACTCAGGGCATTTGTAAAGAATACTACTGTTGAGGAAACAACATTGAGAAGGGAGTACTGATTGGTTGGCAAGTGTAGTTTGATTGGGAGAGTTGGTGGCATGGGGAATATGCTAGAAAGTTGATGACTGACAGTTAACTGCTAAGTTTTGTTTAAATTTAAAACCAGGCAAGTTGACTTTGGTTGATCAAACCACTGACCTGAGGAATGAACAAGAGAATAGCATTGCCAACTTTATCAAATTGAAACAAATGATATGTGAGTATGAGCTTTCTAATTGCAAAGTATAGAGCCCTGTGCATTGATATGTGCGACTTCCAGAATACTGCAAGCCTATCTGAAATTGGCTGTCACTGCAATTCTTTATTCAATCAGGATTATTTAGCAAATGTCAAATTGCAGAATCACATCAAATTTTGGACATATTTTAGAGTTTTCAAGCCTTGCCTGGTTGCTGTGGTCAGTACTTTGCCTAGTATGAATAGCTAAAGGAACATGCTGAGGCTGTTTCCATTTGTAAAAGACACTAGAGTGAGAGGGAATTGATTTTAAGTGATGAGCAAGTGAACCGGGTGCTGCGAAAATTATTTTTCACACAGCGACTAGTTAGGATATGGAATGCACTGCCTTGAAATGTGATTAGATTAGATGCCCTACAGTCTGGAAACAGGCCAGTTGCCCCAACAAGTCCACACTGAAGAGTAACCCACCCAGACCCACTTCCCTCTAATGCACCTAACACTATGGGCAATTTAGCATAGCCAATTCACCAGCCCTGCACATCTTTGGACTGTGGGAGGAAACCGGAGCGCTGGAGGAAACCCACACAGACATGGGGAGAATGTGCAAACTTCACACAGTCACCTGAGATGGGAATAGAACCCAGCTCCCTGGTGCTGTGAGGCAACAGTGCTGACCACTGAGCCACCTGGATATGGAGAGAGGCAAGCAATTGACACTAGATAATTTAGCTGGTGCAGGCACAATGGGTCAAATGGCATGTTCTGCACCAGAATGATTCTGTGAAAACACTCTACTGGTTGAAATTGTAACTACAAAATGATTGTTGGAGGTTAGTCATCTCAGCTCCAGGATATCTCTGCAGGATTCCTCAGAGTAATGTTCTTGGCCAATAATCTTCAACTGCTTCATCAATGGGAGCGTGCCCCCCCCCCCCCCCCCCCCAACCTTCAATTACAGTAAGGTCAGAAGTGGGGGTATTTACCAATGATTGTACAAGGTTCAGCATCATTCATGCCACAAGTGCTGATGCCAATCTGCAGTGAGCGAATCTAACCATCACCTCTTCGTTGCCAACACTAAATCTCTCACTATCAATAGCCTGGGGGCTACCATTGACTAGAAACTAAACTGGACTCACCATATAAACACTGTGACTACAAGAACCAGTCAGAGGCTAGGAATTCTATGGTGAGCAACATACCTTTTATCTCCAAATTCTTCCCAATATCCACAAGGTACAAGTCAGGAGTTTGATTCCTGAACAAAGCAGCCCGCTTGGCTGGCAACCCATCCATCATCTCCAGCATTCACTCCATCACCACTAACACATCATGACAGCAGCGTGTGTCATCTACACGATGCATGGCAATAACTTAACAAAGCTCCGCTGGAAGTTCATCACCTTTTAAGGATAGGCAACAAATGCTAACCTAGCCAGCGATGCCTCTAGCCATGAATGAATGAAAAAACAGTGCATTGCACAACAAAGTCTGGTAATTTGTAATTATATAAAAGTATTGTTAATGAGAGAATAGTCCTGCTCAATGAGCAAAGCCAGAATCTCACTAAAAGATAAGGTTTAATTTCTTCAGCCAGAGGGTGGTGCCTCTGTGATGACACTGCGGAGGCCAGATCTTTGAGTGTATTTAAGGCAGCGATAGTAGGTCCTGCATTAGTAAGGAGACCCAAGAGTTACAAGGAGAAGGTAGGAGAACGGGATTGAGAAACATATCAGCCATGATTGAATAGCAGAGTCAGTGGCCAAATTCTGGGCTCTTATATCTTATTTAATGTCTTATGGTCTAAGGTTATGTCAATGATATTAAATAAATAGTTTGAGCTGATCTTCATAAATGATAGTGGAAGTGAGAATGTAGACGTTCTAAAGCCAGTCTGGAACCAATAGAACTAATAGTAGGAAGGAAATTGGAATTGAAAATGTGTAAGTACTCAAAGTGGATATTGGCACAAAGCACTGGTATTATAAACCCTTGATCTTTCAACAGAATCAGAGAGGAAATAGCGACTGTTCTGAGCATAACTTTTCAATTACCGTAGACAGTTATTTGAAAGTGGAGAGAAGCCAACATAACATCCAAATGACTGTATATTGGTTGCTCTAACATCATTTGTGGGAAATTCCTAAAATGCACAATTTGTAATAAAACCAGTTTTGCTAGTTGGATTAGTCAAGAACAGTGTGCATGGATTTGTTTATTCACAATGGACTAATATAGTGATAAGTTTTTCAAAAAAATTCTATGTAAATAATGAGAAAGAAATTGTTCACAAAGCACGCAGGGAGGTTCACAGGCTCACCATCAAACATGTTGAATGAGAGAGAACATAGCAGCCAATCACACGGCTGATTATTAAACAAAACTGCAAGTACACAAAATGAAAAAGGCTAATAATCTTTTGAATTTTATAAATGAACAGAATAGAATTAGCTTTATTGTCACGTGTGCTCGAATGGGTGCAGTTAAAAGTTTGTAATGTCGCCACTTTGGCACCAACTTATGTACAGGGTACCTAGATACAGATACTTAAGTGTTTGTCACAGACTTGAAACAGTAAAAAAGTTCAGCATAGGAATACAAAGTTTTAAAAAATACGCGAATTACTCAAAGTCCAGAATAAGAAGAAAAAGTATCTTTAGAAGTATTCAAATTCTAGTCCCTGTCCCGCCCAGCTTCAGAACTCAAGGCCTTGCTGCCTCCTCACGCTGGGCTCCAGCCTGTGACTCATCTCCAGGAGGCCATTTTCCCTGCCAAGGGGGCCTAAACATCAGGGTCAGATTTTCAGTATTTGAGATTGAGGTGAATAGAAAAATATCTTCACTGAAAAAGTTGCAGATTTTTGGAATTCTCTACCCCACACAGCTAGAGGGTATTTGAGTATATTCAAGACTGAAATTAATATATTTTTGAGCACAAAGAGTATCAAGAAATTTGCAAATATTATAGGGAAATGGAATTGAAGCACAGGGACATCTCTAATTGCATTGACTGGTGGAGCAGGCATGAGGGATCGTTTCTGTTAGTTATTCAAGTAGGTTGGCTGGATCCAGGAGCTTGTATGATTTAACCTGTGATTAGAGACAGGCAAATTTTTGAGAGAGCAGCTATTTCCTTCTGGTTTAAGTCTTCCTACAGTCGGGCCCTTTTAAATACGGAGTTCTAGTAATCTGTTGGTCTGCATTGGATGGAGGAGGTTTTCAGATCTCTCCATATCTACCTTGAGCTCAACATCTCAGAAATACGACAGGAAGGACAGAAAGGGAGGCAAGAGAGGAGGGGGAAGTGGCGTTTTTGATAAGGGACAGCATTATAGCTGTACTGAGGGAGGATATTCCCAGAAATACATCCGGGGAAGTTATCTAGGTGGAACTGAGAAATAAGAAAGGGATGATCACCTTATTGGGATTGTATTATAGACCTCCTAACAGTCAGAGGGAAATTGAGAAACAAATTTGTAAGAGATCTCAGCTATCTAGAAGAATAATAGGATGGTTATGGTAGGGGACTTTAACTTTCCAAATATAGACTGGGTCTGCCATAATGTTAAGGGTTTGGAGGGAGAGGAATTTAAGTGGGTACAAGAAAAGTTTCTGATTCAGTATGTGGATGTACCTGCTAGAGAAGATGCAAAACTTAACCTACTCTTGGGAAATAAGGCAGGGGAGGTGACTGAGGTGTCAGTGGGGCAGCACGTTGGGGCCAGCGACCATAATTCTATTAGTTTTAAAATAGTGACGGAAAAGGATAGATCAGATCTAAAAGTTAAAGTTCTAAATTGGAGAAAGGCCAATTTTGACAGTATGAGGCAAGAACATCCAAAAGTTGATTGGGGGCAGATTATGCAGGTAAAGGGACAGCTGAAAAATGGAAAGCCTTCAGAAATGAGATAACGAGAGTCCAGAGACAGTATTATCCTGTTGTGATGAAAGGTAGGTATCGAGAATGCTGGATGACCAAAGAAATTGAGGGTTTGGTTAAGAAAAAGAAGGAAACATATGTCAGGTATAGACAGGATAGATTGAGTGAATCCTTAGAAGACTATAAAGGCAGTAGGAGTATACTTAAGTGAGAAATCAGAAGGGTAAAAAAGGGGACATGAGATAGCTTTGGCAAATAAAGTAAAGGAGAATCCAAAGGGTTTTCACAAATAATTAAGGACAAAAGGGTAACTAGGGAGAGAATAGGGCCATTCAAAGATCAGCAAAGTGGCCTTTGTTGGAGCCGCAGGAGATGGGGGAGATATTAAACAAGTATTTTACATCAGTGTTTACTGTAGAGAAGGACATTGAAGATATAGAATGTATGGAAATAGATGGTGACATCTTGGAAAATGTTCATATTACAGAAGAGGAAGTGCTGGATGTCTTGAAATGCATAAAAGTGGATAAATCCCCAGGCCTTGATCAGGTGTACCCTAGAAGTCTGTGGAAAGCTAAGGAAGTGATAAGGACAAGCCAGGGCTCAATAGACTGGCGAGCCTGATGTTGGTGGTAAGTTATTTGAGGGAATCCTGGGGATAGGATGTGCATGTATTTGGAAAGGCAAGGACAGATATGGGTTAGTCAGCATGGCTTTGTGTGGGAAATCATGTCTCACAAACTTGATTTGAGTTTTTTGAAGAAGTAATGAAGAGGATTGTTGAGGGCAGAGCGGTAGACGTGATCTATGTGGACTTCAATAAGGCATTCGACAAGGTTAGATCTCATAGAATACAGGGAGAACTAGCCATTTGGGATACCCTCCTGCATCGGGCTCCAGCCCACGACTCGACCACCCTCCGTGGCCCCATTGTCTTCCATTCTCCATTGCCACCAGATAAGTTTAAGCAGCTAAAGGTTGGTGGATGGGAAAGAGAGGAGTAGTTGTGGGGAAGAAAACTGCAGAAAGGAGAAGAAAAATGCAAAAGGTAAAATAAAAACTGATGAAGCAGAGGAAATCTGGCTGGAGCGTCATACTCTGCTGCCCTCTTGCCAGAAAGGAATGTAAATGGGACATCAAGTATATAAGATCGAATTATTTTCTATCAACCATTAAGCCACAGCTCTTCATGGAGAATTCAGTGCGACCATACCAAATGCTCATTATAGATTTAGGATGATTCAGCTGGATTCAGAGTGAAATGAAGACTATAAAACTGAGTGCATAGGAAACACTTTCTACTTGCTTCAGGGTTCAGTGATGTGTTAGTTATTGTTATCACTGGGACGCAGGAAAGAGACCAGCGCACTAGTTTGGAGATAAGGTACATAATGTTATGTAGTTTAGTTCCAAAATAGAGGGAACATGGGTTTTAATTTTCCATTCTGTAAAATATATGACTTTCTTTTAGAAAACGTCAGAAAGTCCTTTGAAATAAAGCTGAAGACAGCATTTCCAGCAATGGTGATTTTAACTACAGGCATATTGCAAGTGGGTTCCGTCAGGAATCTGTTCACAGCTCGATCTGTACACAAGGCAGAACAATGTAAAGCAGCTGTTTGTAAATACAGAAAATGTTTGTACATTGGTCTTTAAAATTACACCCCTGTATTGCATCGCTGGACATTTGCAAATCCCCTCGGAGATATAAGACCATAAGACATAGGAGTGGAAGTAAGGCCATTCGGCCCATCGAGTCCACTCCGCCATTCAATCATGGCTAATGTGCATTTCAGCTCCACTTACCAGCGTTCTCCCCGTAGCCCTTAATTCCTCTAGACAATAAGAATCTATCAATCTCGGCCTTGAAGACATTTAGCGTCCCGGCTTCCACTGCACTCCGTGGCAATGAATTCCACCACTCTCTGGCTGAAGAAATGTCTCCGCATTTCTGTTCTGAAATGACCCCCTCTAATTCTAAGGCTGTGTCCACGGGTCCTAGTCTCCTCGTTTAACTGAAACAATTTCCTAGCATCCACCTTTTCCAAGCCATGTATTATTTTGTACGTCTCTATTAAGTCTCCCCTTAATCTTCTAAACTCCAACGAATACAATCCTAGTATCCTCAGCCGTTCCTCATATGTTAGACCTGTCATTCCAGGGATCATCCGTGTGAATCTCCGCTGGACACGTTCCAGTGCCAGTATGTCCTTCCTGACGTGTGGGGACCAAAACTGGACACAGTACTCCAAATGGGGCCTAACCAGAGCTTTATAAAGTCTTAGTAGTACATCTCTGCTTTTATATTCCAACCCTCTTGAGATAAGAGACAACATTGCATTCGCTTTCTTAATCACGGACTCAACCTGTATGTTTACCTTTAGGGAATCCTCGACTAGCACTCCCAGATCCCTTTGTGCTTTGGCTTTATTAATTTTCTCACCATTTAGAAAGTAGTCCATGCTTGTATTCTTTTTGCCAAAGTGCAAGACCTCGCACTTGCTCACGTTAAATTCCATCAGCCATTTCCTGGACCACTCTCCCAACCTGTCTAGATCCTTCTGTAGCCTCCCCACTTCCTCAGTACTACCTGCCTGTCCACCTAACTTCGTATCATCGGCAAACTTCGCTAGAATGACCCCAGTTCCCTCATCCAAATCATTAATATATAATGCGAACAGCTGTGGCCCCAGCACCGAACCCTGCAGGACACCGCTCGTCACCGGCTGCCATTCTGAAAAAGAACCTTTTATCCCAACTCTCTGCCTTCTGTTAGACAGCCAATCCTCAATCCATCCCAGCAGCTCACCTCGAACACCATGGGCCCTCACCTTGCTCAGCAGCCTCCCGTGTGGCACCTTATCAAAGGCCTTTTGAAAGTCTAGATAGACCACATCCACTGGGTTTCCCTGGTCTAACCTACTTGTTACCTCTGCAAAAAATTCCAACAGGTTTGTCAGGCATGACCTCCCTTTACTAAATCCATGTTGACTTGTTCTAATCAGACTCTGCTCTTCCAAGAATTTAGAAACCTCATCCTTAATGATGGATTCTAGAATTTTACCAACAACAGAGGTTAAGCTGATTGGCCTATAATTTTCCATCTTTTGCCTTGATCCTTTCTTGAACAAGGGGGTTACAACAGCCATCTTCCAATCATCCGGGACCTTTCCTGACTCCAGTGACTCTTGAAAGATCTCAACCAATGCCTCTGCTATTTCCTCAGCCACCTCTCTCAGAACTCTAGGGTGTATCCCATCGGGGCCAGGAGATTTATCAATTTTAAGACTTTTTAACTTTTCTAGCACTATCTCTTTCGTAATGGCAACCATACTCAACCCAGCCCCGTGACACCCTTTAATTTTTGGGATATTACTCATGTCTTCCACTGTGAAGACTGACGCAAAGTACTTGTTAAGTTCTCCTGCTATTTCCTTATCTCCCACCACTAGGCTTCCTGCATCAGTTTGAAGTGGCCCAATGTCTACTTTTGCCTGTCGTTTGTTTCTTATGTACTGAAAGAAACTTTTACTATTATTTCTAATATTACTGGCTAGCCTATCTTCATATTTGATCCTCTCCTTTCTTATTACACTCTTCGTTATCCTCTGTTTGCTTTTGTATCCTTCCCAATCTTCTGATTTCCCACTGTTCTTAGCCACTTTATAGGATCTCTCTTTTTCTTTAATACATTTCCTGACTTCTTTTGTCAGCCAAGGTTGTCTAATCCCTCCCCGGTTAATCTTTCTTTTCTTGGGAATGAACCTCTGTACAGTGTCCTCAATTATACCTACAAACTCCTGCCATTTTTGCTCTACTGTCTTCCCGGTTAGCCTCTGCTTCCAGTCTATTTTAGTCAGTTCCTCTCTCATGCCCTCATAATTACCTTTATATTTGCTAAGCTATCTGCTGACTTGAGTTTTCTCACGGAGAAAGAGTGGTCCAGACACCGGTTCATTCAGATAGACAAAATCTATAAATGACAAAATGTGTTGGCAGTTGAGCAGTCTCAAAACTAGTTGGAGCAGAAATCCTGACTTGCTTAGAAGTAAACGTCATTGGCAAAAGACTATGGAGATGTCAGAGATGAAGGCATCATTAAACACTGCTAAAGACATGAATTTACGAAACCCATATGAACTGAAATACCTTGAGATATTAGTTGAGTAACAGAGTAAATGTACAGAACTTGCTGAAAAGAAGTGTGCTTACAGATGTTCAGAAAATTGATCATTGGATCTGAAACATTAACTCTTTCTCTTCACAGATACTGCCAGACCTGCTAAGTTTTTATAGCAATTTCTGTTTTTGTTTCTGATTACAGACATGTCAGCTGAGAAAAGGGATTTAGTATGGAGACTTTTCACTAAGTCTTGAATATTGGTAAGGTTATTGTTGAGGTTAGAGTTGAATTGTCCTTCAGATATTTGTAATTAGTTTCAGTTTGTTCTTGTACACTGTGACAGTTCATGTTTTTCCTTGTGTGATAAACACATGGAAATCAAATTCAAATAAGTTGCCCATCATAATATGCCAGGTCTCATTCTAGGATCTGAGCTGTCCAGGATGACTACCAGCCAGTTTCTCCTTTAGTAAAGATCCATCACAGGTCATGGGACACACTGCAAGTTTCTACAGTTCAAAAAAGAGTAGGAAAAAAACTAAAGTGGAAATGCATTTTGATCTTGCATGTTGTGGACCATACTTAACCTATCTTATAACATCATGTTTCAGATTTCTACACTATATTCCCTTAAGTTTTATACCTTTTAAAAAAAGGGGAGTGCCAAAGAAGTTAGTATTGTTAATTCAAAAGATAGCAAGCGCTTCAGATAGTACCTGTAGAGAAAATAAAACAGTGTTTTTCCAAACCCATGTCTGCTGCTACAGTGAAGGTCAAGGGTAATGAACAGTGCCTGAAAAATCACTAGCTACAGGTTTCCCTCAAAAGTTGCACATCCTCCTGATTTTGAAGTATATCATTGTCTCATCAACGCTTGGTCAAAACCCTGGCACTCCTTCCCTAACAGTACTGTGGCTACAACAGAGAGGCAAACTGAGCCTGTTAACAATTGACAACTGATTGTTTTGGATTACTAATAGCTGCAGTGAGCTGCCCTGAACTAACTGATGCCATGTGGAATTTAATTTCAATCAATAAAAACATTTTAGGGGGAGGGAAAGAAGAAAAAGAGAGCGTGTGCAAGCGCAGAGTTAGATTTAACAATTTAAAAATCAGATATAAAAATCAGCCAGCTCTTACCCTGAAGTGCTCCAGCTTTATGAATATTGCAATGGAAGTAGAAGGAATGTGACAATAAAATCAATTCAGATGTTTGCTCAGGTGATTTCCCCCCCCCCCCCCCATTTCAGAAATCAGTGTGTGTCAGTTATTTTAAGAAATTCCAGCTACTAATTTATGAATTGGCACAAGAGCAGGAGCAAAAGCCTGGAGTTTTGAAAAAAAAACAATACTTTCCTTGAGTTCTGTGACTTTAGAACTCTGAATATCTTCTACTTCTGAGTCAAATGGCTGCCTATGTCAACATAAATATAGAACACATTACTGTGTCAAACCAGGAGTGAGAATAAAAAGTGCCACTGAAATATTAGTAAGAGCCTTTGGGATAAATTAAGTATCTAGGTCACCGTCAAGGTTTAAAACAAAGAAGGCACCAACATTCTGAAGTTAACAGAACAATTAAGCACAAACATTGTAGCTTTTTAATTGAATCTAATACAAAACAATTGCCATCTTATTCATTGGAAGTAACTAGTGGATCAATATTCATTGAACTTCAGTTTCTTACAATTGTTAATCACATTGGCAAAGGCACTTTGGTTATAGACAAAAGTAACTTGAGTATTATATCTTAACCCAGAGAAAAAAACCACTTATCAAAATGTTGAAAAATGCAAAACATTGAAAAGTATTAGTTGTTTCACTGAGCCTCATCCAGTTCTTCCTCATCCACGTCAAAATCCTCACCTTCATCAGCTGTTGCATCTTGATATTGCTGGTACTCTGAGACCAGGTCATTCATATTGCTTTCAGCTTCACAGAACTCCATTTCGTCCATTCCTTCACCAGTAAACCAGTGCAGGAAAGCCTTTCTACGGAACATGGCTGAAAACTGTTCAGAGATTCGTTTGAAGAGCTCTTGAATGGCTGTACTGTTCCCGATGAAGGTGGAGGCCATTTTGAGGCCCCGGGGTGGAATGTCACAAACAGCCACTTTGACATTGTTGGGAATCCATTCCACAAAGTAGCTGCTGTTCTTGTTCTGAACTGCAAGCATCTGCTCATCTATTTCCTTCATTGACATGGCACCTCGGAACACAGTGGCGACAGTCAGATAACGTCCATGACGTGGGTCACAGGCCGCCATCATGTTTTTGGCATCGAACATCTGTTGGGTGAGCTCAGCGACTGAAAGAGTGCGGTACTGTTGACTGCCCCGGGCAGTCAGAGGGGCAAAGCCAGGCATAAAGAAGTGCAACCGAGGGAAGGGCACCATGTTCACAGCCAGTTTCCTCAGATCTGCGTTCAGCTGGCCAGGGAAACGCAGAGATGTGGTCACTCCGCTCATTGTTGCGGACACCAGATGGTTCAGATCTCCATACGTTGGAGTAGTGAGTTTGAGTGTACGGAAACAGATATCATACAGGGCCTCGTTGTCAATGCAGTAAGTTTCATCTGTGTTCTCAACTAACTGGTGAACTGACAACGTGGCATTATAAGGCTCAACAACAGTGTCTGATACTTTCGGAGATGGCATGACACTGAAGGTGTTCATAATTCTATCAGGATATTCTTCACGGATCTTGCTAATGAGGAGAGTGCCCATGCCAGAGCCTGTGCCACCTCCCAGTGAGTGGGTGAGTTGAAACCCTTGCAGGCAGTCACAATTCTCACATTCCTTTCTCAGCACATCCATCACAGAGTCAACCAGTTCTGCACCTTCAGTGTAGTGTCCTTTGGCCCAGTTATTTCCTGCACCAGTTTGTCCTATTAGACAGATAGGAACAAAAGAAAAGCAAAAAAATTATACAGGTTGAGTTGAGCCAATTAATACTAGAGTTGCACTTGTATTCAGAACAAAAAAGAAATACCTCAAATTACATTTTCATGACCACAAGTGGTTGTTCGGTAAAACTTTGTTCCAAATGTCAACACAAAGCAATTTCATGCATCAATTTCTGCCATCACCTTCACATCACAGCAGTTTCACGGCCAACCTGGACTCACTGGCTCAGCTGGTTAAAAAGTCCAGTTTAGTAATTTCCTCTGTGTACTTTAAGAAAACAGGATGGAAATGAAAGTGACAACAAAACCCCAAGTCTATTCAACTCACACTGATGGAACCAAAAATTGTACTTGTGGGACGAAATAGGTTACCTACCTTCAGTAGATTCCTTCACTATTTGAAAATTATCTTTCCCCAAATAGATAGTGCTTTTTGAAACGCATTTCTGGGTGTTCAAGTTATTAGGTAGTGTAAATGCTCAGAACAGTAGCAGTAACCGTGTGCACAGCTTGGTCTCGAAGGAAATGTAGCAGATCAGTGGCACCACACTGGCACTTTTGGACAGCAGGGAGAGTGGAGTGGGGGTGAGCTCTAGTGCTAGGGGATTCTTACTGTCAGGGCACAGATAGATAGGTGTTTATGACCACAATTCTATCACCCTGGTGAGACGGAGAAGGATGTTTGTGTTGGCACAGGATATTCTAAAATGTAGGGGGAGCAGCCAGAGGTAGTAGTCTGTATTGGTACAAAACATTGGCAGAAAGAAGAGGCCCTGCAATGGAAGTTCCGTAGGAAGTTGAAAATCAGGACTTACATGGACGGAGTTCAGGAATATGAAGGGTGCAATTGTACTACAGGCCTCCCAACAGCCAGCAGGTAATAGAGGAAGAAGTGATCAGATTATGGAAACAACAGTAGTGGTTTTTAAACTCTATTTGACTTGGATTCTTAATGCCACATGCTTAGATAGCAGAGTTTGTTGTGTTTCCAGGACAGGTTTTTGAAACAGTCCAACTTGGGAAGGGGCCACATTCAACTTCGATTTGGGCAAATGAGCCTGGCCAGGTGATCAGTTTCAATGGCAGAATCATTTCAAGAACGAGATGACAATTCTGGGAGTTTAAGTTACTTATGGAAAAAGGATAGAATAATCCTCGGGTGCAAGTGTTAAACTGTGGGAAGGCTAGCTACAACAATAGTAGGCAGGAACTGGAGAATGGGAGAAAAAAGGTGAGGATTGCAGATGCTAGAGATCAGTCAAAAAGCTGTGGTGCTGGAAAAGCACAGCAGGTCAGGCAGCACGTGAGGAGCAGGAGAGTCAATGTTTCAGGCATAAGCCCTTCATTAGGAAGGTGGGGCCCCACATTCCTGATGAAGGGCTTATGCCCAAAAATATCAACTCTCCTGCTCCAGGAACTGGAGAATGTAGATTCAAGGCAGTGGTTTGAAGGTAAATTTCACATCTGACATGTGGAAATCTTTTAAAGTCCAGTTTATCAGGACAAGTATGTTCCTGTGGAAGGGGAGGATAAGGATAGCAAGATTCAAGAGAAATTGAGAACTTATTGGGAAAAAAAGGGAGGAGGTGTGCATAACATGTAGGGAACTGAAGACAGGCAGGAAAGAATTTGAACAGGGAATTGGGAGGGCTAAAAAAGAGGGCTATGTCTTTAGGATTTCCTTAATTCTGTTCACTAAGGGATTTTTTATATATATAGTGGTGCCAGGAGATAGTGGGTGAGATCTTTAATGAAGATTTGCATTGGTATTAAAAGGAAGACATGGAAGAGTCTCAGGAGGAGTACAGTGATTTTCTATGGTATGTCAATACAAAAAGTCAGTGTTGGGTGTTTTGAAAAGCATTAGGGTGGACCAGTCCCCAGGGCTGGAAGGGATCTATCCCAGAATGCTGAGAGGCAGGCAAGGAAGTTACAAGGGTTTCGTTCAAAAATCTTTGAATCTTTAGTGACAGGAGAGATCCTGGAGGGCTACAGAATAACTTGTTCCTTTCTAAAGAAGTACAGACTGGTGAGCATTACATCAGTGTTAGGGAAATTATTGGAGCAGATTCTTAAAGACAGGATTTACTCACATTTGGAAAATTATTGACTTTGTTGCAATAGACAGCACGGCATTGAGCAAAGGTCTTAGTGTCTCAGAAACTTGATCATCTTGGTCACTTCCTCAAACACAATAGATGAGGGCAGAGCATTGTCTAAAGTCCATAGACAGTCTTGAAAATGGCAGGTTGATACACATGGGACACAGCTGGCAAGATGGATACAGGACTGTGGGAGATTTGTTACAACCAATGCAGCCATCTTGTCACATTAAAAGCCTGGAAACCATTGTAAATCTCATTAGTGTCTGCTTGTTAAGCTTCTATATTCCCAGGCTCAGTGAGATGGTGTTCTTGCAGCTGTGAAACTCTTTCCCAGCATGGGAATGTTCTTTTACAAGAAAAACTATTGTAATACTAACACTCGCTTAACAGCTACTAACTCGCACTGTCCAGACACTACATGACTGGGGCAAGGGTTGGGCAAAGTGCCTACTTGCTCGTTATACTGCAATTAACAGTTTGCTGATTAAGTGATTGTAACCTATATAATCACAACTGTATCAGAGTGACTGTGACCATCAGGTCAACTTGTCTCTCGTGAGTTCACAAATAATCAGTCAATAACAAGACTTGCGTGGCATGATTCATTGTTCCTCTAAATTGGACCACTGAGATTAGATTAGATTACTTAGTGGAAACAGGCCCTTCGGCCCAACAAGTCCACACCGCCCCGCCAAAGCGCACCCCACACATACTCCTACATTTACCCCTTACCTAACACTACGGGCAATTTAGCATGGCCAATTCACCTGGCCTGCACATCTTTGGACTGTGGGAGGAAACCCACGCAGACATGGGGAGAATGACTGACTGTGTGGAGTTTGCACAGTCGCCTCAGGCAGGAATTGAACCTGGGTCTCTGGCGCTGTGAGGCACCAGTGCTAACCACTGTGCCACCGTGCCACCCACTGCATAATTCAGTGAGCGAGTCACCCACTGCATAATTCATTTCATCCCCAATAGTTGGCGTAGTCAGCAGGATCTCTATTTCGGAAATTTCCTGACATTCCCTGTCCCCCCCCCCCCCCCCCCCCCGCCTTGAATTTCTCCCTATTTTGTGCAAACTCCTGGAGCTGGTGGGTTTAGTTTGTGAAGTGATGGCAGACGATAATTTCTCAGTCAGCAGGTTTGTATTTTTTTGCAACAAAGCAGGAGTTGCCTTCACCGTTGGCAGTGTTTCCCTCAGCCACAAGCTGGAGTGGGTAGGATTGGGCTGTGGCGATGGAGGCTAGTAGTTTTAGCTTTGCTTTTTAAGAATCAGATAACTACACCTTGAGCCACTAGCAAAGTGTGGCAGCAATAAAGGGTGTGTTTGGAGACTCCTCCAAAGCCACCTGGCAGTTCCTCCTGAGCCAACAAGTGTGTGTGCAGGGAGCTGGGTTCCCTGTTAAGCTATGGGCTGTTGTGATGCACTGAGACAATATTGGGTTGAAGGAGACTGCGCCTGACTTTGTGATTAATTTGGCAGCAGTCGCCTTGAGTTGTTGGTCAGGGTCCCGCCTTCTGGTCTGCCTCTGTCTGTGTCCTTGTTCTTGTGTTTTTGCTTTGCTGTCTGCTCTGTTTAAGTGACACGTACAGCGATAGGCTGCCCCCAGGGATGAGGTTACCTTGTCCTACTGTAAAGGGTGGCCTGCAACATCTGGGATGTTTGAAAAGGACTCTGCAGTGCCACAGTAAATACGTGAAGTGCAAGAAAAAGAGTTAGGAAACTGCTGATACCTCTGGGTTCACCAGCTGACATTTGGAGGGAAACAGGCGATAGCCGTTATGTTATTCCTTTGATCTACATGGCTGTTCCCATGGGAATTAGCCTTGTGGGTTTGTTTAAAATTAGATAAGATTATTGGTTGGTTAACATTCAGGGCGGGTATGGCAATTCCACCTGGGATCATAACTAAATGCACGGGGTTGGATGCAGTGGTAGGTGTTGTACGGGGTTGTGGGCGGGTGGCGATGTTGCACAGTGTTGTGGGCAATGGGAGGTGTTGCACGGGGTTGTGGAAGGGGAGGTGTTGCACGGGGTTGTGGGTGGAGGGAGGTGTTGCACGGTGTTGTGGGCAATGGGAGGTGTTGCACGGTGTTGTGGGCAATGGGAGGTGTTGCACGGGGTTGTGGGCAATGGGAGGTGTTGCACGGGGTTGTGGAAGGGGAGGGAGGTGTTGCACAGGGTTGTGGGCAGTGGTAGGTGTTGCACGGGGTTGTGGGCGGGGGAGGTGTTGCACGGGGTTGTGGGCAGGGGAGGTGTTGCACGGGGTTGTGGGCGGGGGAGGTGTTGCACGGGGTTGTGGGCGGGGGAGGTGTTGCACGGGGTTGTGGGCGGGGGAGGTGTTGCACGGGGTTGTGGGCGGGGGAGGTGTTGCACGGGGTTGTGGGCGGGGGAGGTGTTGCACGGGGTTGTGGGCGGGGGAGGTGTTGCACGGGGTTGTGGGCGGGGGAGGTGTTGCACGGGGTTGTGGGCGGGGGAGGTGTTGCACGGGGTTGTGGGCGGGGGAGGTGTTGCACGGGGTTGTGGGCGGGGGAGGTGTTGCACGGGGTTGTGGGCGGGGGAGGTGTTGCACGGGGTTGTGGGCGGGGGAGGTGTTGCACGGGGTTGTGGGCGGGGGAGGTGTTGCACGGGGTTGTGGGCGGGGGAGGTGTTGCACGGGGTTGTGGGCGGGGGAGGTGTTGCACGGGGTTGTGGGCGGTGGGTGGTGTTGCACGGTGTTGAGGGCAATGGGAGGTGTTGCACGGGGTTGTGGGCGGGGGAGGTGTTGCATGGGGTTGTGGAAGGGGAGGTGTTGCACGGGGTTGTGGGTGGAGGGAGGTGTTGCACGGGGTTGGATGCAGGGGGAGGTGTTGCCTGGTGTTGTGGGCGGTGGGCGGTGTTGCACGGTGTTGAGGGCAATGGGAGGTGTTGCACGGGGTTGTGGAAGGGGAGGTGTTGCATGGGGTTGTGGAAGGGGAGGTGTTGCACGGGGTTGTGGGCAGTGGTAGGTGTTGTACGGGGTTGTGGGCGGGGGAGGTGTTGCACGGGGTTGGATGCAGGGGGAGGTGTTGCATGGTGTTGTGGGCGGTGGGCGGTGTTGCACGGGGTTGAGGGCAATGGGAGGTGTTGCATGGGGTTGTGGAAGGGGAGGTGTTGCACAGGGTTGTGGGCAGTGGGCAGTCTTGAAAAAAAAAAAGTAAGAGATTGCTAAAGGACCCCACTGACCCTCCAAACACCCTCCTCCTCCTGTTCCCTTTGCACCCACCTGCCTTACTGCCCTCAGTACCCCAAAATCCCTGTTTCACTTTCTGACCCCAAGCCCCTTATGGCTGAGATTGGTGCCTTCATTACTACTGGAGACAGTGAGCAGGTGGGTGCTGAGCCCAGTGCTGCTTCTGTACCACCTGAATCCCACCACCCCCAAGGGGGTGGTCTTACAACATCCCAGCTGGCACCTGATGTTTCACTGCAACAGCCACCTTATTCTACACTCCCTGGCCATTGCTATGGTAACCACTTAACTCATCAGCAGTTGGGCCTTGACCATATCAACCTCGAGAGGGCACCCTTAAAACAGCCCATATTAAGCTATCACAGGATATGGGCTTACCCAGGCCTGAAGATCTGGGTAACTCACAGGTCTCACTCCTTAATATAATCAAAGACTTTAAGGCCCTGTGTCAAGAGCAGAGTCACATCAGCAGAGAGCACAGGAGGTCTAGTTGCAGGAGACATGGGTCTGCCCATTTAAAATCTCAAAAGGAGTGAGACCTGTTATAGTTAGAGTCATAGTGATGTACAGCTTGGAAACAGACCCTTCAGTCCAACCCGTCCATGCCGACTAGATATCCCAACCCAATCTAGTCCCACCTGCCAGCACCCAGCGCATATCCCTCCAAACCCTTCCTATTCATATACCCAGCCAAATTACCAGCCTCCACCACAGCTCATTCCATAAATGTACCACTGTGAAAAGGTTGCCCCTTAGGTCTCATCTTTCCCCTCACCCTAAACCCATGCCCTCTAGTTCTGGACTCCCCAACCCCAGGGAAAAGACTGTCTATTTATCCTATCCATGCCCCTCAAATTTTGTCAACCTCTAGAAGTTCACTCCTCAGCCTCCGACACTCCAGGGAAAACAGCCCCAGCCTGTTCATCCTCGCCCTCTACCTCAAATCCTCCAACCCTGGCAATATCCTTGTAAATCTTTTCTGAACCCTTTCAAGTTTCACAACATCTTTCCGATAGGAAGGAGACCAGAATTGCACACAGTATTCCAACAGTGGCCTAACCAATGTCCTGTTCAGCCACAACATGACCTCCCAACTCCTGTACTCAATACTCTGACCAATAAAGGAAAGCATACTAAACACCACCTTCATTATCCTATCTACCTGTGACTCCACTTTCAAGGAGGTCATTGTTCGGTTAACCTGATTCTAAATGGAATATAGAGCAAGGGGCAGAGCTTCAGGCCTGGGTAAGCCCATATCCTGTGATAGCTTAATACGGGCTGTTTTAAGGGTGCCGTTGCTCCTTTCTACCATAACAGGACTGTGCCCGATAAGGAATATGTTGCCAGGAAATTCCCAGAGCCTTACTAATAGCTTTAACGACCACAGAAGTGAAATGAGTACCTTTTTATCACTGTCAGTAGACCCAGGGATGCTACATCTAGGAACCTTATCCCTCAGTAAATGTTTAACAACTGCCCTAGCATCATCCTTGGTGGTAAAAGCCTCAACCCATTTGGAGAACATCTCTACAATCACCAGTAGGTAATGGAAACCCAGCCTTGTTTGCATATCTATCTGCAGTTTCACAAAGGGGACAGGAAGATGGTCCAACTTGGCCGGTGGCTTTGAGTGAATGTTTTGTAGGCAAATAAAAAAGTGTGGCAACAAAGCACAAGCAGGAGTGAAGCCAGGGGCATAACAAAAACATGTGACTGTATGGCACATGCCTGTTTTAAAAAATTCTCAAGGTCAGGTTCGTAGGAGAGTAGTCTGACACAGAACAAACGACCAAGAGGCGAGACTGCTAGAATATGGGCATTTTATTCCCCGCAGTGTCGCACAACGGGTCTGGCTTATACTCACTCTACATGTTACAAAAACTGGGAGCCGTCAGTTCTCGTAGAGCGGTTGCCAACAACCCACGCTCGGCGGTTAAACGTAACCCCGGAGCAGACTCCCAGGTCTGGCTTATACTCACTCTACATGTTACAAAAACTGGGAGCCGTCAGTTCTCGTAGAGCGGTTGCCAACAACCCACGCTCGGCGGTTAAACGTAACCCCGGAGCAGACTCACCGAACTGGAGACTTTTCCAGCTGATATACTCTTTTCCAGATATAAACATTCATGTGAACAGCAGAGCAAGGCTAAAAAACACATTCCATTCTGGTTACATACAGATAAGAAGATTCACACGGGACTAAGCAACACCTCCATTCCGGTTAGATTCACACATGTATTGGGACATAATTTTTAACCGTTTCACCACATTCCACTGCTTGGAATTTTACACCACATTCCACTGCTTGGCCCAATACATGTGTTACATTATGATTCACACATGTATTGGGACATAATTTTACACCACAATGCCCCACTAACCAACATGGCCAGGGCTAGGCAATGTAGGACTTGCAGCAGATGGTACAGCCTTTAGGAACCATAAGACAAAAGGATTCAGAGACAACTAAACTAGCCCAATGAATGCACTCAAATGGAGGGGCTGCCTGCTGAGCGTTACAGATGCCCTAGGGGTCAGTGCTGGGACCGGATTATATTTTTAATAAGTGATTGGAGGAGGATGCAGGTAGCCTGATTGGCAAGTTTGTGGAGGATACAAAGATTGGGGGAGCTGTGAATAGTGAGGAGGATTGCCAGATGATAGAGGTTGGAGGCTTAGCCACAAAAACAGATGGCACATGGGGTTTAATGTCAACAATTTAGAGGATGCTTTTTGCAAGATCAGAGGGAAGTGGCAGAATCTTTAGCAACAAAGGGAATCTAGGCATACAGATGCCAAGTTCCCTGAAAGTGGCAACATGGCACGATGCCTACATTGGTTGGGGTACAGCATGAAAATTTGCAAGTCATGTTGCAGCTGTATGACTAGTTCCAGCCACATTTGAAACAGTGTACAGTTCTAGTCACCACACTACAGGGATGGGGAGGAAACAGAAACCATTTACCAGGATATTGCTGGTTTGGGGGATATTTAAGAACTGGACAAACTTGGGTTGCTTTCATTTGAAAGTCAAAAGAATGGAGGGTGACCCATTAGAATTTTAAAATTACAAGAGGCATGGACACAATGTATAGTCAGAGTCTTTTCTTCCAGGGTAGAGGTGAAATTACTAGGGGACATAGTTCACTGTAAACGGGTGCAAGTTTAAGAAAATGAGAGGAAAGTTTTTTATAAAAATATAAAAAAAAGGGGAAAATGTGCCTGAATGCATTGACAGTGGAAGTGGTGGAGGCAGATACAATAGCAACATTTAAGAGTATCTTGATAGATATAGAAATAGATAGGGAATACTGTAGAGGGATACAAACTGCAGAAGCAAAAAAAGGTTAAATTTAGAAAAGCATCATGTGTCAGAGCAGTCTTGACGTGCTAAGAGATCTGTTCCTGCACCGTTTCCTGATCTTAACATTTTAAACACCAAGTCTAAGCAATAGAAATACTAGAGGAGGTTGGGCCCTTTGAGCTGAATATCCTTCCACAAGGCAGAATGAGATCAGGTCCTCACGAGGTAGACACAAATGGGACTTTAGACATTTTTTAGATAGAATTCCACTCTACAACATTGCTATTTCACGATATCAGACCAAAAACAATACTAAGAGGCTAATCTTTGTTTTCCTGTTATTTGCCTTTTCAGCTCTCTTAAATGATCTGAACTCCAGACAATAAATTGCAGAGTCTGCTGACTGAGGTCACAGCCACTCTGCTGAACAAGCTGAACACTACTGCTGGGATCAGCCACACTGGAGCTCAAACAGACTTTTCAAAAGAGGCTGTAAAAAAAGTATGTGGTCATTACAGCTGAATCATCTCATTGTACTGGCCAACTGATTTCCATTGCATGTCTGTTCAGAGATGGTGTTTACTTAAATCCTCTGGCAGTTATGAACTTAGTAACACCCAAAAAAAAATCCTCCTACCATTAACATTTTAGCTGCCATCTGGCTTCTACTGCCTAAGAATGATAGATTACACTTAATGTAAATCCTATAAACCATCCCCACCAGTTCTACAAAGAGGCAGGTCAAGCTACAACAGCTGCCATACTGCAATCTGACAGATTTCAAAAATTCTTAAACACAAGCTTCAGAACACTGTAGGGTCAAAGGCATGAAAAACTGCCTCAATCCTTTGCAATGATGTCATTTGTCCTCTCCACTGATGCCTATATTTGTAGAGAACAGAAAGCAAGACGCCACCTCTGGAACACTGAGCAGTTAACGGACTTGAAGTTTCTCACTGTGCCATGAGCTACAGACACTGCAATTTCAACACAAGGTAGCCATAACGTCAGCGATGACAGCTTTTTTCAAACTATTAAAAACAGCCTGTAGGACGCCATCCTGTCTAAACAAATTGGGTCTCCATTTTCAGTACAGAAAGCTCAGACTCATTACAGAAAGATGAAAAACTCTTATGAGTTTTGAGATGGGAAGTTTCCGTTTGGTATTAGACTCCTTTCTACATTTTGCAGCCAGTAAGCTGTAGATTGCACTTTTAATGAAGTTAAAATCACTGCAATTGGATACTATAATTAGAGACATGCCATGAAAATAATTCACCTTCATTCCAAATTTACAACATATTTCAAGCTTATTTGTACTTTTAATGTTCCCAGACAGTGATGTGGTGTAATCAAATATCAACTTCATCCCAACGAAGATTAATTTATTTTTCCAAGATAAAATTCAGAGGGAAGTCTGGTTTCCCATCATAGAATCCCTACAATGGTGAAAACAGGCCCTTCGGTCCAATAAGTCCACAGCAACGCTCTGAAGAGTAACCCACCCAGACACATTCCCCAACTCTATCTGATATTTACTTCCAACTAATGCATCTAACTCATATCCCTAAACACTATGGGCAATTTAGCATGGCCAAGTCACTTAACCTGCACATCTTTGGATTGTGGGAGGAAACCCACAGACACAGGGAGAATGTACAAACTCCACACAGATAGGTGCCTGAGGCTGGAATTGAACTGGGGTCCCTGGCGCTTGAGCCAGTAGTGCTAACCATTATGCCACTGAGTCAGCTAAATTGGAACATGAAAACAAAACTATGGACAGCAAATATTGGAGTTTTTCCCAGTAACTTCTAACTTCAACAACTCTGGCAGAACCAGAGAGAGAAAGCAGAGTTGAAGTTTCAAGTCCAGTGGAGCTTTCTCACCATTATTCAAGTTGGTTTCTATTTTAGATAGGTTTTCCTTTTCCAACCAGACAGATGAAAAATAACTTGGACCTTTGGTAACTGGAACTAGAGCTATTTTAGGTCATTCTACAGATCAGCTATAACAAACCAGTTTTGCAATTCAGTCAAGAGAATGGTCATTGGCACAGCTAATATTCATCACCACTCCTAGTGAGCCACCTTGAACTGCTGCTGTCCTTTTCCAGAATTTTGACAGTGACAATAAGAAAAAAAAGAGACATATTACCAAGATGAGATGCTTGACTTGAAGAGTGGGACTGCATGGTCAGAAGGTTGAGAGCCAATCTCAATCCAATTCGTACCACCCTCCAGCAATTGCTCATTAATGATATGAAATTGACAGTTATTTAAAGTGTCTTGTTTTGGAATGTGGAGGACACATTGAGGGGTTGCAGATGTGTTTATTTCAGAAACTAAAAACAAAAACAGATTGCTGCTCTCTATGGTCAAATCCAGTTAAAGAGGGACTCCATCAAATTGTGGTAAAGCAGGTCAACACTTAAAGCAAGGAGTTTCTGACAAGCATTGAACACTGCTCCAAAATGCAAGGTTTATCTCAGACACAGAACAGTACAGTCCTTGAACTACAGGGCATAGGTTTAGGGCGAGGGGGCAAGATATAAAAGGGACCCAAGGGGCAACTTTTTCATGCATAGGTTGGGTGTATAGAATGAGCTGCTAGAGGAAGTGGAGGCTAGTACAACTGCAGCATTTAAAAAGGCATCTGGATAGGTATATGAATAGGAAGGGTTTAGTGGGATATTGGCTAAATGCTGGCAAATAGGACTAGAATAGGTTAGGATATCTGGTTGGCATGGACAAGTTGGATTGCAGGATCAGTTTCCATGCTGTACATCCTTATGACTACTATCAATACTCCAATAAGAAATTCAGAAGTAAAATCTTTATCCAGCAGAGTTAGAATGTAGCATTCACTGACCAAGGTGAATAGCTAGATGCAGTTAAAGGGAAGCTGAATGAACAAAGGACAAAGCAATGGAAAGATATTGATACACAGAAGAAACTCATGTGGATTCTAAAGACCAGCATGGACTATTTCAGCTGAATGGCCCACTTGTCTGTTGTAAATAGGTCACTCCAACAATACCCTCTACACCAGTCTCAGACAGGGTGGGCAGGGTGCTGGCAAGAGGGGTATGCGCATGTGTGGTCAAAAAGTGGGGATCACCACAAGGGTAATCTGCAATAGACCTTCTCCCTTACAGCGGAAAGTCCAATCGTTGACCTGCTCAGCATTATGGAGAATGTAATTTGAACAGTTCAGTGGGCCTTTTTCACAAGTTGGGCTGATTAGTTTTTGAAATACATACCAAGAGACTATAGAAAGTGCCTGAGATGCAGCTGAAATTAGATAAACAGAATTAAAGGAACAGAAGGATAAATAAAGCATAATCTAACACTTCTGTGAAAGTCTAAGTGAGTGGGCAAATCACAGCAGATGGATTTCAGTGTATGCGAAATTTAGTTAACAAAGATAGGACACTGTACACAAAGAAAATGGAGATAGAACAACAAAGTATAGATTGTTTCAGTTAAAGCTTTGGTTAGACCGGATGCCAACTTAGATCTGGAAGCCACACCTTCAGAAGCTTAATTTTCAAGTTCAGTACAGATTTAGCAGAATGATACTGGATTCCAAAGGGTTAAATTACAGATTCAAATTCAGGCAAGATAAAAATAATCTAATTCTGGTGGCTAGGCAGTCTAAGGCAATGGACTGTACACAAATGGAATCTGATCTTTCAAACGTAAAGATATGAACACAAAGGGTATAAAAACTTGGAACTTCTCCCCAAATAACAAGTATATATTTTCCATCTGAAAGGTATCAATTCCAATATCCAATAGTATGAAGCAGATATGCCGTTCAGTTACAGTTCAGCCACTATCTCACTGAATGAGAGAACTGGTTTGAAAGGCTGAATGGCCTCCTCCTATTCCTACAAGGATCTGTTGGGTGGTTTAGAACAAAGGAGGGGAATTAACACCAGCACAACATATGGGCTGACTGGCCTTTTTCTGCACTCATATGGTATATAAAATGGTGCAGTGAATTCTCTGCATCACAGACCCTTGCATAAAAGCAAAGCAGTCCATTGCTTCAATGCTAACCCTTCTGATCTCAATATCATCTTTGTGCCTTAGGGAGTTATTGAAGTCAATGAAAGCAATTCACCAACATGCCTTAGAAACACAGCAGGCACTGCAGCATCAGTGGTGGGAGTAACAGAATGTTTCAAATCTAAAGTAAACTTACCTAAACATTAACAGAGTCTCTCCACAGATGCTTTCAGATCCTGAGGAATTTTAGCATTTGTTGCTTTCATTTTAGACTGAAAGTAAAATACTATAAATGTTTCATTGAAATTAAGTCAATATCTTGATGTGGATTATGATCACCATTACTTCGCTGTCACTGGGCCAAAATTCTGGAACAGCACCGCAGGTATTTCTAAACCCCAAGTGCTGCAGTGATTCAAGACTGTACCCTTGAACACAGTAGGGTTGTTCAAACTTCCAGCTCCGCACTGTCCCCTTGACTTGTCCAGACTTGTCCGACCTGCCCAGCTCCTTTTCCACCTATCCACTCCACCCTCTCCTCCCTGACCTCTCACTTTCATCTCCTCCCCCACTCACCTATTGTACTCTATGCTACTTTCTCCCCACCCCCACCCCCCTCTAGCTTATCTCTCCACGCTTCAGGCTCTCTGCCTTTATTCCTGATGAAGGGCTTTTGCCCGAAACGTCGATTTTGCTGCTCGTTGGATGCTGCCTGAATTGCTGTGCTCTTCCAGCACCACGGATCCAGAATCTGGTTTCCAGCATCTGCAGTCATTGTTTTTACTTGGCCATAAACTTGGCTGAGATAGGAATGTCCACATCCCATGAACAAACAAAAGACTGATTTGCAATAAAGTCTACTGGGAATTAATGTAGGAGCAAATTACTGCAGATGATGGAATCTGTACTGAAAACAAAGTCTGAAATCAGAGCTATGAAGTGCCATCTAGATTCAAAACATTGGCTTGCTCTCTCTCGCCATGGATTCTCTGATCCTTATGATCTCCAACACGTCAAATTAAGTTCTTTGTTAACTTTCCACCCATCCCCCAGACGGCATTGGGGTCTACCTATTCCCTGCCTTGTGATTTTTCTAACTCTTAGCAGCAATATTTTGGGAAGTGTGATCGTTTCCGGTGGACGAGGGCTGAGAGTCAGGGAGACTGCAGCAAATCGCTTCGCAGTGTGTCAATTGTACAGCAGCATTGCAAAGACCTGTGACACACACCGATTACTCAGTGAAGAGTCAGTTTAGTGGCGCAGTGTTAGTGTTCATACTTCCGAGGTAGTAGACCCGGGATTAAATCCTCACCTGCTCCAGAGCAGCGTATATCAGGGAAGTATTACTCACCGAAGATGAAGTTATCAGGTCTGAAAAGATGTCCCAAATTACCCGATCGGACACTGTCCATTGTCCCCGGCTCCAAATCCAATAAGATGGCCCTCGGGACATATTTCTGCGCTGAAAAAGAAAGTATTTTGTTAAAAAGTTGGCTTTTGAACAGAGTAGAACATGAAAGCGTCTTCTCTCCCCCCCCCCCCCCCCGAGTTGGTGTCTCAGGAATGAAACCAGCTCGAGTTAAGACCCGGACTGATCGAGTAGAAACTCACAGGTCGCTTCGTTATAATAGACATTAATCCTCTCCAGCTGCAAGTCAAAATCTCCGATATAACTGCCCTCCGGGTCGATACCATGTTCATCGCTTATCACTTCCCAAAACTGAAAAAAAAACACAGGCAAAAATTAATGTTAAGTGAGGAAGCTTTTAAAAAATTTGGATGAAGGGGGGGGGGGGAAAGAAAACAATTTGTATTTCTTTCATGAAGCCGGTCTGGCTTTAACGACTGCGTTTTTGTTTTGATTTCCCCTCTTTTTAAAAAGGGACCTTAAGTTACTGAGTACAGTTTCTCTGTGGCGAATGTGGAGGTTAGAGACAGCTGGAAATCCAGTCCATGCCACTCCCTGCGCTCTGGGACTCAGAGGGGAGAGAGCAAGAGAGACACACACACACACACACACACTAATCCGGATAACTTTTTTAAAATAAATCGCACAACAGAAGGTTATAGTCCAACACGTTTACTTAGAACTGCTTCAAACTCCCTCAATCCCGCCAAAAACAAAAAAAATCAGAGCAACCGCTTCGAAACACAGCTCCCTTCATTTTTTTTAAGTTACACCGTCCCCTTCAAATCTACCACCAAGAACTAACTAAATCTATAAAGTCGCAGAGGAACCTAAATAATTAGATAGGTGAGGAAACACGCACAGCCGTCAGTCACCTTCCTACATTAAACGAGGGAAATATTCAGTCAGCTAACCAGCCCCCTGCCCCTCAATGAATCCAGATCCAGGGGAATTCTGTTCCACACTGAGAATGCAGAAAGATTCACCTCACCTTGCTTCCAATCTGGTTGCCACATTGTCCGGCCTGTATATGGACTATTTCACGCATTATGTTGCTGAAAATTTCTTTTTATTTTTATTTTAAAACTCTTCTCGGCTTCTCCGCCAGCCTCTCAGCTGTTTTCCTCGCCCCTAACCCCCAGGCTCAGTTCCCTCCCGCCGCCTCGCTCCCTCCTTTATATCCGGACAGCTCTTCCCTCCCCCTAACCCCTCACTGAGGGCGGGGCACGTCCGAATGTCTCCCTCTCTGCCTGGCAGCGTTAACTTTTATTCCATTAAAGAAACATCTTCAGTCTGGAAATATGATTCTCTGCCTTTTGTTTTCGAAACGTAACTCCAGCTTTCAGTTGAATCAACGCCGGAATTAGTTCCCCATCGGGTACCATACTCATCCATCAACATTTGCCCCTGATTCCCCAATTGCGCGCAAGTGGTGAATTTAATTGAAAACAGTGCAGAATGAGGTCGCTCGGCCCATCGTGTGTGTCCCTGTTAGCTGATCCCATTCACGTCAGCGCCCTCGTTCAGTAGTCTTGAAAACTTCTCTTATCCAAGTACTTTACTGTTTCGAAACTTGCTATGGAATCTGCTTCCATCAATTATTCAGGGAGTCTCCTCCAAATAGCTGAGTGAAAGAAGTTTCTGCTAATCTCCCTTCATCACACCTGCCAGTAACCCTCAATCTGCATCTTTTCTGCTTTGGACTCTGTGCCAGCACAGCGATACCTTCCAGTTGTAGTCAGAAAATTATTGAAGGATCACTCTACCAAAAAGCATCATGTTCATTTAGTAAGAGTTCATCAGTTAGTCCCGCTTTCCCTTCCCCCATCTGACAGCATGTTTTTCTCTCCAGGTACTGATCCAATTCCCTTTTGAAAACCTCCACTGAATCCACCTCCATCACAGTCTCAGACATTGTATTCCAAATTCTAAAGACTCCATTGCAAAACAAAATTCTTTCTTATTTAAAACAAAACCATTGCAGATGCTGGAAATCAGAAACAAGCACAGAGAATGCTGAAGAAGCTCAGCAGGTCTGACAACATCTGTGGAGAGAAAAACAGAGTTAACAGTTCAAGTCCAGTGTGACTTCTTCAGTTGTTTCTCATGTTGTCACTGCTTCTTTTGTCAATCATCTTAAATCAGTATCCTCCAGTTTTAAACCCTTCGGCCAATTTTGTGTAAATAAGATGATAAGGAACAGGAATAGTACATTTGGCCACCTGAGCTTACTCTGCCATTCATTGGATTATTGTTTACCTGGCATTTCTTACATCCACTTTCCTGAGCTGTCCCCATAACCCACGATTCCCCAACTGATCAAGAATCTATCTCAGCCTTAAATACACTCCCACAAATTCTGTGGCAAGGGGTTCCAAAGACTATCAATCTTCTGAGAGAAGAAATGTCTCCTTATCTCAGTCTTAACTTGACATCCCTTTCCACCTATCCACTCCACCCTCTCCTCCCTGACCTATCACCTTCATCCCCTCCCCCACTCACCCATTGTACTCTATGCTACTTTCTCCCCACTCCCACCCTCCTCTAGCTTATCTCTCCATGTTTCAGGCTCACTGCCTTTATTCCTGATGAAGGGCTTTTGCCCGAAACGTCGATTTCGAAGCTCCTTGGATGCTGCCTGAACTGCTGTGCTCTTCCAGCACCACTGATCCAGAATCCTTTTGTTCTGAGACTATACCCTCTGGTTGTAAAATCTTCCGTGAAACATCCTCTCAGCATTTACCCTATAAATCCCCTTGAGAATCCTTTTTGTTTCAATTAGATCATCTCTCATTTTTCTAAATTCCAGTGAGTAGAGCCCCAATCTGTTTTGCCTTTGCTGATAAGACACCCCTCTATACCGGAGATCATTCTAAAGAACCTAAATGAACTGCCTCCAATGAAACAATATCTTTCCTTATGTAGGGTGACTAAACCTGCTCACAGTGATCCAGATGTGGTTTCACCAACAACTTGTATACTTGCAGTAAGACTTTCCTACTCTTATATTTCATCTCCCTTGAAATAAGGGTCAACATTCCATTAGCCTTCCAGATTACCTGCTGCACCCATGTGCTAGCTTTCTGTGATTTGTGCAAAAGTACTTCCAAGTTCACTAAATATTTTCTACCACTTTTCTCCATTTATTTCATTCTCTGAAATGAACAACCTTGCATTTTCACACTTTGTAATTCATTTGCTAACTTTTTGCCAACTTGCTTAACCTATCAATATGTTTGTATGAACGGTATCCCTCTCACAACCTGCCTTTCCACCTATTTTGCATTATATGAAAATTTGGCTACAGCATATTTGTTTCCTTTTCTCCAAGTCATTAATAGATATTGTGAATAGTTGCAGTCCCAGCAATAATTCCTGTGGAAATCTGCTGGTTATAGGTTGCCAATCTGAAAAGGAACCCTTATCCCCACTCACTCTTTCCTGCCCATGTGCCAATTCTCTATTCCCACCAATGTACTACCTTCAAAGCCATGGGCCCTTAATTTGAACCTCATCTATGAATTCTCCTCTTGACCTTCTCTTGTGCTACAAGATAGTGAGGGCAGGAATAGGAGGATAGAGCAGCTGAATGCATGGCTGAGGAGCTGGTGTCAGGGAGAAGGATTCACATTTTTGGATCATTGGAATTTCTTTTGGGATAGAAGTGACCTGTACAAGGAGGATTGGTTTGCACCTAAATTGGAAGGGGATTAATATACTGGCAGGGAAATTTGCTAGAACTGCTTGGGATGATTTAAACTAGTAAGGTGGGGGGGTGGGACCCAGGGACATAGTGAGGAAAGAGATCGATCTGAGACTGGTACAGCTGAGAACAGAAGTGAGTCAAACAGTCAGGGCAGGCAGGAACAAGGTAGGACTAATAAATTAAACTGCATTTATTTCAATGCAAGGGGCCTAACAGGGAAGGCAGATGAACTCAGGGCATGGTTAGGAACATGGGATATCATAGCAATTACAGAAACATGGCTCAGGGATGGGCAGGACGGGCAGCTTAATGTTCCAGGATACAAATGCTACAGGAAGGATTGAAAGGGAGGCAAGAGAGGAGGGGGAGTGGCATTTTTGATAAGGGATAGCATTACAGCTGTGCTGAGGGACGATATTCCCAGAAATACATCCAGGGAAGTTATTTGGGTGGAACTGAGAAATAAGAAAGGGATGATCACCTTATTGGGATTGTATTATAGACCCCCCTTAGTCAGAGGGAGATTGAGAAACAAACTTGTAAGGAGATCTCAGCTATCTGTAAGAATAGTAGGGTAGTTATGGTAGGGGATTTTAACTTTCCAAACATCGACTTGGACTGCCATAATGTTAAAGATTTAGATGGAGAGGAATTTCTTAAGTGTGTACAATTTTCTGATTCAGTATGTGGATGTACCTACTAGAGAAGGTGCAAAAGTTGATTCTGGATTAGTGGTGCTGGAAGAACACAGCAGCTCAGGCAGCATCCGAGGAGCAGTAAAATCGACGTTTCGGGCAAAAGCCCTTCATCAGGAATACAGGCAGAGAGCCTGAAGGGTGGAGAGATAAGTGAGAGGAGGGTGGGGGTGGGGAGAAAGTAGCATAGAGTACAATAGGTGAGTGGGGGAGGGGATGAAGGTGATAGGTTGGGGGGAGGGTGGAGTGGATAGGTGGAAAAGAAGATAGGCAGGTAGGACAAGTCATGGGGACAGTGCTGAGCTGGAAGTTTGGAACTGGGGTGAGGTGGGGGAAGGGGAAATAGGAGACTGTTGAAGTCCACATTGATGCCCTGGGGTTGAAGTGTTCCGAGGCGTAAGATGAGGCATTCTTCCTCCATGTGTCTGGTGGTGAGGGAGCAGCGGTGAAGGAGGCCCAGGACCTCCATGTCCTCGGCAGAGTGGGAGGGGGTGTTGAAATGTTGGGCCACAGGGCGGTGTGGTTGATTGGTGCGGATGTCCCAGAGATGTTCCCTAAAGCGCTCTGCTAGGAGGCGTCCAGTCTCCCCAATGTAGAGGAGACCGCATCGGGAGCAACGGATACGATAAATGATATTGGTGAATGTGCAGGTAAAACTTTGATGGATGTGGAAGGCTCCTTTAGGGCCTTGGATGGAGGTAAGGGAGGAGATATGTGTGCAGGTTTTGCAATTCCTGTGGTGGCAGGGGAAGGTGCCAGGATGGGAGCATGGGTTGTAGGGGGTCGTGGACCTGACCAGGTAGTCACGGAGGGAACGGTCTTGGCGGAAGACGGAAAGGGGTGGGGAGGGAAATATATCCCAGGTGGTGGGGTGCGTTTGGAGATGGCGGAAATGTCGGTGGATGATTTGGTTTATGCGAAGGTTGGTAGGGTGGAAGGGGAGCACCAGGGGCGTTCTGTCCTTGTTACGGTTGGAGGGGTGGGGTCTGAGGGCAGAGGTGCGGGATGTGGACGAGATGCGTTGGAGAGCATCTTTAGCTACGTGGGAAGGGAAATTGCGGTCTCTAAAGAAGGAGGCCATCTGGTGTGTTCTGTGGTGGAACTGGTCCTCCTGGGAGCAGATACGGCGGAGGTGGAGGAATTGGGAATACGGGATGGCATTTTTGACGGAGGTAGGGTGGGAAGAGGTGTAATCCAGGTAGCTGTGGGAGTCAGTGGGTTTGTAAAAAATGTCAGTGTCAAGTCGGTCGTCACTAATATGGAAGGAGAGGTCCAGGAAGGGGAGGGAGGTGTCAGAGATGGTCCAGGTAAATTTAAAGTCAGGGTGGAATGTGTTGGTAAAGTTGATGAATTGTTCAACCTCCTTGCGGGAGCACGAGGGGGTGCCAATGCAGTCATCAATGTAGCGGAGGAAGAGGTGGGGAGTGGTGCCGGTGTAATTACGGAAGATCAACTGCTGTACGTAGCCAACAAAGAGACAGGCATAGCTGGGGCCCCTGGCTACCCTTTTGGTCTGGAGGAAGTGGGAGGATTCAAAGGAGAAATTGTTAAGGGTGCGGACCAGTTCGGCCAAACAAATGAGAGTGTCGGTGGAAGGGTACTGTTGGGGACGTTGGGAGAGGAAGAAACGGAGGGCTTGGAGGCCCTGGTCATGGCAGATGGAGGTGTAGAGGGATTGGATATCCATGGTGAAGATGAGGCGTTGGGGGCCGGGGAAACAGAAGTCTTGGAGGAGGTGGAGGGCGTGGGTGGTGTCTCGAACGTATGTGGGGAGTTCCTGGACTAGGGGGGATAGGACAGTGTCGAGGTAGGTAGAAATGAGTTCAGTGGGGCAGGAGCATGCTTAAACAATGGGTCGGCCAGGGTGGTCAGGCTTGTGGATCTTGGGATGGAGGTAGAACCGGGCAGTGCGAGGATCCCGGACTATGAGGTTGGAAGCTGTGGGTGGGAGATCTCCTGAGATGATGAGGTTCTGTATGGTCTGGGAGATGATGGTTTGGTGATGGGGGCTGGTGTTTACCAAGGTGCAAAACTTGACATACTCTTGGGAAATAAGGCAGGGCAGGTGACTGAGGTGTCAGTGGTGGAGCACTTTGGGGCCAGCGACCATAATTCTATTTGTTTTAAAATATGATGGAAAAGGATAGACCAGATCTAAAAGTTGAAGTTCTAAATTGGAGAAAGGCCAATTTTGACGGTATTAGGCAAGAACTTTCGAAAGATGATTGGAGGCAGATGTTCGCAGGAAAAGGGACGGCTAGAAAATGGGAAGCCTTCAGAAATGAGATAACAAGAATCCAGAGAAAGTATATTCCTGTCAGGGTGAAAGGGAAGGCTGGCAGGTATAGGGAATGCTGGATGACTAAAGAAATTGAGGGTTTGGTTAAGGAAAAGAAGGAAGCATAAGTCAGGTATAGACAGGATAGATCAAGTGAATCCTTAGAAGAGTATAAAGGAAGTAGGAGTATACTTAAGAGGGAAATCAGGAGGGCAAAACGGGGACATGAGATAGCTTTGGCAAATAGAATTAAGGAGAATCCAAAGGGTTTTTAGAAATGTATTAAGGACAAAAGGATAAATGGGAGAGAATGGGGCCCCTCAAAGATCAGCAAGGCGGCCTTTGTGTGGAGCCACTGAAAATGGGGGAGTTACTAAATGAATATTTTGCATCAGTATTTACTGTGGAAAAAGATATGGAAGATATAGACTGTAAGGAAATAGATGGTGACATCTTGCAAAACGTCCAGATTACGGAGGAGGAAGTGCTGGGTGTCTTGAAACGGTTAAAGGTGGATAAATCCCCAAGATCTGATCAGGTGTACCCGAGAACTCTGTGGGAAGCTAGAGAAGTGATTGCTGGGCCTCTTGCTGAGATATTTGTATCATTGATAGTCACAGGTGAAGTGCCAGAAGACTGGAGATTGGCAAACGTGATGCCACTGTTTAAGAAGGGTGGTAAGGACAAGCCAGGGAACTATAGAACGGTGAGCCTGACCTCAGTGGTGGGCAAGTTGTTGGAGGGAATCCTGAGGGACAGGATACACATGTATTTGGAAAGGCAAGGACTGATTAGGGATAGTCAACATGGCTTTGTGTGTGGGAAATCATGTCTCACAAACTTGATTGAGTTTTTTGAAGAAGTAACAAAGAAGATTGATGAGGACAGAGCAGTAGATGTGATCTATATGGACTTCAGTAAGGATTTTGACAAGGTTCCCCATGGGAGACTGATTAGCAAGGTTAGATCTCATGGAATACAGGGAGAACTAGCCATTTGGATGCAGAACTGGCTCAAAGGTAGAAGACAGAATGTGGTGGTGGACGGTGGTTTTTCAGATTGGAGGCCTGTGACCAGTGGAGTGCCACAAGGATCGGTGCTGGGTCCTCTACTTTTTGTCATTTACATAAATGATTTGGATGCGAGCACAAGAGGTACAGTTAGTAAGTTTGCAGATGACACCAAAATTGGAGGTGTAATGGACAGCGAAGAGGGTTACCTCAGATTACAACAGGATCTGGACCAGATGGGCCAATGGGCTGAGAAGTGACAGATGGAGTTTAATTCAGATAAATGTGAGGTGCTGCATTTTGGGAAAACAAATCTTAGCAGGACTTATACACTTAAGTGTAAGGTCCTAGGGAGTGTTGCTGAGCTAAGAGACCTTGGAGTGCAGGTTCATAGCTCCTTGAAAGTGGAGTCGTAGGTAGATAGGATAGTGAAGAAGGCATTTGGTATGCTTTCCTTTATTGGTCAGAATATTGAATACAGGAGTTGGGAGGTCATGTTGCAGCTGTACAGGACACTGGTTTGGCCACTGTTGGAATATTGCGTGCAAGTCTGGTCTCCTTCCTATCAGAAAGATGTGAAACTTGAAAGGGTTCAGAAAAGATTTACCATGATGTTACCAGGGTTGGAGGATTTGAGCTACATGAAGAGGCTGAACAGGCTGGACTGTTTTCCCTGGAGCGTCAGAGGCTGAGGGGTAACCTTATAGAGGTTTACAAAATTATGAGGGGCATGGATAGGGTAAATAGACAAAGGCTTTTCCCTGGGGTTGGGGAGTCCAGAACTAGAGGGCATAGGTTTAAGGTGAGAGGGAAAAGATATAAAAGAGACCTAAGGGGCAACTATTTCATGCAGAGGGTGGTACGTGTATGGAATGAGCTGTCAGAGGATGCGGTGGAGGCTGGTACAATTGCAACATTTAAGAGGCATTTGGATGGGTATATGAATAGGAATGGTTTGGAGGAATATGGGCCGGGTGCTGGCATGTGGGACTAGATTGGGTTGGGATATCTGGTTAGCATGGACAGATTGGATCGAAGGGTCCATTTCCATGCTGTACATCTCTATGACTCTATGACCCTCCTCCAAGGAGAACAGTCCTAGTTTCTCCAGTTTAACAACTTAACTGATGTGCCTCATTCCTGGGACTATTCTTTTCTACTCCTTCTCTATCTCTAAACCTTCTTATCCTTGCTCAAGAATTATGGTCCAGTTGAGGCCAAACCCATGCTGTACAGTGTTCACCACAACCTCCTTGTTTTGTATTCTATGCTTTTATTTCGGAAGCTCAGGATCCAGTTTGCGTTTTTAACAACTCTGAATCTGTCCTCCCATTCACAACACTTTGTGCACATCTCTGAGATTGCCATTAGAATAGTGCCTTTCATGTTATGTTGCTTCTTCAATTTGGTCAAGTCCAAAGAGGAGGCTTAGCATGCACAGGAATTTGGTCAAGGATTTTTTGTATTTTTCTTTCCTTAAATTATTCTACACACAAGGCCCTCTAGTTTTTAAGGCATAACTTGACTCATGTTTTCATTCTTGTACATGCTGAACCTTCTCTTCTGGACTTGGAAGCTTTTGTTACTGATAAAGTTAGTTGCAGGGGATGGGGGGAATGGAGGAATCTGTCTTGACAGATTTAGAGTGTTCTCCCTGTTTGAAGTAATGTATCTTTGACCATAATCTGTGTCATGTAAAATAGAGCATCCATTTAAAATAACAGGAAGATTTGTGTTTACATTGAGCCTTGGTTTAACATTTTATTTGAGTGACATCACCTCCGACAGTGCAATACTTCCTCAGCACTGTGATGTGCGTTTTGGATTCCTTCAAGCCCCAAATGGTCTTGTGTGGATGAGAATATCCCCTTTCAGGTCTAAGTGAAAAGGTCTTGTTGAACATAAATATTGCATTACTGCAACGACTTACAGATCACACAAATACGACCAGCATTACTACAGAGAATATTCGGAGTACCATAGCCTCAGATCTCTCTCCTGCCATCTTGCTCTGGCCAAATCCTGGTCAAATAATCACAAGTTGATGCTTATTGCTCTTGATCAACTACTAACACTCTCAGATCCATATATGAGACACTGAAGAGGAGTGTTAACTTTGATTTTGGTGCTTAGATCCAAGAATGGATCGCTAGTTATTGAATCATAGGTTATGCTAACTGGCTTTTCTTTCGTAGAGTCATAAAGTCAGATTGCATGGAAACACACCCTTTGGTCCAATTCATCCATGCTGACCAAGTTTCCCAAAACTAAACTAGTTCCACTTGCCTGCAGTTGGTTCATATTCCTCCAAATCTTTTTTATTTAGGTACCTGTTCAGATAGAACATAGAACATAGAACATAGAACAGTACAGCACAGAACACGCCCTTCAGCCCGCGATGTTGTGCCGACCATTGATCCTCATGTGAGGTAAATCTAATGTACGAACTCTCAAATTTCTGTGACCATATGCATGTCCAGCAGTCTCTTAAATATCCCCAATGACCTCACTTCCACAACTGCTGCTGGCAACGCACTCCATGCTCTCACAACTCTGTGCGTAAAGAGCTTAAAAATGTGTTGCTGGAAAAGCGCAACAGGTCAGGCAGCATCCAAGGAGAAAGAGAATTGACGTTTCGGGCATAAGCCCTTCTTCAGAAATCTGAAGAAGGGCTTATGCCCAAAACGTCGATTCTCCTTCTCCTTGGATGCTGCCTGACCTGCTGCGTTTTTCCAGCAAAACATTTTTAAGCTCTGATCTCCAGCATCAGCAGTCCGCACTTTCTCCTCTCTGCGTAAAGAACCCGCCTCTGATATCCCCTCTATACTTTCCGCCAAACAGCTTAAAACTATGACCCCTCGTGTTAACGACTTCTGCCCTGGGTAAACGTTTCTGGCTATCAACTCTATCTATGCCTCTCATTATCTTGTGCACCTCAATTCGGTCCCCTCTCTTCCTTCTTTTCTCCAATGAAAATGTCCGAGCTCAGTCAACCTCTCTTCGTAGGATCAGCCTTCCATTCCAGGCAGCATCCTGGTAAACCTCCTCTGAACCCTCTCCAAAGCATCCACATCTTTCCTATAATAGGGTGACCAGAACTGGACACAGTATTCCAAGTGCGGTCTAACCAAAGTTTTATAGAGCTGCAACAAGACCTCATGGCTCTTAAACTCAGTCCCCCTGTTAATGAAAGCCAAAACACCATATGCTTTCTTAACAACCCTGTCCACTTGGGTGGCCATTTTAAGGGATCTATGTACCTGCACACCAAGAATCCTCTACACTGCCAAGAATCCTGTCTTTAATCCTGCACTCAACTTTCAAGTTTGACCTTCCAAAATGCATTACCTCGCATTTATCCAGGTTGAACTCCATCTGCCACCTCTCAGCCCATCTCTGCATCTTGTCAATGTCCGCTGCAGCCTACAACAGTCCTCTATACTGTCAATGACACCTCCAACCTTTGTGTCGTCTGCAAACTTGCTAACCCATCCTTCAATCTCCTCATCCAAGTCATTAATAAGAATTACAAAGAGTAGAGGCCCAAGGACAGAGCCCTGTGGAACACCACTCACCACTGACTTCCAGGCAGGATATTTTCCTTCCACTACCACTCACTGTCTTCTGTTGACCAGCCAATTCTGTATCCAGACAGCTAAGTTTCCCTGTATCCCATTCCTCCTGACCTTCTGAACGAGCCTACCATGGGGAACCTCACCAAATGCCTTACTGAAGTCCATATAGACACCATCCACTACTCGGCCCTCATCAATCTGTCTAGTAACATCCTCAAAGAACACAATAAGCTTTGTGAGGCATGACCTGCCCCTCACAAAGCCGTGGTGACCACCTTTAATCAAGCCATACTCTTCCAGATAGTCATAAATCCTATCCCTCAGAATCCTTTCTAACATCTTGCAGACAACAGACGTGAGACTTACTGGCCTGTAATTGCCAGGGATTTCCCTATTTCCTTTCTTGAAGAGAGGAATTACATTTGCCTCCCTCCATTCCTCCGGCACGACACCGGTGGCGAGCGAGGATGCAAAGATCTTCGCAAGCAGCAAAGCAATCACATTTCTCACTTCCCAAAGCAGCCGAGGACAAATCTGGTCTGGCCCTGGCGACTTGTCAATCTTAATGTTTGTCAAAATTTTCAACACATCAGCTTCCTCAATCTCTGTCTGTTCCAGCATGCTTACCTGCTCCTCAATGGTTTCATTCACTGCAAGGTCCTTTTCATTAGTAAAGACAGAAGCAAAAATCTCATTTAGGGCTTCCCCGAACCCCACAGACTTTATACACAAGTTCCCTATGCTATCCCTGATTGGCCCTACTCTTTCTTTGATCACTCTCTTATTCCTAACATACGTGTAAAATGCCTTTGGATTCTCCCTAATCCTTCCTGCCAAGCCTTTTTCGTGCCCCCTCCTGGCTCTCCTCAGACCATTTTTGAGCTCCTTCCTCACCTGCCTGTAATCCTCTCGAGCTGAGCAAGACCCTAGCTTCCTCCACCTTATGTAAGCTGCCTTCTTTCTTTTGACAAGAAGCTCCACCACTCTCGTCATCCAAGGTTCCTTTATCTTACCCCTTCTTGCCTGTCTCAGAGGAACACATTTGTGCATCACTCGAAACAACTGTTCCTTAAACAGTCTCCACATATCTATAGTGCTTTTACCATGGAACAATTGCTCCCAGCCCATGCTTCCCAACGCACGTCTGATAGCATCATAGTTTTCTTTTCCACAATTAAATATCCTCACATTGTGCCTGCTTCTCTCCTTCTCCATAGCTATGTAGAATATGAGGCAGTTGTGGTCATATTCCCCAAAATGCTCTCCCATCGCAAGATCTGACACCTGCGCTGGCTCATTGCTGAGCACCAACTCCAAAATGGCCTCTCCCCTCGTCAGCCTGTCAACGTATTGAGTTAGGAAACCCTCCTGAACACACCTTACAAAAACAGCTCCTTCCAAACCACCTGCTCAAAGGAGGTTCCAGTCAATATTGGGAAAGTTAAAGTCACTCATTACAACAACCCTACTATGTCCACACTTTTCCAAAATCTGCCGACCTATGCTTTCTTCAATCTCCCTACTGCCATTGGGGGGCCTGTAGTAAACCCCTAACGAGGTGACTGCTCCCTTACTGTTTCTAATTTCCACCCATACTGACTCAGTAGGCAGACCCTCCTCGACAATGGTAACTTCTGTAGCTGTGATACCCTCTCTGATTAGCAGTACTACACCCCCTCCTTTTTTTCCCTTCTCCCTATTCTTTTTAAATGTTCTAAACCTGGAACAGCCAGCAACCATTCCTGCCCCTGAGAAACCCATGTCTCTGTTATGGCCACAACATCATAGCACCAGGTACTGATCCATGCTCTAAGTTCATCACTTTTATTCCTGATACTTCTTGCGTTAAAGCAAACACACTTTAACCGATCCCCTGGTTCTTTCCCAGGAAAATCCTTCCCACTGGCTGGTCTACCTCTTGCTATTGCCTCATCTCCATCAACCTCACCTCCGGTATACAGCTCAGGTTCCCACCCCCCTGCCATACCAGTTTAAACCCTCTCGAACTACTCGAGCAAACCTTCCACCCAGGACATTGGTCCCTTTCCAGTTCAGATGCAACCTGTCCTTCATGTAAAGGTCCCACCTTCCCCAGAAGACATCCCAATTATATATATATCTAAAGCCCTCCCTCCTACACCAGCTGCGCAGCCATGTGTCAAGCTGCGCTTGCTCCCTATTCCTCGCCTCACTATCTCGTGGCACCGGTAGTAAACCCGAGAACACTACTCTGTTCGTCCTGCTCTGCAGCTTCCACCCTAACTTCCTGAAATCACTTTTTATATCCTCGATTCTTTTCCTGGCTAGATCATTGGTGCCAATATATAACATGATTTCTGGCTGTTCGCCCTCCCCTTTCAGAATCGTATACACCCGAACAGAGACATCCTGGACCCTGGCACCAAGGAGGCAACAAACTTTCCGGGAATCCCGGAGACGTCCCGGACCCTGGCACCAGGGAGGCAACAAACTTTCCGGGAATCCCGATCCTGACCACAAAATCTCCTGTCAATTTTCCTAACAATCGAGTCTCCTACCACTAGCGCTTTTCTGTTCTGCCCCCTTCCCTTCTGGGCCACAGCGTCAGGCTCAGTGCCAGAGAACTGACCACTATGGCTTCCCTCTGGTAGGTCATACCCCCAGCAGTATCCAAAACGATATACTTATGCTGAGGGGAATGTCTACAGGGGATCCCTGCACTGTCTGTCTGTCTCCTTTCCACCCCCTGGCTGTAATCCACTCAAAAAAATTTTAAATGTTGTAACTGTGCCTGCATCTTCCTCTGGCAGTTCATTCCACATAAGAACCACCCTCTGTGTGAGAAAGTTGACCCTCAGGTCCGTTTTGAATCCTTCTCCTCTCATCTTAAAAATATGCGCCCTAGTTTTGAACTCCCCCACCATAGGGAAAAGACGGTCACTATTCACCTTATCTATGTCCATGACCTTTGTCTATGATCAAGAATAGGAGATGGGAAATGGAGCTGAAACTGAACCCAGAATGAAACATGCAGGAAGATCTCAGATACAATGAGACAAATAAAACTCATTCAAACAGAATGGAAGAGTGTTTCAGATGTTGCAAGAATCATAGTGACAGGGAATGGAGTGTGGGAGGAATCAGGAATGTATAGCAGGAAAGACTTTGACTCTACAATATTTTCTTAATGTCACACATAAACTGATTACTTAAACTTGTTCTTCCATCTCAGGCTTACACCTGAATTGTGGAATGTTGATCCATTGATTATCCTTTCCAAAACTGTGATCACTAGTGTTTACATTCACCACTGCAATGTTACTTGTCTCTATCTCACTGGTCTCCCTCTACTGGCACAGGTCCAAATTCATGATCCATTAGCATCATCATTCTCTCCTTATGTTTGCCTCCTTGTTTCTACAATGCGTCCAGTACAAATCATCCAGGAGACATCTGTTTTTAGTCATGCTAAGGCCACATTCCCCTTATCTCTATATTTCTCAAACTTTACACACTTCCAAAGCCCAGAAAACTGAAGATCATGCTAATTTCCAAATCTTTCTCAAGTTTCATTCCTCCTTACTTTGTGATCTCCCCCAGTATTATATGCCTCCCACATAAAGCTCTCTGACATTAGCCCTTTTCATATTGTTGAGAAAGTGAGGTCTGCAGATGCTGGAGACCAGAGCGGAAAATGTGTTGCTGGAACAGCGCAGCAGGTCAGACAGCATCCAGGGAACAGGAGAATCGACGTTTCGGGCATAAACCCTTCTTCAGGAATGAGGAAAGTGTGTCCAGCAGGCTAAGATAAAAGGTAGGGAGGAGAGACTTGGGGGAGGGGCGTCGGAAATGCGATAGGTGGAAAGAGGTCAAGGTGAGGGTGATAGGGCAGACTGGGGTGGGGGGGCGGAGAGGTCAGGAAGAAGATTGCAGGTTAGGAAGGCGGTGCTGAGTTCGATGGATTTGACTGAGACAAGGTGGGGGGAGGGGAAATGAGGAAACTGGTGAAATCCGGGTTCATCCCTTGTGGTTGGAGGGTTCCTAGGCAGAAGATGAGGCGCTTAGGAACCCTCCAACCACAAGGGATGAACCCGGATTTCACCAGTTTCCTCATTTCCCCTCCCCCCACCTTGTCTCAGTCAAATCCATCGAACTCAGCACCGCCTTCCTAACCTGCAATCTTCTTCCTGACCTCTCCGCCCCCACCCCAGTCTGCCCTATCACCCTCATCTTGACCTCTTTCCACCTATCGCATTTCCGACGCCCCTCCCCCAAGTCTCTCCTCCCTTCCTTTTATCTTAGCCTGCTGGACACACTTTCCTCATTCCTGAAGATGGGCTTATGCCCGAAACGTCGATTCTCCTGTTCCCTGGATGCTGCCTGACCTGCTGCGCTGTTCCAGCAACACATTTTCAGCTCTTCATATTGTTCACATCCAATGCTCCATCATCAGCTGGAACTGAATCATTCACTCTGCGACTGGAATTGCTCTAGAAAGAGTAGAGAGGAGATTTACAAGAACGTTGCCAGGGTTTGAAAATTGCAGCTATGAGGTAAGATTGGAGAGGCTGGAAATACAGGAGGCTGAGTGTGGCTTAATCAAAGTGTGCAAAATAATGAGGAGCTTGGACATAGTGGACAGGGAAGACCTGTTGCCCCTAATGGTGAAGTCAGTTACCAGCTGATTGATAGAAAGATTAGAGGGAACAAGGGAAATGGTGTGTGTCTGGAATTCACTGTCAAGTTTGCTGGTGCAGGCAGAAACCCTGAATTTGTACAAAAGACACCTGGATCTGCATCTGAAACGCTGCAACTTGCAAGGCTATGGACTAGGTGCTGATGATTGGAATCAGAATTGGTGATGGATTTATTCAGCCAGTATACTCACAATAGACAGAATGACCTCTTTCCATACTGTTCCTTTTGTTTTACAGTTCTACCCAGTAACCCACTCTCCCTCAGCATCTCTATCTTGTCAACTCCATAAGAATGTTCTCATTCACTGTTCTTTTACTTTCATTTGACTTACACCTGTGAGATATCATGTTTTCAGTTACTCACTCACCAGCTCACTATATTCATTAGTACCGGGTTCCTGTTCATTCATTCGCAACCCTTTACTAACGCGTTATTTACTGTAACATGACTTCATTCGTTCATTCATAAAACTGTGGTTCTGTAGTATGTTTTACTATCCAAATTTAAAACAACCCTTTCTAATCAAAACAACTCTTTCAAAGCCATTACTGCATTTTCACCTTATCAGACTTTGCTGCTAGCAGTGTTTACCTCTGAATAAGTGTAGGGTTCAGAACAATACCATCCCATCAAGTCTCCACGGAACGTTATAATATTAATCAGCCCTTACCAACCATTTCTTGGACCTGAATAGATTCCCCAATTAGTAAGTACCTGTTAAATACCTTTTAGCTGTAGTCATGATTTGGAGATGCTGGTGTTGGACTGGGGTGTACAAAGTTAAAAATCACACCATACCAGGTTATAGTCCAACAGGTTTATTTGGAAGCACTAGCTCTCGGAGCACTGCTCCTTACCACCTGATGAAGGAGCAGCACTCCAAAAGCTAGTGCTTCCAAATAAACCTGTTGGACTATAACCTGGTGTTGTGTGATTTTTAACTTTGTAACTTTTAACCGGGCCATTATCCCTTTAAGAAACCAACTGTCAAAACAGCACTTCCACGAAATTGCATAAATGAATGAAACTCGTTCCACTCCCAAGCATTCCAGATGTCCACCTATTTTGAACAATGTACTTTTTCCTCCCTCTGCCATCCAGGCAGCCCTTCATTGCACCACCTCCATTCCCTGTTCCACTGCTTTAAACTTCACCCCCTCCAAATGTAATAAAGACAGAGACCCCTTGACCTCACTTACCACCCCACCAGTCTCCACCTTCAATGTATCATACTTAAACACTTCCGCCAGCTCGAACTAGACCCCACCACCAAGAACATCTTCCCCTCCCCACCCATGTCTGCCTTCCACAAGGACCATTCCCTTCGACAGTACTTGGTTTGCGCCACTCTCCTCACCAACCCCCCCCCCCCCCCCCCGAGGTACCTTCCCCTGCAACCAGAAAATATGGAAAGCTTGTCTGTACATCACCTCTCTCACCTCCATCTACCACCCCAAACAGTCCTTCCAGATGATACAGAGGTTCACCTATGACTCTTCCAACATAATTTATTGCATTTGGAGCTCCCAATGAGGTCTTCTCTATATCATGGAAACCAAACGTAATCTTATGGAACAGTTCACCGAGCGTCACAGCTGGGTCTGCAGGGGCTGATCACACCCCTTAGTCACCGCCCATTTTAATTCCCCTTCTCATTCCCCTTCTGACATGACTATCCTTGGCCTTCTCCATTGCCACAATGAATCAAACTGCAAATTGGAAGAACAACACGTTATCTTCTGCCTGGACAGCCTACAGCCTGGAGGACTCAACATTGAGTACTCCAATTTCAAATACCTTCCCTTCCCATCCCCCGACTCCCTTCCCAGCCCGTCTCCCTTCCCTCCACTGCTCCCTGCTACCTACTGGATTCATTCCTCCCATTGACCAACCAAGTCGTACCCTCTACCTGTCTTCATCTATCCCCACTTCACCACCCTGCCCCCGCCACTCCCTTTATCTGCAGCTCCCCTTACACCCACCCCCAGTCCTAAAGAAGGGTTACACCTGAAACATCGACTTCTCTACCTCCTGATGCTGCCAGGCCTGCTGTGTTCTTCCAGCCTCCTGCTTGTCTACCGTGAAACTCTTATTGGCGTATAGTAAACAAATCTCACAACCCAGCTGTGGGTAATCAGTCTAATATCCGTTATTCTTTTATTAAGTACACGTACAATTTCTAACTTATTTAGAGCTTATAGGCCCAGCATATTTACTGATATTTACTAACTTAAAAGACAAAAGGACTAACACCTCCTAAATATGCAGCCAGTCTGGACAAACACTCTTATTCCCATTAGAAGTAGCAGCCCGCATTTAGCTCAATTTGACCCATCGCCTGTCTCCTAGGACAGAAGCCCTTCAAATCTTTGTGTACTATAGGTAAAACAATGTAACACCATAGTAATGGCATTTTAATATATGTAAGAGCTGTGTATAGAAGGGTTCTTGTAAGAACTGTATTTCAGGATTCTATTGCTGCCTCGAACTTGTGCTGTGCTACTGAATACAAGAGCTTATTTTTTTCCACTCTCTGATTCCAGTTGTTATTCGAACATGATCCCACACACCCCTGCCTCTGTCCATCTCTTAGTGTCTATGTACTATCGAGCAATATGTGAAATGCTGTATGGTGTAGCTTTGCATTTCATGGGGTATATAGAAATGTAGGCTGGTATTTGTCATTATCCCTGGAAACAGAACTTGAGATCCTTAAGAATGAGAAATGGCTATTAGACTCTTTGAATAAATTTCTAACAGACTATTTCAAGTTGGTACCATCAGAATGGGCAGGGTGGGGCAACCTTGGATTTTAGAAAGAGCTCCTCAACTCTTTCCATGATTTAGGGTGTAGGTTTGCTCGCTGAGCTGTAGGTTTGATATCCAGATGTTTCATTACCTGGCTAGGTAACATCATCATGTTCGCCACTGATGATGTTACCTAGCCAGGTAATGAAACGCCTGGATATCAAACCTACAGCTCAGCGAGCAAACCTACACCATAAACCTCAACCTGAGCTACAAATCTTTCCATGATTTCCTACCCATAATAGCTTTTTGTCCACTTTAATACAGGCAGTCTTTGGATTGCAAAAGAATTGTTTGAGTTGGTTTGAAAGTTGATTTGTTCACAACTCAGAACACAATGCAGGATAATATACAGTAGCTGTTTGCAAGTGCAGGAAATGTTCATGTGTTGGAGCTTTAAAATTACACATCTGGCAGGGAATACGTTTGTAAGTACAAATGTTCATAAGTCGGACATTCATAAATCACGGACCCCATGTGCTTTATTTGCATTGGGTTCATCTCTATTCACTCACTCATAGAGTCATAGACAATTACAGCACGGAAACAGACCCTTCAGTCCAACTCTTCCCTGCCGATCAGATATCCCAACCTAATCTAGTCCCACTTGCCAGCACCCAGCCCATATCCCTCTAAATCCTCCCTATTCATCTATCCATCTAGATGCCTTTTAAATGTTGCAATTGTACCAGTCTCCATCACTTCCTCTGGCAGCTTATTCCATACATGTAACAACCTTTGCATGAAAAAGTTGCTCCTTAGGTCTCTTTTATATCTTTTCCCTCTCACCCTAACCTATGCCCTCTAGTTCTGGACTCCCCCACCCCAGGGAAAAAACTTTGTCTATTTATCGTATCCATGCCCCTCATGATTTTATAAACCTCTATAAGGTCACCCCTCAGCCTCTGATGCCCAGGGAAAACAGCCCCATCCTGTTCAGCCTCTCCGTATAGCTCAAATCCTCTGACCCTGGCAACACCCTTGTAAATCTTTTCTGAACCTTTCAAGTTTCACAACATCCTTCCAATAGGAAGGAGACTCCTTTCAGACAAAGTTCTAGTTGGATTTCACTGCACTCCAAGACTCGGGTTAGTGTGCTGGAACTCAGGATATAAGGAAGGCAATAAACCCTTTACTTCACTTTTGCCTAATTCTGAAATGAATCAAAATGATCACTTTATTGGTAACAGACATCATATTTTATTTAGAATGAATAAGATACAGGCTAAGTCAACCTGGGCCTTAATTTCAGAGTCTGGGTGAAAGCTACAGTCTACCTTCACAGATAGACGTTCGGAAACTCCCCTGTTTCATGATTCACCTGTAATGTACTTCATTTCCTGATCGAAATAAACAGCTCCAGTAACATATTGCAAGTGAAGAGCATTCTGTGGAATTTCTTCCTGATACCATGATCAAGGTTGGAAGAGTGCAGTCATTCTCCGCTCTCATCATTTCACTGGTCAGGCAAATATCTAAATACTAACAAAGCTACTAATATGAATCATTTATTTTTAGCAGTTCAGCAATGCAAAATAAAAATCCATCAACCAGATATCTTTAACAAACAGCAAAACTATTGAAGCGGCCTGACAAGCCACCCAGTTATACCAATCGTTACAAAGTCTCAGCAAATAAACAAAGCTGCATGGATCATCTGGCATCAACTGAGGCACTGGAAAAGACAATGGCCCGGCAAAGTCCTCCTTACCAACATCTGCAGTGGATGATCCATCTTGGCGTCCACTAGTAGTTCTCAGCATCAGAGATGTCAGTCTTCAGTCAGTTTCACTCCATTTGATATAAAGAAACAATTGGAGGTACTGGATACTTGGCCAATAGTACTGAAGATATGTGCTCCAGAATGTGCCACAGCCTAGCCAAACTCTTCAAGTGCAGCTACAACACTGGCATCTACCTGACAATGTGGAAAATTGCCCAGGTATGTCCAGTATACAAAACGCAGGACAAATCCAACCTGACAAATTATGACCCCGTCAATCTATGCTCAGTCATCAGTAAAATGATGAAAGATGTCATCAACAGTGCAATGAAACTGCGTGTGCTCAGCATTAACCTGCTCAGTGATGCCCAGTTTGTGTTCCGCCAGGGTCACTCAGCTCCTAACCTCATTAAAGCCTTGGTTCAAACAAAAGAGCTGAATTCCAGAGGTGAGGTGAGAGTGACAGCCCTTGACATCAAGGTACTTTCAACCAAGTGTGGCATCAAGAAGCCCTAGCAATGAGAATTGGCAGCAAACTCTCTACTAATCGGAGACATACCTGGCACTTAGGAAGATGGTTGTGGTTGTTGAAGGTCAATCATCTCAACTCCAGGACATATCTGCAGGGGTTCCTCAGGGTAGTGTCCTAGGCCCAACCATCATCAGCTGCTCACCAATGACCTTCCCTCCATCATAAGATCAAAAGTGGGAATGTTTGTGAATGATTGTTTAATGTTGAGCACCTTTCACGACTCCTCAGATACTGAAACAGTCCACATTCAAATGCAATGAGATCTGGATAATATCCAGGCCTGGGCTGACAAGTGGCAAGTAACATTTGTGCCACACAAACGCCAAGCAATGACCATTTCTAGTAACCAATTATCCAGTCTCCGTCCTTTGCAATTCAATGGTGTTACCATCACTGGATACCCCCACTGTCAACATTCTGGGGGTTATTATTGATCAGAAACTCAACTGGACTCATTATATAATACAATTGCTGCAAGAGCAGGTCAGAGGCTAGGAATACTGTGACAAGTACCTCAACTCCTGACTCCCCAAAGCCGGCCCACCCCACCAGCAAGACTCAAGCTAGGAGTGCGATGGAATACTCCTGTCTTGCCTGGATGGGTGCAGCCCCAACAACGCAAGAAACTCTCCACCATCCAGGACAAAGCAGCCCACTTGACAGCCATCACATCCACAAGCATCCGCTCCCTCCACTACCGAGGCTCAGTAGCAGCAGTGTGTACTATCTACGAGATACACTACAGAAATGTACCAAAGCTCCTTAGATAGCATCTTCCAAACCCATGATCATTCCCAGTTAGAACAAAGAACAAAGAACAAAGAAAATTTACAGCCCAGGAACAGGCCCTCTGGCCCTCCAAGCCTGAGCCGATCCAAATGTACTGTCTAAACCTGTCAGTCAATTCCTAAGCATCTGTATCCCTCTGCTCCCCACCTACTCATGCATCTGTCCAGATGCATCTTAGAAGGATAAGGGCTGCAGATACATGTGGCAGTGAAGGGGGAACCAGAGCAGCAGATCTGCATGTGAAGTGATTGAGGAGAAGGTAGAGGTAAAGTCAAGTAAATTTAATAGATGCAACAGGCAAGGCCAGCTTAATGAACGTGAGACTGATGGTCTGAAGTGTACCTATTTTAATGCGCAGACTATGACAGGGAGGCAGACGAGCTTAGGGCATGGAACTACAATGTTGTAGCCATTGCAGAAACTTTTGTTGATAGAAAGGCAGGATGGGCAGCTCATTGTTGCAGAATTTTATTTCAGGTAAGATAGAGAGGTATGTAAAAATAGTAGGGGAGTTGCATCACTGATTAAGGAGACTGTAATAGCTGTGACAAAGAGAGGACATCTTGGATAGTTCATCCAGGGAGGCTATATGGGTAGAAGCCAGGAATAAGAAAGGTGCAATCACTATGATGGGGTTATACTATAGGCCTCCCAATAGCCAGTGGGAGATAGAGGAGCAGATATGTAAGCAGATCACGGAAAGTGGGTTTTGTGATACCAGGATGAGGCTTGGGGTGGTATTCTAGTGAGCTGTGAAACTTTCAACTAAGTCGTGTTGGAAAGAAATCAAATGTGGGAAAAAGTAGTAAATTAGTGTAGAGACAAGGCAAGACTAGTAATATAGGAAATGATAAGCAGAACATGACAGCGATGGAGAGTGTATTTGTAAGAAGAAATCAACAGATAAGGCCAGAGGTTGCAAACATAATAAAAGAATAAAACTACAGGTTCTGTATTTGAACCCTTCTGAAGCTTTCAGAACGAAACAAGGAACTGACAGTGCAAATAAAAATACAAAAGCACGATCTCATAGCCATTATTGAAGCATAGGTGCAGATGATGTAGATTAGAATCTGAATATTGTAGGATGGAGGACATTTAGGAAGGATAGATAGCAAGGAAAAGGTGGCTGGATGGCTCTGTTAAGTAATGATAATATTCACACGATAGAGAGGGGTGAGCTAAGTTCAGGAAACCAGCATACAGAGGCAGCTTGGGTGGAGATGAGAAAAGATAAAGGCAGGTCACTTGTGGGAGTAGTGTACAGATCTATAAACAGTAACCACATGGTAAGGTCGTATATACAGGCACAAATAATTGGATCTTGTCAGAAATGGCATCCTGGGGGATTTTAATCTATGTATAGACTATAAAAATCAGATGGCAATGACAGCCTTGATACGAAGCTCATAGGACAATCTGTTCTGGAGCCAACCAGACAGAAGGCTGTTCTAGACCTGGTACATTGAGATAGGATTAATCAGTGACATCAGTAAAGGTACGCATAGATAGCAGTAAGCATAATATCATTGAATCTTGCATTTGGTTTAAAGGAAAGAGGAAAAGTTGTTATTTTAAGCTTAAATATGGGAATTATGAGGGTATGAAAACTGACCTAGCTGAGGTGAATTGGCAAATTAATTAAATGGGAAGAGCTACTATTTTGCAAGTTTTTGCTCAGTCTCTCACTTATCTTCTTTACTTCCCTTTCTGACTGATCAGGTTTTGAATGCAAAAGCACTCCAAATTCAGAAATCATTACAGTGGTTACAAAAGCAGGTCAGAGGATGTGTCCCAAGTACGTCCTGTACATAAAAAGTAGGACAAATCCAACAAAGCCAATTACTTGGTAGAACGTGAGGACTGCAGATGCTGGAGATCAGAGTCGAGAGTGTGATGCTGGAAAAACACAGCAGGTCAGGCAGCATCTTAGGAGCAGGAGAATTGACGTTTCGGGCAGAAGCCCTTCCCGATGCCAAACTGCCCAAGTGCGTGGTGCCAGAGATTTAATTGTACTTGCAAAGGGAATTGAGTAAATACTTGAAGAGAAACACAAAAAGATAAAAATACAGGGAAAGGGCAGAGTAATGTAGTTTGCTCCACTAAAGAGCAAACAGGGAATAAGTGTTTCCTTCGCTGTGTGGGATTCCATGATTTTAAGAATTAATTTAGAACTTTTACAAAGATAAGGAGCCTGGATCAAAGCTCATCATTTAGACCTATTTTTAACAGTTGCCAAGTTTAATTTTACGGGGCCGCATTTCTGCAAGTGTTTCCAACTCAAACGTGTTAATTTTTAACATTTGAGATGAGTGTTCCAAGACTATAAAGATTTTGTACTGTTACTTCCTTTCTCTTTGTATTTCTTTTGCCCATGCCTGGCCAAAGCAAACAATAAAACAGTGGCAGTTAGACAACAATTGATTTCAATATAGTTGGCCACTGAAAGATAGGAAAGGATGGATACTGCACACAATCACCTGATGAAGGAGCGTCGCTCCAAAAGCTAGTATGCTTCCAATTAAACCTGTTGGACTATAACCTGGTGTTGTGTGATTTTTAACTTTGCACAAAATATCGACATCAATTTTGCTTCCAACTGCACAACACAAAATTGAGAGGATGGAAAGTGAAGATTGATGGGGTGACTTACGGTCAATAACAGCCCTGGATCTCGCCAACGTTAATTTTAACCTGACCTGACAGATTCCTTGTTTTACTACACAGTTTGGGATCTGACTGTGTCACCTGACCCTGATATGGTTTGAATTTGAGTCAGGAACCCACTACGACATATCCACCAGACAACTTTAACAGAGAAAGCGATCTGATGTGGAACAGTACATTCAAGATTAGTTTCCTCTGTGCATCATTGCTGGAGAAATTAAAATAGAAATCAATCTCCACATGAGATATCAAACATTTAGGTACGAGATGAGGAAAAATATCTTCATTTACCAGAGTGTGAACCTTTGAAGTGTTCTACTCCTGAGGCTTGTGGATGTTTCGTAATCGACTGTATCCAGGATTAAGATTAAAACAGCAGTGGAACAGTTTTGTTTAATATGGTACGTTTTGGTAGCCATATATGTGATAATTGCTTATTTCTTGCAGTTAGCATCATAGTGAAGCAGTCCGGGAAGAATATCCTGTAGTCAGCAACATGGTAAAACAGTCTAGGGAGAGTGTCCTTTAGCAAGTTTTTTTGTTGAAATGAATGACATTTTTAAAAAAAATCTGTTTTTTTGGACTTTTCAAGTAAGTAAGTTACTGGAGGAGTCGCAGGGACCACTTACGTGAAGTTCTGAAAAAGGGTTATCTGACCCAATACATTAACTCTGCTTTCTCTCCGCAGATTTTGTCAGACCTGCTGAGTTTCTCCAGCAATTTCTGTTTTAGTTTCAGATTGCTGAAGTTTATTGTAAAACATGTGGTAACAGAATATTTAGAAAGCATTCATGGTATTGGACAAAGCAGCATGGGTTTATAAAAGGTAAACCATGCTTAGCAAATCTACTGGAGTTTTTTGAGGATATAATCAGTAGAACAGATAAAGGCAAAGATGTGGTGTATTTGGATTTTCTAAATGCGTTGACAAAGTCCTACCTAAGAGGTTAGTGGGTAAAATTAAAGTACATGAGATCGAGGCTAATGTATTGGCATGGATTGAGAATTGGTTGACAGACAGAAAACAGAGAGCTGGAATACATTTTTCTTTTCCTACGTGGCACACAGGTGACCAGTGGGTCAGTGCTTGGGCCCCAACTATTCAGAATCTATATAAATGAGGAAACCAAATGCAAAATTTGTTGATGAAAGTTTGTTGATGACACCAGACTGCGCAGGATTGTGAGTTGTGAGGAGGAAGCAAGGAAGTTCAAGGTGATTTAGAGAAGTTGACATGGCAAATGCAGAAAAATGTGGCGAAATGCAAAGTTATACATTGAGCAAGAGAAAATGTGTGAGTGTGTGTGATAGAAAGAGAAAGATAGTGTGTGAAGTATGTGTATGTTTTGGGTTCTTTATACTTCCATATTGTAAGTTGAGTGTGTTAACCAATTTTGCGTCTTCATGGAATAAATTTTGTTTTACAATAAAGGAATAGTTCTATGTTTATTACACAAAACATACTGTACAAAAAGCAGCCAACATTTTGTGTACAGCAGGTTCCCACAACTGAGATGTGATAATGACCAAATAAATTTGTAACGTTGATAGGGGCAAACATTGACCAGGGCAGACTCTTCTGCAAAGTAGTGCCACATGGGATATTTTACGTGCACTTTTAAGGGCGGGCAAGTTCTCAGTTCAACATCTCCGATAGTTCAGCACACCCACAGTAGTGCACTGGAGTGTCGGCCTAGATTTGTGCACTCAGACAGGACTTAACTCACAAATCTCTGACACAGAGTGCTACCAACACAGTACGGGGCAGCTTTGATTGTGATGCTTTCGACATATTTTTTGAGTGTTTCTGGCTGGACCAGCATTTATTGCTCATTCATAGTTGCCCTTGAGAAGGTGGTGGTGAGCTACATTCTTGAACCACTACAGTACATTTGACATTAGTAAATTCACAATGCCATTAGGGAAAAAGTTCCCAGATTTTGACCCAGCAACTTTGAAGGAACAATGATAAATTCCCAAGTCTGTTGGTGCATGGCTTAGAGGAGAACTTTCAGGTGATGGTAATCCCACCTATTTGTTGTCCTTATCCTTCTAGGTGGCAGGGCTCATGGGTTTGGAAGGTGCTGTCAAATGATACAATGATACTGGGCTCCTAAATTTAGGAGATTAAGTGTTTTCAGGCACAGAGATTGATGTTTGGGTGAGTTACTATAGGCTGCTGCTGCCTGCACTTTTACACCCTTGTGTGAGTCAATGCCTGCAAAGGGAGAAAGATTTGTCATATTTTAGTGGCCACAAGGTTCTGGGTTTCATTTAACCTCAGATGTTCACCAGCTGATTGCTTAGATTTGTGGGCTACTATTAATGCAGTCAACTGCACAAAAGATTAATGTTTGCTTGCTGACCAATGGCATTTCTGGAATGACAATAGTTACTGACTGGCAAAGTCACATTCCATCAGATAATGCGGGCATTAAAGGGTTCAGTGAATGTGCTGAGAGTCTCCAGGTTGTAACATCGATACATGAAGGAACTGTCAGAAGTCTTTCTGTTTGGTGCCTCCCAGCTTCATGCTAGTTAATTATAAAAGTCTGTTCCAATTGCAGACGAGATGAGACATGTAGACAGCAGCATTATTTCTTATGTAACATCTCAGTGATGTGTGGAATGCAGAAGGTCAGTGAGACACACAGCTCTTTCATCCTGCTGTCCGCCTACATTGAGCACTGTGCTTTCTGTGGTCCACTTGTTGTGCCCTATAATTGGAGCCGGAGGCCAACTGAATACAATACACATTTTGGGCATAGTACAACTATTTGCATGATGAAAATCATTTGTGTTATTGTTTGGAATGACAGATGCCAAAAGCTAAGAATGTATTGGTGTCATAATTACAGATTTCAGATAACTGGTAAAAGACTTAGAGTTGAGACGAATGAATGTTTTTGTGCAACACAGTGAATTGCTATGATCTGGAATGCACTTCCTAAAAGTGTAGTGGAAGATTCAATGCTAACAATCAGGAAGCAAATGAATAAATATTTATTGGGGTAAATTTATAGGCTATGGAACAAATTGAATTAGTTGGGAAGGAGGTAGTGGAGTGATAATATCATAGGAATAGAGGAGATGGCTTGAGCTCAGTCAAGGTATATTGCCTGAAAAGTGAATTGGAGGATAAACAAATCCAGAGTATGGTGGATGACAAGGGAGATAGAAATTAAGAAAAAGTATGCAAGTAATAGGTGACAGGTAGTAAATATACTTGAGAAACAAGTTGAATACAGAAGGTTCAGAAGACAGGTGAAAAAAGCAAACACGAGAAGCAAAGAGGAATAACGAAACAAGACTGACACATACCATAAAGGGGAATCTCAAAGTCTTCTCAATAGTATAAGGATTGTAAAACCAGGAGTAGGGCTGTTTGGGATCAAAAAAGGGGATTTACTCATAGAGTCAGAGAGTCATACAGCACAGAAACAGACCATTCAGTCCAACTCGTTCGTGCCGATCAAGTTTCCCAAACTAAACTAGTCCCACTTGCCTGCGTTTGGCCCATATCCCTCAAAACCTTTTCTATTAATTTACCTCTCCAAATGTCATAGAGTCATCGAGTCATAGAGATCTACAGCAAGGAAACAGACACTTCAGTCCAACTCGTCCACGATGACCAGATATCCCAACCCAATCTAGTCCCACCTGCCAGCACCCACCCTATATCCCTCCAAACCCTTCCGATTCATATACCCATCCAAATGCCTTTTAAATGATGCAATTGTAATAGCCTTCACCACTTCCTCTGGCAGCTCATTCCATACACCCTCTGCGTGGAAAAAGTTTCCTCTTAGGTTCCTTTTATATCTTTTCCCTCTCACAATAAACCTACCATCTAGTTCTGGACTCCCCTAGCCCAGGGAAGAGACTTTGTCTATTTATCCTATCCATGCCCCTCATGATTTTATAAACCTCTATAAGGTCACCCCTCAGCCTCTGACATTCCAGGGAAAACACCAGTCTATTCAACCTATATAGCTCAAATCCTCCAACCCTGGCAACATCCTTGTAAATCTGAACCCTTTCAAGTTTCACAATATCCTTCCGATAGGAAGGAGACCAGAATTGCATGCAATATTCCAACAGTGGCCTAACCAATGTTCTGCACAGCCACAACATGACCTCCCAACTCCTGTACTCACTGCTCTGACCAATAAAGAAAAGCATACCAAGCACCTCACATTTACCTACATTACATTCTATCTGCCACTTCTCAGCCCATTGGCCCATCTGATCAAGATCTTGTTGTAGTCTGAGGTAACGTTCTTTGCTGTCTGCTACATCTCCAATTTTGGTGTCATCTGCAAACTTACTAACTACACTTCTCATGCTCACATCCAATGCATTTATATAAATGATGAAAAGTAGTGGATCCAGCACTGATCCTTGTGCCACTCCATTGGTCACAGGCCTCCAGTCTGAAAAACAACTCTCCACCACCATCCTCTGTCTTCTACCTTTGAGCCAGTTCTGTATCCAAATGGCTAGTTCTTCCTGTTTTCCACGAGATCTAACCTTGCTGACCAGTCTCCCATGGGGAACCTTATCGAATGCCTTACTGAAGTCCATATAGATCACGTCCGCTGCTCTGCCCTCATGAATCCTCTTTGTTACTTCTTTAAGAAACTCAATCAAGTTTGTGAGACATGATTTTCCACACACAAAGCCATGTTGACTATCCTGAATCAGTCCTTGCCTTTCCAAATACATGTAAATCCTGTCTCTCAGGATTCCCTTCAACAACTTGCCCACCACCGAGGTCAGGTTCACTGGTCTTTAATTTCCTGGCTTGTCCTTACCACCCTTCTTAAACAGTGGCACCACGTTAGCCAACCTCCAGTCTTCCAGCACCTTATCTGTGACTATCGATGATACACATATCTCAGCAAGGAGCCCAGCAATCTCTTCCCTAACTTCCCACAGAGTTCTAGGGTACACCTGATCAGGTCCTGGAGATTTAATCATTTTTATGCATTTCAAGACATCCAGCGCTTCCTCCTCTATAATATGCACATTTTTCAAGATGTCACCATCTATTTCCCTACATTCTACATCTTCTAAGACCTTTTCCACAGTAAATACTGTTGCAAAATACTCATTTAGTATCTCCCCCATCTCCTGTGGCTCCACACAAAGGTCGCCTTGCTGGTCTTTGTGGGGCCTTATTCTCTCCCTAGTTACCCTTTTGTCCTTAATGTATTTGTAAACACCCTTTGGATTCTCCTTAACTCTATTTGCCAAAGCTATCTCATGTCCCCTTTTTTCCCTCCTGATTTAATCCTTTAAATGTTGTAACTGTACCTGCATCTACCACTTCCTCTGGCAGTTCATTCCATACACATGCCATCCTCTGCATGAAAAAGTTGCCCCTTAGGTCCCTTTTATGTGTTTCCCCATTCACCTTAAACCTATGCTCCCTAGTTTTGAAGTCCCCTACCCTAAGGAAAAGACCTTTGCTGTTTACCTTGTCTGTGCCCCTCTTGATTTTATAAACCTCTATAAAGTCACCTCTCAACCTCCTATGCTCCAATGAAATAAGCCCCAGCCGTTTCAGCCTCTCGTTATAACTCAAATTCGCCAGTCCCAACAACCTCCTTGTAAATCTTTTCTGAACCCTCATCAATTTAATAATATTCTTCCTATAGCAGGGTGACCAGAACTGTACACAGTACTCTAAAGTGGCCTCACCATGTCCTGTACAATTTCAATATGTTCGTTGCTCTGAACAACGAAACAAGTATGCTAAATTCCTTCTTAACCACTCTGTCTACTTGTGATGCAACTTTCAAAGAACTATGAACTTGAACCTCTAGGTCATTCTGTACAACAACACTCCCTTGGGCTCTATCATTTACTGATGGAGGGCTTTTGCCAGAAACCTCGATTTTCTTGCTCCTTGGATGCTGCCTGACCTGCTGTGCTTTTCCAGCACTACTCTAATCTTGCCCCTATCATTAACTGTGTAAGTCCTGTCCTGGTTGTTCAAATTAAACTCCATCTGCCACTCCTCAGCCCATTGGCCCAGTTGATCATGATCCCACTGAAATCTTAGATAATCTTCCTTCCTGTCGACTATACCACCAATTTTGGTGTCATCTGCAAACTTACTAACCATGCCTCCTAAATTCTCGTCCAAATCGTTTATATAAATGACAAATAACAGGGGACCTAGCACAGATCCCTGTGGAACACCACTGATCACAGGCCTCCAGCCCAAAAAAACCATCCTCTGTCTCCTACCAGCAGATAAGTTTTATATCCAATTGGCAAGCTGTCCCAGAATGCCAAGGGGAAAAGAGGCAGGGCTGAGGTGTTAAATGAACACTTTCTATCTGTAGAACATGCCAACATTTTTATGCACATGTTCGAACAAGACTTCTTCTCTATGCAGGATCTCCAACCAGGTACATTGACGACATTTTCTTCCTCTGGACCCATGGTGAGGAGTCACTGATAAAACTACACAGTGACATCAACAAATTTCATCCCACCATCAAACTCACCATGGACTACTCTCAACTATCTGTCTCATTCTTGGACACATGCATCTCCATCAAGGATGGACACCTCAGCACCACACTCTGCCGCAAACCCACAGACAACCTCACAATGCTACACTTCTCCAGCTTCCACCCAAACCATATTAAAACAGCCATCCCCTATGGACAAGCCCTATGCGTACACCGGATCTGCTCAGATGAGGAGGAACGTGATGGACACCTGGAAGTACTCAGGGATACCCTCACAAGAACGGGGTACGATGCCCAACTCATCAACAGCCAGTTCCGACGTGCCACAGCAAGGAACCGTAATAACCTCCTCAGGAGACAGACACGTGCTGCAATTGACAGGGTACCCTTCCTTGTTCAGTATTTCCCAGGAGCTGAAAAACTACGCCATGTTCTTCGTGACCTGCAGCACATTATCAATGAGGATGAGCACCTCACCAAGACCTTCCCCACACCTCCACTACTTGCCTTTAAACAACCGCCAAACCTCAAACAGATCATTGTTCGTAGCAAGCTGCCCGGCTCTCAGGACAACTCCATATAACCCTGTCATGGTAGGCGCTGCAAGACGTGTCAGATTGTGGACATAGATACCACCATTACACGTGGGGACACCTCCCACCTTGTACATGGCAGGTACTCATGTGACTCAGCAAACATTGTCTATCTTATACGTTGCAGGCAGGAATGCCCGGAGGCATGGTACATTGGGGAAACCGAGCAAAGGCTACGATAATGGATGAATTGACACCGCACAACAATCAACAGACAGGACTGTTCCCTCCCAGTTGGGGAACGGTTCAGTGGTCCAGGACATTCGACCTCGGACCTTCGGGTGATCATCCTCCAAGGCGGACTTCGGGACAGGCAGCAGCGAAAAGTGGCCAAGCAGAGGCTGATAGCTAAGTTCGGTACCCATAGGGAGGGCCTCAACCATGACCTTGGGTTCATGTCACATTACAGGTGACCACCATTGCACTAAACACACACACACAGATACTCTTACACACACACACACAGGCACTCCTATACACACATACACACGGACACACATATACACAGACGCGCAGACGCGCACACACCCTTACTCCCACACTCACACATGCACCCCCTCACAGACTTAAGACATTCTGCACTCACTATACACACACATATACTTTCTCACACTCACAACCCCCAACCCAGACAGACACACACACACAGACAGACAAAGACCCACATGCACACATATATGTTGTGGGGTGAATTTGTACTTGCAGGGTTACATGGTACTTTGCTCAAAAACTGCATGCATTCATGTAGAACTCTGTTATCTCACTTTTTAGATTAGAATCAATCTAAACATCATGGCATAGACAGAGAACACAGGGGGCTAACACCTTCAACATATTGTCTCGCTATCACCATTGTTAACAGCTGACCCGAGAATGCAACTTTTTAAAAAAAGGTTTTGTGATTTACGCATGAAAGAAGTGAAATTATCACGGTATTCTAACAGATGAAAGGCTTAACAGACAATCAATTTTTCAATGTACAATTTCAGTTACATCACACTGTAAATTTTTGCTAGAAATTCTGTGTGTTACGATCGAGCCCTCCACTATCACCTGATGAAAGAGCGAAGCTCCTAAAGCTAGTGTGCTTCCAATTAAACCTGTTGGAATATAACCTGATGTCGTGTGATTTTTAACTTTGTACACCCCAGTCCAACACCGACATCTCCAAATCGTGATTTTCTATCTGTCTTTACCTACAAGGCAGATGTTTCCCTAACAGAGGAGAAACCCCAGTCCTTAGAAGAGCTTAAAACTGATGAAGTGCTGACTAAGCTGTCAGTATTTAAAGTTGATAAAGCCCTGCAACTGGATGCAAGGAGTCTAAGGATATTGAAGGATGTGAGGGTGGGAACTGTAGAGGCAATAGCAAGAATCTTTCAATCTTCCTTGGATTTGAGGTGCTGCTGGAGGATTAGAGAATTTCAACATTACGTACTTGTTCGAAAAGGATGTAAAGGTAAGCCCTGCAATTGCAAACCAGTCTGTTTAACTTTGTTGGTGGGGAAATTTCTAGAAACAATTATTCAGGATGGAGTTAATAATCACATGGAAAACATTGCAAATGGTTTGAAGAGTCAGTATGCATTCCTAAGAGGAAAATTGCATCTCACCAACTTGCTCAAATGTTTTGAAAAAAAATTGATGATTTTCTAAGAGCATTTGAAATGGTGCCACACTTCAGATTTTGAAGGGAACTTAAGTGTCATGGAAGGACAGTAGCTATGTAGATATAAGATTGGCTGAGAGATAGGAAGTAGAGAGTTTTGATCAACGGATATTTTTTGGACTGGAAGAGGTCTGTAGTGGAGATCCCTTGGCAGTCAGCATTATGACCTTTGTGTTTTACTGTTTCTAAATACAGATCTTCATGTGATAAATGATTCAGATCTTGGTGTGCATGGGACAATTTCAAAGTGTGCAGATGACACAAAATCTGGGAGAACTATGCGAATAGGACAGTATAGAACTTGAGAATGGGACTTGGGAGAATTGGATGGTATAGAACCTCGAAAGGACATTGACATGTTGGTGGTGTAGATGGATAGGTACAGAGGAAGTTCATTATGGAGATGTGATCTATATGAACTTCAGTAAGGCGATCGACAAGGTTCCCCATGGGAGACTGATTAGCAAGGTTAGATCTCATTGAATACAGGGAGAACTAGCCATTTGGATACAGGATTGGCTCAAAGGTAGAAGACAGAGGGTGGTGGTGGAGAGTGGTTTTTCAGACTGGAGGCTTGTGACCAGTGGAGTGCCACAAGGATTGGTGCTGGGCCCTCTACTTTTTGTGATTTACATAAATGATTTGGATGCGAGCACAAGAGGTACAGTTAGTAAGTTTGCAGATGACACCAAAATTGGAGGTGTAGTGGACAGCGAAGAGGGTTACCTCAGACTACAACAGGATCTGGATCAGATGGACCAATGGGCTGAGAAGTGGCAGGTGGAGTTTAATTCAGATAAATACGCGGTGCTGCATTTTGGGAAGGCAAATCTTAGCAGGATTTACACACTTAATGGTAAGGTCCTAGGGAGTGTTGCTGAACAAAGAGACGTTGAAGTGCAGGTTCATAGCTCCTTGAAAGTGTAGTCACAGGTAGATAGGATAGTGAAGAAGGCGTTTGGTCTGCTTTCCTTTATTGGTCAGAGTATTGAGTACAGAAGTTGGGAGGTCATGTTGCGGCTGTAAATGAGATTGGTTAGGCCACTGTTGGAATATTGCGTGCAATTCTGGTCTCCTTCCTATCGGAAAGATGTTGTGAAACTTGAAAGGGTTCAGAAAAGATTTACAAGGATGTTGCCAGGGTTGGAGGATTTGAGCTATAGGGAGAGGCTGAACAGGCTGGGGCTGTTTTCCCTGAAGCATCGGAGGCTGAGGGGTGACCTTATGGAGGTTTACAAAATTATGAGGGGCATGGATAGGATAAATAGACAAAGTCTTTTCCCTGGGGTCGGGGAGTCCAGAACTAGAGGGCATAGGTTTAGGGTGAGAGGGGAAAGATATAAAAGAGACCTAAGGGGCAACTATTTCACGCAGAGGGTGGTACGTGTATGGAATGAGCTGCCAGAGGATGTGATGGAGGCTGGTACAATTGCAACATTTAAGAGGCATTTGGATGGGTATATGAATAGGAAGGGTTTGGAGGGATATGGGCCGGGTGCTGGCAGTTGAGACTAGACTGGGTTGGGATATCTGGTCGGCATGGACAGATTGGATTGAAGGGTCTGTTTCCATGCTGTACATCTCTATGACTCTATGACTATGTATGAGTAGATACTTTGATACAAAGAATATGGACAGACAGTATTGAACAAAGGGTACAATTCTAAAGGGTTTTCAGGGTTTAGAACAACCTGGTCATGTATGTGCCTGTCAGTAACTGTGGCAGAATAGGTAGGAAGCACTGAAAATAAAGCTAATATTGTGCCAGATTTCATTCATAGCAATATAGAATACAAGAGCAAGGTATTCTGCTGAACTTATATAGGGCACTACTTAGACATCAACTGGAGTATTACTACAGTCTGGTGCTGCACTTTCGGAAGGATGTGAACGCATTGGAGACAGTGTAGAAGAGTTTTATGGGAATAGTTTCAGGGACGAGAAACTTGATGATAAATTGGAGAAGTTGAGACTGTTTTGTTTGGAGAGAATAAAGTTGAGAGGAGATTTGATAGAAGTTTTCAAAATGATGAGGATTTTGGATCGAGGAGATAGGGAGAAAAAGGTCTTGGTCGTAAAAGGATTAAGCACCTAAAGACACAGTTTTAAAATGGTTTCTAAGAGAAGCAAATTCAAGCTGAGAAAATCATTTCCATACAATGAATAGTTAGGTTTTGCAGTGTGCGTTAGAGGCAAGGACAATTGAAGCAGCAACATGTGTTTTAGAAGGTTATTTAAATGGAACCAATGGACAAGATTATGGGGAAAAGCAGGAGATTGGCACAAAATCAAAAATTCAGAGAGCCAGTGCAAACATGATGGGCCAACTGGCCCTCCCCTACTCATTACAGTCCTGCGAAGATTTTGTGGTTGCCTTTCAAAATACCAGTTGTCGCTTCATCAGTTCATGAGCATGACATTTATAAGGAGAAAGTGAGGTCTGCAGATGCTGGAGATCAAAGTTGAAACTTTATTGCTGGAACAGCACAGCAGGTCAGGCAGCATCCAGGGAACAGGAGATTCGACGTTTCGGGCACAGGCCCTTCTTCAGGAATGAGATTTATAACCTTGTAACGTGATGTAGAAACAGCACGTCTTAATGTATAATAGATTACAGTCACTAAACAGAACACCACTATTGAGTCCTGCATTTCAATGCTACACTTTGAGATCACCAGCATTGCTCTGTACAGAGGGACAGGCACCCAACTCAGGACTGGACCAGGACTCCTCGCTCACTGTCTCAGCACTCGCTCACTTTGTGCCTACTTGGTTGCCCACAGCATTTCTGCCATGTTTTGCCTTTCCTATCTGCACGTAGCCCCCTCAGCCAGAGCTTGAAGTGCTCAGCCCTTCTGAGTTACCTTGCCTTTCAGTGCAGGCACAAAGCCGGGCAGCGTGTGCTAGCTGTCAGGGATGATCAATCAAGGGGTGGAATCATGCTATGTCAGTGCCACAACTGCCAGCCATGTGCCAACAGTTTGTGACAAATATATTGCTTACACTTCACTCAAAGTCAAAGGGAATGATTTCGGTTAAGTCAAGGAAGACTGTCCTCAGTCAGAGGTTACTGCTGCAGTAAGTCAAAGCCATTGCCCAAAATCAGTCCAGGGGCTTGCACACAGTCAGTCAACTGCCTGGGACATCCACGATTGGGGGCCTGTCCCTCTACAATTCAGGGAGTGGGCCATGGTCAGTCCTGCAGGTCCAGTGTAACTAGTTCAGAATGAGCAGTAAATCAGTCAGGGAGCTATACAGGATTCTGTTCACTCATCATTCAGGATTGTCTTTCCAAGTTGGCCAGGGGTGGAAGATGCTAACTCCAGGGGATTGTTCATTGAACGTCTTGGAGGTGGGTGGGGTGTGTGGGGTGGGGAAGTTATCAGGAGCATGTCCTGTGTTCTGTGTTGTTCTGCCTCCAAAGCAACCAGGACCAGTTTCTCAGCAGCATCCCCATTGCAGATCTGTCTCTATCTATGGTCAACCTGTGCATGGCACAGCAAGCCAACAGCCCAGGTAATTAAAACATGACACCAGGATCTCAATTGTCTCTCTTGTTTAGTGTTGCCATTCCAACCCTTTAACGCTCCTCGTTCCAGTTCTAGCCAAGTCCTTATCCGTGTGAGAGTTACACCCTCACAGGCCAGCATTTGATATGATTTTCTTCCCGAGATTCTTCAATCAGGGTGATGTTTCATAGAATGAATGGAAAATGACAGTTTCCCAGCAGTGTTTGAGTATTAGACCATGGGATAGAAGCACAACTGGACGTTGAGGGAGCTACTGACCCTACTGGTATTTTATGAAATGACCTTTCCATAACAGTTCACAAGGAAATGAATGTGGTTGCAGGTCCTCATGCAGATCTGTCACATTGCTCACAAAAGTGGCCTCTTCTAATGCCCAGACATCAGCACCTGAGGTCACAGGCTCAAATCCCACTTCAGAGATTTGTACACCGAATCTTGGCCAAGTATTTAGTGCTGTCCTGAGGGAGTCAGATGTGTCATCTTTTGGATAAGACATTAAACTGCGGTCCTTTCCATTTCTCTCAGACAACGAAAGAAGATTCCAATGGCACTCTCTGGAAAAGAACATGAGAGTTGTGCTCAATATCTTGGCCAATATTTATCCTTTATTACTATAGTGCTAATATGGGAGTTTACTATGAATGAATTTACTACATTACAATGGGGGCTACACTTGAAAAGAACTCAGTTGACTGTAAAGTGCTTTGGGCTGTCCTGAAATCAAGAAAGTGGTGACTGGATTGGAAGTTCTTTAGTCTTTTCTGAAGATGAATCATATTGGACTCAAAACATGAACTCTGTTTCTTTCTCCACCGACCTGCCGAGATTTTCCAGTGTTTGCTGTTGCTATTTCTCACATGTTGTATTCCCTGTGATCCTCATCAGTGAGAATGGGTTGATTTCTGGTGGGGTGCATCTTCCTTTAAGGCTGTCACACATATACTTGCTTCCTCCAATTCCCCTCGACCATTTCCTTCACAATAATAACTTACAGGGATATAACCATCAGCAAGAAGATTGTGCTGTTCGATGTGGGTTGTGGGGAGTGGGACTTGGGAGGGGAGTTAGTAAGGGAATATTTCCTAGTGGTCTCTTACTGACAGAAGCGTCAGAGACAAGTTCCCACCCCTGTGGAAGCAGAATCGCTGCAGGACATAATTCTCAGCTCCAAAAATTGCTAATGAAACTTTCCACTCTCTTCAAGCTCACAAAACTTCTCAGCTGCTCCTGCTAACAGCTGTGCTGCATGATCCTCAGCCTTAGGTATGCCACAGTATGTGTGAATGAGGGATACTTGGGGCTGCAGTGCAGATTGGTCAGCATTATTATAGCTCACTCGAACATTGGTGTGAGGCAGAATATTACAGTCACATCTTGCTGAAATGATTGGGTTGAATGGCCTATTGCTGGTGGGGTGCATCTTCCTTTAAAGCTGTCACACATATACTTGCTTCCTCCAATTCCCCTTATGGCATCTAAAACATCATGGAAGTACCAAACCTTACCGTTCTCTTTACAAGTTAGTATTTGAATAGAGGAGCCTTTTGGTGCAGTAGGTAGTGTCCCTGTCTCTGAGTTGTGAAACTCTGGGTTCAAGTCCCACCCCACTGGGATGGTCAATGACAGTGCATTCATGATGCCAATCCTTTCCAAATACACCATTGGTAGACAGTGGAAATGTGAGAGGTTCCTGGTTACCATATGATGAGAACATGCTAAGAGCTCCTCATTACCATCCAGAGCTAATCCACACACAGAGCGTAATGGGCAGAGTCTCTCTCCTGAGAGCTGGCAGCAAGGCAGGGACTTAGTTTGGCCAAAACCCAGGTTTCCAATGGCAGGATGGAAGTTTACAATCAGGTTTTAAACCTGTGAAGGCAGGTTGAGCTCCCTGATGCAATTGTAAAAAAGCCAATTGCTCATTAAATGCCATCAAACCAGAATTAAGTTACCCTTCCCAATTAAATTATCTGCAAGTGAGTACATGTAATCTGATTGGGTGATCAGTGGAGTGGGTGGGGGGTGATGGTGACTGGGGAACGGAGGGTTTAGTGACTGGGTGAGGGGGTGGGTGTTGGTAATAGCGGCAGTTTGGTGTCTGGGTGAGGGGCAATTTAGAGACTGGTGAAGGGAGGGTTCAGTTACTGGGGATGGGGAGCTTGGAGACTGGGTGAGGGGGTTTGGCATCTGGGGGAATGGGAAGCTTGGTGGCTGGGGAGGGGAGCTGAGTAATTGGGGGAGGGGAAGCTTGGTGGCTGGGGAGGAGGAGCTGAGTAACTGTGGGAAGGGGAGCTTGATGGCTGGGGAGGGGGAGCTGAGTAACTGGGGGAGGGGGAGCTTGGTGGCTGGGAAGGGGGAGCTGAGTAACTGGGGGAGCTTGGTGGCTGAGAGAAGGATGGTTTTAGTGATGGTAACAGGGATTGGTGACTGGTGAAGGGGTGGCTCAGTGATGGGAAGTGGGTTTGACAATGGGGGAAGGGGTTGGGTGACTGAGGGGAGGGTGCGTTTGCTAACCAGGGGAGGGGCGGTTTGCTGACTGAGGAAGGTTGAAGGACCAGAACATTTTCCTGTAGTCATCCAGTGCAAAAGCCCAAAGTGGAATTCTTTGTAAAGAATTCATGTCTGTCCAGGCATCCTTTCATTTCTTTTCATTTACTCATGGGACACTGGTATCGCTGGCTGGGCCAGCATTTACTGCCCATCCTTTGTTGCTCTTGAGAAGAAGGTGAGCTGCCTTCTTGAGCCACTGCAGTTCATGTGCTGTAGGTAGACCCACAATGCCATCAGGGAGGGAATTCTAGGATTTTGCCCCAGCAATACTGAAGGAACGGTGGGTTGTAGCTGTCCTGGAAGAGCTTGACTAGGGGAGTGGCAAGTTCTGGAGCACAAGTCTTCAGTACTATTACCAGAATGTTGTCAGGGCTCATAGCCTTGACAGTATCCAAATGTTTCTTGATAACAATTTGGCTGGAGACCAGTATCTGTGATGCTGGGGACATTTGGAGGAGACCAAAATGGGTCATCCACTTGGTACTTCTAGCTGAAGATGCTGCAAGCACTAACATACTGGGCCCTTCCATTGTTGAGGGATGGGGATATTTGTGGAGCCTCCTCCTCTAGTGAGTTGTTTATTGTCCACCACTCTTCACACTGGATGTGGCAGGACTTCAGAGCTTACATCTGATCTGTTGGTAGTGGGTTTGTTTAGCTCTGTCTGTCACTTGCTGCTTATGCTGTTTGACATGGAAGTAGTCTTGTTGATAGCTTCACCAGGTTGACACCTCATTTTTAGGTATGCCTGGTGCTGCTCCTGGCATGCCCTCCTGTATTCTCCATTGAACCAGGGCTAATGGATGAGTGGAGGATATTCCAGACCATGAGGTTGTAGATTGTGCTGGAATACAATTCTGCTGCTGATGCCCCACAGCTCCCCATGAATCTAATCTTGAGTTATTAGATCTGTTCAAAGTCCGCCCCATTTAGTACGGTGATAGTGCCACATGTGGTGCAAGGACTTTTGATTGCTTACAGTAAGAAATCTCTTTAAGTGGGAAGCTGACATCCTGCCCGTTCCCACCACAGGGCTCACTGTGTCCCTTGTGTATGGATTTGTAACGAGCTGAGAGCTGTGTAATTATTTAAGGAATGTTTATCCAGACTCGAAAAGAAGTGACTGTAGTCATTGTAAAGAGGTCATCCAGGTGGACCTCATAGAGTATGAGTTCCCTTACTGGTGCTGTTAATCTGATCCAATCAGGGAGCCCTGGCTAACAGTAAGTACAGAAGTAACAGACATTCTGTTTGTTCTGAGGGCAGACTCTGAGGAAGCTGGATCAGTGTCAAGGACTCTCCAACTTGAAATAAAGGGAGACTTGGTGATGGGATACTGGTCTCGATGGAGATACTTCAGTGGCAACGAGAGCAAAGCATGCTCCTGAAGAAATACACTTGCAACGGTCATCTTTGAGTTGGGATAAGCTTTTCTGGCATCATGCCGTTATTTGGGAAACTTGACTCATTCGATCCTGCCATCGAAGACTGGGCCAGTATGTAAAAAGAAGGGGTTCTTTTTCTTGGGCAAATGTTTGGGGCAGATGAAAAGCAATGAGTAATTCTCTGATCAGCTTATGGACCAGCAGCTTTCTCAGTTATTCGGAGCCTAACTTTCTCTGAGGCACCAGATACTAAAACTTTCCAAGATTGACAGGTTTAGTTAAGGAATATTATGACCCAAAACCTCCTCTAATTCTGAGACGCTATCAGTTTTACACAGCAATTCAAAGACCATGAGAATCCATATCAGGATTTTTTACTCGGTTAAGATGACTGACAGAAGCATGTGACTTTGGTTTAATCCTTAATGAGATGCTGAGAGACTATTTGGTATGTGGGATTAATGATGTAACCATACAAAAGTGCCTACTAGCTGAAGCCCAGCTGAACTTCAAACAGGCACCACAACATTGGAAAATGTGGCAATGCAACATGTGAGTTACAGGGTATGCTGATGGAAATGGACACCCTTGTCAGGCCAACTGAGCTTGAGTTACTGGAGTAAAGGCAATTGTACAGCCTCACTCAGGACATATCCTGAACAGAGGGACCCAAGGTCAGCCCACAGCAAAACCCCAAACCAAAGCCAAGCCTCAGTCAAAAGTTCAAAATTTTCTTCAGGATCCGTGTCAGCAAGCCATTGTAGTTGCGGCCAGTATGCAGACTTGAGATAGCAAAAGCAACCATGTGAAAGCTGCAAACTTGCAACAGTGCAGGAGCAAAATGTGCCCAGCTCCTAGGCAGTCTTCCCGAATGTTCTGGAAGCCATGAGTTCTCCATCTCCATCAAGGGTTGAAAAGACCTCGGAGTCTGAGATGGACACAGCAGATGTTGTCACCTCCGCGCCTTTGTTGCTTGAACAGGTGAATGAATTTCTTCCGAGACACTCCAGGTGCAAGAGGCGAGCTACTGTGCGTTACACACCACCCGTACCTGAGGAACCTGACCCTGAGCTAAAATGCCCCAGGAGGAGCTTCAAAAAATAAGAACCAGCCAATGTCCTCAGACTCAGAGGGGGAGGGATATGGTGATTGTAATGAGGCCAGCCAGGTGGACCTCATAGAATATGAGTTCCCTGGTTGGGGCTGTTAACCCAGTCCAATCAGGGAGCCCTGATTGACAGTTAAGAACAGAAGTGTCCCCCATGTCTGCGTGGGTTTCCTCCAGGTGCTCCGGTTTCCTCCCACAATCCAAAAAAAAAAATGTGCAGGTTAGGCAAATTGGCCATGCTAAATTGCCCGTAGTGTTAGCTGCAGGGGTAAATGTAGGGGAATGGGTCTGGGTGTGTTACGCTTCGGCGGGTCGGTGTGGACTTGTTGGGCCGAAGGGCCTGTTTCCACACTGTAAGAAGAAAAAAAAAGAACAGAAGTGTCAGGGATTCTGTTCACTCTGAGAGCTGGCTCTGTGGGAGCTGGATCAGTGTCAAGGACTCACCACATGGAAATAAAGGGGGACTTGGTGACAGGAAACTGGCCTCTGTGGAGTTATTTCAGTGGCATTTACTTCCACATCTGGTCCTGAATGTAGACTGCTTAATGGAAGATTCCACTCTATGTGGCCATGGTAACATTGCAATCGCCAATTCATTAATAGCCGTGATATTGATTGAGGGATAAATATCAACCAGGATATTGAAGAAGGTGCCACTGGCTTTCTTAAAAAATGCCACATAGAAATCTCCAACAGTAATGTCATATTGACCAGTTCACCTGAGATTTGTGATTCCCTATGGCGATGCCTTGACCAATCAGAATCCACCTGCCAACCAGTTAGCACCCTTTTTGCTTGCCGTGTAAATTGTGGTTCCCTTTGAGATTTGGTATTCTTGTGATTCTGTCCTGATGAGGGCAGTACAAAAAGTTTCGACAGTATGTCTATTTTCTCAGCAAAGCAGCAAACATTGAAACAATTACTCTGCCATAACAAATTAAGCCAAAAGAAATCACTACAAAGTTATAAGTGCATGAAAACATTGAGCATGGCTAATAGCAGAACAGAAAGGCTCTATCTAAATGAGACCTCTCTGATGCGATTTCTGATAAAGAGCCTGTGAGGTCAAGAGAGCTGAGTGAAGGGACGGTGCAGGCCCTGGTGTAAAAGTTGAGCTGTGTCTGCAGATGGTTTTCCTGACAGGAAGCATCAGGCAAAGAAAATCTGGGGCTAAAAATAGGTGACCATACAAGCATTGCCCACCTCAAAGTGGGTGAAATGGAACCCACTCCTGGAGGGATTGGTCTGAATATTACCTGGTGGAGGAGTGAGATGGGCCTGAACAAGGCAAGAAAAGGTACGCATTGAATTCTATGAGGAGGTGCAAGGGAAAGAAGGGGGTTTGGCTAATGTAGTCACAGACATTGTACCATTTCTCAGTGTCAGACTTTAAATAGAACCACACCCTGCTGCTAAATTGAAAGCTCCCCCCACCAAACCCCCGCAGCATTTAAGAAAATGCCTACATTCAGCTATCGAGCTTTCCCAAACAGGGAAGAACCAAAGCAGTTCATTTTTTTTACATCTGTGACTACAACTAAAGTGATTCTATAATTGTAGACAATCTTCCTGTCACTGGGTGTGTGTAGCAGGGCAGGTGTCAGTGTATGCTCACTGCAGCACAGTGACAGCTGTCCGACTGTCTGAGGATGTGTTCACACTCCAGTCGACTAGAAAGACTGAAACTAGTTATTTGATTCTATACTTGACTGACTCACTGGCCTTTCGGGTTTTGAGCTGAGCCACAAGTTTGAGAACTCAGCTAACCTACTGTGAATTATTACAAACAGCAGAACTTCAGTGTTTATAAAAGGATTGTTTTCAAATGCAGTCGTACAAAATAATTGCCACTTGGTGTTGAGACGTGTAATTTATTCTCCAAATTTTATAGAAGGATTACATGGAAATTACAGCAAGGAAGCTGTGCCAATGTTTGTCTTCCACGTGAGCCATTGTTCAAATTTCTTCTGTCAAACTTGTTCATTTCCTATGACACCCACCCTCCAACACCACCACTACATTGTTTACTAAACAAGTGACCTTCCCACTGGCCAGGCAGAATATTAAAAACAGAGCAGAGAACTGTAAATAATGGAGCTTCATTTCATTAGACTGTCTGGTAAATATCCCTCCTTTTTCAATTGACATCACTAACTGGTAGCTGCTTGTGAGAACTGGAGGAAGGGTAAAGACTTAGGATTGAGGAGCTTTTTATCCTAAACAGTGATAATCAAAGTTTATTTTCAAATAAATTGTATTGTACAGAGTCAATGTTCCAGTATATTTGAAACAAAGGATTATTTGATAAAAATAATCTTATGATTGATATCCGCCCCTTCCCTTTTCAAAGTGAAAACACAGTGACACATTCAGTGAAAATCATTGTTTATTTGCTCATTTAATTAAATAAGTTTGTGGGATTTGTTATCTTAATGTATCAGACTTTTAGCAATAAGTAGTTTGCTACTTCAGATGCAATTTGAATGGAGGTATAATTCTAATTTAGACTCCAAACAAATGTTAGCTGGCTCCAAAATCCCTGAGGGATGTTTCTTGATTTAGTTCATGTCTGTAATACACAGTGAGTCAATCTCATCCTGATTGTGGTGTTTGCACACTCCCTGCCAGCTGTTCTATTCCTTAGAAATCAAACTGAGAAAAGCCACAGCACTACTCAGGATACTGGTGAAAATAGCTGGGTAACGTCAGCATTGAGGCCATCAAATGTTTCATTTCAAATCACTGCTCTGAGCTGGGAACTATCCATTGGGAAGACACTGAGGTATGAAATTAACATTGATTCTCCTTTATTATCAACTTAAATGGGTGGACAGAAAACTAGGTTGAGAGGCCCATGCCCACAATGCATGGTCTCATGAATGGCCACTGTTGAATTAGTGCCACCTTTATTTTGATCTAATTGAACATAGGCCTAATACTCCACTGAAGGAAAATCAGTAAAAGTTGAAATAACAGGTCCGATTAATCTGTATACCTGAAAATGGGACTTCAGTGTGCCCAGTATGTTAATTTCCCAGTTTTACTGGTTTTGTACTGGAATCCAGTCAGGATTCACTCCCTTAGCTTTTTACTAAAAGCTGGGTGTTTCCTTAGCCGGCTTCAGGGCAATAGTGGGTCTGTATGCCATAAGTATTGGCAGCAGGACTCTTCCATGTCCTCTATAGTTCACCCTGGAACAGTGAGGTACCCAGTTTACATTTGTCATCGTTGGGTTTGTTGATGGACAGGCATACACTCTTGGTTCTCCTTGGTGTAATGGCGCACTGCTAGCAAACGGTGAGCGCTAAAGAGAGTGACAAACAACTTGACCATTTATCACCATCCAATACACAAACTCACTCATCCCATCAACCAGAAGCACAATGTTTGTAAAAACTGTTTCTCACACTGTTGGTGAATTTTGTTTTGGTAATAGGAGGCTGACTGTGGCAGCTGGTGTCGAATGATCAACACGTCTGACACAATCTGGAACGGCTTTATTGCCAGCACTGAGCTCAGCTCAAAGGAATGTATGATTCATTCATGGAGGAGGGGGCTCTTGTAGCACAGTAGCAATGTCCCTACCTCAGAACTAGGAGACCTGGGGTCAAATTTGCCTGCTCCAGAGCATCTCAGAACAGGTCATTTAGGAAAATATCTCCTTTCCAAGGAAAGATGTGGAGTCAGCATTACATTTGAGCAATATGTCTGTACTCTACTTGGTCTATATCTTATATATTGCCTTAGTCAAGTCTCACATGTGAGATTCTCAAATCAATTTCCAGCTAAGAGTAACTGGGGTGCTTTCATTACTTTCAGAGCACTTTTGATTGGGCTCTACCCAGAACTAAAAAGGGCCTCACCTTGGCTAGTTGGGGAAGGATTAGGTTCACTCATACTTACTAGACATAAGTGACCCATGAAATGCTAGGAGGGCGAACAGCCAGAAATCGTGTTACATATTGGCACTAATGATATAGCCAGAAAAAGGACTGAGGATATAAAAAGTGATTTCAGGGAGTTAGGATGGAAGCTGCAAAGCAGGACGAACAGAGTAGTGTTCTCTAGTTTACTACCGGTGCCACGAGATAGCGAGGCGAGGAACAGGGAGCGGGCGCAGCTGGTGTAGGAGGGAGGGCTTCAGATATGTAGATAATTGGGATGCCTTCTGGGGAAGGTGGGACCTTTACATGAAGGACGGATTGCATCTGAACTGGAAGGGGACCCATGTCCTGGGTGGAAGGTTTGCTCGAGTAGTTCAAGAGGGTTTAAGCTAGTATGGCAGGGGGGTGGGAACCTGAGCTATATACCAGAGGTGAGAGTTGATGCAGATGAGGCAATAGCAAGAGGTAGACCAGCCAGTGGGAAAGATTTTCCTGGGAAGGAACCAAGGGATCAGTTAAAGTGTATTTGCTTTAACGCAAGGAGTATCAGGAGTAAAAGTGATGAACTTAGAGCATGGATCAGTACCTGGTGCTATGATGTTGTGGCCATAAAAGAGACATGGGTTTCTCAGGGGCAGGAATGGTTGCTGGATGTTCCAGGTTTAGAACATTTAAAAAGAATAAGGAGAGGGGAAAAAGAGGAGGGGGTGTAGCACTACTAATCACAGAGGATTTCACAGCTACAAAAGCTTCCATTGTCGAGGAAGATCTGCCTACTGAGTCAGTATGGGTAGAAATTAGGAACAGCAAGGGAGCAGTCACCTCGTTAGAGGTTTACTACAGGCCCCCCAATAGCAGCAGGGAGATGGAAGAAAGCATAGGTCGGCAGATTTTGGAAAAGTGTGGACGTAGTAGGGTTGTTGTAATGGGTGACTTTAACTTTCGCAATATTGACTGGAACCTCCTTCGAGCAGAAGAATTGAATGGAGCTGTTTTTGTAAGGTGTGTTCAGGAGGGTTTCCTAACTCAGTACGTTGACAGGCCGACGAGGGGAGAGGCCATTCTAGACTTGGTGCTCGGAAACGAGCCGGGGCAGGTATCAGATCTTGTGGTGGGAGAGTATTTTGGCGATAGTGACCACAACTGCCTCATATTCTATATAGCTATGGAGAAGGAGAGGATTAGGCAAAATGGGAGAATATTTAATTGAGGAAGAGGAAACTATGATGCGATTAGATAAGTTAGGAAGCATGGACTGGGAGCAATTGTTCCATGGTAAAGGCACCATAGACATGTGGAGACTGTTTAAGGAACAATTGTTGTGAGTGATGAATAAATATGTCCCTCTGTGACAGGCAAGAAGGGGTAAGATAAAGAAACCTTGGATGACAAGAGCAGTGGAGCTTCTCGTCAAAAGGAAGAAGGTAGCTTACATAAGGTGGAGGAAGCAAGGGTCAAGCTCAGCTCTAGAGGATTACAGACAGGCGAGGAAGGAGTTCAAAAATGGTCTGAGGAGAGTCAGGAGGGGGCAGGAGAAAGGCTTGGCAAAACAGATTAGGGAGAACACAAAGGCATTTTACACTTCTGTGAGGAATAAGAGAATGGTCAAAGAAAGAGTAGGCCCGATCAGGGATGGCATAGGGAATTTGTGTGTGGAGTCTGAGGAGGTAGGGGAAGCCCTAAATGAGTTTTTTGCTTCTGTCTTTATGAAAGAAACAAACTTTGTAGTGAATGAAACCTTTGAAGAGCAGGTGTGTATGCTGAAATGGATAGAGATAGAGGAAACTGATGTGCTGAAAATTTGTCAAACATTAAGATTGACAAGTCACCAGGCCCGGACCAGATTTGTCCTCGGCTGCTTTGGGAAACGAGAAATGCAATTGCTTCGCCACTTGCGAAGATCTTTGCATCCTCACTCTCCTCTGGAGTCGTACCTGAGGACTGGAGAGATGCAAATGTAATTCCTCTCTTCAAGAAAGGAAATAGGGAAATCCCCGGCAATTACAGACCAGTAAGTCTCACGTCTGTCGTCTGCAAGGTGTTAGAGAGGATTCTGAGGGATAGGATTTATGACCATCTGGAAGAGCATGGCTTGATTAAATGCAGTCAACACGGCTTTGTGAGGGGCAGGTCATGCCTCACAAACCTTATCGAGTTCTTTGAGGATGTGACTAGAAAAGTTGATGAGGGTCGAGCTGTGGATGTGGTGTCTGTGGACTTCAGCAAGGCATTTGATAAGGTTCCCCATGGTAGTCTCATTCAGAAGGTCAGGAGGAATGGGATACAGGGGAACTTAGCTGTCTGGATACAGAATTGGCTGGCCAACAGAAGACAGCGAGTGGTAGTAGAAGGAAAATATTCTGCCTGGAAGTTTGTGGTGAGTGGTGTTCCACAGGGCTCTGTCCTTGGGCCTCTACTGTTTGTAATTTTTATTAATGACTTGGATGAGGGGATTGAAGGATGGGTTAGCAAGTTTGCAAAAGACACAAAGGTTGGAGGTGTCATTGACAGTATAGAGGGCTGTTGTAGGCTGCAGCAGGACATTGACAGGATGCAGAGATGGGCTGAGAGGTGGCAGATGGAGTTCAACCTGGATAAATGCGAGGTGATGCATTTTGGAAGGTCGAATTTGAAAGCTGAGTACAGGATTAAGGATAGGATTCTTGGCAGTGTGGAGGAACAGAGGGATCTTGGTGTGCAGGTACATAGATCCCTTAAAATGGCCACCCAAGTGGATTGAGTTGTTAAGAAAGCATATGGTGTTTTGGCTTTCATTAACAGGGGGATTGAGTTTAAGAGTCACGAGATCTTGTTGCAGCTCTATAAACTTTGGTTAGACTGCACTTGGAATACTGTGTCCAGTTCTGGTCGCCCTATTATAGGAAAGATGTGGATGCTTTGGAGAGAGTTCAGAGGAGTTTTACAAGGATGCTGCCTGGACTGGAGGGCTTATTGTATGAAGAGAGGTTGACTGAGCTCGGACTTTTTTCATTGGAGAAAAGGAGGAGGAGAGGGGACCTAATTGAGGTATACAAGATAATGAGAGGCATAGATGGAGTCGATAGCCAGAGACTATTTCCCAGGGCAGAAATTGCTAACACAAGGGGCCATAGTTTTAAACTGGTTGGAGGAAATATAGAAGGGATGTCAGGGGCGGGTTCTTTACACAGAGAGTTGTGAGAGCATGGAATGCATTGCCAGCAGCAGTTGTGGAAGCGAGGTCATTGGGGACATTTAAGAGACTCTGGATATGCATATGGTCACAGAAATTTGAGTGTGCATACATGAGGATCAATGGTTGGCGCAACATCGTGGGCTGAAGGGCCTATTCTGTGCTGTACTGTTCTATGTTCTATGTTAAATAAACTAAAAGCTCATTTTGCACTAAACTGTTGTATGAGATTTAATAGATAACTCTTCAGCTAATTAATTTAAAACGTCACGAAAGAGGAAATGTTCCAGAAAAATAAAAATATGCCAAAGTGATTGGGGACTGAGTGGCCTTGTCAAAAAACTGAAGTCCAACATTAAATTCAGCAAGTTATTTGGGGGGTTGGGGGGTGGGGGGTTGCTAATCAAATGTGACCCTTTATTGCAAGAGGATTCAAGTACAAAAGTAGTGAAGCTTTGCTTCCATTATCTGAGAGCTTGGTTAGACTGCATTGAGAATGCTGTGTGCAGTTTTGGTCTCCTAATTGCAGGAAAAACAATATTACCATCGAGGGAGTTCAATGAAAGTTCACCAGACCTGTTACTGGGATGGCAAGACTGTGCTGTGAAGAGAGACTGGGCAAATTGGTCCTGTATTCTCCAAAGTTGCAAAGAATGAGAGGTGATCTCATTGAAACCTGCAGAATACCTAAAGGTATGGAGAGGATAGACAGGTGGAGGTAAGATGCTTCCCCTTCCCAGTTTGTAAATCAAGAACCAGAGGACACAATTTAAAAAATAAGGGGGATGCCTCTTAGGTTCAAAATGAGGAGAAATTATTTTACTAAGAGGGTTTTGAACTTTTGGAATTCTTTACCACAGAGTGCTGTAGAAGCTTAAGACACAGATAAGTGGATTTATGATTACCAGTGGTGCACAAGTTTAAAGGGATGGGGCAGGTCAAAGGCATTGAAGTGGTTGATCAGCCATGATCGTGTTGAATTGCAGGGCAGGTTCAAGGGGTTGAATGGCCTACTCCTGTCCCTATGTTCCTAAAAATTGGGCAACGTTATTAGAAGAAAAACAAAAACAAAAGTCCATCAAAATAGTAACCTTGATGTCATTGTTATCTTTAGGACTGTTTTTTTGAACAACAACAAGTTTTCATTTGCAAATCATCTTTATCTTAGTAAAATATCCCACAGCACATCATAGGAGTATTGGTAGACAAACTTCAGCATCTTGCCACAAAACAAAAATAGTGCCATTGATTATCTGACATTTTAAAGAAGAGAGAGGTGTTGAGGTTTGGAGATGGAATTCCTGAGTGTGGGATCTGGTCAAATGATAGAGGAATTAAAATTCAGATATATTCAACAGTCTAAAATTACAAGAGTGACATTACCTTGGAGGATTGTGAACCTGGAAAACATTACGGAGTTCGGAATGAACAAGGCCAAGGTGTAGGATTGAGCAAAACTCCCCAATATATTTAAAGCTCTAGATAAAACCCTGGACTCTTCCAAACTTTTAAAATGGCAAGGAAACAGCTGGACTGAGCTCTGTGGGAAAACACAACATGATTAGCAAGTCTGAGAATGGAGATTGCTGTCTGGGACTAACTGCTTAAAGATCAGAAAATAATTGATTGCAAACTAGAACCCGACAAAGGAGAGATTTGAAAAGAACCCAGCCCAGAGAGGAGGCTGGAGGGACAAATATGAAACAGTTGAGTCTTGTTTTGATCTGAAAGCTATACCTTTAAATCAGGCCCAGAACATGAGATCCTTAAAAAGAACTACATTTGGCCTCAAACTATTTTGTTACATTTTTTTCCCAGGGATTGGTTGTTATCATCACCCTGGCAACAAGGTTGAAAGAAGATTCAATCCCAATTTTTAAGTAGATACAAATTCAGTGTTTGGTTCAGTTATGAATTTGGCAGCCAGTTATTTCATGGCAGTAAAGCATCCAGACTAATACTCAGCGGCAGGCCAACAGCTATAAAAAAGACAATCCCTGTGAGCATCATTAAATTGAGAAAGCTGGGCTCTTTACTGGAAACCAGGTTCTAACTAGGGTCCAATAGATTGTAAGGAGATCATTAAACTTACACATATAATAGCTCCATATGGAAGTACAGGTTACCATTTAATTTTATTGGTCTGGACTTTTGTTTTGCCTAATTGTACACCATTTCTGGACAATCTGGATAGAATCAACTGAAGTAGTGCAAATATTTGTGTGTAATTTAACAAACTTTAGGAGACTGTATAGCATGGACACTTGGAATATGTGAGGGAGCTTTAAAATAGGGGACTTATAGCGTTTTGCAGGTACATTTTCCTAACTATACCTTTCGTGTGAGGAGGGCATTACCCATCGGATCCTTTATGCACGCCCAGTTTCTGTGTGCCAGCACACTCTGCCCTTGAAGGCTTCTGAAATGTGTCTCTGCAGAGAAGATCTGGAGAGAGATGCAGTGGATTATTGTCTAGGTTCATCCCAAGCAGCTCCATGATGCAGGACTTTGTGCTCTACAGGTTGTTCCCCAGGACGCACACCCAGATAAAAATCAACTGTGCCTGGAAGACCATCAAGTTAATGAAAGATGCTCTTTGGACTGCCCAAAACCTGTTGCGCTTCCAGTGCAAAGCGTTGACCTCGACTGAGTGTTGCAGGCTGGCACACTCCAGGACCACACGATGAGGGATGCAGTAAAGCTTGGGGCAGCTGCTGCCAAGGCACCACGGGGAGACACCACCATCTAAGGTCTTTCTGCCAAAGTCAGTTATCAGACCCTCTCGGTGCCTCAGAATGAACACCAACAGGTTCCTATGTAAGTAGAAAATGCTTTCTTCCCCCCAACAGCAGAGAAGTTCTGAGAAAAAGCACAGAACCAGAAAGTTTCCTTTAAGGAAGGAATTCTGCTGTCCTTACCCAGTCAGTTCCATAGGTGACTCCAAACCCACACCAATGTGATTGAACTGCCCTATGAAATAGTCTAACAAACTGGTTAACTGTATAGGGGTGGATAGTGAACAACCAAACATGTAGCAGTTTATTTTTACGAAGGCTTTTTAGAATAATATTATAAATTAATCTTACAAAGACATAAGACATAATTGAAGAGGAAGATATTGAAGGGAAAAATCAGAAATTTGTGTTTAAGGGAGAGTCATGCTATTATTCATCTGGGAGCAGTACAGGCACTCTGAGCCAAATCACCTCTTCTTGAACTCAAATGTCTATAATTCTACAATAAGAGTGTACAAGGCTTTCTGCAATGTGCTCTGGGACCTCCAGACTTTACAGTTTCACACAACATTGATTTTCCCCCCCACAGCTTTTCCAAAATTGGCTTAAGCTTTCCTTCAGTACATCATACATCATATTTGTGCTTAATCTCTAAATCACGTTTTACTATGAAGATATTTTTCAGTCTACTCCTTGACAGTCTAGACAATATTTGGCACCCTGACACCAGTATTAACTTGTAAAATTTACTTCAGCTTGTTTTCAAATGTGCACGTTTCCAATGCCTTCTCTTGCCCATATACATAATTTACATGTTAACTCAAACCTTAATGAATATACCAATAAATACCAATATGTTAATGTCTTGCTTCATGGCATGGCATTTATCTGCAGACTATTCTTCTTGCTCCAAATAAAGAATTGAAATCTAGAGGTGCTCTAATTATTTGACTGGATTATCTTGTAGCAATGCTCAATCTTCAATCCCTATGGCACCTGCTGTGCAGTTGCAGAACATGTAACACTAGCCATTCACTTCCTCCCTCTCCACTGTCCAAGGTCCCAAACACACCTTCCAGGTGATGCAGTAATTTACCTGCACTTCATTCAATCTAGTCTACTGTATTCACTGCTCTCCTCTACACTGGTGAGACTAAACATAGACAGGCTGACACCTTTTCAGCACACCTCCACGCTGTTCATATAAATGACCCTAACCTTGCAGTTGATTCCCATCTTGCTCTCCTGTTAAAATTTCTGTTCTGTTTCTCTCTCCACGGACTTGCTGACTCTCTTTAACATTTTCTGTTTTTATTTCAGAATTCCAGCAAACACAGTATTTTGCTTTTATTTGACCCTCAACCTGTTTGTCTGTATTATGAAAGCACCCTTGTTGGTCATAAAGTTCTGAAATGGAACTTGAACCTAGAGCCTCTGGCTTTGAAGAAGAGTCACTATCACTACACTATAAGATCTCTAAAGTCTCATTATAAACACTTGATATTGAAAAGAAATCATGAAAATATCAACGGTTTTTGCTTCGTTTTTGCATGGGATATGGATGTATCTGGTGAGGCAGAATTTATTGCCCATCCCTCAATGCTCAGAAGGCAATGAAGAATCATCCACATGGGTATGGATCTGGAATCATATGTAGGCCAGTCTAGGTAACAATGGCAGATTTCCTTCCTTTAAGGACATTAATGAATCAGATGGGTTTTTAAATGACAATCAACTTATTACATGGTTACCACGAGACTAAAGTTTAAGTATATTTACATTTTATTTTTATTTTTATTACATTAAAATTTTTATTGAACTCAAGTTTCACCATCCACCTCATCCTCTTTAATAAGTTAATTGCTTATAAAAATAAACTTCTGATCATACTTCTTTTTAAAGGCTCTTTAAACTGTATATCAAACAGTTAGTGCAGAAAGTTCTGTTAAGATAAACATAATTGCAACACTTGGGCAAATATGAACAACGATCTTTGTTGAAACAGTTGAAGCAGATGTTACACCAACTGGCCTGTTACTCAAAAAAGTACAGCAGTGATTCTGTCAACAATCACTGAAAACTGCAGCCAGACTTTCATTTTTGTAAGTCATTTGTGGGATGTGGGTGTCATTGGCTGGACCAGAATTTATTGCCCATCCCTAGTTGCCTTTGAGAAGGTGGTGATGGGCTCCCTTCTTGAACTCCTGCAATCCACTTGCTGTGGGTTGGCATTAGGGAGGGAATTCCAGGGTTTAGGCCCAGCAATAGTGAAGGAACAATGATTTATTTCCAAGTCAGGGTGGTGAATGACTTGGAATGGAACTTGAAAATGGTGGTGTTCCTATGTATCTGCTGCCCTTGCCCTTCTAGATGGAAGTGGTTGTGGGTTTGGAAGGTGCTGTCTGAAGATCTTTATGGTGAATTTCTGCAGTGCATCTTGTAGACAATGCTGCTATAGAGCATCAGTGGTGGAGGGAGTAGATGATTGTGGTTATGGTGCCAATTATGTGAGCTGCTTTGTCCTGGATAGTGTCGAGCTTCTTGAATGTTAGTTTAAAGAGTAGAGGATTATAAAAAGCATTCAGATCAGTTAATCAGATCATATTTGCCCTTCAAAAGAGATTGTGATTATCTTTGTGGTTTCCCCATTGTGGGTTAAAACCCTTACAACTGCTTAAGTGGGGTTTGAAAAGAGCAATATGTTCCTGTTTAGCACTCACCAGGAAAATGGAATCGGTTGGAAAAGGGGTGGTGCCTTCAAGATCTGAGCCTGACCTGTCAGTTTTAAAGGTCTGCAGAGTCAGTGGTATATTTCAGAGGCCATAGAGTCAGGGAGGTCCATAGCATAAAAAAAGGTCCTTCAGCCCATTGAGTCGTCACTGGTCACCAGTTCTAATCTCACTTTCCAGCAGACTTTGGATGATCCCATGTCATTATTTCAAAGAAGAATGGGGTTGGGGGGGGGGGGAAGGTTTCCTTGGTCTATTTCATTCAAGCAACTTCACTAAGAAACATATATCTTATTCTTGACTGTGGGAGCTAACTAAGTGCAATTTGGCTGTCACATTAAAGGCATTTCAAAATGGATTAATGTTGTTAATGTTGTGAAGTATTCTGGGTATGGTACAGCATAAATGATGAAGTGTAAATGTAATTTATTTCTTTGTTGTTTAAAAAGAAAGGATGGGTTCATGATTATTTATGAATATATTCAGAAACAGACCAAATGCACATTTTGCAGCTCCTCCTGATGTCCCAGGTGATAAGACACATATACCAAAATACAGGAAAAGCAGAGGGTTGGAAAACTACAATTCTCTGCTGCCAATAGTGGAACCCATAGACATAACTTTATATAGCTAGTGAACTTGAAATGAACTCTTAACAGCAGAGTACAGGTCTCTGTATATTGTTATAGCCATGTGTTTGAAAGAAGTGAATTACATAAAGTGCAGTTTGACTGCTCCAAACTCTTACTGTGTGCCTAGATTGATTAGCGTTCTATTTATATAAAAAAAACATCATACATGTCTGCAAAACTCATCAGATACTCTGCAAAGTTCATTAATAGTTCTGTCATTATGTTTACAATACATAAATAACTTCTCAGTTTTGAAAGATGAATCTATAGATACCAATGGTGAATACTTCCTATTGTTAGACTGTGCTCACGGTCATAGACAGATCACTGAAGTTAAAAAAATATTATTTAGTGAAGTTCACATCTTAACTGTTCAAATATATTTCTACCAGGGATGAATGAACATAAGAAATCAGAGCTGGAGTCGACTCTGGTGTACAATACTCAGACACTCCCAAACTAACCAAGAGCTTTTTTATTCATTCAGCCTGAATAAGTTCAATACACAACAATGAAGCATCACTTGTGTTATAGTGCCACCTGCTGAATCTCCTCTATCCTTTGAGTTACTGTTATAATTAAATGATGCAGTGGATACAACTGTCCTGAATGTTCATGTGCTGCAATCCCAGTGATTATGGCTGGAGGTTTCAGTCAGCTAGAGAGTGGGTTATTTACATGCACTACTTGCCACACAATAGCTAAAAATCACACAACATCAGGTTATAGTCCATTAGGTTTAATTGGAAGCACTAGCTTTCGTACTGTTGATGAAGGAGCAGTGCTCCGAAAACTAGTGCTTCCAAATCAACCTGTTGGACTATGATCTGGTGTTGTGTGATTTTTAACTTTGTACACCCCGGTTCAACACTAGTGTCTCCATGTCATGGCTACTATATAATAGGCACTTCTCTGCCAATACTAACTGTACTCTGGGTGGAGCCCTTCACTGTCCATGAAGGATGGCTCAGTCATTACTTGCTGAGCTGGCTCAGACTTGAAGAACATGGCTGTCAAACTGGTTGTGTGAGGGACGTGACCTATTAGATCTTGCTGTTATCAATCTACCATTGCAACATATCTGTTGAAGGTAAGTGTAATGTATTGCTCTATGATTCTCATGAAGCCAAAAGTGCAAATACTGTTTGCTGCTATGCTGTGCTTCAGGCGTACTGTCTGTCAAATCTCCAGTACAGCAGGAAGCTCACACTCACAGTGAGATCCACATTCATTCTCTCCACCTTAATGATATCGGCAAAAAAATATCTAATGCTCAGGCTGCAAGCTGGGCTAGATTAGGACCAAGATAACATCCAGCTTTAGGCTGGCAATCAGCAAATGAACTTTGTGTAATTCAAATGGTGACCAATGGCCATTTCAAACAAGAAAAGGTCAAACTATCTTTTCCTGAACTTCAAAGTGCCATTGCCATCAAGTCCCACTCTGTCATCACATTGTGGAATCTCATTGACTGACACAGCCATCACAAAAATATGGCTACAACTGCAGGGCAGAGAATTAGGCACTTGAGTTACAGCACCCTCCAAAGTTCATCCCCCTTCCACATAGAACATAGAACATTACAGCACTGTACAGGCCCTTCGGCCCTCAATGTTGTGCCACCCTGCAAAACCAATTTGAAACCCATCTAACTTACACGGTTCCATTCCTGTCCATATGCCAATCCAATGACCATTTAAATGCCTGTAAAGTTGGCGAGTCTACAACTGTTGCAGGCAGTGTGTTCCAGCCCCTACTACTCTCTGAATAAAGAAACTACCTCTGACATCTGTCCTAGATTGATCACCCCTCAACTTGAAGCTATGTCCTCTCGTGTTAGCCATCATCATCTAAGGAAAAAGGCTCCCACTGTCCACCCGATCAAGCCCTCTGAGTATCTTATATGTCTCAATTAAGTCACCTCTCAACCTCCTTCTTTCTAATAAAAACAGTCTCAAGTCCCTCGACCTTTCCTCGTAAGACCTTCCCTCCATAGTACATCCTAACAAATCTCCTCTGAACCCTTTGCAAAGCTTCCGCATCCTTTCTATAATGCGGTGACCAAACCTGCATGCAATACCCAAGTGCAGCCCACAAGAGTGTTGTACAACTGCAGCATGACTTCATGGTTCTGAAACGCAATCCCTCTACTAATAAAGGCTAACACACCATATGCCATCTTAACAACCCTATCGATCTGGTTGGCAACTTTGAGGGATCCATGGACATGGACACCGAGATCTCTTTACTCATCTACATTACCAAGAATTTTCCATTCGCCCAGTACTCTGCATTCCTGTTCCTCCTTCCAAAGTGAATCACCTCACACTTTTCTGCATTAAACTCCATTTGCCACCTCTTAACTTATCTATGTCCCTCTGTAACCTACAACATCCTTTGGCACTATCCATAACTGTACCGACCTTAGTGTCATCCGTAAATTTACTAACCCATTCTTCTATTCCTTCATCCAGGTCGTTTATAAAAATGACAAATAGCACTTTACCCAAAATAGATCCTTGTGGTACACCACTAGTAACTGAACTCCAGGATGAACATTTCCCATCAACCACCATCTTCTGTCTTCTTTCAGCTAGCTAATGTCTGATCCAAACCACTAAATTGCCCTCAATCCCATGCCTCCATATTTTGTGCAATAGCCTACTGTGGGGAAATTTATCAAATGCCTTACTAAAATCCATATACCACATCAACCGCTTTACCCTCATCCTCCTGTCCGGTCACCTTCTCAAAGAACTCAATAAAGTTTGTGAGGCATGACCTACCCTTCACAAAACTGTGTTGACTATCCCTAATCAACTTATTCCTATTGAGATGATTATAAATCCTATCTCTTATAATCCTTTCCAACACTTTACTCACAACCGAAGTAAGGTTCACTGGTCTATAATTACCAGGGTTGTCTCTACTCCCCTTCTTGCACAAGAGAACAACATTTGCTATCCTCCACTCTTTTGGTACTACTCCTGTAGACAATGACAACATAAAGATCAAAGCCAAAGGCTAGCCAATCTTCTCCCTGGCTTCCCAGAGAATCCTAGGATAAATCCCATCTGGCCCAGGGGATTTATCTATTTTCACACTTCCCAAAATTTCTAACACCTCCTCCATATGAAATTCAACCCCATCTAGTCTACTAACCTGTTTCTCAGTATTCTCCTTGATAACATGGTCTTTTTCCAGTGTAAATACTGACAAAACATATTCATTTAACATTTCCTCTATCTCCTTTGATTCCACGCACAACATCGCCAGACCACACCAACATGACGGTTGGAGGAAGAGCACCTCATCTTCCGCCTAGGAACCCTCCAACCACAAGGGATGAACTCGGATTTCACCAGTTTCCTCATTTCCCCTCCCCCCACCTTGTCTCAGTCAAATCCATCGAACTCAGCACCGCCTTCCTAACCTGCAATCTTCTTCCTGACCTCTCCGCCCCCACCCCAGTCTGACCTATCACCCTCACCTTGACCTCTTTCCACCTATCGCATTTCCGACGCCCCACCCCAGTCTGACCTATCACCCTCACCTTGACCTCCTTCCACCTATCGCATTTCCGACGCCCCTCCCCCAAGTCCCTCCTCCCTACCTTTTATCTTAGCCTGCTGGACACACTTTCCTCATTCCTGAAGAAGGGCTTATGCCAGAAACGTCGATTCTCCTGTTCCCTGGATGCTGCCTGACCTGCTGCGCTTTTCCAGCAACACATTTTCAGCTCCACGCACAACTTCCCACACTGTCCTTGATTGGCTCTAGTCTTACTCTGGTCATTATTTTATTCCTTATAAACCTATAGAAAGCTTTAGGGCTTTCCCTGAACCTATCTGCCAACAACTTCTCATGTCCCTTCCTCGTTTGTCTTAGCTCTCTCTCTCTCTAGGTCTTTCCATTTTCTGAATCTGATCTTGTAGAAAACTCCATCTTTTTTAAGTATTGATGGTGGAACTTGCAAATATCTACATGCAATACTTCGGAGCACCCTCCCTAAATATCTCTACCCTCATTTTCACTCTTCATTAAAAACTTCTCCAACCTTATTTTCTCAATCTACTGTAGATGTTCTCTGTTACCACAATGTTCATAAATGTGCCTTAGAATATTTTGTATGTTGTAGTCATGACTTAAATGTAAATGATAGATAAATGAGAAAAATGCATTTTATTCCAGTTGTTTTGTATTAAATTGAACTCACCCTGAGTTCATTTTGCACAGAGACTTTGAAAGGTATTCAGACAATAACAAAACCATTGGAATCTGGAAAATATTTTATAAGCAACTGCTCACGTTGCAAAAACCTGATAAAAGAGAAGAAAAAAATTACTTAATGCCTGACCAGTCAAAACCCAGGTTGTAAATGGACATGTCGGGAAAATCTCAGATATTAAAAGTACACTCCCATGTTGAACTCAGTCTCCCCTTTCATGTGATGTTCTTGCGATAATTGACCTGGGAAGCTTATAGAAAACAGCAAGGCTTTCAGTAATGATTGGAAAAACAGAGTGGGAAAGAATAGAGAAGGTGGTGCGGAGATTAAGAGGATACTCTTGTTTTGCCATTGCACAAAGTTACAGAAAAGTGTTTTGAAATCTAGATTCATGATTCCAAATATGTTTTTGGTTGTAGGATCTCCTTTCAAATGTATCAGTAATCAAAGACTTTCTACCTAAATTCTAAACTATGCCATACTGACCATGCATGTGAAGAGTAATTATTTAATAAAACTCATTTTTTCTTTCGATATCAGTGGGATGTATCATCCTGCTCCTTACAACACGGAGTGTTTATTCTTGGTGTGGATTTAGTATTGTGCATCAAGCAGACTTGATAAGGGAACTTAAGGTGAAGGAACCCTTGGGAGGCAGTGATCATAATATGATTGCATTTTCTCTGCCATTTGAGAGGGAGAAGATAGAATCAGAGGTAATGGTATTATAGTTGAATAAAAGCAAGCGCAAATTCTGTGTGTTAGGATAGAGTCCTCCACTATGAAGGAGCGTCGCTCCGAAAGCTAGTGTGCTTCCAATTAAACCTGTTGGACTATAACCTGATGTGATTTTTAACTTTGTACACCCCAGTCCAACACCGGTATCTCCACATCATGACACAAGCATGAGGGAGGAGCGGAGTAGAATTGACTGGGAGAGGAGCCAAGCAGGAAAGCCAGTGGAACAACAATGGCAGATGTTTCTGGGAGTAATTCAAGAGACACAGCAGAGATTCACCCCGAGGAAAAAGAAGCAATGTACAGGGAGGATGAGGCAACCATGTCTGACGAGGGGAGTCAGGGATAGCATAAAAGCAGAAGAGAAAGCATATAATGTGGTGAAGGGCAGTGGGAATCCAGAAGATTGGGAAGCTTACAATGACCAACCAAGGGCAACAAAAAAAAGGAGGGTGGTTAAATTTGAGGGTACGCTAGCCAGTGATATAAAGGAAGACTGTAAGAGTTTCTTTAGATATGTAAAGGGCAAAAAGAGGCAAAAGTGGACATTGGGTTGCTGGAAAATAATGCTGGATATATAGTAGTGGGGAGCAAGAAAATGGCTGAGGAACTGAATAATTACTTCATGTCAGTCTTCATGGTGGAAGACATGAGTTATATCCCAAAAACTCAAGAGAGTGAGGGGACAGAGCTGATATGGTGGCCATCACCAAGGAGAAGGTGCTAGAAAGACTGAATGGCCTGAAGGTGGGTAAGTCACCTGGATCAGATGGACTACACCCCAGATTTCTAAGGGAGACAGCTGAAGAGATAACAGAGGCCTTAGTGGTGATCTTTCAGGAATCCCTACAGTTAGGGAGGGTCCCAGAAGACTGGAAAATCACTAACGTGACACCTCTGTTTAAATGGGTGTAAGCCAAGACAGAAAATTACAGGCTAATTAGCCTAACCTCAGTCATGAGTAAGGGGAGAGAGGGAGGGAATTATGGGGACTAAGAGGAAGGGAGAGAGAGCAAGAGAGAGAGGGGGGAGAAAGGGAGACAAACAGGGAGGGAGAGAGGGGAAGGAGAGAGGCAAAGTGCTGAGAGAGATAGAGAAAGGGCTGAATCTAGAGAGAGGGAGAGACAGAGAGTGGTTGAGACCCTGGAATCTATCGTGAAGGATAAGATTTCTGAATACTTGTAAGTGTATGGTAAAATCAGGCAAAGTCAACATGGTTTCATCAAGGAGAGGTCATGTCTGACAGATCTACTAGAGTTCTTTGAGCAAGTAATGAGCAGGTTAGGTTGAGGAGATCCATTGGATGTTATCCACCTGAACTTCAAGAAGGCCTTTGACAAGGTGCTGCATAGGAGGCTATTGAGGAAGCTAAGGGCCCATGGTGTCGGAGGCAAGGTGCTATTGAGCTTCCTCAATAGCCTCCTATGCAGCACCTTGGATAGAAGCTAGGCTGTCCGGCAGAAAGCAGACTGTGGGGATGGCATAGCAGCCATTAACAAGTTGGGTTCTGCAAGGTTCATTGTCAGGACCACAATTTTTCCCTTTAAACATTAACAACCTAGATGAAGGTACTGAGGGCACTCTGGCTACGTTTGCAGATGAATACAAGGATAGGTAGAGGGACAGGTAGCATTGAGGAGGCAGGGATGGTGCAGAAGTCTGAAGTGCAAAGAGACTTGGGAGTCTCTCAAGGTAAACTTGTAGGTTGAGTCATTTTGAGAGGACTTGAATATAAAAGTAGGGATGTACGTTTGAGGCTCTGTAAGGCTCTGGTCAGACTACAGTTGGAATATTATACACAGTTTTGGGGCCCATATCTCAGGAAGGATGTACTGGCTTTTTAACAGGTTCAGAGGAGGTTCACAAGAATGGTCCCAGGAAAAGCTTAACATATAAGGGACATTTGAAGACTCTGTGTCTATACTCGACAGAGTTTAGAAGGATGAGGGGGGATCTAAATGAAACGTACAGAATACTGAATGGCCTGGACAGAGTGGATGTTGGGAAGATGTTTGCATTGGTAGGAGAGATTAAGACCCAAGAGCACAACCTTAGAGTAAAGGGAAGACCTTTTAAATTTAGAATTTAGAACTTAGAATCCCTACAGTATGGAAACAGGCCCTTCAGCCCAACAAGGCCACACCACCCTCCGAAAAGTAACCCACCCAGATGCATTCCCCTACCCTTTCATTCTTAATTTACCTCTGACTAATGCACCTGACCTACACATCCCTGAACACTATGGGCAATTTAGCTTGGCCAATTCACCTGACTTGCCCATTTTTGGATTGTGAGAGGAAACCGGAGCAAACCTACTGGGAGAAGGTGCAAACTCCACATAGACAGTCGCCGAAGTTGGAATCGAACCCAGGTCCCTGGCAAAGGAGAAACTTCTTCAGCCAGAGAGTGATGAATCTTTGGAATTCATTGCCACAGAAGGCTGTGGCGGCCAGTCATTGATATATTTAAGACAGAGGTAGATAGGTTCTTGATTGTCAAGGGGAATCAAGGGTTACAGTGGGAGAATGGGGTTAAGAAACCTATCAGCCATGATTGAATGGTGGAGCAGACTTGATGGGCTGAATGGCCTAATTTCTGCTCCTATGTCTTATGGTTTTATGGTATGGGTTTGGTAATGACACTCAAAGTTTTCTCTACTTTCAGATGATTGCCTTCAATATTTCCACAGCAGAAAACAATACTTTAATAATGTATTCTGCAAGGAAAAAAACAGCAACATTGCCATTACCAGATGGTCACAGCTAGGAAGGTGAGAGTGTGGTGCTGGAAAAGTACAGCTGGTCAGGCAGCATCCGAGGACCAGGAAAATCAACATTTCGGGCAAAAGCCCTTCATCATCACAGCTAATGCAAATAATTTCTTGGCACTATCACTTGTTCTTGAGATATCTATTAATCTTAAGAATTCACTCTCAATGTCAGCAAGTCACAAAACCCTCCCCTAGGCTGCAGAAGCTCCGAACCCTCACTTCAGTTCCATAGATGCCCTGTTCACAGCCCCCTCTTCCCAACGGTCAGGATTACTGAACTGTGTAATGTACCAAGTGTTTCTATATTCAAGGTATTCACCTCAGAAAAACTACATTTAACCAAGTGCTTAACACAAGGTTAAAAAGTAAAAATCAGTTGCAGCAATAAAGGGTCATAACTTAATAAACAAGGCCACTGGTTTATACTTTTCCTGAAAATCTGAATGAAGGTGTGGTATTTGAGCTTCAAATATGCCAGAAAGCCTTGTAGTCAGAATATAATTTGGCATATTCAATTATCGTAGATGAATGACCCTGATTTTACATTTAACATTGGATAACATCACTGTTATTATAAAATAGTATATCCTTAAACTCACTGCAATGTTTACAGTTTGGAAAGTAGGTTCTTTTGTGAGTTTTGGTTTTTAGTAACACTTACATATGCTTAACTTACCTTGGTTTGTTCTTGTTTGTTGCATTTGTTTAGCTAAACAAGTACAATTAAGCCTAAAAATTGAAAGCACTGAGTGAATGTGGCGAAACATGTTGGTTGGGATATCTGGTCGGCATATCTGGTCGGCATGGACGAGTTGGACTGAAGGTTTCCGTGCTGTACATCTCTTATGACTCTGCTGTTGCTGTGGTTCTGTTCGCCGAGCTGGAAGTTTTTGTTGCAAACGTTTCGTCCCCTGTCTAGGTGACATCATCAGTGCTTGGGAGCCTCCTGTGAAGCGCTTCTGTGGTGTTTCCTCCGGCATTTATAGTGGCCTGTCCCTGCCGCTTCCGGTTGTCAGTTTCAGCTGTCCGCTGTAGTGGCCGGTATATTGGGTCCAGGTCGATGTGTTTGTTGATGGAGTTTGTGGATGAGTGCCATGCTTCTAGGAATTCCCTGGCTGTTCTTTGTTTGGCTTGCCCTATAATGGTAGTGTTGTCCCAGTCGAATTCATGTTGCTTGTCGTCTGCGTGTGTGGCTACTAGGGATAGCTGGTCGTGTCGTTTCGTGGCTAGTTGATGTTCGTGGATGCAGATCGTTAGCTGTCTTCCTGTTTGTCCTATATAGTGTTTTGTGCACTCCTTGCATGGGATTTTGTACACTACATTAGTTTTGCTCATGCTGGGTATCGGGTCCTTCGTTCTGGTGAGTTGTTGTCTGAGAGTGGCTGTTGGTTTGTGTGCTGTTATAAGTCCTAGTGGTCGCAGTAGTCTGGCTGTCAGTTCAGAAATGTCCTTTGGGTTGTGGCATGTCCTCGTTCCGTTGTCTTTCCCTTAGGCATCTGTTGATGAAGTTGCGCGGGTATCCGTTTTTGGTGAATACCTTGTATAGGTGTTCCTCTTCCTCTTTTTGCAGTTCTGGTGGACATGCCGCAACCCAAAGGACTAACCACACTACCATACATCAAGAACATCTCTGAACTGACAGCCAGACTACTGCGACCACTAGGACTTATAACAGCACACAAACCAACAGCCACACTCAGACAACAACTCACCAGAACGAAGGACCCGATACCCAGCATGAGCAAAACTAATGTAGTGTACAAAATCCCATGCAAGGACTGCACAAAACACTATATAGGACAAACAGGAAGACAGCTAACGATCTGCATCCACGAACATCAACTAGCCACGAAACGACACGACCAGCTATCCCTAGTAGCCACACACGCAGACGACAAGCAACATGAATTCGACTGGGACAACACTACCATTATAGGGCAAGCCAAACAAAGATCAGCCAGGGAATTCCTAGAAGCATGGCACTCATCCACAAACTCCATCAACCGGCCACTACAGCGGACAGCTGAAACTGACAACCGGAAGCGGCAGGGACAGGCCACTATAAATGCTGGAGGAAGCACCACAGAAGCGCTTCACAGGAGGCTCCCAAGCACTGAGGATGTCACCTAGACAGGGGACGAAACGTTTGCAACAAAAACTTCCAGCTCGGCGAACAGAACCACAGCAATGAGCACCTGAGCGACAAATCTTCTCACAAACTTTGAAAATCTTATGACTCTATCAGGAAACTTTGGGCTTTTGCCTGAAACGTTGGTTCTCCTACTCCTCAGATGCTGCCTGACCTGCTGTGCTTTTCCAGCACCACACTCTTGATTCTAACCTCCAGCATCTGCAGTCCTGACTTTCACCTACAACTAGGAGGGTGTTGATTTTACTGATTTATTTCTCAGCAAGCAGTGCAGACCAGTGCAACCAGCTCCTCTGCAATCTTCTTTATTGTTTTTCATGGGATGTGGGCATCACTGTTTCTGCCCAATGGTTGCTCTTGAGTTGAATGGCTTGCTAGGCCATTTCAAAGGGACGTTAAGAGTCAAACTCATTGTTGTGGGTCTGGAGTCAGATGTTGACCAGTTTAAGTGTGTACAGTGGATTTCCCCCCTACTGAAAGGACATGAGTGAACCAGATGGGTTTTTACAACAATCCATAATCATTTCAGCATTACCAAGACTAACATTATGTTCCAGGTCAAAAACTGTATTTAGATTTTTCTAGTTGATGGGCTGAATGGCCTAATTTCTGCCGTGGTGGGATTTGAACCCATGTTCCCAGAATTTTAACCTGGGGCCTCTGGATTACTACTTTTAGTGATATTACCACCATACCAACATCCCCTGAAATGATGACAAATGGATGTTGTAAATGTTTTAAATGGAACTAAATAGTATTTATCTACATCTATATTGTAAATGTTGAAGTCTTCATCCAAGGTTGAAAAATGAGGAATGATCCTTTCTTCCACATATTCAACAGTCATTATGCTTGCATCCACAAATGCATTCTGTGGTGGGAATTTGTCTGAAACTCCATTGTTTGTCCTGGCCTTCCCAACCTCCATTTCCTCTGAAATACTGCAGTCCTGTCACTCATTTCAAAAGTGGTTGTATCGTTTTCTTAGATTTAGGTTCAAGCATAATTTAAGTTTCATCAAGTGGACAGTGAGGTTTTCAGTGAATGTGGGATTGCACACTGAAAAAAGCATTTTATGAATTTCAAACACTCTTTTTCTACCTCTGCATTGGGATGGTCAATGAGATACAATGTGAAGCCATGATTGAATAGCAGAGTGGACTCAATGGGCTGAATGGCCTTACTTCCACTCCTATGTCTTATGGTCTTATGGAAACAATCATTTTCATGTCCAGCACCACTATTTCTGAATACATCTAAGCAAATAAATGTGAATTTGCAAATCTGGAGTTCAAAAAGTTTATAGTTGTCCCAGTTATAACACACCAGGCTCCCTGTTTTATGAAGTAACAGTTCAGGGATATTATGTTTTCCTGTAACACCATACCTATTGCTTGCCAGGATAGCAGTACAGCCTGAACTAACAGAAATGTTGCTGCTGCCCCATTTAAACAATACTGATTCCATGAAATTATTCAGTAAGTTGAATGGTTTCTCACACACCGTTTGGTCTGACAACAAAACAAAATTGTTTAATCTTTCAACCAGTCAGCTCAATGACTTTAAGGAAGGGCCACTTGGCCCATTGTTTTTGTTTGACTGTAAAATGAGCCAAGTAGCCCCATTCCATCTTAGAACAGAAATTCATCAAATTGTAATTTATTGTCACATGTACTTTTACATGGAAAATGCAGTAAAATGTTTTATAAGGTGCCACACTAAGGTGCCTACATTAATGATAAAAGTCATACTTAATAATAAAAAGAAGTAAAATTAGGAAAGTGCTCATCACAGTTTAGTTAATGGCTCCTGGGCTCTTAGAAAGCCAATTAAGGAATGACGGAATACTCTGAAGACACAGTCAGGATGAGATCAGCATTCAGGGATGAGAACATCATTCCAAAACGAGATCACCATTCCAGGCAAGATTGCCTTTCTGGGATAAGATCACCATTCAGGAATGAGATCATCATTCCAGGATGGGTACACCATTCCAGACAAGATCACCATTCCAGCTCGAGACCATCATTCCAGGACAAGAATGCTATTCTGAGATGACATCACCATTCCAGAAGAAATCATCATTCTGGGACAAGACCACCATTCTGGATGAGACCACCATTCTGGGATGAGACCGCCGTTCCGGGACGAGATCACCATTCCAGGACGAGATCACCATTCCGGGACGAGATCATCATTCCAGACAAGATCACCGTTCCAGGACGAGATCACCATTCCGGGACAAGATCGCCATTCCAGGACAAGATCGCCATTCCAGGACGAGATCACCATTCCAGGACGAGATCACCATTCCAGGACAAGATCGCCATTCCAGGACGAGATCGCCATTCCAGGACGAGATCACCATTCCGGGATGTGAATGTCATTCTGGGACGAGATCATCATTCTAGGACGATACCGCCATTCTGGGATGAGACCGCCATTTTGGGACGAGACTGCCACTACAGGATGAGACCGCCATTCTGGCACGAGACCGCCATTCCGGGACGAGACCACCATTCCGGGATGAGACCACCATTTCGGGATGAGACCACCATTTCGGGATGAGACCACCATTCCGGGATGAGACCACCATTCTGGGACGAGAACACCTTTCTGGGAGGAGACCACCACTACAGGATGAGACCGCCATTCTGGCACGAGACCGCCATTCTGGCACGAGACCGCCATTCTGGCACGAGACCGCCATTCTGGGACGAGACCGCCATTCTGGGAGCAGACCGCCATTCTGGGAGGAGACCGCCATTCTGGGAGGAGACCGCCATTCTGGGAGGAGACCACCATTCCGGGACGAGACCACCATTCCGGGATGAGACCACCATTCCGGGACGAGACCACCATTCCGGGATGAGACCACCATTCCGGGATGAGACCACCATTCCGGGATGAGACCACCATTCCGGACGAGACCATCATTCTGGGAGGAGACCAGCATTCTGGGACGAGGCCACTATTCTGGGACAAGACCGCCATTCTGGGACGAGAACACCATTCCGGGAGGAGACCGCCACGACAGGATGAGACCGTCATTCTGGACGGAGACCGCCATTCTGGGAGGAGACCACCATTCTGGGACAAGACCGACATTGTGGGACGAGACCACCATTCTGGGACAAGACCGCCATTCTGGGACGAGACCACTATTCTGGGACAAGACCGCCATTCTGGGACAAGACCGCCATTCTGGGACAAGACCGCCATTCTGGGACAAGACCGCCATTCTGGGATGAGACCACTATTCTGGGATGAGACCACCATGCCGGACGAGACCATCATTCTGGGAGGAGACCGCCGTTCTGGGAGGAGAACACCATTCCAGGAGGAGATCACCATTCTGGGACGAGAACACCATTCTGGGATGAGACTACCATTCCGGACGAGACCACCATTCTGGGAGGAGACCACCATTCTGGGATGAGACCGCCATTCTGGGATGAGACCGCCATTCTGGGATGAGACCGCCATTCTGGGACGAGACCGCCATTCTGAGACGAGACTGCCATTCTGAGACGAGACTGCCATTCCGGGACGAGAACACCATTCCGGGAGGAGACCGCCACTACAGGACGAGACCGCCATTCTGGAATGATACCGCCATTCTGGACGCGACAGCCATTCTGGAGGAGTCCGCCACTACAGGATGAGACCATCATTCTGGGAGGAGACCGCCATTCTGGGAGGAGACCACCATTCTGGGAGGAGACCACCATTCTGGGACGAAAACACCATTCCGGACGAGACCACCATTCTGGGATGAGACCGCCATTCTGGGAGGAGACCGCCATTCTGGGATGAGAACATCATTCCGGACGAGACCACCATTCTGGGATGAGACCGCCATTCTGGGACGAGACCACTATTGTGTGACGAGACTGCCATTCTGAGACGAGACAGCCATTCTGGGACGAGAACACCATTCCGGGAGGAGACCACCACTACAGGACGAGACCACCATTCTGGAACGAGACCGCCATTCTGGACGTGACAGCCATTCTGGGAGGAGACCGCCACTACAGGATGAGACCATCATTCTGGGATGAGACCCCCATTCTGGACAAGACCACCATTCTGGGAGGAGACCGCCATTCCGGGAGGAGACCACCATTCCGGACGAGACCATCATTCCAGGAGGAGATCAGCATTCTGGGATGAGACCACCATTCTGGTACGAGGCCACTATTCTGGGACAAGACCACTATTCTGGGACGAGAACACCATTCAGGGAGGAGACCGCCACGACAGGATGAGACCGTCATTCTGGACGAGACCGCCATTCTGGACGAGACCGCCATTCTGGACGAGACCGCCATTCTGGGAGGAGACCACCATTCTTGGACAAGACTGCCATTGTGGGACGAGACCACCATTCTGGGATGAGACCGCCATTCTGAGACGAGGCCACTATTCTGGGACAAGACCGCTATTCTGGGACGAGAACACCATTCAGGGAGGAGACCGCCATTCTGGACGAGACCGCCATTCTGGACGAGACCGCCATTCTGGGACGAGACCGCCATTCTGGGACGAGACCGCCATTCTGGGAGGAGACCACCATTCTTGGACAAGACTGCCATTGTGGGACGAGACCACCATTCTGGGATGAGACCGCCATTCTGAGACGAGACTGCCATTCTGGGACGAGAACACCATTCCGGGAGGAGACCGCCACTACAGGACGAGACCGCCATTCTGGAATGATACCGCCATTCTGGACGCGACAGCCATTCTGGAGGAGTCCGCCACTACAGGATGAGACCATCATTCTGGGAGGAGACCGCCATTCTGGGAGGAGACCGCCATTCTGGGAGGAGACCGCCATTCTGGGATGAGACCACCATTCCGGACGAGACCATCATTCCAGGAGGAGATCAGCATTGTGGGATGAGACCACCATTCTGGTACGAGGCCACTATTCTGGGACAAGACCACTATTCTGGGACGAGAACACCATTCAGGGAGGAGACCGCCACGACAGGATGAGACCGTCATTCTGGACGAGACCGCCATTCTGGACGAGACCGCCATTCTGGACGAGACCGCCATTCTGGACGAGACCGCCATTCTGGGAGGAGACCACCATTCTTGGACAAGACTGCCATTGTGGGACGAGACCACCATTCTGGGATGAGACCGCCATTCTGAGACGAGGCCACTATTCTGGGACAAGACCGCTATTCTGGGACGAGAACACCATTCAGGGAGGAGACCGCCATTCTGGACGAGACCGCCATTCTGGACGAGACCGCCATTCTGGACGAGACCGCCATTCTGGGACGAGACCGCCATTCTGGGACGAGACCGCCATTCTGGGACGAGACCGCCATTCTGGGAGGAGACCACCATTCTTGGACAAGACTGCCATTGTGGGACGAGACCACCATTCTGGGATGAGACCGCCATTCTGAGACGAGACTGCCATTCTGGGACGAGAACACCATTCCGGGAGGAGACCGCCACTACAGGACGAGACCGCCATTCTGGAATGATACCGCCATTCTGGACGCGACAGCCATTCTGGAGGAGTCCGCCACTACAGGATGAGACCATCATTCTGGGAGGAGACCGCCATTCTGGGAGGAGACCGCCATTCTGGGATGAGACCACCATTCCGGACGAGACCATCATTCCAGGAGGAGATCAGCATTGTGGGATGAGACCACCATTCTGGTACGAGGCCACTATTCTGGGACTAGACCACCATTCTGGGACGAGAACACCATTCCGGGAGGAGACCGCCACGACAGGATGAGACCGTCATTCTGGACGAGACCGCCATTCCGGACGAGACCGCCATTCCGGACGAGACCGCCATTCTGGGAGGAGACCACCATTCTGGGAGGAGACCACCATTCTGGGAGGAGACCACCATTCTGGGACAAGACCGCCATTCTGGGACAAGACCGCCATTGTGGGACGAGACCACCATTCTGGGACGAGACCACCATTCTGGGACGAGACCACCATTCTGGGACGAGACCACCATTCTGGGACGAGACCACCATTCTGGGATGAGACCACCATTCTGGATGAGACCACCATTCCGGACGAGACCATCATCCTGGACGAGACCATCATTCCGGGAGGAGACCACCATTCTGGGACGAGAACACCATTCTGGGATGAGACTACCATTCCGGACGAGACCGCCATTCTGGGACGAGAACACCATTCCGGGAGGAGACCGCCATTCTGGGAGGAGAACACCATTCCGGACGAGACTATCATTCCGGGAGGAGACCACCATTCTGGGACGAGAACACCATTCTGGGATGAGACCACCATTCTGGGACAAGACCGCCATTGTGGGACGAGACCACCATTCTGGGACGAGACCACCATTCTGGGACGAGACCGCCATTCTGGGACGAGACTGCCATTCTGGGACGAGAACACCATTCTGGGAGGAGACCGCCACTACAGGACGAGACCGCCATTCTGGAACGAGACCGCCATTCTGGATGCGACAGCCATTCTGGGAGGAGACCGCCACTACAGGATGAGACCATCATTCTGGGATGAGACCGCCATTCTGGGAGGAGACCGCCATTCTGGGAGGAGACCGCCATTCTGGGAGGAGACCGCCATTCTGGGAGGAGACCACCATTCCGGACGAGACCATCATTCCAGGAGGAGATCAGCATTCTGGGATGAGACCACCATTCTGGTACGAGGCCACTATTCTGGGACAAGACCGCCATTCTGGGACGAGAACACCATTCCGGGAGGAGACCGCCACGACAGGATGAGACCGTCATTCTGGATGAGACCGCCATTCCGGACGAGACCGCATTCTGGGAGGAGACCACCATTCTGGGACAAGACCGCCATTGTGGGACGAGACCACCATTCTGGGACTAGACCACTATTCTGGGATGAGACCACCATTCCGGATGAGACCACCATTCCGGACGAGACCATCATTCCGAAAAGACCACCATTCCGGACGAGACCGCCATTCTGGGAGGAGACCGCCATTCTGGGAGGAGACCACCATTCTGGGATGAGAACATCATTCCGGACGAGACCACTATTCTGGGATGAGACCGCCATTCTGGGACGAGACCACTATTGTGTGACGAGACTGCCATTCTGAGACGAGACAGCCATTCTGGGACGAGAACACCATTCCGGGAGGAGACCACCACTACAGGACGAGACCACCATTCTGGAACGAGACCGCCATTCTGGACGTGACAGCCATTCTGGGAGGAGACCGCCACTACAGGATGAGACCATCATTCTGGGATGAGACCCCCATTCTGGACAAGACCACCATTCTGGGAGGAGACCGCCATTCCGGGAGGAGACCACCATTCCGGACGAGACCATCATTCCAGGAGGAGATCAGCATTCTGGGATGAGACCACCATTCTGGTACGAGGCCACTATTCTGGGACAAGACCGCTATTCTGGGACGAGAACACCATTCAGGGAGGAGACCGCCACGACAGGATGAGACCGTCATTCTGGACGAGACCGCCATTCTGGACGAGACCGCCATTCTGGACGAGACCGCCATTCTGGCAGGAGACCACCATTCTTGGACAAGACTGCCATTGTGGGACGAGACCACCATTCTGGGATGAGACCGCCATTCTGAGACGAGACTGCCATTCTGGGACGAGAACACCATTCCGGGAGGAGACCGCCACTACAGGACGAGACCGCCATTCTGGAATGATACCGCCATTCTGGACGCGACAGCCATTCTGGAGGAGTCCGCCACTACAGGATGAGACCATCATTCTGGGAGGAGACCGCCATTCTGGGAGGAGACCGCCATTCCGGGAGGAGACCGCCATTCCGGGAGGAGACCGCCATTCCGGACGAGACCATCATTCCAGGAGGAGATCAGCATTGTGGGATGAGACCACCATTAGATTATTTTTATTGGTGAATCTAATCCTTTCGACATGGATATCTGGCACCTGCAGACTGGTTCATTTAGCCTCTCCAGCTTGTTCTGCTGGTGAGATCACTGCTGGTGAGATCACTGCTGCTCTCTACCCTAACTGCGTCTACTTACCTTGGCTCCATAACTCCTATTGGATGGCAAAGAAAAATCTATTGAACTCCAAATTAAAATGATTAAAGAGGCTCACAGTAGTAACTGACTTTTTCAACCAGGGAGCACATACATTGTGCAACTCTAATTTATTTTCAGGCCAGCCTGGAAAACTCTAAATTTATTGGTAGATGGTCCCATAAAGGAGATCCATTGCATAGTTCGTTTTTAGCTTCAATAATTAGTAATAGAAAACATTGGAATCTCTCTGTAATCTCCACAGGGCGAGTCTGGGTGACTGCGGATTGTCACTCGTCTCTATGACTGTGGGAAGGGCAATCATTACAACCTCGCCATTGAACAGCTGTGTGGCTATGGAGATCTTCTAGGAGAAAGCGAGGACTGCAGATGCTGGAGATCAGAGCTGAAAATGTGTTGCTGGAAAAGTGCAGCAGGTCAGGCAGCATCAAAGGAGCAGGAGAATCGACATTTCTGGCATGAGCCCTTCTTTCCTCATTCCTGAAGAAGGGCTCATGCCCGAAACGTCGATTCTTCTGCACCTTGGATGCTGCCTGACCTGCTGCGCTTTTCCAGCAACACATTTTCTGGCTATGGAGATCCTCTACCACAATGAAGAGCTGCTTTTTGCAATGACAAAGGAACTTGCAGCAGCCATATTCTATCTGAATGAACTGGAAGACAATGTTAATATAACCCTGTATAAAGCTGCAGAGTATGACAAATCAGATTGATATGCAACATATGTGTATATGCAACAAACAGCAGGGTGGGACTGAAACACTACAAAGGAATAAGACACCCTTGCTTTGCACTTTCTCTAATGCCTTGCTGGATTATAATTCCACAGTCACATATAGCCATCTGAATTACTGCTTGACATGGATGTGTTGGAATCAGAGGCTATTCATCTACAGCCCTACCCTATTCGCACACAATTCCCAGCAATGGTCACCGAATTCTGTTCCGATCACCGCCCAAAGTTAAGGAATCTTGCAGCACCTTGGAAATGATATGGAATCATTGAGTAATACAGTAGAGATAGCTGGCCCATTTGGTCCATTGTACTTATATCACATCTTTGAAAGAGCCGTTCAATTAATCCCACTCCCCTGCTCTGCTTCCCATTCACTTCAGATACTTACCCAAAACTCTGCTGGAAGTTATTACTGAATCTTCTTCCATTGCCCCTTCAGAGTGCATTTCAGTGGAGGCTGGGATAATTACACCATTTAGAAAGCATCTGGATGGATATATGAATAAGAAGGGTTTAGAGGGATATGGGCCAAGTGCTGGCAAATGGAACTAGGTTAGGTTAGGATATCTGGTCAGTATGGACAAGTTGGACCGAAGGGTCTATTTCCATGCTGTACATCTCTATGATTCTATGATAACAGGAAAAAGTCCCACAACATTGGCTCTCGTTCTCTCAGAAACTGTCAGCTGGGTATCTGATCATTTTGCCATTGGATCAGTTTCTTTTTATTTACTCCATGAAAACTCATGATTTTCAAAGTTAAAAATCACACAACACCAGGTTATAGTCCAACAGGTTTAATTGGAAGCACACTAGCTTTCGGAGCAACGCTCCTTCATCAGTTGACAATCACCTGATGAAGGAGCGTCGCTCCGAAAGCTAGTGTGCTTCCAATTAAACCTGTTGGACTATAACCTGGTGTTGTGTTATTTTTAACTTTGTACACCCCAGTCCAACACTGGCATCTCCAAATCATGATTTTCAACACCTCTATTAAAATCACCTTGAATCACCTCTGCACTAGGAAGACTAATATGTAACCAAGGCGTGTGCGCGCGCACACACACAATAACAGGACCACCAGGCCACACTAGTAGTACTCTGAGACAGAGGTAACTATTTTACAAGTCAATTGATTCCAATGATGTGAAATTTAGCCCAAGTATTAGAGGCTTTAATCTTTTTAAGTTTTTAAATCTTTCACAGAATGGTTACAGCACTGGCTCTCTGAATAAGCAATGCGTCCGGTGCCGCGTTCCAGATTTTTCCCTGGAACACTGCACATTCTCCCCGTCTTCCCTCTTGAATGCTTCGATTGAACCTACCTTTCATTTTAATTATGTTTCTCAATTCACTTTCACTCTAGAATCTGTACATATCAAAAAGAGTAAAACAAGTTTGACATATGAAATAAAACAAGAATGTAAGACTATTTATTAATGAACAACTATATTTTATTTCTATGCCAACATTCCACTCAGTAAAATGAATAAAACCTTGAAATAAAAGATTTAAAAATAGGACTTCTTTTTAAAAAATAGTCATCTCATGTGTCTATGTTTACAGACTGTAACACTTTGTAATGAAAACTGTACTTGATGATAATTACAATGAAAACCAGTTACAGACACATCAACATTTGGATTCAGTTATTCTAGAGTGACATTGATGTTTGACGGTATAGATTATTGGCACCGACCACTGTTTTAGACCATGTCCAATGTTGCAAGGGAGGTGGTGGTAATGCCACTGGAACAGGGATATGTTCCAGTGTTTTGGGGGATATGGTTTTAATTCCAACCACCAAATATACATTCAATTAGTAAAATCAAAAATACAAAGCTAGCCTCAGCAATAGTGACCATGCCAATTATCATTAATTTTTGTAAAAATCCAATCTAGTTCAGGAAATCTTCCATCCTCACCTGATCTGGCCTACACTAAATTTGTTTAATTGCCCTCTGAAATGTCCAAATAAACTACTCTGTTCAAGAACAGTTAGGATTGGACAACAATTGCTGCCTTGCCAGCAACACCCACATCTCATGAAAGAATTAACTGATAATGGGTTGTGGTATTCATCATCATCCACTCTGCTCTCTGACTGACCCATTTAAATCTGATTCAAATGGTTTTCAGGCCGTATAAAACATAGATGGGATTGCATCTAAACAAAGACCATTTAAGTGAGGAAGCAAAGATGTAATCCATGACTTTTATTTTCTTCATTAGTAGGTGAATACTTCCTGAATTTGTTGAAATATTAGATAACAGACAGGAGATTAACCTGGACATCAATCAGAATCGTGACCATTAGTTAGATTTTGGAAATTGCTGATATTTTATACAATCACAGTTATTGTTCCAGATTGTTGCACAATCCCATCATGCATCACTATGTTTCTGTCAGAAACAGAGTACCAAATTTTAAATAAATTATACTGAAGGTTGGGAGAGGTTCGAACTTAGTCTGTGCATTAAGGAGCTGACAGGACCAGATGCGATTCTGGCTTTACACCTCATCGAGCACTTCACTCCATCAAAATCAATATAAAACTATAAGTCTACCCGTTAGATTTATCCCACCATCAGACTCTCCAAAACATTCAACAGCAACAGTAGAAAGTTCAACCAACGTAGTTCATAGAAGATACATATTGTTGATGGTCGAGGAAAAGCAGGACCAGTTTACTATTATGATTTTTGTTATAAATACCAGTGCAGTGTGGACATCATAGCTGCTTGTCTCTGTTAAGTTATTTGTAAGGTTTCAGCGTTGTGATTTTGCGACAGTTCCACCAGTGCATGTTCTGAAATGGTCATTATTTGCACAGCGAGTGACTTGTGTCTTCAGTGCTATCGTCCCGTTTATAGGCCACAGGCTGCAGTTCCTTAACAATCTGATACGCCATCTCCAAAGTGCCAGCTGCCACCACTCTCCGAGACATTAGGTCCAGTGGTCCTCCTAGAAAGCAGATAATCAGAACTGAAGGCTGCTCTGTAAAAGCAGGTTGCACTTTTCACAAACTCTAGATAAAATTTGGATGCTGTAAACTTGGACAACGCTGGTAAGAAATATCAACGTGCTTGGTATCAACACTCAACTTATCTTAATGACGTCCACAAAGCAATGATATCAATAACAGAAAACCTGGGAGCAAGTGAGGGAGGAACAGATGAAATTGATACGATTGACAACAGTCTGTTGTCAAATGATCTGAGTCAATAAGTTCACTCCTTATTAATGATGGTGCTCAGCCCTCCCCCACCAACACTATGGCTGTACCTACACCACATAGACTGCAGTGGTTCAAGAAGGCAGCTCACCACCGCCTTCTCAAGGGCAATTAGTGATGGGCAGAAAATGCCATGCCCACACCTAATGCTGCTGACAAAAGGGAGTAGGTGCTGTGGAACAGATGATGTCCAGACAAAAAAAATGTCAAAATAAGTGATAGTGGTGATGGGCATAAAGGAGGGATTGAGGTGCAAAATTGGCGTTATTGATAGAGATGGTTACTTGAAAATAGGTTGGCTTTGCACACAACAAACAAGAGATGGGGACTTAGAGGAGAAATGTAATCAAAACAGAAAATAGAGGTCCTGCTATGAATTTGTTGAACTCAATGTTGAGTCTTGGAGCCCGTAAAATGCCTAGGCAGAAGAGGAGGTGCAGTTTCTCCAGCTTACATTAGGCACCGCAGCAGACTTTAGATGGAAAAGTAAGCACAAGAGCAGGACGGTGTACTGAAATTGCAAGCAACTGGAAGGTCAGGGTTATTCTTCTGCAAAGGCGTCACCCTGTCGGAGTTTAGTCTTGTCAATGTAAAGGAGACCATATTGTGAGCAGTGAATACGCTAGATTAGATTGAGAAAAAACATAAATGAAATACTGCTTCAACTGGAATGTTTGGCACCTTGGGCAGCGAGGAAAGAAGCCATGCGGGGAATGAGGGAGTGTTAGGAACAATGAATGAGTAGACCAGTGTGTCACAAATGGAATGGTCCCTGGGGAATGCTGACAATGGAGGCGAGGGAGATGATATGTTAGGTGCTGGCACTTCTCTGGAGGTGAAAGTGAGGACTGCAGATGCTGGAGATTAGAGTCGAGTGTGTGCTGCTGGAAAAGCACAGCAGGTCAGGCAGCATCCGAGGAGCAGGAGAATCGCAGGTAAAACTCTTATGGATGTGGAAGGCTCCTTTGGGGCTTGGACGGAGGTGAGGGGGGAGGTGTGGGCGCAGGTTTTGCAATTCTTGCAGTGGCAGGGGAAGGTGCCGGGAGGGGAGGGTGGGTTGGTGCGGGGCGTGGACCTGATAAGGAGTTGCAGAGGGAATGGTCTTTATGGAAAGAAGGTAGGGATGGGGAGGGAGATATATCCCTGATGGTGGGGTCTGTTTTGTAGGTGGCGGAAATGGCGGAGGATGATGCATTGTATATGGAGGCTGGTGAGGTGGAAGGTGAGGACCGGGGGGTTCTGGCCTTGGTGCGGTTGGAGGGGTGGGGGCTCAAGGGCAGAGGTGCACGAAATGGATTTTCCTGCTCCTCGGATGCAACCTGACCTGCTGTGCTTTTCCAATACCACACTCTTGACTTCCCTGGAGCTGCTAGAATGGTTTAGAATGATCCCTTGAATGCAAAGGCTGGTGGAAAGTGAGGGCGAGGCAAAACATTGTTGTTCTGAGTGGAAGGGAAAGGGGTTATGGTCGAAATGTGGGAAATAGGGATGGATGGGCACTGACTTTGGTTGAAGAATAAGGAGGAAATATCAGAAACATCTCTGCGAAGGTGGCATAATCAGAACAGATACAAAAGAGATAGAGAAACAGGGAGAATGGAATGGAATTCTTCCAGGCCGTAGGGTGACAGGATGTGTGAGCAAGACATCAAGGACATTGGTTGGCTGGTTGACCAGGTTTGTTGAAGCCAGGATGAAAGAGTCCTAGCCTTCATATTAACAAACTGTCTCCTGCATATTTCATCAGCGACACTGCTCTCAGGTTATAATTGGTGGACTCAAGCTAATCAGCTAACTGTTAGATATCAGAGGGAGGCACCCCCAGTCCACATAAACAGAAGGAAACAAGGTGAGTGTGGTACTCACTGGATACTAACTCAGAACGTTACCAGGGTTGGAGGGTTTGAGCTATAGGGAGAGGTTGAATAGGCTGGGGCTGGTTTCCCTGGAGCGTCAGAGGCTGAGGGGTGATCTTTTAAGGTTTATAAAGTCATGAGAGGCATGGATAGGGTGGATAGACAAGGTCTTTTCCCTGGGATGGGGAATTCCAGAACTAGAGGACATAGGTTTAGGGTGAGAGGGGAAAGATATAAAAGAGACCTAAGGAAGGTCTTTTTCATGCAGAGGGTGGTGCGTGTACGGAATGAGCTGCCAGAGGAAATGGTGGAGGCTGGTACAATTGCAGCATTTAAAAGGCATTTGTATGGGTACATGAATAGAAAGGGTTTAGAGAAATATAGGTAAATGGGGACTAGATTAATTTAGGATATCTGGACGGCATAGACGAGCTGCACCGCAGGGTCTATGATCGCGATGACTTTAAATAGAGAAGGAATGTGGGACTAGAAGTTTTGAGGCTGCGATTCCTGGCTGGATCTGATCCCAAAAAAACTGAAGTACCAATACTGGACCAAATTCATTGGCCGGTGCCCCCTACCTGCTGTATCTATCATGATTCCTCCAGCCTCTCCCACAATGACGGCAGCAGCTGCCATGTCCCAACAATGGAGGCCAAACTGGTAAAAGGCATCAACATCACCCGCTGCAACGTGGCAAAGATCCAGAGCGGCACTTCCCACAATCCTGATCCTAGGAACCGATAGAAAACAACAAACAAAATAAGACCAGTGTGATTCATAGAATCCCCACAGTGTGGAAACAGGCCCTTCGGCCAACAAGCTCACAATGATACTCCGAACAGTATCCCAGCCAAACCCATTCCCTCTACCCTATTACTCTACATTTACCCATGACTAATGCACCTAACCTACACATCCCTGAACACTATGGGCAATTTAGCATAGCCAAATCACCTAAACTGTACATCTTTGGACTTTGGGAAGAAACCCATGCAGACCCAGGGAGAATATGCTCGACGCTGGAATTGAACCCGGGTCCCTGGCGCTGTGAGGCAGCAGTACTAACCACTGAGCCACCATGCCACCCCAATTGAAGTCCAAAATCTGCACAGAGAAGATTGTATTCGCTGTTAGGGACTAAGCCAGGCCACTCAAAACATTCTTAAGCAGGTAGCCCAGACCATAACTTTGCCATTTGTTTCAGTAAGTGTACAGTGAAAATTACCCAGAATTAGTTAGCTAGATTGACTACTAGATTTTAAAAAAGACAAAACTTTATTCACAAAATTACACAGTGAAACACAAAGAACAGAATAAAGAGCCCTTACAGAACTCAGTCTATCAAACTAGAGGTAATTATGCCATTCTGAATCCACACAATGGTCCCAATAATCAAACCCCCTTAAAAACCAGTATAAATGAATGGAACAGATGTTTACAGGTTGAAGTTAGAAGGGCAGACAGAGAGAGTTTGGTTCCACACAGCTCACTGTTGAACTCCCAACCAGCTGACCACGCCCCTTTCATTATACAGGTCACTTCTAAAACATGACCACTTTGGCCTGAAATCTCACTTGTTTAAATATAAACAAGAGGCTTCTGAAAATCCTTTTCATCTCTTTACGAAACCAGACTGACTGGAGCCCAGGCTGATTTATTACCTCACTGAAAAAAAATCAAGGACGGAGTATCATTGAGGCAAGGAACAGCTTATAGAGAAAAAAGGGACAAGCTTTGTGACATCACTGCCCACCAAACATAGCTCATTATTCTTACTTTAAAGATTTGGAAATTTGAAGGCTCCTTCCTTTTAGAAAAGAAAGGGGTTTGAAGTGCTCTCCTCATTTGCAGATTTGTTTAGCTGACTATCTCCAGTTTCTAACCATGGCCATTAAAGTGATGATTTTTAGATCTACAGGTTATCTTGTTTCTAGTGATCAGGCAAAGGCATGGAACATGGAGCTTGAACAGGAGGGCCAGAATTGGAACATGCAAAGTTCTCCTGAGTGTTATCCAGCTGGAGAAGGCTATAGCGATAAAGGGATCAGGACACAAGGATGAGTATTTAATATCAGAGCCTGTGAAACACTAGGATGCAGGTCAGTGAATAATTGAGAACGGAGAAGAATGAGAAGTGATCTCACTGAAAGATGTCGCATTCTTTAAGGACTTTTCAGGGCAAATGCTGAGAGAGGATGTTTCCTCTCATGGGAGACTGACATACTCTCAGAGTGAAAGGGTGCTAATTTAAGACAGAAATGAGGAGGGATTTGTTCAGAGGATTGAAAGTGCCTAGACCTCCTCGCCGCAGAGAGCTGTAAGGACAGAGTCCCGGTGTATGATTAATTAGATATGGATTAGATAGATGGTGTAGCCAAAATTCTTGATAACAACATGGGGGTTTGGGAGGTGAATTCAAGGATTTTTGGAGAGGAAAGGGAGTTTAGACATAACATGGCAGTTTGCAACGGTTAGAGAAGAAGACCATAAGATATACATAGGAGCAAAAGCAGGCCGTTCAGCCCATCAAATCTACTCTGCCATTCATTAACTCCACTTCCTTGCTTTGTCCCTATATCCCTCAAATGCCTTACTGATTAAAACCGGTATCTCAGCCTTAAAATACTTAAAGGACCCAGCCTCAGTATCCCTCTGCAGTAAAGAATTTCACAGATTCACTATTCTCAGACACGAAATTCCTTCTATTCTGTCTTAAAATGTGCAACTCCTTATTGTGCCCTCTGGAACTAGACTTTCCCACAAGGGAGAAACAACCTTTCTGTATCTACTCTGTCAAGGAGGCTGGGGATGATTTTGTAGAGGTTTAAAAAATCATGAGTGGCATGGATAGGGTGAATAGCCAAGGTTTTTTTCCTGGGGTGGCAGAGTTCAGAACTAGAGGGCACAGGTTTAAGGTGAGAGGGGAAAGATTTAAAAGGGACCTAAGGGACAACTTTTGCACGCAGAGGCTGGGTGGGTGTATGGAATGAACTGCCAGAAGAAGTGGTGGAGGCTGGTACAATTGCAACATTTAAAAGGTATCTGGATGGGTATACGAATAGGAAGGGTTGAAGAGGGATATGGGCCAAATGCTGGCCAATGGGACTAAATTAGTTTAGGGTATCTGGTCAGCATCGACATGTTGGACCGAAGGATCTGATTCCGTGTTGTACATTTCTATGACTCTAAGTCTTCGAAGAGTCTTGTTTCAATAAGGTCACTTCTCATTCCAATTCCTAGGAGAAAGTGAGGACTGCAGATGCTGGAGATCAGAGTCAAAAAGTGTGTCATTCCTGATGAAAGTTTATGCTCAAACCGTCATCTCTCCTGCTCCTCGGATGCTGCCTGACCTGCTGTGCTTTTCCAGTGCTACACTTTCTGACTCTCATTCCAATGAGAGTCCAAACTCTCCTCATAAGAAAATCCCTTCACACCAGGATCAATCTATGAACCTTGTGCTACTTGAATATCCAGGACTACTTTTAGAAGAGATGGTGGCAATTGATTACAGAGTTTGAAAGGGACAGGGACAGTGCCAGATGAGAGTCATTTAAATTGTCAGTTCCCATGGGAATCAGGTGGGACAGTCGAGTGGACAACAGTTTAGAGACAATTAGGTCAAAAGATCAAATGGTGAGGTGCAAGGGAAGATATTGAGAAGATGATGGGAAATAGTAGAGGAACTAGAAAGTCTGTATTGTAAACAGTTTAACATGAATAAATGAAGGGAAATGCCAGAAAATAATGGAAATACAGAGCAGTCGACATCCAAAAGAGAAAGACATTTGCTGCTTTTGAGAATAATCTCAAACATCTTCAATCTTTGATATGGAGGTGCTGGTGTTGGACTGAGGTGGACAAAGTCAGAAGTCACATGGCATCAGGTTATAGTCCAACAGGTTTATTTGAAATCACAGACTCTCAGTCGACTGGTCCTTCATCAGGTGAAGTGGAAGGAAGTGCACAGACAAAGAATATATCAGCCGAGAGATAATGGCAAGAATAATTCCAGGTAATTAAAAGTGTCAAGATCTAAGTCCAAATCTGTCAAGAAAATATTGAAAGTCAGGGCTGTTTTAAGTTTTTTAATGTCTCCTTTCATGGGATGTGGGCCTCAGTGGCAAAGTCAGCATTTGTGGCCCATCCCCAATTGCCCTGAAATTGAGAGTTTTGCTAGGCCAGAGAGTATTTAGGAGTCACGTTCCTGTGGGTCTGGAGCCACAGGTAGGCCACACTAGGTCAGGACAGCAGATGGATATGAAGCAGATAGGCCTTCGAGGGAATTGAGAGTGGTTCATGGATACCATTATTGAGCCTAGCTTTATTTATATGAATTGAACTCAAATTTCACCAGTTGCCGTGGTAGGGTTCAAAGTTGCCTGTGGATTTCTCACATAGTGGCATTAAAACTTTAAATCATTCTCTCAATTAATGACATTTAGACCTAAAGAATTTAATCCTTGTTAACACTTTCTAAACCTCTTAAATAACCGATACTTTTATTATTCATGCTTAAACCCCTCAGATTTTACTCTGCATTTGGAAAAGGTTTTGTCATAATTTTATGATAATGGATCAGGAGTAAGTAGCCTTCCTTCATTGCAAAAGAACATTTCAAAGCTCTTTTGAACATTGGTTAATAGCTGCATTATTTAGACCATCTTACCCATGTGCTGGCACTTTTAGTAACCTCTCCATATTATTAAACAGCAGCTTTACTGCCATTGGATCACGAATCGAACCAAGTTCTGTTAATATCAGAGCCTTTGACAAGTCTGGAAGAGAATACAGAAAAGTGTTCAGTGAACTTACAGTAAACCTCGTCAGATCAGCACAGCTCAAAACAAAAAAGGTGTGTGTTGCCGGAAATTAGCTCCAAAGTCCTTTGAATTGCTGTATCCTTTTTAAATGATTGGCTTGCTCAGGACAAGAGGGCTGTTCAGTCTAAAAATCAGCATTGAATAAGTGGGGGCCTGGGGAGCACATTGTTTAATTCAATGCCTTTTTCACTTCTGCAGCTTGAGTTCAAACACACCATGGTTTGAAAATCTCCCTCGCGGATTATATTTCACCCAGAAATTATCATGGTTTATATCTGAATGGAGGAGACAAAATATGAGAAAACTCTTTCGGATTGGCTCACACATCCATAAAAGTTTTCAAAATAAGACATTACACACGCTGTATAGCACAGAAACAGGCCAAAATGGCCCTGCTCCAGCTGGGCCACCTCCCATCCTCCCTCAGCTACATGTCTCTCTACTCCTGAAGAGAAGCCTCAACATTGGTTATTTATCAGAGGTATTTCTACCATCACATTCATTTTTATTTTTATATGCAATATTGATTCTAGAGCACCAAAGGTTTCCTGAATACTTAGCTTTGGTACATACAAAAAGAGGAACCAGGATTCACAAGGAGGAGGAAGCTCAGATATGTAGATATTTTGGAGAAGTTGGGATAGTCTTCCTCAGAAAAGAGAGATTTGATAGAGGTGTTCAAAATCACGAAGGTTCTGGTCAGATTAGACAGGGAAAACCAGCAAGAACGAGAGGTTTAAAAGCAGGATAGAGATCTGAGGAGAAATTTCATGTGGGCTATTGGCTATGATCTGTGGGGGGGGGGGGGGTGGTATTGGGAGACAGATACAATCATATTGTTCAAGAGGGAACTGGATTATGAGCAAGAATGAGCAGGGTTGTGGTGAGAAGGTAGGGAACTATCACTAGGTGTATTGCCCTGGTGGAAAGCCTGCAGAGTCAGATGCAATCCAACCTGAGCAGGCAATGTATCCCCTCTGAAACACAGCCAGGCTTTGCTGTACCTCCTGCTTCCCAATTTTCACCTTTCCATTATCTCCACTATCACCTGATATTTTGTCTTCCTTAGTAAACATTGATACAGAATACTCAAGTATTCTCGCCTTGCCTGGAGTCTCTAAATGCACTCTATCACCTCATACTAGACCCCCTTACTGTTTACATCTGATAGATGATGTTTGAGCCCCCTTTTCTATTAATTGCCACTTTATTCTCATCCTTTTTTGGTCAATTTTACTTTCCTCTTCACTTCTCAATCTATTCCATTTGGTCTGGCTCTCACTCTAAACAAAAATTTAAAAGTGTTTATGATATACATTAGAGGAAATTCCTCTTGTTTCATCATGTTCTCCATCTTCCTCACCATCTAAAGGAAAACTGGCATTGCTTCCTATACCTGTGGTTCTTGTTGAAATGCACCCAACATGTTTTCCCTCCATGTTCACCCACTACTCCATTACAGCTTGTCTCGCCAGTCTTGACTAGCTAGAACTGCTCTTTTCCATTGAGGTCAGCTCTCTTCCACTTTGTATGTTCCAGCTTAGATACTTCTTTTCCATTTCTAATGTACACCTTATGATACAATGATCATTTGACCCAAGTGCTCTCCCACAGCTAGTTGGCCATCTCATTCCCTAGCACCAGATCCAGTAATACCACAGGTCAAGGAAGTTCTCTCGAGAACAGTTCACAAATTTCTCCTCTCCCTTATCCTTCATATGAATGTTATCCCAATTGGCATTTCATAGAATTCTTAGTGTGGAAATAGGCCATTTAGCCCATCAAGTCCACACCAACCCTCCTAAGAGCATCTCATCCAGACCCACCTCTTACCATATACATTAAACCCTGCATTTCCCATGGCCAACCCACCTTAGCCTGCACATTCCTGGACAATATGGGCAATTTAATGTGACCAAACCACCTAACCTGCACATCTTTGGACTTTGGGAGGAAACCAGAACACCTGGGAGAAACGCATTCAGACACAGGGAGAATGTGCAAACTCCACACAGATAATCACCTGAAGCTGGAAAAGAACTTGGGTCTCTGGCACTGTGAGGCAGCGGTGCTAACCACTGAGCCACTATGCTGCCCCCTTGGGAAAATATCACCTCTCTAATTCTTGCAGATTTGCTCCTCTAGCTCTTTCTCCAATTAAAGACCTACACAGAGTAGCATAGACATTATCATATCCTTTTGTTGAACTCTACTAAATGGAATCTGTCTTTATCCCTTGAAGAACATCTTCCTTTCCAACACCTTCCCTGATCAATACTGTCACCTCTTGTCCCAATTTTTCTTCCCTGTACTTTCTGATCACTTTGAAGCTCACCATTTCTAAAGCCTGGATTCTGTTATTTTCACAACATTATAGTCCCATATAAAAATAGGTGTGTGTATGCTTGGAACTCACCAACCTCATTCACCACTGAGAGAGTTTATACACGTCCACTTGACATTTCGTATTTCCCATAGTTCTATTTAGACTCTTTCCTGATATGGTCGCATTTAGACTCATAGAACCCCTACAATGCAGAAAGAGGCCATTCGGCACATCAAGTCAGCACTGACCCTCCACAGAGTATTCCACTTTGACCCAGCCCTCCACCCTAACCCACATTTACCATGGATAATTCACCTAGCTGCACATCCCTGGACACTACTGACAACATTACTGAAGGCTCATCACCCACAACTTGCTGCTCCCTTAGATTAGCTGTACCAGTACAGTTACAACACTGGCAAGTACCCGACAATGTGAACAATTTCCGAGTTGTATCTTGTCCACAAACAGCGGGACAAATCTGACCCAGCCAATAACTGCCTCATCAGTCTACTCTTGATCATCAGTAAAGTGATAGAAGGAATTGTTGACAGCGCTGGGAAACAGCACAGGGTCATAGAGATGTACAGCAAAGAAACAGACCCTTAGGTCCAACTCGCCCATGCCCACCATCTTAAATTAATCTAGTCCCATTTGTCAACATTCGGCCCATACCCATCTAAATCTTTCCTATTCATATACCCATCCAGGTGTCTTTTAAGTGTTGTAATTGTACCAGCCTTCACCACTTCCTCTGACAACTTGTTCCATACACGAACCACCTTCTGTGTGAAAAAGTTGATTTTAGGGTTCCTCTTATATCGTTCCTGTCTCAGCTTAAACCTATGCCCTCTAGTTTTGGACACCCCTACCCTGTGAAAAAGACATTGGTTATTCACACTATCCATGCCCCTCATGATTTTACAAACCTCTGCAAGGTCACCCCTAACCCTCCGACACTCAAGGGAAAATAGCCCCAGCCTTTTTCAGCCTTTCCCTATAGTTCATTACAGCATTGTTTCAAACATGGACAAAAGAACTGTATCCTAGAGGGGAGGCAAGTGTGACAGCCCTTGGCTTCAAGGCTGTATTTGACCAAGTGTGGAATCAAGGAACCCGAGCAAACCTGGATTCAATGGGAGTCAGGGGGAAAAGCCCCATGAAGTGCTCAGAGACGTTTGCCTGTATGGGGTGCACTAAGGTGCCATTTCTATTCTGTACAACTAGAGAGTGGGGCATGTGAATGGGCTGGTGAAAGGAATAGTGAACAAGGAAATGACCAACAACCCCACATTGCCAGAGGCAATTCCATTACTTTCTTTACTCTTGTTCCCTGAGTTCAAAGTTTATTCAAATAGCCATTTCACCCAAACACCCAAAAGCATTAAACAGAGAAAGTTAACAAACCTGTCTGAGTAGATGCCTGAAGTTTCTGCCCATTACAAAATGCTCCATGGCCTTTTCTGCCAGTATATAACTTCTCTTCAACACAGCTATAAATTACGCCAAGTTCAAGCTATTGGGGGGAGAAAAAAAACAAATTAGGGGAAAACAGTGTCATCAGCAACCTGGCATTCTACAACAATATATTTATATAACAACTTTCACATTAAAAAGCTGCTGTACAGAGGCCTTATGACACTCTAATGACACCGAGCCACATAGGGAGGTGTAAAGTAGATGGCTAATACTGGAGTCAAAGTAGTAGCTATTAAGGAGTATATTAAAGGGTAAAATGGGATAAAGAGAGGCATCTGAAGTCACAGCCACCAATACGGGAGGAATTAAAACTGGGCATGTACAGGTGGCCAGGTATAGATGGGTGTAGATATCTCAGAGGGTTGTGAGATTGGAAGAGAGGTTGGAAGAAATGAGAGACATAGGAAAGGGCAAGATTGTGGAGAGGGATTTGAAAACAAGGAAGAGAATTTGAAAAACCAAGATGTTACTTGACCAGGGGTCAGTGTAAGTAACGAGCATAAGGATGGTAGGTCAACATGGGAAGGCCGTGGCCTTGTGGTATTATTGCTGGACTGTTAATCCAGAGATCCAGGTAATGTTCTAGGGACCTGGGTTCAAAGCCTGTCACAGCAGATGGTGAAATTTGAATTCAATTGAGAGTCTAATGATGACCATGAAACCATTGTCAAGTTTTGGAAAAGCCCATCTGGTTCACTAATATCCTTTAGGGAAGGAAACTGCCATTCTTACCTGGGCTGGCCTACAAGTGACTCCAGACTCTCAACAATGGAGTTGCTCTTAACTGCCTTCTGAGCGATTAGGGATGGGCATTAAATGCTGGGCTAGACAGCAACACCCTCATCTTATGAATGAATACAAAATGTGAGGTCCAGATTAGGACACAGGCAGAGTTTTGGATGGCCTCAAGTTACAAGAGGTTAGAATGTGGGTGACCAGCAAGGAAGGCATTAGAATAGTCACACCTCAAGTGTTACAAAGGCCTAGAGGTAGGTTTCAGCAGCAGGCAAGTTGACACAGGAGCAAATGCTGAGCAGGATTACTGAGGTGGACAAAGGCATTCCTAATAGTGGTGTGAATTTGGACTCAGAAGATCAGATTGGAATGAATAATCACACACCAAAGTTGCAAACCATCTGGTTACACTTCAGTCAGTGCCACAAAGAGGAATAGTGTCAGTGGCCAGGGAGAGGAGTTTGTGCTGGGGACTAAGACAATGGTTTTAATCTTCCCAATAACTAAAGTGGAGAGAAATTCCTGCCCATCCATTACTAACTGTGGGACAAGCAACCTGGAGATGTTGACAGAGAGGGCAAGACTAAAGCTGAACATCAACAGTGCACGTGAAACTGGTCGTTGGGAAGCGAAAGGAGAGAGGCAAGGGATGCAAGAAGGAGGGGAAGAGAAGCAGGAAATGGATGGAAGACAGACTTGCATTTATATAGTGCCTCACATGACCAGGCGTCTCAAAGCATTTAACAGCCAATGAACGTTTTCTTAATCAAAAGCATGGGAATTGCAGCAGCTGGTAGATGCATAGTAAGATCCCATAAACAACAATGTGATCTTGACCAAATAAATTGTTCTTTTGTAGTGTTAATTGAGAATATATATTGGCCATGTGTCCAGGGATAATTCTTAGCTCTTTTTTTAAAAAAGGTTTTGGGGGCTCTTTTACAATCTCTGGAGCAGATAGATAGAACATAGAACATAGAAGAATACAGCGCAGTACAGGCCCTTCGGCCCTCGATGTTGCGTCGATCCAAGCCCACCTAACCTACACTAGCCCACTATCCTCCATATGCCTATCCAATGCCCGCTTAAATGCCCATAATGAGGGAGAGTCCACCACTGCTACTGGCAGGGCATTCCATGAACTCACGACTCGCTGAGTAAAGAACCTACCCCTAACATCTGTCCTATACCTACCCCCCCTTAATTTAAAGCTATGCCCCCTTGTAATAGCTGACTCCATACGTGGAAAAAGATTCTCACTGTCGACCCTATCTAAACCCCTAATCATCTTGTACACCTCTATCAAGTCACCCCAAACCTTCTTTTCTCCAATGAAAACAACCCCAAGTGCCTCAGCCTTTCCTCATACGATCTTTCTACCATACCAGGCAACATCCTGGTAAACCTCCTCTGCACCCGTTCCAGTGCCTCCACATCCTTCCTACAGTATGGCGACCAAAACTGCACACAATACTCCAGATGCGGCCGCACCAGAGTCTTATACAACTGCAACATGACCTCAGTACTCCGGAACTCAATTCCTCTACCAATAAAAGCCAGTACGCCATATGCCTTCTTCACCGCACTATTTACCTGGGTGGCAACTTTCAAAGATCTGTGTACATGGACACCAAGATCCCTCTGCTCATCCACACTACCAAGTATCCGACCATTAGCCCAGTACCCCATCTTTTTGTTACTCTTACCAAAGTGAATCACCTCACATTTAGCTACATTGAACTCCATTTGCCACCTTTTGCCCAGTTCTGCAGCTTATCTATATCCCGCTGTAACCTGCCACATCCTTCCTCACTGTCTACAACTCCTCCGACTTTCGTATCATCCGCAAACTTGCTCACCCAACCTTCTAACCCCTCCTCCAGGTCATTTATAAAAATGACAAACAGCAATGGTCCCAAAACAGATCCTTGCGGAACACCGCTAGTGACGGCACTCCAAGATGAACCTTTGCCATCAACTACTACCCTCTGTCTTCTTCCAGCCAGCCAACTCCTAATCCAAACCTCCAACTCACCCTCAATGCCATACCTCTGTATTTTTTGCAGTAGTCTACCATGGGGAACCTTATCAAACGCCTTACTAAAATCCATATACACCACATCTACCGCTTTCCCCTCATCCACCTCCTTAGTCACCTTCTCAAAGAATTCAATAAGGTTTGTGAAGCACGACCTGCCCTTCACAAAACCATGCTGACTATCCTTGATCACATTATTCCTATCCAGATGTTCATAAATCCTATCCCTTACAATTCTCTCTAAGATTTTGCCCACAACAGAAGTGAGACTCACCGGCCTATAGTTACTAGGGTTATCCCTACTCCCCTTCTTGAACAAGGGAACCACATTTGCTAGCCTCCAATCTTCTGGCACTACTCCTGTAGACAACGAGGACATAAAAATCAAGGCCAATGGCTCTGCAATCTCCTCCCTTGCTTCCCAGAGAATCCTAGGATAAATGCCATTAGGCCCAGGGGACTTATCTATTTTCACCCTTTCCAGAATTTCCAACACCTCTTCTCTACATACCTCAAAGTCATCCATTCTACTTAATTGTGACTCAGTATTCACATTGACAACAATGTCCTGTTCCTGATTGAATACTGACGAAAAGTATTCATTCAGTGTCTCCCCAATCTCTTCAGCCTCCATACGCAACTTCCCACTACTATCCTCGACTGGACCTATTCCTACCCTAGTCATTCTTTTATTCCTGACATACCTATAAGAAAGCCTGTGGGTTTTCCCTAATCCTACCAACTAAGGACCTTTCATGTCCCCTCCTTGCTGCTCTTAGCTCTCTCTTCAGGTCCTTCCTGGCTACCTTATAACTCTCAATCGCCCCAATTGAACCTTCACGCCTCATCTTTACATAGCCCGCCCTCTTCCATTTAACAAGGGATTCCAATTCCTTATTAAACCACGGCTCCCTCACACGACCCTTTCCTCCCTGCCTGACGGGTACATACTTATCAAGGACACTCAATAGTTGCTCCTTGAACAAGCTCCACATATCAATTACGCCCTTGCCTTGAAGCTTACTTTTCCAAGCCACACATCCTAAGTCATGCCTCACCGCATCATAATTTCCCTGCCCCTAGCTATAACTCTTGCCCTGTAGTGCACACTTATCCCTCTCCATCACTAGAGTAAAAGTCACCGAATTGTGGTCACTGTCCCCAAAGTGCTCACCTACCTCTAATTCTAAAACCTGGCCTGGTTCATTACCCAGAACCAAATCCAGTATGGCCTCACCTCTTGTTGGCCTATCTACATATTGTGTCAGGAAACCCTCCAGCACACATTGGACAAACACTGACCCATCTAACGAACTTGAGCTATAGCTTTCCCAATCAATATCAGGAAAGTTAAAGTCCCCCATAACAACCACCCTATTACTTTCACTCTTCTCTTGAATCATCCTCGCAATCCTTTCTTCTACGTTTCTAGGACTATTAGGAGGCCTGTAAAAAACTCCTAACAGGGTGACCTCACCTTTCCTATTCCTAACCTCAGCCCAAACTACCTCAGATGGCAAGTCTTCATCCATTGTCCTTTCCACAGCTGTAATACTATCTTTGACAAGCAATGCCACACCTCCCCCTCTTTTACCCCCACCTCTGACTCTACTAAAACATTTAAACCCTGGGACCTGCAACAGCCAATCCTGTCCCTGTTCTACCCATGTCTCCGTAATAGCCACAACATCGAAGTCCCAGGTACCAACCCACGCTGCAAGTTCACCTACCTTATTTTGTATACTTCTTGCATTGAAGTATACACACTTCAAGCCACTTTCCTGTTTACAGGCACCCTCCTTTGAAATTGATGCCATGTTCCTAACCTCCCTACACTCCAGGTCCTGCACCCTAAAGCTACAGACAGAGTCCACCTCCATCTCCAACAGTCAGTGCAGTATTAAAGGGAACACAGAGTGTCAATCTTGATTAAGACCAGAGGGAGGACTTCAATTTTGTGGTTCAGAGGTCAATGTTTGATAATGGAGGAGACAGCAGAGAGAGGTTTCAGAAAGCAAGGGACAGGGCAGTAAAGCAGCTGGAGTTAATGCTGTATTCCAAGATGATCTGGACTATTGAGCAGTTTTTAGTCATCTGCAGGTGAGTGTTTTAGCATTGTGTAAAACCACAAACCATCATATTTAGGACAAAAAATTGTTTTCATTTACTTCAGAAAATAAGAAATAGTTGCTAACACCAAATAAACCAAAATTTTAGAAATGAATGATTTGGGCAGAGAAACAAAGTGCAACAACAAAAACAGAAATTGCTGGAAAAACTCTGCAGGTCTGGCAGCATCTGTGGAGAGAAAGCAGAGTTAATGATTTGGGTCCAGTGACCATTCTTCAGAGCTCATTGGAGTTGAGAAAAGATTGGTTTACAGTATATGCTGAAGATGGGTAGTAGGAGTGGAAATTGGGGGAGGAGTGAAGGGTAGATGGAGATAGAGCTCAGAGAGAAAGAGAACAACAGTTGGACAGACAAAGGAGTGGGTAAGAGTCAGCCTGGGAGAATGAATAGTTGCTAATGGGGATCATTACTGGCTGACAATGGTTGGCTGTGGTGACAGCCCATCTGATGACAAGTCTAGCGTGTTGGGGTAAGGACATGGGAGAAGTTGCTTAGCCCTAAAATGATCAAACTTGACATTGGGTCGAGAAGGTTGTAGGGTTCCCAAGCAGAAAATGAAGTGCTGTTCTTCCAATTTGTGCTGAGCTTTGCAGCAAGCCTGAGACAGAGGTGTTGGCCAAGGAACATGCTGGTGTGTTAAAATGGCAGGTAATTGGAAGCACTGGATCATTTTTGCTGACAGAACAGAGGTGTTCAGCAAAGCGGTTGCCCAGTCTGTGCTTCATTTCCCAAAACTGACTTATATTTTGAGCAGCGAATACAGGAGACTAGATTGAATGAAATTCAGGTAAATCACTGCTTCACCTGGAAGACGTCTAGTGCCTTGCATAGTGATGAGGGAGGAGGTAAATAGCCAGGCGTTGTACCTTCTGTGATCACAAAGGAATGTGGGACATGTTGGGCTTGTGAGGTGGAAGGGACCCAAGTGTCCTGGAGGGAACGGTCCCTGCAGGAGGCTGACAAGGGAGGGGAGGGGTTTATGTATCTGATGGAGGCATCCCGCAGGAAGTGGCGGAAGTGGTGGTTAATGATCCTCTGGATGTGGGGACTGGTGGGAATGGCAGGTGAGGATGAGATGAACCCTATCGCTGTTGTGGGAGGTAAGAGAGGGAGTGAGGTCCAAAATGTGGGATACCTAGCTGAGTGTTTGTCAACCACAGAGCTGGGAAATCTTCCATGAGGAAGAAGGTGACATTTTGGAGGCTCCCTTGTCGAAGTTGGTATGATGTGAACGAATATGATGGAAATGGAGGAACTGTGAAAATGGAATGGGGTTACAGGAAGCCCAGTGCAAGGATAGATAGTCAAGGTAACTGTGGGAGTCAGTGGATTTATGGTGGAAATTGGTGTCCAGCCTATCCCCTGAAATGGAAACAAATGCTAAGGGAGGAGTGAGAGATGGACCAGGTGAAGGTGACAGAGGGATGGAAATTGGAACTGAAATGGATCAACATTTCCAATTCCGGATGAGAGTGGGAAGCAGCATCAATGGTATGATCGATATAATGGAGAAAGAATTATGGGTGGGGGCCGGAATAGGACCTGAACAAGAAATGTTCCATGTACCCCACAAAGAGACAGACATAACTGGGGCACAAGTGGGTATCCATAGCCACCTGTTTGACCTGAAGAAAATGAGAGGAGTTAAAAGAGAAGTTATTCAGAGTGAGGATGAGCTCAGCCAGGCAGAGGAGGATGGTGATGGATGGGAACGGTTCAGGCCTTTCTTTCCCCAGGAAGAAATGGACAACCCCGAGTCCATCCTGATTGGGGACAGAGGTGTAAAGGGAGTGCACATCCATGGTGAAGAGGAACTGGCTGGAGCCTGCAAACTGGAAATTCTGAAGTGTAAGGCAGAAGAGGAATTGTGGATGTACGTGGGCAGGGACTGGGCAAGGGGAGAAATGAAAAAGAGTTGAGGTAGCTACTATCCTAGCTACAATCAGCTGTGACAGAGGTGACTGGACCCCAATGTTAATTTTGCTTTCTCTCCACAGATGGTGCCAGACCTGCAGAGTTTTACCATGATTTTTGATTTTGTTTCTGACTTCCAGAATCTGCTCTTTGCTTTTTTTGTTTGGAAATAAAATGCAGATGTTTTATTCAAATGTCACTCTTGAACTCCGAAGATCACTAATACATTATGGACACATATATACTACTGTGTATTCCTAATTCCACCCTTAAAAACAGTCTTGACAAATGGAATAAAAAGGACTTGCATTCATATAGTGCCTTTCACATCCTCAGGACATCCCAAAGCTGTTTATAGTCAGTCAGTCTTTAAAGGACTCATTGGGACAAATAATCTCCCGTGCCACAATTACACTCTATGGTGTAGTCACATGACAATATGTAAAAGGAGGAAACATGGTAAACCAATTTACAGTTAAGATTCCACAAACAACAAGGTGGCATTGACCAGACAATTTGTTTTTAGGTGCTGTTTGAGAGATAAAGAGAGAACCTCAGATTAACATCTCATTGAAAAACAGTCAAACTCTCCAAAAGGTGCACCAGTACTAAACGGTCAACCTGAACTTGATGCCCAAATCCTTGGAGTGCCACCTGAACCCACACCTTCCAATTCCAAGGGGAAAGTACTACCCACTCAGCCTTGGCAGGTATTAGAGCTGCCAGGCATCACATTCCCTTTCCTTTTATATCAAAACATGCTGCTTGACATTCTGAGAATGTCTAGTCCTCTGACCCAACACACACAACTTTGCAGTTCTAGTACAGAACAACGGTGGCCAAGTGGCCTCTTTATGTGCAGTAAATTTTCTGTTTCTATGTTGCCCCTTGAGATGGTTTATGCACTGTTTTTCTTTAGAGTTTTACTTCCTTGTCCCATTTTTAAAATCCTCTGAAAGATAATTCCACAATTCTGTGCTCCCAGACAGTAAACTACACTTGTAGGGAGAGGGGCAGAGAAAGACAAAATGCGAAAACTTTAGCCTTGATTTGTCAATCCTGTCACCACGAATGTGACACTCCACTTGGATCAATCTATAATTGATTCTTCACCCAATCCTTCTCATACAGCCATGACTGGCTCTGCTACATTATTCAACTTTTATGTTGTGCCGTCTTCCACCAAGGCTTGAAAATGTATTTCAGTCTGATCTATGAACCTCTTCCATTCACATTTAATATGTCAGATCAACACACAACCTTATTTCCCTCAGAATACGAGTGTCAAAAACAACCATCTCAATGCAGATCTATGATGAAGAATGTTGATCTTTACATTTGATGTAAGGAGGTGATGATGTAGTGGTAAACCACTGGACAAGTAATCCAGAACCCCAGGTAAAGGTTGGGTTACGTGGGATTAAATCACACCATGGCAAGTGTTACGATTTGAATTCAAAAATTAAAAACAAACTCTGGACTGAAAAGCTAGTTTAATAGCTATCATGTAACCACAATCGTCATAAAAATCCCATCTGGTTCATTAATGTACTTGAGGGAAGGAAATCTGTCATCCTTCCCTATATGTGACTCCAGGCCTATAGCAACGTGGATAGCTCTGAGCTTGAGGATAGCCGATAAATCCTGGCCCTAGCCAGCAACATCCCTAACCCATGGATGAATAAATGTAACTGGAGTCTAATTCTTCAGGGTCTAATAGATAAGGCTCCAACTCTCTTCAGACTTAGCCAAAATCACAGTCCAATTTCCTGAATATTTCAATTTCCATAATCTGTGTCTGCTTTATTATCAAGTTACAAGCCTCAGTGTGTTGTCCTCTGAGGAGGAAACTACCTGCTCCACATTGTCATCCAATCAAGCCACAAAATGATTGGCTGGAAAATGTCCAATCAGATTTATCTATGATGGCCCGACTAATCAAATGACCCTGTTCTCACCAATGGGGGTTGGTTATCTGGAACAGACTAGCACAGAGTTAATTTCTTAAGGAAGTGCTGGAAATTGGGGAGGGGAAGGCAACAGATGAAACTGTGATGTAATTCGATGCAAAATACAGGGTCGAAAGATAAGGCCAGTTTAATCATGCATTTCTTTTTTTACCTCTTTTTTGACAGAAAGTCCAATAGAAACTGCCACCACCGGTGTTCTAAAAAAGAGAAGTCAGTGTCACAATTCTGTTTGATTTAATAATGTCACTTTACAAAGTAAGAGAGAGACACACAATTGCTGGCCTAATGGGGAAACCTAACTGATATTCAGGTGGAAAAGTGACTGTTTCCTTGCTTTGCAGTTAAACTGCTATTAACACTGTTAGTTCACAAAAACATGCAGCTTTCCAATACCCAAACTTGTTTCATAAGATGTTAACCTCATTAGAATTTAACACTCCCCCCGCCCCCCTTCATACTATATCAGCTGGGGCTCAGTTGATTAGAGACAAAAAAACCTGCAGATGCTGAATTCTGAGGTAGATAAGCAGGAGGCTGGAAGAACACAGCAAGTCAGGCAACATCAGGAAGTGAAGACATCAACGTTTCAGATTTAAAAATCATACACCAGGTTATAATCCAACAGGTTTATTTGTTTATAGTCCAACACCAGGTTGGACTATAACCTGGTGTTGTGTGATTTTTAACTTTGTACACCCCAGTCCAACACTGGCATCTCCAAATCATAACATTTCAGATGTAACCCTTGGAAGGATCACGCCCGAAACATTGACATCTTCACCTCCTGATACTGCCTGGCTTGCTGCGTTCTTTCAGCCTCCTGCTTGCCTACCATGTCTCAGTTGGTAGCACTCTCACTAGTAAGTTGTAGGTTCAAGTCCCACTCGAGTACAGATTCTATTCTAGTATTCCAGCATAATATTCCAGCCACACTGTCTGAGACTCCATCTCTGGTGTGGCATTAAGTGAAAACCTACTGCCCCTCTCATGCTGAAGTTTCTGTGGCACTTCAAGGAGCAGTTCTTTCTGGTATTCTGGATAATATTTACCCTTTAACTAGCACCACTATCTACTTTACTATTCATGGGACTTCACTAATTATAAACTTGCTGACACATTTCATACATTACTATGGTAACTACAAAGTTCCAAAGTACCATGTTGGCTATAAGTGTGCGTTGGAATGTCCGGAGTTAATGAAAATGTGCTATATGATTGCAAGCACTTTTTCTTTGCCAACTCAGTGTTACAATTACATCTTCATAGCTTCTGTGGAATCAACTTCTTATATTTGACATTTGCATTCTTCCTGGTTTTGTATAAAATTCCACAAATAGTAAAGTGGTAATAATAATTCATCAATCTCCATGACAGGCTAGGAATTAATTTAATGGTGAAGACAGCACCAACACATCTACACATCATTAACAACAAAGGACAGATACTTCCTTCTTTAAGAGTCCTCACATTCAACACAGAATAGGAAGAGCCTTCCTTAGAACTGTCCATACTGCCTCTCCCAATCTGAGATATTTTGCCACAGGGAAACTGGTATGGATGTTGCCCTATTCACGAAGGGCTGCCTCCAAGTTTAGCAGTGGATTTAGTTTGTGGGTGCTCATTTTAAAAATACAAACCACCTGCCTAAAATGTTGCCAACATTTGTTGTTTAACACATTCGAAAGCAAACATTTCCTTCAGTTAATGAACATTAATTTTTCACTTAGAGGGTGCTACGTGTATGGAATGAGCTGCCAGAGGATGTGGTGGAGGCTGGTACAATTGCAATATTTAAGAGGTATTTGGATGGATATATGAATAGGAAAGGTTTGGAGGGATATGGGCCGGGTGCTGGCAGGTGGGACTAGATTGGGTTGGGATGTCTGGTCGGCATGAACAGGTTGGGCCGAAGGGTCTTTTTCCATGCTGTACATCTCTTTGGCTCTAAGATGACAGAGTGGAATTATGGTCATTATGCAATGGCATAATATTCCTGTACAATATTTAAACATGGACACATAACACAGTTTGGTGTGTAAGACAACCTTTTTTTTTTAAGAAACATTGGAAATAATCTTTTGAAGCTCAGATTATACCCATGTACAAAGTTACATGTTCCATCGATGGGGTCTATAATCCAAGTGGGGTCATCAGTCAGAATGCACTTTTCACCAGCTGCAACAGATTCTTCGCCAATAAATCTGCAACAAGAAGCTGGATTCAATTAAAAATAGCAACAATGCATTGGGTTTGTCAATCCAACTGTATCTTACATAATGACCAACTGTTTGTACTGGAGGTTTCTCAGTCAAATGGCTCAAAACGAAGCAGTGCTTTGATCAGAAGGGATCTTTCATTCGATTTTCCTGCACCTTTCAAAAGGGCCACCAAAACTGAGAATTCAAGTTGTAACAAATTTGTTTTGTCACGTTATTACTTTCGTTTAATGTTATAAATGTTTATCCAGCTAACCGTAACTTTACTGTTAAATGATATGACTATTCAATATTGAAGTTGAGAGTGTGGTGCTGGAAAAGCACAGCAGGTCAGGCAGCATCCAAGGAGCAGGAGAATCAACGTTTCAGGTATAAGCTCTTCATCAGCCCAAAACATCGATTCTCCTGCTCCTCGGATGCTGCCCTGCTGTGCCTTTCCAGCACCACATTCTCAACTCTGATCTCCAGCATCTGCAGTCCTCACTTTCTCCTATTCAATACTGAAGTCAGTTATATCGTTCTTTAATTAAGAACAGAACACAAAAAATCTGCATAAAAACAGTCACGGCTGTCAGTCAGACTTGGTGAATAGAGGATATTATTACTTAGCTCAAAAGAAGAGCCACATTGACTCAAAACATTAACATGGCTTCTCTCTCTGCAAGTACTGTCAGAATTGTAGAGTTTCTTCAGCCTGTGCTTGTTTATGAATAACCCAGTTTCTTTGGTGTTTTTAAACAAGAATTAACACAACAGTAATAAATTGAGAAAAGCAAAATACTGTAGATGCTGGAAATCAGAAACAAACACAAATACAAAGAATGCTGTAGAAAATCACGTCAGGAAGCACCTGTGAAGAGAGAAACAGAATTAACAGTTCAAGTCCCATATGACTCTTCTACATTTCAAAATTAAACTGAAAGCCTGTAGTAGGTAGAAGTGGGTACTGCAGATGCTGAAGATCAGAGCCAAGATTAGAGAGGTGCTGGAAAAGCACAGCAGGTCAGGCAGCGTCCGAGGAGCAGGAAAATCAATGTTTTGGGCAAAAACCCTTCATCAGGAATGAGGCTGGGACCCTTGGGGTGGAGAGATAAACGGGAGGGGGGTGGGGTTGGGGAGAAGGTAGCTGACAGTGCAATATGTGGATGGAGGTGGGGTGAAGGTGATAGGTTTGAGAGGAGGGTGGAGTGGATTGGTGGGAAGGAAGATTGACAGGTGGGACAGGTCAGGAGGACAGTGCTGAGCTGGAAGGTTGGAACTGAGGTAAGGTAGGGGGAGAGGAAATAAGGAAACTGGTGAAGTCCACATTAATGCCATGAGGTTGGAGTGTCCCGAGGCGGAAGATGAGGCGTTCTTCCTCCAGGCATTGGGTGGTGAGGGAGTGGCAGTGAAGGAGGCCCAGGTCCTGCATGTCCTTGGCACTGTTGTAGGGGGAGTTGAAATGTTCGGCCACGGGGCAGTGGGGTTGATTGGTGCAGGTGTCCCGGAGATGTTCTCTGAAAGCCTGTAGTGTCTAGCTACCATCTAAAGCTAATGTGATCCAGTTATACTGAAAATAAAATAAATAATGAATTGCAAGGAAAGTAACCACATTGGGGTTGTGGTGATATGGTCAGTGTAACTTCAATACAAACAGCACAGGATTGATTAGTGACAAATTGCTCCCACTCTCTATGCTGAATCTTCCCTTGCCAAAACTCCCCAATGCCATGAAGTTGAGTTTTAAATATTTTCAAATCCAGCACTCTCACTTTCCAAATATAATGAGGTTGTGTTTCTACTGGTTTGTACCAATAATTTCAGGGTAATTTCTGGTGCAAAATATTTTGGCATTTTTAAAGCAAGTGAATTACACCCATATCCGCTTAAGTTTGTATCTTCCCACTTCCCCCTCGGTGATTAGTGACTTAATTTGCCACATCAGGCCCTGCCTACAAAATTGGTGCCTCCCCCCTTTCACCCCCAGACCCTCCCACGTAGACAAGAGTGTAGAATCACACATAGGTCAGTATGGACAAAGCAATAACTACCCTAAAGGTCATTAGTGATCCATATGATCTTGTATGACAATATTAATAGACAAAATAAGAGCAGAAGTAGACCATTCAGCCCCTCGAGCCTGCTGTTTCATTCAATAAGATCAGGCTGAGCTGTTTGTGTTTCAAATTCCATATTTCCATCTACCCCAATACTCTTAGATTTTTGTTAGACTAGGGAATCAATCTACTTCTGCTTTACAAATATTTAATGACCCCCACCTCCAGTTACCTTCTGTGGTAAAAGTCACACAACACTAAGAGAAAAAGAAACACTAAACTCTGCCCTGAAAGGGTGACTCCTAATGTAAAACAGTGGCCTCCAGTTCTGGATTCCCTCACAAGAGGAAACTTCCTTTCCATGTCCACATTAAGACCATTGAGGGTCTTAAGCTTCAATCAAGTCACACCTCTCTCTTCTAAACTCCAATGCAAATATGTCCAGCCTTCCTACCTATCATCAGAAAAAAACCCATTCATTCTTGATATTAATCTTGCAAATCTGCTCTGAACTTCCTCCAATGCATTTTCATTCTTCAGTATTCAAGATGTGAACTCACTAATCCCCTGTATAACTGAAGAATAACATCCGCAGACTCAATATGATCATTGCTCATCTGATATTCTTCAACTCTACTTCTTGACCTTTCCCCATAACCCTTAATTCCATTACTGTTTAAAAATCTGTCTTTTTCAGCCTTGAGTATACTAAATAACACAGCCTCGACAGCCCTTAGTGGTAACTTGTTGGCCTTCATGATTTTGTGCTGTATCGGTGTACTAACTTTCTGATTATGCAGCTAATATTCCTCATGTACCTCAAAATTCCAGAGAGTTGTTCATCATTTAAGTAATACTCTGGCAGTCTTCCTGCCAAAGTGAATAATTTTATATTTACCCTCAGTATAATTAATCTGCCAGATTCAACCCACCTCATGTGCAACTTCCTCATGTCTTTTACACAACATACTTTTCCACCTTTATCTGTTGTCTGTTAGCTACCATACCTTCACTTCCCTTATCTAAGTCACTGATGCAAACGGTCAACAGTTGAGGTACCAGCAAAAACACCCTTTCTTTTAATTAGTTCACAGGACGTGGGCATTGCGGACTGGGCCAACATTTATTACCCATGGCTAATTGTCCAGAGGATAGTTAAGAATCAACCACATTGCTGAGAGTCTGGAGGCCCACGTAGGCCAAACCAGGAAAGGATGGCAGATTTCCTTCCTTAAAAGACATTAGTGAACCTAAGGGAACTCTCCCTCATCATATCCTATCAATGAGACACAGAGAGACCTGGTTCTACCCCCTCTGTTTGCTGCCAGCCATCCAAACTTCCATATAAATATGTTACCTTCTGTATCATGAGCTTCTATTTTCCCCAATAACTTTGATGGGCATCTGATCAAATGCCTCCAGAAATCCAACCACACCATGTCTCTCTTTTGATCATGTGCCTTTATCCAAAATAGTGATTCTCCCACACCATATACTCTCCAGTTTATGAAGCATTCAGTCTCTTCCTTAGGCTTGTTCAATTTGATAGTACAATCCCTACATCTCTTGGGGCATAAATCTGTGAAGTATTGCAACGGTGCCTCTGCCAAGGAATCTTCTGAAGCTCCCTTTTGACGTAAGGTCAGGACATGTCTCTGAATTACACTGAAGCAACACACTTTTAAAGGTCCAACCCACCTATGGATATACATTATGTAAATAATAAATATATGAGGGATGTTAGACTGTTTGGTCAATGCATACCTAACTCCACCACTTTATAATCTTCTCAAATATCTTTTATGGCTGCAAATATATCAGTTTGATTGTGATGTGCAAGGATACTGCTTCACCGCACAGGTCATGGATGTAGCTGTAAGCTGGTTTGTGGAGGGTGGAGAAGAAGTTTTTCTCCCTAATTATGATCATAAGCCCACTGCAATATTCAGCTGCAGAGTCGCAACATCACAGCCGTACATGTTTATGCATGGAATGGAAGTGGGCAGAAAAAAAATGGTTCCATGTCAGACAAAAGGAGCAAAAATCTCTCTATTTTTCAAACTAAGGCTCAGAAATGCTACCAAGGCTGCAGGGAGTTTTCATAATAAATAAAACTTCCTCATATTGCAAAACATTTACCAGTATGAAGGCAGCAATGTAAAATGGCATTAACAAAAGCAAATACTTAATGTAACATTTTCACATTAAAGATACTGGGGCAGAAAGGAAACTGGTTATTCAATGCAACTGCTTTGGTCAAGAGTTGTAAATTGTTAAGTTACTGTAGCATATGTGCAACATCAAACTGAAAGCTCATTTCCTCCCAAAAATGAAATAAACTTCATTTTTTTGGAATTTACAGAAACATGGTAATCCATTAATTATACTTTTTTTTTGTCAGAATGCTCATTTACTCTCAGAAATCATGTCAGCTCTGGTCAACCATTAACCAAACTGCACAACTTCCAACAAATATAGTCCATACAGTATTAAAATTTCTTAATTTTTACAATGAACAAATTCAAACAATTTCACATACTGGTATGAGAGCAGGGACTTGAAACCATCAGCTATTGGCACAGGAATGGACTATCCAGCTTTCCCTGCCATTCATGTTGGTCATTGCTCATCTGTACCTCAACATCATTTACCTGCTGTTGATCCATAAAGCATTAAACAAGTAATCCAGAGTACAAGAGTTCAAATCCCATCAACGTTAGCTCATGAAAATTAACTCAATCTATCTGGTAGCTGTAAGCCAGAAATAGAATAGTTGACATGGTCTCTAACAAGCTTTTTGATAAGGATCCACGTGGTACACTGGTCAGGAACTTAATGGTCCATGGGGATTCAAAGAAAAGTTAGGTCCAAAATATCTCACAGCCAGGAACTAAATGGTTATGAACAATGAGTCATTTTGCAACTGAGAAAGACGGTTTCCAGTGAGGTTACACGAGGCTCAATTCTAAGTCTTTTAGTTATATATATGGAACAATTTAGAATTAAATGTAGGAGACATGATCAAGAAGTTCATAGATGAAACAAAAGGCATGTGATTAATAGTGAAGAAGGAAATTATAGGCTGCAGAAATAGACTGGTCAGATAAATAGAAAAATAGCAAATGGAATTCATTCCAGAGAAGAGAGAGATTGGATATTTGGGAACAGAAAACAAGGCAAAGAAATACTCAATGAATATTAGAATACAGAAAAGGTTGGGATAGCAGAGAAACCCGATAGATTCTTTGATAGGAGGTAACAGACCAAGTAAATAAAGTGAGTTTAAAATCATGCAAGATACTTTCCTTGATTAAAACAGGAATAGAATATTGTATAACATTACATTTCCGAAAGGTTGATGTTGAAATTGATGATGTAATAGCCTTTTACTGGAGAATTGGGAAATTTTGCATTTAGATACCAGCACATATTTGAGCTATAGGGAGAGGTTGTATAGGCTGGAGCTGTTTTCCCTGCAGCGTCAGAGGCTGAGGGGTGACCTTAAAGAGGTTTATAAAATCATGAAGGGCATGGATATGGTAAATAGACAAATTCCTTCCCTGGGGTGGGGGATTCCAGAACCACAAGGCATAGGATTAGGGTGAGAGGGGAAAGATATAAAAGAGACCGAAGGGGCAACCCTTTCACGTAGAGGGTGGTATGTGTATGGAATGAGCTGCCAGAGAAAGTAGTGAAGACTGATACAATTGCAACATTTAAAAGGCATCTGGATGGGTAAATGAATAGAAAGGGTTTGCAGGGATATGGGCTGGGTGCTGGAAATGGGACTAGATTAGGCTGGGATATCTATTCAGCATAGACGAGTTGGACTGAAGGGTCTGTTTCTGTGCTGTACATCTGTGCTGTGATTTTTGACTCCAGATAGGTGTAGTTATGCCTAATGGGTTAATATTAATCGTAACTACTGCAATTGTAAAAGACAACATTGTTTTCACTTATGAGACTATATTGCAAATTGAAGTGGAATGTGGAGTTCTATAAACTAGAATACAAGAAAGTTTTGCAAGTTAAAGGTGTTACATATTGTTGAACTGTGGAATAAAATGTTACTTTTTTTGAAGCGGTAAGGGAGAATGAGATGGAAAGACACTAAACACTGATCGGTTAAATTGCAAAGAGTTAAAAAGCTGCAAATGTCAAGAGCAGCATGGCGGGGGATTGGGGAATATCAGAGGACACAAACTGAAATGGTCTATCTCTTCCTCTCTCTATGTGGGAAAAGACAGTAAATCCAAGAAAGCTCATTAGGAAGAATTCATACAAGACCCAAGTTCACTTTCTCAACCATCATTGTTACAAAAATGAAAAGTACCATGAAAAAAGGAATTTTCCACTTTGTTGATCTTTGGTTTACCATAAGTACATTCTTTTGCACCCATGGCATATGGTTAAAACATTTATCTTTCGCCTGTGTTAATCATGATTAAGTGTAGTTGCAGTTTTGAAGGGGTAAAGTTTAAGTTGCATAAATTAGAAAAATGTTTGATTTACTGTTCCAGTTAAAGTTAAGAATATTACATTAAAGAAAGTTCTTTCCCTGTTACCAAAAATACCTGACGTGAATTACTTTTGTCCTAAGGTAAATTATTCCTTTTGGTTATTGTACTTTTTTTGGGGTGACAGCTTGTGGAACAGTGCGGCATTCTTGTGCACTCTTTCCAGTGAAATTGTGACACTATCATGCAATAAATGATTTGGAGATGCCAGTGTTTGACTGGGGTGTACAAAGTTAAAAATCACACAACACCACATTATAGTCCATCAGGTTTAATTGGAAGCACTAGCGTTCGGAGAGCTACTCCTTCATCAGGTGGTTGTGGAGTGTAAGATTGTAAGACACAAAATTTATAGCAAAATAAATCTTATACTCCACAACCACCTGATGAAGGAACAGTGCTCCGAAAGCTAGTGCTTCCAAGTAAACCTGTTGGACTTTAACCTGGTGTTGTGTGATTTTTAATCATGCAAAAAACTACACCTTATTATGCAAGACAAATGCCTCTTCTTGTTAAGACTCTCTCAGTGACAATGAGAAAGAAGGATGGGTGGCAGCAAAATATGCTAATCACAATATGCTAATCTGTTACCCAGAACCCAATATGATATGGTGATCATCGGTGGCTAACGTTGCTGAAGTACCTCATGATACAATAGTGGAGTGATTCCATGCTACCGGGGAAAATAAAATTCTGAAGGCAAATTAATTTACAGTTAATCAGGACACAGACGATTAGCAGCTGAAAACCAACAGGCAATCAGCAGCACTCCAGAAGAAACCTTTACCTTGTAAGGGACAGAAGGAAAACAATGCGAGTAAGGAAGAAAGTAAATGCTAGCCACACTGGGAAGAGGCAGACTCCTTAAATAAAAAGGGTCTGAGAGAGTTAGAGATCCTCAAGGGCAAGGGAAAACTTCACAGTAAAGGAACAAAAGACGGAGTTGGGAAGGAAAGAAGGGAAAGGGAGCATTCACCCTTCAAAACCAAGTACCACCGACATTTAAGCAGCAGGCTCAAAGCATATCAATAGTGTGCAGAGTAATGGACAGAAAATTACTTTATACTAACAGCATAGTGTCAGGAAAGTAGCATGTTTTCAAGTGACAACTTAAAACGACTGGGAAAAAAAAGTGTTTAACAGAAGAAGGTATTAAGAATTGCAAGGCTTTTAGAAGACTGGGACACACAATCTAAACTGGGTTTTCAGTAGGAAAATCTATTAAGGCTCAGCCACGGAAATGTATTAAAAAGAAATTTGCAAGGAGAAGTGCTTTGGGCGTGAAAATTGAGAAAACATCAATTTTGCCCATGATGAAGGTGGGAAACTACTTTAGAAGGTGCTGAATCACCATTTTAATTGTTAAAGCAGGAAACCAAGACACAGCCTGGTCATTTAACACAGGCTAAACCTAGAATGAAGTAACAACAGTTTTTCTCATTAACTTATTTAAGTTTAATGCTTTATTGGAAGAATTTCATATAGTGTTATCAAAATACTGATTTTGAAAGTTTATAGGCAAAGAAAAGACATTATAAGAAAGTTTAAAAGTCTGAAGAAGCTTCAAGGCAACAGAATTTTGCCAGCATTGATTTAACATAGGGGTTCAAGATTTAAACCAATAGGTTAAAATAGCATTAGAATACTGTACATTTAAAACAACTTTCAAAGGAATAGGAATAAACAAACATATTAACAATAAATGAATGGATAAATAATACTTCTAAACCAAACAATGAATAAAGGTTGCTCAAATAAATCAGAATGATTAGATTAGATTCCCTACAGTGTGGAAACAAGCCCTTCAGCCCAACAAGTCCACACTGACCCTCCAAAGAGTAACCCACCTCGACCTACTTCCCTCTGACTAATGACATAACACAATGAGCAATATAGAATGGTCAATTCACCTAACTTAGACTGTGGGAGGAAACCGGAGCATCCGGAGGAAACGCACGCAGACACAGGGAGAACGTGCAGATAGTCGCCCAAGGCTGGAATCGAACCCGGGTCCCTGGTGCTGTGAGGCAGCAGTGCTAACCACTGACCCATCGTGCCGCCCCTGACTGACTCCTTGGAACCCAGACCAATGTCCACAATTTTGCGACTCAATCAAAAGAAAGCAAATGCCTAGTTTTAAAACCAGGACACTAAAAAAAAAGTCTTCAAATAAAAAAAAGATCAAGAGGACTAGAATAATACAAGGAAGAAAACATTTGTTCCAACTGTGCTATTGTCCTCAACGTTGGATAGTCATGAAATTAAAGCATCCCAAATCAATATTATGGACAACTATCTAAATTAGCCGGGAAGAGTTCACCTGTGAAGGAAATTAAGAGATTAAGGAATCTCCACATAAAAGATAATACACCAAATACTGGGTTCAGCAGGAATGATATTCTCTACAAAAGGACATCTGAGAGATAAAACACTTCACTAATGCAGAAACGATTTACAGAAGAATGGTCCATGGTCCTTAAGTCAAAGACCTCCCAATCCTTCAATTCAGAAGGGAATGTGCTTTGGAAGAACTGAGCAACATCCGGATATCCTGCGATTATGTAGCGGACACTTGTGGGCAGTTGTTTGGGAGGGGGGGGGGGGGTGTAACAGTAAATGGAAACTGTATAAATGTTGATAGTAAACAGCTTGGGGAGGGATGTTATATAAGATTATAGTTTTGAAAGTGTTAATGTTGAAGTTTCATTAGCTTCTCCCAGTCTGATGATATAACAGTCTTCTAGTGGAGAATCTGGCAATTTTGGTCTAGCTTCTAATGGAGACTGACATGCCATTTATAGATGTAAGTTTGCTCACTGAGCTGGAAGGTTTGTTTTCAGACATTTTGCCACCATACTAGTAACATCATCAGTGGGCCTCCGGTGAAGCGCTGGTGTTATGTTCCGCTTTCTATTTCTGTGTTTAGGTTTACTTGGGTTGATGTCATCATTTCCTGTGTTGGTGATGTCATTTCCTATTCTTCTTCTCAGAGGGTGGTAGATTGGGTCCAAATTGAGGAGTTTGTTGATTGATGGTATTCCAAACGGAACTCTATCAACAAACACATCGATTTGGACCCAATCTACCACCCTCTGAGAAAAAGAACAAGTGTGGGCGGCACGGTGGCCCAGTGGTTAGCACTGCTGCCTCACAGCGCCTGTAGACCCGGGTTCAATTCCCGACTCAGGCGACTGACTGTGTGGAGTTTGCACATTCTCCCCGTGTCTGCGTGGGTTTCCTCCGGGTGCTCCGGTTTCCTCCCACAGTCCAAAGATGTGCGGGTCAGGTGAATTGGCCATGCTAAATTGCCCGTAGTGTTAGGTTAAAGGGGTCAATGTAGGGGTATGGGTGGGTTGCGCTTCGGCGGGTCGGTGTGGACTTGTTGGGCCGAAGGGCCTATTTCCACACTGTAAGTAATCTAATCTAAATGACATCACCAACCCAAGGAAACCTAAACACATAAACAGAAAGAGGCACATAACACCAGTGTTTCACCAGATGACCACTGATGATGTTACCTAGTATGGTGATGAAACGTCTGAAAATGAACCTTCCAGCTCAGCGAGCAAACTTACATCCAGAACATCAACCTGAGCTACAAATCTTCTCAAAACTTGCTAATGCCATTTATAGTTCCTAATTGTTGTAATAATGCTGAAACATTCATGCCAATTGCACCTATTCCTATCATGCTTTCCTACATCTAGCTGTGAAAGATGGTATCTCTTCTCATTAGTGTTTGATTATTTGCCACTGATAATTAGACAGGACTTAGACTCAGCAGATTAACAGGTCCAGGCAGCAAGCTGGGTCTCTGTGCCCAACTGCCTACCCTTCTTTGTGGTTACACCCGCACTTGAGTGTCTTATGTGAGGGAGCATGCCCACAGACACAATAGTGGCTTTTAAAGAACAATGGGCACTGCAGAGCCTGGCCATCATCACCCAGGCAACCATATTCTGATTTAGTAAGTTCCATTCATCAAAAGGAGAATGTTGCAGCGAATGACCCCAAGAATAAGCCACTCTTACAGGAGCCCAATAGGATATAGCATATTAAAACAGCGAGGTTATGAAGAACTATACAATAAACCAGTTAGCCACACCTGGAGTATTGCACACAGCTCCAGTCACCACATTGCAGGAAGTGTGTAGGTTTAGGCTGGCTCTTTTAGCCAACACATTCTAGGATTTCCATGTAACTAATCAGCATGAAAGCCGCCAGACTGCTGGGAAAAAAAATTGACTAGTTTACTAATGAATTGATTCACCAATCATTGAATTTGATAATTCTATCAAAGTCTTAATTGGACAATCAGACTTTACTCAGTGATGCTCAGTGTGAAGTTTTATATATTTGCTGTTGGTATGTTGTTGGAACCTGTACAGTTAAAATAATTTTACAAATGATTGGCTTTCAACAAGATAACCAAGATGCTGAGATTCAATTCCTGGTCTCAATTAGTGAGAGATGGGCACCGTAGGGCGGTGGGGTGGTTTATCTCCAACCTCACTTGGATTTTGTTCCCTCCCTCATTTTGTCTGATGTCAGCATTGGCCTTAGGCTTTGCTTGTCAATGCACATTTAGCCACGTGGGTGTTTTCCTGGTGGTGGAAAATAATAAAATCTATTCACAAAGGTATCTTTTCTTTATCTCACAATATGTAAAAAATACACACACATATATAAAAAACGCATGGGTGATCTGACAAAAGAGGAAACTAAAGGGCACTATTTGGCGCTATTAAAAAAAGAAAGAATAAAATAAAGCTCAAATATAAAAAGGAGTCTACAAATGGATATAAATTGAGTGAGAAGCAGTTCACCGAAGGCTCATTTGAATGATCCCTGGGATGAATTGATTATCATATGAAGAAAGGTTGGGCAGGTTGTGCCTGTACTCATTGGAATATAGGAAGCTGAGAGATGTTAGAAGTCCATAAGACATACGAGCAGAAATTAAGTCTGCTCCACTATTCAATTATGGCTGATAAGTTTCTCAACCCCATCCTCCCGCTTTCTCCCTGTAACCCTTGATCCCCTTTGACAAACAAGAACCTGTCTGTCTCCATCTTAAATGTACGGGATGATCTGGCCTCCACAGCCTTCTGTGGCAGTGAATTCCATAGATTGACCACTCTCTGGCTGAAGTACTTTCTCCTGATCTCCATTCTAGAAGATCTTTCCTTTACTTTAAGGCTGTGCCCTTGTGTCCTTATCTCTCCTACCATGGAAACACCTTCCCAACATTCATTCTGTCCAGGCCATTCAGTATGTTTCAATTAGATCCACCCTCACCGTTCTAAACCCCATCATGTCTACACCCAGAGTCCTCATATGTTAAGCTTTGCATCCCTGAGACCATTCTCTTGAACCTTGTCTTTACCCACTCCAGGGCCAGTACATCCTTCTGAAGATATGGGGCCCCAAAACTACGCACAATACTCCACATTTGGCCTGACCAGGGACTTATAGAGCCTCAGAAGTACATCCCTACTTTTATAATCTTTATTGAAATGTATATGATCCTGAGGGAACCTGACAACATGGATGCTGAAAATATGCTTCCCCTTATGGAAGAAACTCGCATTAGGGACCAGATTCAAAATGAGCAATCTCCTATTTAAAATGCAGAGAAGAAGAATTTTCTCTTTCAAAGCATGAGTCCGTGGTATTTTCTTCTCCAGAGAGCAGTGGAGGTTGGATCATTGAACATTTTTCAGGCTAAGTTAGACAGATTCTTGACTAACAATGGATTTCACTGACACAGGGAGAAGACTGGCAAGTAAGGTTCAAGCTACAGACAAATCATCCATCATCTTATTAAATAGTGCAGCAGGCCTTTAGGGTGAATACCTTACTCCTGCTCCTAACTGTAATATTTGCTCATAATGTCCGCATCCAAACTATTTCGCACCAATCTGGGATTGGTCACTTCAATATTCATTTGCTGAACTCAATATCAAGCAACACCAAGTAAACAAAAGGCAATAAACTTTTGCACTGATGGCTTTTAAAATGTTGTGCATTATTGTAATGGTCTCTCTCTCTCTGTCATTCTCCCCTCAGGTTGATTGCTGTGACTAAAGCACTGTCCTATAAGAAGATTGAGTTGAATGTACTTATTGTCACCGGAATTTAGAAGAATGAGAGGCGATTATCTGGAAACAAAGATTCCAAAAGAACTGGATAGGGTGGGTGCAGTGACGTGGTTTCCCCCTGGCTGAAGGGCCTAGAAATAGGGATAACACACTCAGGATCAGGGCAGGTTATTTCGGACAGAGGAGGAGAAGAATTATTTTCACTCAAAGGAACAATTGTAGGCCATTCAGCCCCTCAAGGCTGTTCCACTATTCAATGAGATCATGGCTCCATATACCTACTTTTGGCTCAAATCCCATAATACTTTTGCTTAAAAAAAATGTCTTCAGACTAAAAATTAACAATTGATCCAGCATCCACTGTTGTTTGTGAAAGTGTGTTTCAAACCTGTACCACCTGTGTGTAGAAGTGTTTCCTAACATATCTGGCAAATGGGACTAGATTAATTTAGGATATCTGGGCGGCATGGATGAGTTGGATGGAAGGCACTGTTTCCATGCTGCACATCTCTATGACTCTATCTTCTGAATGGTCTGGCCATAATTCTCAGGCTCCACCCCCAAGTTGTAGAATCTCCAACCAGCGGAAGTAATTTATCTTTATCTACCCTGTCTTTTCCTATTAGTATTTTGAAGACTGCAATCAATTCATCCCTTAACCTTCTAAGTACTAGAGAAAACAGATTTAGTCATAGAGATGTACAGCATGGAAACAGACCCTTCAGTCCAACTTGTCCATGCCAACCAAATATCCCAAACCAATCTAGTCCCACCTGCCAGCACCTGGCCCATATTCCTCCAAACCCTTCCTATTCATATACCCATCCAAATGCCCTTTAAATGTTGCAATTGTACCAGCCTCTACCACTTCCTCTGGCAGCTCATTCCATACACGTACCACTCTCTGCGTGAAAAAGTTGCTCCTTAGGGGTCTTTAAATCTTTCCCTTCTCACCCTAAACCTATGCCCTCTAGTTCTGGACTCCCCCACCCCAGGGAAAAGATTTTGTCTATGTATGCTATCCATGCCCCTCATAATTTTGTAAACTCTATAAGGTTGCCACTCAGCCTCCGACGCTCCAGGGAAAACAGCCCCAGCCTGTTCAGCCTCTCCCTATAGCTCAAATCCTCCAACCCTGGCAACATCCTTGTAAATCGCTTCTGAACCCTTTCAAGTTTCACATCTTTCCAATAGGAAGGAGACCAGAACTGCACACAATATTCCAACAGTGGCCTAACCAATGTCCTGTACAGCCGCAACATGATCTCCCAACTCTTGTACTCAATACTCTGACCAATAAAGAAAAGCATACCAAACGCCTTCTTCACTATCTTACCTACATGCAACTCCACTTTTATGAACCTGCACTCCAAGGTCTCTTTTTTCAGCAACACTCCCTAGGACCTTACCATTAAGTGTATAAGTTCTGCTAAGATTTGCTTTCCCAAAATGCAGCACCTCACATTTATCTAAATTAAACTCCATATGCTACTTCTCAGCCCATGGGCCCATCTGATCAAGATCCTGTTGTAATCTGAGGTAACCTTATTCGCTGTCATTTGCAAACTTACTAATTATACCTCTTATACTCGCATCCATTGTTTCCTAATTGGTATAATCTCTCCCCGTAGTCCAGGTATCCTTTTGGTTATAACGGGTTATGGATCTTTGGAATTCCCTGCCCCAAAGGGCTGTAGGCACTCAAACAATGAGTATCCTTAAATTTCTGATCAACAGCTTTGTAAATTATATGGAATCAAAGGAATGGGATGGACAAGTGTACTTGAGGCGGAATAACAGTCATGACCTTATTGAATGGTACAGCAGGTTGGAAGAACTTTAGGAACATCACTAATTTCATTTTGCAGCTTCCACTGGTTTGAAGAGGTAAAGCTATCGAACCGGAGAATAGTTTTTTTTATAAAAAAACATAGTTTTCCCTATTACCTGAATTAAGTGAGTTAAGCAATTGAACAATTCTGGTCAGTGAATATTGCATTTGCCAATTGCTTGCAAACATACAATGCAAAAAAGACTTAAACTGCAATCCCTTCCAATAACTTGTTTCCACCAATGCTGTCATTGAAATGATAACCATAGAAAGGAGGCTGAAAATTTAGACATTAGTAAATATTACAACAATTTTGAAATTCACCAAGCACTTGTTTCAATGAGTAAAGATTGGTCTGTTGGTCAGCCCAAGCTTCATTTTCTTTGGCGAGAGTGTGATGCTGGAAAGACACACCTGGTCAGGCAGCATCTGAGGAGCAGGAGAATCAGCGTTTTAGGCACTAGCCCTTCATCAGGAAGGGCTTATGCCCAAAACGTCGACTCTCCTGCTCCTCGGATGCTGCCTGACTGCCTGTGCCTTTCCAGCAGCACACTCTCGACTCTGATCTCCAGCATCTGCAGTCCTCACTTTCTCCAGCTTCTTTGGTAATACTATTGAATCTGCATCAAATTTGGGGAAAGGACAAAAACAGAGTTATACCATTTTTGGGACCTAAAACTGTCAGTGAAAACCACATACCTGTGTGAAGGAAACTTGTTGCTTAGCGTTGAGATGATAAGATTTTCAACAAGCTGGTCTGTTTCAGTTACGAGGTCTGCTGCTGAGGACTTAGTCTGCACTCGCTTTTCACTTGTTAATGCTTCCCTAATTATCTTTGAACAAAGATAAGGACATTATAACAGTAACTTGCTTTTACTGTTAGATTAAATTACATTTAGTACTCTCCTCCTACACTGCACTTCCACACCTCAGGAAATTCTTATTTTGAATATGTATACATATTTTTAAAAACAGGCAGACACTCAACATTCAGCTATCAGCCAAGACAAGTCTTTTCCTTGAGCAAGTTTGTTCCAAAGCCAAACTTGGCTGAATTACTCAATCTGTTCAAATGACTCTGTTCACTCTGGAACATGGCATTTTCTCCATCTGAAAAAAAAATCCATTGCAGAAAGAGGGAAAGAGCTATGAAGTGGCAGATCTGCATGAAGATGCCGCATAAAACCATGACTCATATTTAGTTGGCGAAATAAGGCTAATGGCATTTGACCACAAGAAGAAGGAAGAGGTGTAGGCCATTTGGCCCCTCAAACCTACTCCACTATTCATGGCTGATCTGACATTTCTCACGGCCAGTTTCCTGCCCATTCCCCATATGCTTGATTCTCCTACTGATTAAGAATTGATGTATCTATCTATCTCAGCTTTTGACACAGACTCTGCCCCGCAGCTCTCTGTGGCAAACAGTTCCAAAGTTTCTCTCTCATCATCTCAATCTTAAATTCACACCCATTAATTTTGAGACAATGCCCTCTGGTCCTAGATTCCCTTACGAGGGAAAACATCCTCTCAGCAGCTACTCTGTCAATCCCTCAAGAATCCTATATATCTCAATCAGATCACACCTCAGCCTTCTAAGTTCCAATGAGGAGAATCCCAACCTGTTTAACCTTTGGTCATAAGACAATCCTTCCATATCTGAATGAACATTCTCCGAACTGTTGCCAGTGAATCAAATACTTTCCTTAAGTAAGGGGACCAAAACTGCTCACAGCGTTCCAGCAGTGGTCTCACCCGGACCTTGTACAGTTAAAGTGAGATTTCCCTACTCTTATACTCCAATCCCCTCGAATTAAGGGCCAGCATTCCACGAACCTTCGTGATTACCTGTTGTTGGTGTGCTAGCCTTCTGTGTTTTGTGCACAAGTGACCCTAAGCCCATGATGCAACTTTTCTCCATTTAAAGTAATACTGTTCTTCCTTACAAAATTAACAGCTTTGCATCCCCCCCCCCCCCCCCCCATTATACTCCATTTGCTAACTTTATTGCTCACTTTTACCTAACCTTTCGATATCTCTTTTTAAACTATTCGTATCCCTCTCAGAACTTATTTCTGCAACATCTGCACATTTGGCTACAATACATTTTACTTCCTTCCCCCAAGTCATTAATATATATTGTAAACAGTTGTTTGCTGTTACTCATGGCGAAAATTATAGTGGCACGGATAAAGACAGATTCAGTTCACCAAAAACATTGTCTGAAATACACCCGTCTGCTATTCGTGTCACGAAAATATCTCACTCTCTGAAGGAGTGATACTGGGCTCAAAATACTAACTCACTGCACAGACGTTGCAAGACTTGTCAAGTTTCTCTAACTCTTTCTGTTTTCAACTCACTATCTGGCTTCAACTTGAGAGGCAATGAACAGGATAATATTGCTGTATGTGTAGGTAGATGAACAACTCGCTTCCCAATGTTGAAGCCTTAGGCTAAAATGAACAACTACAATTTTAATGGTATGATAACTTAATTATTACCAGTCAACCCCCCGTGAATTTAAAGAGCTATTATAAGTGTGGAATATCTTACGTTTTCATTGTTATTGGGTTTCTTTAAATGTAACCCTAAACATTAATTAAGAATGACCTTTTCTCTCTTTTACATGCCTCCTGCATTAATAGAATTGTCATTCCTCCCTTTGTCTCTGGCTCATCCTGATTTGATACTGAATACAACAATTCTAGTTTTCTGAGGAAGGGTCACTGAAGCCGAAACATTAACTCTGATTCCCCTCCGCAGATGCTGCCAGACCTGCTGAGTTTTTCCAGCAATTTCTGTTTTTGATTTCCAGATTCCGCCGTCCTTTCCTTTTTTGGTACACATTGATGGGATGTGGACTATGCTGGTATTTAATGTCCATCCCTAATTGCCCAGAGGACAGTTGAAAGTCAATCACATTGCTGTGGGTCAGGAGTCACGTGTAGGCCAGACCGAGGACAGCGGTTTCCTAAAGGACATTAGTGTACCAGATGGGTTTTCCAACAATCTGGCGATGGATTCATGGTCATCATTAGACTCTTAATTCCAGATTTTTTACTGAATTCAAATTCCACCCTCTACCACACAGGGATTCGAATCTAGATATCCAGAACATTAGCTGAGTTTCTGGATTAACAATCCAGCGATAATACCACTGGGCTGTCGCTTCCCCACTTCCATTTGCTGAAAAGATCAGGCTGATGAGATGGCCATAAAACACACTGGGAATCTGGGGCCTGAGAGTACAGGGCGGAGCAATGGTACCCCTCCCTCACCAAGTAGATGAAGAGATTGCTAAATAAACCGCACAAGAATACAGGAGGTAGTGGAAATGAGAAGGGGCAAATTCATTTTTAAATCAATTCCAGAAGCCCTGTTTCAAACTGTCAGCTGCACTCTCTCTGGATCATATACATTACATCGGCCACTCCTTGTGTTAGATTATAGCCGCTCCCATTAATTCCCAGAGAACTGAAAGGTTACCACCTTTTATCTCTCACAGCATTTCCACCTGAGGAAGCATTGGCCTGCTTAGCGAACCCCAAAACATGAAAAAGGACGCCCCTTAACCTTATGGGAAAAGGCGAGGCTGACCTTTCTAGCCTCAGTCGTCCTCGTAATTTCTCCTCCTCCACACTCTTCATGGAGACGGAGAATCCCACCGGGTGGTGGGGTGGCCGAACCCCCCCTCTCCCCTCCTCCTCCTTCTTCTCCTCCTCCATGCTGGTGTGAAGAGGTTGAAATGTGGAACATGAACTATAGGGGACTGCAGTTTAATCTCAAGGTCTCTCTGACATTCAGTCGGACTCTGGGGATTTCTCAGGACTGACCGGTGGCGGAAGCAGTCTGCTCTGTGTTTTGTTTCTGGATTTAAACCAAAGAGGTTGTACCTCCTTAACGTTTTAAAACATTTGAAACGTGTTCCCACCACATTCCCACACTGGCTGACAATCCGTGCAGGCATGACTTAGAGAAGAAACGTTAATCCTGGTCTCCCACCTGAATTGGAAATGTCACTGGTATAACAATTCCATTTTCTTTCTTTTATAACACCCCCTCCCCCCCCATTTCCTTGGCCTATCAGTTGGTTACACAACACTAGACCTTGTTTCACGGGGTTAAAAATCAATTTCCTACTTCAAATTAAACTATCAGACCCACTTTTGTTTTAAAAAACAACAGCGGCCTCTCAGGATATAAAGTGTCATTATAAAGACATCTCCTGCCTGGATCCGCTCCGGTTACTTCCCCCAGCCTCTGTGTACCTGGCCGGCTTCCAGGGCCACCTGTACCGCTGCCTTCAGATACTCTTCCAGCAGCTCCTCTCTGCTTCTCTCCCCCGAACCGGCCATTGCCTTCCCCTTCGCTCGGGCAGCTTGCAGAACAGCGAACCCCCCCCTCTCTACAGATATATCATACACACCAGTCCCTCTCTGCTGCTCTCTAGTGTGAATCACTGCAATGAACAATTCTCTCCGTATAGCTCACACCAATTTCTCTGTCGCTCTCCAGTGACTATTGCAACTGTAAACCTGCTCACTCAGAGATATCGACAGCCCATCGAATCTGCATAGCTCCTGTTTAAAACCCTTTTCCCAGCACTTGTTCCATAGTCTTACATGCCCAGCATATGAGATTAGATTCCCTACAGTATGGAAACAGGCCCTTCGGCCCCAACAAGTCCACACCAACCCTCTAAAGAGTAACTCACCCAGACCCATTCCCCTACATTTAACCCTGACTAACGTATTAACACTATGGGCAATTTATCACAGTCAATTCACCTGACCTGCACATCTTTGGACTGTGGGAGGAAACCAGAGCAAACACACACAGACACGGGGAGAATGTGCAAACTCCGCACACTCAGTCACCCGAGGCAGGAATCGAACCCCAGTCCCTTATGAAATGTGGGAAGTTCCAGATTCCAACCACCCTTTGGTTGAAAAAATCCTTTTATCCCCTTTAAACTGCCTACCCCTTACACTCAGTCACAACTAACAATTATCTGCCAATGCAGTCTCACCCTCTCTCTGCTTTCTAGGTGTATTCCATAACAATCTGCTCAGTCACAATTGACAATTGTGACTCTCCCAATATTTCTCACACCCATCTGTTTGGTTGTCTCTCTCTGCTGCTCTCTAGCACGTATCCCAGATGGCAGCGTAATCACCCACTGAGTCAGGAATAGCAATCGATCCCTTCTCTGTCTCACACACACTGGTTGGTCTACCTCTCTCTCTCTCTCTGTTGCTCTCTAGTATGTCTCCCAGATGGCAGTCTGCCTACTCACTCAGGATTTGGAGATGGTGGTGTTGGACTGGGGTGTACAAAATTAAAAACCACACAACACCAGGTTATAGTCCAACAGGTTTAATTGGAAGCACTAGGAGTAGCGCTGTTGGACTATAACCTTGTGTTGTGTGATTTTTAATTTGTACTCACTCAGTGACAACTAGCAGTCCCCTCCCCATATCTCACACACCACTCTCTCTCTCTAGTCTCTATCCCAGCTGGCAGCGAGCATACTTGACCGTCCTGTTTGCTCTCCTTTTAAATATTTCCAAACCCCACTCTTTGTATTTTGCCTGCACATTCTAATTAAATTCAATTCTGAGGGATCAAAGTAGACTAAGATCTTCAATTTTACTGCCTTCTGCGTTCCAAAACTGAGCTGGTATGTTTGTAAATAGCCACCCAGTTACTAACATTCTGTTCCGAATTAATCTCTGTAAATAAACAGTCACTTAAAACAGAAAGATGAAGGGTAGCACTGTATTTCTGCAATTGCTGAGGGTTAACTTCTGGTATTCTGGTAACTGCTTCGTTGTTTGATCACAGCTAACCCTTCAGTGATGATCCACATGGGTAACCAGCCCAATCACTTGTTAAAGTTTTAAGCAAATCCCACAATTCCTGACTAAAGACAGCAAAAAATGCATAAAAATACAGTGACTGTGCTGATATTTTGCTTCTATCTAGATACATAAGGGACATAATCTATTAATTAATTGGCCCAGAGATCATAGCCACAAGGGAGGTGGTGACACAGCAGTAATGTCACTGGACAAGTAGTCCACAACAAACAACAGATTAATGTTTTGGGGACACAGCTCAGATACCACGGTGGCATATGGTGAAATCAGAATTAGAAAATAGACAATAGACAATAGGTGCAGGAGTAGGCCATTCAGCCCTTCGAGCCTGCACCGCCATTCAATATAATCATGGCTGATCATTCCTAATCAGTATCCTGTTCCTGCCTTATCTCCATAATCCTTGATTCCACTATCTTTGAGAGCTCTATCCAACTCCTTCTTAAATGAATCCAGAGAGTGGGCCTCCACTGCCCTCTGGGGCAGAGCATTCCACACAGCCACCACTCTCTGGGTGAAGAAGTTTCTCCTGAGCTCTGTCCTAAATGGTCTACCCCGTATTTTTAAGCTGTGTCCTCTGGTTCGGCACTCACCCATCAGTGGAAATATGTTTCCTACTGCCAGAGTGTCCAATCCTTTCATAATCTTATACGTCTCAATCAGATCCCCTCTCAATCTTCGAAACTCAAGGGTATACAAGCCCAGTCGCTTCAGTCTTTCAGTGTAAGGTAATCCTGCCATTCCAGGAATTGACCTCATGAACCTACGCTGCACTCCCTCAATAGCCAGAATGTCTTTTCTCAAATTTGGAGACCAGAACTGCACACAGTACTCCAGGTGTGGTCTCACCAGGGCCCTGTACAGCTGCAGAAGCACCTCTTTGCTTCTATACTCAATTCCTCTTGTTATGAAGACCAGCATGCTATTAGCCTTCTTCACTACCTGCTGTACCTGCATGCTTGCCTTCATTGACTGGTGTACAAGAACACCCAGATCTCTCTGTAGTGCCCCTTTACATAAATTGATTCCATTGAGGTAGTAGTCTGCCTTCCTGTTCTTGCTACCAAAGTGGATAACCATACATTTATCCACATTAAACTGCATCTGCCATGCATCTGCCCACTCACCTAACTTGTCCAGGTCACCCTGTAATCTCCTAACATCCTCATCACTTTTCACCCTGCCACCCAGCTTTGTATCATCAGCAAATTTGCTAATGTTATTGCTGATACCATCTTCTATATCATTAACATATATTGTAAAAAGCTGTGGTCCCAGCACGGATCCCTGCGGTACCCACTGGTCACTGCCTGCCATTCCAAAATGGAGCCGTTTATCACTACCCTTTGTTTCCTATTAGCCAACCAATTTTCAATCCAATCTAGTACTTTGCCCCCAATACCATGCACCCTAATTTTACTCACTAACCTCCTGTGTGGGACTTTATCAAAAGCTTTCTGAAAGTCCAGGTACACTACATCTACTGGATTTCCCTCGTCCAACTTCATAGTTACATCCTCAAAAAATTCAAGAAGATTAGTCAAGCATGATTTCACCTTCATAAATCCATGCTGACTCTGTCCTATCCTGTTACTACTATCCAGATGTGCAGTAATTTCATCCTTTATAATAGACTCCAGCATCTTTCCCACCACTGAGGTCAGACTAACTGGTCTATAATTTCCTGCTTTCTCTCGCCCACCTTTCTTAAAAAGTGGTATAACATTAGCCACCCTCCAATCCTCAGGAACCGACCCCGAATCTATTGAACTCTGGAAAATAATCACCAACGCATCCACGATTTCCCGAGCCACCTCATTCAGTACCCTGGGATGCAGACCATCAGGCCCCGGAGACTTATCAACCTTCAGACCTAACGGTCTCTCCAACACCAAATCCTGGCAAATATAAATTCCCTTAAGTTCAGGTCCTTCAGCCACTGTTACCTCAGGGAGATTGCTTGTGTCTTCCCAAGTGAACACAGATCTGAAGTACCCATTTAATTCCTCTGCCATTTCTTTGTTCCTAGTAATATATTCCCGTTTCTGTCTTCAAGGGCTCAATTTTTGTCCTAACCATTTTTTTGCCTTGCACATACCTAAAAAACCTTTTACTATCCTCCTTAATATGCTTGGCCAGTTTACCTTCGTACCTCATTTTTCCGCTGCGTATTTCCTTCTTAGTAATCCTCTGTTGCTCTTTAAAAGCTTCCCAGTCCTCAGTTTTCCCACTTATCTTAGCTATGTTATACTTTTTCTCTTTTGACTTTATATGTTTCTTTACTTCCCTCGTCAGCCACGGCCGCCCATGCCTCCTCCTGGGATCTTTCTTCCTTTTTGGAATGAACTGATCCTGCAACTTCTGCATTATACACAGAAATATCCGCCATTGTTCCTCCAATGTCATCCCTGCTAAGGTATTGCACCATTGAACTTTGGCCAGCTCCTCCCTCATAACTCCATAATTCCCTTTATTTAACAGAAGTACTGTCACTTCCGACTGTACCCTCTCCCTCTCAAATTGCAGATTGAAGCTTATTGTATTATAATTCAATTAAAAAATAATTTGGAATAAAAACCTAGCCTAATGGTGACCTCGTAACCACCATCAATTATTATTAAAAACCCATTTTGTTCACTCATGCCCGTTTAGGGAAGGAAATCTACAATCCTTAACTGGCTTGGCCTATAGGTGAAACCAGATCCACAATAATGTGGTTGACTCTTAATTTGGGATGGACAATAAATTCTAGCCCAGCATCTGATGCTCACATCATAGGAATGAAAAAGACAAATTCCAATTATAAGTGTTCAAGAAAAGACAGATAATGACTTTAAGGAGAGCATTTACCACAATGTGTCTCTGTTGACCCTTTAAAATAATTATCCAATTAGTCCTAACACCCTCCTCCTTCCCTAGAGTCCTGCAATATTTTCCCCTTCAAGTATTTATCCAATTAGAATTAGAATCCCTACAGTGTGGAAACAGGTCCTTTGGCCCAACAAGTCCACACCAACCCTCTGAAGAGTAACCCACCCAGACTCATTCCCTTATATTTAACCCCTGACTAAAGCACCCAACCTACACATCCCTGAAAACTACGGGCAATTTAGCATGGCCAATCCACCTAACTTGCATATATCTCGATTGTGGGAGGAAACAGACGATCCGGACGAAACCCTCACAGACACAGGGAGAATGTACAAATTCCACACAGACAGCCGCCCAAGGGTAGGATTGAACCACGGATTCCTGACACTGTGAGGCAGCAGTGCTAACCACTGAGTCACCATGCCACTCTAAATTCCTTCTGAATGTTGCTTTTCAATCTCGTTCCACCACCTATTTAGGCAGTACATCCTAGATCTCAATGACTTACTGCATAAATAAAAAATGCTCCATTATAAAGTTGAAAGTGGGAATGTTCATGGATAGTTGCACAACGTTCAGCACGATTCATGACTCCTTAGTAAATGAAGAAGTCCGAGTTCAAATACGGCAATAACTGGACACAATCTAGGTGTGGGCTAGGAAATACCAAGTAAACCTTGGGCTATAAAATACCAGACAATAACAACTTTTGACTCTTGCACCTCCCTGATTTTAATTATCCATCCCTGGGAGCCAAAATGTCAGCTGCCTAGGTCATAACATCAGCCTGAAATCTTTCTATCTCTCTACTTCTGTCTCGTCCTTTAAAATACTCCCTTAAAATGTTTTTTATATACAGTTCTGATCATTTCTGCCAGAATCTCCTTGGACAGCTCATTGACAAACTCAGTCTGATTACTCCCCTTTGAAGGACTTTGGGATAATTTACAATGTTCGTAAAATTTAACAATGTGATGTATAATGAGAATAAAATACCAGACCGTAAACATGATTTTACGGTCATGTGTATTTTACAGTTAAAATTACAGTGAAAAGCTTCCACTGTTGCTATGATCCAGTGTCACTTTGAACAGTTTAAGAATATTAAAAACATAAAAAAAGGCTTCTACAGGTAGAGAGTCCGTAACCCTTCCACAACTGCTTCTCTGCTGCCAGCACCAGACCCAACCAATGTCAAAGTCACCGCTCCTCAGGCTCCATCTTTGACTGTCACCTCTGCCAATGTAGCAGCCGATGTTGGGTCCCATGCTTACCCCTCTGCCAGCTGTCCCCTCGCCATCATTCGCCAGGGTTCCACTCCGTATGCCTCCATATCCCAGGCCCCAAGGTAGCTGCCTTCCTACTGCCTTCCTTGTCGATACTGTCGCCACGGATACCGCCATGACTGAGCTCTCCCCAGGAGGTAAGTAGAAGCAAAAACTAAAAGGAAAAAAAGACAAGAAGGAAAAAACAGGTAAGTGAGCTGAGTGGGTGAGCCTGGGGCTCAGGAGCCTGGTTACTGCCTTCGCAGCCACCATCTTGAATATGGAGCAGCAGAAGTAGGCCATTCAGCCTATCAATTCAGCCTGAAGAAGGCTTATGCCCGAAACGTCGATTCTCCTGTTCCTTGGATGCTGCCTGACCTGCTGCGCTTTTCCAGCAACACATTTTCAGCCCCGCATTCAGCCTATCAAGGAGGAGAAAGTGAGGACTACAGATGCTGGAGATCAGAGTCGAGCGTGTGCCTAGGGCTTATGCCCTAAACATCGATCTTCCCACTCCTTGGATGCTGCCTGATCTGTTGTGCTTTTCTAGCACCACACTCACATTCAGCCCATCAAGTCTGTTTCATTATTCAGTTATAACAAAGTTATGTTCATTTAGTTGATTTGATTTGATTTATGATTGTCACATGTGCCGAGATACTGTGAAAAGTATTGTTCTGCATGCTAACCAGACAAATTGTATCTTAAATAAGTACGTCATGGTAATAGAACAGAATGCAGACACTGTTGCAGCCACAGAGAAGGTGCAGAGAAAGATCGACTCTAATTATGAGAGGCCCATTCCTAAGTCTGATAACAGCGGGGAAGAAGCTGCTCTTAAATCTGTTGGTATGTGTTTTCAATCTTTTGATTCTTCTGCCCGATGCAAGAGAGTATAACCACAGTGGGGGAGAGTTTATTATGTTGGTTGCTATCCAAGACAGTAGGATGTAAAGACAGAGTTAATGGATAGGAGGTTAGTTTGCGTGATGGACTGGCCGCGTTCACAACTCTTGTAATTTCTTGCACTCTTGGGCAGAGCATTCCAAATTATGAAGACAGACTGGAATAGATGGTGTTGTTTTCCTTGGAGCATGGGGGACTGAGTGAGGGACATGATTGTGATGTATAAAAGTATGATAGCGTAGGCAGGGAGGAAGTGTTTCCTTTGGTAGAATCATCAATGACTGGTGGCATAAATTTAAGGTAAGTGGCAGGAAATTTAGAGAGGATGTGAGGTTGTTTTCCTCACCCAGGGAGTGATGGGAATCTGGAATTCATAGCCTGGGAGGCTGGTAGATGCACCTTGTCACCAGCTTCTCCAGGGTGATTAGGGATGGGCAATAAATACTGCTCCAGCTAGCAACATCGACATCACAGCAGTGAATTGTCAAAGACACATTAAGGGAATGGAGGAAGTGCTATCATGAGAATTAATAACAGAGTTTGACCAGTAGTTACGGCATACGGCAGACCCTTGACAAGCCAGCATGCCTCCTTCTCTGATATAATGGTGGTGGGAGAACCTGTTGATAAAGGAGGTTGTCAGTAACAAATTTTGTTTGACTCTAAGTCCTCCACAATCCTGACTAGAACCCCCATGATGCTGCAGTCTAACCCAGCCGAGAATCTGTCAAAAGTTCAAAACACCATCAAGTCTTGCCTAAAGCAAGGTGTCCTTTATAGACTTCAGACATTCAAATTAAATAGGATTGAGAAAGGAACTAAAACGTTTGGATGCTCAAACACTAAAGTTACCAATCTTTAAGCATGCATTATAATCTAGATTGGATTATCCCATTGCAGAGTGATCACACCCAAAGGCCGATTGGCCATTGGTGACCCAATGGAGCAGCTCTATAACAAAATCAAAATAATGCAGGCGTTGGAAACCTGAGAGAAAAAAAACAGTAAATGATAGCAAAGAGTGGGCCTGATTAGACATTGAAAAGGAAATTTACACACGGAGGTAGAGGTGTTAAATTAATACTTACAAAACAGGAGGATGCTGCCCAGACCATAGTGTTAAAGAAGAAAACTCTGTCATTAAAAGAGTACAAAATTAAGAAGGATAAATTCTTGGATAAGTTATTAGCATTTCCAGTCGACAAAGCGCTGAGGCCAGATGAGATGCATCCAAGGATTTTGAAGGGAGTAAGGATGAAAATTACTCTGGCCATAATCTTTCAGTCTTCCCTGCAGTAGGGGGAGGTGCCAGAAGATTAGAGAATTGCAAACATCACAGCTTTGTTCAGGAAAGGTTAGAAGGATTAACCCAGCATTTCCAGAGAGTTAGCTTAAACTCAATAGTGGAGAAAGTTTTGGGAACATTTATTCGAGATAGAATTATTTACCACATGAGAAAGATGGGATGCTTAATAAAAGTCAGTACAGGAGAAAACATGTTTAACAAACTTCCTGAATTTTTTGAGAGGTAACATTAACGTTAATCATCAACTCTACCTGGAAGACCATCAGCTTGGTGAAAGACGCTTTTTGGTCTGCCTGAAACTTGTTGGTCTTTCAGTGCAAAGAGGTGACCTTGGCTTAGTGTTTCAGACTGGCACATTCCAAGCTCCAAGGCTACGTGTGAGGGCTGCACTAAAGCTTGGGATGGCTGGCACCAAGGTGTATTGGGGAAAGACCACCATCGGAGGTTTTTCTGCTGAAGCACAATGGGATCTGTTCAGTTATCACACCCTCTTGGAGCCTCAAATGTATGTAAATATTGTTCTGCTTAAGTAAGAAATAACTTGGTGTTTTACTTTTGAAACTGCAGCCAAATTCCAACGCTTGTTCTTCATGTGAAAAGACTGTACAGAACTGCTTCTGTAACTGTGTACATAATTTTTTTATGAATGAAGTATATTTTTGTAATACAAAAAAGGAAGCAGCAATGACAGTAACATTGTTGTTTGGTGTACATGGATTGATACAATGCCAGACTTGAGAAAAAGTATAAAATGGATAGTAGCAATGTGGATACAAAATTGGCTGAGTGATAAATAACAGAGAGCAATGGTCAATGGATATTTTTCATGCTGGAGGAGGTTTGTAGTGGAGTCCTTCAAAGATTGGTATTGGGACGCTTGCTTTCCCTGATATATATATTAATGATCTGGATCTTGGTGTGCAGGGGATAACTTCAAAGTATGCAAATGACACTAAACTTGGAAAAATAGCAAGGATTTTTGTGAGGATTATGGAACTCTGCAAGGTCATTGACAAGTTAGTGAAATTGACGAATAGGTGGCAGCTGAGGTTAATTCAAAAAAGTGTTCGGTGATGCTGTTTGGTTGAAAAAACTTTGAAAGATAACAGAAAATAGGAGGTACAATTCTAAGGGTTTGCAGGAGTGGAGGGTCCTGAGTATAAGTAGAACATAGAACGTAGAACATAGAACATTACAGCGCAGTACAGGCCCTTCGGCCCTCGATGTTGCACTGAACTGTGAAACCAATCTGAAGCCCATCTAACCTACACTATTCCATTTTTGTCCATATGCCAATCCAATGACCATTTAAATGCCCTTAAAGTTGGCGAGTCTACTACTGTTGCAGGCAGTGCGTTCCATGCCCCTGCTACTCTTTGAGTAAAGAAACTATCTCTGACATCTGTCCTATATCTATCACCCCTCAATTTAAAGCTATGTCCCCTCGTGCTAGCCAGCACCATCCAAGGAAAAAGGCTCTCATTGTCCACCCTATCTAACCCTCTGATTATCTTACATGTCTCGATTAAGTCAGTTCTCAACCTTCTTCTCTCCAATAAAATCAGCCTCAAGTCCCTCAGCGGTTGCTCATAAGACTTCCCTCCATACCAGGCAACATCCTAGTAAACCTCCTCTGAACCCTTTCCAAAGTTTCCACATCCTTCCTACAATGTAGTGACCAGAACTGTACGCAGTACTCCAGATGCGGCTGCACCTGAGTCTTGTACAGTTGCAGCATGACTCATGGTTCCGAAACTCAATCCGTCTAATAAAAACCTATTAGCACAACCTATCCTTCGCAAAACTGTGTTGACTATCCCTAACCAACTTGTTCCTTTCTAGATGATTATAAATCATACCTCTTATAACCTTATCCACAACCAAAGTAAGGCTCACAGGTCTTGATCAAGGCAACAACATTTGCTATCTTCCAGTCTTCTGGCACTATTCCTGTAGACAATAATGACATAAAGATCAAAACCAAAGGCTCTGCAATCTCCTCCCTGGCTTCCCAGAGAATCCTAGGATAAAAACCATCTGGCCCGGGGGACTTAACTATTTTTACACTTTCCAGAATTGTTAACAACTCCTCCTTGTGAACCTCAATCCCATCTAGTCTAGTAGCCTCTTTCCCAGTTTTCTCCTCAACAATATTGTCTTTATCTAGTGTGAATACTGACGAAAAGTTTCATTTAGCACTTCCTCTATCTCCTCTGACTCCACGCACAACTTCCCGCTACTATCCTTTATTGACCCTAATCTTACTTTAGCCATTCTTTTATTCCTGATACACTTATAGAAAGTCTTAAGAGTTTCCTTGATCCTATCCACCAGCAACTTTTCATGTCCCCTCCTGGCTCTTCTTAACTCTTTCTTTAGGTCTTTCTTGGCTAACCTGTAACTCTCAAGAATCCTAACTGAGCCTTCATGTCTCATTCTAACATAAACCTTCTTCTTCCTCTTGACAAGAGATTCAACTTCCTTAGTAAACCATGACTCCTACACCCAACAACTTCCTCCCTGCCTGACAGGTACATACTTATCAAGGACACCCAGTAGCTGTTCCTTGCATAAGCTCTACATTTCAATTGTGCCCATCCCCTGCAGTTTCCTTCCCCATCTTATGCATCCTAAATCTTGCTTAATCGTATAGTTCACATATCATTGCAGATGGCTGGTCAAGTGAAGAAAGCATTTACTAAACCATAGAGCCTTTGGCTTTAGTAACAAGGGCATAGAGTACAAAAGCAAGAAGGTTATGTTAAACTTGCACAGATCACTTAGATGGTGCATTATGTACAGTTGTGGATGCCATATTTTAGGAAAGATGTGAAAGCATTGGAGACAGTACAGAAGCAGTTGACAAGAATGGTTTCAGAAATTAGGAACTTCAGTTACGAGAATAGATTAGAATTAGAATCCCTATAGTATGAAAACAGGGGCTTTGGCCCAACAAGTCCACACCAACCCTCCAAAGAGTAACCCACCCAGAATCATTCCCACACCCTATATTTAGCCCTGACTAATGCACCTAATACTATGGGTGACTTAGCATGGCCAATTCACCTGACCAGCACATCTTTGGATTGTGGGAGGAAACCGGAGCACCTGGAGGAAACCCATGCAGACATGGGGAAAATGTGCAAACTCCACACAGATAGTCGTCCAAGGTGGGAATCAAACCTGGGTCCCGGGCGCTGTGTGGCAGCAGTGCTTACCACTGAGCCACCTTGTTCTCGTTGGAAAGAAGGCTAAAAGGAGATTTGATTGGCGTTTTCAAAATCTCTAGCAGGAGGGGCATAGACAGTTAGAAGCTCTACTCAGTCTTCCTGGTGACAGGGGACTCTGCTCAGTCCTCCCACTGACAAGGGGGCGCTGTTTTGTCCTCCCTCTTAGGGGGAATGGAGGGAATGGAATGTTTGGTCCTCCCGCGGAGAGAGGGCGCTGTTTAATCTTCCCAGTGACAAGGGGCTCTGTGGGTCCTCCCACTGACAGGGGGAGTTGCTCGGTCCTCCTGCTGACAGGGGGCGCTGCTCAGACCTCCCGGTAACACGGGGCGCTGCTCGGTCCTCCCGGTGACAGAGGGAGCTGCTCGGACCTCCCACTGACAAGGGGCGCTGCTCGGACCTCCCGGTGACGTGGGAGCTGATCGGACCTCCCGCTGACAGGGAGAGCTGCTCGGACCTCCCGGTGACGTGGGAGCTGATCGGTCCTGAATTGCTCGTCCTCCCGCTGACAGGGGGAGCTGCTCGGACCTCCCGGTGACAGGGGGCGCTCGATGTCTGCCAACGGCGGCATTCATCTTTGAGCTTGATGATTGAGTAAGATCCGCATCTCATTGAGAGTAACGGACGGCAGTTATGGACATGCCGCCTGTACACAGGTGCATGCAAGTGAGTGAAGTCCGGGGAGTTTCCTAAACGGACAGCCGGGTCTCCGTGCCTCCCCCCCCCCCGGCGGTATGACTCTGTATTGGCCGAGGCCTGAGATCCGCTGAGTGGCCCAGGGCTATACTCCCGAAAAGGGGCCACTTGGCCTAGACCTGATGGCAACTACTGTGGAATTTTATTTTTAAAATAACGTCTTTATAAAAGTCACAGTAAGGATGTCCTAATGGCATTATCGTTTAATTATAAATCTAGAGCCCTGTTAATATTCTGGGGGGACAGTGGTTCATATCCCTCAATCTCAAATAGTGGAATTTCATTCAATAAATATCAGGAATTCCCATGAAACCAATGTCGGAAACTCCAACTACTTTGTTACTGTCCTTCAGGGAGGGCTTCGGACCCCTAGCAATGTGATTAACAGTTAACTGCCGGCTGGGTAGTTAGGGATGGCTAATAAGTACTGGCTTGGCCAGTGATGTTGACATCCTGTGAACGGATTTTACAAAAATCGGTGTGTTTTAAAAGAACTGCGGACGCTGGAAGTTAGAGACAAACACAGAAACTGCTGGAAAATTCTCAGCAGGTCTGGCAGCATCTGTGGAGAGATATCAGAGTTAACGTTTGGGTCATGTTCTGAAGAAGGATCGCTGGACCGAAAATGTTAACTTATGCTTATCAGTATATTCTTGGATTCAAAGTGGTGGACAGTACCTCAATAATTACTGCAGTTTGTTTTCTCCAGCTCCTTCTACTGTTTGTACTTGGTGTCCACATCTGCTGGAGGTGCTCAGAATAGTTGCAGATCTTTCTGTGGTTTATGTGTTCTTAGGCAGGACAGTGCTGCCTGTCTGTGGGATTATTACATTATTTTCCCAGAGTTTTCATTTGTAAATTTTAAAACTGAACCTTTTTATCTTTAGGCTTGATTAAGTGGCAGAATGTTAAAACATTACTGTTGAGAAATGGTGGTGGAGAAAGACAAAATATAAATCTTGTTGATCACTGCTGAATTGTCAACTGTAGAAGGCTTGGAAAAGTTAAGGTGTCACAGGAGCACTGCAACACATTTCCAATGTGTTGGCTCCAGGTCTCAATGATGGAGGGAGGCTAAAGATTAGACTTGTCTGTGATCTCAGAGTCAGGATGTAGCTTGGGAACAAATGTAGGTTAAGAAATAAAATAGGGTTTCATATCACCAAACAAGAAATTTGTAAGCGTATTGTTGGCAAAATCAGATTCCTTTCCCAAGTAATAGATGGGACGTTACAAAGACATCATTCAAAGGAGGTTTTAGCTGTGCTGTATGTGATTTGTACTAACCCCATTTCCATGTTTTCCTGTAGCTTTTTGCTGAAAACGAGCATATACAAAGAAAGTTGAAGAAACTTCGGCTGAAAAATGAACAATTGGAACGCGAGCTTTCAGAAGTCCAGGGAAAGCTGCAAATGCAACAGCTGATGAGGGACTTTGTAACTACCAGAGAGTAATTAGCTTTTATTGCATACTGTAGGAGTCCTTAAGCACTGCTACATTATTATATCTATCTGTGTATAAAACAACTCACAAATATTACAACAGCAAAATTCCATTCGGAGAAAGAAAGAAAATTGAAGCCTGCTGGACAAGATGCTGGCCATATTCTAAAACTCACAATTACCAAACTTGGGTGTGTGGTAGCATGATGATTATGTTACTGGACTAGTGATTCAGAGACTGGCTAATGAGCTGGGAACTTAACTTCAAATCCAACCAGTGTAGCTTCGGAATTTAAATTCAATTAATTAAATATATTTAGGAATAAAATGTGCTACCAGTAATGGTGACCAATTAAAGTTCATCTGACTCACTTATGTCTTTTAAGGAAGGAAATCTGTCATCCTGTCTGGCCTGTCCATGTGAGACTTCAGGACCATTGTACTGTAATACGGCAGACTTGTAACTGCTTTGTGAAATTGTCAATCAGATCATTCGGTTGTATTCAGCAAGGTGGCCTCTCTCCACCATGCTGTCAAGAGTAGTTTTGTTGTACATGTTGGCTTTGCCAGTGTGTCCATAGCCACTGAATAAATTTTTACAACCTCTTGAGTTGTTTGTTGGCTCGATTAACCAGCTTTTTTAATTGTATCCCATGCTTTCAAAACCTTGGTTTGTTTAAATGACATTTTGTTGACATCATCTCTAATCTAAAAGTTAAAATAATTCTATTGTTTGCAATTAATGTTGTGCAGCAACTGCCTTTTAAAATGGTTTCAACCATTTTGTGAAATTGACAAGTAGTGAAATAAAGAGTCTGCTCTCAGCATTTTATTTGCCCGATATAATAGGAATAGACTAGGAATTAATATCTGTGCAGGAATTGGAGGATATACCACTGAAGTCTGCATCTGTGCATGAGCTGTTCTTTATTTACAAAGTGTTAATGCAAAAAAGCTGCGAGCATATTAGTTCTAACCCTTGTTGGATTTAATTGGAATGATGTAGAAGATACTACAAAACAAATACTAACCATCACCGTTGTGTTTTCCAAGTGCTCAAATACAAACAGAACCACAACCATGGCACAAAGGAGGTGTTAAAGAAGGCAGTGTTTCAAAGGCAGATGAAAGGAGCAAGTAAGTATCTTCATTGCCGTTTTCAAAAATATTTGTGTATTGAGCAGAACGAGGCAACCAAACCTTGCCTTAATTTAGAGTGAATGAAGGATAAGTGATCTAAGAGGCCAGAAATAGTTTTTGCTTTAAAGAAGATAGATGCATACAGGGTTATAATAATTATTCAGGCCAGCATTTCCTTTACTTGCCCCCACCAGAACCGTTACTTTGTCCCCAGCAACCTTGGAAGAAATAGTATAAATTAAATATTTGTGTAAAATACAGTGATAATTTGTTCTGCACTGGTCTGCAAGAGACTTTTGAGGCAGACGCCAAACCTTGGAGGAATTAAAGTTGATTGTCACAAAATAAATGCAAATAATCTCGATCCATATGAAGTCCACAGTGAGTAGGTACTTAGTTTCATACAAATAGTAATTAAGAAAGGCGATGGTTACATTTAATATCTGCATAAATGTAAAGCAGGCAACATATTGGTTGGGTACTGAAAGTGAGTTGCATTTATCAAGACTGTTTGTGGATTTGGGTGTCTGAAGTCAACATTTTCTACAAATTGAAAAGTCTTCTTTAGAAATGTTTCGACAATGATGTGCAATATAATTTATGTTATAGCTTGCTAATGCAGTTTCTATGCCTTGTCAAAAATTGTCAAATAAATATGCAATCATAATCAGAGAAATTGTTGGTTAGATCTCGGAGTTATGTCTTTGAACTCAGTTCGAATATTTTTCCACCAACAAGTAAATTCTTAAGAATTCTATATGTAACCTGGCTTTTAATCTCATTTTTAAATCCAACAAGGTCACATCGGAATGGAACCTGGAAGCTCCTAGTTTCCGGTCTGTAATTCCCCCCCCCCAAACCAGTGTCTGCCCTGCCATCGTCCTGGTATTGCCCTGTCACCCCCCCCCCGATATCCGCCATCCCCTCAGTGTCCACCCTGTCAGACTCCCCAGGATCCACCCTGTAATTTCCCTCTCCCCCATGACTGTCCATCATTCTCCTAGTATCTGTTCCATGATCTGCCTGGTACCCGCCCAATGCTGCAATCACCCTGGTATCCACCCTTTCCTTCCCCCCAGTGTCCGCTCCATCATCCTCCTGGTATCCACCTTGTTATCCCCCTGCACTGCCCTGTCATTCGCCTGGCATCTGCCCTGTCAACCCCCCCCCAACCACCGGTATCCACACTGTCACCTCCCCGGTTATCCGCCCCGTCATCTTCCAAGTGTCCTCCCTGCCAGACTACCCGATATCCGCCCTGTCAGCCACCCCCAGAATCTGCCCTGTCGTAATCCCCCCCCCCTCAGTATCTGCTCTGTCGTCGTCTGCCCCCCACCCCCCAGTATCCACCCTGTCATCCCAATGGTTATTCACCCTGTCATCCACCCGGTTTCTGCCCTATCATCCCCCAGGATGAAGGGTTACTCCAGTAACCTTTGCATGAAACACCAATCAACCTTTTGCTTTCCTAATTCCTTGCTATACCTACATATAACTTTGTGATTCATGTACCAAGATCCCCAGATGTCCCTGACCCACAAGGTTTGCAAAATCTCTTTTGATTTCAGTCGTATTTTGCTTTTGTATGTTTTGTGCAAAATGGAGCAGCTCATATATTCCCATATGATTCACCATCTGTATTTTCTCCCCCACTGACTTAATCTGTCTATATCTGTTTGCAGACTCTCTACCTCCTCTGGGCTACCTATCTTGGTATTGTTGTCAAAGATACACCTTTTGGTCTGCTTTTTTTTATTCATTCACGTGATGACGGTGTTGTTGGCTAGGCCAACATTTAGTGCCCCATTCCTAACTGGCCCACATGTAGGCCAGACCAGATAAGGACAGCAGATTTCCTTCAGGGGCATGGGAACCCAGATTGTAGCTTCAGGGTGCAGGGCCTGGAGTGTAGGGAGGTTAGGAACATGGCATCAATTTCCAAGGAGGGTGTCTGTAAACAGGAAAGTGGCTTGAAGTGTGTATACTTCAATGCAAGAAGTATACGAAATAAGGTAGGTGAACTTGCAGCGTGGGTTGGTACCTGGGACTTCGATGTTGTGGCTATTACGGAGACATGGCTAGAACAGGGACAGGATTGGCTGTTGCAGGTTCCAGGATTTAAATGTTTTAGTAGGGTCAGAGGTGGGGGTAAAAGAGGGGGAGGTGTGGCATTGCTTGTCAAAGATAGTATTACAGTGGTGGAAAGGACGATGGATGAGGACTTGCCATCTGAGGTAGTTTGGGCTGAGGTTCGGAATAGGAAAGGTGAGGTCACCCTGTTAGGAGTCTTTTACAGGCCTCCCAATAGTCCTAGAAACGTAGAAGAAAGGATAGGGAAGGTGATTCAGGAGATGAGTGACAGTAATAGGGTGGTGGTTATGGGGGACTTTAACTTTCCTGATATTGATTGGGAAAGCTATAGCTCAAGTTCGTTAGATGGGTCAGTGTTTGTTCAATGTGTGCAGGAGAGTTTCCTGACACAATATGTAGACAGGCCAACAAGAGGTGAGGCCATACTGGATTTGGTTCTGGGTAACGAACCAGGCCAGGTGTTAGAATTAGAGGTAGGTGAGCACTTTGGGGATAGTGACCATAATTCGGTGATTTTTACTCTCGTGATGGAGAGGGATAAGTGTGTACTACAGGGCAAGAGTTATAGCTGGGGTCAGGGAAATTATGATGCGGTGAGGCATGACTTAGGATGTGTGGCTTGGAAAAGTAGACTCCAAGGCAAGAGTGTAAATGATATGTGGAGCTTGTTCAAGGAGCAACTATTGAGTGTCCTTGATAATTATGTACCTGTCAGGCAGGGAGGAAAGGGTCGTGCGAGGGAACCGTGGTTTAATAAGGAATTGGAATCCCTTGTTAAATGGAAGAGGGCGGCCTATCTCAAGATGAGACGTGAAGGTTCAATTGGGGCGATTGAGAGTTATAGGGTAGCCAGGAAGGACCTGAAGAGAGAGCTAAGAGCAGCAAGGAGGGGACATGAAAGGTCCTTAGTCGGTAGGATTAGGGAAAACCCTAAGGCTTTCTATAGGTATGTCAGGAATAAAAGAATGACTAGGGTAGGAATAGGTCCAGTCAAGGATAGTAGTGGGAAGTTGCGTGTGGAGGCGGAAGAGATTGGGGAGACACTGAATGAATACTTTTCTTCAGTATTTACTCAGGAACAGGGCATTGTCGTCGATGTGAATACTGAGTCACAAATAAGTAGAATGGATGGCTTTGAGGTATGTAGAGAAGAGGTGTTGGAAATCCTGGAAAAGGTGAAAATAGATAAGTCCCCTGGGCCTGATGGCATTTATCCTAGGATTCTCTGGGAAGCAAGGGAGGAGATTGCAGAGCCATTGGCCTTGATTTTTATGTCCTCTTTGTCTACAGGAGTAGTGCCAGAAGACTGGAGGATAGCAAATGTGGTTCCCTTGTTCAAAAAGGGGAGTAGGGATAACCCTAGTAACTATAGGCCGGTGAGTCTCACTTCTGTTGTGGGCAAAGTCTTAGAGAGAATTGTAAGGGATAGGATTTATGCACATCTGGATAGGAATAATGTGATCAAGGATAGTCAGCATGGTTTTGTGAAGGGCAGGTCGTGCCTCACAAACCTTATTGAATTCTTTGAAAAGGTGACGAAGGAGGTTGATGAGGGGAAAGCGGTAGATGTGGTATATATGGATTTTAGTAAGGCGTTTGATAAGGTTCCCCATGGTAGGCTACTGCAGAAAATACGGAGATATGGCATTGAGGGTGAGTTGGAGGTTTGGATTAGGAATTGGCTGGATGGAAGAAGACAGAGGGTAGTAGTTGATGGCAAAGTTTCTTCATGGAGTGCCGTCACTAGCGGTGTTCCGCAAGGATCTGTTTTGGGACCATTGCTGTTTGTCATTTTTATAAATGACCTGGAAGAGGGGTTAGAAGGTTGGGTGAGCAAGTTTGCGGATGATACGAAAGTCGGAGGAGTTGTTGACAGTGAGGAAGGATGTGGCAGGTTACAGCAGGATATAGAGAAGCTGCAGAGCTGGGCAGAAAGGTGGCAAATGGAATTCAATGTAGCTAAATGTGAGGTGATTCACTTTGGGAAGAATAACAAAAAGATGGGGTACTGGGCTAATGGTCGGATACTTGGTAGTGTGGATGAGCAGAGGGATCTTGGTGTCCATGTACACAGATCTCTGAAAGTTGCCACCCAGGTAAATAGTGCGGTGAGGAAGGCATATGGCGTACTGGCTTTTGTTGGTAGAGGAATTGAGTTCCGGAGTCCTGAGGTCATGATGCAGTTGTATAAAACTCTGGTGCGGCCGCATCTGGAATATTGTGTGCAGTTTTGGTCGCCATACTATAGGAAGGATGTGGAGGCACTGGAACGGGTGCAGAGGAGGTTTACCAGGATGTTGCCTGGTATGGAAGGAAGATCGTATGAGGATAGACTGAGACACTTGGGGCTGTTTTCATTAGAGAAAAGAAGGTTTAGGGGTGACTTGATTGAGGTGTACAAGATGATTAGGGGGTTAGATAGGGTTGACAGTGTGAACCTTTTCCCGCGTATGGAGTCGGGTATTACAAGGGGGCATAGCTTTAAATTAAGGGGGGGTAGATATAGGACTGAAGTTAGGGGTAGGTTCTTCACTCAGCGAGTCGTAAGTTCATGGAATGCCCTGCCAGCAGCAGTGGTGGACTCTCCCTCTTTATGGGCATTTAAGCGGGCATTGGATAGGTATATGGAGGATAGTGGGTTAGTATAGGTTAGGTGGGCTTGGATCGGCGCAACATCGAGGGCCAAAGGGCCTGTACTGCGCTGTATTCTTCTATGTTCTATGTTCCTTAAAGGACATTAACGATTCAGATGGGTTTTTCCAGCAATCAACAATGGATTCATGGTCATAGAGATGTACAGCATGCAATCAAACCTGTTGGTCCAACTTGTCCATGCTGATCAGATATCCTAAACTAATCTAGTCCCATTTGGCCCATATCCCTCTAACCTTTCCGATTCATATACCGATCCAGATTTCTTTCACATATTGTAATTGTCAAAAGGTGTGGTGCTGGAAAAGCACAGCCGGTCAGGCAGCATCCAAGGAGCAGGTGAGTCGATGTTTTGAGCACAGTTTATGCTCAAAACATCAACTCTCCTGCTGCTTGGATGCTGCCTGACCGCCTGTGCTTTTCCAGCACCACACGTTTCGACTCTGATCTCCAGCATCTGCATTCTTCACTTTCTCCCACAAGTTATAATTGTACCAACCTGCACCACTTCCTCCACGTGAAAGAGTTGTTCTCATCATTTGACTCTTAATTCCAGATTTTAAAAAAAATTGAATTCAAGTTTCACCATCTACTGTGGCAGGATTTGAACCCAGGTCCCTAGACATTACCTAGCTCTGTGGATTAACAGTCCAGTGATAATACCACTAGGCCATTGCCACTCCTAATCCAAGACATTGATATTGGTTGAAAGTTGTTGATACTCCATTGATCTTTATGGCATTCCATTAGTTACAGCTTGCAAAGTGAAAAAGGAAATTTCCCTCTACCGTCTGCTTCCTTTTAGCTAACCAGTCTTTGATCCATGGTGATGTCTTAGCCATTACACCATGTGATGTTGCACCTTAGCAAATACCATTTTAACATCCAAATGCACCACCTTTTCTGGTTATGTGCCTTGCTGGCTACTTTCTTAGCCACGTTTATGTTATGCCCCGATGTTTTTTCAAGTTGACTTTTTATTTTAAGCATTTTAGTATGCAGAAGTAAATTGTACTGTGTAGTCTCTAATTATTGTCCTATATATAACTGCCTTGAAGAGCACTGACTTCTTTAGGGAACTACAGCAGCAACCGTTCTATGCCATGGGCATTTCAAAAGCAGCAGCAAGGTGACGGATGAATGATTTGTTTTTTCTCCTGATGATTGAGCACGGTAGGTCAGGGTGGCCAGTAAGTTACTAACTGTATCAATGTGTCACAGCACCTTTAGGATGTCCCAAACTACGGGAGCACTCATGGTCGATTTAAATTTGTAAAATCTTTCAGTTTGTTGGGTATTCACTTCTCTCCTGTTACTCCAATCCTGTGTAACCTGTATGTGACATCAGTTTCATTTTACATGGTTCAATCTTAATGCCTCGAGGAATGTGTTATTTCAGAAATAACGATACTGGACTAAATATCATGTCTTTGTTTAAAAAGTCGACTGCTACAGATGTATAACGCTCTACAGAAACGCTATGAAAAAGAAATTAAAACCAACAAGGAGCAGAGTGAAATCATCTCTAATCTCACTGTGAGTTCTGCATTTTTGTATCACAACTGCATCATGTTTCATTCATTATCAAGTGGCTATCTGTACCTGAAATATTGACAGCTTGGGATGATATGGAATTGACAAGCCTTTACCTGTGAGAATGTTGAAGACATGCTGAATTTAGAAGTATTATGGCATAGAATGAGACCATTGCGTCTGCACCAGCTCTTCAAATGAGCATAATTTCCTATTGCCAATCTCCTGCTTTTCCCTGCATATTCTTGCATGTTATTTCTCTCCAAGTAATCATCCCGAATCCTCTTGAATGTCTCAGCTGACCTAATTTGATGTAAAATGAAACTGGAAGCTTGTTTATGTCAGCCATGTTTTATTTTAACCATACATAAAAAAGTAGTTCTGTTCAAGGAAATGTTTGCCCATTAGCCTGAATTTGGAGATATTTATTTTTCTTTATACGGTTAATGGGAGTCACATGGAAGAAGAATGGGTGGAAATCATAATTACCAAACATTTATTTGTTTACTTTGTAAGACAACATGATGGTTTATATCCATGATATATGTAAACAACAATAACAACAGCTTTCATTTCTATGCCACCTTTAACATAGTAAGATGTCCCAATGTGCTTTACACAAGTAGTATTGAACAAAGTTTGACATTGAGCCACATATGGATGGATTAGGATGATCAAAGATGTCATTTTAAGGAGTGAGTTAAACACTCGCTGTCACATCTGCTTGTTTAACTCACTCTCAGTATGATTCCTTGAATAAATTCTGCTCCTCTCTGCGACAGGATTTCCATTCTGACCTTCTTGTTCTCTGTTGTTACTTTGGTTTTCTCTCCTGGCACTTGACATAGTTTTAAAGAATGTCTTACTGGAAGAAAGTGAGCAGCAGAGGGTTAGGGCAGGGATGTGTGAACTGAGTGTCTGTTAAAGTAAATTATAAAGGATATAATAGCAGTGCATTTAAAAATACAGAATATGATCAAGCAAAGTCAGCGTGGCCTTTTGAAAGGAAATTCATACCTGACATTTACTAGAGTTCTTTGAGGGGATAATGGGATAGATAATGGGAAAGGAATGGAAGTACTACATTAGGAATTTGATAAGGTGACACACTAGCCTACTTAATAACAGGAGCCCATGGTGTTGGACAAAATATATTAACATAGAGGACTGGCTAACTACAGAAGACAGAGAGTTGAGTTAAGGGGAGCATTTTCAGGATGGCAACATGTAACTGATGGTGAGCCACAGATATCAGTGTTGCAGCCACAATTATTTACAGGATATATTAATGACTTGGATGAGAAATGAGAATGTACTATAGCCAGATTTGCAAATGACAGAAAAATAGGTGGGATGACAGTTGGTGAAGGTGCCATAATGGGTAAAGCAGACAGGTTAAGTGAGTGGGCAAGATCTTGGCAGATGGAATATAATATGGGGAAAAGTGAAGTTATGTACTTTAACAGGAGGATTAGAGGAACTGAATATTAGTTAAATAGAGAAAGACTAGAGAATGCTACAGAAAGGGATTTGGGAGTTCTCATCCATGAAACACAAAAAACTGTCATTCAAGTTCAATGGGTAATAGGGAAGGCAAATGGAAAGTTAGAGTCATGGAGATGTACAGCACGGAAACAGACCTTTCGGTCCATCTCGTCCATGCCAACATGATACCCTACATTTGCCAGCATTTGGTCCATATCCCTCTTAAACCCTTCCTATTCATATACCCATCCAGATGCCTTTTAAATGCTGTAATTGAACCAGTCTCCATTACTTTTTCTGACAGCTCATTCCATATACACGACGCTCTGCGTGAAAAAGTTGCCCCTTAGGTCCCTTTCAAATCTTTCCCCTCTCACCTCAAATCTATGCCATCTAGTTCTGGACTCCCCCATCCCAAAGAAAAGATTTTGTCTATTTACTCTATCCATGCCCCTCATGATGTTATAAACCTGCGTAAGGTCACTCTTCAGCCTGCGACGTTCCAGGGAAAACAGCCTCAGCCTATTCAGGCTCTCCTCACTGTCTCTCCTCCAGGGAATAACTGTGGTTGGGGTATTGTTTTCCCATATACTCTCTTTGTTGCACTCCCTAACTATATATCCTTCCTCAAACAGTGAATCACCGATGAGATGGAAGAGGAGTGAGATTGACTATCTCATTGCTCCTGCTGCTGTTCCATGTATTCCGACAGGGCATTCACTTTGCAGCGCAGTTGGTCTTAAATGTTCAAATTTAGATGGAATGAAAGCATTAATTACCCGGACCGTGGCCAAGATCGAAGTCTAAGGCGAGCACAGATCAGCAGCCGGTTGACACAGGGATCTGGGCGTTGACCTTTCTTTCAAAGGGAATGGAGTACAGAAGTTGGGAGGTTTTGCTAAAACTATTCAAGGCACTGGTTAGATCCCAGTTGGAATACTGTGAACAACTTGAGAACCCTTATCCGTGGAAACATTTACTGGCATTGGGGCAGTCCAGAGTAGGTTCACTTGGCTAGTACGGAAGGAATGTCTGATGAGGAGAGATTGAATAGATTGGACCAGTACTCAATGGAATGTAGAAGACTGTGAGGCGATCTTATAGAAATGTACATTTCTTGGGAGACTTCACAGACTAGGTGCGGAAAGGTTGTCTCCCCTTCTGGTAGCGTCTAGGACCAGAGGGCAACAGCCCAGAAGAAGGGGCTGCACATTTAAGATAGAAATGAGGAATTTATTTTCTCAGAGGATCGTGAACTTGCGGAATTCTTTACTGCAGAGGAGTGTTGAAGCTGGGGCATTAATTATTTTCAAGGTTGAGAGAGACAGATAGTTAATCAGTAAGGGAATAAAGGGTTAAAGGTATGAAAGTGGCATTGAGGATTGTTAGATCAGCCATGAACTTGATTGGCTGAATAGCATACATCTGGTCCTACATTTTGTGGCCTTTTAATGGTCTAATAATTAAGCATCTCAGCAGGTGAGGGTACGGTCACTTATATTGCTGCAATGAGAAAGAGGCCGGAGTTGGAAGGCCGCTGACAGCCCGAGAGGCCTGGTGCAGTACATTAAAAAGTGATAATGGAGTTTGAGGGCAATGAGAATTATAAAATGGAGACATTGGCAGGCTGGGAGCCAGTATTGATCAGGGAGCACAGAAGTGATAGGCAGTGTTCCCTGTAAGCTGTGTGTGTGGCTGCACATCATTTGAAATCCTCGTGCACGCTCCTGTCATCCTCCACTGTGTGACTTCCACTCTCTTTTAAATATATTGCGCACACTGTAAGGACGTCTGCGCAGGAACAACAAAAATTAGAGAAAACCTTAGTGCTGGGACTTATTGCAATCTAGAATATCGGCAGCAAAGTTTAGGATAACTTGGCTGGAAGAAGAGAGGTGAGTCAGGATTGCAACAGAGTCAAATCTAGACCGAACAAAAATGTGAGTGAAAATTTCAGTAGCATATAAACTAAGGCAGAGGTGAAGCTGAGAATGTTATGGAATTGGAAGAGAGTGGTAAAAATAGTCAAGCATGACACCAAGCTGTGCACGATCTAGTTCAGCCTCGGGCAGTTGCCAAAGGTGGCTTTGCTGGCAAGATAAGAGTTTGTAGTGGACACTGAAGGCAATATTTCCTTTGCTATAATCTTTCTTGTCCAAACATACAGCATGAGCAGAGATTTTCTTTAATAGATATTAGGAAGACTGATTTTGATATTTGCTGCGCATGTTCCTGTTGGTTAGTGAGTTTTTACATTTGTTTCTTTTGCTGCCAACTCAGCTAATTGTTCATTTTAAGTTTTTCCAAACCTTTAGGCATCTTTGAACAATGTTGTTTACTACCTTCTTTTACAACCTGTAACTTCTGGAATAACGTTTAGATTGTAAGTGATATTCTATCCTGACCTTTGCTTATACCACGGTTAGTTGTTCGTGTTGAAATACTATATTTAGATTCAGCAACAGATCATTTCAGTCAGCTCTCAATTAATAACAACTTCAGAAAGTTTACACTGTGATACTTGGTAGGAAAGGTCACCAAAAGCTTTATCTAAAGAGATAAGTTTTAAGGAGTATCACTAAATAAGAGAGAGAGACGTAGGAGAAGCAAAAAGATTTAGGAAGGGAATTACATAGTTTATGGCCAAAAAATTGAATCTAAGCTAAATTAACATTGTTATCAATAATTGCCAAGAAGATAAATCTCTGGACAGTTGAACATTAACTCGATAAGTTAACTGTCAATGATAAATAATGGCACATATTTTCAATCTTCCATGCAGAGATATGAAAAACCATTCTCTAGCTCTCGGTCTAAACTGTTAACAAAATCTCAGTCTCTGACTAAACCTGTGGTTTTATTGCAGACTGCACCACAGTGTCCTTGGTGAACTCTCAGTAATTTCAGAATAACTGTGATCACCTCAGACTATTGAAGTCCTTTTAAGATAAAAAGGATTTTTTATTTAAAGGGATCTGTGATTTCAAACATGGTTGCTAACCAGGCATATATTGGAAAATGCACAAAAGATGTTTATATATAAATTTAATGTGAATGTTTATGTAAAAACTTATGAAAGCAATAGGACAGGTAAATGTATACTATGTTACGATTTGTGTATGGACGTGACATTATCTGAACCTGGAAATAGTTTCCATTTATTAACCTGCATGATTTTCTTTTCTTGTGATTTTGATTCAGAATGTGCTGCAACCCCAGAAAGATTGTATGATACACAATAGACAAACACTTCTCTTTCATTGCTATTATTGTTTCACTTATTCTTGGAGTTTGCACAGTGTAAGATGTTTGGTTCCTCACTCTTGCATCTTCCAGATGAACATTCATGAGTTAGAATTGCAGCTTGTGACATCAAAACAAAGAATTCAGCAGCTGGAACACCCTCCAACAGTGAGGAGACGAAAGACACCAACACCAGAGCACGGCATTACATCTCCTAAACACCAGTCTGATGGCAAAAGATGCTGCTCACCTGACTGTATCCACACTGGTGAGGCTTTAACTGATATTTCTTTCTTCTTGTGGATGTTAACTTATATAGACATCTAGTTTCTCATACACTGGCTCAAGTGGCCTTTCATCATCTATGAGTGGACTACTGGAGAATGTTTTAACTGTGAGGGGCAGGAAGTATCATAGACAGGGCTCTCTTGCCAACTTTGTCCTAATGACATCCCTACTTTCTAGCAGACATCATTTGATAGGTAATAGGGAATGGGAATAATATCTGGGAATTGCACCTCTCCCACCCGCCCATCCAGTCTTTTGCGGCAGTGAGGTCATTTGTGACAACTCATTATTACTCAGCTTGAGATCTGCAATCTCAGTATAGGGCACAGATTGAGCCCTTAACCACTTTGAGTTATACAGTTTGGAAACAGACCAGTCAGTCCAACCCGTCCGTGCCGATTAGACATTCCAATCTGGCCTCGTCCCATTTGCCAGCACTTAGCCCAAATCCTTCTGAACCCTTCCTATTCATATACCCATCCAGATGCCTTTTAAATGTTGTAACTATATCCGCCTTCACCACTTGCGCTGGCAGCTCATTCCATATGTGCACCATGCTCTGTGCAGGAAAGGTTACCCTCTGGAGCACATTACTTTCCTGAACTAGCGTGAACCTTATAAAGGCACACTGTGCAATTTGTGCAGCCTTGCAGTTTAATTTACATTCAGTAATTGTAATTGTTTAGCCCATCTAGCCCAATCCTCAGAACATAATCATTGAGATCTACAGCACAGAATAAAGCTCTTTTGATACATTGAGTCTGGACCAGCCAGAGACAATAACTTTACTATTCTAATCCCTTTTTCCAGCACTTGGCCCATAGCTTTGTAAGCCTTAACATTGTAAATGTGTACCTAAGTACTACTAAAATGTGATAAGCGTTTCTGCCTCTACCACTCTTACAGGTAGTGAGTTCCACACTCCTAGCACCTTCTGGGTGAAAGAAAATCTTCCCTCGCATCCCTCTAATCCTCCTGCCCCATACCTTAAACCTATGGCCTCTTGTCATTATTCCCTCGTGTCTACTGTATCTATGCCCCTCATAATTTTATACATCTTAATCAAATCTCACCTCAGTCTCCTCTGCTCCAAGGAAAACAACCTCAGTCTATCTAATGTCGCCTTTATAAATAAAACTGTCCAGCCAAACAGCATCCTGAGAAATCTTTGCACCCTCTGCAATACTGTCACGTCCATGCTGTAATGTGTATTATAATACAGCCCACATTAATCTAGCTGTAGCCCAACCAACATTTTATATGGTTTCCGCATAACTTTCCTGCTCTTAAACTCTAAACTTCAGTGAGTAAAAGGCAACTATTCCATATGCTTTTTTTAACCACTTTATCTCCCTGTCCAACCACATTGAGGATGAAGGGACCAACGCACATGCACACCAAGGTCCCTCTGATCCCTGGTGCTCCCAAGGTACTATACTGTTCTTCATGCATTCCCATGCCTTGTTTGTCCTGTCCAAGTGTACCAGAGAGAAAAGTGAAAACTATTGCCATCTCCCCTGCCATTACCTCCCTTGCCCCATTCAACAGCCTCAGACACATTTAATCGGGCCCTGGATATCTGGCTATTTTATGCCTGCCAGACCACTGAGCATGGAATAAGGTGAGGATATTTGACAGGGGAGTTTACTGAGGGATGTTCAGTTCATTCTGTCTTTACCAGCTCTCCGAATGATTGTTTAGATTTAAGTAATTATCTACCACTGTAGGAGCAGCAGTAGGCCATTCAGTCCATCAAGTCTCCTCCACCATTCAGTGAGATCATGACTGACCTGGTAATCCTCAACCTTTCAACCTTTTCCCATAACCCTTGATTTCTTTGATGATTAAAAATCTGTCTCTCTCAGCTTTGCAAATGAACCAGCCTCTAAATCCCTCTGTGTGAAAGAATTCCATATATTTATTACCCTCAGAGAAGGAATTATTCCTTGAATGCCTTGATTAGGCCTGTCTCCACTATACTTCCTGGCTGTTTGTTGCAGACTCTATTTGCTGCACAAAACAATGTTTTCTCAAGTCATGTTTGCTTCTTTTGCAAATGTCCTTATATCTGTGTCCACTCATCTTCAGTCTGTTCATGAACAGGAATAATCTTTGCTTATGTACTCTATCTAGCCCCTAACTTCTTCAATCTTCGTAACTGAAGTGTATCATCCCTGGAATCACTGTAGGAAACCTCTTCTCCACACTCTGCAACATGCTCACATCCTCCTTAAGGTGAGGCACCCAGAATGTTTTTTTTTAATGTGTTCATGGGATGTGTCCGTCTCTGGCTAGGCCAGCATTTATTGCCCATCCCTAATTACCCAGAGGTCAGTTCAGGGCCATTGTCTATGCCAGGTCCACAGCAGTGCTTCAGTTGTGATCTAAATGGTTTCTTATACAGGTTCAGCATAAAGAGTACTCTATCATTTCTCACTTACCAAGCAGCTTACAAAATTCCCGAATACATATCCATTAGTATGTGTTCTTGTTTTACTTTTGAGTGGAGCATTCTATTAAAATAATGTCCACATCTCTCTGATATTAAAATTGCATTCTATCTTACAATAATCTGATAATCTTTACCTTTCATAAAAACAGTTTAGAAATTAATATGGAATACAAATGTACATTTAATTTCTGATCTGAACTAAATTTGTCCAAGCAGAGGGCCAAGGTGGTCAGATTCTGATATTCAGACAAATTACCTGAGGGAGGCTTGCTTGGGTGACACTCTTGTATTTCATAACATCAGTTCAAAGGAAATCCTGTGAAACCAATGAAATTTGAGCAAAACTATTAAAAGAGGGACTATAAAAACAGACTAATTTAACAAGTTTTACTCCCCATGTTTGCAATCCTATCATTTCCTTTTAATATTTGTGGTTTTCTGTAGAGTTGTTGCTGGAGATAGAAAGACTGCAAAAGGATAAGAACAAACTGATAAAAGAGAGACGTAATCTGAAAAATGAGCTAGCTGGACTAGACAAGGTATTGTTTTGCTCATGATTTGTTGTAAGCTTTATTTAGTTGAGCAGTCCTCTTCAACTGGTTAAGTTATTTCATTGACATCTTGTCTGATGTGGCCATCACCACATTACTTCATGGGTATACGCTATGAGGGGTTCTTGTGGCGCAGTGGTAGGGACACTACTGAGCCAGGAGCCCTGCATTCAAATCCTCCCTGCTCCGAAGGATTGTCATGACATGTCAGAGCAATCTGATTGGAAAATATCTAGATATGTTATAAGGTTCTCTTGTGGTATAGTGCTAGTGTCCCTCCCTGCTCCAGAGATGACATCTCTGAAGAGGTTAATGAAGAAAATACCTAACCTGAGGAGCTCCTGCAGTGAGACCGTTGGCTTTGAACAACCATAACCATCTTCTGCAGTAAATCAGAAATTGTTGAGCTGGTGATGATTTCACCCCAACACTCTTAAAACAAAAAATTGTCAAGAGGTATCCCTACCCCTGAGCCAAAGGCTGGTTACAAGTGCCACCTGCTCCAGGGTATGTAATACTAGCACTGGTTAAATTGTCAGAATGTCATTGCATTCAGTGGATGATATTTAGTATGGCATAAGAATATGTGCCCTAACCATTTACTGTGTAATTTATGATCAAATTCCAATGCGCAGTGATCCCAATGCTTTTTAACTTGTTTTAGAACAAAGGTTGTGTGGCTTCAACATACAGTTCAATTGAATGTTCAAAACTGAATTAGCTAGTATCAGAGGGGCTTTATTGTCACTTCAAGTTAAGTGTAATAAACATGTTAAGAATATATTTTAAATGTGACTTCTGAATTTTTACGTTGCTTAGACTAATTTGATTATTCTTTGTGTAATGCAGGGTTTCTTTGAGGAAATTGAAGATTTAAAATATGCTTTGCAAGAATCTGCTAAACTGAATAAAGAGTATGAAAAATGTCTACGGGCCATGTGTGAAAAATGTGGCCTTCCATTTCCAGAAACATTATGTCCAGTTACCACAAAATGAAAAAAGTAATGAATGAGACCAATCCTTTTTCCTTATGTACAAAAATTGTCATACTTTTAGAATGTGTCATTTTTTTTTAAAAACAAGGACCTGGAGTTGCTGTTCTCTTGCACTGTTTCCTTTTCACTCAACCGATGCATAACCCAGTGCAAAAGGTCATGAAATGTTAAGCATGAGCTGTGATCAGAAGCCAGTCCCGTTCAGAAATCTAGCAGTGCTCTTGATGAGTAAATTATCAGTGGGACTTTCCACAACTTGCACTTGTTCATAGACATTTGGGGAGATTCCAGAATTTAAGATGGCTCTTTTAGGCACAATCATTATAAATAAGTGTGTTTTAAAAATTTTAGGTTTTTAAAAACCAAATTGCTAATGAACTCATTGCCCCAATCTAACAAGGTTATTTTTTTAAAATGCGTTCATTATTTTAAGATTGAGCTATTCATGACGGTGAGCAATTTAATAATGGTAATTAATCCATGCAACTTAATTAATTCTACCTTAAGATTTTTCTTGTGATAAGCCAATATTTCAGCTGAACTAATCAAACCATACCTACTTACCATTCTTAAAATCAGCAAGGGATATATAATAATTTAAAACCCTGCCCAAATAACTGATTGGTTCATGGTGAGTTTTGCATTCAGCAATACTCAAATTAATTTGAGAAGGAACTGGGCACTATTTACCCTAGAATAAGTATTTGTGTCTAAAGTGGAGACCATTCCATAGTATTTAAGCAGCACACCATATTGTTATTTTGGGTATGTTACTTAGTATAGTGACAGTAAAACGATTTCTACCAATGGGAGTCTATTTCTTTAATCTGGGCTGCAAATGAGCTTCAAAAAAAACAAAATCTCTTTTCCACACTGGAGGGAGGAAATATTAAATGGACTATTCACCATGTTGTGGCTGGGTTCCTCTTGGAAACGTTTTCAAAAGCCCCATGACCTTTCCACCCTCTTGCAGGGAAATATGTGGAGGATCCATCCAGTGTCTATTTTATAGAAAACTACTTATTTACTTAGCAACAAAAAATCAGTACAATCCACAGTAAAATGATGACCAAAACTGCAGCAGACTTAAATGGATTATTCCAACAACAAAATGCAGAGAGTGGAGAATAGTTACATAATACTGATGGTTTGTGATCCCAAACATTTGTGCAGGGCAAGCTCCGAGAGTGATTGACTGGTAAACTACCCAATCATCCTCATTCTGAGCAGCTACTTGTCCCTATATTCAGTCCAAAGGAAATGTTTGAAAAAGTTACATTTTTTAATAAAATGGTTAAGTAATTATTTGTTAAGCAATTTTAAGTTTTGTTAGAAACACATTATTTCATCTGTTTCTGTGCAAACAGTAGTTGGAATAATCAAGTTCATACTGCAGTGTCCTCACATTCTAAGCCCAGTTTCAAAATTTTTGAAAATGGCAAACATGTCAGAATGGCCAGGGCTGTCACCTGTTAACAGGGCTTTCCTCCTTTCTATGAACAGGACAACGTTTGAATTTTTATAGCACCTTCACAACCTCAGGATGTCTATTTTGAAGTATGGTCATTGTTGTAAAATGGAGAAAACTGCAACCAATCTGTGCAACAGGATGACTGGCGTTATATAACCTAAATAAGACCTCAGTAAGAAAACTTAACAGTTCTGAAGATTTTGAAACATTAATTCTCTTTCTGTCTCCACAGATGCTACCAGATCCTGCCGAATTTCTCCGGCATTGTCTGTATAACTGACCTAATGATCTGTTTTAATATTGTGAACCTAAGAGAAGAATGTGAGTTGGAAAAGCTCCCTGATGTACTTTGAATTGTGCTACAGGAGCATTTATGTTCACGGGAGAGGAGAGAATAGACAATAACTCAGTTAATGCCTTAAAACAATGCAGTACTTACTCCAATCTGCACTGGTATAGCATGCTAGATTATATACAAATTCATCTAGTATGGGATTGAACCCACAGTCTTCTGATTCAAAGTTAAGAGTGCTCCAATAATATCTTAGTGCAATATTATCTCCAGCACTTGGCTCTCATTTCCCTTTGAAACAATCTTGTGGTTGAGTTTGACATTTTTAACCAACCTGTTTGAGGGTGTGATGACCCTTGTCTCGACCAGGTGGACTTCAACCTGCACCTCCTGGCTCAGAGGGAGGGGCACAGCCACTGCATCTCAAGAGCCTCTGGCTAAGATTGATAGATATTCTCTAAGCAACCTGTTAGTGATGTTATTATGCATCTCTGGAGCAGGTGGGACTTTAACCCAGGCCTCCTGGCCTAGAGACAGGGACTTTGTCCGTGTGCCACAAGAACCTGTGGCTAAGATTGATCACTCAAAAGAATAGAAAGTCAAACGTGCTGGCTGTCAGCCTTTGTGGTTAAACCTAGTTGTTCCAACACATCAGGTGATTTAAATGAGATTAATGAGAATTGTGTTTTTTTTTCAGAAGAAATAGTGGTATGGATTGGGAAGTTGTTTCACTTGTGTAAATAGAAAATGATTCTTAGCAGTGAGGGTTCAAAATAAGTTCTGGTAAAAGAAAACATTCTTTAGCTGTGAGTTTGTGGCTTTGTTTATTAATTTGATTCCATAACCGGTAGATATAGTGCGTTTGGATGTTCAGAAGGCACCCGATAAGATGCCACGTCAAAGATTACAAGATGAAAGTTCATGGTATTCGGGTTAATGTTTGGTGAGATGTTAAACCAAGAACATGTCTACTATCTCAGGTGGATGTAAGAAATTCCATTACTCTATTGAAGAATAGCTGCAGATTTCTCTGTGTACCATGGCCAGGATTTATCCTTCAACTAATACCTGTTTTTTTCATTGTAATCTGGCTGCTATTTCTACACTTTGTTAAGCACTTAATGAGGTGCGAAGTGTGTGTTGTGACATTGTAAATTAATGTAAGTTTAGCAAAAGGAATTCTAGAATGGTGTTTTCATAGTTGCCCATGAAAGGGAAATCATGTTTAACCAATTTATTAGTGTTTTTTATAGATTAAGAAGCAAGGTGCATTAGTAGATGCTAGTATCTGCAATGTATTTGAACTTCCAAAGGGCATTTGAGAGGTGCCATACATACAAAAGGTTACTGCACAAGATTTGAGCTCAGAGTTTTGGAGTAATACAGAGGAACCTCGATTGTCGAAATGAGATGGATGGGCACTATTTTGTTTGGATAATTGATTATTCGGTTAATTGATACAATTCCTCTCCTCTGGGGCTCAGTTTTCTGAAGTTTCCTTTTTCCTCGCTCTGCCTGTCTTGCTTCCCCTCTCTGTCTCAGGGTTGTTTCTGAGCAGACACACACTTGTGTGTAAGGGACCTGCAGCATTGCTGAACAATCCCCCCCCCCCCACGAAAAGAAATCAGTTCAATGGGATTGACACAGCGAGCACTTGCTAAGTCCACTCCCCATTCAGGAGACTAGGCAGCAGCACACTGTGCGCGATACCCTGCCCATTCAACCCTCTGCCCTCCTGTCTACCCAACCAACCCTGTCCAAACCCGCCCCACCCCACCACATCCAACACTGCCTCCTGTCCGCGCCCCCATCCCTGGCCGACCCGGCTGCCAGGCCCCACCTCGTAACCCCCCACCCCCCCCCCCCCCACAGACACCAACACCAACACAGGACAATGTTGGAGAGATTATCTGGGGAAGGGGGGGTTTAGGGTACATCCCTGGGTAGAACTACAGGGAAAGTATGGGAGAGAGAGAGGCAGGCGGTCAGTCATTTTGGAGGCGGTGCCTGGGCTCCCATCAATGTCCAGGACTGTTCTCGGCAGCATTTCAGGAAGCTGGGTTCATTTTTAATCATTGTAGACAAAAGGCGTGATCAATGTTGGAAATGCCTCTTTGATGTAATGTTTCTATTGGGACCTCAAGATCTTCGGATAATCCAGAATTCGGATAATTAATGTTCGGATAATCGAGGTTCCTCTGTATGTTAACATGGTGAGAGAATTGATCAACTAACAGGAAATAAAGGTTATGGATAATTGGATCATGTTAGGTCAGCAAGCTGTTAACTATAGCA